>NC_140589.1:324259727-326659727 GCF_964204655.1 Triturus cristatus
TGCTCTTCTGTGCTCTTGTATTCTTAATTTCAGGTTTCTCGTCGTGCTCCCTACATATATTTGATTGCAATTACAGCCCAATATGTAAACTACAAAACAGGTTTTACAGTTGATGAATTCTCTGATTTTATACTGTTTCTGGTTGTTATACATGAACTCCTTAGTTTTGTTTTTTCCGAAGATACACATATTACAAGAGCTGCATGTGAAGAAACCAGCCGGTTTCGTGGGTAGCCATGTTTCAGTTTTTCTTAATGAAGTCACATAACTCGGGCATAGTCTTTCTTTTAAGGTCGTACCCTTCTTGTAAGAGATACTTGGATTTTTAGTCAAAATCGTTCCGAAGGTGGGTATTTCTAGTAGCATATGCCAGTTGTTTTTCAGAATGCTAAAAATCTTTTGACTATGCGAGGTGTATTTTGTGATAAATCTAGGTTTGTCATTATTGGTTCTCATCTTTTTAGTGCTGTTCTCCAGTGTTGATTCTCTACTTATTTGATGAACTCTCGAGATGGCTGTTTTTACGTCTCTCTCCTCATAACCTCTTTCCAAAAATTTGTTTCCTGTCTCTGATACATTTTTCTCAAAGATGTTTGTTTCTGAACAGTTTCTTCTTACCCTCACCATCTCACCGTAAGGAATATTCTTAAGGTATTTGAATGCATCCAATAGGTCACAGTCAGATTATAGAATAATTTGACAATATTAGGCCGATCAATGTATTACCCTACACAGATCAATTCCCATACTCCTTGCCCCCTGTTAGAACTTGGAACATTCTAAGATGGCGGAACGATTCTTATTAATTTATCGTATTCGAGTCGGCGCCCTAGCCGTCGTCGCGTAATTACGGCGACCTTGAATAAGCGCTAAACTAGGTGTTCATGATCTGGACTAACTAATCTAGGCATCAATACACAGTTAATAGGACATAGTCTGATTAGAAATTAATTTAAGGTAATTGGTGAAAGAGAAAGACTCCTCCTCGATTCTGCTTTATATTAGAGGAACTGTTTTAAAAAAACTAACGTGGTACCCGTGTCAAACAATAAGGATTCGATCTTCACTATTTTTCTTAGATTAACTAATTCAAACTCATTTGTGTATAATTTATACATAGATTAACTTCAACATCCCGTATATAATATACGAAATTGGCCATTTCAAAATGGCGTAACGATTCAAGATAGGCTATTAGACTCGGGGAGGCGTTTGTGCTGACGCCGCATATTCATGACATCATCAAACATGGGCCGGACCAGGTGTTTCTACTTTAGAGCAATTAAATAAACTACTTAAACACGAGGAAAGCTGGGGAGAACGGTCGGAGAATCTGGATGTGACTGGAGAACACTTAATAAGGTACCTGGATTATTTTAACATCCTCTTTGTGATTTTTGTATGGGGGATAATGAATGGTTCAACTTAAAATTTAAAATTTAAACTTTAAAATAAAATAAAACAACATGCAATTCTAGAAGATAATGGTTGGGATTAAATAACTGTGTTGAATTAGGGGGTTTTCTGTGATCTTTGTAGTCTTGGAAGACTGCAACCTTGGAGATATAGTAAGTTGAGTGTATACTCTTTGAATATACAAATTTTAATGGAAGCTGAGTACTCAAGACTTCTAAAGGTTATTCCACTTAACTTCTATAAATATCCAATTTTGGGTTTTATTATTCCCTTTCATACTTTCTTTTCATCACTTTATAAACATAAGGGCTATTTTACCATTTATAAAATGACTGGTTATCTTGATATTTTAGATTTGGATCATTCGTATTTAGAATGATGTTATAGATAATTTCGATTAAATTACAGAAAATTAAATTAGTTTTGTGCTAGGCCATTAATGCGTTTTTACATATTCCCCACTAGGTGTCTATTCAATAAATATGTTGACATTGAACTGAGCATCTATTTTAGATGACGTTTGAAAATTTGCTACATGAACAGAATTGAAGGATCAGTATAGGTGAGATCACAACATATCTCAAAATATATATCCAAGCGCACTTTCTTGATTATTTTATCTTCTAAGAGTTGCAGATTGGCTTTTGTATAGGGTCATTCGAATTTGGAATTACCATTTCGGGGGACATATAACAATACTGTGGAGTCTATTATGTTTTTCGTGATTATGATCTAAAAATTTCCTCTTTTGAAACCGATTCACAATAGCAGTTCATTTCTCCATGAGGTCTTCTCAAAGTAGAAACCCCTAAAAAACTCTTGTACTGAAAGTACGGGCAAAAACTGCTGAGCCTGTTATGCACTTTGAAGTAATGTACCCCTACCACTTCAAATCAAAAGTGATTAAAAGTGAGAAAATAAACAATTGTTTTCTTTTTGATATAGTAAATAATTAATTTTCATCTTGTTTCAGATTCTCATTATGAATCTTTGTCAATCACTATCCAAATGGATCTAAATATTTTACATTTCAACCATTGGCATTTAACTTTAACCAGATCCTCCACGACCTATCTGGTGAGACTTTTGATTTTAACCACCCCCTCTTTTCCGCCCAATTTTCAAACATCATAAAAATGAATTTAGATTGTTCTAATTTGGTCTCTGTGTCACACTTTCTCTTTTAGAATATCCTCTGACCTATGGATATTTCCATTATAAAGTGGAACAAACCACTTATCCGTCAACTTTTGAATTCTAAAGCCTGCATTTAATTTGCTGTCACTTTGAGGTAAGATGATGGCCTGCGCACTATAAGTTTTAGTTTTGGTTAAATAGACGAAAGATGAAAGATTATCTAGAACTTATACAAATGATGAAATACGGAGTCTTTGAATACTTTGTTGGCGTATTAGAGTTCCTTCTTCTTTTTTTCAACTACAAATTTTTGGAAATTCTGTGTCTATATATTATAAGTGGACGTGTATAAGATTGAAGAAAAATGTGTATAAATTTTGTAAATATAAATCCCGTTTCTGTACAACCTGAATGATCAAAATGGCACTAAAGTTGTTTTTAATGTTTGTAAATATATGTGTACGTCCGTCAGTTTTAATGATTGAATTATATATACATATTTTTTCTATTCCTTATTACAGCCCTGAAGAAGTTCCGTTAAGAAATTGTATCTTTAGAGGAACGAAACGCGTTGGCTGTGGTTCTGTATCTGTCTATTTGAAATAAAAATTAAACAAAGAAAAGCAGAAAACAATTTTGGACTTCTTTTCTATGTTCAGTGCACCTCCATTCAATGTAAATTGTTGGTCAGAATTTCCCACTGAGGCATCACTAGGTGAATGGTGCTGGAGAGTTTGTGCACTAACAGCCAGATAAGGCAGCAGCATATTAGGAAGTGAGGTGCTACCATTTGAGTCCGTCACCTTCTGTTAGTTTGGATATTGTCTCTTACATGAAGGTGGCCAGCGCCTCTCCACTGTTGGGTTGATATGACCGTTCGCTATGGAACTCTCTCTCACAATTTACGCAGAAGTTGCAGAAAGAAGTTCGGCAGGATTTTCAGGTGATCCTGCATGAAGGAGGGCTCGTGGCGAATCAGGTCATCAGCGCTGCAGCAGATGCCTCAGATCTTGCTGCCCATGGCTATTCCCATATCTGCGCTAGGCAATCCTCCTGGCTGTGACTTACGGGCTTGATACCAGATGCCCAACACAGAATTCTCAACCTTCCCTTCAGTGGTACCTCTCTATTTGTCTCTCATGCAGATGATGAGATGTCAAGGATGAAATCCAAATTGGACACCTTGAAGGCTGTTAGTTTGGAGAAAAGGAAGGACTTCTGACATTGCTACCGACCTTATGATCGACATCAATATCAGCAGAGGGTTCAAACCCCTCATTGGTCTTTGTAGCAACACCATGCGAGATCGCATTACCACCAGTGACGGCCCAGTAGAGGAAGTGGGGGGCTCCAGGCAAACAACCCCTGTGGCAAAACAACAGCCTAAGCAGTGAGTCCTTGCTTCCCCCCCTCTGTTACGCACTCCGGTGGGGGGAAGTTTAAGTTTTCACTGGAGTGGATAGAAATAACTCAGGACAACTGGGTACTCAATATTGTACGGAAATGGGAACTCAATCAGATTCAAGTCTCCGCCACGCTCTGTGCCTCCTCGGAGAACCCCAGTCAATCGGCTAGATCTGCTGCGAAAGGAGGTTTCCAAACTGTGGCAAAACCATCGATAGGGGATCTATTCCTGCTACTTCTTGGTTCCAAAGAAAGGTCCAAACAAGGAGTTCAGGCCCATACTATATCTCAGACTCTTAAACAAATTTGTCCTCAAAGAGAGATTCAGGATGTTGGCGTTACACCACATCATTCCACACATTCATTAAGGTGACTGGCTGTGCTCCAATGACCTTCAGGATGCTTATTTTCACATCCCAATTTCTCAAAAGCACCAGAAGTTTCTACGAGTAAGGATAGAGTCAGACCTCTTCCAGTTCAAAGTCTTGCCTTTCGGACTCAAGTCTGCTCCTCGCACTTTGTTTAAATGCATGGCGGTGGTGGCTGCTTTCCTGAGAAAGCAAAAAATCTTCGTCTATCCTTACCTAGTCGACTGGTTGCTCAAGAGTCCCTCTCTCAGTTTCTTGCAGGAACATCTGACCTACTGCATTCAAATCTTAAACAAATTGGGCTTGTGTGTAAGCCTGGGCAAAGCACTACACTACGCTCGCGTAGTTTGCGGAGTTCGCGCTACTTCGCACTACGCGAATTGCACGTAGCACAGTGCGAACACGCGTAGCGTAGTATTGCGTACTGCTGCGGTCATTTTTTGCTTGCTCGAGGTTCTCAACGTCAAGTTGGCGACCGCGAGCAAGCAAAATGACATCCCTGCGAGACTTTTTCCTTGTTCGCGATCAGCAACATCAAGTTGGCGATCGCGAGCATGGAAAATAAACCTCCCGGCGAGATTCCCAACGCGAGGAGGTCAGGTTTCTCATTGCGAGTGGTCGCGTATGCTCGCGACCGCTCGTGATGAGAAACTACCAGTTCGCGTTGAGAAAGCTGCCGCTCGAGTAAAAATCTACTCGAGCAGCAGAAAACTACAGCTCGCACTGTGCAAGATGCCATTTTCAATGATTGCACAGTGCCGGTTGCTTGTCCGCACTGTGCAATCATTGAAAATGACATCTGGCACAGTGCGAACAAGGTACTACGCAGTTCGCGAAGTGCTACGCGTAGCTTGCGTAGTGCTAAGTGCACTTTGCGTAGCTTCGCAAAGTGCTGCTTCGCGAACTACGCCCAGGGTTACTTGTGTGTAAACTTCAAGAAATGTATCTCCAACCCAACTCAGAAGATGCACTACTTGGGCACTACTCTAGACGCCACAAACGCAAGAGCATGTCCTTTACATAGGTCGTACTCTCCTGAGAACACCTCATCCCACAACCAGGCAGGTGTCCTCGATGCTGGGCTCGCTGGCATCATGCATATTCATTGTTCTAAATGCCAGGTTACAGATGAGACCCTTACAGCAAGCTCTAGAGGACCAATGTTCCCAGGTTTCCAACTGTTGGGCGGACACTATAACTCTTCCTCACGCAGCCCAAATCTCAATAAGATGGTGGATGCAACTGTCTCATCTTCTGAAAGGAGTTCCCTTCCACCAGGAACCCCCTAAACAAACTCTTGTCACAGATGCGTCCCTTCAGGGCTGGGATGCTCACATGGGATCTCTTCAGGTCCAGGGGATGTGGTTAGAAAAGGAGAAAACTTACCATATCAACATGTTAGAACTCAGAGCGCTTCATCTGGCTCTCAAAAAGTTCTTTGCCTCCATAGTGTCATATTCCCTGTTGGTTCAGAAGGATAACACCACAACAATATACTACCTGAACAAACAGGGAGGGGCCAGATCCAGCCCTTCATCTCTGGAGGCTCAAGCGGTTTGGAAATGGTTACTGGTGAGGAAAATGTCCATATCTGCAGTTCACCTTCGTCAAAACACACGACTGGGTGCTAAAAGAAGAAATAACACAAGACATTTTTCGGACCTGGGATTCTCCAGAAATCGACTTATTTGCAGATGTAGCAAATGCAAAATGCCACGCCTTCGCATCCAGGTACCCTCAACTACGCTCCAGAGGAAATACACTGTTGATAGACAGGTCAGAGAAATTACTCTATGCCTTTCCACCAGTCCCTCTCATAGCACTGGTGATCAGCAAGCTCTACAAATCCAGGACAGAGATGATCCTGATTGCACTAGAGTGGCCTCGCCAGTGGTGGTACACAGACTTGCTACACCTCTCCAAGACACCGCAGAGGGGGTTGACATGCCGTCTGGATCTGTTAACCAAGTCATGAGGGAAGGTTTTCCACCCCAACCTCCTGTCACTGAGATTGACAGCATGACTCCGGAGTTCCTACAATATGGTCACCTACGCCTCTCGCAGGACTGTATGCAGATCTTAAAGGAAGTGAGAAGGCCTTCAACGAGAAAGTCGTATACTTTCAAATGGAAGCATTTTTATCTGTGGTGTACAGATAAAGGTCATAACCCTATCCTGGGACAAGAACAGGTTAATTTGCCATATCTTTTGCACTTATCTACAGCAGGTTTACAGTTCTCTTCTATTAGAGTAAATCTGGCAGCAATTACAGCTTATAAAAAGTCTCCCACTCAGGTTTTTTCTTTCAAATGCCAGTTGTTAAAGACTTCATGCAAGGGCTAAAAAAGGTCTACCCACCAGTTTGGCTACCTTCCCTTGCCTGGGAACTTAATGTGGTGCCTGGGTACTTAATGTGGTCCTCTCTAAATTAATGCCCCCCCCCCCCACTTTGAACTCATTCACAAAGCTTCTCTTGATGGAGCAGGGGAAAATACAAATTTTTGAACCCCCTTCGAAGTTAATGACCTCATAACCTTAAAATTACTAATTGTTTGAATGAATGTACTAATCAATCAATGTACCTTTAATTAGACACTACACGCGGGAAAACTAACTGGCATATGCAAAATATAATTTACTTACAGATGTGAAATTAAATTAACATAGGTTTGTGTTTCGTGTAGAAAATAGAAGTAAAATTGCATGTATTTTATTTGTAGTCAAATATTGTGGCAAAGAATGCAGATGGTAAATAAAATGGCTTTTAAATGTTTTTTTTTTTTTTTGTCCTCATCTTGCCCTTGGTGAGTCGCATAGAAACTCTAGGAGAGAAAAAAAGATACGATACACTGTCACAGATAAACTGGTAGTGCTCTCACATACTAGGATAGCACTCAGTGTTGTTCAGAAACTCTCCAGAGTAAACACCGCAAAATGTTAATCCATATAGGGGCAATGTTGCTGCTGTTAACTAGCCATATCTGGGAGTATCCAAATATAGGAGGGAGAGCAGACCAAGCAGCGTTAATCATCGGACAATGTGGGGAAAAAAAAAAAAACCCAAGCACACACTTAGGCCCAATTCAAAAGATGCCAAAAGTCTTGTTTTTTGGGATTACCCGATCTTACTAGGTCTATTTTTGATGTACGCAATACTGATAAGCGCCAGTCCAGCAAGGTGGGAGGCAGTGAATTCTTCCATTTCCTACATATCTCTCTTCTTGCAAGTAGGATACAATAAAACAAAAGCTTTTTGACTGAACCTTGAACTTCCAGTGATGTTCCAAAAATTACGAACAGTGCATTAATTGAAATTTGATATCCCACAGATGTTGTCAACAGTGTGCTAATAGCATCCCAAAAAGGTAACACCAGTGGGCATTCATAAAACATATGTAGATCCGAGGCTGCTAACAATCCGCATTTAGGGCATGCCACAGTGGATTCATTAGAAAATTTAGATAGCCGCTGTGGGGAATAATAAGCCCTGTGTAAAGTAAAAAGGTGGTTCCTACATAACCATGATGGCTTCACCGTATCCCATAAGATTTTACAAGAGGAATACCAGATGTTCTCAAGGTCTTCCCCTGGGAAAGAGGAACTCCATAATGTCTCAGGTAAGGCAAACTCCCCGTCAACTTCATCTAGTAACAAGTTGTACCAAAACGAAATCTCTTTAGGTGCAGGGGGTCTATCCATCAACAAGGTCACTATACTACTCTCACCACCTATTTCAAACCTACCTCTGACAGAGCTCTGCATACGGGCCCAACTTGCTATCTGTAGATATTTAAATTTAGAGAGACCTAACCCCACTCTAGCTAGTATGTGGTCCCAAGATAGCAAAACTCCATCAAAAAAAAGATCTCCCCAAATTTCCAGACCCGCCTCTCTCAGAGGTACTGCCAAGCTGTCAAGAAGCCACACCGGGGAACCGGGAGAGTTCCATAATGGTGACCTACCTGAGAAATAACCCACCTTTATTGCACCTCTTATTTTGACCCATGTTTTTGTGAAACCCAACAAAATCTTCAACTTAATCTTTTTAAAAAACTTGGGATCCCCAAATTTAAACAAAAAACCATTCTGGTCTACTCCCCCTCCTCTCAATAATGCAGCAAACATGCTTCCTATACCCACATTTGTTGGCATCTTAAGCAGCATCCTGGCATGGGAAAGTTGGAAAGCCCAAGCATATAGCTGTAAATCAGGTGCTGCTAATCCCCCCTTTTCTCTGCGGCGTCTAATCTTTTTCCATGCTATCCGAGGTGTATGCTCGTTCCAAATAAACAAACTAATATAACCTTGCAGTTTTTGTAAAATAGAAGGTTCAAAGTACAATGGAATACTATTGAACAGAAAAGAAATTTTAGGTAAAATAAACATCTTTACCAAATTAGCTCTACCCAAGATGGAAAGGGAGAGCGAAGACCACGACCTCATAAGCTTTCTACAATCTCTTGTCACTATGTCTAGATTCAGCGGTACAATTTTGTCTATATCTCCAACGATGGTAAGTCCGAGATACCGCATGGAACAGTTGGGCTGGACCCCTACCACTGGCTCAGCCTCATTCCATATCATCATCTCTGTTTTGGATGCATTAATCTGGTATCCTGACATCTCACCATAGTCGTTGGCCTGTACAATGATCGCGGGTAATGCTGTACTCAAGTCAGAAGAAAAAATAAGAATGTCATCCGCATACAGGGCTACCTTCCTCTCCCATCCCCCATAAGTAAAGGGCTTGATATTAACATCATCCCTCAATCGTTGGGCAAAAGGCTCGATGTATAAATCAAATAGGAGAGGGGAGAGTGGGCAGCCCTGCCTGGTACCCCGAGTGATATTAAAGGGATCTGACAATTCACCATTGACTAATACAGAAGCTGTTGGATCCCGATACAGCAAACCGACCGCTCCACGGAAACCCTCGCCAATATTGAACTTCGCCAAGACCCCCGACAGGAATGTCCAATTCACCCTGTCGAAGGCCTTGGCGGCATCCAACGTGATAACAGCTAAGGGCAAGGAGTCCGTAGTCGCCATGTCGATAGCACCCATCAGATCATAGGTCAACTCAAAGAGCTGGCGACCCTTCACAAAGCCCCGCTGATCCTGATGTAGAATACAGGGTGCCACCTCTCCCAACCTTTTAGCTAGAACAGATGAAAAAAGCTTGTAATCTGAATTTAAAATAGAAATTGGTCTATATGACCCACAGCTGTCAGCCTGTTTACCAGGTTTTAAAATCAAAGTAATAGAGGCTTCGTTCCAAGAATCAGGAGGATACACCCCCTCCAGAAAGATCTGATTAAACAGCTGAGTTAAGAAGGGAACTATTGTTGGTAATAAAACCTGATAAATCTCCGAAGGGAGGCCATCCGGACCTGATACCTTGTCCTTCTTACTACCTAAGATAGCTCCAGTTACCTCTTCTTTTGTGATAGGTCTATCCAAGGCAACTTTCTGAACAGGAGAAAGAGAGGGAAGAGATACTCCACTCAGCCAGTCCTCAACTTGTCGTGCATCGATGCTCTTATCCTCATGATATATGTTCTTAAAATAATCACGGAAGGCATTTCTGATATCATTATCCGCTGAGTGGACCATACCTTCTGCCGAGATTTGATCAATATTATTTCTAATACGATCCGTTTTTGCTTTCCAAGCCAAAAGCTTTCCAGCACTTTCCCCGTATTCAAAGTGGGCCATCTTACTGGCCTCCCATCTCTGAAGAACTCGTAGGTTCAGTATGGAACCCAGTTCCCCCTTTAATGTAAGTATTTTATTTTGCCATTCTTCTAATATTTCTGGAGGAGCGACAGGATGTAACAAGATATTATCCTGAACCATAGCTAAATCTGCTTCCAACGAGATGACCGTGTCTCTATAAGTTTTCCTTTTATATGAGACCTTGTTGGTAATTAAGCCACGCAAAAAAGCCTTAAATGCATCCCATACAGAGCCGGACGAAGCTGAGCCAGTGTTGTTTTAAAAAAAATACTGCGTTTCAGTTCTTAAAAAAGAAATATCATCTGGAACATTTAGGAACGAGCGGTCAAACGACCATGTTCTGGCAGTGACAGTGGTTTCCGACAGCCCAACCAGCTCAAGGCATAGAGCAGCATGGTCAGAGAGATGAAAGGGGAGATAGTAGACCTTTTGCACCAGTTTAACCAATTCCTGACTGACCAGTGCTAGATCTATCCTCGACTGGTGTTGATATTTGTAGTTCCGAAATGAGACACCCTGTCTTAGACCAGACTTAAGCCTCCATACGTCCACATATCCGAACTCTTTCATTTTTTCAAGTAAAAGAGACCTAGTTTTAGATGAGGATATAGGTCTATTGGATGAAGATTTATCAAGGAGAGGGTCTAAGACCACATTAAAGTCTCCAGCCAGGATGATCGGTTCTGGATAAAGAAGAAGATGTGAGAAGACGGTACTTAGAACTGATGGATCATCCTGGTTAGGCCCATAATAGCCTACTATGGTAACTCGGGCCCCAGCTATAATTACAGAAACAATAATCCACCTCCCACCACGGAGCACAGGGGAAACATGGCGGCAGCTAGGTAGCTGTCGCAGCACTCCGTTCTGAATTCCCTGTCCATGCGCTAGCATATGCGAAGTCACTTACGCGGTATGGCGGTATGACGGACCTGTAGATACGCCGCTCTGCGACAATACCTGGATGTCAGATGTGCGGAGACGGGAGGTGTCGAGACATCGCCATTGCCATTGCCGTAGTTGGAGACATCAGTTCGCGGGTGGATTCCCGCGAAGTTGCTGCCGTTCTGACTGCTGGATTTGCTCCTCCCTCCGGGCTTGGCTCGGCTACGGCAGACGAGAGGGCAGGGATCTTGGTTGATTGCCGAGTTCCGAGGCAGGCCGTCCTCGGCTTGCAACTGTGGCATCTGGCTGCGCTGGAGCTCCGTCGAGGAAGGAAGGCTCGTAGCCTTCTCCAGGGGCCTCGTAGGGAGGAATTCCACATCTCGTCTGAGTTTGGTAGGAGGGGTAGGGGGAGAGTGGGGGGGGGCAAACACACAAAGGATTTATGGAGAGGTGAGAGGGCTCAGGCGGAGTTCTCTGAGGTAGCAGGACCATTACAAGGGTATTCTGGCAGGATAAGAGACCCAGAGGGACCTGTGCCTGTGCCTGTGCCTGTTTGTTTGGACGTCCCTGTCAATAGCCCTGTTTCTGGGCTGCCCCCCATGCACGATACTGTTGAAACTAATATAACTAATATAACTGTTGAATCAACTGTTGAATCAACTGAGGGAGATCAGATACTATCATCTTCTGAAGGGTTATCGAAGCCATATCGGACCGCTCAGGCTGCTCAGGCCACTCAAGGGCCCTTCTTAAAGACAAGAGTCTCCTCTTATCTTTCGGGTGAGGTTAAGGCGAAACGCGCTTTTACTAATAAAGCAGCAAAAAATCCTAAGACTGGCAGAAACATCAATGCAGTTGAGAATATTGCCAAGAATATAGAGTCTAGGATAACGCCGTCCTTGCGGTCTTATTTTAAGGCTATCCCGCAGGTTCTGCGCCTTCCCGATCAGCAACTATTTGAAAGTACCTCTTCAACGATGGCGTCACAGAACTATTTTGAGTCTTCTTTAACTACAGGTACAGACCCGGTTATTTCTTCGGGGTCAGTACCGGGGCCAGTTCCGGCTAAAACAAACGCGTCGTTGCTTCAGGTTGAGAGTATTGATACAAATGTAGAGGAGGATGTGGAGGCTACGGATAACATCGGTAGTCTCTCAGTCCTTCCCACCCAAGGTTCCACCCCCCCTGTTAAGAGTCCTAGTGCTCCAGGTCAATCGGATTCTTTATTACAAGGCCAAATGGATCGCCCATGCTCCATAGAGTCTCCGACCCTCTTGTTATCCCCAAAACATCTGGCTATGAAGCCCTTATCAACGGTTTCCAATTTCGGGTTTTCATTAACAGGGTCATCTCATAGTAGCAATTTACCACAAGAGGACGGTCAAAGGGATATAACCTCTGCCCCAGATACATGCTCAGCTGGTGGGGTTGATCCATCTTTGGCCTCTTATCTCCAGTCGATGTTTTCATCCCTGTCAGCAGACATCAAAAAAGGCTTCGAGGCCTCGTCAGCTATCCAGTCTGAAATTCGGAACTACTGCGAATCTCTAGATAGTAAACTAGCTAATCTCGCGACAAGAACAGAAAGACTGGAGGATAACATGACTGTTATGTCTTTGTATTTGGATGAAACCAAACTGGATATCAATAAACTCAAAAGGGAGGATCTGATGCTGGCTGAGAGGATGGAGTCTTTGGAGAATAATGCACGCCGCAATAACCTTCGTATTCTCAACATTCCGGAAGGTAGTGAGGGGTCAGATATTAAGCAATATATCACCCAGTTGCTAAAAGACTCTTTGAGATTAGATCAGTCGGTTGAGGATCTATCTGTTGACATCCAGCGCATTCACAGAGACCCCTTCAGGAGAAACCCTCAAAGGGAAAAACCAAGAAAAATATTAGTGAACTTCCGTACCTATACTTTGAAGGAATCTATCTTGGGTTTGGCCCTAAAGCAGAAGTCATTGAGTGGGAAGGGGTTTAACTTCCAGGTTAGATCAGACCTCTCAAGGGCCACATTGGATAAGCAGTGGGAGTTCGGGAGGAGGTTGGAGGCATTTAGGAGTCTTGGTGCGGTGGCTCAGCTAGCATTTCCAGCCACCCTGAAGGTTATGCATAATAATACTATGCATAACATTCGATCAGTGCAGGCGGCTGATGAACTCCTAGCTTCTCTGGGGAAGAGCAGAGAGAAGAATAAGGATAACGGGGGCTCTAATTAGGTGCAGGTGAGAGTGATGTAGAGTACTGTTTTTGTTTTATAAAAGAGTAGAGAGGGAAGGAAGAAGGAGAAAAAAAATAAAAAAAAGGAAAAAAAAAAATCAAGCGAAAAAAAAAAAGGGGTTTTGGGGGCACGGAAGGATCTATAATTCACTGCTTTTCCTACTTTTTCTTTTTTCCATTTCTTCTCTCCTCTCCTCTCTCATATCTTGTGGGCGTATTTGTAATTGTAACAGTAAAGACAGTAAAGATAGTAAAGACAGTAAAGATAGTTTAAAACAGGACAGGAGCTCAGTAGGAGTGCTATCTACTGGAATCTCCAGATAGATAAAGTAAGGGTTTCCCATGGGGAGGGGGGAGGTCTGGGTGGGCACGGGGGGGTGGTGCTAGTAAAAATTTCTAAAAAGTCCTCTTTTTTTGCCCGTTGTTACATTCTTTGGGTATGGAGAATCATGATTCTGCAAGAGAAAGTTAGTATTATTAGTATCGCTAGCATAGGTTTTTCTTTTTGTAGCTATGGGGTGAATATCTGGTTGGGGGGTGGAACTTGTCTCTATGGATAAGCTTAGAGTTCTTTCATGGAACATTAATGGCCTTCGCTCTAGCCCAAGAAAATGGAAGATTATGCAGTATCTCCGAGATTTTGATGCTCAAGTATTGATATTACAAGAGACGCATCTTACGGAAAAAGAGATGCTTTCTTTAGTTAAAAAAAATAGATGGGTCGATTTTTGTGTATCTACTACACAAAACTCTAACACTAGAGGGGTCGTTATTATCTTTAAAAAATCATTAAAAGCCAGGTTAGTTGAAAACGGCTTTTAAATGTTGCTTAATGCTAGGTAACACCTAAGACAGGTCATTAGAATGGTGGGTGGTAAACAGAAGGGCTTATTTTCTATGTCTAATTTCTGCTATGTTGTTTTCATATTCGTTCCGTTCAGGCCTGCTAGGCCATGTTGAAAAGATGGCCGCTGCCGAGAGATGTGATCATGTATAACCAAGATGGCCCCTACGCATGAGCAGAATGGAAGTTACAGTCACGAGTGATGGCCTATGTCTGGAGTGAGAGATGTCAAGGCCGCACTGACCTAGGACAAGAGTGGATGCCAAGATTCTCTGTACAAAAACCTGGGAACGGATGGAAGAATTTGGACTACAGCATGTATTAATAATAACAGTTGTTACAAATGGTGTAACATGACAAGTCACAAGGATGTGTATGAATATGTAATTTACGGAACCGGTTTAGGCAAGGAGGACAATGAGGTAACCATCACCACCCCTTCAATTGACCAATAGAAATGAATACAGCCCCTAAAAAGTTTCAATTCTGGGTATAGCAAGTTAGTGAAAGGGTATAAAAATTGGTGCTTATGATAACGTTGTGGCACTTGCTTATTTTTGTATTCAACACGACATGCTGTCTGTTGAGATGATTCTATCCTGGGAGGGAATACGTCCGAGGATGTTAGAGAGACAGTTAGTCAGTTTGGGAACCTATCCTGTGAACCATTCTCGTCATCGCCCTAAGGCCAAGGGTAATGAGTACTTTCCGTTTCTATTTGAATCTTTACGTGAAACACTTATGAAATTAATGATTATAATCTTGCCTAATAAATTTTACTTATTCAATTTATTCAATGAATCTCGATAAAATGTCATGCTAACTCAAAAGTCTGTGGTTATTAGAATTAAAGTTATGATCTATAAAAGTTAAAGGTCTAATTGTGATTGAGCTGGACTTAATCGCTTTCAACTACTAGTTGGTCCATCGACCCAAAAATTTTACGGAGTACCTTGATGTTTAATCCAGAAAACTCCAGAGTTAAATGTATATAAAGTATATAGTTGAGATTTAGGGAAAACTTAATATTAAGGTACCCTGAGTGTCTTGCAGCTCGTCAGCTTGTCACTTATCTGGAAAACTGAGTGAATGTGCGTTTTCGGTGGTATGGGCCCCACCGTTGAATAAGTGGTGTGAGAGTTTTTTCCTGAGTAAGGTGACGTTTGTAAAGGGTTTGTCTTAGTCGCGCTGCATCACTCTACAGCACCTCTCTTGGAAGGCTGCTTTTCTAGTGGAAATTTCCTCTGCTCGCAGGGTGAGCGATATTCAGGCCTTATGTTCTACAGTGCCTTATCTCATTTTCCATGCTAATCGAGTGGTTATGAGAACTCACCCGAGTTTCCTACCTAAGGTAATCTCAGATTTTCATATTGATCAGTTGATCAGGCTACCCACATTTTTTCCAAATCCTACCACGCCTCATGGATAGAACGAAGGATATAAGAATGTCAGACTGTCTCTTTGTTAACTATGGTCCAATGCACACTAGTTTTCCCTCTTCTAAATGGTCCATTGCTCGATGGATAGTATCACATTATCTTATCAACTAGCTCACCAGCAGCTCCCTGGCAAGCCAAGGGCACACTCTACGAGGGGTAAAGCCGCTACTACGGCTTTGCTTAAAAATGTACCTATTCAAGAGATATGTAAAGCAGCTACAGGGCACTCGGTCCACACCTTTGCCCCCCATTACTGCTTAGATTCTGACACTTAGGCGGATGATGAAGTTGGGCAAGCATCCTTAAGGAATTTATTTGGATAACAAATAATTCAGAATATGTTTGATATGCAGGTATTCGTCCGCAGGGTTCAGGGATGGGCTTGCAACTCTATTCAGTACTTATGACTATTGATGAGTATCCCCTGGAAGAGACGGATAAGTTACATACCTGTAATCCTAGTTCTCTTCCAGGGGTATACTCATCAAATTTCTATTTATTTATTTATTTTAGAAGTTTTGTATAGCGCTGACCTGACCCGAGGGTATTGGAGCGCTTTACAACAGTGAGACTTATGAATTACATAGTAGAGGTGTCTTAAACATAGAGTTCGGGAGTCAACAAGTGCTGTGGATTCATTAGGTAGTAGATGGGTCCTGAGGTAGCTTCATTGAATGCATTCTTGAGGTAGTGCGAGAGTTTTACAGCAGTCTCGCCTTCTGGACCTACTTGTCATGTGGCAGACTTTAGTGGAACAGTACGATGCAGAGTCAGAGAGCAACTGGATCAGTGTTGGCGTGGAGGTGGCAGCTATCCATTTGGGAGGGAGCGGTTGAGGAGGAGGGCTTTTAGGAGTTTTTTTAATTTTGTGAAGGACGGGGTGGTCCTGATATCTGCCGGGATGGAGTTCCAGATTTTGGGTGCATTTACGGCGAATGATCTGGCCGCGGTTTTTTGTTTGCGTGCTTTCATGGGGGTTAGAAGGAGGGAGTTGGAGCTCCTGAGTTTCCTTGTTTGGCCAGCCCTCTTTAGTTTAGCGGCCAGATAGTCCGGTTTTCCTGTGTGTAGGGCTTTGTGCGTGAGGCAGGCAGTTTTGAAGTTGGCCCGCTGTTCCACAGGGAGCCATTTTAGTTCCCTTAGGGCTGGTGATATGTGATCATATTTCCTGATTCCGGTGACTATTCCGGCTGCCGCGTTGAGGTTTTGTTTTGAGAGGAGCTAGGTGGGATTTAGCGGTGCCGGTTAGGGTTGCGTTACCATAGTCGAGTCTGGATAGCACCAGTGCTTCTGTGGCTTGTTTGAGGTCTTTGGTAGGGATGAATGGTTTAACTTTGTGGAGTAGTTTCAGGTTAAGGAAGGCAGTCTTTGCGGAGTTTTTGATGTGGTGGGTCATTTCCAGTTTTGGGTCAAGGGTGATTCCCAGAGATTTTACTGAGTTAGCCATGGTGGGAGTGCTGCTCAGAGCATCCGTATCCTTGAGCAATTCTGCAATTTGTTGGTTCTTTTCCTTGTTGGAGATTAGGAGGATCTGCGTTTTGAGTTTGAGGTGGTTTTGGGACATCCATTGTTGAATTTCTGTTAGAGTGTTATTTAGTCTGGAAATGTTGTCTGGGGAGGAGGTTTCTAGATAGATCTGGTGTCGTCAGCGTATAGGTGGAAGGGGATCTTCACGTTTTTGAGTATAGTGGTGATGGGCTGTTTGTATATGTTGAACAGTGTCGGAGAGAGCACTGAACCTTGGGGTACACCCTTGCTGACTGGGC
Source organism: Triturus cristatus (assembly GCF_964204655.1). NCBI lineage: Eukaryota > Metazoa > Chordata > Amphibia > Caudata > Salamandridae > Triturus > Triturus cristatus. The sequence continues at coordinate 324,276,946 of NC_140589.1, forward strand.
GAAGTTCGGATGTAAAGTCTTTGATTTTTATCCTTTGCGATCGGTTTTGTAGGAAGGCTGTGAACCAACGGAGGACCAGCTCATCTGCACCAACCCTTTCCTGTAGGGCATTGATGAGGAGATGGTGATCTACCGTGTCGAAGGCAGCCGACAGGTCAAGGAGAATGAGTAGGCAGCAGTGATCGGTATCAAGTGACTTATGGATGTCATCTGTGATGTTGAGGATCGCCGTTTCAGTGCTGTAACCTTTTCTGAAACCTGATTGGTGAGGATCAAGAAGGCGATATTGTCCATGTGCTGAGTCAGTTGAGAGAGTACACATTATTCGAGGATTTTGGATAGGAGGGGGAGATTGGAGACGGGTCTGAAGTTGTTTAGGTCCATGCAGTCAAGGCCTGGTTTCTTAACCCCTTCAGCGCGACGTGGATTACCGCGCTGTGCTGAAGGTTCCGTGCGCGGGCGGGGCCATGACGGAGCCGCTCCGTCATACGCATCGAAGGGGTTAATTAATGGTGTTACTTGACCGACTCTAAGGCAGTCAGGTATGCTTCCGGTTCTCAAGAAGCTGTTGATGATTCTGCACCAGAACGGGTCAATGGAGAGTTTGAGTTCTTTGGACAGTTGGCAGGGTATAGGGTCGAGGGCGTGAGAAGCGGGTTTGGTGGTGGAGATTAGCTTGATAATCTTGGCTTTTGAGATGGGATTGCAGGATTTCCACCCATTAGTGTGTAGCCGGCCACTGTCTTCCAGTGCGACTGGGGGAGGGCCTACACATGCGGAGTTGGCGTTGGTGTCGGTGTCTAGTGAAGTCATAAGCAACCCTCCCTCCTCTCCAGACGAATACGTCTATTACAGAACGTCTTTTCCTCATGTTATTTATACAATGTAATACGCCGTCAGATAGACCTGACCTAACTGTCACCTATGGGGCATGATGGGAGCCTGGAGGTCCTAGAGGTCTTAAAGGAACTGCGCCAGTTTTTGCTAATGAGTGTTCTATATGCAGCCTTCTAGGCTAATCTGACTTCTAACACCTTGCCTTTTTCTTTGAAAATAAAGGCTGTGTTCAAACAAGTTGGAAGTACATATCTCTATGTCATGGCAATGTTATTTTGTATGATATATTTCAAATGAAAAATAAAATGCAATATTGGCATATTTGAGCCTAAATTTGGATTGTGGACTGCATATTCATATACATGTGTGTATATTATGGATATATGCATATCTATCTAGCTATCTATCTATCTATCTATTCAGTGAAAAAACCATAGGTTTCACAAACGTTATAGTTAGCTGGACATTTCACTCGTAAAAAACCAATGAAATTTCCCCGTTATAGTTAGTTAAGCTAACTATAACTCGCGCGCCCGCAATGCACTGCTGATGACGTCACATATTACATCACTCATGACATGGTCAGTGACATCACTCATGACATCACTGATGACATCTCAAATGACATCACTAATGACATCACTGATGACATCATCCAGTGAATGTGTGTTTTTCTGAAAATTAAATATGTTTTATATATCTCAAGGTCGATGGAAGAATAAATGAGTATATAAGTGTCTAAATGGATGATTTGTTTTTGAAAAATTGATTGTATTACTGACTGATTAAGTGTATCTTATTGAATACATGGCTAAGTGAGTAATGTTTAAATGTGTAAATACCTGTATCAGTCTCTCACTTTGTGTATAAGTGGCTGCATGGGTTGGTGAGCAGCAACATGAGTGTCTATATAGGTTATTAGTTGGTTTTTTGAGTATCAGTATGAGTGTCTGAGTGTCTGTATGGTTCAGTGGGGGGTATTACGTAGTGCATAAGTGCATGAATGAGTGACTCACTGTTTGTATGTGTTGAAGACAGCATATGTGCAGGACTGTATGTGTGGAAGAGTGTGTGCATGGGTGTGTTAGTGAGTGAATGGCTGTCTCAATAGTGTCTCTATGAGTAACTACATATGTTTTAAACTAGTATATGTGACTATTGGTGTATATAAGTGAGTGTATGTGAGAGTGAGAGATTGAAAGAGTTCCTGTATGAATAAGTATGTGTTTCTATAAGTGATTGTTTAAAAGACTAAGTATGTGTAAGTTTCCGTAGAAGTAAGTGTGGTGGTGTGTGTATAACTGTATATGCAAGTAAATGGATGTTTGATTCTTTATTAGCATGAGTAACTATGTGTGTGAGTAACTCTATGGATGAGTGGCATTGTGTTACAGGATGTATAGGTGTATGAGTACATATGATGTGTGAGTACACGAATGAGTGACTGTACAGGACTGTTGGTGAATAAGTGGATGTTTAAGTGGATCTTAGAATTATTGAAGAGGTTGTTGTAATTGGTATTGGTATGTCCATTTTTTTGAAAATTTCAGTCTCTATTTTTGAATGTGTGTATCAAAGGTTATATTAGGGTGAGAGGAGGTCTGCCACTCTATCACATGGATGATGTCATCAGTGATGTCATCAGTGATGTCATTTGAGATGTCATCAGTGATGTCATGAGTGATGTCACTGACCATGTCAAGAGTGATGTAATATGTGACGTCATCAGCAGTGCATTGCGGACGCGCGAGTTATAGTTAGCTTAACTAACTATAACGGGGAAATTTCATTGGTTTTTTACGAGTGAAATGTCCAGCTAACTATAACGTGTGTGAAACCTATGTTTTTTTCACTGAATTTGCAAGGTTTTTTAAATGCTAATTCCTAACTATAACGTGTGTGAAACCTATGGTTTTTTCACTGAATTTGCAAGGTTTTTTACATGCTAATTCCTAACTATAACATGTGTGAAACCTATGGTTTTTTCAGTGAATTTGCAAGGTTTTTTAAATGCTAATTTCTAACTATAACGTGTGTGAAACCCATGGTTTTTTCAGTGAATTTGTATGGTTTTTAAATGCTAATTCTTAGCTATAACATATGTGATTCCCATATTTTTTTTATTGATTTTTTATGATTTTTTTTTTATAAATTCTTATATTAAATGTGTTTTTTTAAAAAAAAAACAAGTTTTTTAAAAACTTTTTATTCTCTTAAAACACTATGTTTTTTTTCTAAAAAATCTGCAATATTTCAAGTTTTCTCTGTTTTTTTTTTACCAAACAGGTAAGATATATTAGTATAACTTTGAAAATATTTTTTTTTTTTTTTTTTTTTAGTGCGCGTACGGTAAGCTTACGGTAAGCGTACGGTTTGCGCAATGTCCGTAATTTATCTACTCTGTTTGCGTATAGTTACGCAATTTGCGTAGCCGTGCGTACTGCGCGTGGGGCGCGTACGCGTGTACGCTACACGCGCACGTTACGCGGAAGTGTTGGGGAGTGACTGTTATGCGCATGCGCGCGAGCGCGTGTCTTTTTTCCGCGCATGCGTACTTTTGCCGTAAGCGCACCGTAAGCGCACCGTAAGCGTAACGTACGCGCACGGTTGGTCATGTGATCATGAAACACAACTTTTGATTGGCTGAAACTACTTTCAGTTCTAGAACTCTCCTACACCACACCCATTCCCCTCATTTCTGCTTGTGATCCCTTAGGAGAAGGAGCTGGGTTGTCTTTGTGATACGATGGCAGAACAGCAGAGCTCTTCTGAGAGTGAGGCTAGCAGCACTACCTTGAGGCAGAGAAGGAGGAAAGAAAAGACCTCTTTCATATGGGAGTATTTTACTTTTCCAGAGGACAAGAAAAAGGTAAATGCACCCTTAGTGACTTGTAAGCTGTGTGGCCGTGTACTTTCAAGAGGGAATCCCAACAAGAAGTATTCCTTCGGGAATCACACCATGTTGAGACACCTTAAAGATGTACACAGAAGGACACATGTCGACATACTGAAGGTAACCCTTCAGTAAGTCAACCAAGCACATCCACAGCAGCTCAGCCTGGTCCATCATCTGCAGGGCCGAGTCCTTCTTCTGCAGGTCAGGTGAGCCCTTCATCTGTGGTGGGAGCATCTCCTTTTTCTTCTCCTCTGGAAACAAACCATCGTTTTTTGAGGGTTGAAATACGGTGCGCCACTTGTCATGATCTAATTTGTCATAGGGAGACCAGTGTTTCCCTAGTGAACAATAAAATAGATCAGCACATTTGTCGTACCGACTAATATTCCCATTCTTTCTTTCCTCTGTCCCTGCATGAACACAACGGCTCTTGTAAGAGCCAACCTTACCTTTCATCTATTTTTTATATATGTTTTTAAAACTTTTTTTTGATTTTTTTTTTACCGTACGCGTACGGAACGCGTAATTATTATTATTTTTTTTAAAAACACTAAAAATCAATTATCACATTACAAGGTCCTTGAGAGACTACAATGAAAAACTGAAAATGTGATTGTGGAGAAGTGGAAAAAAGGGACCATGAAATTTTTGACTTACCATACCCTCTCAAAAAAATATTTATTAATTTAAATTTAATTTTAATTGCTTTAAAAATGGTTCTAGTTTTCGAAAATTTTCTATCTCAATCTGAAAAAAAGAAAAAAGTATTAATATTTAATAAAACATTTTATAATACAGTACACATATTTACATATTTTTCCCAAAAATGTTTTGCCTTTTTTTGCTGTTTTCAGAATATATTGCATTTCACTATAAATTGTGAAAGCAATTGCATTCATCATTTAACAGCGGGCAAAAAAAAAATTAACAATCTCAAAGATTGTTTTAAAAAAGCCCACAATCTCTTTTTGCATAAACATAACTTTATAGAAATGCATAATATTCTTTAAAAATATCATCTAATATCAATACTTATTTCTTTAAAATACCGTCTTATATTTTTGTTTCAGAAGTATAATCACAAAAATATATCTCAAATAACTCCACAATACATCTGATTCCATTTCCTTTAGGCCAAATAGTAATTTTAAAATTCTTTTTTGATTACATTTCCAATGGTAATCCAATAAAAATCTAAAGTTTAAATTGTACAGATCTCACCGATTGTCTGTAACATTTTGGTTTCCGAAAGATTAATTAATAATTAAATAAGTCCACAATAGAATTGTTTACCTTTCCGCATGGCCAAATAGTAATTTTAAAAATCTTTTTGGAATAAATTTCCAATGGCAATCCAATAACATTCCAAAATTTAAATTGTGCAGATGTTACCGATTTTTTCTAAATTTTTGGTTTTCCAAAGTTTCATTAAAAATTGAAAAAGTCCACATTACAATTGGTTACCTTTCCATTAGGCCAAATGATAATTTGTAAAATCATTTTTTTTGAAAATTCCAATGGTAATCCAATAAAATGGTAAAATTGTTTTGTACAGATCTTGCCAAGTCTCTCTAAAATTTAGGTTTCAGGAAGATTAGATAGGAATTTGCTAAATCAAAAGGCAAACGTTGCTTAAAAATCAATTGGGAATCATTACACAGTGTCCAGCCTTTTTCATATTTAAGATAAACTGTGTAATGACCAGAAGTAACAGTAGGTCCTTCATGGAAAATTATTGCAACTGTTACAAAAGTTTTTCCTGAAATTGATAATTACTGTCCTGTAAACTTCTTTATTAAAGTATCTAATTTTGAACCATCAGCTTTACAGCGTTGCATCATTAAAATTACATACTGTCCGTATTCTTTTAAAATTAACGTTGAAAACATGTCAGATTGACACTCACTGCATTCCATGCTATGATTAGCATCTTTAACAAATTTAGCAAAAGTGACTGTTTTACTTTCTGGCAATGTTAAATAAATAAACCTTTCAGAATCAACATTAGAGCCACATATATTATAACAGTTTTCACAACTATGTTCCCATTTATAAGAGAGACCAAATAAATTTTCAATGGGAACCCCTTCTTCTTCCAGTACCTGAAGAAAAAACATCAAGAATTCTTGTGCGTCTTGCTGTACATTTTGAGAAAACTGTGTTCGTCCTGAACATACATCTAAAAGTTTTCTAATTTCAGTAGCACTTTCTATTTGAGTTTTATCATTACTCAGCTTTTGAAAAAGGAGACTCAACTCAGAACAGAATCTTTTTCCCTGATTTACTATTATCTGCTCTTGCACACTTTCCAGATAAAATGCAAAATTCAGCACTACATTAGCGTAGCAGTTGACACCAGAGCTATTTTCAAAATGACATCCTACAACCTGTTCTTCATTTTCCTTTTTCTTTTTGCTTGCAATTACATCACTCCTCTTTTTTTCCTCCTCTCTACATCTTCATTACAGATATTCTCATTTCTCCTTTTACGAGAAACTACACGTTTCTCCAACACAGGATACTGACCTAAATGAGGAGCATAGCTTCTTCTTAATCTATTATACTCCTTTACACAATTTGTATCAGCACTAACTTTTGAGTCATCAAAGTCTATCATGAATAAACCTGATAATGTTTTCACTCGTGACAAAGCAACATATGCCATACCTTCTTTGAACACAGTTGAACCAATGTTCACAAATGCACAATCTACAGTCAATCCTTGAGATTCGTGAATAGTTACAGCATATGCTAGAGAAAACAGAAACTGCTTCCTACGTACATGTAAGTCTTTCACAAGCATGAAACGAACTGAACAACGACAAATATCTTTAACTTCTTCTATCTGATCAAATTTTATTTTTAAACATTCAATTCCATCTTTTTTCTGATAATTAATAAAACCCACAACTCTTCCCATAGCTCCATTAACTAAACCTTTTTCAACATCCAAATTTCTCCTTAAAAATACTCTACAGTTCATGCAAACATATAGATTTTTTTCTAATCCAGCTGTTTTGGAAATGTTCTTCTCTAGTGAATCCAATTTATTTTTCAGTGTGCTTGTTAATGTGATAGTAATTCGTCCATCCTCAATTTTGTCCACTGCTTCCAATTTCCTGATATCTTCCTTTTCCAATTTCAAAAGCTCCTCATTGAATATTGAGCATTCACGTAGAGTTGGCATTAAGCAGATGACACTTTTCTTTTCTGCAATGTTCTTGTATATCTTCTCTGCAACTATTTCTTCCTTTGGAAATAAATTATGTAGCAACCGACTCTGTAATGCTTTTGTGCCAGCTTCAGTGAGTAGTCCAATTCTGATATCTTTCAGAATACTTCCATATTCTTCATCGTTTGCTTGTCTCATATTGGTAGTGAGTTCCTTGTACTCAAAGAAGGACCAAATATTTGCATTACCGATGCTTCCCAATGACTTCTTTGTGTCTTCATGTGTCACAGTATTAAACACTGGTTGTCCTTTAACTGGAGTAAGCTGTAGAAGATCCCCAAAAACTATGACATGTTTTCCACCAAATAACACGTCATAGTCTGTCCTTAAAATTTGCTGCATTCTTAAATGCACAAAGGCAAGCATTAAGTTTGATACCATGCTCACCTCATCAATAATGAGAACTTGCATCTTCTTCAATACTCTTGAAACTTCCAAGCATGCTTCTCCAGTTAGCTTGTTGTATTGTATTTTTTTCTCATGCTCCACTGGTAACATTAGCAAACGATGTAAGGTGATTCCTTTTATGTTATATGCTGCTAACCCAGTTGGAGCAGTAACCACACAAGACAAAGTAGAATCCGTTTTTTGCTGTAGGTAGCTTCTGATGACTTTTATTAAGAAACTTTTTCCAGTTCCAGCTTGTCCACTTACATACATCCTGATTGGATGAAATGATGTGCATGAGCACTCTTTTTTTTCATGTAGAAATCTGTGATCAATTTTGTTTCTGATCTCTTCATAAATTTGTTGCTGCTCTTCGTTCAGTTGTCTTTCCAAATTTTGTAAGTCTATAAATTCTTCTTGAACTTGATTCATAGCCGTTTCCACTTCATTCATGGCTATTGATGCTTCATTTTCAACAATTGGTTGTCCTAGGGGATATTGACTGAGTGTTCCTGAACTTTGGCTGTCCTGAGAACTGTCTCTAGCTACTTCTGCTGCAATTGTAGTTTCCTGTTCAATTTCTTCATTTAACATTTGCAGATAAGTTGAGAATGTACTGCATTGTATGCTGTCTTTGCAAGCATTAAAAGAATCTTCATAGCTTTGAAATTCTCCCAGTAGTTCATCCTCTGTACGCCATGGTTTAAACAGCTGTAAAAGAGCCAAGTAGTAAAATTCCTTTTTGTCAGTACTGTCGCAACTCAGCTTCCTGTGATTTATCAAACTTCCTTTTGTTTGCTTCACCAAACATCCTTCCTCACCAATGACTTTATATTTTCCATTGTTGATGTCTTCTGCGGCTTTCCGTGAATAAATGTAGTTCTGCAGCACTTCATAAAGACACATGTTCTCCAGATGATGACTTCTCTTTGGGTAATATGTGTCCAACATGTTTGATTTCAAAATATCTGTACTTTCTGGGTCATTCTTGGCCAAATATTTAATTTCTCCAACAGATTTCAGTACCCGATTTCTCATTGCTGCAAGGCCTAAACTTGCCCAAATTCTTCTTCTTGATTTCGAGTAGAGACTTGCAGAAGATAACCTATCTGAACATTCGTAGGATCCAATTTCTCGATGCGATAACATCTTTAAACTGAAACTGTACAGCTTCTTACTGACAGTCTTCTCGTGAGAAATCTCTTCCCACATTTCTTTCAATTCAGTTTTTTCAGATTTCGTAATGTAAGACGTTACATATCGAGCAACAGCAATGGAATTGTCAGCTACATACTGTATATCCATGTTAGCATTCCACATGGATAAAATGACTGGGTTGTAGTCATTTATATTTTTTGATTCTTCTTTTCTTTTAAGGTTGTAGGTATTCTTAGGTGATTTTCTTGTGATAGTATGTCTCACAGATGACATAAAACTGTTTACTCTTCCATTTGAAAGAACAGGTCTAGGAAATCCAAATCGACATTTAGTGTAGTATTTATCTTTGCTCTTGTATTTCCGTCGACAGTATTTTCCACACCGATGACTTTGGAAACGTAAAACTTGCTCCTTTAACTTTTTCTCTTCTGTGCTTTTTGGTATAGCACATGTTGCATATTCTTCAAAGTAAGATAACACTGCTTCATCAGCATCTGTTCCAAACTTTGGGGCATCCTTGATCCACAACAGCATATGAATATGAGGAGCACCTCTTGCCTGGTACTCTTTTCTCCAAAAGAAATCCACTACTTCTCCTAGAGGTGGATTTTTTTTATTGCAGATGAAGGACATCATAGCCTCAAATCTATGATTGAAATATCTGCAAACATTAACCGGATCCAATGAGCACAGTTCTCCTGCTGTCTTGTATTCGATGTTTTTAATGTTTGAATTTGCCTCTCGTAGAAAATCCAGTAAATCATCCCAAGCGTACTCAGCACAGCTTAGGGTAACAAACCATGTTGGTGTTCCTAAATTCCGTAACATGCATTTTAATTCACCATGGCGTCGGTACCAATATTCATTTGTCCCACGCTGACAAGCCATCAGATTGATCAGTTGTGTTTCCAAATGATCATCTCGGTGCTGCACTTTCTCCATAAAATCCTTAGCAGACACATTTTGTAAATGTACTCCACTTTTTAAAATGTGATTTACTGCATATGATAATGCAGACAAGTCGCTTTCAAATAAAAGATGGAACAAATAAGGAATACTTTGTCGAAATCTTGGATCTTCTGCATATAGTCTTGTAGTCCGATACTCAGAAGCTGGAATCTGTTCTGGATGTTCATCGTATCGTCCTCCTTTTCCTTTAGGAAACAGCTGGGGAAAACATCGAGCTTCGAAGCTCTCCTCCCATACACTCACGGGAGTTCCTTTTGCTTTCTTCATCTGAAACAGATCAATATTGTCTCCCATAACTTCTTTTGAATGAAGAGGATGTATGCTAAAATGTTCATAAATTTCTTCTTCCTTTGACTTGTCCACTTTTTCAATTTGTCCAGTTGGTGTTTCTGTGTCTTCTTGTGAATCTTCTTCTTCTTCTATATAAATTGATACATACCATTTGTTATTCCTTTTCAAATACAAATTTGCTCTTTGTACTTTCCGTACATCTACCAGCTCCTGCCAAATCTTCTTATTCTTTGTAGGTACACCGTTAACCAGAATAACTAATGGTTCAGTTTCCAAAGTATCTGCATCAATAGTTTCCATATTTTTTTTCAAATCCAAGGGCAAATACACCACTCTACCTTTTAAACCTCTCAGTAAATCTGAAGGAGGTAATTTACCAGTTTTGGGCTCCATACGTACTATGGTCTGGAACGTATGAACACATTGAATAAGTATAGACTCATAAGTATTTAATTCAGAAAGTTCGGCAGGAATAACATCCAATTCTAAATTATTATGTACAGCTCTGGTCGGCATTCTATTTTCTTCTAATTTGTTGTAACAGTATTTACAAATACGCTGAACTTCACCCAATTCAAAACAATTTTCAAGAAATATATATGTGGCAAAATCCTTCCACTTATAATTATCTTCATTTTCACTTTTTCTATAGAGATCAACATACCTGGTTTGTTTTCTATAATGAGTTCTGCGGCAACAAATACAAGTAATATTTGGTCTTTCATTAGAGATTTTTTCAAATTTTGTTATGTGATCATTAAATGTCTTACTTACAGAGGGTTCTACATTCTCTTCCACTTCTTCCTCATTTACTGTGTCCTTTTCTGCACTGTTTTGTTCAGGACCAAAGTAACAAAACTGAATTTCATCAACAACCTTCTCTACATCTGATACTGACCCATGGAACAGAGCCCTATTCAATTAATCTAACTTTATTGCTGGACTTTTAGCAAAATACAACCGTCTCACAAACTTTCTCATTTCAGTATGATGAACAGCCAGCATTCTAAAATGATGGAAAACACTATTACACACTTTCCTAGATAGACAAGCCAGAGAATGACCCTGCAAACCAGTATTCTCTCTCACTCTGCATGGATCTAGACTTTGAAGCACCTTAATCTTCTTTTTTACACTTTTTTTAGTATATTCTCTTAGAAACTCACGAAATTTATCAATAGATTCCTGACGCACAGTGCAAATACTACTACAATTCCCAGTGTACACTGGGGCTTTAGGACGTCTCCCCATAGCCTCATCCGCCATCACTTGTACCTCATCTCTTGGAACCATTATCTCCTTCTCCATTATGCAACCATTTTTCACTTCGTAAGCACGACCTCTGGTGTCAACTGCATCCAGCAAACTATTACTTTGAAAATAGCTCTCTTCATTAAAAAAAGGTTCACTACTTGAACTATGCATCCATTTTCCTAAAAACACTTTACAAAAGTTTGTTCTGTTCACTACTCTTTTCCTTTTGCTTTGTGATTTCAGTACATTAACCATTTTATCTAATGTACGCATCCTATTCAAAATTAAAATGAATAGTTTCCTTTTTAATTCTAATGCCTTTGCTGCAATGGCTTCAATTTCTTTTTTTCTCTTATAAAACTTAGCCTTTTGCTTATATTTCTTCACATCCTTTATCAAATTGGACATAACTCTTCTCTGAAACATTTTTCTACGTATCTCTTTAAACGCTGTTTTTCTGTTTAAGTTTATCTTTTTAGTTGCAGAAGGTATATTTGCATTAACTAAATGCTCAATGTTTTCCTCTCCTTTTCTATTGAAAACATTTTTTCCAGTACAGACATTTTGTACATTTTTCCTTTTTTTGAATATGTTCTTTAAAAAATCTTTTGTCTGCTTACCAGAAGATTTTTTCTTTTTCCCAACATGAGCATCTCCAACTAACTTAGGTCCTCCAGTTGTCTTCAAATATAGGTTTTTTTTGTGGTCTTTCTTTACTCTGGATTTTGTAGGCATCTTAAATTTTGTTCACTGCTCTTCAGCAATACCTGAAAAAAACTAAAAAAAAATTCCTTTATTTAATTTAAATATATTACTACATTTTTTATGTTCTTTAGAAATCTTAAAATACTATAAACCCCTTTCCTATAAATGAAAATCACAATAACACCTTCACAAATTAAATTTCTAAAAATAATTCCTGTGTGCACACAAAGTCATGCTTTGAAATTAGGCAGAAAACTGCTTTTTCAGACCAGCACCATGTGTAACCTGGTTGACTGCCTACACTCCAGCAAGGGCAACCAGCCTTAGTGATGCTGAATGTATTTGCATTACTGACTGAAACCTCAAACCCCACTCGCTTGTGAATACTGTGCATGATTCCACAGGGTAAGCAGCTGGGTGTGTGCTAAGAGTCTGCTTCTGCACCAAAAAATGGCTCCCCCTTTCCATCTAATGCAACTGTGAAATCACCAGAGCAATACGCAATAAATCTCTGTCTGTAATTCCTATATGCACACAGAGTCATGTTTTCACATTAGTCACAAAACAAAATTTCTTTGCCAATTTGAAAGCACACTTACTACTCTTTTTTATGGCAAGTGATAAACACTTTTACAGACTGACACATTATGAATCCACTTTTCAGATTCTTAAAAAAGCACATGTCCAAACTGCTTTTTCAGACCAGCACCATGTGTAACCTGGTTGACTGCCTACACTCCAGCAAGGGCAACCAGCCTTAGTGATGCTGAATGTATTTGCATTACTGACTGAAACCTCAAACCCCACTCGCTTGTGAATACTGTGCATGATTCCACAGGGTAAGCAGCTGGGTGTGTGCTAAGAGTCTGCTTCTCCACCAAAAAATGGCTCCCCCTTTCCATCTAATGCAACTGTGAAATCACCAGAGCAATACGCAATAAATCTCTGCCTGTAATTCCTATATGAACACAGAGTCATGTTTTCACATTAGTCACAAAACGAAATTTCTTTGCCATTTTGAAAGCACACTTACTACTCTTTTTTTGGCAAGTGATAAACACTTTTACAGACTGACACATTATGAATCCACTTTTCAGATTCTTAAAAAAGCACATGTCCAAACTGCTTTTTCAGACCAGCACCATGTGTAACCTGGTTGACTGCCTACACTCCAGCAAGGGCAACCAGCCTTAGTGATGCTGAATGTACTTGCATTACTGACTGAAACCTCAAACCCCACTCGCTTGTGAATACTGTGCATGATTCCACAGGGTAAGCAGCTGGGTGTGTGCTAAGAGTCTGCTTCTGCACCAAAAAATGGCTCCCCCTTTCCATCTAATGCAACTGTGAAATCACCAGAGCAATACGCAATAAATCTCTGCCTGTAATTCCTATATGCACACAGAGTCATGTTTTCACATTAGTCACAAAACGAAATTTCTTTGCCAATTTGTAAGCACACTTACTACTCTTTTTTTTGGCAAGTGATAAACACTTTTACAGACTGACACATTATGAATCCACTTTTCAGATTCTTAAAAAAGCACATGTCCAAACTGCTTTTTCAGACCAGCACCATGTGTAACTTGGTTGACTGCCTACACTCCAGCAAGGGCAACCAGCCTTAGTGATGCTGAATGTATTTGCATTACTGACTGAAACCTCAAACCCCACTCGCTTGTGAATACTGTGCATGATTCCACAGGGTAAGCAGCTAGGTGTGTGCTAAGAGTCTGCTTCTCCACCAAAAAATGGCTCCCCCTTTCCATCTAATGCAACTGTGAAATCACCAGAGCAATACGCAATAAATCTCTGCCTGTAATTCCTATATGCACACAGACTCATGTTTTCACATTAGTCACAAAACGAAATTTCTTTGCCATTTTGAAAGCACACTTACTATTTTTTTTGGCAAGTGATAAACACTTTTACAGACTGACACATTATGAATCCACTTTTCAGATTCTTAAAAAAGCACATGTCCAAACTGCTTTTTCAGACCAGCACCATGTGTAACCTGGTTGACTGCCTACACTCCAGCAAGGGCAACCAGCCTTAGTGATGCTGAATGTATTTGCATTACTGACTGAAACCTCAAACCCCACTCGCTTGTGAATACTGTGCATGATTCCACAGGGTAAGCAGCTGGGTGTGTGCTAAGAGTCTGCTTCTGCACCAAAAAATGGCTCCCCCTTTCCATCTAATGCAACTGTGAAATCACCAGAGCAATACGCAATAAATCTCTGTCTGTAATTCCTATATGCACACAGAGTCATGTTTTCACATTAGTCACAAAACAAAATTTCTTTGCCAATTTGAAAGCACACTTACTACTCTTTTTTTTGGCAAGTGATAAACACTTTTACAGACTGACACATTATGAATCCACTTTTCAGATTCCTTAAAAAGCACATGTCCAAACTGCTTTTTCAGACCAGCACCATGTGTAACCTGGTTGACTGCCTACACTCCAGCAAGGGCAACCAGCCTTAGTGATGCTGAATGTATTTGCATTACTGACTGAAACCTCAAACCCCACTCGCTTGTGAATACTGTGCATGATTCCACAGGGTAAGCAGCTGGGTGTGTGCTAAGAGTCTGCTTCTGCACCAAAAAATGGGTCCCCCTTTCCATCTAATGCAACTGTGAAATCACCAGAGCAATACGCAATAAATCTCTGCCTGTAATTCCTATATGCACACAGAGTCATGTTTTCACATTAGTCACAAAACGAAATTTCTTTGCCAATTTGAAAGCACACTTACTACTCTTTTTTTTGGCAAGCACTTTTACAGACTGACACATTATGAATCCACTTTTCAGATTCTTAAAAAAGCACATGTCCAAACTGCTTTTTCAGACCAGCACCATGTGTAACCTGGTTGTCTGCCTACACTCCAGCAAGGGCAACCAGCCTTAGTGATGCTGAATGTATTTGCATTACTGACTGAAACCTCAAACCCTTAAAGTATTCTTTTTTTTACCAGTACACCTTAATTTATGGTGAAAACATAGTCCATATTATTTTACATGTTCTTCACATTTAAATTTCTCCCAAAACAGAAAATAATAAACACAACTTCAACAAAAGGAATCCCATTTCTATTATTCATTTCTTAATTTACCATAGACATCCCCTCTCAAACTCTAAACTCACCTTTAAAATTAGTTAGTTGTGAAAGAAATGTGGCACTCAAACAGCAGATTATCAGAGCCAGGATCTCTGTTCTTTACACCTCTCTCCTCTCAGCAGAACCAGATAATGGCAAACTTTCCCTCTCTTTTTCCACACATATACATGTTAGTTTTCAAATCTCAGTGCTTCCCCCTTTTTTTCAAATGTAATCACACATTTCTATTGGTTGAAAACCAACCCTTTTCCAAAAGTACCCTTCCCCCAACTTGACTTCTGCCTAGTACCCTTCCCCCAACTTGACTTCTGCCTGCTACCATAGCAACAGCTCATGGAACACTGCTGTGTGGAGTTAGGTCAGAAGTTCACCAAACAATGTTTCAGTTCCACAGAGCAAGAGTGCTTGACTTTTCAAACCTAACAGCAAATCCATAGTACTGTTCTTTGGTAATACATTTTTCTGTACCAATACAAAACATGCTTCTATTTATTTACACATACAGCCTAGTTTTTATTCTAGAATGGTATGAAACAGCCAATCAGTTCTTTTTTTTATGAAAGAAATATGTATGCCTCCATTTCCAAACTGTCTTTCTTTTCATATTGCCATTCTACTGAAAGACACCTCCTGAGTGCATCCAGTTCTCCTTTGAAGATGTTCACAGTGTGGATTGTAGGGCACAGCTATGTCTTCTGGAGTGAAAAGTATGCAGAGAAAACAGATATGGTGAGAGACCTTGCTTTGCCAAATGTAGACATTAAATGGATTGGTCAGAGAGGGTTAAAGTGGCACCAATTGATGCCATTGGTGAAATCCTTCATGCACATCCAACACCCTGACCTCATAATAGTGCACTGTGGTGGCAATGACCTAGGCACTTTGACTGGGGTAGGTCTGGAAATGCTTATGAAGGACACCTTTGCACAACTGTTTTCACTTTTCCCTAAAACTGCCTTTGTGTTTTCTAACATATGCCAAAGGCAAAAATGGAACTGGTCCAATCATTTCTGTCCGCAGATTGACAAAGCAAGAAAGCACGTCAACAAATCTGTTTCTGCTTTCCTCCGTGACTATGGTATGGGTTCCATTTACCACAACAACTTGCGTTACGACATGCAAGACATTTATAGAGGAGATGGTGTGCACTTCAATGATGAAGGGAACAGAGTCTTCCTCTTGAACCTTAGTCTCTGCATCGGTACTTACTTGTAGGTACCACTAAAAAATCATTTCATAAACACAACGGCTCTTTTTAGAGCCCCCTAATATCTAAACACTTAAATCTGAATTTCATTTCTTTTTTTATTTTTTTTTCTACCGTACGCTTACGGTGAGCTTACCGTACGCGTACCCCGTGATTTTTTTTAAAATCAATAAATGTTGTCTTTGTACTTTTCTGTCCTTCTTTGACCCCCTTACAAATGTTAGGGGGTCTGTAACTCTCCTCCTTGCCCCCTTTTCAAGATATCACTCTTTTTTTTTCTGAGTGAAACACACGAAATGGCGGCCGCCGCTTCCTGGTTTCGACCGATTCGAATGTTTACTAAGATCTAAGAGCCAATCAGAATTGCGCTCGCGCACGCCACCGTACGCGTACGGTAAGCGTACCGTAAGCGCACCGTAAGCTGGCTCAGATATATATATTGATTTAAAGGATATTTTCTCAGAATCTACTGAACAGATTTACACCAAACCTACAAAAGGCACTTCCTTGAACTGAGGACTACCTCTCTGCCAAATTTCAAGTAATTCTGTTCAGCCGTTCGGGCTGTAGCTGTGTCTAAAGGTCCTATGGAAAAATGCATGGGAAAAACGCGTTTTGGGACCCCCCTTTTATCTCAGCCCCCGCTTGACGAATCCCCCCGAGACTTTCAGGGTAGGAGCGGAGCGTAGCGCCCCACCTATTTTGAAAAATTCGCGAGGATTCGTCAACCGGCGCCAAAGTTATTCCAAATAGAATGTTGCGGATTTCCTATGGAAACGTGGTCCTAACTATAACTACCTACTGGCGACCGCCAGTAGGTAATATATATATATATATATATATATATATATATATATATATATATATATATATATATATATATATATATATATATATATATATATATTTGAACTTCTCGTTTCACATTTTCTGAGGAAAGAAGACGAGTATGGACCCAAATCCGTGCTGCAATAGGTTTTATTTGTTACACACCACCAGTTAGTCCGCCATGACGCGTTTCGGCCGTCCCTCGGCCTTGATCACATGACACGCTACAGACTGTGAGAGCTTTTTTTAAAGTGCCAGTACTTCCATTGTGCATGATAGACATAGACAAAATACTTATGATTTGTTAAGAATACAGCTAGCCTTGTATAAATACATATATCGTTTACATAGATACAAATCTACTAGTAATTCATGTTCGCTATACACAAAATTATATATAGTCTTCATTAATTGCATAAATGCTAACTCAAGTTAATGAGTATATATAATGTGTAATGTCATAGGCTTATCATGTGCAAAGTAGCAAGTCTAAATAAGTGAATAAATAAATTAAATATTTCTTATTCTTGCATAACAAATTAATGTCATTGTTATGGTAAATCAGAAGGAACAAAAAAATAATAATAATAAAATGAGATTATGTGTTTGAATGCTTAAATCTATTAAAAGTTATATTATAAAATTACCTATAATATAATAAAGTGCAGTGCTGCCTAGATGTATTTGATATAAATACCTTATACTAGCTTGGCTTAAATTGAAAACTATATTGAGTGCTTGGCAAAAGCGGTAGGAGATGAAAGACAAGGATGAAATTAAAACTATGTGTGAGGGGTAAAAACGGTTAGGAAGGGAGAAGTGCGAGCTATGATCTAATGGTATAGGAGGTGATCATATTTGATATAGACCTGTCCTAATACCTCCTAGGCTGTGTAATGGAGGATAGTTAAATTCAATTAATAAATATTACACATAAATACACTTAATACATATAATACACTTGTTAAACAATTTGTAAAATAACGTTCAATTTAAATTGGTGCATATAAATATAAATATAAAAGTCCGTAAAATATGAATTATATAAATATTCTAAAATCCTACTTCCTAGTCATTGCTCTAACACATCCCTCCTATCCATGCCTGAATTTTCCTTCTCTAGTTGGTATATCATATATGAAGTTTTTCTATTATATTTTCGCATGGGGTACAGATCTGTCTCTTCTCAGTGATCATGAGCAGTGCCTCATTTAGTCATTGTAAATAAGTATATGTGTATTCTCGAGTCTTATGGGGAATCACCAAGTATAATTACTATCAAGTAAAATAGAATAGAATATAAAATGTAAAAATAGACTATAAAAGGAGTAAAATACTATTAATAGTATACCAGTTAGCAAGTTAAATCTGTTATGAGGGTTTATTAGCAATAACGGGGACCCCAATTGTTAAAAAGGATTTCCCTGTATAGAAAGCATATGTGAAACACCTCAATCGGTATAAATTACTTGGCGGACCTAATAAAACTCGTAAAATCACACCTATACAATACAATACTAAAAGATGGTAAAATGATAAAATCATATGTATGTGTGCAAATCTTCTGTTGTGTTAAGTCCTTTCGGATGTTTGGAATCAAATTCTAGAATGTATCTGGTTTCCAATCGTCTTAGTTTACCCTCACGGTCACCACCTCTCTTGTGTACTGGAACTGAATCTAGAGCGTAATATCTAAGGTCTTTCAGATTGCTATCATGGATTTCTTTAAAGTGTCTTGCAACTGGATATGTGACATCGTTATTAGTAATGGCTCTCATGTGTTGGAGGATTCTTTTGTGCATTGCTAATTTAGTGCTTCCTATGTACTTGAGGTTGCAACTGCATTCCAATACGTACACTGCATATTCAGTCTTGCAGGTAAGATGTTGTTTTATAAGATGTATTTTATTGTCAAATGCAGTGCAATAAGAGCTAGTATTAATACCTTGTTGGCAAGCTTTGCAGGTGGTGCACTTAAAGAAGCCTTTCCTAGCCGTTAGCCACGTTGTTTTGCCTTGATCTTCTGTGCTGCTTTTTACTAATGCATTGCCCATGCTGGCAGTCTTCCTGAATGTTATAGAGGGATTGTTTGTTATGAGCTTCCCTATGATAGGGTCATCCTTAATTAATGGCCAATTGCGTCTAACGGTGGTGCGAATTTGTTTATCCTGTTTTGAGAACCCCAGAATAAGTCTGATTGGGTCAGCTGCATTTTTCTTGTTATCAGACTTGTTCCTATATTGTAGGAGGTCAGTCCTCGCTTTCTGTTTGGATTTCATGATAGCTGCTTCAATAATCTTACTTTTGTACCCCCGTGCTAGGAACCGATTGCGACACTCTCCCTGTATTTTGTCTACCTCTTCCTCTTCACTGCATATGCGGCGTATGCGTAGCATTTCCCCATATGGGATGCTATTGATGAGGTGTTTCGGATGTGCACTAGTTGCATGGAGAAGCGTGTTACCCGCAGTTGGCTTCCTAAATAGGGTAGTGGTTAGTTTGTTATTGACTATTTTGATTTGGACATCCAAAAAGGTAACCTGTGCACTGCTTATATCATGAGTAAATTTGAGATTGACATTGTTTATATTGAGGAGTTCTATAAATTCTAATGCGCTTTTTTCACTGCCTCTCCATATAATAAATAAGTCATCTATAAATCTAAGCCAACTTACAATGTGGGTCTTAAATGTTAGTTCATGCTGCCTCATGAGGACCAGCTCCTCCCACCAGCCCATAAATAAACAGGCATAGCTGGGAGAAAAGCTGGCCCCCATGGCTACTCCCTGAGTCTGTTGATACATTTGACTGTTGAAGGTAAAGAGATTATTATTGAGACAAAATGTTAACATATTGTAGAGCATTTTGTTGTGCTATTCAAATTGAATAGCTCTTTTGGATAAAAAGTGTTCTACTGCTTTGAGACCATCTATGTTTTTGATGCAAGTATAAAGAGACGTTACATCCAGAGCAATAAGTAAATAACTCTCATCCCATATTATATCTCTAACCTTTCTCAAAAAGTCACTAGTGTCTTGTACGTATGACTTCAATTCTTTCACATGATCTTGTAGGAAGTAGTCAATATATCTAGACACATTTTCTAGGGGTCCATTGCAGGCAGCAATGATGGGTCTACCCGGTGGCCTCGTAGTGTTTTTATGTATCTTGGGTACAAAATACATAACTGGTGTGGTTGGGTGATCTTTTTTTAAAAATTTATATTCATCCCAATTAATCATGCCCACACTTTTCCATGCCAATAATAGAGAGAAAAATTGTTCTTGCATCTGCTTGTATTTTAAGATGGTACATTTTCGATAACATTCCCCATCCTTAAGTTGATTACGTGCTTCCTCTAAATATTGTTCCAAAGGCCACAACACTATATTTCCACCCTTATCTGCATTTCTAATGACAACCTTCTTGTTCTCATTAAGTTTCTTAATTATTGCAAAATAACTTCTTTCTTGATGGGTGTATTTTACTTTTGACTTATTTAATGAATAATTGAGACTTTTGATCTGTGCCACCAATTGCTCACTGAAAATGTCCAAAGAGTCACGTAGCATAACAGGTACAAATTTGGACTTCATCTTAAATGGAGTGCTCGGTTTCACGCCTTTCACCGTTAGTCTATCCAAACTTGAATCCTGATTATCTGTAATAGTTTGTGCCGTCATGTTGCTGGTTGTTTGAAATTGTTCCATTTGGAGATCTTGCATATCTTGCAATAAACCTGCATCTGATACCATTAAATTCCATGGTTCTTTCTCTTTGTCTTTGTCACTGATTGTGCTCTCAATAGGGTTGGTTTGATCCCTATTGGCCTTTGACAAATGATATTTAGCTAATTTTAATTTTCTAATGAAACAATAAATGTCCGCCCTAGTTTGCACATAATCAAAATTGGATTCCGGGCAGTATGATAGCCCTAATGATAATAATTGCTGTTCCGCTCTGGTTAGATTGACATTAGCCAGGTCAATAATAGTATTTTCTACAGTAGCATTAGGGGCCGTGGTGTTAGTTATGGCCATATTAGTTGCGTTTATCTGCGATTGCCTCGTCCTCGCCCCCTCCTCTTGTTTTCTCCTACTTCTTTGGGCCTTTCTTCTCCCCCTTCTCCTCTGGGTACTCCTGCTGCCACAGGTCCCTTGTTTCGGGGTCACAATGTGTCTCTCCTGCTTCTTTATAAAAAGTCCAATTCTTCCCCCGGGGTTAGTCTTAGTGCCCCTTGTTCTCTTCTTCTTTGCCTGTTTTCCGTGTCCGATTCACTGTCCACTGTGGAGCTTAGTTCTGACCCAGATTCCGAACCCTTTTCTTGTTGATTTGGATCTTTGCCAGCAGCGCCTTGCATCCGTCGGCTCGCTGTGGCTGTTCTCAGCGTGTCGTATCTCCTTGCGAAGGTAAATATTTGGCCATTTGCGTAGTCGTCTTGATCGCGTTTAAACTTGTATGTTTTCCTCGCCTTGATTTTCTCTTCTTCTCTGCCGAGTCGATTGACCATTTCTTCATGCAATTTGGCTCTGCTCTGCGGGTCCCCTTGCTGTTGAATTTCACTTTCTAATGTCTCTATTTTAGTTTGAAGTTCCGCTCTATCAATTTCGGCATATTTAACTAATATGCTCACCAAGCGTCGTGACGATTCTAAGTTACATTGGGCCCACTCTGTCATCATTAATGGGTTCGGAGTCTCGTAACTGTGGGCAATCATGATGCGGAGACCCCTCGGGATTCTCCCCACATCAAGGTACCTCTGCAGAGATCTTGCTTCCCACCATTTCGATTGCTCCTGTTTTTTAAGTTTCTCCAATATACGATAGTTGTCTTTAACTCCTTTACTTTTGCCATTACTTTCTCCTTCCGTTACTTTGTTGGTATTAGGGCTTGCAGCTGGGTCGTCCGAAAACATTTCCTCCGCCGCCATTTCCCTATTTTTTAGCGTGTCGGCCGACATATTAGGCTGGTGTAACTACAATATATAACTATGAGTCCAAAAGTTCATATACCTAGCCTCTGTGTTGGGCTACTTGGTTATATGATTTGGTGCACACCTCCTCCCCTGTTCGCAACTGTTTCCAACGTACCTGACAGCGGTACCTCCGGACGAAGGAATAGCTTCCAATCCCGCCTTCACTCCTCCGAGTAATCCACGAGTTGAATGCCGCTCCTCTTCCTGTGTTGCCTGTCAGGTAATATCCGTAAACTAGAAGGTGCTCAGGGGGCTTCGGTTACTCCTTTGCGGGAAATAAAGTTCAGTGCCCTCGGGGTCCGTGCTGACTCCAACTAACGAGCCCGCGTCGTTGTCAGCTTCGTTCCCGTCCGGGCGGTAGACTGCCGTTCCGAAGCCTGCTTATTGAGGAAGGGGTCCATAAATTGGAGGCAGACACTCCATGCAATATTTGAACTTCTCGTTTCACAATTTTCTGAGGAAAGAAGACGAGTATGGACCCAAATCCGTGCTGCAATAGGTTTTATTTGTTACACACCACCAGTTAGTCCGCCATGACGCGTTTCGGCCGTCCCTCGGCCTTGATCACATGACACGCTACAGACTGTGAGAGCTATTTTTAAAGTGCCAGTACTTCCATTGTGCATGATAGACATAGACAAAATACTTATGATTTGTTAAGAATACAGCTAGCCTTGTATAAATACATATATCGTTTACATAGATACAAATCTACTAGTAATTCATGTTCGCTATACACAAAATTATATATAGTCTTCATTAATTGCATAAATGCTAACTCAAGTTAATGAGTATATATAATGTGTAATGTCATAGGCTTATCATGTGCAAAGTAGCAAAGTCTAAATAAGTGAATAAATAAATTAAATATTTCTTATTCTTGCATAACAAATTAATGTCATTGTTATGGTAAATCAGAAGGAACAAAAAAATAATAATAATAAAATGAGATTATGTGTTTGAATGCTTAAATCTATTAAAAGTTATATTATAAAATTACCTATAATATAATAAAGTGCAGTGCTGCCTAGATGTATATATATATCACACCGCTACGAAGTACAAAAGTACAGCACTCACGGGGAATTCATAACCCGATTTATTGGGTCAAATAAACACAAAAAGACGCGTTTCGGCGACTGCCTTTTTAAATTTTACACGGCGTCCCGAGACCAAGTTATTTAAATCAATTACTGGACATTGATTGGTCGTTTGGCTCCAGGTTGCAAAACACAAACGAGGGACTTGACAAATGGGTATTGAGACAAATTTCGGCCATCTTTAAACATGCACCAGAAATCATTATGCAAGTTCAATATCAATGAAAACATTTCATCAACTGCATAGATGTATACATATATACAAATAGACAGAAACTTAATTCAAAGCTTAATAAGAATTTTTCGCCCTGTATGGGCTATCACTTTTGCACAGTCCCTGATTTTAGTAGACATTAAAAGAAACAGGCAAAACCATAATTATGTTTTATAATCACAATGAAGAACAAGATGGGCTGGCTCCTGTCTCATTCTACTACAACAATTATTATCACCTCTTAAAGCAGATAATCCTTTGACAAACATGCTCTACCAGATTTGACCTTGTGAACTAAAAGTAGAGCCACAAAGAAAAGAAAGGAAAACCCACCAAAAAAGCAACCTAACATGGGGCAATTAATAGACCAAACAATCATAATACAAAGAGGCTATTCCAAAGGAATTGAAAATGTTAATGGGGGGATTTATAGCCAGCACACCCTGGTTGGCCACATAATAAATGCACACAAGGTAGATGACAATTATTACAGACCCTTGTGCACAGGGATATACTCCTAACCTATTAATTGTATTTTGTTGATTATAGATGAACAGCCAGTTCCTCACCGCTATTGAGGCCCTGAGGTATTTTAGTTTGTAAATCAATTATATACCAGGACTCAAGTCTGCGAAGTTTAAGTAGCCTATCCTCTCCTCGGATACTAATAGGTACGTGATCTAGGCAAAAATTGCGTAACAGATCCCTATTACTGCTATGGTGACTTTTGAAATGGCGGGCCACTGGATAATTAACGTCACTTGTGGTAATGGCTCTTAAATGTTCCAAGATCCTAATCTTGGTGGGATGTATGGTGCTCCCGATGTACCTGAGTCCGCATGGACAGATTAAACAGTACACCGTATGTGATGAATTGCAATTCATGAATTTTTCAATTTTCTTGGTGGTCGTTAGACCTGGAACCTCATACACTAGGGTCTTGTCACTGTTTTTGCACGCCTTGCACTTCCTGCATGGGGAGAAACCTTTTTCTGGACCTAGACATAAATCCTTTTTTTGTGGAGAATGATGGCTTTGGACCAGAGGATCTTGTAAAAATCTGGCCTTTCTGAATAACAATTGAGGTACTTTTGTCAGATCTTCTCCTATAACCGGATCGGAGAATATGACAATTTTTCCTCAACATTTGTCTGAGGTCATTATGGTTGCTAGAATAGTTGGTAATCATTCTGCAATCCATATTTGAGGACAGTTTGGCTTGCTCTTTCTGCTGTTTAGTTCCAGAAGGTCCACTTATTAATTCCATTCTGTCCTTGGTATCTACCTTGCATGTAGCGCTACGTAAATTGGCTTCTGAGTATCCTCATGTATAAAATCTAGCTGTACTTTCATCTGCTGCTGATTGAAAATCGCACTCTCGGGTGCAATTTCTCTTGATTCTCAACAGCTCACCATACGGAATACTTTGGATAAGTTTATCCATATGGCAGCTGCTGGAATGTAAGACGGAGTTACCCGCCGTCGGTTTTCTATGGAGGGTTGTACACAATCTTCCATTGGAGACAAAAACCCTTAAGTCTAGAAAATTCACGGAGATTTTACTAATTTCACCGCTAAACTTAAGGTTCAGATCGTTATCATTCAGACTTCTAACAAAATCATTAGATGATTCCATAGTACCACTAAAAATCCTCATGTATAAAATCTAGCTGTACTTTCATCTGCTGCTGATTGAAAATCGCACTCTCGGGTGCAATTTCTCTTGATTCTCAACAGCTCACCATACGGAATACTTTGGATAAGTTTATCCATATGGCAGCTGCTGGAATGTAAGACGGAGTTACCCGCCGTCGGTTTTCTATGGAGGGTTGTACACAATCTTCCATTGGAGACAAAAACCCTTAAGTCTAGAAAATTCACGGAGATTTTACTAATTTCACCGCTAAACTTAAGGTTCAGATCGTTATCATTCAGACTTCTAACAAAATCATTAGATGATTCCATAGTACCACTAAAAATGATAAAGAGGTCATCTATATAGCAGTTCCAGCTGATCAATTTGCTGGTCCACATTTCAGTGGCATCCGACCAGGCCACCCGCTTCTCCCACCAGCCTACAAAAAGATTTGCATAGCTGGGGCGAAGCAGGTGCCCATGGCCGTGCCTTGTAATTGTCTGAACAATTGCTCCTGAAAAAGGAAGATATTGTTGGTTAGACAGTATTCCACAAATTCCAAAATCATACAATTATGATCTCTGTACTTCAATGAACGGCCTTTCAAAAAATATTCAATAGCTTGGAGGCCCTTTTCATGTTGGATACTGGTGTACAGACTTCAAATGTCTAAAGTGATCATAACAAAGTCGGATTCCCAAATTATGCCCTCGATTCTCTTAAAAAAGTCTTTAGTGTCCTGGATGTAGGAGGTCAGTTCGATCACAAAATTAAACAAATAGAAATCAATAAATGTGGACATGTTTTCAGTTAATGATCCCTTTGAGGACACAATTGGACGCCCTGGTGGATTTCTGCTGTCCTTGTGCAGCTTAGGAAGATGGTAAAAAGTCGGAATGACTGGATGTTTACAGTTAAGAAATGAAAATTCATTACTGTCCAACATACCTTTATATTTCCATTTGCTTATCAGCTTTTCATAATTTTGAATGCTTGTTGAGTACTCTTTCATTGAGATATGTCTGTAGTTGTTGCCATCATTCAGTTGTTTCAATGCTTCCTTAACATAATACTCAGAAGACAGCAAGACGACGTTCCCCCCTTTATCTGAGGGTTTACCGACAATTGTATGGTCTCCTTGTAAATTATGTATGGCTTTCCTTTGTTGCTGTGTTAGATTATTAACATCTTTATGGTCTTATATATATATATATAGTGCATAGATCCTTTTGTTAACACTCTGGGGTCCCTGCATGTGGGCGGGACTATTCAGTGCTTATACCCCTGGAAGAGAACTGGGATTACAGATAAGTAACCAGGTAAGTAACTTATCCATACAGTGCATTCCTGTCCTTTTCCCCTGCGCCGGCGCACAATGGGCTGCTGGAGCCAACACAGGCACCTTTGCACCATGGTGCAAGGGTGCATGCCTTGTGGGGATGATTAATTTTGTGCAGGGAGGGAAACCTTCCTGCACATACACAATCACAAGAGGCTTTTTCCCCTTCTGCAGCACACATAGAAAGAGGAAAAACGAGGAGACTTACAATTTCTCGTAAATCTGGGGCAGTGTCAAAAAGCCATGATTGTCGCAGGGAATGCCCCTGCGACACCCCTTTTACAGTTTTCTGCGTGAAAGTGCACATATTTATAAGGCCATAAAAAGCCTTGTAATGTGGCTTTACCTGGCCTTATAAATATGCCAGTGGCACATTGCACAACCAGAACGTCCAAAAAGTGATGATCCAGCTGCTCAATAATGCCTGTAGGGCATTATAAATGAGGCCCAAGGTATTTTGCCTAACAAATGACCGCGGCACTTCATTATGGAGACTGCCAGATTGCTGTAGTCATTTTGTTATTTGGAAACTACACATATTTTTCCCTTCACATGGCATGCTATGAAATTATTTGCTGAGTATAGAGAATATTTCACTTCATCCTTTCTGTTATGAACCTTCATTGGCTAAATTAATGCATTTTAGTCAAGTCCTTCAAATGTAGTCACTTTTTTGTAGTCGCTGTGAAGAGACTTGAAATATAAAGCTCAGAGTGCATGCTGTGCAGGCTTTCTTCATTACTGGTTCGCCCTAAGAGACCTTCATGTCATCATATAAATTGGGAAGATGTTTGTGGGAGCAGGGGCTTTGGATATATAATTTGGTTTACGGTATCAATCTTAAAAACTCCTCTGGAAGACAAAGTCCAGCTCCAACTGAACCCTATGGTCGATTAGACCTTGGACACAAGTGAAAATTAATCAGGAGCTGCAAAGCAAAAGCAACTTATCTACCACAGTTTCAGTTTATCCTATGAGAGTCAATGATGAGAGTTGGTGTAAGTTTCAAAGCTTTGTTAATGTGGCAAATCTTTTTGAACTTTATTAGAATTCCCGAAAGAATGTCATTATTAATCATAGACAATTTATATACAGCCAAAAACAAATGCAGTGTGTTCCATAAAGGAAAGTCCCTATTCTAAGATCTTGCAGTAAGAGAAAAGTGTCAAATAGACCCCATAAAAAGCTCTATATCAAGAGGTTAAAGAATAAAGATTTTAGCATAAAATTTCAGTCAAAGCAGAATTCTCAGAAAGAGAAACTCATAACACTCAGTAGAGTCTCAGAGCAGCATACATTCAGACAGGGAAATAAAGTGGGTCTCTCTGATTAAATCTGAGAAGCGTCAGCAAAGAACCCTGCAAGGAAGTCAAGAAAGGGGATACATCACCTAGCTCTGTACCTACTCTAGGAACATACACTTATTTCTCATATCTATATTTGCAACATTCTTCTCTGTATGCCGCTTGAACATACAATCGGCTTACAATGTCTTCATGGGAACAGATAGCTTCCTTTCTCTCAGCAGTCAAAAGTCGATATCAGCATTTTAAAAGCAAGATTAAATGAAACATTGGTAGAATTCACTTCATTGGGGTTCACTTAAGAAACTACAGTTCATGGTTAGGCTTTTACATTTCTTCATTTGATCATCATTCTCACACATTTCAGTTAAGTACGTAATTGTTTTATTTGAAACATTCTTCGGTAATCAAACTAAACATTTTAATATTATTATGTTCTATGAAAACTATGCCTATGGGAAGGTCGGAAATTAATTTTTCCATAAAATCATGTCTTTTCCAGCACATTTGCATCATAAAAAGTTTAGTATCTCACATAATTGACCTAGGTCAAGTTTCATTGAAAGAAAATGCATTCTGCAGTTTTTCTAACTGAATGCATGTAACTGGGAAGCCAAATGCTCTCCCTTGCTTTTCAAATATATGGCTTTTCGTTTGAGGCCTACACATTACGTCTACGGGATAATTGCAGCCGCGGCCAGGGCGACTGACTCCGGAATCTGGGGATCACGGTTTGATCCCCGGCGCCGGTGGCAGATTAGCCCAGCACCATGTGACTCTGGGCAATAGCTTGCTTAATCTTTCCGACGGCCCCTAGCGCCTACAGACCCTTACGGGTGATTGTTTGCGCTTTACAAATGTGGATCATTAGTTTAAAATGTATTAGCAACTTCATTCTTTGAATCAATTGTTCATGAATGTATCTTGCTGGTTTAGCTAATTTCCAGCATTTCCTCATTATTATCGCCTCACTCTATACTTGCCATATGTGTCACTTTTATATGAGGAAAACATGAAACGCTGAGAATCAGAGGTATGTTCATTACCGTAAACACACCACTGCCTGTCACACAAGTTCCTTTCAGGGGCACAATGATTCTTGCATATTTGATTTGCACCAGAATGGTGAAACATGGAATAGTTTGCAGTAAAACAAACAGAATGTGTAGCAAAAGAGGGTAGGGATGCCTCTGGGAACTTTTTTCTTTTTGGTCAGGGAGCATCCATGTGTCACTCCCATCCACTTGCTAGTGAAACCGAAAAGCTCGCACCTCACTTACAGCTCATCAGAACTCCCTCACATCTGCCGAAGAACTTTTTCTTAACACTTTCTGCCTTAAATCTTTAAAGATTCATATCTCTGGATTTCCTTATTGGATTTTTGTTTTGTTTTTTGTGTCTTTTTATCCATGAAACATTTCTCTATGTTTCTATCTTAGTTGTGGGATTTTTCTTGTGTTGTGTTTTGATGTTTTAGGTGTTTTATGACTGCAAAAAACTTAACATAATTTCCTGTCTGCTTAGTGGCATACCTACTAAGGACTTGGGCCCAGGTATTAATTATTGAAACAGTGTTGTATCCAGACAAGTTTGTAGACACTACCACCCCAATTAAAAGCCCACTCTCTTAAACTGTGTCTTGATGAAGCTACAGCAATCTCAGGAGAATTGATTGAATGAAAAATAATACTGAGGCATACACTTTACTTTACAATCTGGTTTCTCTGAATTGCACTAACATTTATTAAAATGTGGCTAGACCCTAGAAAGCTTGTAAATTCAGCTAATATGTATAGATACATTAGTATTTTGCTGTAATTTAGTCATAAAGATGGCCTAGACTCAATGTATTAGCCAGTTTCATGACTGGCCAAACCTAGCTCCCTGAAGTGGTTGATGCAGATTAATGGCGATCATCCAAAACTCAGTGGCCTGATTCATCTTTCTAAATCCTCAACAAAGACAGCTCAACTCTCAAGATTAATCCATGTATATTGTAAGATCATTCACAGTTATTTATTGTATTTCACTTATTTAAGGTTTCTTATATTGCGGTGTTCTACCCATGGAGTGTTGGTGTGCTTTACAATAAACAACCCTAACTAATGAGACCCAGGTCTTCACATAACAGATAAGGAGAAAAGTAATTCATGTATAACATGAAAAAACATTTGAACAAGAAAAAAGAATGTGGGGTGGGACAGAGGGAGAAGGAAAAAACTGAAAGAACTAGGAAGAAGGAGAAAAACAGGGAAGATTCAGAAGGAAGGTAGTTCTAAAAGTATCAATTAGACAATCAAGGGGCATATTATCAAGACAGGCGATAAAATTATCGCCACTTTAGCAGCAGAAAACTGCTGCTAAAACAGCGATAATGGGCTTGATAATATGCTCTATGGAATTCCAATTGAAGCTCAGGTTAGATGTCCTTCACATCTAACATGGGCTTCAATGGGAAATCCATAGAGCTTATTATCAAGCCCATTATTGCCGTTTTAGCGGCAGTTTTCTGCCGCTAAAGCGGCGATAATTTTATCGCCTGTCTTGATAATATGCCCCCACGTCTCTTTTAAAGAGAAATGTTTAGTATTTATTCCTGAAAACTCCATGGTCTTGTCATCTGCCCTTATCGGGGGGAGAATTAGTGTAGCCTTGTGGCATTTGAATTTCTTGTGTGCAAGGCAGAAAGCTTCATTACTTGTTATATGGTTCCTTCTCCAGAAATGTATATTATTGAATGAAGTTAGGTGAGTTTTCAGAGTTGCAAGACTTTGAAAGTCAAATAGGAGAGTTTAAATTCAAAACTTGCCAGTGGATGTCTCTCAGAATGGGAGTGATATAATCAAATGTCCTGGTGTTAGCTGTCAGAAGAGTGGCAGAATGAAGGCCGGCTTTTAGAGGCATAGCTCTATAAAGTAGAGAACAGCGTAGTTATTTTTTGAGATAACAATGGATTGGATTACAAATTTAAAGTTAGATTGAGGAAGAGCTTGTTTAAGAATTTTAAGAGAAAAAGGAGCTTCTATAGCTGGTTTAGTGATGTGGTCAATATGAGAATTCATATCGAAGTTTGAGTCAGTCAAGGAATCCTATCATTTCACTTGGAGTAAAAGTTCATCTACCAAGTTAATATGATTTTCTAGATTGCATTTCTCGCTCAGTAGGATTCAGTCAGTCTTTGCTGGATTATTTTTTTTAAATGTGCTGATATTGATTTTTGTATTTGCAGTTAGGAGGTTCTGAAGAACGATGGCACTGTTCAAGCTTGTGAGTTTCTTGTAAAGTTGAGTATCATCCACATATTAATAATTGAAGACCTTTAAGTCATTTTTCATGGCTCCAGCATCTCAATATAAAGAAAGAACAAAGTAGGGGCATAAATGGACCCTTGAAAAAACCCATAAGGGGCTGGGAGGATTTCAGGCAAAAGTCTCTAATTGTAACCACTTGTTTTCAATTTTCTATGTAAGAAGCAAACAACCATTGTAGCAAACTCCTGAGAAGTCCATGCAAGATTCAGGGATGTTGTTGAGCCTCAATTGGTTGATGGTGTTAACAGCTGGCATTTAGCTGGGGAGAACCATGTAATAGGTTTGTGCATTATCAAACATATGATCAATGTAATTTTTGATCTTGATAGTGGATACAGTTGTTAAATTGTGCAGCTGGAACAAAGACATGATCCTGCTAAGCCTTTGCAAATGTTTATTCAAAAGAGTCTGAAACAACAGGACAATCAGCAAGGCACTAGTTCCAACTATCCCCATTAGAGATTTCGGTTCCACACACTGAAGCATCATAATTTCAAATCCTACACAAGATATTTTACATGTAAAGAGGTTTCTGGATTGGAAAAAGAAAAATGTCTTTTGTTTAGAATTTTTAAATTTGCCCTAGCCCAATTAGAGATGGACCAAAACTTGGTATCTTCTTTACTGCTTACCCAACTAAAGGCTTGTCTTAAACAAGCATCACTCGATGTAAGCTTTCGCTTGGACAGTAGCTCTTTTAGTAAAAAGGGGAGCTTTGAAATAATAGGGGATTCTATTATTATGAAAAGACCTCAGTCATATTTGACATGGAAGATGCCTCATGGAGTCAGATGTTTCTGGACCCTAATATGACTAAAGATTCTTCCATTAAATATTTTAACATTTAAATGGCATGGATCGTCAAATGTATGCAATCTCTCTCAAATGGTGTTCATGACATGAAGCCTGTTTTATTTTTCTGCCCTGCTTTACTGTTGTGTCAGCGTAATATATTAAGACCCCTTTTATTTTAATTATCCAGGTAGACATCTTCTGAGGCCCTGTGATTGATGTTTAACCCTCCAAATGAAATGTTCTGTATTCAAATGTTTAATTTTTTAAAATTCTTTTTAAACTTATATTTGAAATTCCCAGTATGTATTTTGTATGTGAATAAAACAAAGGGGGTAAGCAGTTCAATTGTTTTCTTATGCTTTTTTCATGTGCTTGATTTTTTATTATATATGTTGTTATTTATGCAGACCTCCCAGGAGTTTCATCATGAATAAAAAATAAAATGGACTTGAATTACCCAAAAAGTGAGCAGGCCATGGTATGACCAAGAATCCTAACCACAACAACTCGCCCCCCCCAAAACAAAAATAGGAAAAAAAAAAACCAAAAGCAATTAAACAAAACCATAAAATGGAGGCTATCTATGCAATAATAAACTAAACATAGCTAATAATAAGTGCTATGAAATTCCCTAAGAAAAGCTCACGCAGCTCCACACAAATCATAATCTTTCCATCATGCTGGCCTCACTATCCCCTTTTTGTTTGACAACTGTTCACTACAGGCCACGAAGGTGTCGAACTGGATGCACATGTCACACTACCTCATCGCACTCCTTTGCTTCTCTGTACTCTGACCAGACGGGACATACCCCACACATCTCCAGATTCCACCACAACAACATTGTTCCTCACTTCCTTCATCTTGAAA
Source organism: Triturus cristatus (assembly GCF_964204655.1). Taxonomy (NCBI): domain Eukaryota; kingdom Metazoa; phylum Chordata; class Amphibia; order Caudata; family Salamandridae; genus Triturus; species Triturus cristatus. Next base: position 324,309,385 of record NC_140589.1, read on the forward strand.
GGCCCAACAAACTTGGATGTGCCTTTTTTAACAAAACCCAGATTCTTCACCAAAACCACATCTCCTGCTCTCCACTCAACCCTGGTAACCCAATTCGTCCTGTCATTTCTGTCTTTGTACTTGCCCTGGTAACCCTTTTCTCTGACTTGCACATTAGTCTCTTCCCCCTCTCTTCTCTGGGTTCATTAAATCTTTGTACCCTCAACCATCCCAGGTTGAGTTCCGAACATCGGATCCTACCCTTCAACATTTGAAAACTTGACTTTAAGGTGATCGGATTAGGAGTAGTGCGATGCACCCACCACATCTCTCTCTGAAGCCCTCCTTTAAGGATTTACTGTGTTCACCACTCTCTGAACATAAGACTTAACTACCCTGTTCATTTTCACCAGTCGCCTGAGGTGAAAAGAGGACTGTCTTGTGATGCTGGCTAGGCAAATTACTCATACAAGGTGAACTGCACACCATTGTCCGTGAAGATCACACCAGGGATACCTTCACATGCAAACTCATCATTGAGAAAACACAGTGAGTTGCCACCTATTTAGTTGTGCAGTCTAACTAACAGTAACACATAACGCTTCTTAGGTGACAGCAACTCAAAAGGAACAACGATGTCAAACTCTCGTTTCTTACAAGGCTCATTTTGAATCCCTATTGGAGAAAGTGATAAAGCATGCGTCACGTTGTTCTTATCATTTCTAGGACACAGCCAGCAGTTCTTAACAACTTGTTCAACCTGTTGACAATATAATTCTTGTATCTGAGAGTTCATCAGATTGCTTCCTAAGTGACTCTTGTGCCCCAAATTTATAATTCGTTCCTGCAAACTCACTGGTGGCTCCAGACGCATACCTCTAATAGTTCACCATCAATAAAACTGAACTCCCCTCTGACATTGCGAAACCCTTTCAGTTGACTAGAGATATCCTTAAAATCAGCCCACCCCTCCACAACATAGTAAGTCAAGATATGGAATACATCATAGTTCTCTCTTGCGAGTTCCCAATTCCTGCTCCATTATCACTTTGTCCTTCGCCGTGACCCCATCACTGCATCTCCCATCAACACTGGTTCAATAAGCTCTGCCCCTCAATGGGCAGTCTAGAGAAGCAGCTCACTGCCAAATTTCTTTCACCCAGTATATACTCCAAATCAAAGTTATACTTCAAAAAGCCTTTCATCCATCTCCTGATTCTCTGTGTCAGATTACCATACTTCCTAGAGGTAAAGATTTGTTGCAGTGGACGATGATCATACCTCACAATGAAAAGAATACCCCACAAATAAAACCTGACATGTTTTATAATCCATGAAACTACAAAGCTTCACGCTCTATTACTGAGTGAGGCTCCTCAGACCCCTAGAACCACCTGCGACAAAGCAGCTTCAAGACTATTAACCCCTTCGCTGCCAGGCCTTTTCCCCCTCCTGTGCCAGGCCTTTTTTTGGCTATTTGGGGTAGTGCGCGCTTAGGCCCCTGTAACTTTTTGACCACATTAGGTATCCACGCCAAATTTGCGTCCTTTTCTTCCAACATGGGGATTCTAAAGGTACTCAGGGTTTGTGGATTCCCCTGGAGGGGTCACAGAAAAGAGCCAAAATACAGCAAAATTTTGGTTTTTTTTGGAAAAATTGGAAAAACGGGCTGCACATGAAAGCATCTGGGTTTTTCCCTGCAAATGTTATCAAAAAATAGTTTGTGGGGTTGAAATCACCATTTTCCCAGCTTTTCGGGGATACTTGACTTTTGTCAGAAACCCAACATTTTTTACACAGTTTTGGCATTTTTCTGGGACATAGCCTATTTTTGCTATTTTTTGTGCTTTTGACCTCCTTCCAGTTAGTGGCAGAAATGGGTACAAAAGCAATAGTGGATCCTGGAAAGCTATACATTTTCGAAAAGAAGACAACATTCTGAATTCAGCAAGGGGTCATTTGTGTAGATCCATCAAGGTTTTTTTATAGAAACAAACAGTTAAATGTAGGATAAATTGAAATTTAGTTGAAAAAAACAGCCTTTTGTGTCAACGTTTTCACCTGTAACTTCTTCTAATTATGACAGCTCTTTGAAAGCAATATACCGTTGCATCCGCTGGACATTACTAGTTGTGGGGATATATAGGACTTGTAGGTTCACCAAGAACCAGACGAACCCAGAGCCAAAAACTGAGTAGTAACTTGCAATGGTTTTTTATTATGTACCGGGTATATAGTAATTATTCTGTAAAAAAGTGTACATGGAAAAATCGGTATGAAAGACACCTATGTATTTCTGAAATGGGAACAAAATATAGAGTTTAGAAACAGTAGATATTTGCACATTTCTGAAATTGGGAATACTCATACTAGCATGAGAATTATCAGTCATTTTTTAGAATGACTTCTTTTTTACACAATATCTTTCATTTGGAAAGCAGAAATGCATGGAAAGTCAATAGATAATAACAGTTCCTTTACAAATCTGAATTACCCTAAGTCTTCCGATAAAAATGGTACCTCACTTGTGTGGGTAGGCATAGTGCCCACGACAGGAAACGGCGCAAAACGCAACGTGGTCACACCACATTTTCACAATGCAAAATTACCCTTTTTTTGCAAAGTGCCTAGCTCTAGTTTTTGAACCCTAGCTCTGCGGGCACCTTGGAAAACCTAGCAAACCTATAAATTTTTTAAAACTAGACACCAAGGGGAATCCAGGATGGGGTGACTTGACTGCCTCCCACCAGGGTCTGTTACCCAGAATCCCTTGCAAACCTAAAAAATTGTCAAAAAAACCACATTTTCCACACATTTCTATCGTGGAAAGTTCCGGAATCTGCGTGGATCCACAAATTTCCACCCACCCCGCGTTCCCCAAAGTCTTACGAGAAAAATGGTACCTCACTTGTGTGGATCGGCCTAGTGCCCGCGACAGGAAACGGTGCAAAATGCAAGGTGGTCACACCTCAATTTTGCAGTGAAAAATGACCCCTTTTTGGCAAAGTGACTAGCTGTAGTTTTTGAACCCTAGCCCTGCCAGAACCTAGGGAAACCTAGCAAACCTATACATTTTTGAAAACTAGACACCCAGGGGATTCCAGGATGGGGTGACTTGACTGCCTCCCACCATGGTCTGTTACCCAGAATCCCTTGCAAACGTAAAAAAATGACAAAAAAAACACATTTTCCACACATTTCTGGGATGGAAAGTTCTGGAATCTGCGTGGATCCACAAATTTCCACCCACCCCGCGTTCCCCAAAGTCCTACGAGAAAAATTGTACCTCACTTGTGTGGGTCGGCCTAGTGCCCGCGACAGGAAACGGCGCAAAACGCAACGTGGTCACACCTCAATTTTGCAGTGAAAAATAACCCCTTTTTTGGCAAAGTGACTAGCTGTAGTTTTTGAACCCTAGCCCTGCCGGCACCTAGGGAAACCTAGCAAACCTATACATTTTTGAAAACTAGACACCCAGGGAAATCCAGGATGGGGTGACTTGACTGCCTCCCACCATGGTCTGTTACCCAGAATCCCTTGCAAACGTAAAAAAATGACAAAAAAACCACATTTTCCACACATTTCTGGGATGGAAAGTTCTGGAATCTGCGTGGATCCACAAATTTCCACCCACCCCGCGTTCCCCAAAGTCCTACGAGAAAAATGGTACCTCACTTGTGCGGGTCGGCCTAGTGCCCGCGACAGGAAACGGCGCAAAACACAACGTGGTCACACCTCCATTTTGCAGTGAAAAATGACCCTTTTTTGGCAAAGTGACTAGATGTAGTTTTTGAACCCTAGCCCTGCCGGCACCTAGGGAAACCTAGCAAACCTATTCCTTTTTTGAAAACTAGACACCCAGGGGATTCCAGGATGGGGTGACTTGACTGCCTCCCACTATGGTCTGTTACCCAGAATCCCTTGCAAACGTAAAAAAATGACAAAAAAAACACATTTTCCCCACATTTCTGGGATGGAAAGTTCTGGAATCTGCGTGGATCCACAAATTTCCACCCACCCCGCGTTCCCCAAAGTCCTACGAGAAAAATGGTACCTCACTTGTGCGGGTCGGCCTAGTGCCCGCGACAGGAAACGGCACAAAACGCAACGTGGTCACACCTCCATTTTGCAGTGAAAAATGACCCTTTTTTGGCAAAGTGACTAGCTGTAGTTTTTGAACCCTAGCCCTGCCGGCACCTAGGTAAACCTAGCAAACCTATACATTTTTGAAAACTAGACACCCAGGGGAATCCAGGATGGGGTGACTTGACTGCCTCCCACCATGGTCTGTTACCCAGAATCCCTTGCAAACGTAAAGAAATGACAAAAAAAACACATTTTCCCCACATTTCTGGGATGGAAAGTTCTGGAATCTGCGTGGATCCACAAATTTCCACCCACTCCGCATTCCCCAAAGTCCTACGAGAAAAATGGTACCTCACTTGTGCGGGTCGGCCTAGTGCCCGCGACAGGAAACGGCGCAAAACGCAACGTGGTCACACCTCCATTTTGCAGTGAAAAATGACCCTTTTTTGGCAAAGTGACTAGCTGTAGTTTTTGAACCCTAGCCCTGCCGGCACCTAGAGAAACCTAGCAAACCTATACATTTTTGAAAACTAGACACCCAGGGGAATCCAGGATGGGGTGACTTGACAGCCTCCCACCATGGTCTGTTACCCAGAATCCCTTGCAAACGTAACAAAATCACACAAAAAATAAATTTTCCCCACATTTCTGGGATGGAAAGTTCTGGAATCTGCGTGGATCCACAAATTTCCACCCACCCCGCGTTCCCCAACGTCCTACGAGAAAAATGGTACCTCACTTGTGCGGGTCGGCCTAGTGCCCGCGACAGGAAACGGCGCAAAACGCAACGTGGTCACACCTCAATTTTGCAAAGAAAAATGACCCCTTTTTGGCAAAGTGACTAGCTGTAGTTTTTGAATCCTAGCCCTGCCGGCACCTAGGGAATCCTAGCAAACCTATACATTTTTGAAAACTAGACACCCAGGGGATTCCAGGATGGGGTGACTTGACTGCCTCCCACTATGGTCTGTTACCCAGAATCCCTTGCAAACGTAAAAAAATGACAAAAAAAACACATTTTCCCCACATTTCTGGGATGGAAAGTTCTGTAATCTGCGTGGATCCACAAATTTCCACCCACCCCGCGTTCCCCAAAGTCCTACGAGAAAAATGGTACCTCACTTGTGCGGGTCGGCCTAGTGCCCGCGACAGGAAACGGCACAAAACGCAACGTGGTCACACCTCCATTTTGCAGTGAAAAATGACCCTTTTTTGGCAAAGTGACTAGCTGTAGTTTTTGAACCCTAGCCCTGCCGGCACCTAGGTAAACCTAGCAAACCTATACATTTTTGAAAACTAGACACCCAGGGGAATCCAGGATGGGGTGACTTGACTGCCTCCCACCATGGTCTGTTACCCAGAATCCCTTGCAAACGTAAAGAAATGACAAAAAAAACACATTTTCCCCACATTTCTGGGATGGAAAGTTCTGGAATCTGCGTGGATCCACAAATTTCCACCCACCCCGCGTTCCCCAAAGTCCTACGAGAAAAATGGTACCTCACTTGTGCGGGTCGGCCTAGTGCCCGCGACAGGAAACGGCGCAAAACACAACGTGGTCACACCTCCATTTTGCAGTGAAAAATGACCCTTTTTTGGCAAAGTGACTAGCTGTAGTTTTTGAACCCTAGCCCTGCCGGCACCTAGATTAACCTAGCAAACCTATACATTTTTGAAAACTAGACACCCAGGGGAATCCAGGATGGGGTGACTTGACAGCCTCCCACCATGGTCTGTTACCCAGAATCCCTTGCAAACGTAAAAAAATCACACAAAAAATATATTTTCCCCACATTTCTGGGATGGAAAGTTCTGGAATCTGCGTGGATCCACAAATTTCCACCCACCCCGCGTTCCCCAACGTCCTACGAGAAAAATGGTACCTCACTTGTGCGGGTCGGCCTAGTGCCCGCGACAGGAAACGGCGCAAAACGCAACGTGGTCACACCTCAATTTTGCAAAGAAAAATGACCCCTTTTTGGCAAAGTGACTAGCTGTAGTTTTTGAATCCTAGCCCTGCCGGCACCTAGGGAATCCTAGCAAACCTATACATTTTTGAAAACTAGACACCCAGGGGAATCCAGGATGGGGTGACTTGACTGCCTCCCACCATGGTCTGTTACCCAGAATCCCTTGTAAACGTAAAAAAATGACAAAAAAAACACATTTTCCCCACATTTCTGGGATGGAAAGTTCTGGAATCTGCGTGGATCCACAAATTTCCACCCACCCCGTGTTCCCCAAAGTCCTACGAGAAAAATGGTACCTCACTTGTGCAGGTCGGCCTAGTGCCCGCGACAGGAAACGGCACAAAACGCAACGTGGTCACACCTCCATTTTGCAGTGAAAAATGACCCTTTTTTGGCAAAGTGACTAGCTGTAGTTTTTTAACCCTAGCCCTGCCGGCACCTAGGGAAACCTAGCAAACCTATACATTTTTGAAAACTAGACACCCAGGGGATTCCAGGATGGGGTGACTTGACTGCCTCCCACCATGGTCTGTTACCCAGAATCCCTTGCAAACGTAAAAAAATCACACAAAAAACACATTTTCCCCACATTTCTGGGATGGAAAGTTCTGGTATCTGCATGGATCCACAAATTTCCACCCACCCCGCGTTCCCCAAAGTCCTACGAGAAAAATGGTACCTCACTTGTGTGGGTCGGCCTAGTGCCCGCGACAGGAAACGGCGCAAAACGCAACGTGGTCACACCTCCATTTTGCAGTGAAAAATGACCCTTTTTTGGCAAAGTGACTAGCTGTAGTTTTTTAACCCTAGCCCTGCCGGCACCTAGGGAAACCTAGCAAACCTATACATTTTTGAAAACTAGACACCCAGGGGAATCCAGGATGGGGTGACTTGACTGCCTCCCACCATGGTCTGTTACCCAGAATCCCTTGCAAACGTAAAAAAATGACAAAAAAACCACATTTTCCCCACATTTCTGGGATGGAAAGTTCTGGAATCTGCGTGGATCCACAAATTTCCACCCACCCCGCGTTTCCCAAAGTCCTACGAGAAAAATGGTACCTCACTTGTGCGGGTCGGCCTAGTGCCCGCGACAGGAAACGGCGCAAAACGCAACGTGGTCACACCTCAATTTTGCAATGAAAAATGACCCCTTTTTGGCAAAGTGACTAGCTGTAGTTTTTGAACCCTAGCCCTGCCGGCACCTAGGGAAACCTAGCAAACCTATACATTTTTGAAAACTAGACACCCAGGGGAATCCAGGATGGGGTGACTTGACTGCCTCCCACCATGGTCTGTTACCCAGAATCCCTTGCAAACGTAAAAAAATGACAAAACAAACACATTTTCCCCACATTTCTGGGATGGAAAGTTCTGGAATCTGCGTGGATCCACAAATTTCCACCCACCCTGCATTCCCCAAAGTCCTACGAGAAAAATGGTACCTCACTTGTGCGGGTCGGCCTAGTGCCCGCGACAGGAAACGGCACAAAACGCAACGTGGTCACACCTCAATTTTGCAGTGAAAAATGACCCCTTTTTGGCAAAGTGACTAGCTGTAGTTTTTGAACCCTAGCCCTGCCGGCACCTAGGGAAACCTAGCAAACCTATACATTTTTGAAAACTAGACACCGAGGGGAATCCAGGATGGGGTGACTTGACTGCCTCCCACCATGGTCTGTTACCCAGAATCCCTTGCAAACAAAAAAAATGACAAAAAAAACACATTTTCCCCACATTTCTGGGATGGAAAGATCTGGAATCTGCGTGGATCCACAAATTTCCACCCACCCCGCGTTCCCCAAAGTCCTACGAGAAAAATGGTACCTCACTTGTGCAGGTCGGCCTAGTGCCCGCGACAGGAAACGGCGCAAAACGCAACGTGGTCACACCTCCATTTTGCAGTGAAAAATGACCCTTTTTTGGCAAAGTGACTAGCTGTAGTTTTTGAACCCTAGCCCTGCCGGCACCTAGGGAAACCTAGCAAACCTATACATTTTTGAAAACTAGACACCCAGGGGATTCCAGGATGGGGTGACTTGACTGCCTCCCACCATGGTCTGTTACCCAGAATCCCTTGCAAACGTAAAAAAATGACAAAAAAAACACATTTTCCCCACATTTCTGGGATGGAAAGTTCTGGAATCTGCGTGGATCCACAAATTTCCACCCACCCCGCATTCCCCAAAGTCCTACGAGAAAAATGGTACCTCACTTGTGCGGGTCGGCCTAGTGCCCGCGACAGGAAACGGCGCAAAACGCAACGTGGTCACACCTCCATTTTGCAGTGAAAAATGACCCTTTTTTGGCAAAGTGACTAGCTGTAGTTTTTGAACCCTAGCCCTGCCGGCACCTAGGCAAACCTAGCAAACCTATACATTTTTGAAAACTAGACACCCAGGGGAATCCAGGATGGGGTGACTTGACTGCCTCCCACCATGGTCTGTTACCCAGAATCCCTTGCAAACGTAAAAGAATGACAAAAAAAACACATTTTCCCCACATTTCTGGGATGGAAAGTTCTGGAATCTGTGTGGGTCCACAAATTTCCACGCACCCCGCGTTCCCCAAAGTCCTACGAGAAAAATGGTACCTCACTTGTGCGGGTCGGCCTAGTGCCCGCGACAGGAAACGGCGCAAAACGCAACGTGGTCACACCTCCATTTTGCAGTGAAAAATGACCCTTTTTTGGCAAAGTGACTAGCTGTAGTTTTTTAACTCTAGCCCTGCCGGCACCTAGGGAAACCTAGCAAACCTATACATTTTTGAAAACTAGACACCCAGGGGATTCCAGGATGGGGTGACTTGACTGCCTCCCACCATGGTCTGTTACCCAGAATCCCTTGCAAACGTAAAAAAATGACAAAAAAAACACATTTTCCCCACATTTCTGGGATGGAAAGTTTTGGAATCTGCGTGGATCCACAAATTTCCACCCACCCCGCGTTCCCCAAAGTCCTACGAGAAAAATGGTACCTCACTTGTGCGGGTCGGCCTAGTGCCCGCGACAGGAAACGGCACAAAACGCAACGTGGTCACACCTCCATTTTGCAGTGAAAAATGACCCTTTTTTGGCAAAGTGACTAGCTATAGTTTTTTAACCCTAGCCCTGCCGGCACCTAGGGAAACCTAGCAAACCTATACATTTTTGAAAACTAGACACCCAGGGGAATCCAGGATGGGGTGACTTGACTGCCTCCCACCATGGTCTGTTACCCAGAATCCCTTGCAAACGTAAAAAAATGACAAAAAAAACAAATTTTCCCCACATTTCTGGGATGGAAAGTTCTGGAATCTGCGTGGATCCACAAATTTCCACCCACCCCGCGTTCCCCAAAGACCTATGAGAAAAATGGTACCTCACTTGTGCGGGTTGGCCTAGTGCCCGCGACAGGAAACGGCGCAAAACGCAACGTGGTCACACCTCAATTTTGCAATGAAAAATGACCCCTTTTGGCAAAGTGACTAGCTGTAGTTTTTTAACCCTAGCCCTGCCGGCACCTAGGGAAACCTAGCAAACCTATACATTTTTGAAAACTAGACACCCAGGGGAATCCAGGATGGGGTGACTTGACTGCCTCCCACCATGGTCTGTTACCCAGAATCCCTTGCAAACGTAAGAAAATGACAAAAAAAACACATTTTCCCCACATTTCTGGGATGGAAAGTTCTGGAATCTGTGTGGGTCCACAAATTTCCACGAACCCCGCGTTCCCCAAAGTCCTACGAGAAAAATGGTACCTCACTTGTGCGGGTCGGCCTAGTGCCCGCGACAGGAAACGGCGCAAAACGCAACGTGGTCACACCTCCATTTTGCAGTGAAAAATGACCCTTTTTTGGCAAAGTGACTAGCTGTAGTTTTTTAACCCTAGCCCTGCCGGCACCTAGGGAAACCTAGCAAACCTATACATTTTTGAAAACTAGACAGCCAGGGGAATCCAGGATGGGGTGACTTGACTGCCTCCCACCATGGTCTGTTACCCAGAATCCCTTGCAAACGTAAAAAAATGACAAAAAAAACACATTTTCCCCACATTTCTGGGATGGAAAGTTCTGGAATCTGCGTGGATCCACAAATTTCCACCCACCCCGCGTTCCCCAATGTCCTACGAGAAAAATGGTACCTCACTTGTGCGGGTCGGCCTAGTGCCCGCGACAGGAAACGCCACAAAACACAACGTGGTCACACCTCCATTTTGCAGTGAAAAATGACCCTTTTTTGGCAAAGTGACTAGCTGTAGTTTTTGAACCCTAGCCCTGCCGGCACCTAGGGAAACCTAGCAAACCTATACATTTTTGAAAACTAGACACCCAGGGGAATCCAGGATGGGGTGACTTGACTGCCTCCCACCATGGTCTGTTACCCAGAATCCCTTGCAAACGTAAAAAAATGAAAAAAAAAAAACATTTTCCCCACATTTCTGGGATGGAAAGTTCTGGAATCTGCGTGGATCCACAAATTTCCACCCACCCCGCGTTTCCCAAAGTCCTACGAGAAAAATGGTACCTCACTTGTGCAGGTCGGCCTAGTGCCCGTGACAGGAAACGGCGCAAAACGCAACGTGGTCACACCTCCATTTTGCAGTGAAAAATGACCCTTTTTTGGCAAAGTGACTAGCTGTAGTTTTTGAACCCTAGCCCTGCCGTCACCTAGGGAAACCTAGCAAACCTATACATTTTTGAAAACTAGACACCCAGGGGAATCCAGGATGGGGTGACTTGACTGCCTCCCACCATGGACTGTTACCCAGAATCCCTTGCAAACGTAAAAAAATGACAAAAAAAACACATTTTCCCCACATTTCTGGGATGGAAAGTTCTGGAATCTGCGTGGATCCACAAATTTCCACCCACCCCGCATTCCCCAAAGTCCTACGAGAAAAATGGTACCTCACTTGTGCGGGTCGGCCTAGTGCCCGCGACAGGAAACGGCACAAAACGCAACGTGGTCACACCTCCATTTTGCAGTGAAAAATGACCCTTTTTTGGCAAAGTGACTAGCTATAGTTTTTTAACCCTAGCCCTGCCGGCACCTAGGGAAACCTAGCAAACCTATACATTTTTGAAAACTAGACACCCAGGGGAATCCAGGATGGGGTGACTTGACTGCCTCCCACCATGGTCTGTTACCCAGAATCCCTTGCAAACGTAAAAAAATGACAAAAAAAACAAATTTTCCCCACATTTCTGGGATGGAAAGTTCTGGAATCTGCGTGGATCCACAAATTTCCACCCATCCCGCGTTCCCCAAAGACCTATGAGAAAAATGGTACCTCACTTGTGCGGGTTGGCCTAGTGCCCGCGACAGGAAACGGCGCAAAACGCAACGTGGTCACACCTCAATTTTGCAATGAAAAATGACCCCTTTTGGCAAAGTGACTAGCTGTAGTTTTTTAACCCTAGCCCTGCCGGCACCTAGGGAAACCTAGCAAACCTATACATTTTTGAAAACTAGACACCCAGGGGAATCCAGGATGGGGTGACTTGACTGCCTCCCACCATGGTCTGTTACCCAGAATCCCTTGCAAACGTAAGAAAATGACAAAAAAAACACATTTTCCCCACATTTCTGGGATGGAAAGTTCTGGAATCTGTGTGGGTCCACAAATTTCCACGCACCCCACGTTCCCCAAAGTCCTACGAGAAAAATGGTACCTCACTTGTGCGGGTCGGCCTAGTGCCCGCGACAGGAAACGGCGCAAAACGCAACGTGGTCACACCTCCATTTTGCAGTGAAAAATGACCCTTTTTTGGCAAAGTGACTAGCTGTAGTTTTTTAACCCTAGCCCTGCCGGCACCTAGGGAAACCTAGCAAACCTATACATTTTTGAAAACTAGACAGCCAGGGGAATCCAGGATGGGGTGACTTGACTGCCTCCCACCATGGTCTGTTACCCAGAATCCCTTGCAAACGTAAAAAAATGACAAAAAAAACACATTTTCCCCACATTTCTGGTATGGAAAGTTCTGGAATCTGCGTGGATCCACAAATTTCCACCCACCCCGCGTTCCCCAATGTCCTACGAGAAAAATGGTACCTCACTTGTGCGGGTCGGCCTAGTGCCCGCGACAGGAAACGCCGCAAAACACAACGTGGTCACACCTCCATTTTGCAGTGAAAAATGGCCCTTTTTTGGCAAAGTGACTAGCTGTAGTTTTTGAACCCTAGCCCTGCCGGCACCTAGGGAAACCTAGCAAACCTATACATTTTTGAAAACTAGACACCCAGGGGAATCCAGGATGGGGTGACTTGACTGCCTCCCACCATGGTCTGTTACCCAGAATCCCTTGCAAACGTAAAAAAATGACAAAAAAAACACATTTTCCCCACATTTCTGGGATGGAAAGTTCTGGAATCTGCGTGGGTCCACAAATTTCCACGCACCCCGCGTTCCCCAAAGTCCTACGAGAAAAATGGTACCTCACTTGTGCGGGTCGGCCTAGTGCCCGCGACAGGAAACGGCGCAAAACGCAACGTGGTCACACCTCCATTTTGCAGTGAAAAATGACCCTTTTTTGGCAGTGATTAGCTGTAGTTTTTGAACCCTAGCCCTGCCGTCACCTAGGGAAACCTAGCAAACCTATACATTTTTGAAAACTAGACACCCAGGGGAATCCAGGATGGGGTGACTTGACTGCCTCCCACCATGGACTGTTACCCAGAATCCCTTGCAAACGTAAAAAAATGAAAAAAAAAACACATTTTCCCCACATTTCTGGGATGGAAAGTTCTGGAATCTGCGTGGATCCACAAATTTCCACCCACCCCGCGTTCCCCAAAGTCCTACGAGAAAAATGGTACCTCACTTGTGCAGGTCGGCCTAGTGCCCGTGACAGGAAACGGCGCAAAACGCAACGTGGTCACACCTCAATTTTGCAGTGAAAAATGACCCTTTTTTGGCAAAGTGACTAGCTGTAGTTTTTGAACCCTAGCCCTGCCGGCACCTAGGGAAACCTAGCAAACCTATACATTTTTGAAAATTAGACACCCAGGGGAATCCAGGATGGGGTGACTTGACTGCCTCCCACCATGGTCTGTTACCCAGAATCCCTTGCAAACGTAAAAAAATGACAAAAAAAACACATTTTCCCCACATTTCTGGTATGGAAAGTTCTGGAATCTGCGTGGATCCACAAATTTCCACCCACCCCGCGTTCCCCAAAGTCCTACGAGAAAAATGGTACCTCACTTGTGCGGGTCGGCCTAGTGCCCGCGACAGGAAACGGCGCAAAACGCAACGTGGTCACACCTCCATTTTGCAGTGAAAAATGACCCTTTTTTGGCAAAGTGACTAGCTGTAGTTTTTTAACCCTAGCCCTGCCGGCACCTAGGGAAACCAACCAAACCCAGAGATTTCTGAAAACTAGACACCCGGCGGCTTCCAGGGAGGTATGGCTTGCGTGGATCCCCCAACGTTTCCTTACCCAGAATTCCCTGCAAACCTCAATTTTAGCTGAAAAAAATCACTTTTTTCACACATTTTGGGGTGGGAAAGTAGTGGCATCACCGGGCTCACACAAATTTACCACCACCCAGCGTTCCCCCAGGTCTCCCGGTAAAAATGGTGCATCACTTGTGTGGGAGGCCCAAGTACCCGCGGCAGGCAAGGGCCCAAAACGCAGTGAGGCGACGTCAAAATGGCCTATCGCAAAACCACCTGGTTTTGCAAGGGGGGTCACTTAGGTTTTTGGCCAGGTGCTCGGCGGCCATCTAGGGAAACCTACCAAGCCCACGCATTTCTGAAAACTAGACACCCGGCGGCTTCCAGGGAGGTATGGCTTGCGTGGATCCCCCAATGTTTCCTTACCCAGAATCCCCAGCAAACCTCAATTTTTGCTGAAAAAATCACTTTTTTCACACATTTTGGGGTGGGAAAGTAGTGGCATCACCAGGCTTGTTAGACCTGGCACCTTGGCGTGAGTTTCCCTTCCACTTTTTGATGGTGTGCCTCGATTGTTTTGCTGGTGTTGTCCGCTCAGGGCACTGCGCCACGGCTAATCCGTGCCGCAGTGCAAGTGCTCCCGAGGTAAAGTGTACCTGTAATTGATGTCCATGATTGGTTTATTGGATTCACTGTCAGTCCCCAGTAAAGTGCACCAGGGGTGCCAGGGTTTGTGAATGCCAATGCTGCTGGTGGGCTTGCAGCGCTGGTTGCGCCACCCACAGAAAGCGGCCTTGTAAAATGTGTCTAGGGTCTGCCACCGCAGACCCTGTGCGCGGTCTGGGACCGTCGCGCTGACTGCGCAAGTGCCCCCACTTGCCAGTCCCTAAACCTTCCCTTACCTACATATTAGCCACCCCTCTGGTAGGCCCAAGGGCAGGGTGCATTGTAGGCATAAGGTAGGACATGCCCTGATGTGTGTGGCATGTCTTAGTAGTGAATTACAGCCATTTCCGTTTTTCACTATTGAAGACTACCTGCTCTCCATAGGCCAGAATGGGCTGCTGGGATCACGCCAACGCTGTGTCCCCAGTGGACTCAGAGAGCATGGTAGAGTGTCACGTTTAGTATGCCTGAACTCAGAATAATAAAATACTTCTTGTAGTCAAGTTTATTTTAATATCCTGGGTTTGTAAATACTACTTTTAGAAAGTTAGTATTTACTGACCTGACCATCTCAGTCCGCCTCTGCTGTGTGTGTGTTCTGCCTAGCAACAGTAAGGAGCAGGGTGGGGGGATCCCCAGAGACAGGTTGGCTGCCAGGTGGTGGGCCGGGAGATGACACCAGGATGGGTGGGAGGAGTACACCTTGACTCTTGAATAGACCTGTGCTCTGCCACCACAAAGCCGGCGCCGCCCCCTGTGGGGCGGCTGATGTCTCTGCCCTGCTGCTGAAAGGAAAGAGCAGAGTCACCATAACAAAGTGCTCCAGAACTGGACTGAGCCAGGCCTAGGCCCCCTGGCGCTAAAGAACAAAAGAATCATGGTATAAAAGTAGGAGCCTGGCTCCTAAGAAATCAGAATCCTGTTTTACCACAAAGAACCTCTGCCCGACTAGAAGGAGAAGAAGACGCTGGAGGAGCTGGCCTGCTGCTTGCCTTGCTGAGAAAGGAGAGGAAGAGACTACTGAAAAGACTTTGCTGCTTTGTGCTTGAAACATTCTCCAAGGGCTTGATCTGAGCTTGCCCCCTGAACTGAACCCCAGGACCAGTGGGTTCTATGTGCTTTTGCTCGTCCTCCGATTCGAGCCGTGTGTGCATCCCGCTGGAAAAGAGACTGCGCCCCTCATCGCCCCTCCTAGGGCCGTGACACTCAGGAGCTCGCCTGCCGCAACCCCGTGAGAGCCCCGCTCCGTCCGGAGCCGCTCTCTGTCCCCGGGCCAGGCCGCCTGCACCCCTGTCACCGCCTGCCACTGGAGCGCGCTGAACGCGCTATCACCCCTCCCGCCGGAAGCCGTCCGACGACTGTGATCTACGCCGGGTCATCCAGCTGCACTGACTGTGCCCTGTGACCCCACTTCGCTATCCCCGGACATCTCAGGCCGCGCCGCCCCCGCTGTGGAGACCCCCCCTGCACCGCCGTGCTGAGGGTCGCTGGCCGCGCCTGCCTACCTGCCCACACCCGCTGATCGAGGACCCAAGACCACTTCTTAAGCTGAGAGTCGCACCGACCGGTGCCGACTCTCCACATCACTAAGGAAGTTCCAGTATCGGGCTCGGGGCCCGCAACGCCTTATTTCCCCGTTCGCAGGAGCCGATCTCTGTGAGCACTGGAACCACAAGTAACATTTGCAAGAGACTGCAACGTATCTATTTGAAACTACGAACAAAGAACATTTGCCTGCTTTACCACCTGGTGGCCTAGCGAAAACGTTATTGGTCTTGTGATAAGTCTGCTGAGATATATATACCTATTTTTACATAAAGAAGCGTATTTTTCTACATATCCAAGTCTGGTGTCCGTTTCTGGGGGGATTGATGTATTTACTGTGTGTGTGATTGTAAGTGCTTAACCAACAACGCCTGAGGAATCGCCTTGGCTGCTCACGCCACGCACCTAGAGGGTGAGCAAGGGTCATTCAAAAGGGGTTATCCTGCGCCCTGACGTGGAGGAGAGGGTTCCTGCTTGACACAAGGGCAACCTTGCGCCAACCAGAGATCCCCGACTCTAACAGGGCTCACACAAATTTACCACCACCCAGCGTTCCCCCAGGTCTCCCAGTAAAAATGGTGCCTCACTTGTGTGGGAGGCCCAAGTACCCGCGGCAGGCAAGGGCCCAAAACGCAGTGAGGCGACATCAAAATGGCCTGTCGCAAAACCACCTGGTTTTGCAAGGGGGGTCACTTAGGTTTTTGGCCCGGTGTTCGGCGGCCATCTAGGGAAACCTACCAAACCCATGCATTTCTGAAAACTAGACACCCGGCGGCTTCCAGGGAGGTATGGCTTGCGTGGATCCCCCAACGTTTCCTTACCCAGAATCCCCTGCAAACCTCAATTTTTGCTGAAATAATCACTTTTTTCACACATTTTGGGGTGGGAAAGTAGCGGCATCACCGGGCTCACACAAATTTACCACCACCCAGCATTCCCCCAGGTCTCCCGGTAAAAATGGTGCCTCACTTGTGTGGGAGGCCCAAGTACCCGCGACAGGCAAGGGCCCAAAACGTAGTGATGCGACATTTGGGATAGGCAATGTTGATGTCGTCTCACTATGTTTTGGGCCCTTGCCTGCCGCGGGTACTTGGGCCTCCCCCACAAGTGAGGCACCATTTTTACCGGGAGACCTTGGGGAACGCTGGGCGGTGGTAAATTTGTGTGAGCCTGGTGATGCCACTACTTTCCCACCCCAAAATGGGGGAACAATTGATTTTTTCAGCAAAAATTGAGGTTTGCAGGGGATTCTGGGTAAGGAAACGTTGGGGGATCCACGCAAGCCATACCTCCTTGGAAGCCGCCGGGTGTCTAGTTTTCAGAAATGCGTGGGTTTGGTAGGTTTCCCTAGATGGCCGCCGAGCACCGGGCCAAAAACCTAAGTGACCCCCCTTGCAAAACCAGGTGGTTTTGCGATAGGCCATTTTGATGTCGCCTCACTGCGTTTTGGGCCCTTGCCTGCCGCGGGTACTTGGGCCTCCCACACAAGTGAGGCACCAGTTTTACCGGGAGACCTGGGGGAACGCTGGGTGGTGGTAAATTTGTGTGAGCCCGGTGATGCCACTACTTTCCCACCCCAAAATGTGTGAAAAAAGTGATTTTTTCAGCAAAAATTGAGGTTTGCAGGGGATTCTGGGTAAGGACACGTTGGGGGATCCACGCAAGCCATACCTCCCTGGAAGCCGCCGGGTGTCTAGTTTTCAGAAATGCATGGGTTTGGTAGGTTTCCCTAGATGGCCGCCGAGCACCGGGCCAAAAACCTAAGTGACCCCCCTTGCAAAACCAGGTGGTTTTGCGACAGGCCATTTTGATGTCGCCTCACTGTGTTTTGGGCCCTTGCCTGCCGCGGGTACTTGGGCCTCCCACACAAGTGAGGCACCATTTTTACTGGGAGACCTGGGGGAACGCTGGGTGGAGGTAAATTTGTGTGAGCCCGGTGATGCCACTACTTTCCCACCCCAAAATGTGTGAAAAAAGTGATTTTTTCAGCAAAAATTGATGTTTGCAGGGGATTCTGGGTAAGGAAACGTTGGGGGATCCACGCAAGCCATACCTCCCTGGAAGCCGCCGGGTATCTAGTTTTCAGAAATGCGTGGGTTTGGTAGGTTTCCCTAGATGGTCGCCGAGCACTGGGCCAAAAACCTAAGTGACCCCCCTTGCAAAACCAGGTGGTTTTGCGACAGGCCATTTTGATGTCGCCTCACTGCGTTTTGGGCCCTTGCCTGCCGCGGGTACTTGGGCCTCCCACACAAGTGAGGCACCATTTTTACCGGGAGACCTGGGGGAACGCTGGGTGGTGGTAAATTTGTGTGAGCCCGGTGATGCCACTACTTTCCCACCCCAAAATGTGTGAAAAAAGTGATTTTTTCAGCAAAAATTGAGGTTTGCAGGGGATTCTGGGTAAGGAAACGTTGGGGGATCCATGCAAGCCATACCTCCCTGGAAGCCGCCCGGTGTCTAGTTTTCAGAAATGCATGGGTTTGGTAGGTTTCCCTAGATGGCCGCCGAGCACCGGGCCAAAAACCTAAGTGACCCCCCTTGCAAAACCAGGTGGTTTTGCGATAGGCCATTTTGACGTCGCCTCACTGCGTTTTGGGCCCTTGCCTGCCGCGGGTACTTAGGCCTCCCACACAAGTGAGGCACCATTTTTACCGGGAGACCTGGGGGAACGCTGGGTGGTGGTAAATTTGTGTGAGCCCGGTGATGCCACTACTTTCCCACCCCAAAATGTGTGAAAAAGTGATTTTTTCAGCTAAAATTGAGGTTTGCAGGGGATTCTGGGTAAGGAAACGTTGGGGGATCCACGCAAGCCATACCTCCCTGGAAGCCCCTGAGTGTATAGTTTTCAGAAATCTATGGGTTTGGTAGGTTTCCCTAGATGGCCGCCGAGCACGGGCCAAAAAGACAGTTGACCCCCTTGCAAAACCAGAACGTTTTGACATTGTTTCTACAACGTGAGAATTTTGGCACAATATTGCATGGACAATGTGACCGATATTTTGAGGTTTACAGGACAGTGAGGATAAAAAACCTTTTTGGAATTCACAAGAGAGACATCACCATGAACTCCCATGGGTTTACGACAATATCTACAGTGGGTGGGTTATTTTTACATGGAACATACACCTTGGCAGAGAAACTAAAAAGACAAAGAATCCTGCACAGCCACCTATTCCTCAAACGCACACACATACTGGTTGGATTTGGCACGAGGGCGAGTGATGGTTCAGTATATTAAATTTTATTAACAAGAGATTTCACAAAAATGAAATGCACTGTCAATAATTCAATGGAGAAAAAACTGAACCAATGACTCACAGCTCGTGAGCTGTAAAGCCACGGCAAGGCACCAACCGCTTTACAGGCCATTCACACACCTTTCATACGTGATACACACGAGACCATTCGGACCACCAGGCACAAAAACAACACATTACAAAATTCACAAAAGGGACAAGGTACACCCTGCTTCAGAAAGGCAAATATTACTGCACAGCCATCTAATCCTCAAGCACACACACATACTGGTTGGATTTGGCACGAGACTGAGTGATGGTTCAGAATATACAATTGTATTAGCAAGTGATTTCACAAAAATGAAATGCACTGTTAATAATTGAAAGGGCGAGAAACTGAACCATTGACTCACAGCTCGTGAGCTGTAAAGCCACGACAAGGCACCAACCTCTTTACAGGCCATTCATACACCTTTAATACGCGTGAGACATACAAAACCATTCATACCGCCAGCCGCGGGCCCATCACATAACAAAACTCACACCAGGACACAGCGCCATTCAAGGGCCCATCACTTTCACACGCCCACATTCCTGACACAGCAACTACACAAGCAGATGGATTGCGTGGAGTGGCACTCAGCTAGCAGTGTGTGTAGTGACCAGCAGCAAGTCACTACTCACACAGCCAGCCGAGCGCCAGTCCACGCACACCGCTAGCCGAGCACCAGTCCACGCACACCGCTAGCCAAACACCAGTCCACGCACACCGCTAGCCAAGCGCCAGTCCACGCACACTGCCAGCCAAGCACCAGTCCACGCACACCGCCAGCCAAGCACCAGTCCACACACACCGCCAGCCAAGCACCAGTCCACACACACCGCCAGCCAAGCACCAGTCCACGCTCACCGCCAGCCAAGCACCAGTCCACGCACACCGCCAGCCAAGCACCAGTCCACGCACACCGCCAGCCAAGCACCAGTCCACGCACACCGCCAGCCAAGCACCAGTCCACGCACACCACCAGCCAAGCACCAGTCCACGCACACCGCCAGCCAAGCACCAGTCCACGCACA
This sequence comes from Triturus cristatus, assembly GCF_964204655.1. Taxonomy (NCBI): domain Eukaryota; kingdom Metazoa; phylum Chordata; class Amphibia; order Caudata; family Salamandridae; genus Triturus; species Triturus cristatus. Next base: position 324,329,326 of record NC_140589.1, read on the forward strand.
CCAGCCAAGCACCAGTCCATGCACACCGCCAGCCAAGCACCATTCCACGTACACTGCCAAAGAAGTGCCAGTCCACACACACTGCCAACACATTTAGGATTTTTTTAGACAAAAATAAAAACACAAACAAATCACAAATAGATACAAATCTACAAACACAAAATCAGAAACTAAACACATTGCACTAACGCCAACCTTGAAACAGAATCAAATTTTTCAAAGAATACAAACCAATCAGTTAACTTTACCACTCATGATTGCTCCCAAAAATAGTTTTGTTTATGGTACGCTATAAAGCAAGCAGGGACACACAGCCCAGGTTTAGATGGACAGTCGGAGCAGTACATACGAGACTCCTTCCGCTTATCTCTTCGCCAACAGACTCTACATCTCCTAGTGGGAAAATCTTTTGCCGGTGTGGGAGGGATGAAATCAGGAAAGTGGCGATGTTTCAATCGAACCACATCCTCCACCACTCCAAATCTAGGAACACTTGCCTGTTCCACAACAACAAGGCTAGCTATCAGAGAACGCTGAAAATGAAGAAATGTCAACTTTGACGCAGGAGAACACTCCTTGAACACAATAAAAGCATTGAACATTGCTAATTCGAAGAAATGGATGTCCAACTTCTTATACCAAATATAAGCCTTCCGAATAGCAGAGTAAGGTTCCAACCTCTGATCTACTCTGTCAACACCACCCATGTGCTTATTGTAGTCTAGAATGCACACAGGTTTGCGCACTTCAGCAACCTGACCCCAAACAGCCACAGGTGAAGTACTCTCATCATGGATGGTAGTCAGCATGTACACATCCCTCCTGTCCACAAATTTTACAGCTAGTAGTTCATCACTACGCAAGGAACTGCACTGCCCCCTCTGAAGTTTTTTGCAAACAAGCTCTTTCGGATAAGCTTTACGGTTAGAGCGGATTGTGCCACATGCAAAAGTGTCCACTTTATACAATTCCTTAAATAATTGCACAGCAGTATAGAAGTTATCAAGGTACAAATGGTGGCCTCTGTTAAACAGTCTCCTAGCAAGATCCCACACAATTTTCTCTGCAACTCCAAAAGTGGACGGACAACCTGGGGGGTCAATAGCAGAATCTCTACCAGTGTACACACGAAAATTAAAAACATATCCTGTCCTACTCTTAGACAACATATACAGCTTAATTCCATAGCGTGCCCTCTTGCTAGGGATGTACTGCCTAAAAACCAAACGGCCCTTGAACAAGACCAAAGACTCATCAATAGATATTTCTTTCCCTGGAGTATAGATCTCAGAAAATCGATCCACAAAGTGATCAAGAACGGGCCGAATCTTAAAAAGACGGTCACAGTCAGGGTGATCTCGTGGCAACGCCATAGAATTATCAACAAAATGCAGCATACGTAGCAAAAGTAAATACCGATTACGAGTCATAACTGCAGGAAATATGGCAGTTGCCAACAAGGGGCTAGTAGACCAATATGAAGCCAAGGTTGGCTTCCTTACCACACCCATCAATAAAGTCAAACCCAAAAACTTCTTAATCTCTTCCAGATATGTGGGAGTCCACCGGGTAGCTCTAGACTGGGGCCTAAGTTTGTCGCTGTTGTTCCTCAAAAACTGTTCAGCATACCAATTCGTCTGCTCAACAATCTCACCCAAAAATACATCATCCATAAACAACTGAAAAAACTGTATAGGCAAAAAGTTTTCACAATTCACTGTACACCCTGCATCACCGCTAAAGGCAGGCAACACCGGCTGCACCATGTTTGGATCAACCCAAAGTCCAGCACTTCCAGTAGGAAGCCTAGCAGCCTCAGACTGCAATCCAGATGCCTCTTGCACCATCGGCACAGCAGTTTCCTCCTCTAAGACAGGCACTTCATCCGCACTGAGAGTTGCTTCATCCACACCAAGAGTACCTTCATCTGCACTGAGAGTACCTTCATCATCCGATGATTCCATGTTGAGTGAAAACTCACTGCCAGAATCTTCCCCTCCCTCCTCTCCCTCAGACGCACTGTCAGTCTCATAATCATGCTCAGAGGAAGATTCAAGAAGCATACCGACCACCTGTTGAGCAGTCATTCTACGGCTAGCCATATTGCTTACTAATAAAGGTAACTTGTCAACAACAACAAACTCTTTGTAAAATAAGTAATAAGCAAAAAGCACCTTTATCAAAAACTCAAATATACTCCAAAACAATACCACTCACTTGCCAGAGGCAGCTAAACTACTCACCACCACCAACTCTGTACAGACACAGTATGGATCAACAATATCCCACTAAAAAAGAAAGAGAAAAGCAATTACACATAAGACTATGCAAAACACATCGCAAAGAATTTCATGCTCAAACCACTAACTAAATATGCCGCCATTATGACATCACTTACAAAAAAATTCATTCAGACATTATATTATTACTCATTTGGTGTAAATACAACAACAAAAAATTTCTTACCAACACAATGCAACTACACAAAACTGCAGAACAGCCACCGTCGAAAATCTTTAGACTAGAATAAAAAGAAGAAAAAAAACTTTATTGTAACATATGCATATAATGCTCTAGACCATCACGTACTGCGCAAAATGTATTGCTTGACCCTCCCACTTTCAAAAAGGAAAGATCGATGGCCCAATCCTTTACAAGCAACGCGGCGAGAATCTGGAACTGAGCCTCAGCTCCGGACCACCCCCTCCCTCTTCCCAGTCCTTCAAAACTAACCTCAAAGTTCTCCTCCTGCAAAGACACTTCCAAACTTAATTCACACCCTCTCTATTGTGTGAAGGAAGTCTTTACATTATAGGAAATTCTGTTCTCCATGCCCGTAGAAGTGCCTACCCAGTGTGTTCCTGTGTTTTGCGTGTCTGCCATTTATTGCACTTTTATACCTCTACTTGTACTTTGTACTCTTTTGTAAGTTGACACCACTACAGTACACCTGCTTGTGCTAAGACATCAAGCCTTCTAAGGTCCAGTGGGGCCTTCTACGGTGTAGCATGGGAATGTGCTCCCTAAGTACAGTGGTGTGGTGGACTGGTCATGAATGCTGAACCCGGTTCCCCATTTCCAAATTCAACAGCTCCGGCCATAGTGCCACATCCCCACTGAACGCCATACTTGCCCACTGAGAGAAACTCGCACTGCCTTCAGCTATAACCTAACTGTGCCCGCTATAAACACTTGGATGTGGCTCAATTCAAATTATGCACTTGATAAGAGTAATACGCTGCCTAAAAACTCCTAGGGAATGCAAAGCATGTGAAATGTAAGCACAAACAACATGGTTACCTAAACGATCTCTCACTAACTATTCAGAAATCAGCGAGTGGTTTCACCGAAAAAGTTATGGACATGACTAGAGGGCCCTGAAGGGAACCGTTTCACTGTCCATTGCTTACATCTTTACAAAACATAAGCAGTATGGTAGACCACATCCATAAACACAGAACCATGGTGCACATTGTGTTTTCCAATTCACCCATCAACCAGGTATTGCAGTACCTCCAGAAATAGTACACTCTCCCACCCTGGAAACAACAATGCTGTTCAAAGGAAGACGAGAAAACGAAAGTAGCAATACACTGGCAAACTCTGATGCTGGTGTACTTGGATACAAATGAAATCAATCTGGGCACTTTGCAACCCCTCTGTCTTACTTTATTTCGCCCCCCCTGGGAACAACAATGCTGTTCAAACTTAGATGAGAAAACGAAAGAAGCACTTCACTGGCAAACTCTGATGCTGGTGTACTTGGATGCAAATAAAAACAATCTGGCCACTTGGCAACCCCTCTGTCTTACTTTATTTCGCCCCCCCTGAGAACAACAATACTGTTCAAAGGAAGACGAGAAAACGAAAGTAGCAATACACTGTTAAACTCTGATACTGGTGTACTTGGATGCAAATGAAATCAATCTGGCCACTTTGCAACCCCTCTGTCTTACTTTCTTTCGCCCCCCCTTGGTACAACAATGCTGTTCAAAGTTAGACGAGAAAACGAAAGTAGAACTTCACTGGCAAACTCTGATGCTGGTGTACTTGGATGCTAATAAAATCAATCTGGCCACTTTGCAACCCCTCTGTCTTACTTTATTTCGCCCCCCCTGGGAACAACAATACTGTTCAAAGGAAGACAAGAAGACGAAAGAAGCACTTCACTGGCAAACTCTGATGCTGGTGTACTTGGATGCAAATAAAATCAATCTGGCCACTTTGCAACCCCTCTGTCTTACTTTATTTCGCCCCCCCCTGGGAACAACAATGCTGCTCAAAGTTAGACGAGAAAACAAAAGTCGCACTTCACTGGCAAACTCTGATGCTGGTGTACTTGGAAGCAAATAAAATCAATCTGGCCACTTTGCAACCCCTCTGTCTTACTTTATTTCGCCCCCCCTGGGAACAACAATGCTGTTCAAAGTTAGACGAGTAAAAGAAAGTAGCACTTCACTGGCAAACTCTGATGCTGGTGTACTTGGAAGCAAATAAAATCAATCTGGCCACTTTGCAACCCCTCTGTCTCACTTTATTTCACCCCCCTGGGAACAACAATGCTCTTCAACGTTACACGAGTAAACTAAAGTAGCACTTCACTGGCAAACTCTGTGATGCTGGTGTATTTGCATACTAAAAAAAAAAAACAGGGCACTTTGCAACCCCTCTGACTTATTTTGTTTCACCCCCCACCCCCCTGCCAGCACCCACCGATCACAAGATGTAAAATAAATCAATCTGGCCACTTTGCAATCCTTCGGTCTAACTTTATTTTGCCCCCGGGGAACAACAATGCTGTTCAAAGGAAGACCAGAAAACGAAAGTAGCACTACACTGGAAAACTAAATGATGCTGGTGTATTTGGATGCACATAAAATCAATCTGGCCACTTTGCAACCCCAAAGGCTTACTTTACTTTGCCCCCCACCCCCATCCCACGCTAGCAGCACCCCTAACATAGAAAACGACAAAAAAAACGAAAACGAGCGTTTTTTTTTTTAGCCATTTCACATAAAATCACCTGCGCTTGGACGATCCAAGCGCAGGAACAAAGCGGAGTGTACAAAAAAACATTTCCACCCCCCAACATTGTGCCCCCACCCTACCTAACCCACCGATGCAATAATACCCCCTCCCCAGCCCCAAAACTGACCTTTACTCTCTGACGCTTCCTGCGCCTCGGAGAGCAAAGGGGAAGCCTCCGATGACGTCAGCGCGGCTCGCGCGCTGACGTCATTGATGACGCGGGCGGGGGGGGGGTGGGGGGAGGCAGGGGAAGGTCTTCCCCTGCCTCCCCAGTAAAAAAAAAACAAATCGAGGAATCACGGGGGGAGCGCCAGCGCTTCCCCCAAGGGTGGGTCCCATGACGAGCTGGACTCGTCATGGGCACAGCGCGACTGTGCTCCATGACGAGTCCAGCTCGTCATGGGCACTGAAGGGGTTAAGACTTGCATCAGTTGTTAATATCGTCATCTTACACATATCAAAATGTCCTAATGTGGGTAACTTGATTGTCTGGAAAACTGCCTCACACTCTCTAAACCACAAAAACATTACACCTTTCTTGAAAGTGGGTGAACCACACTTGCAAAATTCACTATGAATTTAGAGCAAAGTTCTGCCAGTCCAAAAAGCGGTCTCAGTCGGTTCCTGTTCTTGGGATTGGGTGCTCTCATGATACTTTTGGCCAGATCTAACTTGGAACTTATTCCTTCACCAAAATTTTTTTAACCTCAAACCTGAATTTGTCTTTCCTAAAGTCAGACTAGAGGGTTGCAACTTCCCCAACACTTGCCTCAGAATCTTGTCATGATCTGCCGTGTCCTTCTCATACACCAAAATGTCATCCAGGAAGAATAGAATCAGTGGAATCCCTTCCAACACCATTTCCATTACCCTCTGTATACTGGCAGCCGCAGATGATAACCCAAAAGACATCCTTAAGAATCAATAGTGTCCTAAAGGCGTCACAAACATACGTAAGGTGCCTTGACTCTGCATGCAATGAAATCTGGTGTACACCAAGGCTAAATCCATGGTACTAAACAGCTTAACCCTCCAAAGAGCTGACAATGTTTCTGAAATATCTGGAAGGGGCTTACAATCCTCCCAAATATGCTTATTGACCCCCCCTGAACTTCCAAACACTTTTTCCACCATCTTTGGGTCAATAATCACAAGGGTAAGCCATTCTGAGGACTAAATCTCCTCCATAATGCCCAATTTCAAAGGTTCTAGTTCTGCTCTGAGAGGTTCCAAAATTAAATGTAGTACTTTTTTAACCTTGTTCACACATTGAACATCATTCGTTTTCAACACAATCTTGTGTTCAACGTCATGTAACAAACCTAATTCATCACTAATCCCCTTTGGGAAACTCACTCACAATATCATACTTATCTCCATTGTTCACCACTAATAGAATTGGTTATGAAGTATTAGGTTTGAGAATATTACCCATCTGCCCTTGATGCTACCAGCCCAATAAATTGTCTCCATGCTCAGCCACATGCACTTCTGTCACTGAATAGAATTTTCATCACAGAGTAACCCACCACGTAAATCCTGGCTCTGCCATAACCAACAGGGTAGCTATCTGGTGGTAATAGTATAGTATGTTTACCCCCAAAGTAATTTAAACTCTCAACGTCTCACCACAAATGTCCATCACATTCTCTGGCATTTTCAAAGAACCACCATCAACTACACCGTCGTAAGTTACAGTTAAAATTACTTTGTTTCCAACCTCTGGTGTCTCCTCAATCACATACACATTCCCAATCTTATATACCCTTTTTCACGTACTTCTTGCATGAAGCATATCTAGAATAACAATATAATTGTTAGAAAGGTTTGGTGTACTAAATGTTAACTATCCATGGTTCAATGGAGGGTTCTTAATACCAGCTTTATGATTATTTATGGTGGAATCATTATCCTTCCCTGTTTCCTCATTATTTGCAGAAACCAATGTTTATGTTCCTCATTCGTATTTCAGGAATCTCTCGCACCCAAGTGGAAGCATTCTCCAAAGCCTCCTCAATTGATATTGCTTCCTTGAGGTCAGGGCTTTTGTCTAAGAGCTTCTCTTCTACTCTGTGATCATTGGTGTACCTCGCCCATTGGTCTCTAAAAAGTGAATAAGTTAATTTTCCAAAATCACATTTATGAGAACGTGTTCTTAATAATGCATCATCGTTTCCAGCTTTCTCTGTTTTGCCTTGTAATCGTGTGAAAAATGTTTGTAATTCAAGAATTATATTTATCTTGGGTCAAAGTGTTTTTTCCGGCACCCTCATAGACATTTCAAACTGATCTCTAGGCTCCCCATCTGCAGGACCCAGAGACAATTCCGCCAAGCTTTCATCTATGTTCCTTCCCTCCAAGCCAAGATTGTGTAGTAAAACCACTTGCTTCCTGGTTGCTGAGAATCGTTGTCCTCTATAGCAACCGAATAAAAACTAAATACATTCCTCCATTGTTTCCATGGAAGTATTGGTTCCCCCATTTCAGACAGAAATGCTGAAGGCTGGGACATATTAGTGACCACCATGATCCCAGAGAGTGGTTGAAATAAATTGTTAAGGATATTAATAATAATGTTGAAATGGTTTAGCAATGACTCCTTGTTACCTATCCGAAATAGGGATGGAAAGAAAAACAACAATAGGCAAACCTGGCTGCAGCGACTCAGACTGAGAAGAGAAGAATACCTCACAGTGTGTTCCGACAGATGTGTGAGAACTTCTCCAACTGTCGAACACTAATTCCTAGGAAATAAGACTGAATGCAAGTGATGAGTTCCTAATTCAAAATTATGCCTGCATGTGTATGACATCAACACGCAGCAAAGCGATGAGGAGAGTAAACATTGAAGACGGGCCCATTGACATGAAGGTTAATTTGTAGAAACAAGGACCACTGCAGTACGAGGGGAAAATTCATACCATCACAAGCTCAGTAAGTATGTTTGAGTAACAACCTTTAACGGCTAATACTCAGAGCAGTTAAAAACATTAGATTACATGACAAGCTTTAAGTACAACAATAATGCCACTTGTCAGGTACTCCTGATGATCTTGTCTCCTGAAATGATGCACACGAATAGGTGTCACTTGATGGCCTACCAACTGTTTAGCATTTCTGCTAAAAATAACAAGTGTCAGTATCTTCTGCGATGTAGAGAGTGAAACACACACTTCTCCAATTGTCTTAGTAATTTAAGTCTATCGGTAAAATCCACAAGGATGGTTCCTTATACAGTAGGGTTTCAATACTTTGTTTTCACATAAACTCAGGTTTTTGGTTGGTGGTCCCATAGGTGTCCAGGCTCAATCATCGGCAAATGTTAAGTTGTGTTGCTAGAACAAAGACACAATCCTCCAAAGGCTTTGTAAATGTTTATTCAAAAGAGTCTGAAACAAGAGGACCACAAAACCATCAGCAAGGCACCACGTCCAACTGTCCCCAGTGGAATCTCTGGTATCACACACTCATGCAGCATTATTCCAAATTTCTATGCAAAGTCGATTCTCCACACTGATGCAGCATGATTCTAAATTCTACTCAAACAGTGATCGGGCCCTGACATGACCAGTACCTTAGAAGATTCTAACCACAACATAGACTTTGCTGAAGCCAATTGATGGATTGCCAGATGGTTTGCCTGTTGTATGAACATGTTGGGTTAGATTGTCACACATATTTAGATATTTAGCTTATCCATGGGAGATTTTTACCTGTAATCAAATAAAGGATGTGGTACTGCTCCTTCTCTTAAAAGAGAGGAAGTATGAAACAGTTTCAGAGTGTTTTGCCTTCATGAACTGAGGAGTTGACAATGGGGCACCAGATTTTGGGGAAGACAGTTGGAATCCTTTCAACAAGTGAAGAAGTAGGTGATCAACAACACTGTGTGTAGGCTAGAGAATTTAGATTGAAAATATGAACTGATTTTTAATTACTGATGAGAATTGTGACCACATGTTTTTAGGATGGTCTCGACCATGACAGTATTAAGGGGAGGCTCTGAGTTAAACTGCTTATGGATAGTGATTGTTTGTCAGTGAAACATTTTTAGAAATCTCAAAATCTCTCGAAAGAAGTTTTCTGAAAGGGGAGTAGAAAACAGTTTGGATTGCTTTGGGTTTTAACAATTGTGTCGAATCTATTAGGCTTCTTCAATAAGCAGTGATTCTTTTGTCATAGAAATCAAGATTTTACAGTTAATAGATTCAGTTAATTGCTTTTCCTTTCTTTTTATTCTATAAGCGACTCAGGGTAAAAAGGTTTACTGCATTCTAGATTCCTGAGTGTGATATTTTTGGGAGTAAAGCTTTGCTATAGTTTGGTTGATTACAGCCTTAATCATTCATGAGGTTGAGTATGAGAAGTTTTTGAAAAGTGTGAGGAATTTCTTCCACCACATGTGAACCCACCCAAATTTTGCCTGAATCTACCCTCTCATTCATGGCAGTCTGATATCTATGTGTTTAGCTTCAGTGCCTTTGCATCAGAGTAATGGATTACGCCCTTATTCTTGGCCTTTCAGACCTGCTTCAGTGTATTTGGGAACTAAAATTTTATAAAATTCAACACATAAAGTGACTGTGTGAATTATTGGCGGTTCAGGCTGCCTATCACTATGAATCTATTCAAAGCAATGAAGACTTATGTTATATTTTTCCCACTGTGTCCCAATATGCTTTTGTGTTGTGGTACTCAAAATGAAAAGAATGATAAGCTCTTGAATTAATGAAAGAAATCTATATTTTAATACCATTTTGCTGGAAATCCCCTTACTTTCTTATAGCACATATATATCTATACATCAATATTAAAAAAGAGAGTTTAGAAGTTACATTGCATCCCTTTTACCAGCTAGTGCCTATATAAATTTCTTATTGAGTAAAGGCCTGGGTGACACAGTTATGCTCTAATGGATTGAGTTTTAAGAAGGAATTATTTTAAGTACACCAGCTGATGAGGTCTGTTTTTAAATGGGAGCTAGAAGCAGAAAGTTGCATCAGCCCAGTGATAGACTTTGTCTCCTTCCACTGAACCCCAGATGAACCTACTTTTTGATCTGTAGAATAAAGATAGAACACACATTTAAAGGAAATGAGGCATTATTAAATAGGACTTAAGTATGGCCATGAGACTGTGAGGTTGCCCCAAACTGGGAACATGAAGCAAGCCAGCTTATACAAAGGCTAGATTTGGTGTAGGGAATGCATATAATTTACATACATTTCTTAGCTGTAACACATTGGGGCCGATTCCGATCTTGCTCGGACAGCCCTCCCAGAGCTGTCCGTAGCATTACCTGCAGATCGACTCATTCCGGGAGCCGGTCCGTCCGAACGATGAAGTACGATGCACAAATGTGTCCGAATACCGAATGACATGCACGCTCCGAATCGAGGAAGATTTCCCATACGAGGCATCTCTGTAAAGGCAGATCGGACCCAACCAAAACCATTACCATAGCATTTTCCGGCCGCGCAAGTACGATCCGCACTTCCTCCACACCAAACAGGTCGCCACCTCCAGCACGTCACAGCATCTGGAAGATCTGTATATCAGGTCCCAGTCATGCCACAACACGAACAGTGCATACGAGGCGAAGCTGCCATGTATCTGATCGTGCATATCATTCCTGTACTGTACGCCTATGACCGAATCAACAAGCAGAACCGATGCGTACGTCACAGACGGTAAGTCAGACACCTACCACCCACTAATACCTCACGATCCCGCGAAAGCCAAAACCCACATAGGGGGTGGAGCACAGTTCATCTCAGAAGGGTGGATGCCCATCCCCTGAGCACAGTGCACCCCAGCAGGGGGTCTATATCCACCCCCCCAGCACAGTCCTCCCCAGAAGGGGGCCCATGTCCACACCCAGGACAGTCCACCCCAGAAGGGTGTCTATGTCCACCCCCAGCACAGTCCACCCCAGAAGGGTGTCTATGTCCACCCCCAGCACAGTGCACCCCTGAAGGGGGTCTAGATCCACCCCCTAGCACAGTCCACCCCAGAAGGGTGTCTATGTCAACCCCCAGCACAGTGCACCCCAGAAGGGGGTCAATGCCCATCCCCCCAGCACAGTTCACCCCAGAAGGGGGTCCATGTTCACGCCCCAGCTCAGTCCACCCCAGAGGAGGTGGGTGGCAAACACTCCACCCCTACTCCCATGCCAAGTTTGTGTATTGTGTGCAAACATCCTGCATCAGTGGCACATTCTGCAAACAAATGCACTTACATTCATCACTCCAGTGAACAAAAGCAGATTGTGAGGTACAAACCCCCAGCATTGAGAAGTACATAGGGAAGATGGGGTATCACCCCCATCAGTATTGTGACCATTAGGTGATGGGGGGATCAAACACCCAGCAGTGTCAGGCATATAGGGGAGATGGGGTATAACCCCCATCAGTGAGGTGACCAAAAGATGAGCATGGGGTTCATACCCCCAACTTAGCCAAGCACATAGGGGACATGAGGTATACCTCCCCATCAGTGTTGTGACCATTGGGTGATGGGGGATCAAACACCCAGCAGTGTCAGGCATATAGGGGAGATGAGGTATAACCCCCATCAGTGAGGTGACCAAAAGATGAGTGTGTGTTTAAAACACCCAGCAATGGCAAGCACATAGAGGCCCAGGGGTGTAACACCCCCATCAGTGCGGTGTCAAAAAGGTGAGTGTGGTGTCCAGACTCACAGCATGTGCTGACAATCATGTATGACTCTCTGAGGCCTAAAACCACAAGCAATGTAGTGACAGAATAGTGGTAGTCTTCCAAACAAATACTTATCTATAGAGGCAGAGATATTTGGGCCCCACTTAAAAATACCTGCCATGTGGAGACAACCATTGCCATTGTGGGATAACACTGCCACCAAAGTGCATGATTTGGCCTTAAACAATATTAAAACAGCATTTGCAGTACAATCCTCAGAAACAGTATGTACACCCAAAAAAGTAGCCAAATTAACAAAAGTTTGCTTTATTCAGCATTTAAATATGCAATCACGAACCTGGAAAATAAACAAGGCCAACGGCCAGTCCACGAAAATTAGTCCTTCAGGGTCTACATCAGATGAGTTCCAACACATTGCTTGCCTGCACTTACATCACTAGGGGACAACTTACAAAGGAGGGGCATCTTCTGGGGCAGGCCAGGCACTGCAGGGACAGGATTAGTGTGTAGCAGGATGGGTAATGGGAGGACTTGGGGCAACTGCAGTGTCTGTAGTAACTGCAGTGGACAAATCGGATTGAGGGTGTGCTGGAGCAACTGCAGTGGACATGTTGGACTGAGGGGTTGGTGGCTCCACTGCATGGGCCATGTCAGATTGTGGGAGTGGGGGATCCACTGCGGTGGACAGGTCAGATTGGGGGGCCAGGGTCTCCACTGCAGTGTATGGAAGTGACCGAGTGTGTGGTGTTGTGTGAGTGGAAGTGCCTGTGGTTGGGGGTGAGGGTCTAATCATCTTGGGGATGGTGTAATGGTGTGTGGGTGATCTGGGGATGGCGTTTGGTCTGTGAACTTTGGTGGGGGTGGTCTTGGGTTGGGCGGATGTAGCTTTGGGGGTGAAGTGTGATATGGTGGTGGGGTTTTGCCTTTCTTCTTCCTGGGGGATACACGGGTGGGGGCCTATATATTCCTACTCTTAGGGGAGGATGTGCATGTGGTGGGGGATCTCCTCTCTGTGTGTGGTAACTTCCTCTTCCCCTTTTGAGTTGGAAGTGATGTGTCAGTGGGCAAGAGGAAGACCCTTTGGGAAGGGGGGATTGCAGGAGAGTCAAGTGTAGGGCTTTTGGAGGGAGAGGTAGTTCAGGAATGCGCAATGGTTGTGGATGTCTGTGTGTGTTGTTCTTCCCTAACCCCAGTGTGTATGATGTCAGTCCCCTGAGTGTGCGTGCATGTTTATTTGGATTTTGTCTTTTCTTGCCGTGTGCTGCTTTTGTCTGTTGGTGTGTGTGCATGTGCCTGTGAGATTGTGCTTTGGGCAGGTAGGTCAGTGTGGACTGTGGATGGGGCAGAGGTCGGAGGGGTGAGGGACTGTTGTAGGAGGGACACTGCTGCCATCAGTGAGGAGGCCATGGACAGATTTGTCTGATGTAGGGCAGACATGTTTGTTGATATGCCCTCCATGAATGACACCAATTGGGTCAAAAGACTTGTGTGTGCATGGAGGACACTCAAAATGGATGTCTTCCCCACATGCAACTGTTTCAGCAAGTCCACAGACTCCACACTCAGGGCAGCAGGGGTGACAGATGCAGGGGGTGTGGTGCCTGGACAAAAGGAGACATGCTCCCTCACATGGTAGTGTCCACGGAAACCAACTGGTCTAACCAGCTGCATGTGTGTGCAGTATTCATGTCACAAACCTGTGCAGCTCATATGTCTGTCAAGTTGCTGACACGTGTCAGACAAGCACATCACTCATGACGGTCAGCTCAATGCACATGTCGTACATGGTGCTGTACAGATTGACCTTGGACAACAGCTAATACACAGGAGTCTAGTGACACATGTCACAGACGGAAAGGGACACACCTGGGCTTCAGAAGACAATGGGGCATCTTTGCATTTTGCAACACAAGTGTTGTCTCAGCAGACACACAACATGTGATAGTGTCACCAGCTTGAGGCAGTGCAACATGCATGTCAGACAAAGTACAGCTAACTGGCTCTAACTCACCCCCTCCTTGCTGCTGTCTGGCCTTCAACTGCCCATCCAGGTCAGGGAAGACCACCGTGAGTATCCGGAGCATGTGGGGGGTGAGGGTCCGTCGTACAACCCTTTTGCAAGGAGGTGACAGCTGGACTCTAGCAATCCTCCGGGTCCAGCCTAGGAGGTCCTGCCACATCTTCTGGTAGTGGCGGATGCGGCGTTTGAATACCCCCACAGATCTCATAGCCCGGACGATGGTCAACCAAATCTCCTGCTTCTGATGGGCATCGACCTGTAAGGATGACATAGTGACTCACCATTACTACACATGTGACATGTTTGTTCTTCACACACGTGTACATATAGGTCATTGGTAGTAGGGCAGAATATGTATAAAGGAAGTTCAAGAATCTGCAGGGGCAGTTGTCCTGTGTGTAAACCTGCCTTCACAACATGAGTGCTGTAAATGAGATGAAATAGCACAGGATACACTTTGACTTCACTGTCCTTGTCCAGTACATGATCCCATACACTGTGAGAATTACAGTGACTGTGTGTGCATGCATGTCCTTGGTGATCAAAATGCTAGTAGTGCCTGTTACGGGAACATGGTGTACTGAAAAGTCAGTGCAATCAACACTCAGCTGCTCCCCTGGTTTGCCATACAGCTTGCTGTACTGTGGAAGGAGGCTGCCCAGCAGGGCCTGGTTTTCCTCCTCTGTGAATGCTGGGGCTCCCTCCACAGTATGTGCCATTGCAGACTCCAGGAGAGGCAGAGACAGCAGCAGTGGTAGGTTGTGATGTAGTCAAGTAGCATGTAGTACAGGCAAGTGAAGTCTCTTGGGAACAGACAGCCTTATATCTGTGCTCCAGAGGCGGTTTCTGTTCAATGGGTACAAAGAGATAGGTCAGAGATGTTTGCATTATTCGAATTTGTCCAATCTATCACATTGCATGCCTCGGACACGCCTACCGCATCCTTCAAGATTTCTGCATCATGACACCATAGATTCGGATACATTGTTCTTGTTTCCCAACCGAATTAGTGTGCACACGAGTCGTGCATGCTGCAAAAACGCCTCTGTCCCCTTGACGACCAAGATCCAATGTATGCGCCCGGCTTGGTCTTGGAGTGTACGCCGCATCTTTTGAATTGTCACCCGTGTCTGTCCCACAGAAGGCCTATATCCAATGTATGTGTCTGGCTTTCTCTTGGAGTGTACGCCGCGTCTTTTGAATAGTTACCTGCATCTGTACCCATCACAACCAGTATCCAATGTATGCGCCCGGCTTGCTCTTGGAGTGTACGCCACGTCTTTTGAATTGTCACCAACGTCTGTCCCACATAAGGCCTATATACAATGTATGTGTCCAGCTTGATCTTGGAGTGTTCGCCGCGTCTTTTGAAATGTCACCTGTGTCTGTACCCATGACGACCAGTATCCATTGTATGTGTCCGGCTTGGTCTTGGAGTGTATGCTGCGTCTTTTGAATAGTTACCTGCGTCTGTCCCACAAAAGGCTTATATCCAATGTATGTGTACGGCTTGGTCTTGGAGTGTACGCCCCATCTTTTGAATAGTTACCTGCGTCTGTCCCACAGAAGGCCTATACCCAATATATGTGTCCGGCTTGGTCTTGAAGTGTACGCCGTGTCTTTTGAATAATTACCCGCGTCTGTACCATGATGACCAGTATCCAATGTATGTGTCCGGCTTGGTCTTGGAGTGTATGAATTGTCACCCATGTCTGTCATCATCACAGAAAACAGCCAATGAGTGGCATCCACAATATTTGGCCTGAGCCTCAGGTGCTGTACAACAAACAATAAGCCTGCCACACAGTATAGATAAAAACATTTCATGCTTCAACACATGTGGTTACATAGCTTCACATGTCATATTGGACAGAGCTCCTTGTAACACACACTCCCTGGTTGTACCCTGTTTCATGGGGACAAAGTCCATTGTGTGTGATGCACATCACAACTGTGAGTGTTAAATTCACAGATCCCCACCCGAGGCCTGGACACAGTTCCAGGGGCACATTGTGTGATCACATGTAACATACACCCTGATTTACAGCTGAAATGCACTGTGTGTTACAAAGGGTTCCTGAGCTACTATTGTGGGTTTGATCCAGAGCTTTAGTGCATTGTGCCAAGCACATAATTCATTTTGTATGTTGTAAATGTAAATCGTTTTGAACGTCCATCTGAATTTGGTATGGGAGTTGCTGTTGTGTCTGTGTGTCACAGACATACATGTATGCCATGCTAACAAATCTGGTAGCACATCATGTGTGTTTCATGTGTATGATGGTATGTGTACGTCAGGCATTACATTAATGACAGTGCCCATGTGGCATTACACGATCCGTGTGTGTGGACCTTACAAACACCTGTCATTTGGACAACACTTCTATCCTCAATAGTCACTGAGGTGTGTATGGTATGTGACATTTGCTCAGATGTACTGTGACAGTCCCCATAGATTGTTCACAGCACAGGATCGCACTTGTTGTGTTACCATCAGTGTTAGACCTGCACCTTGGCGTGAGTCTCCATTCCACTTTTTGTCGCTGTGCCTCATGTGTTTTGCTGGTGTTGGCTGCTCAGAGCACTGTGCCACTGCCAACCAGTGCCACAGTGCAAGTGCTCCCTATTTAAAATGTATATGTTGGTTGGATTCCATGATTGGCTTATTTGGTTTACTGACAGACCCCAGTTAAGTGCACCAGGAGTGCCCAGGGCTTGTAAATACAAATGCTGCTGGTGGGCTTGCAGCACTGGTTGTGCCACCCACAGAAGCGGCCTAGTAAAATGTGTCTAAGGTCTGCCATTGCAGAACCTGCGTGCAGTCTGGTACTGTCATGCTGACTGGGCAAGTGCACCCACTTCCCAGTCCCTAAACCTTCCCTTAACTTTATATTAGTCACCCCTATGGTAGGCCCAAGGGCAGGGTGCATTGTAAGCATAAGGTAGGACAAGCCCTGATGTGTGTGGCATGTCCTAATAGTGAATTACAGCCATTTTCGTTTTTCACTATTGTAAGGCTACCTGTTCTCCATAGGCCAGAATGGGCTGTTAGAATTGTTACATCCTATGATCTTAACAGACCCAGGAAACATGGTAGAAAATCGAGTTTAGTATGCCTGAACTAAGAATAATAAAATCCATCTTTTAGTAAAGTTTATTTTAATATTCTGTGTTTGCAAATACCACTTTTAGAAAGTTGGTGTTTGCTTGCCTAACCATTTCAGCCCGCCTCTGCTATGATGTGTATCTGCCTGTCTGGTTTGTGTGAGTGACAGGGCTGGGGAAACCCAGAGGGGCAGGGCTAGGTAACCTGGTGGTGAATGGAGAGATCGACATCCAGATGGGTGGGAGGAGTGCACCTGGACTCTGAATAGGGCTGTGCTCTGCCATCACAATGCTGGCTCTACCTCCTGTGGAGCGGCTGATGTCTCTGCCCTGCACCCTGAATAGAAAGGCAGAGTCATGTCAACAAAGTGCTCAAGAACTGGTTTGGACTGGGCAAAGGCCCCTCTACCCCAGAGGAACAAAGGAATTAGGGGTATAAGTATTGGGACCCTGCTCCCAAGAAATTAGATCCTGCTTGACAAGAAGAACCTCTGTCTGAGGAGAAGGAACTGGGAAAGCTGTATGGAGGAGTACTGTCCCTGACCTGGGGGATTGGCCTGCAGTGGTTGCCTTGCTGCTGAAAGGAGAGGAGAAAAGACTACAAAGACTTTAATTCAACTTGTGCTTAAAAGATCTCCAAGGGCTTGTGCTGAGCTTGCCCCCTGAACGAAGTCCCCGGACCAGTGGACTTCACCCCCAGCTCCCCAGAGTCTTTTGGGAGTGCCTGCTGCTGTTGTTGGGCCTTCTGAGGGACTGCGTGTCGCAAGGAGCTGGAAGCGCGACTCGAGAAGGAGAAGCGTGCCGCCGTGGGAGCTGTTGCCGTCGCATCTCGCAAAGGGTGTCGCCGCTGCAGCATCGCATCGAGCGGAAGCGTCTCGCATCATTCCGGAAGTGTCTCGCAACGCCGAAGAAGCGTGTCGCCACCGCAGCCATCGTAGCTGACGCATTACACCGCATCAAGAGAAGAGACTCGCATCGAAGAAGTAGCGTGTCGCCATCGCAGCCATCGTAGTTGTCGCATTGCACCGCATCAAGAAAAGCGCCTCACATCCACAGAGAAGCGTGCCGCCGTCGGAGCTGCTGTCGTCGCATCGCGTAAAGGGGTGACGCCGCTGCAGCATCGCATCGAGCGGAAGCGTCTCGCAAACATCGGAGAAGAGTGCCACTGCCAAGGCCGCTGTCGTCGCATCACGTAAAGGGGTGACGCCGCTGTAGCTGACGCATCGAGTCGAGCCTTCTCGCAACATCGGAGAAGCGTAACGCATCTGGAAGATCTTCACATCTTTATTTCTTTGCACCAAAAACTTAATCGCATCAGCATCGGTGCAAGACTTTCGTTGCCCTGCGTGTCGCATCTAAGGTACATTGACTTAAAGTGTCGCATTTAAGAACTTGAGAGAACTAAGCAACCTTCTACCATCTAAAGTAACAGTATTGTGTATTTTTGTCGTTTAATGGTCTTGTGGTAACTCTATATAAAGAATCCTTATTTTTGATATAAAAACCTGTGTGGTGTCCATTTGTAGTGTTGTCACTTGGTTACTGTATGTGTTCACAAATGCTTAACCTATAACGCTCTGAGATAAGCCTTGTCTGCTCGCACCAAGCTACCTAGAGGGTGAGCAGGGGTTATTTTAGGAGTGTAACCCCTTACCCTGACTAGAGGAAAGGTTCCCTGTTTGTCACAAGTACCTACCTGTGCCAACCAGAGAACCCGAATTCTAACAATCAGGAGCTGAAATGTTCGGTGAGGGGCACATAGCTAGCATATGTGTCCATGCTCAACAGCACACACCTGACTTCATTGAGTCTTGCTATGATGTAGCATGTGAATTTTTGCATGTTCATTGCCACATATGAAAGCAAAATGATAATCTTTCTCTGCTCACCTATTTACCGCAGGAGACCAGCTGTCCACAGACCCTTCCCAGACCTAGAAACCATGGCTGAATGTGACAGCATCCGACGTTACCGCTTCACCAGACCACTAATTGAGGATTTGGCTGAGCAGTTGGCACCACATTTGCAGTCTGGAAGGCTATATCCATCAGCGCTGACCCCCAAGGTGAAAGTGATTGCAGCCCTACATTTCTTTACCACAGGAACCTACCAGTACACTGCGGCTACTAATGGTGGGATGTCCCAGACAATGTTTAGCTGTATGCTCCGTGATGTTTTGGGAGGCAATGTTGATTTTGCTGAATAGGTACTTCATATTCCCTTTACCACGTCAATGGTCAATGATATCAAGACTGACTTTTATGCTCTGGGAAGGATGCTAAATGACATTGGCTCCATAGATGGGACACATGTGGCTTTGGTACCACCACAAGCAAATGAACAGACATACAGGAATCGTAAACGTTTTCACTCCATCAATGCCCTGGTGGTATGTCTGCCTGACATGACAATCTCACATATCTGTGCACATTTCCCCAGATCCGCCCACGACACATACATCATGAGGAATAGTAGGATCCCACAGATGATGTCCCCAGCTGCAAAACCTTCGTGCCTGGCTTGTTGGTGTCTAATGTCTGTTTACCTTGTCTGCTTTTTGTATCTCTGATTTTAACCCTCTTCTCAGACCCATGATATGTTTATTTTTTGTATGTAGGTGACTCCGGATACCCCAACATGCCGTGGTTGCTGACACCACTGAGGAACCCTGTTACCCCTGCTGAGATACGTTTTAATGAGGCAGATAGGCAGAGCAGGCGAGTTATAGAGCAGACATTTGGACTACTGAAAAGCAGATTCCGCTCCCTGGACCGGACAGGAGGGGCACTCCAATATGCACCTGAAAAGGAGTGTAAGATCATCATTGTCTGTTGCATGCTACACAACCTGGCAGTGAGGAAGAGCTACCTCTCATCCAAGATGATGACGACCAGCAGCCGCCAGCAAGGGAGGATCCAACCTTGGGTCATGTTGCCAGTGATGATGAGGGTGAAGTTCAGAGCCAGCTCATCAACAACTTTTTCTCATGATTGTGAGTATACAGTGATGAGTTGGCTGAGCTCTTTTCTTTGCCTGATGTGTATGTAGTGCAATGTCTCTGCATACATGTGGCCGCATGCTACTTGACATGATCCTTGCTGTTATGTGTCCATTGAGTTAGTATGTTCTCCATTACAGTGTTGACATGAGCCCTAGGTTGTTGCCACGAATCATGAGACTTGTTTGTGGAATGTCTATTGGAGATGTATGCAGATATTTAGGTATTTCAATACTGTTCCCTGTCTGTCCTTCACAGGGGCCATTGGCTGTGTTATGTGACCTCCAGAACACACAATGCTGTTACAGAGAGCAACTTTTCTTGGAAACCGGATGCGGTGCCACACACCCCAGTACTGACATTCCTGACCCTCTTGGTTACTTTGTGCTCATTGTCATTATGAGGTTACCTTGAATCTGTTGTTGAGGTGACATGGTGTGATTGTGTAATAAATCCGTACTCCACATTGGGGTATGCCTTGTCTGTATACACACATACAACATTCCTTGACATACTGTACCTGTGGCGTGATTGCCACTTTCTCTAAATGAGTTTAGTGTATGTGCATTTCAGTGTCTTTTCAGTTCACAATGGTGGAGGCAATGAGTATGTGTGGCAAGGATATTTTGTGTTGTGTTGACCTTGCAGTGTGTATCTCTCATATGTGTCACATCTTCATGACTCACAAGACTGTGTTTTAATTGCTGTAGTTGTTTTCATGAACAGTATTTGTTTAGCAGGTCATCATCTCTATGTCACAAACCAAGTTTAATTCACCAAAGAGGCAAGTATTGTGTGATCATAATTTAATTTAGATGCATGTGTGAAATAGTACGCAAAATTGATAGTGCTGTACAGTGTGATATAAATCCAAAGCTCACAGATGAGTTGTTGGTGTTGGTAGAGGAAATTTTCAGAGCATAATTCCACATTCATTTGATTCATAATTCCATTTTAGACCCTCCATCCCATGTGGGAGAATTAAGTGTCAGTCAACAAGGGGAACGCTTTGCACACAATGGAGGATATCAGGAACAGGTGCTCACTTCCTGGGGGGTATGCATGGCCATCTGTCTCTCACTTGTCCTTCGGACGTCCCCTTTTCTTCTTTTCAGGGGGACCCTCAGGTGCAGGCTGCAGCGGTGCTGGGGACTCTCCACCAGAGTCCTCATCCCTCCCTGTGGCAGTTGCAGATGTTGTGGCAACAGATGTAGTGAGTACACAGGGAGGTGTGGTCATGTTGTCAGCAATCTGGCGGAGGCATGTGAGTATGTCCCTGTGCACCGCAGTGAGGTCATCCATTGTATCCATTTTGGACTCCATCCTGGGCATGTGGGTCTCCACCCTGGACATGTGGGAGTCCATCTTGGACATGTGGGAGTCCATTTTGGAATAATGGGCAGCCCGCTGATGTTGTATATCCATGTATTGCCTCACAATTTTGACTAGTTGTTTCTGTACTCACCAGGCTCTGGTATTCCTGATAATCCATGGAAGCCCTCCGGTGGAAGGATGGCCCGCACCTTCTCCTCCCACGAAGTGAAGTGCATAGGTTTTGCAGGAGGGACACCGCTGGTCTGCTTGCTCAGGGCATGGTCTCTGCCAATCAGCTTCTTGACCCTCCTTTGCACATCATAGTACCCATTCCTGATATCGTCCATTGTGCACAGGCAAGGTGCTTGTGCGTTCACCTTGTTAACAATCCTCTTCCACATCTTGGTTTTCTGGGACATGGGGGTCTGTTGGACCAATGTGCCTAATAACTGTGGCTCTACTCTGAGAATTTCATCTACCATGACTTCCAACTCACTATCTGTGAACTTTGGATTCTTCTTTGGGGGCATGTGTGATGGGTGGTGGTGGAGATGGATGTGGGTGTGGGTGAGTATAAGTAAAGCTGGGTGTTTGTGAGTGTGCTTTTAGAGTGGTGCTAGTGGTGTAAAGGTTGTGCGGTGGGTGAGTTATGAGTGTGTCTCTCAGTGCAGTGTGGTAGTGTTCTCTGCTGGCTGTTTGGTGGAATTTGCAAAGGATCATGGTAGGCCCTTTATGTAGGTGGAGTTGTGGGTGTGTCTTTGTTTTTTTTTTGTACTTTGACAATGCTTGTTTGGTTGTTTTCTGTCTTTTTCTATTTGCTTTGTTGAGCATGACGGAGATGTTCAGTTGACGTGGACGGACGCTTACAGCGGCAATTGTGGGGTAATCTAAGTCTGTAACACTCACATTATGCTATGTGGCATCGTTTGAGTACGAGTCTGTCGCGTCGCGTCGCACTGATGCTAGGCTATGTGGCATCAATCGCGAATGAGTCTGTCACGTCGCGCGGATGCTGGGATATGTGGCATCAATTGCATACGAGTCGGTAACGTTGGTCTCTTTTACGGCCAAATCACTGGTTTGGTGGTACATACTGTGCTCCGTGCAAGTCGATTGTGTTTCACACGCATTGCATCATACTACGCCGGTCGTACAGTGCGTGTACGTGTCGGTCGGAATACTGTCCCGGTCCATGTCGGTCGGAATGGTTTCTGATCGGGATCGGCCCCATTGTAGTGACACATTGTATATTAGCAATCTGTTTAAAGGAGAGTAGAGCTTGAACATAGCGGTAAACCCATCGTAGTATCAATATGTTAGGAGAGGAGAACGTGGGGAGAGGAGGTAAATGGTGAGTGTTGATGGGGAATAACAGCGGAGACATGAAAACAGGGTAGATAGGTGAATGCAAGATATTCTTAATCAGTAGATGGAAATTAGCATTTTTGGAAAAAGTTGGAGGGATTGTAGGGTCATTCAGAAGAGATCATGTGTGTGACAGCATAGGAATTAATAGTTAGAGTTATTATGTTTTCTGACGAACGACTGACTATTGTCTTGAGAGTAACAGTTGTTTTAGGGAGTTTTTGAAGATAGTGAATTTGCTCGATGACATGATTTCTTGTAGGAAGGTTGTTCAGAGGTTTCCTCTAGCCAAATGGATGCTAAGTATGTATGGTATGTATGTATGTATGTATGTGTGCTATGTAGAAATACTCATTGGAGAATTGGGAGCCTAGGAAATGTTTTAGCAGGAATCAGAGGACACCACGCAAGAGGGCACAAGGGCGACACAACTGCTGAGTTATATTTGTCAAGCCACACAAGGCCAGTTTGCATGGCCCTGCAAGGCTAGATAAATATAGAGTAACTCCCTGTAGCGCAAATCACTGCGTTGCGTTACTCTACCCCAGTGAAGCGTTCCATTGGTGGAACACATCCACTCATGGATTTTGGCACATTCCCAGATTTACCATTGCTGGTAGACCTGGGAATGAGTCAAAATGTGACTCCTTCCCAGGTGAAGTGTTATGATGAGAAATATCTTTATTTTACTTTGTTTGTTTCTCTTTCTATGAGTGCTGCAATTGTCTAAAAGGATTGTTTTTGTGCACGAAGGTGCACAAAAACAATACTGTCTGCAATGCAGGCACCCTTGCACCACAGCACAAGAGTGCCTGCATTGGTGCTAGGCAGCACATTGTGCACCAGTGTAAGGAAAGGACAACAATGTGCCATTTCATGTTAAATATGGTGAATTCATGCCCTTTCACGCAGTGCTGCGCAGCAAAGTGGCTTGCTGCGCTGTGCGAAATAATGATAATTCTGTCCCGGTTCGTAAAAGATGTGATGATATGCATTTTATATAAAGATTAGTTTAAAAGCATCAGACAGATGAGAATCTAGGAAGTAGAAAATAATGACTCCGTCTTGTAGATCTAACGAGAAGATGCTATCTTGCTTGAGTAAGCGCAAGAAGGAAGAGAGGTGCATTAGTGTTTTAAAATAATTCTGGATTTAGACGGGAAGGAATGGGATGTTTAACTTACTTCTCAGCTGTTTGGATGAAAGCCCATCTTGGTAGGAGTCTGCATTCCCACAGTGGAGTATTTATTTACTGGAACTTTATCGAAGGGATCTGGAGTGAAGTTTCTTGGTGGGACTCAAGGTTCTTTGTAGTAAGTTAGTAATATATGATGTAAAATGGGAACCAAATATGATGCTTATGACTTTGGATATTTCCACTCTTTATACTAGTATAAGACACAGAGATGGATTGAAAGCAACTAAACATTTCCTCAGAATGAAGCCCATGAGATTCTCGGATCATAACCTGATGCTGTATGAAATGATGGAGTGGTGCTTGACAAAGAACATTTGTCTGTTTGGAAATTAATTGTTTCAACAGGAATGAGGAACGGCTATGGGCACCTGCTTCGCCCCCAGCTACGCGAGTCTACATCTTGGCTGATGGGAGGAGCATGTGCTCGGGCGCCCGAACTTGGAACAATGGACAGAAAGGATAATAATGTGGCTGAGATTCCTTGATGACGTCTTCGTGCTGTAGCAAGGCATGGAGACAGAAGCAGACCAATTTATCTGTGATTTGAATATAAACAAATTTAATTAAAATTTTGTGGGGCATAAGATTAAGACATCAATAGGATTCTTGGATATTAAGGTTTGGGTAGAGGGGATAAATTGGAAACTACAATTTTTAGAAAGCCAACGGCAGGAAATACAATTTTACACACCTGTAGTTCACATCTGATACCCCTCATAAAAAGCATTCTCTTAGGAGAATTCTATAGAGCTAGGAGAGTGTGCAGTACCCTAGGAGATTATGATCAAATTGAAGACAAAATGAGATGTCGTTTTATTCAAAGGGTTATCCAATACCAGTTATAAAAGCAGCCTCAGAGAAAGCAAGAACATTAAATCGAGAGAGTTTATCGTTTGTACCATCAAAAACAGCGGTTAAAAAGAAGGACAGGAGACAAAATAGTGCACACAGATTTATAACAACATACAACATGGAACATAAGAGATTGAGACAGATTTAAAAAAAACACTGCCACTTTGTTAAGGAGGATCCTGTAATTGGACATGATTTGAAGAAGAACACAGAAACAACATACAGGAAATCCAAATCATTGATGGATTGCCTGGTTAGGAGTGATTGTTTAGGGGGCATACCAAAACAAACCTTGCTCCCACAGAAAGAAGGCTTAAGAAAATGCTTAGTGTAAGGCATGCCAACATGAAGAAATATTTCATCTCTCCAGACAGTGGTTGATAAAACTGAAAACATACAAGGTTTTTTCATTGCAAAACAAGATTTGTAGTGTACATTTTAAAGTGTCCCTGTAAGAAAATATATGTTGGTAGTACCACACTACCAGCACACAAGAGGATACTGCAGCATAGGAGAGCCATTATGAATAGAGACAGAAGCTACCCCGTGGCTAGGCACTTTGAGAAGGAACAGCAGAGTGATCCATCATTAATGAAATACAGTTGTATAGCACAAGTGCCAAAGAAAAGAAGAGATGGAGATAGAGAAAGGGAGTTGAGGAAGTTAGAAACATACTCCATCCTTGAACTGGACAGTAAACAACTGAATAGTTGTAACATGGATGAGGAATTGTTTACTTGCATTTAATAAACTCTCCAGCAAGACCTGCACAAGGACAAGATAAACATGCACTAGCACTTTACAGTTAGCACTTTAATACACATGGAGGACAGTTTGTAACTATTTATAAAAAAACTTTTTTTACTCCCAGAGAATAGGGATTCTAACCCAATCTGAAAAATATTACTAATGGAGTAGGAGAATTAAATTCATCTTAGTACATTGTAACAAGTTGGTATGTATAAATGCCCTGGATAATGAAGGGAGAAGGACTTTTATGAATTTAAATAAGGTTAGTAGTTACATGGTGAGGACTGATATGCAGTTTAGTAATAATGATAGCACTTAGTAGGCACTTGTACTTTAGAAGGTAGACACGGAGCAAGTTTTACACATATAGACACACTGAAAAGTACGAGAGAACAAAGGCAGCTTTTGGAATGGAAGCACTTATGCACTTTATATTCTCGAGGTAAAAAATATGGTTCACCTGTAGGAATTGTCCGTTTATTTTTTGAAACATCCATAAGGATGTTATAACAATAAGAATGTATAATATTTAAAGAACTGTCAAACTGAAACTGCTTAAAACGAAAACCGTGTATACTAAGGAATGAATGCATGTTCCAAGATGGCGGTAACATTTTCTGCAATAATTCTACTTCATTTCTGAAAAGTTTTGCCCTCTTGCTTGCTATGGGTATTGCCTGAAATGCAACTGTTTATTTAATTAAAAAAAGACATTGGCTCGTCATCGTGAAAAAGGCTGAGACTAGCAGCCGGAACACGTGGATGAACACACTCGAAAAATAAGAAAGCCAAACTTTCGGAGTGCTGGTTCCATCTCTTTCTTTTGGATTATGAGGTGTTTGAATGCAAAAAATATATATATATATATATATTACCTACTGGCGGTCGCCAGTAGGTAGTTATAGTTAGGACCACGTTTCCATAGGAAATCCGCAACATTCTATTTTGAATAACTTTGGCGCCGGTCGACGAATCCTCGCGAATTTTTCAAAATAGGTGGGGTGCTACACTCCGCTCCTACCCTGAAAGTCTCGGGGGGATTCGTCAAGCGGGGGCTGAGATAAAAGGGGGGTCCCAAAACGCGTTTTTCCCATGCATTTTTCCATAGGACCTTTAGACACAGCTACAGCCTGAACGGCTGAACAGAATTTAATGAAATTTGGCAGAGAGGTAGTCCTCAGGTCAAGGAAGTGCCTTTTGTAGGTTAGGTGTAAATCTGTTCAGTAGATTCTGAGAAAATAGCCTTTAAATCAATATATATATCTGAGCCAGCTTACGGTGCGCTTACGGTGCGCTTACCGTACGCGTACGGTGACGTGCGCGAGCGCGATTCTGATTGGCTCTTAGATCTTAGTAAACATTCGGTCGAAACCAGGAAGCGGCGGCCGCCATTTTGTGTATTTCACTCCGGTAAAAAAGGGTGATATCTTGAAAAGGGGGCAAGGAAGAGAGTTACAGACACCCTAACATTTGTAAGGGGGTCAAAGATGGACAGAAAAGTACAAAGAAAACATTTATTGATTTTATAAAAAATCGCGGGGTACGCGTACGGTAAGCTCACCGTACGCGTACGGTAAAAAAAAATTAAAAAAAGAAATGAAATGCAGATTTAAGTGTTTAGATATTAGGGGGCTCTAAAAAGAGCCGTTGTGTTTATGAAGTGATTTTTTATTGGTACCTACAAGTAAGTACCAATGCAGAGTCTAAGGTTCAAGAGGAAGACTCTGTTCCCTTCATCAGTGAAGTGTACACCATCTCCTCTATAAATGTCTTGCATGTCGTAACGCAAGTTGTTGTGGTAAATGGAACCCATACCATAGTCACGGAGGAAAGCAGAAACAGATTTGTTGACGTGCTTTCTTGCTTTGTCAATCTGCGGACAAAAATGATTGGACCAGTTCCATTTTTGCCTTTGGCATATGTTAGAAAACACAAAGGCAGTTTTAGGGAAAAGTGAAAACAGTTGTGCAAAGGTGTCCTTCATAAGCATTTCCAGACCTACCCCAGTCAAAGTGCCTAGGTCATTGCCACCACAGTGCACTATTATGAGGTCAGGGTGTTGGATTTGCATGAAGGATTTCACCAATGGCATCAATTGGTGCCACTTTAACCCTCTCTGACCAATCCATTTAACGTCTACATTTGGCAAAGCAAGGTCTCTCACCATATCTGTTTTCTCTGCATACTTTTCACTCCAGAAGACATAGCTGTGCCCTACAATCCACACTGTGAACATCTTCAAAGGAGAACTGGATGCACTCAGGAGGTGTAATTCAGTAGAATGGTAAAAAGAAATGAAAGACAGTTTGGAAATGGAGGCAAGATGGCGGAGCTGGGTCCGCACTGAGCAGTTCACCTGGGGCTTCGTCCACTCTCTCCCTCACCCAAAAGCAAACGAAACGATATACTATGCTGAGGAGCCGAGGAGCTGAATTGCGCTGCATGACCCCTGAAAAACGTATGAGCTGGTACCTGGTGTCTGGTTTTCTGAGTTGATCCGACCGGTGTACCATTATCGCCGATGCTGGAGCTCTTGAGCACTGCCTGGTTTCTCGGCCGTACTCTGCGGAGCCTTCGAGGGAGCACCAAACTTGGCCGGCTCGGTTCATACCTCCGGTCTCTCCCCAATTCTATCCGGCAGTTTAGGATAATGTCTCCCAAGAAACCACATCGTGTGACTCGCAACCATAAACAAACCGGAGGAAGATTGCAAGAAACTGGACCTACGGCCTCCACGGCCGCTACGGTACGTGCGTCTATCATGCCGCGAGCGGCTGCTCTGGTCTCGGCTGGGCTGTCATCGATCTCTCTGATGTCTCCGGCCGGTGCCGCTGGGGCCGATGGAATCCTTAGGTCAGCGGGGGACGAGCACAACGCCGTGGAGATGGAGACCGCGAAAAACGAAACGCAGCTGCCCATGCTGCTGAAGCCTGCCCCGTCTTTGTCAGCAGAGTTCCCACCGCTGACGGGAGGAAGCAATCGCAAACAGGTACTGAAACCACCCATCTTGATTGTAGCCTCACACCCTAAGAGCCCTCCTAGTAAAACAGGTAAAGGGATGGATATGACTTTGACTAGAGAGAGCGAGGCAATGGGGGACGAAATGAATAATGTTACTGGCCCTATACCCTCTCAAGCTCTAGGGGGGACTACATTTTTGCGTCCTACTAACTCTGATACTGATACTGATACTGGGATTGCTATCGACCTGGTCTCTATTCTCTCTACAACAGAACAGATACAGGCATTGGAGCACTCCAGCGACGAAACAGTGGGGGCAGTGGAGGACTCGGTACCCGGTCTTTCTACCGGTATGACGAACCTCAGGGGCTGTGCTGCTGATATACAGGACCCCGGTAGTGTAGGATCTTTAGCGGACCCTAAGACAACCACTGAAGCTACTGAAGCTATTGAAGTCACAAGGATCTCGGAGAACAACGACTATGCCGAAGTCAGTGAGCAAGAAATGTCCGAAGAGCTATCCGCACATACTGAGGGAGAGGATGAGCTCGGGGAGGCGCACGGGAAGGATCATGGCACAGGTGGCACAGATGGCAAGGCTAAGCCGCGAGTAAATAGAGGTCGCAAACTAAGAGGCAAGTCAAAATCCAGAAGAGGAGGCAAGACTACTGCCACTTTATCTCAGCCTGTTAAATATATAAAGAAAATGCAAGTAGATAAAAGCCCACTAAGAAAATGGATTGAAACAAGGGGGCTGGTCAAAAATATGACGCTGAGACTGTCAGGTGCCAGCCTGAACGATTCCTCAGAACAGGTAGAACCTTCTCCCACCTCGGACGCGCAGCTCCATGGCAGCTCCACCAACCAGGAAACCAACGCCATCACCGCTCAAATCAACTCGGCAACAGATGGGCCAAACGAACAAGAACCGTCTCCGACTCAAGACCACCTGGACCATTTGGACTATTCTCTAAGCCGAGTAGATGCAAATCTACTATCTAATGTAAACACAGCTCCTGTACTGTCATGCTATACCTCTCCACAACCTAAAGAGGGCACCGCTATACAAACGACACTTCCCCTACCCCCTCAAAGCCAACACCCGCATCTACTTGTCACTAAAGAGGGAATAGGGCATGAAACAACGGATCACTCTTCAATAGATTTAATACTGCAGATTCTGAACGATCAACGCAAGGTAGCTCAGGAACATCATGCTCAACTGAGGGAAGATAACAGTAAAGTACAAAACTCGCTACAAGAACTCACTTCTAAAATTGGAGGGATTTGTCAAGATGTTACTGAGCTACAACAACGAGTGGTTGAGATTGAAGAGGCTAACACTCAAACGACTGCTAAAGTAGAAAAACATGATGATCTGCTATCCACTCTTCAACTGAAGATCGAAGATTTGGAAAATCGACAGAGACGCTCCAATCTAAGACTGTTCGGGATTCCAGAAGGTTCCGAGGGCTCTGACCCCAGGGCTTACGTAGTGGGGTTACTTCAAAAGGCCTTCCCGGACTTGGCAGACTGGGACTGGGACTCACAAGTACAACGCGCTCACCGCTTACCACTGGTTATGAAAAATGGGGCAAGTCAATTTCCACGTCCCTTTCTGCTGTTCTTTGGTAACTTTCTACTCCGTCAAGCAGTATGGCAGAGAGCACGCCCCAATACTCCTATAGTTATAGGGGATTTTTCAATCTTTGCCCGCTCCGACCTAAGCAAAGAATCTATGGACCGACGCTGGATGCTCCGTAGATTCATTGATCCAATCAAATCTAGTGGGGGCCAGGCTTTCTTACAGGAACCCGCCCGCCTTAAAGTTATCAAAAATGGACGCATATACTTCTTTAACGAAGTCAAAGCAGTTGAAGCATTTATTTCTAGTCTGAATGAAGGCAGGAATCAGACAGAAAAATAATTGCACACCAGGGTCTGAGCTAATTATTGCAATGCTGGTTAACTTAGCGCGCTCCATGAACAATTGAACTTATGAACTCATGAACTTATGAACTTATGAACTTACGAAAATTGTACTTATTTAGAGGACCCCTCATTCTTTATCCTCTATCTTATTTTACTTCATGTTTTTTGGGTGAGGGAGGGACGGTTGGGTGGACTGGGGCCCTTGGGTGACATGCTACAGATGCTGCCCTTCCAACGGCAGCTGTTTTCTAAGGGCGGTTCTGCCCCTGCCGGGGTTGGAACCAGGGAGGGGAAGGGTGGGGGGGTTTGGGGGTGGGGTAAAAACATTATAAAAAACTTACAGGCAGACAGGGATGAGTCTAACGAGCTACCAGAGACCATATCAGCTCAACTCTCTATTTTTTTTTTTCTTCTTCTTTTATTTTATTTTTCACATTTCTTATTATCACTTTAAGGGCAAATAACATGAACTGTATCAGGGTATTCGGAGCCGGGGTAAAGGTTTTGCCCCTTACTTATTATAATGTATGATATAAAATGTCTAACCTGGAATGTTTCGGGTTTGAATAGTAAAAATAAAAGACTTTTGATTACAGAAGAATTAAAACTACATAACCCTCATATCGCTCTCCTCACTGAAACACATATAGTGGGCAAAGATAGCAAATTACTGAATCAACTGGGCTATGACACTTTGATAGGATCGAATTTTACACAACCCACAAGAGGCGTGGCCATTCTTAAGGATAAACGTTTCAAGATTGAAACACTACAGACCCTTTGTGACAAAGAGGGTAGATGGGCGATTGCTCAGATTAATTTTGAGAGCTATAAATATGTCTTCTGTGTAATTTATGGTTCAAATACAGATGAACCGAAGATTTTCGACCAGCTGAACACCAAACTCTTGGGCTGGGAGGGAGAGCTCATCATTATGGGGGATTTTAATTGTATCATGGATTATAAAATTGACACAACCAGACCCGGTAGCTTTCAAAGGATGCGCAAGACCAGATTATCCATTTTAGATCTCTGCCGCATCCATAACATTAAAGACGCCTGGCGATACTTATACCCAAATCAACCGGGCTATACTTATTACTCAGCACCCCACAAACTATGTTCAAGATTAGATATGGTGCTAATAGGGGATAATCTATTAAAGAGCTCCAACCTGGTTTTATGCCCTCGAATCTCTTCGGATCATAGTCCAATAATTCTTACAATAACTACCTCACACACCAGGACCCCGCCCAGACCATTCTCTTTCCCTAGATACCTGACCACAGACCCACAGTATGTGATGCAGCTTAAATCTCACCTTATAGATTTTATGGATATCAATATAGACTCTACAGCTTGTGGCATCGTCTGGGATGCTTGCAAAGCAAGTATCAGGGGATTCACTCAAGCCTACACGATCAGACAAAACACGGAACGTAGAAAGGCTAACTCTTTGCTTATAACCAACATAACCAACCAAGAGGAATTACTAGCCTCTGCACTCCGACTAAAACTATCAACAACAACCGAAATAGGCCTTAAACTTGGACTCCTAAAAAATTAAATTAAAACAAAGTTTATACAGAAGTGCAGCACTAAGATCCATAAATTTAAAATAGCACAATACGAGGGTGGCGATAAAATTGGCAAAATTTTGGCCTATAAAGTCGCTGAAGATAGAGCTAGTACTATAATTACAAGTATACGGGGGAGCGACAATAAAAGTTATAACCAGCCTCAGGATATAGTAGGACAATTTGCTGATTACTATAAGAATTTATACACCCCAGAAAGCACTCCTAATCCAGACGCAATTCGGTGCTATGTGGACAAATACATAACAAACTTACAGATCATAACTGGAACAGATTTATTGTCCAATAATATTACATTGGCAGAATTACATCAAGCTATAGCCCTTCTACCTGTTGGGAAAGCGGCAGGGGAAGACTCAATACCATTGGAGCTATATAAAGTATGTTTGGCTGAGTTGGAACCCCTATTCTTGAAGGTACTGCAATCTGCTGGCCTTAATGGCAAAACCCCTAAATCATGGAATAGGGCGAAAATAATTTTCTTCTTGAAGAAAGATAAACCTAAGGAGGAGAGAGGGTCATATCGACCCATTTCTCTTATAAATGTTGACGCAAAAATATTTGCAAAAATATTGGCTATAAGATTATCCCCTATACTACTTAAGATTATCAATCCACAGCAACATGGGTTTATATCCGGTAGAGACACCACTATGCACGTAAACATGGCTATAACGGCATTCGACGTAGCAGAGATAGAGACCACCCCACTCGGCATGATACTATTAGACGCCGAGAAGGCATTTGACCGAGTGGGATGGGACTACCTCTGGTGCGTCTTATCTAAAATGGGGTTTGGGGGACAATTCTTGCAGGGTATACAAGCCCTCTACGATAATCCTACCGCCTATGTCTGTTACGCGGGCTTGATTTCCCCTGACTTCCCAATACGCCGTGGCACCCGTCAAGGCTGCCCTCTCTCACCCCTCTTGTTTGCTCTCTCACTGGAACCTTTTTTATCCGCTTTACAGTCCCAAGCCCAAATTGTACCTTTTAGTTCTGGCTCAAAAACACTGAAAATAACAGCATATGCCGACGACATCGCTATTTACACACAAGATATTGTGATGGCACTCCAAAGTATTGTCTCTGAGGCTGGGAAATTTGGGAATATCTCCGGGTATAAACTTAATGTACAGAAGACTCAGGTTATTGCTAATTATACCCCAAATTCGACCGTTCCTGAAATTTTTAAAAGCGCTACATATTTAGGTGTAAAACTAACGGCTAAAATTCAGGAAATTAATAATATAAACTACAAAGCATTAATCAAATCCACTACCTTACTCTTAAAAAAATGGCACAGATTACCCCTGAATTTAATTGGAAGAATTAATCTTATTAAGATGACGATATTGCCTAAATTTTTATATCTTTTTCGATCTATACCACTTAATTTAAATAATAAATTCTTTAAAGAGCTGGACGGTGTATTCAGCAGATTTATTTGGAGCTATAAAAAGGCGAGAAGGTCGATAAAATTTCTGACAAATAATACGAATCTGGGAGGGCTGAATTTCCCTGATTTTAAGTTGTATTTTTGGTCTGCTTTTGTTTTGCGTATTCGCTCAATGCTCATTAAAGAAGGAACACTCCCCTTTCATACTCTTATGCTAAAACAAGATTCAAACATGTTTCTGCTCCGAGCCAACGATCCAAACTATTTCAAAAGAGTCAAATTTAAGACCGCCAAAGACATAATAAAGATATGGGGTAACATCTCAAATTACTGTAAAATAACTTACTACCATCAAATGATGCCGTTATGGGGTAACCCGGGTTTACCGGGCATCTTTAACGACAATTCTACTTATAGTTGGTCTAGGAAGGGTATCAATGCATTAGGGGATTTATATGGTACTCATGGGTTTATAGAATTCAATACTCTTAAACTATTATTCGATCTCCCTGAAACTATGAGATACAAACACTTGCAACTGCACGACTATTTGATTAATAAAAAACAAATCTTAGCGGTTACAGACAATGAAATTTGGTCCTGTCTATACTCTGGGAAAACTAAATCAACTATAAGAGATACTTATCACGTTCTATCTTGTTATAAATCAAACAACTGTTTTAAGTTAGCAGATAAATGGGGCAGGTTATTAGGTATAAATATTACAGCTAGAGAAATAGGGAGCTATATGTCAAACATTAATAAACTGGTTCGCTCTTCAAGCTTAAGGCTTCAACAGTTTAGAACGAGCTGTATGCTATACTATACGCCCAAAATAATATCTAAATGGTCTTCTAATAATTCTTTCAGTGATCAAACTAAATGCCCAAAATGTTCAACTGAGGCCGCCGATTTGATACACATGCTGTTTTCGTGTCCTACCCTAAAGGATTATTGGGGGGACATTCAGAAGGTTCTAAAAATCAAACATATCCAAACACCCATATTCACCGCTGCCTCAGTTTTGCTTGATATATATCCTAATCCAATCCCACAAGCCGCGCTGACTTCAATACTTATGTCATGCGCTAAACTAACTGTGGCAAGAGCCTGGATCTGCACCGATCCACCCACGGTTTGGGACTGGTGGGCGCTGGTTACCGAGATCTACACCATGGAGTCAGCTTTAGCTCGGCTAAGAGGGAGTTGTTCCATAAGCAAACACGAAAAAAACTGGGGAACCTTTATAGGATGAGATGGTTTTTATTATCTTTCTAATTTTCCTTTCTCCCGCCCCTTTTTTTTTTTTTTCTCTCTTCTTTCCCTCTTATTCTTTCTGTCCCCTCCCGTGTTTATAGCTTAGTTTTGCTATTTAGCGCTGAGAATATATTATAATTTTTTATGCTATAATTTTCTTGATTATAGACGTTAACTGATGTAAGTATTCATATGTGTTTTTCCTGTTAGCCTGTTCAATAAAAATTTTTAAAAGAAAAAAAGGAAATGGAGGCATACATATTTTTTTTTTATAAAAAAAGAACTGATTGGCTGTTTCATACCATTCTAGAATAAAAACTAGGCTGTATGTGTAAATTTATAGAAGCATGTTTTGTATTGGTACAGAAAAATGTGTTACTAAAGAACAGTACTATGGATTTGCTGTTAGGTTTGAAAAGTCAAGCACTCCTGCTCTTTGGAATTGAAACATTGTTTGGTGAACTTCTGACCTAACTCTGCACAGCAGTGTTTCAAGAGCTGTTGCTATGGTAGCAGGCAGAAGTCAAGTTGGGGGAAGGGTACTAGGCAGAAGTCAAGTTGGGGGAAGGGTACTTTTGGAAAAGGGTTGGTTTTCAACCAATAGAAATGTGTGATTACATTTGAAAAAAAGGGGGCAGCACTGAGATTTGAAATTAACATGTATATGTGTGGAAAAAGAGAGGGAAAGTTTGCCATTATCTGGTTCTGCTTAGAGGAGAGAGGTGTACAGAAGAGAGATCCTGGCTCTGATAATCTGCTGTTTGAGTGCCACATTTATTTCACAACTAACTAATTTTAAAGGTGAGTTTAGAGTTTGAGAGGGGATGTATATGGTAAATTAAGAAATGAATAATAGAATTGGAATTCCTTTTGTTGAAGTTGTGTTTATTATTTTCTGTTTTGGGAGAAATTTAAATGTGAGGAACATGTAAAATAATATGAACTAAGTTTTCACGAAAATTTAAGGTGTACTGGTAAAAATAAGGAATACTTTAAGGGTTTGAGGTTGCACTCAGTAATGCAAATACATTCAGCATCAGTGAGGCTGGTTTCCCTTGCTGGAGTGTAGTGAGTCACCCAGGTTACACATGTTGCTGGTCTCAGAAAGCTGCTTGGTATTGCTCTGGTGATTTTACATTTGCATTAGATGGAAAGGGGGAGGTTTTTTTTATGCAGAAGCAGACTCTTAGCACACAGCCAGCTGCTTATCCTGTGGAATCATGCATAGTATTCACAACCGAGTGGGGTTTGAGGTTTCAGTCAGTAATGCAAATACATTCAGCATCACTAAGGCTGGTTGCCCTTGCTGGAGTGTAGTCAGTCACCCAGGTTACACATGGTGCTGGTCTGAAAAAGCAGTTTGGACATGTGCTTTTATCAGAATCTGAAAAGTGGATTCATAATGTGTCAGTCTGTAAAAGTGTTTATCACTTGCCAAAAAAAAGAGTAGTAAGTGTGCTTTCAAATTGGCAGAGAAATTTCGTTTTGTGACTATTGTGAAAACATAACTCTGTGTGCAAATAGGAATTACAGGCAGAGATTTATTGCGTATTGCTCTGGTGATTTTACATTTGCATTAGATGTAAAGGGGGAGCCATTTTTTTGAATGCAGAAGCAGACTCTTAGCACACAGCCAGCTGCTTATCCTATGGAATCATGCACAGTATTTACAACCGAGTGGGGTTTGAGGTTTCAGTCAGTAATGCAAATACATTCAGCATCACTAAGGCTGGTTGCCCTTGCTGGAGTGTAGTCAGTCACCCAGGTTACACATGGTGCTGGTCTGAAAAAAGCAGTTTGGACATGTGCTTTTATCAGAATCTGAAAAGTGGATTCATAATGTGTCAGTCTGTAAAAGTGTTTATCACTTGCCAAAAAAAAGAGTAGTAAGTGTGCTTTCAAATTGGCAAAGAAATTTCGTTTTGTGACTAATGTAAAAACATGACTCTGTGTGCCAATAGGAATTACAGGCAGAGATTTATTGCGTATTGCTCTGGTGATTTTATATTTGCATTAGATGGAAAGGGGGAGCCATTTTTTTGTATGCAGAAGCAGACTCTTAGCACACAGCCAGCTGCTTATCTTGTGGAATCATGCACAGTATTCACAACCGAGTGGGGTTTGAGGTTTCAGTCAGTAATGCAAATACATTCAGCATCACTAAGGCTGGTTGCCCTTGCTGGAGTGTAGTCAGTCACCCAGGTTACACATGGTGCTGGTCTGAAAAAAGCAGTTTGGACATGTGCTTTTATCAGAATCTGAAAAGTGGATTCATAATGTGTCAGTCTGTAAAAGTGTTTATCACTTGCCAAAAAAAAGAGTAGTAAGTGTGCTTTCAAATTGGCAAAGAAATTTCGTTTTGTGACTATTGTGAAAACATGACTCTGTGTGCAAATAGGAATTACAGGCAGAGATTTATTGCGTATTGCTCTGGTGATTTTACATTTGCATTAGATGTAAAGGGGGAGGTTTTTTTGTATGCAGAAACAGACTCTTAGCACACAGCCAGCTGCTTATCCTGTGGAATCATGCACAGTATTTACAACCGAGTGGGGTTTGAGGTTTCAGTCAGTAATGCAAATACATTCAGCATCACTAAGGCTGGTTGCCCTTGCTGAAGTGTAGTCAGTCACCCAGGTTACACATGGTGCTGGTCGGAAAAAAGCAGTTTGGACATGTGCTTTTATCAGAATCTGAAAAGTGGATTCATAATGTGTCAGTCTGTAAAAGTGTTTATCACTTGCCAAAAAAAAGAGTAGTAAGTGTGCTTTCAAATTGGCAAAGAAATTTCGTTTTGTGACTAATGTGAAAACATGACTCTGTGTGCAAATAGGAATTACAGGCAGAGATTTATTGCGTATTGCTCTGGTGATTTTACATTTGCATTAGATGGAAAGGGGGAGCCATTTTTTTGTATGCAGAAGCAGACTCTTAGCACACACCCAGCTGCTTATCCTGTGGAATCATGCACAGTATTCACAACCGAGTGGGGTTTGAGGTTTCAGTCAGTAATGCAAATACATTCAGCAACACTAAGGCTGGTTGCCCTTGCTGGAGTGTAGTCAGTCACCCAGGTTACACATGGTGCTGGTCTGAAAAAAGCAGTTTGGACATGTGCTTTTATCAGAATCTGAAAAGTGGATTCATAATGTGTCAGTCTGTAAAAGTGTTTATCACTAGCCAAAAAAAAGAGTAGTAAGTGTGCTTTCAAATTGGCAAAGAAATTTTGTTTTGTGACTAATGTGAAAACATGACTCTGTGTGCAAATAGGAATTACAGGCAGAGATGTATTGCGTATTGCTCTGGTGATTTTACATTTGCATTAGATGGAAAGGGGGAGCCATTTTTTTGTATGCAGAAGCAGACTCTTAGCACACAGCCAGCTGCTTATCCTGTGGAATCATGCACAGTATTCACAACCGAGTGGGGTTTGAGGTTTCAGTCAGTAATGCAAATACATTCAGCATCACTAAGGGTGGTTGCCCTTGCTGGAGTGTAGTCAGTCACCCAGGTTACACATGGTGCTGGTCTGAAAAAAGCAGTTTGGACATGTGCTTTTATCAGAATCTGAAAAGTGGATTCATAATGTGTCAGTCTGTAAAAGTGTTTATCACTTGCCAAAAAAAAGAGTAGTAAGTGTGCTTTCAAATTGGCAAAGAAATTTCGTTTTGTGACTAATGTGAAAACATGACTCTGTGTGCAAATAGGAATTACAGGCAGAGATTTATTGCGTATTGCTCTGGTGATTTTACATTTGCATTAGATGGAAAGGGGGAGCCATTTTTTAGTATGCAGAAGCAGACTCTTAGCACACACCCAGCTGCTTATCCTGTGGAATCATGCACAGTATTCACAACCGAGTGGGGTTTGAGGTTTCAGTCAGTAATGCAAATACATTCAGCAACACTAAGGCTGGTTGCCCTTGCTGGAGTGTAGTCAGTCACCCAGGTTACACATGGTGCTGGTCTGAAAAAGCAGTTTGGACATGTGATGTTTTCAGAATCTGAAAAGTGGATTTAAAATGTGTCAGACTGTAAAAGTACTTATCACTTGCCAAAAAAGTAGTAGAAAGTATGCTTTGCAATTGGCAAAGAAATTTCGTTTTCTGCCTAATTTCAAACCATGACTCTGTGTGCACACAGGAATTTTTTTTAGGTATTTAATTTGTGATGGTGTTATTGTGATTTTCACTTGTAGGAAAGGGGTACATAGTATTTTAAGATTTGAAAAGATCATAAAAAATGTAGTAATATATTTAAATAAAATAAAGGAATTTTTTTTTTAGTTTTTTTCAGGTATTGCTGAAGAGCAGTGAACAAAATTTAAGATGCCTACAAAATCCAGACTAAAGAAAGACCACAAAAAAAACCTATATTTGAAGACAACTGGAGGACCTAAGTTAGTTGGAGATGCTCATGTTGGGAAAAAGAACAAGTCTTCTGGTAAGCAGACAAAAGATTTTTTAAAGAACATCTTCAAAAAAAGGAAAAATGTACAAAATGTCTGTACTGGAAAGAATGTTTTCAATAGAAAAAAACAGGAAAAAATTGAGAATTTAGTTAATGCAAATATACCTTCTGCAACAACAAAGATTAACTTAAACAGAAAAACAGCGTTTAAAGAGATACGTAGAAAAATGTTTCAGAGAAGAGTTATGTCCAATTTGATAAAGGATGTGAAGAAATATAAGCAAAAGGCAAAATATTACAAGAGAAAAAAAGAAATTGAAGCCATTGCAGCAAAGGCATTAGAATTAAAAAGGAAACTATTCATTTTAATTTTGAATAGGATGCGTACATTAGATAAAATGGTTAATGTACTGAAATCACAAAGCAAAAGGAAAAGAGTAGTGAACAGAACAAACTTTTGTAAAGTGTTTTTAGGAAAATGGATGCATAGTTCAAGTAGTGAACCTTTTTTTAATGAAGAGAGTTATTTTCAAAGTAATAGTTTGCTGCATGCAGTTGACACCAGAGGTCGTGCTTATGAAGTGAAAAATGGTTGCATAATGGAGAAGGAGATAATGGTTCCAAGAGATGAGGTACAAGTGATGGCGGATGAGGCTATGGGGAGACGTCCTAAAGCCCCAGTGTACACTTGGAATTGTAGTAGTATTTGCACTGTGCGTCAGGAATCTATTGATAAATTTCGTGAGTTTCTAAGAGAATATAGTAAAAAAAAGTGTAAAACAGAAGATTAAG
This sequence comes from Triturus cristatus, assembly GCF_964204655.1. NCBI lineage: Eukaryota > Metazoa > Chordata > Amphibia > Caudata > Salamandridae > Triturus > Triturus cristatus. Next base: position 324,368,984 of record NC_140589.1, read on the forward strand.
GTGCTTCAAAGTCTAGATCCATGCAGAGTGAGAGAGAATACTGGTTTGCAGGGTCATTCTCTGGCTTGTCTATCTAGAAAAGTGTGTAATAGTGTTTTCCATCATTTTAGGATGCTGGCTGTTCATCATACTGAAATGAGAAAGTTTGTGAGACGGTTGTATTTTGCTAAAAGTCCAGCAATAAAGTTAGATGAATTGAATAGGGCTCTGTTCCGTGGATCGGTATCAGATGTAGAGAAGGTTGTTGATGAAATTCAGTTTTGTTACTTTGGTCCTGAACAAAACAGTGCAGAAAAGGACACAGTAAATGAGGAAGAAGTGGAAGAGAATGTAGAACCCTCTGTAAGTAAGACATTTAATGATCACATAAAAAAATTTGAAAAAATCTCTAATGAAAGACCAAATATTACTTGTATTTGTTGCAGCAGAACTCATTATAGAAAACAAACTAGGAATGTTGATCTCTACAGAAAGAGTGAAAATGAAGATAATTATAAGTGGAAAGATTTTGTCACATATATATTTCTAGAAAATTGTTTTGAATTGGGTGAAGATCAGCGTATTTGTAAATACTGTTCCAACAAGTTAGAGGAAAATAGAATGCCGACCAGAGCTGTACATAATAATTTAGAATTGGATGTTATTCCTGCCGAACTTTCTGAATTAAATACATATGAGTCTATACTTATTCAATGTGTTCATCCGTTCCAGACCATAGTACGTATGGAGCCCAAAACTGGTAAATTACCTCCTTCAGATTTACTGAGAGATTTAAAAGGTAGAGTGGTGTATTTGCCCTTGGATTTGAAAAAAAATATGGAAACTATTGATGCAGATACTTTGGAAACTGAACCATTAGTTATTCTGGTTAATGGTGTACCTATAAAGAATAAGAAGATTTGGCAGGAGCTGGTAGATGTACGGAAAGTACAAAGAGCAAATTTGTATTTGAAAAGGAATAACAAATGGTATGAATCAATTTATATAGAAGAAGAAGAAGAAGATTTACAAGAAGACACAGAAACACCAACTGGGCAAATTGAAAAAGTGGACAAGTCAAAGGAAGAAGAAATTTATGAACATTTTAGCATACATCCTCTACATTCAAAAGAAGCTATGGGAGACAATATTGATCTGTTTCAGATGAAGAAAGCAAAAGGAACTCCCGTGAGTGTATGGGAGGAGAGCTTGGAAGCTCGATGTTTTCCCTAGCTGTTTCCTAAAGGAAAAGGAGGACGATACGATGAACAGATTCCAGCTTCTGAGTATCGGACTACAAGACTATATGCAGAAGATCCCAGATTTCGACAAAGTATTCCTTATTTGTTCCATCTTTTATTTGAAAGCGACTTGTCTGCATTATCATATGCAGTAAATCACATTTTAAAAAGTGGAGTACATTTACAAAATGTGTCTGCTAAGGATTTTATGGAGAAAGTGCAGCACCGAGATGATCATTTGGAAACACAACTGATCAATCTGATGGCTTGTGAGCGTGGGACAAATGAATATTGGTACCAACGCCATGGTGAATTAAAATGCATGTTACGGAATTTAGGAACACCAACATGGTTCCTTACCCTAAGCTGTGCCGAGTACGCTTGGGATGATTTACTGGATTTTCTACGAGAGGCAAATTCAAACATTAAAAACATCGAATACAAGACAGCAGGAGAACTGTGCTCATTGGATCCGGTTAATGTTTGCAGATATTTCAATCATAGATTTGAGGCTATGATGTCCTTCATCTGCAATAAAAAAAATCCACCTCTTGGAGAAGTAGTGGATTTCTTTTGGAGAAAAGAGTACCAGGCAAGAGGTGCTCCTCATATTCATATGCTGTTGTGGATCAAGGATGCCCCAAAGTTTGGAACAGATACTGATGAAGCAGTGTTATCTTACATTGAAGAATATGCAACATGTGCTATACCAAAAAGCACAGAAGAGAAAAAGTTAAAGGAGCAAGTTTTACGTTTCCAAAGTCATCGATGTGGAAAATACTGTCGACGGAAATACAAGAGCAAAGAAAAATACTACACTAAATGTCGATTTGGATTTCCTAGACCTGTTCTTTCAAATGGAAGAGTAAACAGTTTTATGTCATCTGTGAGACATACTATTACAAGAAAATCACCTAAGAATACCTACAACCTAAAAAGAAAAGAAGAATCAAAAAATATAAATGACTACAACCCAGTCATTTTATCCATGTGGAATGCTAACATGGATATACAGTATGTAGCTGACAATTCCATTGCTGTTGCTCGATATGTAACGTCTTACATTACTAAATCTGAGAAAACGGAATTGAAGGAAATGTGGGAAGAGATAACTCACGAGAAGACTGTCAGTAAGAAGCTGTACAGTTTCAGTTTAAAGATGTTATCGCATCGAGAAATTGGATCCTATGAATGTTCAGATAGGTTATCTTCTGCAAGTCTCTACTCGAAATCAAGAAGAATAATTTGGGCAAGTTTAGGCCTTGCAGCAATGAGAAATCGGGTACTGAAATCTGTTGGAGAAATTGAATATTTGGCCGAGAATGACCCAGAAAGTACAGATATTTTGAAATCAAACATGTTGGACACATATTATCCCAAGAGAAGTCAACATCTGGAGAACATGTGTCTCTATGAAGTGCTGCAGAACTACATTTATTCACGGAAAGCCGCAGAAGACATCAAAAATGGAAAATATAAAGTCATTGGTGAGGAAGGATGTTTGGTGAAGCAAACAAAAGGAAGTTTGATAAATCACCGGAAGCTGAGTTGCGACACTACTGACAAAAAGGAATTTTACTACTTGGCTCTTTTACAGCTGTTTAAACCATGGCGTACAGAGGATGAACTACTGGGAGAATTTCAAAGCTATGAAGATTCATTTAATGCTTGCAAAGACAGCATACAATGCAATACATTCACAACTTATCTGCAAATGTTAAATGAAGAAATTGAACAGGAAACTACAATTGCAGCAGAAGTAGCTAGAGACAGTTCTCAGGACAGCCAAAGTTCAGGAACACTCAGTCAAGATCCCCTAGGGCAACCAATCGTTGAAAATGAAGCATCAATAGCCATGAATGAAGTGGAAACGGCTATGAATCAAGCTCAAGAAGAATTTATAGACTTACAAAATTTGGAAAGACAACTGAACGAAGAGCAGCAACAAATTTATGAAGAGATCAGAAACAAAATTGATCACGGATTTCTACATGAAAAAAAAGAGTGCTCATGCACATCATTTCATCCAATCAGGATGTATGTAAGCGGACAAGCTGGAACTGGAAAAAGTTTCCTAATAAAAGTCATCAGAAGCTACCTACAGCAAAAAACGGATTCTACTTTGTCTTGTGTGGTTACTGCTCCAACTGGGTTAGCAGCATATAACATAAAAGGAATCACCTTACATCGTTTGCTAATGTTACCAGTGGAGCATGAGAACAAAATACAATACAACAAGCTAACTGGAGAAGCATGCTTGGAAGTTTCAAGAGTATTGAAGAAGATGCAAGTTCTCATTATTGATGAGGTGAGCATGGTATCAAACTTAATGCTTGCCTTTGTGCATTTAAGAATGCAGCAAATTCTAAGGACAGACTATGACGTGTTATTTGGTGGAAAACATGTCATTGTATTTGGGGATCTTCTACAGCTTACTCCAGTTAAAGGACAACCAGTGTTTAATACTGTGACACATGAAGACACAAAGAAGTCATTGGGAAGCATTGGTAATGCAAATATTTGGTCCTTCTTTGAGTACAAGGAACTTACTACTAATATGAGGCAAGCAAACGATGAAGAATATGGAAGTATTCTGAAAGATATCAGGATTGGACTACTCACAGAAGTTGGCAAAAAAGCATTACAGAGTCGGCTGCTACATAATTTATTTCCAAAAGAAGAAATAGTTGCAGAGAAGATATACAAGAACATTGCAGAAAAGAAAAGTGTCATCTGCTTAATGCCAACTCTACGTGAATGCTCAATATTCAATGAGGAGCTTTTAAAATTGGAAAAGGAAGATATCAGGAAATTGGAAGCAGTTGACAAAATTGAAGATGGAAGAATTACTATCACATTAACAGGCACACTGAAAAATAAATTGGATTCACTAGAGAAGAACATTTCCAAAACAGCTGGATTAGAAAAAAATCTATATGTTTGCATGAACTGTAGAGTATTTTTAAGGAGAAATTTGGATGTTGAAAAGGGTTTAGTTAATGGAGCTATGGGAAGAGTTGTGGGTTTTATTAATTATCAGAAAAAAGATGGAATTGAATGTTTAAAAATAAAATTTTATCAGATAGAAGAAGTTAAAGATATTTGTCGTTGTTCAGTTTGTTTCATGCTTGTGAAAGACTTATATGTACGTAGGAAGCAGTTTCCGTTTTCTCTAGCATATGCTGTAACTATTCACAAGTCTCAAGGATTGACTGTAGATTGTGCTTTTGTGAACATTGGTTCAACTGTGTTCAAAGAAGGTATGGCTTATGTAGCTTTGTCACGAGTGAAAACATTATCTGGTTTATTCATGATAGACTTTGATGACTCTAAAGTTAGTGCTGATACAAATTGTGTAAAGGAGTATAATAGATTAAGAAGAAGCTATGCTCCTCATTTAGGTCAGTATCCTGTGTTGGAGAAACGTGTAGTTTCTCGTAAAAGGAGAAATGAGAATATCTGTAATGAAGATGTAGAGAGGAGGAAAAAAAAGAGGAGTGATGTAATTGCAAGCAAAAAGAAAAAGGAAAATGAAGAACAGGTTGTAGGATGTCATTTTGAAAATAGCTCTGGTGTCAATGCTACGCTAATGTAGTGCTGAATGTTGCTTTTTATCTGGAAAGTGTGCAAGAGCAGATAATAGTAAATCAGGGAAAAAGATTCTGTTCTGAGTTGAGTCTCCTTTTTCAAAAGCTGAGTAATGATAAAAATCAAATAGAAAGTGCTACTGAAATTAGAAAACTTTTAGATGTATGTTCAGGACGAACACAGTTTTCTCAAAATGTACAGCAAGACACACAGGAATTCTTGATGTTTTTTCTTCAGGTACTGGAAGAAGAAGGGGTTCCCATTGATAATTTTTTTGGTCTCTCTTATAAATGGGAACATAGTTGTGAAACCTGTTACAATATATGTGGCTCTAATGTTGATTCTGAAAGGTTTATTTATTTAACATTGCCAGAAAGTAAAACAGTCACTTTTGCTAAATTAGTTAAAGATGCTAATCATAGCATGGAATGCAGTGAGTATAAATCTGAAATGTTTTCAACGTTAATTTTAAAGGAATACGGACAATATGTAATTTTAATGATGCAACGATGTAAAGCTGATGGTTCAAAATTAGATACTTTAATAAAGAAGTTTACAGGACAGCAATTATCAATTTCAGGAAAAACTTTTGTAACAGTTGCAATAATTTTCCATGAAGGACCTACTGTTACTTCTGGACATTACACAGTTTATCTTAAATGTGAAAAAGGCTGGACACTGTGTAATGATTCCCAATTGATTTTCAAGCAACGTTTGCCTTTTGATTTAGCAAATTCCTATCTAATCTTCCTGAAACCAAAATTTTAGAGAGAATTGGCAAGATGTGTACAAAACAATTTTACCATTTTATTGGATTACCATTGGAATTTTCTTAAAAAATGATTTTACAAATTATCATTTGGCCTAATGGAAAGGTAACCAATTGTAATGTGGACTTTTTAAATTTTTTATGAAACTTTGGAAAACCAAAAATTTAGACAAAATCGGTAACATCTGTACAATTTAAAATTTTGGAATGTTATTGGATTGCCATTGGAAATTTATTCAAAAAAGATTTTTAAAATTACTATTTGGCCATGAGGAAAGGTAAACAATTGTATTGTGGACTTATTTAATTATTAATTTATCTTTCGGAAACCAAAATGTTACAAACAATCGGTGAGATCTGTACAATTTAAACTTTAGATTTTTATTGGATTACCATTGGAAATTTAATCAAAAAAGAATTTTAAAATTACTATTTGGCCTAAAGGAAATGGAACCAGATGTATTGTGGAGTTATTTGAGATATATTTTTGTGATAATACTTCTGAAACAAAAATGTCAGACGGTATTTTAAAGAAATAAGTATTGATATTAGATGATATTTTTTAAGAATATTATGGATTTCTATAATGTTATGTTTAAGTGAGAAGAGATTCTGGGCTTTTTTAAAACAATCTTTGAGATTGTTATTTTTTTTTTGCCCGCTGTTAAATGATGAATGCAATTGCTTTCACAATTTATAGTGAAATGCAATATATTCTGAAAACAGCAAAAAAAAGGCCAAAAATTTTGGGGGGAAAATATGTAAATATGTGTACTGTATTATAAATTAGAACATTGGAATGTTGAAAGCTCCATTGAAAACAATGGAGTGCTCCGGGCTTATAATGGCTGGTATAAGCCCGGAGTGGCAACATTCCAATGTGTCTTTGTTCACAGCTCTGGCTGTGAACAAAGACTTCAGGGAGCCGGAGGGGATTTGAATCCCCTCGCGCTCCCTGAAGGCTTCGTTTTGTTAGAACATTCTGCCCTCTAGTGGCAGAATGTTCTAATAGCCTTATAGCCCTTCGTAGCAGGGCTATACCGGCTTTTAAAGTCCCGCTGCTGTTGTTAAAGTCCCTCGCCTTCGGCTCGGGCCTTTAACGCTGCAGCGGGCCTTTAACAGCCGGTATAGCCCGCTACGGCGGGCTATAAGGCTATAATGTTTTATTAAATATTAATACTTTTTTCTTTTTTTTCAGATTGAGATAGAAAATTTTCGAAAACTTGAACCATTTTTAAAGCAATAAAAATTAAATTTTAATTAATAAATAATTTTTTGAGTGGGTATGGTAAGTCAACAATTTCATGTTCCCTTTTTTCCACTTCTCAACAATCACATTTTCAGTTTATCATTGTAGTCTCTCAAGGACCTTGTAATGTGATAATTGATTTTTAGTGTTTTTAAAAAAATAAAAAAAAATTACGCGTACCGTACGCGTACGGTAAAAAAAAATAAAAAAAAGTTTTAAAAAATATATAAAAAAAAGTTAAAAGGTAAGGTTGGCTCTTAAAAGAGCCGTTGTGTTCATGCAGGGACAGAGGAAAGAAAGAGTGGGAATATTAGTCTCTACGACAAATGTGCTGATCTATTAAATTGTTCACTAGGGCAACACTGGTCTCCCTATGAGCAATTAGATCATGACAAGTGGCGCACCGAACTAAAACCCTCGAAAACCGATGGTTGATTTCCAGAGGACGAGAAAAAGGAGATGCTCCCCCCACAGATGAAGGGCTCAGCTGACCTGCCGAAGATGGACTCGGCACTGCAGATGATGGACCAGGCTGAGCTGCTGTGGATGTGCTTGGTTGACTTACTGAAGGGTTACCTTCAGTATGTCGAGCAAATGTTCTACCGTGTACATCTTGAAGGTGTCTCAACATGGTGTGATTCCCGAAGGAATACTTCTTGTTGGGATTCCCTCTTGAAAGTACACGGCCACAAAGCTTACAAGTCACTAAGGGTGCATTTACCTTTTTCTTGTCCTCTGGAAAAGAAAAATACTCCCATATGAAAGAGCTCTTTTGTTTCCTCCTTCTCTGCCTCAAGGTAGTGCTGCTAGCCTCACTCTCAGAAGAGCTCTGCTGTTCTGCCATCGTATCACAAAGACAACCCAGCTCCTTCTCCTAAGGGATCACAAGCAGAAATGAGGGGAATGGGTGTGGTGTAGGAGAGTTCTAGAACTGAAAGTAGTAAAAACCAATCAAAAGTCTTGTTTCTTGATCACATGACCCAACGTGCGCGTACGTTACGCTTACGGTGCGCTTACGGAGCGCTTACGGCAAAAGTACGCATGCACGTAAAAAAGACACGCGCACGCGCGCATGCGCAAAACAGGCACGCCCCTTCACTTCTGCGTAACATGCGCGTGCAGCGTACGCGTTACGCGCCGCGTACGCACGACGTACGTCTACGCAAATTGCGTAAATGAACGCAAACAGCGTAGAAATCTAACGTAATGAAAGCAAGACGTGCGCTTACCGTACGCGCACGTTAAAAAAAAAAAAATTTTATAACAATAAATCTTACCTGTTTATTTTATAAAAATGATAAAAAAAAACATATTGTAGAATTTATAAAATTTAACCATAGTCTTTAAAAAAGGATAGAAAATTATAATAAAAATATGTAAAAAAAAAATGACAAAAAAAAATTAGCATTTAAACAACCTTGCAAATTCACTGAAAAAACCATGGGTTTCACACACGTTATAGTTAGGAATTAGCATTTAAAAAACCTTAGAAATTCAATGAAAAAACCAAAGGTTTCACACATGTTATAGTTAGCTGGACATTTCACTCGTAAAAAAACAATGAAATTTCCCCGTTATAGTTAGTTCAGCTAACTATAACTCGTGCGCCCGCAATGCACTGCTGATGACGTCACATATTACATCACTCATGACATGGTCACTGACATCACTCATGACATCACTGATGGCATCTCAAATGACATCACTGATGACATCATCCTTGTGATAGAGTGGCAGACCTCCTCTCACCCTAATATAACCTTTGATACACACATACAAAAATAGAAACTAAAATTTTCAAAAAAATGGACATACCAATATCAGTTACAACAACCTATTCAGTAATTCTTAGAACCACATACACATCCACTCATTCACCAACAGTCCTATACAGTCATTCATACATGCACTCACTCTTCATATGTACTCATACACCTATACATCCTGTGACACAATGCCACTCATCCATAGAGTTACTCACACATAGTCACTCATGCTAATAAAGAAACAAACATACATTTATTAGCTTATACAGTTATACACACACCACCACACTTACTTCTACGGAAACTTACACATAGTTAGTCTAAAAAACAAACACTTATAGAAACACATATTTATTCATACAGGAACTCTTCCAATCTCTCACTTTCACATATACTCAGTTATATACACCAATAGTCACATATACTAGTTTAAAACATATGTAGTTACTCATAGAGACACTATTGAGACAGTCATTCACTCACTAACACACCCATACACACACTCATCCACCCATACAGTCCTGCACACATGTTGTCTTCAACACATACAAAGAGTGAATCACTCATTCAAGCACCAATGCACTACGTAATACCCCCCACCGAACCATACAGACACTCAGACTGATACTTAAAAAGAGAACTATTTACCTATATAGATACCCATGAAGCTACTCACCAACCCATGCAGCCACTTATACACAAAGTGAGAGACTGATACAGATATTTTCATATTTAAACATTACTCAGTAAGTCGTGTATTCACTATAATACCCTTAATCAGTCAGTTACACAATTTTTTTTTTTTTAAAAACATCCATTTAAACAATTATATACCCATTTATTCTTCCATTAACCTTGAGATATACATAAATATAAAACATATTTAATTTTCAGAAAAACACACATTCACTGGATGATGTCATCAGTGATGTCATTTGAGATGTCATCAGTGATGTCATGAGTGATGTCACTGACCATGTCATGAGTGATGTAATATGTGACGTCATCAGTAGTGCATTGCGGGCGCGCGAGTTATAGTTAGCTGAACTAACTATAACGGGGGAATTTCATTGGTTTTTTACGAGTGAAATGTCCAGCTAACTATAACATGTATGAAACCTTTGGTTTTTTCATTGAATTTCTAAGGTTTTTTAAATGCTAATTCCTAACTATAAAGTGTGTGAAACCCATGGTTTTTTCAGTGAATATATATATATATGTGCGTGTGTGTGTATTTATATTACCTACTACTGGCGGTCGCCAGTAGGTAGTTATAGTTAGGACCTATTTTCCATAGGAAAAGCATTTTTTGTTTTCCTAATAACTTTGGCGTCGTTTGACGAATCTTTGCGAAATTTTCACCATTAGTGGGGCGCTCTGGTCAGCTCCTGTCTTGAAAGTTTTGGAGTGATTTGTGAAGTGGGGGCCGAGAAAAAAGGGGGGTCCCAAAACGTGTTTTCCCAATGGTTTTTTCCATAGGAAACTTTAGACACGCCTACAGCCCGAACTGCTGAACGGAACTATACCAAATTTGACAAAAAGGTAGCCCTTGGTTCAGAAAGAGTCCTTTTTGTTAAATGGTGTAAATCCGTTCGGTAGTTCCTGAGGAATTCAAAAAATAAAGGTCAAAAAATCAATTTCCCATTGGAATCTTTATACATGGCTACAGCCTGAACTGCTGAACGGAATTACACCAAATTTGGCAACAAGGTAGTGCTTGGTTCAGAAAGTGTTCTTTTTTTTAAATGGTGAAAATCCGTTCAGTAGTTGCTACGAAATTAAAAAAATAAAAGTTTCTTTATCTAGGGACTCGGTGGATTCTCGAACCCTCCCGACCACGTGCTTAACTGTGATTGGCTGCCAACACTCCAACCCAGGAAGTGTTGGCAGCCATCTTGTGACTCGGTAGAACCGAGTCACAAGACAACAGTAAAAACAAAGGTGAAAAACAAGAAAAGGGGCAGGGTAGAAACACCCTGATCCGACAGGCCTGCTCAAGAGGTCCTACAAGGACCCCCAGGGCCCAAAAAAATAAAAACAAATTAAATAATTTTGGTGGAAATCACATTGGAGTCGCAAATCCTGCCAAAATTAATTTATAAAACGAAACACGTGTGGGCCAAGTCCCGGGGGCATTATCCATTATTCCAGGGGCCCGCTGGGGCACCCGCAGCCCCAGGGACTGCCACCTCCATGGGGCTGTTTCTAATATGCGGGAGGGCATGCGGCCCTTCTGCAGCCCCGGGGTCCGCCACCCCTGGGCTAGTTTAATTTGTGGAGGGCCCCCCAAGCCCCAGGGACCGCCACCCCCGGGGCTATTGTCAAATATTCATGGGGGCACAAAATAACCTGTGTGGGGTGGCTTGAGCCCCCCACATGCCCCGGAGGACCGTCACCTCCCTGGGGCACTAAGATGCAAGTGACAAGTGTGCAAACGTGCCCTGTTGAGCGTTTTTAGTTGGAGGATTAAGTTCCCTTCAATCCTAAGGGTCCCTGTGGGCCAACTAGATAACCAGGTACTTCCAGTAAGCACCAGGGAGCTGCGTTGCAGAGTGGTGGTCCGAGGCCATGCCCCTTTTTACACCACTCTTCAACGCAGCTCTGTGGTGCTTACTGGAGGTAGCTGGTGAGTTAGTTGGCCCTCAGGGACCCTCAGGATTTAAGGGGACTTAATCACCCAACTTAAAACACTCCACAGGGCATGTTTCACACTTGTCACATCAGGCCCGCCCCCTCCCTGCACCACAGTGCAAACGTGCCCTGTGGCGCGTTTTAAGTTGGGGAATTATTCACCATCAATCCTGAGGGTCCCTGGGGGCCAACTAGTCCACCAGGTACCTCTTGTAAATGCCACAGGGCTGCGTTGCAGAGAGGTGCTCCGAGGCCACGCCCCTTTTTACACCACTCTGCAAACGCAGATTCTGGTGCACTGCTGGTGGGGCGATGAGGTCCTCTTGTGTCCTGAGGACCTCAAGACACAAATGGACTTCATCCTCTGAGCAGCAGTGCGCCAGAAGCCGTGTTTGCAACATTGTGTAAGAAGGGGTGTGGCCTCAAAACACCTCTCTGAAAAGCAGCTCTGTGGCGTTTACTGGATGTACCTGGTGGGCTACTCAGCCACCAGGGACCTTCAGGATTCAAGGGGAATTAATAGGGATGTCCTAGTTAGAAATTAGCACTTAAAAGCCATTGAAATTCACTGAAAAAAACATAGGTTTCAGGTACGTTACAGTTAGAAATTAGCATTAAAAAAAACCTTAGAAATTCACTGAAAAAAACATAGGTATTAGGGACGTTATAGTTAGCTGGACATTTCTCTCTTACAAAACCATAGAAATTCCACTGTTATAGTTAGATCAGCTAACTATAACTCGCGCACCCGCAATGCACTGCTCATGACATCACATATCACATCATTCAAGACATGGTCAGTGACATCACTGATGACATCACTGATGACATCTCGTACCAGGTATTAAGCAATGTACGTATGCTTGTTTCGCTTCAAAGGATGGGCTATCTGTAATGTTTTCACTAAAGTATGAAGGGTGCAAGTAGTACCTTCAGATTTTGGCTACTTTTAGCAAACAATGTCTTTTTTGACATCTGTTGCATAGTGTACACTTTTCTGTAAAATTATACGCAATACAAGTTATGGCCGCGTACACTTAGTTCTAAGTGTACGCGGCCATAACTTGTATTGCATATAATTTTAACATGGCCACTATGGATTTCGGCTCTAGTAGTCGCTCCGCATAGGAAGTCCTCTGTCTATTACCATGAAATGCACGGTGGTCTAACGTGTTGTATATATGGGTGACTTTTGTATTGTACTTCCATCGTGTGAACAAGGCGTAATGCCGAAAGGCGTTGTGTGGAAGCTAATTAAATTTTCCTGAATCATCACCACCGCTGGATTTTGAGAGTGCATTAATTTTGCGCTGGCGATAAGGACTGTGAATTTGAAATACTGGGTGCTCTCCTGGGGCATGCACCACCCTCCAAGGGTCTGTGGTCTCAGTAAGAAGCAGTTGTAAAGTTGGAAGTTAACGAGAGACCTCCATTTGGACCGGGCACTGTAATTAAGAGGAGTCCCAAGGGTCAAAGATTGACAGCAGCACAAGAAAAACACTTCCCAGAGGTGAGGATCGGGGGTCGGGTTGGCAGGGAAGAGGGTTGACGCACGGAGAGACTGTGTGCCATCTCCATTTTTTGTTAGTCCAACCGGTGGCTTCTGGGGGTGGGGAACCTTTTACCCCTTACCACAGTAGCAAACCGCTAGAAGGGTGACATTTGAATTGTCAGTACAGCGACAGAGGGAACCCGAGATCTCTTGAGTGAATCCAACGGTACAGCACCTAATACTAATGTTATGAATCAATCAGGAAACCTAAATACGTTCTTGTGATACGATTAATTCGCCATCATGGAGGAAGAAAGCGAGAGAAGGGCAGCTGCCCAATCGCTATTTGCCAGAGCAACTGGCGTGAACGTCAAGGCAACAACAACAACCAGTAGGGATTCAACCAATGAGGATGAACTTAAAAACAGATGTATCAAAGTGGTGAGAGGCCATATCCTTGCAGGACTACATCGACAAGGATATGGTCCCAAGAGGCCTGCAAATCTACACTATTCCCTCGTATGAAAATCCCAATCCCAAAATGCTGGAAGAATGGGTGCAAAACTTAGCCCTAAGTTCCAAAAGGATACTAGAAATTTTAGTAAAGTACGCATAGTCAGACAGGGAGAAATTACTAGAAGAAATAAAGAAATACACAGAAGTTCTGACCACTCACATGGATCCGACCGCATATAGCAAAGCAATGGAGGGAATTAAGAAGAGAATTAAAAAACATGAAACAGACATTAAAGAACGCAAATAGTGGAAACTCGACAGAGACTGTGAAGACCATGAACATGGCTGTATCCTGACCTTCAGTAGAAAGTGTGACCATATCTATTAGAACCAAATACCAGGCACAAGCCCATCAACAAGGATCTCAGAAAGCTCTGTAACTGAGGAAACATCTATCAGTGGCAATGAGATGGATAACTTGGCAACATTGAGTAACAGGTCTATGGAAGGAAGAATGAGCAGTCGTCCGGCCACTTTTTTAGACGAATACAGAAACCTTCGGAGGGCGGCGGAAAACCCAGAGAGGACCATCGACAACGAAGCCAAAACCACAAAGAGGCCACGGAAGAGGAAAAGGCACAACAAGGAAAGATGAAAGTGAATCCAACAAAGGTGGAAGGGGGCACATGGACAACAGGTGAAAAGCTCCACAACAGCAGAATGATGGATATGGACACTGTGAATAAAACCATTATCAACTTATCCAGAAGGAACATCAATGACATGGAGAAGAGAACTCTTTGTCTGGGTATGTCATTCTGCGCCTCACTCCCCTTTAACTATGCAGAAACTCGCATTGACTTGTTCAAGTTTATCCGCAGATTAAAACTTAAGAAATGGCATCTACTCAAACCAAGCAAATCAAGAGACCACCAAAGAGGGGGACCTGTAGAAAGTATGGTAGGCTTGAACATAAGTGATGTTAACACCCTAGTTTTGTTACATGAACTTGATTCTAATACAGAAGGAGAGGACACAATACACGATGATAGAATAGACAATTTATTAGACTGGATGGATGTAACACACAACCATACTGCAATGACACATTTTAAACCACGTTCCACTTTTTATCCACCATTAGGACACAACAGCATTGATATGTTTCATGATGTTGTTAGCACCCAGTTGGTGAAATTCAGACATAAGAAATGGTTTGAGACACAACAAACACACAATCTCACGCCACCCCAAAAGAAAGCTTTGCTCTCTCTGTCAGAGGATAGCGACATTGTCATCTGTCCGGCAGACAAGGGTGGCAATGTGGTTATCCTAGACAGAGAGAAGTATATTGCGGAAGCACTAAGTCAGCTTACTGACCGCAAATTCTACATAGAAGTCAACAGGGAGACATATTCCAACAGCATTGTGTTTGGGATAAACTTAGGAACTGGAAAGACCTAGGGACATTAGAATGGGATTTAAAACAAGATTATCCAATCTCACCAGTACTGTATGTTCTCCCGAAGGTACACAAAGATCAGTCGAATCCCCCGGGGAGACCCATAGTATCCTCCAGGGGAAGTGTCACAGAAAAAATATCCAAATACGTCGATTTCTTTCTCAGGGAACATGTCAGAAAACTCCCTTCCCATGTAAAGGACACCAAGGACTTCCTTTGCAAAGTGGAGGGCATACACTGGGAAGAGGGTCTCCGTGTGGTCACACTGGATGTCAATTCACTCTACACCATAATTAAACACGAGCATGGTGTAGAGGCGTGTAAATGATTTTTACAGACTAGACATATCAGGTTTTAGCCCAATACCACCATGGTCCTCGAAATGATAGAGTTTTGCCTCACAAATAATATCTTTATGTTTAATAGCACTCTATACAAACAAGTGACCAGTACCGCAATGGAGACTTGTTTTGCCCCATCGTTTGCGAACCTGTTCCTAGCCAAATGGGAGGAAGAGACTCTAGGCAATACATCAATCTTTCCGGAGGTGGAACAAGTGGAGCTCTGGCTCCGCTATATTGATGATATTTTCATTGTGTGGAGGGGTGACGAGGCAGAAACCATTGCATTTCTCAACAAGCTAAATGACAACAAATATAACATCACACTCACTAGCACCATGAGTAGGACTACAGTTGAATTTCTGGACCCCAAGGTGGAAGTAGTGGGCAATGGTATACAAACCACACTTTTCCGGAAAGACACGGCAGGAAACACCTTACTGCATGCCCTCAGCAGTCACCCAGATCCTCTTAAATGGAGTATTCAGTTTGGGGAGCTGCTGAGGGCAAAACGTAATTGCAGTACAGAAGCAGGTTTTAAGGCTGAATCGGCTATCATGACTGAAAGGTTCAAGGCCAGAGGATACCCACAGTGGGTTCTCAACAAAGCACTCAGAAAAGTGGAACAAGTGCAAAGATCAGATACTCTCCAGGAAAAGACTGAGGGAGATTCATATGCAACAGAGCACAACACCAGAATGATACTGACGTATAATAGAAACACCAGGGACATCAGAAACATTCTCAATAGACACTGGGATATTTCAAAAGTGACCCCAACATAGATCCCACTATAAGTGAGAAACCTTGCATCACATACAGAAAGGGCTACAGTCTCAGGGACAGGATGGTACATAGTGACATAACCATCTACAGTACCATGAAGGACCGAGACTAAAGGGCTTCTTTCCATGCGGACATTGCAGGGCCTGCAAAAATAGAGTAATAAAGAAAGATTTTCCTGGAGGGGGGGTAAAATGAGATCCAGCACCCAGTTTTTAACATGTGGGACCCCCTTTGTAATTTACTGCTTAGTTTGCCCATGCAATTTGAAATATGTGGGCAGCACTGTTCATCCAGCAAAAAAACGGGTGCTGGAGCATATGCGAGCAATTACTAATCATGACCAACAATATCCTGTGGCTCGCCATTTTCAACAACACCACTTTTCCAACAATGCCTTACTGAGTTACTGCATCATAGAACACATCCTGAGGCCCCCAAGGGGAGGGAACAGAGTGTTAAAACTTAGGCAATGGGAATCCAGATATATCATTGATCTCCAGACAATATCCCCGGGGGTTAAACCTTGACAAAGAATTGAGAATACACCTGTATGAAACATAAATATTTTGGTCAATTCATATGTCTTCCTCCATAGCTTCACTAGTGAGCTTGTAAATTTCAATGTAGTATGTAATCTAACTGAAGAGTTGTGGATTATTTTAATATTTACTGATCACATTTTTCTTGTTCTTTTTCTCTCTTTTGTCTCTCTCCCCTTTTCACTACAGGAGGAAAGGACCCACACTACTCCGGTAGTTTCACATTCACAGGTTCCCTAACCTTTTTTCAAGAGGCACGGGGAGAAACGGTATCACGTACTAGAAGATTGGTCACCTGTGGTTTGTCATCTTTTCTTTGTCTTAACCCTTTTGTATGCAATATTAGACTGTGTCTCTTTCATGTACAATATGACACCTAACCACTTACATTGGGCACTGGCCCAAGATAGCAGTACCACGGGATCACTGCATCATACCGGTTAACTATGTAGATATGCTAACGTATTGGATACATGTCGAACACTATATTACATGATATAACATGTTTCATTCAGTGTTACACAACAGGCTGCACTGATTCATTGGTGCATAAATTACATGACGATTTACACAGGTGCCAGAACAGCTGATGACATGATATCATGTTTTGGAACATGTTTAACCCTGGACCATTTTCCAGCACACAGGTTGTGTCCTATTTATATTTTGCAATTGGACATATTGCACTATAGGACAGTCCACAGGCTGCATTGTCAAGTTTCATTATAATCTCTTTGTCTATACATTCTCATTGTGGTGCATTTAACTCTCAAAATCCAAGTGTAAGAAAACCCGTCTCTAGAGATATACAGCACTGGCTGCACCAACAAGGGTGACGAGCTCTGGTTGATGCACCTGTGCCCAGCGAGTGGTACTGAGACTGGAGAAGACTTTGGGCAGCATCTCCAGCACCCCCCAAAAAGTGTTGCTCTCTACTGAAGAAGGACAATTATCCTGAAACACGTGTCTAGAGATACACAGTAATGGCTGCATCAACAAGGGTGAAAAACTAAAGCCTGACACAGAAGAAAGTATTATCATGCACTGCATTTATTATGATGCATCGGGGCAAACAGAGTGCTGGAGTGTGAGGCAGTGTGCGCCCACGCCCCTCCTATTTGAAAAGGCTCCCTTGAGCTAACGAGCTTATGAGCTCTGGTTGATGCACCTGCGCCCAACGAGTGGTGAGACCTTGTTCTGCTCGATTTTCCCGGCCTTTTTGTGTTGTAGGGTGATTACTGTGACTTCAGTCTCTTACCATCCAAGTCTAAGGGTTAGAGTAGTGAATGGAGCCTATCTGCTGGGCACTTCGACATGATCCTGTGCTCTTCCCGTAGATCAGGGCTTGCACACATAACCTAGGGGATAGATTTGTTAGTATTAGGGATAACCTGTCCTGTAGTGAGGGTATTTCCTGGAGCCGTGCTGAATTCAGACCTGGTAGGCCTCAAACGGGAGAGACTCCATCTTTCTTTCTGCTCCGACAGCTTGGGAAGCTTCTAGGTCAAAGGGAGTGTTTTAGTTATGAGGTGTTATTCGCTTGGAGAGAACCGGTTCGGGCCGGCCCTTATCGAAGGATTGTATTTTTCTTCATGCCGAAGACACTACATCAGGCCGGCCGGCTGGGAAAGTGTCCTTGGTACGGGGAGGTACAAGAATTTGGTGGGCGGCAGGTTACGGGCCGGAATTTTCCATGAGGAAATGCATCTCTATATTAGTGAAAGTCCGAGGCAGTCGTGGGCACTTGTTTCAGTCCGTAGGCGGCGTCTGGCCGTTAGCAGTAGAGCTACTACTTATTCCAGGGAAGACAAACGCCATCTTGAAGGTGGAGAAGAAACCGAGAGACAGATACTCTCCTAGTAGAGTAGCCAGAGAGGAGAGAGTAGCCGATGAGGAAGAGGTCCCAGTGGCTCGGAGAAGGGTGAAGGGAACAGATCCGTGCGCGGAGGTGTGACTTCCAGACGAGCCGAGGCATAGACGAGAAGGGAACCTAGATGACCACGGAGTGCAGGCTACACACTATTAAGGTGATGTCGACCCTTTCTTATTAGATTGTACAACTTAATCTTTCACTTTTCTTTACAGGTTGTGAGTTATATTGTAATGTTATGAAATAAGTAATAAAATACCCCAGTTTGTGGTGAACCAACATGTGCTGCGTGTTCTTGTGTGGGAGGGTATATTCCTCTAGTCAGCTGCGGCTATATGAACAGATGTCAACCCTGATCAGGTAAGTGGTAACTGAACAAGGGAGAAGAGGAGCCCCTCAAACCAGGGAACAGGTTGTGCTCGAACTAGTAATCTTTGTGTGATCCGATGAATAATGATACCCCAGTTTGTAGTGGACCAACGTGTGCTGTGTGTTCTTGTATGAGAGGGTAGCCTATTCCTCCAGTCAGCTGCGGCTATATGAACAGATGTTAACCCTGATCGGATGAGTGGTAACTGAATAAGGGGGAAGGGGAGCCCCTCGAACCAGAGAACAGGCAGTGCTCGAACTAACAGTCTTTGTGTGATGATGTTATGGTGATCATAGGATGAACTTGTGCTGATACTGCCGTCTGGGTAGAGAGTCCTGGGTTCGTATGGGACCGCGAGGCCGCCACTTGTGATACTGCCGTCTGGGTAGAGAGTCCTGGGTTCGTATGGGACCGCGAGGCCGCCACTTGTGATACTGCCGTCTGGGTAGAGAGTCCTGGGTTCGTATGGGACCGCGAGGCCGCCACTTGTGATACTGCCGTCTGGGTAGAGAGTTCTGGGTTCGTATGGGACCGCGAGGCCGCCACTTGTAATACTGCCGTCTGGGTAGAGAGTCCTGGGTTCGTATGGGACCGCGAGGCCGCCACTTGTGATACTGCCGTCTGGGTAGAGAGTCCTGGGTTCGTATGGGACCGCGAGGCCGCCACTTGTGATACTGCCGTCTGGGTAGAGAGTCCTGGGTTCGTATGGGACCGCGAGGCCGCCACTTGTGATACTGCCGTCTGGGTAGAGAGTCCTGGGTTCGTATGGGACCGCGAGGCCGCCATTTGTGATACTGCCGTCTGGGTAGAGAGTTCTGGGTTCGTATGGGACCGCGAGGCCGCCATTTGTGATACTGCCGTCTGGGTAGAGAGTTCTGGATCCGTATGGGATCGTGAGGCCGCCGATTGTAAAAGGTCTTGGTATGTGTATTAGGAATTCCCTGTCCTTAGGCGGTAGATATATGTGGTTACCTATTGTAAATAGGTCCTAGGGACGAAGGAAAGTTCTGGCTGGGTTAGTGAGGCTCTGATGAGCGAATTCTACCTGATCCAAAAACCCATAGCAGAACATTTGGCATCACGAACCGTTTACGAAACCTGTGTGCGTTGTGGTTGTGTCGTGTTTGCTTTCGGCGCGTGCGTGGTTTTGTTTGTATATTATTTGTGGTATATTTCTACGTATAGTTTTTTTTTCTCTCTCTTCTTTCTTTTCTTTTTCTTCTTTTTCTTTTTTCTTTTCCGAGATGTTTTCTAGAAAGTCGAAATCTACTTTTCAGTTGCCCGTTGAGATTCCCGGTTGGGGTTCAACGCCTTATGAAGCCTTAGCCCGTGAGTGGGCTGATTCCACTGGTTTGAGTGAGAATTGGAATTCTTTTTTGGAGCTGGCGGAGCCGGCTAATGTGATTACTTGTTTACAGAAGGCACCCGTATCGAAGGGTGATGAGCTTCCCGTTTTGGGGCGCAGAGGTTGGATTGTTCTGTCTGCGTACAGGATTCTGCATGAGAGGTTGTTGAAGTTACAGAAAGTGCATAAGGATGTGGAAGCGAACTTTGTTGAGATTCAGAATGCTCATACTTTGTTGCGGTGTCAAAATAAGTTGCTTGCTGACAAACTTGAGACGTACCAAACTATTGCCGAGAGGGCGGCTGTGCGAATTGCTCGTTATAAATACAAGAACCGGCGTGGTCGGGTTTCGACGCGGAAGGTGCGTCTGGTCGTGGCGAAAGCCGGACTAGATTGGAATCCTGATGAATGGGATGGTAATATCTGGAACTCGAGTGACTCTTGTTCCTCGGGTGAGGAGTCTGCCAAGCGCGAGTCCTCTCGCTCCGGCCGTGATTGTGAGTCTGCTTCTCGCACCTCTGATGGTGCACCCCGTGATTGCGCTCGTCCCTCCAGTGGGGTCGCTGCTTCCTCCACTGATTGTTCTCCTGCGCGTACTGATCGGGCTCCTTGTGATGCTCGTCCCGCGGTCTCGGCACATCCAGTTTTTCGACGGAAATTGCAGCAGTCTCCCGCTGCTCCGAATGGTGTTTCTTTGGATTCTTTGGAGGATTTTACTCAACAAGAAATTAGTGATATTTTGCAGCGCTTTCGCCAGCGTGCTGGTGAGACCTTACTCACATGGATGGTTCGCCTTTATGAACTGGGCGCTGCTGGCATTATGTTGGATGCTGGCGATTGTTTGAAGTTTTGTTCCTTGAGTTCGGATTCTACTATACAGGATCATTTTCGTAACTTTAATGGTGGTGGTCAAATTTCTTTGCTTCAATTGGCGACTGAGGGTTGTAATCAAAAATGTCCTACTGAGTCTGACTGGCCTGCGAATGATAAACCGTGGTATACTTTGCGCGATGCTGCACAACGCCTCAAAGAAGAGGTGATGAAAACGGCAATTTTTCTAAATACTTCTGACAGGTTGCTTGATGGTTTCTTGACATCTTCTGTGCGGAATCGTATTATTTGTTCTTCCCCTGTTGCTTATAAGCAGGTCATGATGACTTTATTGATTAATCAGACTGGCAACATGTTATCTGTGGTGCTGGAGTCGATACGCCAACTCGGTGAGTTGGGTGAGTGGTTTAAACCTGAACGACAGTCCCGGCCTGACACTCGTACTCCTGGTGACAATAAACTTTCTAGACGTGATATGTTTTTTGGTCTTGTGGCTGATGGTGTGCGGAAGGAGGATATTGACGGTGAGACTACTGCTCGTTTGTGGGAAATGTTTCGCAAACGTGGCTTGGATCGAAAGGAGGGTGCCCGGCATGTCCGGACGACTGAGTGTGATCGTGGTTTTTCTGACGGTAGCGGTGATGACGACCGCCGTGGGCGCTCTGTTCGTCGTGATGATCGACGTCCTGTACGTGATTTGTCCCCCCGTCGTGACGGAGACAGAGAGAGAGAGGGGGAAAAAGAAAGGGGGAGAGATGATTATGTTAATAGCAGACGTAGAGATGATAGGGATCAATCCCCTGAGTTGAGAAGGAGAGAGGATCGGCACAGATTGGCTGATCGATACCCGCAGCACAGTACAGAGGACAGGAATCCATTTCGTAATGGAGATGGATATGAACAGGAGGTATCGATACCTAAGAAACGTGAGAGTCTCTATCCTGATTTATCCTGGTACACAGAATGCAGTAAAAATGACTAGGAGATAGGTCAAGCTCCAGTACACAGATGGGCTCACAGAGATAATAGACCCTATGTAGATATTGATATTTATTGGAGACATCGTAATATCCAAAGGGCCCGAGCATTGGTAGATACAGGAGCGGAGGCCACTCTTATTCATGGAAAATCAAAGAAGTTTAAAGGTCAGTCTTTTACAATTACCGGATTAGGAGGAAAGGAAACTCCCGCAGTTCAAACGTTACTTGAAATGAGAATAGGTAGAATTCCTAGAAAAGAATACTCTGTATTAGTGGTGCCACTCTTAGAATTCATAATTGGAATTGATATTTTGAAAGGAATGACTTTGCACTTAGATGACGGATGTTACCAATTTGGAACTAAAAATTATATATCGTCCAGGCCTGTACGGGTTGGTCGTTTAAGAATGCCCCCCATAACAGTTCCCCAGGCGACAAAAGTGGTTTGTCAGAAGCAGTATCGTATTCCAGGTGGTCATGAAGAGATTAGTACCACTATTCAGGAGTTGGTGGATGTAGGAGTTATAACCCCAATTACTTCTGCTTGGAATAATCCTGTTTGGCCTGTACGTAAGAGTGATAATTCTTGGCGTATGACTGTTGATTATCGAGAATTAAATAAACACACACCCTCTTTGACTGTTGCAGTACCGGATGTTATTACCCTAATTGAAAGAATTCAAAAACATCCAGGTACATGGTATGCGTCCATTGATATTGCTAATGCTTTCTTTTCGATTCCGATTGCCCCTGAGTGTCAGGAACAATTCAGTTTTACGTGGAACGGGCGTCAGATGACGTTTAGAAGTCTTCCCCAGGGCTATGTACATAGTCCTACGATATGTCACCGGCTGGTGGCAGAGCATTTGGCTGAGGTACCGGTTCATCCACAAATTCAGATATGTCACTATATTGATGATATTTTGATCCAAGGCGAGACACAAGAGGAAGTTCAGACCCAATTGGACAGAGTCATTGAGTGCCTGCGTGAGAAAGGTTGGGAAATCAACCCGGATAAATTACAAGGTCCGTCCCAGGCTGTGAAATTTTTGGGTATTAATTGGCATGA
Organism: Triturus cristatus; assembly: GCF_964204655.1. NCBI lineage: Eukaryota > Metazoa > Chordata > Amphibia > Caudata > Salamandridae > Triturus > Triturus cristatus. The sequence continues at coordinate 324,391,748 of NC_140589.1, forward strand.
GGGGCACCGAGAAGTGATCCCTCAGGTTAAACAGAAGATCCTTGATTTTGCAGTTCCGAGGAGTAGGAAAGAAGCCCAAAGCTTCATTGGTTTGTTTGGTTTTTGGCGACAGCATATTCCTCATTTGAGTCAAATATTGGCCCCTTTGTACCGTGTCACTCGTAAAAAGAATGCATTTGAATGGGATAAACCACAGCAAGATGCGTTCAGTCTGGCAAAAGAAGCGATTCAGCATGCTCTGGATTTATGGCCTGTACGTGATGGTGATGTGGATTTGAATGTGTCGGTACAAGGTCTTTATGCGAATTGGAGTTTGTGGCAGAAACAAGGCAAGAGTAGAGTACCGTTAGGTTTCTGGACCAAAAAGTTACCTGATGCTGGTGAGCGTTATACACCTTTTGAGAAACAGTTACTTGCATGTTATTGGGCTCTGGTGGATACCGAGCAATTGACTTTGGGACATGATATAGTTTTGCGACCTGAAATTCCTATCATGCAGTGGGTTATGAGTTCGCCGAAAACTCACCGAATTGGACATGCTCAAGAGGAGAGTGTGATTAAATGGAAGTGGTATATACAAGACAGGGCGCGTGTGGGACAAAAAGGAGTTGCATCTTTGCATGAGCAGGTGGCGCGAGCGCCATCGACTGAGACTGAGAATGAATGTTCCGTACCTTTAGTACAGGAGTCTCCTGTTAAGTGGGGCAGACCTTTTGATGATTTTTCCGCTGAGGACAGAAATCATGTCTGGTTTACGGATGGTTCAGCAAGGTTCATAGGGACGAAGCGGCATTGGAAGGCGGTGTCCTATAATCCGATCACACAAAAATTGCTGAGCACAACTGGTGAGGGTAAGAGCAGCCAATTTGCTGAACTCTATGCTGTCTATCAAGCTTTGAAACAAGAGTTACCTGGTACATGTCATATTTTCACCGACTCCTGGTCTACTGCCAATGGACTGGCAGTTTGGTTGCCGACTTGGCATTCCCATGGTTGGGAATTACATTCCAAAGAACTATGGGGAAAAGAATTATGGCAGGAGATTTGGGAAATGCTCCCACAGAGTACTGTTACAATCTTCCATGTGGATGCTCATACCCCGATAGACTCTCTTGACAATTTTTTTCATAACATTGCAGATGAGAAATCCAAAATTGCTGAGGCAGTGGTGGACAGGCAAGATTCTGATATTGCGGGATTGCCGAAATGGGCCCACCAGAAAGCAGGACACTTTGGAGAGAAAGCCACTAGCAGGTGGGCTGCTGATCGAGGAATTTATATTCCCCTAGACTTAATTAAAAATGTTATTCTACATTGTCCCATTTGTCAACATATCAGGCAGCGTAAAGTGCCCCAAATTGTTAAAGGTCATTTGCATCGCGGGAAATTGCCCGCTCAAATTTGGCAGATTGATTACATCGGCCCACTTCCTATGAGTAGGAATTGTCAATATGTTTGCACTATTGTTGACACATACAGTGGCCTATTGGTGGCCCTTCCCTGTAAGCAAGCTACTCAATTGAATACCATTAAAACATTGGAATTGATTATGATGTATTATGGTGTGCCATTCCAAATTCAATCTGATAATGCATCCCATTTTCGTGGAAGATTGGTACAGGAATTCTGTGTGGAAAACAATATTGAATGGATTTTTCATGTCCCATACTATCCACAGGCCTCGGGTCTTGTGGAGAGATTGAATGGTCTGCTGAAGGGGCAGCTGCGTAAATTAACAGATGACAAATATAAGAATTGGCGAGACTTTTTGTCCCAAGCGCTATTAATTTTGAATAATCGTCCTTTTCTAAATGCTGAATCTCCACTTATGCGTTTGTTCCCTCCGAATGTTAATGCTCAGCCAAATGAAATCAGAGAGACTGTGATGTACTGGGAAATTACTCCCGGAGCTTTGGCTCCATGTAGAGCGACCCCAGGGTCGGCAGGTTTAGACTTGCATGCCATGGATGACACCGTTTTAAAAAGTAAAGATCGGGTCATCATTGCAACCGGTGTTGGAGTTCATATACCAACTGGGAATTTCGGATTAATCGCCCCTAGATTGGGGCTGGCTGTGAAAGGCGTTCAGGTGCTTGGAGGAATAATTGACAGTGATTATCAGGGAGAGATTAAGGTGCTCCTGCTAAATAGCAGTGAGGTTGACTTACTGTTACATCAAACTGACCGAGTGGCTCAATTGTTAATAATGCCTGTTTTCAGTGGGGAGGTTATAAAAGGCACTGCCCCAACGTTGCTAACTGTACGAGGCCAGAAAGGCTTTGGCTCCACGGATAATCCTGGGGCCAGAGTTTGGGTGCAGTCGCCTAAGAATCCCCCTGAACAAGCAGAGGTCATTGCAACCGGTCATGATAATACCATTTTAGTTATGAGACCAGGGAAAGATAGCTGGGAAGCAGTCCTGGCTGACAAATGTTACTTACGAGAATGAATAATGCCTGTATTTGATTTTCTTTCAGATCATTCTTTGGACTGTTGCTGCAGGATGTGTCGGAAGTGGACTGTTTTCGGGCTGGTACGACGAGAGAGGAGGGATCCCATCAACCCGGGATGAGCCAAGAATCCGAGTGTCGCGTTCATTCACTGCGTGGGATTCGTCGTCGAACTTTTGGACTGCACTAGCGAAGCGGGTGACTAGCGCCCCTCATTTCTGCTTGACACCGATGAGATCAGTGAACGATATTTTAGCAACTTGTCTGGTTGCTGTCCCTGCGTCACTGGAGACTTTAACTCGTGTTTTTAATATATCCGAGGCTCGCCCCAATGTTCTTCTGGGAGACTTTGCCACCCATGAATATTGCCCCTCGTGTACTGAACTGTCAGACCCGATACCTCCCATCCAGTCTCAAATAACTACCTATAATATCACACAAGGTGATTTATGTTTTTTCCTCACGTGTAATCCTAGTGCGATCTCTGAATGTGTGCGCTTAAAACTAAAAGGTGCCACGTTATTTACCGCTCATGAACGAACTTTGTGCCTTCAAAGGACACCGAAAACATGTACTCCTGTTCTAAATAATATGACTTGCAAGAGCTTGGTAGTTACCCCCAGCCATTATCACACGATGTTACTACCCGCCGGATGGCTTTTCTCATGTGGTAATACTTCCTGGCCATATGTCCCCGCAAATATCTCTGGAGGCCCTTGTGCACTAGACTGAGTTTACTCATGTTCGCTTCACATCCAAATGCCAACTCTCGCGTGATTCGAGATACAGTGAAGTTACATGAGGATTGTGACTCATCTTTACATTTATATTCCAAGTCTGAATACCTTAGCCTGGCTATTTCAATTATTGGTGTTCCTGCTTTGGCAGTTTATAATGCCAAATCTATTGGGAAAATGGCTTGCTGGATGGTGAAATCCATTAATCATACGTCTACAGTCCTGTCTGACATGCTATTAGACGCCCAGGGTGAACGCAGGGCTATCCTGCAAAACAGAGCGGCCATTGATTATCTTTTGCTTAAACATGGACATGATTGTTCTGACTTTGAGGGTCTTTGTTGTTTTAACTTGTCTGATCATACACAATCCATTCGAACCCATATCAATAAGTTACATGACTTGACAGAAGAAGTTAGAAAACACATTGACCAGGGCTGGTTTGACTGGATCTTTAATTGGTTACCCGATTTCCATATGTTACGTCAAGTATTAGGAGGTATTCTGATTGCTATCGCCATTTTAATATCTATCTGTTGCTTTATTCAGTGTATTCCTTCACTACTTCAATTTTGCACACCTGGTACTAGACATAGATCAGTTAGTTTTGTTTCATATTATTCTTCCACAGATGTTAGTTCCGTTTAATGGATGTATAATAGACTGAAGTCAAGGGTGAAATGTTCTGCTCGATTTTCCCGGCCTTGTTGTGTTGTAGGGTGATTACTGTGACTTCAGTCTCTTACCATCCAAGTCTAAGGGTTAGAGTAGTGAATGGAGCCTATCTGCTGGGCACTTCGACATGATCCTGTGCTCTTCCCGTAGATCAGGGCTTGCACACATAACCTAGGGGATAGATTTGTTAGTATTAGGGATAACCTGTCCTGTAGTGAGGGTATTTCCTGGAGCCGTGCTGAATTCAGACCTGGTAGGCCTCAAACGGGAGAGACTCCATCTTTCTTTCTGCTCCGACAGCTTGGGAAGCTTCTAGGTCAAAGGGAGTGTTTTAGTTATGAGGTGTTATTTGCTTGGAGAGAACCGGTTCGGGCCGGCCCTTATCGAAGGATTGTATTTTTCTTCATGCCGAAGACACTACATCAGGCCGGCCGGCTGGGAAAGTGTCCTTGGTACGGGGAGGTACAAGAATTTGGTGGGCGGCAGGTTACGGGCCGGAATTTTCCACGAGGAAATGCATCTCTATATTAGTGAAAGTCCGAGGCAGTTGTGGGCACTTGTTTCAGTCCGTAGGCGGCGTCTGGCCGTTAGCAGTAGAGCTACTACTTATTCCAGGGAAGACAAACGCCATCTTGAAGGCGGAGAAGAAACCGAGAGACAGATACTCTCCTAGTAGAGTAGCCAGAGAGGAGAGAGTAGCCGATGAGGAAGAGGTCCCAGTGGCTCGGAGAAGGGTGAAGGGAACAGATCCGTGCGCGGAGGTGTGACTTCCAGACGAGCCGAGGCATAGACGAGAAGGGAACCTAGATGACCACGGAGTGCAGGCTACACACTATTAAGGTGATGTCGACCCTTTCTTATTAGATTGTACAACTTAATCTTTCACTTTTCTTTACAGGTTGTGAGTTATATTGTAATGTTATGAAATAAGTAATAAAATACCCCAGTTTGTGGTGAACCAACATGTGCTGCGTGTTCTTGTGTGGGAGGGTAGCCTATTCCTCTAGTCAGCTGCGGCTATATGAACAGATGTCAACCCTGATCAGGTAAGTGGTAACTGAACAAGGGAGAAGAGGAGCCCCTCAAACCAGGGAACAGGTTGTGCTCGAACTAGTAATCTTTGTGTGATCCGATGAATAATGATACCCCAGTTTGTAGTGGACCAACGTGTGCTGTGTGTTCTTGTATGAGAGGGTAGCCTATTCCTCCAGTCAGCTGCGGCTATATGAACAGATGTTAACCCTGATCGGATGAGTGGTAACTGAATAAGGGGGAAGGGGAGCCCCTCGAACCAGAGAACAGGCAGTGCTCGAACTAACAGTCTTTGTGTGATGATGTTATGGTGATCATAGGATGAACTTGTGCTGATACTGCCGTCTGGGTAGAGAGTCCTGGGTTCGTATGGGACCGCGAGGCCGCCACTTGTGATACTGCCGTCTGGGTAGAGAGTCCTGGGTTCGTATGGGACCGCGAGGCCGCCACTTGTGATACTGCCGTCTGGGTAGAGAGTCCTGGGTTCGTATGGGACCGCGAGGCCGCCACTTGTGATACTGCCGTCTGGGTAGAGAGTACTGGGTTCGTATGGGACCGCGAGGCCGCCACTTGTAATACTGCCGTCTGGGTAGAGAGTCCTGGGTTCGTATGGGACCGCGAGGCCGCCACTTGTGATACTGCCGTCTGGGTAGAGAGTCCTGGGTTCGTATGGGACCGCGAGGCCGCCACTTGTGATACTGCCGTCTGGGTAGAGAGTCCTGGGTTCGTATGGGACCGCGAGGCCGCCACTTGTGATACTGCCGTCTGGGTAGCGAGTCCTGGGTTCGTATGGGACCGCGAGGCCGCCATTTGTGATACTGCCGTCTGGGTAGAGAGTTCTGGGTTTGTATGGGACCGCGAGGCCGCCATTTGTGATACTGCCATCTGGGTAGAGAGTTCTGGATCCGTATGGGATCGCGAGGCCGCCGATTGTAAAAGGTCTTGGTATGTGTATTAGGAATTCCCTGTCCTTAGGCGGTAGATATATGTGGTTACCTATTGTAAATAGGTCCTAGGGACGAAGGAACGTTCTGGCTGGGTTAGTGAGGCTCTGATGAGCGAATTCTACCTGATCCAAAAACCCATAGCAGAACAGACCTGAGAAGACTTTGGGCAGCATCTCCAGCATGCCAAAAAAAAGTATTGCTCTCTATTGAAGAAAGACAATTATCCTGAAACACGTGTCTAGAGATAAACAGCACTGGCTGCATCAACAAGGGTGAAAAACTAAAGCCAGACACAGAAGAAAGTGTTATCATGCACTGCATTTATTATGATGCATTGGGGCAAACTGAGTGCTGGAGTGTGAGGCAGTGTGCGCCCACCCCCCATCCAATGAGTTACTTTATAGGGAAATGAGTGGGTGTGTGTGTGTAGACCTAGGAATGAGTGAGTGAGTTTCTTGTAAGTGGTATTGTTGTGTCCATGATTTTGAACATGGTAGTCTCTATTTTAGAGTGGGTGTATCAAAGCTTATATTAGACTGTAATGAGGTGCTTCAGATTATCACGTGGATGACGTCATCAGTGATGTCATTTGAGATGTCATCAGTGATGTCACCGACAATGTCATGAGTGATGTAATATGTGACGTCATCAGCAGTGCATTGCGGGGGCGCGAGTTATAGTTAGCTCTGCTAACTATAACAGACAAATTTCTCTGGTTTTGTACAAGTGAAATGTCCAGCTAACTATAACGTCCTTGAAACCTGTGATTTTTTTCAGTGAATTGCTAAGGTTTTTTAAATGCTTATTTCTAACTATAACGTGCCTAAAACATATGTTTTTTTCAGTGAATTTCAAAGGTTTTTTAAATGTTAATTTCTAAATATAACGTCCCTGAAACCTATGCTTTTTTCAGTGGATTTCAAAGGTTTTCTAAATGCTATTTTATAACTATAAATTCCCTGAAACTTTTGTTTTTTTCTGTGATTTTCAAAGGTTTTTTTAAGTGATATTTTGTAAGTGTTATATGTAAAACATATTTTTAGTTAGGTTTTTATTTGTTGTAAAAATAATATAATGTATTTGTTTTTGAAAATACATACTTTTTTTTTAAAGTGGAGTCGTGTACCGAGCGTGTCCCTATCTTGGTGGGTGCGTGGATTCAAGACGCCATATTGCTAAAGTTGTGGTGAATGCGCATTTGGTATGCGACGGGTGCGCAGTGTCAGGCCCCGCGTAACGTCACTTACGTATGCGGTCGCGCCGGGTGCTCGACTCCCGTAAAATGTTTATATTTTAAAACTATATGTATATAGCTTAAACATGTGTATTAAAGCAAGAGATTATTTAAACTAAATAGAAAAATCATATATTTCTAATTGGAATAAAGTTATATTATTGTTAAATATATTTTCCTGAAGTCGCGCCAGGTGCGCGCTGGTTGCGCGCCGGGTGCGTGATCCCACGTGATTTGAAAAGAAAGCATCCTATTGGTTTACAAGGTTTTGTTTCTAGAATTTGAAGGACCCCCTTCCTTTTTTTTCATTCCTACATCTACATCCTAGGAGACACACCTGTTGTGTTTGCTAGCTACCTTGTTCTTTGTTTTGGTGTTTTTTTTTCATAGTTAAAATGACTTCTTCAACTGATGTCAACTTGGTAACAGAGGAAGAAGAGATTCAGGAAGAAGTAAAAAAGAAGAAAGAATCGATTGTTTGGGCCTTCTTCAAAATTCCTGATGGGGAGAAGAAGGTCAATGCTAGAAAAGTAATCTGCACTCTATGCCCGAGGGTGCTCTCACTCGGAAGCGAAAAATAATATTCTTGTGGCACGTCCAGCATGCTCAAACATCTCCAGACACTACATCCTCGGCATCTGGCCAGCAAACAACATTGTCGCGCCCAGGAAGCTGCGCAGCATGATGACCAGGCTGCAGGACCAAGCACCTCTGGAGTAAACCGTGGACCTGACATCCGTCCAGAGTTCGCTAATATTAAACAACTTTGTATCAAGTGCAATGCTATAGTGTGTTTCGGCGAGCAGTCTGTTCATGCTGTGGTTTCTGCCGCAAGAAACCACAAATGTTATTTTTTTTGTTGTTGCATTTTTTCTTTTAATGACTGTTTAATTGCAAAATAAGACACTTTGTTCTGTTGTTTTTCCTTTTTTTTTTTAAACCCGAAACATTTACAAAATAGTTAAAAAACACAAAAAAATTATAAAATTGAAAAAAGAAGGAAAAAAACGGTTCTGTTCAGAACCACCTATTCTGTTTAAAAAAGAGCAATACGTGTATAGTACTGCCTGGATGATTGCATATGTACATATGTAGTGCTTGAGTGATTGAAAGAGTGCATGAGTAGTGCATAAGTGATCGTATGAGTGCTTGTGTGAGTGGATGAGTGCATTGGTAGTGCATGGGTGTTTCCATGAGTACATGGGTAGTCCCTGTGTGATTGGACAAGTGCATGGGTAATGCCTGACTGATTGCATGAGTTCATGGGTAGTGCCTGCATGATTGGATGAGTGTATGGGTAATGCCTAGCTTATTGTATGAGTGCATGGGTAGTACCTGCCTGATTGCATGAGTGCATAGAAAATGTGTGGTGATTACATATTTGCATGCGTAGTGCCTGCGTGACTGGAAGAGTGCATGAGTAATACTTGTGGTGGATGCATGGGTTAGTAAATAGAGGATTGTAGCAGTTCAAGTGTTAGTGACTGGGTCATTGCATGAGTACTGAGTGGATGATTAGAGTACTGCAAGAAGAATGCGTGGTGAATTTATAAGTGCTTGCATATTGAGTGCTTGGATTAGTACATGGTAGTGGCTGGGTGACTGGAGGAGTGCACGGGGAGTGACAGTGTGATTGCTGGACTGCATGGGTACTACCTGGGTAATTGGAGGAGTAGTGTGTAGGTGGTTAGAGGACTGCTTGGATAGTGCACATGTGATTGTAGCACTGCATGTGTTAGTGCCTTGGTCATTGCATGAGTACATGGATAGTGACTGGATACTTAGAGTGCTGCAAAGAGAGTGCATAGTGAATTTATATGTGCTTGGGTCTTGGCAGAGTGATTGGATAAGGACATGGAACTGGCTGGGTAATTACTAGAAGAGTGCATAGGTAGTAACAGGGAGATTAGTAAACTGTATAGCTAGCACTCAAAGGATTAGAGAAGTGCATGACTTAGTGCCTGGGTCATTCCATGAGTACATGGGTAGCGAATGGATGATTAGAGTGCTGCAAGGAGAGTGCAGTGTGAATTGATAAGTGCTTGTGTTTTGGCACAGTGATTAGATAAGGACATGGCAGAGTGATTAAAAGAGATCCACAGGGAGTGACAGGGGTATTGCTGGACTGCATGTGTAGTGCTCTGGAGATTTTACCACTGCATGACTTAGTGCATGAGTCATTGCATGAATGCATGGGTAGTGCTTGGACACTAACTGAGTGATTGCACATGATAGAATCAGTAAATCATTTTTCGTGTACTTATAAAATCACATATTCACTACCTTTGCACTCCTCTAATCAGTCAGGCACCTCTCAATAATTCAGTAAATATACATACAACTATATAAATACAATCTGAACACATACATGAGTCATTACATAATATCTAGTTAAATAGATAAGTACAACATCCCATAACAAGTAATATGTGGTGGTTTACTTTTGAGCTACATCTTGACCATTACATCTAGAAATATGCGACATCATCAAACTATACCTCTCAACAGATTTAAGAAAGAAGACTAATTAACAACACCTTTTATGAGCATTTTTACAACCACACTTTTATTATATATCTTCACCAAGGTATCTAAAATTATGTAGCATCATTCAACTATACCTTTGCTCAGACTACAAAAAGAAGCATAACTAACAACACCTTATTTCACCATTCTATCTTAAAACATATGGCATCATTTAACTTTACCTTCTGTACAAACTAATAACAGAAACTTAATTATTAACACCTTATATGATCATCTTTCAAACAGCACAGTTGTGCCGCATTTTACCTAACTATCTATAATTATGCAGTATCATTAAACTATACCTTTGTAGAGAGAAGAAAAAAATGATGCTTAATAAACTACACCTTATATGAACATCTTTCAAAATACACATTTGTAGTGCATGTTCAACCAACTATCTAAAAATATGAGGCATCATTCAGCTATACCTTTGAACAGACTTAAAAATATATATATATTACTGTACAGACTGTTTTTTAAACAAACTTCAAGTACAATAAAACTAATTCCAATATACATCTCTACATGTAATAATATATTTCAAACAACACAGTTTTAGAATAATGTCAAATCTTTTCTAAACAAACCTCAAAAATATATAACTCACCTTGCAAATAAATCTGTTGAATGAAAAATCTCACACACTCAGACAGGATTTTCTTTTACACACACTCAATATAAATCACCAGACACAAGGTTTCCCTCTCTTTTTCCATACAAATACACATAAGCAACAAATGACATTGCTTTCCAGAGATTTTCAAATTGTAAAACACATTTCCATTGGTCACAAATAATATCCCTAATCAACTGACTTCTTCACCCCTTCTGCTTAATGTCAGTTTCAATAGCAACAGGTCATGCAACATTCAATTTAACTGACAGGTCACAAGTTCACCACAGAATGTTGCAAATAAGAACAGCAGGTGTGGTTGCCTTTGCAAAACATGATCTTATCCTTTCTGCTGTACCTTTCAAACATTTTTTACTAACCAATAAGAAACATGCTTTTTAAACAAGCTAAACTGCACCCTATGTTTGAATGTATAATCTTCATAAACAGCCAATCAAATCTCTACTTTCTGAAAAACAGCATCTTTCCACCATTTTAGATACATCTCATTCTACCAACTGACTACCTCAGCTACAGACATCTTTTGATTACCTACAGACATCCCTTCAAGATGTTTTCTGTTTGGATTGTTTGGCACAGCTATGCATTCTGGTGCAAAGGGTATGCTGAACACAGAGGTATTGACATAGACCTAGCATTGCAAAATGTAGACATTAAATGGATTTGACAGAGAGGATTAAAGTGGCACCAATTGATGCCTTTGGTTAAAACCTTTTTACATCTCCAACCCCCTGACCTCATGATTGTGCACTGTGGTGGCAATGACCCATGCACATTGACTGGGGTAGGTCTGGAAATGCTGATTAAGGACACCTTGCAGAATTGATGTTGCTTTTCCCCCTAACTGCCTTTGTATACTCTAACATGCCAAAGACAGAAATGGAAGTGGTCCAATCAATTTTGTCCTCAGATTGAGAAAGCTAGAAAGAATGTCAATAAAGCTGTTTCTGCTTACCTCAGAGACCATAAAATGGGCTCCATATATAGCAACAATCTACGTTTCCATATGGAGGGCATCTACAGAAGTGACGGAGTACACTTCACTGATGAAGGGAGCAGAGTGTTTCTCAAGAACCTAAAGCTCTGCATCTGCACTTACATGTAGCTGCAAGAAACTCATTATAAACACAAAGGCTCTTTTTAGAGCCACCCAATTAGCCAACATATAACCTATATTTATATTAAAAAAAATCGTAATTATTTTAGCTTGAAGTCGCGCACCCAGTGCGACTGAAATCTGCGCACCCATCGCATTTACACTAGGGGGCCGCGCTGAGCACCGCGCACCCATCGCGTGCACACTAGGGGGCTGCGCTGAGCGCTGCCTACCCATCGCGTTCACACTAGGGGGCTACACTGAGCGCCACGCACCCATCGCGTTCACACTAGGGGGCCGCGCTGAGCGCCGCGCTAGGGTCGCGACTCCAATTTTAAAATAAATTAAAATTGGCCACTTCCATTAATTTTTTTATTTTTTTATTTTTAAAAAAGAGGCCTTGTGGGACCCCCTGATCAGGCCTAGGGTGTCAGGGTGCTTCTACCCTGCCCCCTTTTCTTGTTTTTTAACGTTTTTTCTACTGTTTTCTTGTGACTCGGTTCTACTGAGTCACAAGATGACTACCAACACTTCCTGGTTTGGAGTGTTGGCAGCCAATCACAGTGAAGCTCGTGGTCGGGAGGGTTCGCGAATCCACCGCTGCCCTAGATATCGAAACTTTTATTTTTTGAATTTCTCAACAACTACTGAATGGATTTACACCATTTAAAAACAAGCATTGGCATAGCCAATAGGTCTCGCTTTTGGGACCTTATAGGTATTTAGTTATGCAGCACAATATCCTTGGTGCAACAACTGTTGCTTGGCAAAACACTTATAAGGTCCCAAAGGCAAGATCTATTGGCTATGCCAATGCTTGTTGCTGTTTTTGTGGTACTGCAATTTATAGGGATGTTATTTGTCACAGTTTACAGTTTGGATTAGATCATTGATGACACTATTGTTCATAGGATCACGATGTTTCCAGTGACAACTTCTTGCTGCCCAGGTCACGCCTAGGCGTTCCTTTTCCTGTGGTTCTGCTGTCCTGATCGAGCCGAAGGTCCTGCTGCAGTTGTCTCCTCCCTTTGTGTGTGTGGTTGTGGTTGTGTGTGTGGTTGTGTGCGGTTGTGGGTGTGGGTGTGGTTGGGTATGGTTGTGTGTGTGGTTGTGGGTGTGGTTGTGGGTGTAGTTGTGTGTGTGTTTGTGTGTGTGGTTGTTTGTGTGTGGTTGTGTGTGTGTGGTTGTGTGTGGTTGTGGTTGTGTGTGTGTGTGTGTGTGTGGTTGTATGTGTGGTTGTCTGTGTGTGTGGTTGTGTGTGTGGTTGTGTGTGTGTGTGTGTGTGTGTGTGGGTGGTTGGGTGTGGGTGTTTGAGTGTGGGTGGTTGTGTGTGGTTGTGTGTGTATGTGTAATTGTGTGTGTGGTTGTATGTGTGGTTGTGTGTGTGTGTGGTTGTGTGTGTGGTTGTGGTTGTGTGTGTGGCAGTAATACTAAAAACATCTCAAAATAAAGGAACACAAACATCGAGTTTTGAGAAAGAGACAGTCAAACGGGCGCAGCACAGCATTGACACAACAACAAAAACAAAACAAGATCACTTAGGGAAGACTGAGTGCTGATAATGGATACACACAGCCCATCTTAAGAGTTCGATTGCAACCAATGTGCACTCAAACCTGCCCCCTCCTTGTGAGTTGCACCCCATATTTCATGAGTTATAACTGCTGCACCCACAATAGCGCTGTGAGATCTAAAGCGCAACATAGGTCTAATCAACTAAGCAGTCGCCAACATGCTGTGCTTTTAAAGAGAATGTGCCAAAAGTTTCCAGCTTCCTCATCATGTCCTCATGAAAGCGCCAACGGAAGGACTCCCTGAATGGTGCAACGGACATGAAGCAGCCGCTGCGATCAGAAATAAACATTGTGAACGTTGTCCAGTTTCACGGTAACATTTCCTTAATGTTCCTTAAGTCACAAAACAGTAATACTAAAAGCATCTCAAAATAAAGGAACACAAACATCGAAAGAGAAAGCACGTTGAGGCAGCGATGGAAGATACATTTAAGGTGGGTGTGATATTGCCTGATGGAGATGCACCCACTGGGAGAATCCCGAACGCTTGTAAGCGCGTAGGCGGGGGGAGGGGCGGAGGCAGGGATCAAGCAAGAGGAAAGACAGATGGTGCTGAAGGCTGGCGGTTCGCGCGTGCACGCTCGCGTGAACGCAAGCTTGTCGCCAGCCAGCAGCACTTTGAAAACTCACCTACTAAAGTCTCTTAGAGCAGCGCATGCGCATTGACTCCACGAGACCTAAAAACGCTACCCACATAGGCTCAAAACAAAGATAACAAACGTCCATCCACAAGCCCCCGTAGCGTGCTACTCGTGCGGGTTAGCGCTAGATAAATGCTGCAAACGATTATTCGTCTATTATGGTGCATTATAAATAACTCTCTAAATAGAACGAGTGTTCTCATGAGTTATTCCCAATTTTTACCGTTTTGCTGACTCCAAGCTTAGCAAGTGTGTTCAGGTCATGCTTTTCTGTATTAATAATAATGCACATATGGAAATTAATGAGGGGGCGGGGCTTTCATAGATGCATCCTTAGTTGATTAAATAACGCCAATAAAGCAGTTACTCAGTGTCAGGCCCAAATTTTGATCATTCCACCGATTTCTTTCTTACCAATTCCCAGTTACCCTTCGAGCAGTTTGTCAAAACATAAGCAAATCAGTAAACACAGACAGAGGACTACCTGAAGAAAGGAAGAAAAAAGAACAACAAAGTAGACAAGTGACCACGGCTTGAATGGAAATAATAGATACAGTGGCAAAAGCCGCTGCCTTTCGCGCGTGGAATTGATTCATTCTGTCAATTGATGCTTGATTTTAAAAAAGTTGCCTGAAAAACTGTCCGATTACATTTTGCACACGTGAAGCCAGCAGGGAGTATATACAGTATTCTAACAATGAAGACACTATAAAAAGTCAATGCTAAATTTATGGACGTTTTTAGTTGGTATTGGTGGTGGTTTAACTGTAAAATATGGATTACCGTTTTGAGATGACCGCCGTCTTTACATTTCCATTATTACCAGACAGCCAGCTTGGACTCAGGCGCTATCGTGATGTGTTTCCAGCCCCGATTGAAGATGGCCGCCGCCCATGGCACAGTGTTGTCCCACTGGAAAACCACTTTCGAAAAATTTTTATTAGCCAATCACAGATAGGGCTGTGACTGTACTGCTAACGGCCCCTGAAAAGGCGAAATGCGACATAATCTTTTTAAGCCTCAAAGCTATCAGCCAATGAAAATCTGGCAAAATGGAATCAACGTGCAGGTCAGTGGCAGACTGGAATTGGGTGTTAGGAGGGGATGAGAGACTCCGGACGGAAAACTTTTTTAGGATGATATTTACGTATTTTCTTTTGAATAGTAATGCAGTCACGTAGACAGGACATGTTTGAGATTGTCACGTAACCCCTTCTAATCTTGGCGTAAACGTGACTCGTTAAAGCAGTGTTCACCTCTAGAGTTCGACACAGAGCTCTTAAGTATTTACCTCTAATGGTCAACAAAATACTCACACCGGCACCCCTGGGGAACTGAACTGAACCCGGTTAAGTGCCCCGGGGGCACTGCAACTTTACATTGCTATCCCTACTTTACCTGTGCAAAGACAGATGGTGCTGGAGGCTGGCGGTTCACGCGTGCACGCTCGCGTGAACCCAAGCTTGTCGCCAGCCAGCAGCACTTTGAAAACTCACCTACTAAAGTCTCTCCGTGCGAGACCTGAAAAAAGTACACCTCTGTATTGGTGATGTTGTTAAAGTGAAAAAAGGCAGACTAACACGCAAAGGAGAAAGTAAATGCTCAGCTCCTTTAAAAGTTATTAATGTAATATGTAATTCTGCTTTATTGAGTGATGGAAAGGTGTGGCATGCTAGTAGAATTGCTAAATTCAGAGGTGAATTTGAACCTAATTTAGCTCAAGATATTCATTCTAACCATCACCCAATTAAATATGATTGGATTCAGGGTTATCCTTCTGACTCTGAGTTATCTCCTTGTGTTGCGGAAGGAGAAGATAGTGATGTGTCCAACACCAATCTGTGTGATTTTCCTGACGCAAGTAATTTGTCTAATACTCCCAGCGTTGACACTAATCTCACTAATTGTAATTTGGATAATTCTGGTGTAATTAACATGAGAGCTACCTCCAAGGAGTACATCATTCCTGAAAGAAATCCTGAAGTGACTAGAGCTGGTCCAGTTTGTGTTAAACCTCTTTATTTAAAGGATTACATCACACATGCTTGTCCATCTTGAATTATGTTAGCAAGTCGTCAAAAAAATAAATATATCTGAATTGTTATGCAACCTTTATTATTTTTTTTTGTGTTACATTTCTTTTGTGAGAAAGGGGAAGTGTTGTGTTTATGTCCTTGCTGCTACATGACCTCATTGAATTCCAGCCTTTGCATTCTGTAACCATGGAATCCAGTGAGATCAGATGAAGGCAGATCAAGGCTGGAAGAGGAGTGTTCAGACTGTCCTCCTCGACATACTGCTGGGTTCTTGCAATAAACCCTACAACTACAATTTGGGTTTGGATGTATTTATTTACGTAACATATTACACCCGTTAATTCCAAAGCTGGAAATAGAATGCTACTCAGAATTACCTAAAACATTATCCCCAAGGATAAGCTACCTCCCAGGCCACTTGTAATGATATCCTTAGTGGTAATATGTTCTGTATCACAAGTATGGTATGGTATGGTATGGTAGGGGTTTTTTATAGAGCGCACAACTCACCCTGGGGCATCTAGGCGCTTGACTGGGAGATGCGGGAGAAGAAATATACCTGCGGCGCATGGAAACAGATTAAAACAGGAAAGTTTTTTATTGCTTCCTGAAAATAGTCAGTGACTGAATTTTACGGACTGCTAACGGAAGCTTGTTCCAATAGCTCGGGGCTAAGAATGAGAAAGCTCTACCTCCAGTGCGTGTGAGGCAGATTCTGGGAATTTGAAGGAGGTCCAAAGTATTACATCTGAGATTTCTCTGAGGAGAGTATTTGACCAATTTCTTTCGAAGATAGTAAGGACCTCTTCCCCAAAGAGCATTATAGGTCAAACAGCAGATCTTAAAGATTGATTGATTTCTGATATTTAGCCAATGCAGTTCTCTCAGCAATGGTGTTGAGGGTGAGCCTGGAGGGCGATTCAAAACAAGCCGAGCTGCCGTATTTTTAATAACCTGGAGTTTAGCCAGGTGGGTTTGACTCACTTCAGCCAGCATCGCATTTCCGTAATCTAAGCGACTAACAACCATTGCCTGGACTAAGGTTCTACGCTGAGATATGGGGAGGTATGGGAAGATTTTCCTAAGCAACCTTAGTCCATAATAGCAGGAGCTGGTTATTGCTGCTACCTGATCTTTCATAGTGAGGGTCTGATCCAAGTAAATCCCAAGATTCTTTACCGACTGTTTGGGAATGGGGGGGGACCAAGTTGGTTGGGCCACCACTCATCAGACCAGCTGTTATTGGCTTTACCTAAAAGCATGACCTCTGTTTTAGCAGGGTTGAGCTGGAGGCAGTTTCTTGACATCCAGTCAAAGATGGCAAGCATACCGGAAGCAAAACGGGGTTTGTCGAGTTCTGGGTCCGGACCGATTGTGAAAATAAGCTGTGTGTCATCAGCATATGACACAATTTCAAAACCCAGATGCTCGACTGCTTTTGCCAAAGGAGCCATATATAGGTTAAAGAGAGTAGGGCTCAGGCAAGAGCCTTGGGGGACTTCCCTGTCAAGCAGCATTTTTTGAGAGACATACGGTCCCAGCATAACAGTTTGAGTTCGACCCAATAGGTACTGTTCTAGCCATTTCCAAGCTTGACCTTTGATGCCACAGTCCTGAAGTCTCTCCAACAGCTTCGCGTGGGATATAGTATTGAAAGCTGCGGAGAGATCAAGGAGGATCAGAATTACTGATCCTCCTTTATCAACAGTTAGCCTGAGAGAGTCTGTGACGGCCAACACAGCCGTTTCTGTACTAAAACCGGGGTGGAAACCAGATTGTGATGGATCTAAAAGATGGTTTTCCTCTAAGTACCGGCTTAATTGGCTGTTAATGCAGCTTTCCAAGATTTTACCTAGGAGAGGTAGCAAGGAGATGGGGCGGTAGTTTGCCAAAATCAAGGGGTCTGCCGATGCTTTCTTCAATATTGGACATACGACCGCCTCTTTCCAAGCAGTTGGAATTGTGTCCGACATGATGGAACTATTAAATATGTCTCGGATTGCCGGGGCACAGCTTAAGGCCAGCTCTGCCATAATTTTTGGAGGACAAGTATCCCATGGGGATCCCGATTTAGCTCTCAGGAGAGCTTTAGTCACCTCATCAACTGTGACTAACGAAAAACAGTTGAGGGAGCATATGTTTGTATTGTTTTGATTCCGGGGTGATTGAAAGGGAGCCGTCAGGGAATTATTAGTGGTGGGGAAATTAGCATAAATATAAAAAAAAAATTCCCGAAAAAAGGAGGCCAGGGAGTCACATAACTCCTGAGATTCTGGGAGCCGCTGTCTGCAGGCTTTTGGCGAGACAAAGTCCCTGACAACCTTAAATAGGGCTTTCTGGGAATTGCTAGCATTGTCAATTTGACCAATTATGTATTGCTGTCTGGCAATCTTTAGGTTCAGGTGGTATTTGGACAGTGCCCTCTTGTACAGTGTTCTGTTTTCCTCAGATTTGTCCGAGCGCCATCTCCTTTCTAGACGCCGACAGCTAGACCTTTCTAGCTTCAGTATACCTGAGAACCAGGGGGTTGAAACTCTCTGGGGCCTAGATTTCGATAATTTCTTTGGAATGATTTTGTCCAATGCTCCTTCCAATGCTGTATTAAAAATTTTCAGTTGTTCACAAATGTCTTTAGTATTGTCTATTTGGTGCAAGGAGAAAGTCTCATTAAATGCCACAGGGGAGAGATTATCCCATCTCCTACGTAGCCTTAGGGGTAGTTTAGTGGGCCGTATTACACTTGATTCGACCAAGCAAGTTATATGGATCGTAATCATATAGTGATCCGTCCATGGGAGGGGGTACGGCGGGTCACAGTAAATCCGGTCCGAATTGCAGAAAACTAGGTCTAATAAGTGCCCAGCATTATGGGTAGGACCAATTATTCGCTGAGTAAGGTCTAAAAGTTTGAGAGAAGCCAGTAATTTCATAACTTCAGGGTCATCTACTTTTTCACCATGGTAGTTAAAATCTCCCAACAAGAGGAAGGTTTTTGCTGCTAGTATGTGAAGTGCAAGATATTCTACTAGCACATCCACAAAACTTCCTTTGAAGTGCTTTTACCCCTGAAGAGTTATGGAACACGCTATGTACAATATATGCAATGTCATTGTCAGGTAAGGAAATACCTGTGATGCCATTATGCTAATTCTAGTTTTAAAAACTGGGACAAATCCTTCCTTGTTCCTATCATAAAATGCGTTGAAGGTGGGTTAATACTGTTTTATATCAAATGTAATTGATTTCAAAAAAGAAATATTACACTTCAGTGCAATTCACAGAGGATCGACCACGCTCAATGTGTCGGTGCGTCCTAAAAAGAAAATTCAAAGACGGAGGGATTAGAGATTCCAATAACGAAACCATCCCCAGCTCACCTCATTGTCATTGACGTCAACCAATGAACCACGCCTCAAAACTGCTTCTTATTAAGTCAGTGTTAAGTGAATTGTGCAGTTTTGAATCAAAAGGCGCATAGACTATTACCGCCGCCATATTAGATGCTAGTACCCAATCCGAGAAGAGGATGTGGTCTCATGGCTAGACTGCCGACTTTGGAACTGAGAAACCAAGGTTCGAGCCTCAGGGTCGACTTCACAGCCTGTAATTCTGGACAAATCACTTAATCTCCCCGTGCTTACCAAAAAATGTATGTTTCCTTGTAACTGGTGCTCATTTAAAGCGCTCCAATACCGTCGAGTTTGCGCGCTATTAAATCTGCAGAAAAAACATTCACGGTCTAGTTTTGCAGAACTCAATGGGGTTGGGGTGGGAGGGGGGCTGTACTTTAAACATAACCCTACTTCAAGATGGCCGCACCAATCGTGGATGTTACTTGCTTCGTTACCTAGCGATATTGTTCTACGGTGGCCCTACAATGACTTATTAAACTTTCAAGCAATCAACCGCAAGCTGAGCGCTTGTTTTCTCACAAAATCCAAGTCTATCCAACAACATCACCCCTGTTGAAGTTGTCAAACGACTTTTCCATTTAGATCGAGCACGCGTTTCATGTAAGTTACAGCTGGAAATGATGCAAACGCAAAGTCACGGAAGTCTTGACTAGGGATCGCCTGCCCTTCTGACAGCTGGCGCATCGTGCTGTGTTCTAAAAGTGGCTCTCGACGGAGGCGAGACATGTGGGCTTCTCTGCGGGAGAGGTATGTGTGAAGGAGCTTCTACGAAACGGCCAAGGTTATTTTTAGGTCTCGCTGAGTCAGCGTGCATGCGCTGCTCAGAGAGACTTTAGTAGGTGAGTTTTCAAAATGCTGCTGAAGGCTGGCGGTTCACGCGTGCACGCTCGCGTGAACGCAAGCGCTAGGCCAGCCAGCAGCACTTTGAAAACTCACCTACTAAAGTCTCTCCGGGCAGCGCATGCGCGTTGACTCAGTGAGACCTAAAAAGGATGCTTTCTGAACCAAGCACTACCTTTTTGCCAAATTTGATGTAATTCCGTTCAGCAATTCGGGCTGTAGCCTTGGCTAAAGTTTCCTATGGAAAATTGTTTATCCACCTTTTTTAAAAAAATTTTCAGGAACTACTGAACGGATTTACACCATTTAACAAAAAGGACTCTTTCTGAACCAAGGGCTACCTTTTTGCCAAATTTCGTGTATTCCGTTCAGCAGTTCGGGCTGTAGCCGTGTCTAAAGTTTCCTACAGAAAATAACATGGGGAAAACGTGTTTTCGGACCCCTTTTTTTCTCGGCCCCCGCTTGGCGAATCACCCCGAAACTTTCAAGACAGGAGCTGACTGGAGCTAATCACTAGGTTTGAAAATTTCACGAAGATTCGTCAACCGGCGCCAACGTTATTGAAAAAACAAAATACGCATTTCCTATGGAAACTAGATCCTAACTATAACTACCTACTGGCGACCGCCAGTAGGTAAAATAAATATATAGATATATATATATATATATTACCTACTGGCAGTCGCCAGTAGGTAGTTATAGTTAGGACCAAGTTTTCATAGGAAGAGCATTTATTGTTTTGCTTATAACTTTGGCGTTGTTTGATGAATCTTCATGAAATTTCCCAAACTAATTCTTTGTTCATATCAGCTCCTATGTTGAAAGTTTGGGGGTGATTCGTTAAGGGGGGCAGAGAAAAAAGGGGTGTCCCAAAACGTGTTTTCTGCATGCAATTTCCATAGGAAACTTTAGACAAGGCTACAGGTCGAACGGGTGAACGGAATTACCCCAAATTTGGCAGGGAGAAGGGTCTTGGTCTAGAAAGCACGCTTTTGTTTATTTGGTGTAAATCCAATCAGTAGTTTTGGAGAAATATCAAAATTTACAGATATCGATATTTGGGAATTCTGCCATCTGATTGGCTGAGGAGTTACGAGCACGAGCTTGCTGCTTATTGGCTGCGAGCTGTGCGAGCGGTTGCAACTAGGAAGTGTTGGCAGCCATTTTGTGGTTCTGTTGAAGCGAGTAAGGGAAAAAAAGGGAGAAAAAAGTAGGAAAGAGGAGGGTAGGAGCACTGTAACCTCTGTGGGGTGTTTAGGGTGTGCTATAAAGGGTTGCGAAGTGAACTACTCATCCCTACCAGTCTGAAAGTGCTGGGCTACGGAAATTAAGTGAGGTATGCCTGGAGTCTGATGCTGCTAAGGTGAGCTGCTGCGGGACTCGGAGATTAAAGAGTGAGCCCAAACTGTGTGTCTTATGCTGTGAAGTCATGTGCCCTCTCCGTTGCACCAAACCTGTGGAAGTAGTGTCAACATGTGTTTATACCTACTAGGACAAACTACTGACCCCTACTGGTCTAAAAGTGCTGGGAACGGAAAATATATGAGGTATTGTCTTGAGTCTCATGCTGCTAAGCTGAGCTCCTGTCGGACTCAGGGATGAAAGCGTGAGTCCAAAGTGTGTGTCAAATGCTGTGAAGTCATGTGCTCTGGCCGCTGTGCCACATCTGTGCAAGTAGTATCAGCATGTAGTAATACCTTCTCAGAGGAACTTTTGTTTCGAACATTGGAACTTGTGTGAGTTATACAGGGAGTGCGAAGGTAAATTCGCGCGTATCAAATAAATTCGGTATTTCTAAAGTGCAAACTACTCACTCGTACATGTCTGATGGCACTGGGGGCGTAAGCTGAGCTGCTGCCGGACTCGGGGATAAAGCCGCTGAACTACTGACCCCTACCGGTCTGAAAGTGCGGGGTTTGGAAATTAAGTGAGGTATTGCCTAAAGTGTCACGCTGCTATATTGAGCTGCTGCTGGACTCGGGGATGAAACTGTGAGCCCAAACTGTGTGTCCTATGCTGTGAAGTCGTGTGCTCTGGGCGCTGTGCCACACCTGTCCAAGTAGTGTCAGCAATATTTTATACGTAGTAGGAGGAAGCTTTGTTTGGAACACGGTAACTTGTATATGGTGCTGGTAAGTGATCCGCAGTGCAACCAGGACATGCAGCAGACGTGCAAGGTATAGGTGGACATGAATGGAGTCGACCATGTGTTCGGGATGCCCTGCTATGCGTCAGTGGCTCTGCTTGTAGCTGCACTGGCTTGCCGTGTGACAGTCTTGTGGATGAAATGGCACAGCTTGGTGCAATGAGCCGGGTCTGTGTGCAATGGGTGCAGGGCAGGGTTGTGGTGGGAGTACGTGTGAAGGCCATTTCACGCATGCTAACTATGACAAAGGACTTTTGAGTGTGGGATGTCCACTCATTGTTCTCAAATCAGGCAGTGGGTAGTGTGGGAGACGGATGCAAATATTATTGTATCTGTCAGAGGGGTCTGGCCAAGATAGATCAGACAAAGAACCTTTCATCCTTACAGTAACTTCTCCAGGTGCATTCATACAGGATGTGTACAAAGGCCGGTCGTGGGTGTTGTGGGATGTCTGCGACCCTGGTCATCATGGATGAGATGCCCAGCACGTGGCACATGGGCGGGTTCACTGTGTGTTACGTTGCCAAACAGCTGCTCCTCCCTCCCACGAGCCCCCACACTTTTGTGCGCTGCGCTGTTGTATCCTGTGTACTCCTATGGCACACCTTTGTAATGCCAATTCGTGCATGTCCTGCGGCATTCCAATCACACCGTGACTCTGCCGGTTGGAGGTGGTGATAGCCACTTTACAACATCTACTGCTGCAGCCGTAGCCGCGGCCAAACAAGAACAAAGAGACACACTTACCGCACTTCTTGCACACAGACATTTGTAAGACACCCCGTTTCCTTTGCTGCTTGTGCATGCAGGAGGATGCATGCGTAGCTACATCTCCAGGCTCACTGCCAACGCTGAGGTGACATGTTAACATCCGCTGAAGGCAGCACACTGTGATGTTGCAGGGCCCGGGCCTATCATGCTAACACAATGACCACTCGGACATACTTGCTCAGATGCGGGTTCAGGGGGCATTGGCGGTCCTGGGGTTGTTGCGATGAGTGTTATGGCCCTCATGGGTATCCGTGATTCATGCTCATTGACTCTATGGCACCTGTGGGTGTTTATTTGTGGCTCTTGGCTGTGTTCCCTTTCATGCTGCAAGTAGACGTCCTGCTTAACACCAGCAGAAAGCAGGTGCAAAATCTCTGGTGCTAACGCGGTTTATCGCCAAAATTTGTTTCGCATCGCAGTTTTTGCATTTCGTTGTGCAAGTTGTGATGTGGTATTTCGTGTACAGAAAAATAAATAAACTGGGCAGTGTATCCCGTCAAGATCCAGCACCTGACCCACTATTCCCAATCAATATAAATACAATGAGATTTCTTCATTGATTTTGTGTGTACACTGTAAATGCACCCACTACCACAGTTAAATTCAATACAGGATTTTAGAATTTAGAATAAATCGCAAAGGTGCAGCTTGTGTGTTTTTGCACGGGAACGCCTACTCTGCATCTCATTATCAGCACTTTAATGCAACTACGGTTGAGATAAATCTAACACACTATTCAGAAGCCGGTGCAAACTGTAGACATCATCAGTATTCCCGCTGTAACTGCCCCAAAATTTAACACCATGGTGGACACCACCAAATAACAGTAATAAGAATGAGAAAGAGTCACACAGCACTTAAGTAACAACCATGAACTTTATGGATTTTGTTTTTTCAAACTTTCTTTTTTCGTAAACGTATATATAAAGTATAAAGTAAATTTAACAAAATGAACCCAAAACAACAAGGCGGAAGACTCCTGTTGGGACCATGAATGTCGATGACACAGCCTGGGAAATAAAGCACAAAATAAGGACGTGTGTAATGCGCACATCAAAGGAGCGAGACACAGAGAAGGAAAAACAAGCCAGAGAGAAAAAGAGAGGGAAGGAAAGAAAGGGAGTGAGAAAGGGAGAAGGGAGATAGAGAAAGAGAAGGAAAGGAAGGAAGAGAGTGAGAGAGAGAAAGTGAAGAGAGGGAAGTGAGAGAGAGAGAGAGAGATACTGCCGCCCCTGCGCATCCATGACCAAATAATTACCTGCTGCCATCGGAGTGTCTACCAGTGGGCACTCCACGTGCCTGTCAAAGCTCCGCAGCCTGGCATATCTCACAGATGTCGCTGAGTCCTGAGTCATGAATGGCGGAGACCACATCAGCTTTTGGTGCCGCAAACCCTGTGCACGTGGTGGTAGGCCGCTAACGATGACTCAGGAGACAGTTCCACATGTGGGATCGGCTTGTGTTGAATAGTGTTAGTGGCACCACGTGTCGCATCTTGTGTTGTACAGAGTTAGTGGCAAAACGTGTCACCGGCCTTGCATATGGAAATATGCCTGACTGATCAAAGGGAGTCTGGTGCTGTGGTCGCTGCCATGAAGTTGGGTTCACTGCCATTCAGGACTCAGGACACAGTTCCACATGTTGGATCGGTTTGTGTTGAACAGGGTTAGTGGCACTACGTGTCGCGGCTTGTGTTGAACAGGGTTAGTGGCACCACGTGTCAAAAATTCGAATTGCCCACAGTGTAGACTGTTATTGAGTGTTTGTTTGCACTTGAAGATGAATTTGTTGATTGTACTAAAGCTATACATGATATAAAAAACAGTTCTTGAAGCAAGGATACTAAAAGGATATTATGAAGGTTTTAGGCCTGTGATAGTTACTTGCCTAGTGGACTCTGTAATTAATGAATCAATATTTAATTTTAATTGTGAGCCCTTCTGACCGCAGTGTAGGCTTATCATGAAAAGATAAAAAATGTATAGAATACACTGTCAAAGTGTATGAGCCTGTGATGCTGCTTGGTGCGGATGGGCCGCAGTGGGAGCTATGTCTCTTGCCTACTGTGTCATCTGCAATCGCGACTGCATCTGAATTGTGAGCCCTGCTGACCGCAGTGTAGGCCAGAGGTAGTGGTGAGCAAGGGCCCACAGCCACATGCATAGGTTGGTGGCCCCACCGGCCTGCGTAGTTTAGGGTCAGTGGCACCACGTGTTGCCGGCCTTCCATATGCAAATACACGTCACTAATCAAAGGGAGTCTGGTGCTGTGGTCACTGCCACGAAGTTGGGCTCACTGCCATTCAGGACTCAGGACACAGTTCCACATGTGGGATTGGCTTGTGTTGAACAGGGTTAGTGGCACCACGTGTCGCCAGCCTTGCATATGGAAATATGCCTAACTGATCAAAGGGAGTATGCTGCTGTGGTCGCTGCCACGGACTTGGGGTCACTGCCATTCAGGACTCAGGACACAGTTCCACATGTGGGATTGGCTTGTGTTGAACAGGGTTAGTTGCACCATGTAAGGGGATGGGTCTGGGGGCCCAACTTAGAGCACAATCCTTGCCTGTGGTCCGGAGAGCGCCAGCACCTGGTAGAGTTCCGGGTAGAAAACAAACAAGCCGGAATGAAACACCGGAGAATACGTTACGTCAGCCAGCCACACCTACCTCTCGTGTCTTCCCACAGCAAGGCGAGAGGACGGAAGAAGGAGGAGTCGGCCCCGGAAGCAGTGGTTTTCAACCACTGAAAAGAGACTTGGCCCAGGAAGGAGTGTCAATGCCCGGAGAAGGAGTCGGGAGTCGAACGGAGAGACAGGTGGAGCGGAGAGGCGAGGAGAGAAACTACGTCGAGCCGGACCAGGCCGGAAACGGAGACGGAACCGAGCCGGAGGACCTAGAAGACTGCTGGAGTGAAGATTGGTGGTGTCCCTCGGATGAGGCTGTGGAGCGGCCGCAACTCAGGAGAGTTGCAGCGAGGCCGGTGAGTGACGGTGTTCAAGGGGAAGTACAGGCAGGGACTTGGGAGGAGGGAGGAGACTAGACAGAGGGAAAGGGGTGATAAGGGTATGGGCAGTTCACACAGGCACTGATTTTTCTTGTTTGTTTGTGGCACCGTTATCCTTACACCTAATTTGCTCCTCCTGAGTTCATTTTCAACCCCCCATGCCGTTTTCCTTCCAAATTCCCCATTTCCCCATTTCACATCCAAGAAGCTTGGCACATTGGTCTTAAGCAAACCACTCGCCACCTCTCACCTCTCTAGAATAACGCCTGCTTAGTTCGAGTGAACCTATCACTGACGGCCCACTTTTTCCTCTCTTTATGATCCTTCAGGAGGAATCAACCATGGCAGAAGAGTCCAGACAGACACCATTGAGCACCAGCTCAGAGGAAGACGAAGAAGAACAGAGATACCCCAGTACCCTACAACGGACAGAAGAACCCTCACTGAAAGGACAAGAAACTATCCCAGTAGTGAAACCAAAGATTATCCTTCCTGACAATAAAAGTATCTCACGTGGAAAATATATTCAGCCTCCCCGTCTGTATATCCGACCCACCCTCCCACAGGTGGTGTCCGAAGTGGGATCCAGTGGAGACATGGAGGCTGCCTTGGCTAAGATGGCTGAAAACCAGGAACACCTGGGAAAAGTTATGGAGAGATTTCTGACAGTGGTAGAGGAAGATCGAGGTAAAATCCAACAAGCTCTTACCGGACAAAGCCAGTCACATGGAGCAGCCATGGACAAGATCACAGAAGTACTAGGCCATCAGCAGAGACCTACCACCCTTCTCTCCATGGTTCTTTAACGATACTTAAGTGGAGAGGACCCTGATTTCTTTTTTAATAATTTCGAGCATATAGCTACAGCAGCGGCATGGCCCGCAGATATGTGGGGTCAATACCTGGGTCCCCTCCTTTCAGGCAATCTCCAAGCGGCATATCAAGCAGCCACAATACAAGGAGTCGTGCCTTATGCGGATATCAAACAATGTATCATGGAGCGCTTGGGAATAGACGACGAACCATATTGAATAAAGCTGAGGCAAATTAAAGAAGGTCCACAAGAAACCCCTCGAGCTCTGTACTTCCGGGTGAAGGACATGACCGACCGATGGTTGAAACCCGCCACCACCGACAAAGATGGTATAATGGCTAATATATATCTAGAACAATATCTGAATTCCCTTCACCCACCCATACAGAGATGGGTACGACAACAGGCACATCTCACTCTGGAGACTGCCGTGGAGATAGCTAGCGCATATAGTCGGGCGCAAAAGATACAAAAAGGGAGAGATGACCAACCATGGAAATCAGGAGGAAATTCTGCCCATAGACCGCCCCGGCCTCCTGTGGTTAAAAAACCTGATCCAGTTACCATCATACCTGGTACCCCGATTTTACGACCTCCCACTCCAGGACCTCAATGCTTCAATTGTGGTGGTATGGGACAGATTGCTAGGTTTTGCCCCCAAAATGAAGAGCCCATGGAAATAGGAGTGGCACGCAACTATTATTGTTCTTATTCAGCGAAAGGATTACCCCCGTATCACAGTCAAGTAACTGTGAATGGACAATCGGCTATGGCTTTGGCTGATACTGGTTGTCACCAAAGTGTGGTTCGGCCACAAGATTTGGAACCCTGACTAAAGACCTAATGAAGAAACCGTGGCTATCCGCTGTGTACACGGAGACACAAAACAATACCCCACCGCCAATGTTCATATACAACATCAGCATGATCCAGGAACCTCCCTAACGGTGGGACTTATCCCCAATCTACCAGAACAAGTCATCCTGGGGAGTGATTATCCGAATCTGCCTCAAATGTTACAGAAGTCCACGACACAAGAAGAGGACAGGTGGGGCTCAGCTCCTTTTTCAAAGGAAGAAGATCCAGAATGGGCAACCTCCAAACCCCGGAAGAGCAGAAGACAAAAGAGATTAGAGAAAGGGAAAACCCCCATGGTTTTACCTGTCCTACAGGAGGAAAACCATTGGGAGACGGACTGGAGTTTTCATGCCGCACAAAGGGAGGATCCCGTACCTTAAGAGGCCTGGAACTCAGCCTCAGATAGCGAGGACCCACAACGAGTAGGTCCCTATTTTTTTCTTAAGAAGGGGTTGCTATACAGGAAAGGAAGTCCCGCACAGAAGCCACAGTTGTTAATACCAGGGCCATTTCGAGAATAGGTATTTATTGGGGGGCATTTTGGAGCTGAAAAAACAGAGAAACAGATAATAGAACGCTTTTACTGGCCTGGTATATACCAACAGGTCAGAAAGTACTGCAAGGAATGTCCTATATGCCAGAAGAATAGTAGATACCGCCCCCCCCCATCCCCCTTCGTCCTTTGCCTATTATAGATGAGCCCTTCAGTAGAGTGGGTATGGATATTATAGGCCCTTTGTTACCCTCCCGAAGCAGGTGTCGATATGTGCTTGTCATTGTCGATTATGCCACTCGATTTCGAGAAGCAATAGCCTTACGTCCCCCAGAAGCCACCAATATTGCTAAAGCAATGATTAGTGTGTTTTCCCGTGTAGGATTTCCAAAAGAGATCCTAACGGATCAAGGGACACCCTTTGTGTCAAAAATCATAAAACAGGTGTGTGCTCAGCTAGGGGTTAACCAAATTAGAACTGCCGCCTACCACCCTCAGACAGATGGGTTGGTGGAGCGATATAATGCCACCCTCAAGACCACCTTCAAAAATTGTTTGACCTAGAAACCAGAAAATGGGAGGACATGCTACCCCTAGCATTGTTTGCCATATGGTGTAAAGTGCAGAAAAGCACTGGTTATTCCCCATTTGAACTCCTGTATGGACGCCAGCCACGGACATTGCTGGAAATGGCCCAAGAAAAATGGGAAACCGAACCAAACAACACCAGACCGCTGGTGGATTATGTATCCACTTTGAGGACATGCCTGGGTCAAATCCGAGCTATAGTCCGCAACAACCTAGAGGCGGCTCAGGTGACCCAAAAGGGTTAATATGATAAAAGAGCAAAAGAAAGGTCCTTTGAAGTAGGAGATTCAGTACAATTAATGATGGCTTCATCGGATCACAAATTACTGGGACAATGGCAGGGACCGTACACGGTGACAGCAAAAGTGACGCTCGTGACGTATCGCATAGAGATAGATCCTACACGGGGCATATCTCAGATCTTCCATATTAATTTACTAAAGAAATGGGAGGGTCCCTTACCAGTGGGTATTGCCAGAGCAGAAGACCCGACACCGCTGTTTGTCCAGTGTATAGATCCCGCCCTAACCCCTGAATTGAGGAGGGAACTAACTAATGTACTTCTGCCACTCCAAAACGACTTCTCCCTGTCCCCAGGGAGAACGACCTTGGTAGAACATGCTATTAAGACACCTCCAGGCAAGAAAGTACGTCTTAGACCTTATAGGTGCCCGAGGCTCGTCGAAACACAATCAGAGACGAGGTCCAAAAGATGTTGCAAATGACAATTATCAAACCTTCCATAAGTGAATGGAATTCCCCAATTATTCTAGTGCCGAAGCCAGGTGGCTCGGTCCAATTTTGTATTGATTTCAGAGAGGTGAACAAAATATCTGAATTCAACACATATCCTCTTCCGAGAGTGGATGAAATGGTCGAAAGGATAGGACGAGCACAATACATTAGCACCCACGAACTCTGTAAAGGGTATTGGCAAATACCTTTACGCAAACAAGATAGGGAGAAAACTGCATTTTCCACGCCCGATGGCCTGTTTCAATTCAAAGTGTTGCACTTTGGGTTACATGGGGCTCCGGCTACCTTTCAGAGAGCCATGAATCTAATCCTACGATCCCATGAAGATGCTGGAGCTTACATTGATGACATAGTCATTTACAGCAATTCTTGGACACAACATATGTCACATCTGTCACAGGTGATGCAGGCGTTAGGGTCCTATGGTCTTAAGATCAATCCCGCCAAAAGTCATCTAGCAGCTCAAACTGTAAAATACCTGGGCTATCTATTGGGGGAAGGTGTCATTAGACCTCAGGATACCAAATTGTCTGTCATCTCCCGGATTCCTTTACCACTAACAGGGAAGGATCTCCGTGCCTTTTTGGGGCTGCTCAGCTATTACCGACGCTTTATCCCCAACTTTTCCCAAATAATGGCTCTCCTCACTAACCTTCTACAAAAGACCGTAAACACAGAACTCAGACTGAAAAACCCTTCCCCTGATATTGTGCAAGACTGTGAGTCCTTAAAGAAATCCCTCCCTTCTGACACGGTGCTTGCCAGTCCTGATTATTCCCTTGCGCTTGTTTTGCAAACCGACACCTCCGACCAGGCACTAGGAGCCGCTTTATCCCAGATATCTAAACAGGGCAAAGAGAGACCCATTATATACATCAGCAGAAAACTGTTTCCAAGAGAACGCAGTTATGCCGTGATTGAGAAAGAGGCACTTTCAATTAAATGGGCGATAGAGACCTTAAGATATTATCTGGAAGGAAGAGAATTCACCCTATACACTGACCATGCCCCCTTGGAGTGGTTATCTAGAAATAAGGGTAATAACGAAAGGGTGATGAGATGGTTCCTGGCCTTACAACCGTATAGATTCCAGACCAAACATCATAAGGGAGCAGAACAAGGGAATGTGGACTTGCTGTCAAGATATCCCCAAGAACACACCCCTAGTAGTATGACAGCAAGGGAAAGGGGATATAAGGGGGTGGGTCCGGGGGCCCGACTTAGAGCACAATCCTTGCCTGTAGTCCGGGGAGCACCAGCACCTGGTAGAGTTCTGGGTAGAAAACAAACAAGCCGGAATGAAACACTGGAGAATACGTTACATCAGCCAGCCACACCTACCTCTCGTGTCTTCCCACAGCAAGATGAGAGGACGGAAGAAGGAGGAGTCGACCCAGGAAGCAGTGGTCTTCAACCACTGAAAAGAGACTTGGCCCAGGAAGGAGTGTCTATGACCGGAGAAGGAGTCGGGAGTCGAACGGAGAGACAGGTGGTGCGGAGAAGCGAGGAGAGGAACTACGTCGAGCCTGACCAGGCTGGAAATGGAGACGGAACCGAGCCGGAGGACCTAGAAGACTGCTGGAGTGAAGATTGGTGGTGTCCCCCGGATGAGGCTGTGGAGCGGCCGCAACTCAGGAGAGTTGCGGCGAGGCCGGTGAGTGACGGTGTTCAAGGGGAAGTACAGGCAGGGACTTGGGAGGAGGGAGGAGACTAGACAGAGGGAGAGGGGTGGAAAGGGTAAAGGCGGTTCACATGGGCACTGATTTTTCTTGTTTGTTTGCGGCACCATTATCCTTACACCTCCTTTGCTCCTCCTGAGTTCATTTTCAACCCCCCCTCATACCATTTTCCTTCCGAATTCCCCATTTCCCCATTTCACATCCAAGAAGCTTGGCGCATTGGTCTTAAGCAAACCACTTGCCGCCTCTCAAATTTGTGTACCCGTTTTAGGTCAAAACCTCGTTTCCTGCGAGTATTTAGTCTGCCTCAGAACGCACTGGTGAGGTGACGGGTAGAATAACGCCAGCTTAGTTCGAGTGAACCTATCACTGACGGCCTACTTTTTCCTCTCTTTATGAGCCTTTGGGAGGAATCAACCACGGCAGAAGAGTCCAGACAGACACCATTGAGCACCAGCTCAGAGGAAGACGAAGAAGAACAGAGATACCCCAGTACCCTACCACGGACAGAAGAACCCTCACTGAAAGGACAAGAGACTATCCCAGTAGTGAAACCAAAGATTATCCTTCCTGACAATAAAAGTATCTCACGTGGAAAATATATTCAGCCTCCGCATCTGTATATCCGACTCGCCCTCCCACACACCATGTGTCGCCGGCCTTGCATATGGAAATATGCCTAACTGATCAAAGGGAGTATGCTGCTGTGGTCGCTGCCACGGACTTGGGGTCACTGCCATTCAGGACTCAGGACACAGTTCCACATGTGGGATTGGCTTGTGTTGAACAGGGTTAGTGGCACCACGTGTCACCGGCCTTGCATACAGAAATATGCCTAACTGATCAAAGGGAGTATGCTGCTGTGGTCACTGCCACGGACTTGGGGTCACTGCCATTCAGGACTCAGGACACAGCTCCACATGTGGGATCGGCTTGTGTTGAACAGGGTTAGTGGAACCATGTGTCGCCGGCCTTGCATATGGAAATATGCCTAACTGATCAAAGAGAGTATGCTGCTGTGGTCGCTGTAACGAACTTGGGGTCACTACCATTCAGGACTCAGGACACAGTTCCACATGTGGGATTGGCTTGTGTTGAACAGGGTTAGTGGCACCACGCGTCACGCCTTGTGTTGTACAGGGTTAGTGGTACCACATGTCGCCGGCCTTGCATATGGAAATATGCCTAACTATCAAAGGGAGTCTGGTACTGTGGTCGCTGCCACGGACATGGGGTCACTGCCATTCAAGACTCAGGACACAGTTCCACATGTGAGATCGTTTGGCTTGTGTTGAACAGGGTTAGTGGCACCATGTGTTGCGGCTTGCGTTGAATTCTGCCTCAATAAGTCCACGTGGCGATGACTTGTGGTGCAGTGAGCTAGTGGCACCTGAAGCACTCAGCATGTGCGCACCCTGCGATGATGCATAGTCCTGGCGGGCCTTACTCGTAGCAATGTCTTTACATGCTTTGAAAGAATCTTCATAGCAGTCAAATTCCATTTCAGTCCTCCAAGGTTTGAAGAGTTGCATAAGAGCTAAATAGAAAAACATTCTCTTATCTGGAGTATCACAACTTAATTTCCTGTGATTAATCAAATTTCCTTTGGCATTCTTTAAGAAACATCCATCCGATCCAATTACAGCATATTTCCCTTCATTTATTTTTTCTGTAACATTGTTTCTAAAACTTTAATGTTGCAGTATTTCATATAATAATAAACAACAATTGTGTATTGTTGAATGTTTCTATTGTCTAGGTATGTTCTGTAAGGTATAACCTTGTATACTGCTCTTTAGGGCTTCTTTAATGACTGGCTTGTTTTGCTTTTCATAGTGTCTTAGGTCATTGCCTGAATTGAATACATTTTTGTATATTTCTATCACTTTATATTTATGTTATTGAATAAACTAAAATGAAAATATTTTCTGTGGTTCAATGAGGTTCACTTATGATTCTTTGGATGTATTACCTATGACAAATCAATAGGGGGAGTTTTTGTTGTTTATTATTGATTGTTTCCCCTGTCCTTCTCCCCGTTGTAATTTACTCCCAGGGGCCCTCTTTAGTTTAGGTTTAGCAGTATTTCATATAGACATATGTTTTCCAGGTATGGACTTCTATTTGGGTAGTATGCGAGGAACAGTAATTGAGTTATCTGCAACATATTGTATGTCCATATTTGCATTCCATATCTTCACAATTACTGGATTGTAATCATTAATGTACTTCGATTCTTCTGTTCTTTTTATATTATAAGTATTTTTGGGTGATTTTCGAGTGATAGTATGCCTCACTGCTGACATAAAACTGTTCACTCTTCCTTGCGATGACTTATGGTGCACTGAGTTAGTAGTACCTTTGGCGCTCAGCGTGTACGTTCCCTGAGATGATGCGTGGTCCGGGAGGGCCGCACTGGGATCAATGTATTTTGTCTATTGAATTCTGCCTCAATAAGGCCACGTGGTGATGACTTATGGTGCACTAAGTTAGTAGTACCTTTGGGCTCAGCGTGTACGTACCCTGCGATGATGCGTGGTCCGGGGGGGCCGCACTCGGAGCAATGTCTTTTGTCTATTGAATTCTGCCTCAATAAGGCCACGTGGCAATGACTTATGGTGCACTGAGTTAGTAGTACCTTTGGCACTGAGCGTGTATGTACCCTGCGATGATGCGTTGTCCGGGAGGGCCGCACTCGGACCAATGTCTTTTGTCTATTGAATTCTGCCTCAGTAAGGCCACGTGGCGATGACTTGTGGTCCACTGAGTTAGTGGCACCTGAAGTAATCAGCGTGTGCGCACCCTGCGATGATGCGTGGTCCGAGAGGGCCGCACTGGGAGCAATGTATCTTGAGTACTGCACTGCGTTATCTGCAATCGCTACTCCATCTGAATTGTGAGGCCTGTTGTCTGCAGTGTAGATCGAAGGCAGTAGTCTGTACAGACATAAGTCTGCGGTGCTGTGCCACTGGGTTCATAGGGGGCCTGTGTCCAGGAGACCTGCGGTCATGGCAGTAGCCTCGTGGCAGGATGAGGCCCGCCGCTCTGGCACAGTCGTTGGTCTTCACAGTTCACAAGTGAACCACGCCCAGAGCCCCGGCCTATTTATTCACACTCCTATGCTGAAGTAGCGTACATCGGACCAGCCCACTCCGGTTACGCTTATGCTTACCGGGGGGGACGATACAGCTACATGACTGAGACCGTACCTAGTGTTTGACGTAACATGGTTGGGTCCACTGTCCACAACACTACAAACACCAGTAGTAATTGTGCACATGGAGAGGTGTGTGTTCTACATACTGAGATTTGTCCAGCACGTCACCGCTACACTTTGCATTGTGTACATTGTTATTCATGGGTGAATTGCTTCCTGCACATATAGTTTGTTCACACCTGTCCCAATTTGTGTGGCTGAGGGGCCATGCCATTTTCGGAAGGTTCGCTGTCTTGTTCTGCGCTGCCTCTGTGGTAGAGGCGGGGTCCTGGGGGTGGTGGTGGGTGTTGTGGCATTCTTGGGTGCCGGAGCTGCTTGATCAGTAGGTCTATGACATGTGTTGGTCTTCAGATGTGGCTCTGGGCTGGGCTCCCTTTCATACTGTATGTAGTTGTTTAATATTTAAAAAACAAGAAGACATTAAATAAGAAATAAAAAAAATACAAAAACAATTTTTAGGATATAACCTTTGAAATTCAAAGAAAAACATCTCAGGAAGATTAAAGTTAATATTTGAGATGTCATCAGTGATATCATGAGTGATGTCACTGACCATGTCATGAGTGATGTAATATGTGACGTCATCGCCAGTGCATTGCAGGCGCGTGAGTTATTGTTAGCTCAACTAACTATAACGGGCAAATTTCTCTGGTTTTATATGAGTCAAATGTCCAAGTAACTATAATGTCCCTGAAAACCTATGGTTTTCTCTGTGAATTTCTAAGGTTTTTTAAATGCTAATTTCAAACTATAACGTGCCTGAAACCTATGGTTTTTTCAGTGAATATACATATATATATATATATATATATATATATATTCACAGAAAAAACCATAGGTTTCAGGCACGTTATAGTTAGGAATTAGCATTTAAAAAACCTCAGAAATTCACTGAAAAAACCATAGGTTTCAGGGGTGTTATAGTTAGCTGGACTTTTCACTTGTACAAAACCATTGAAATTCCCCCGTTATAGTTAGTTCAGCTAACTATAACTCGCGCGCCCGCAATGCACTGCTGATGACGTCACATATTACATCACTCATGAGATGGTCAGTGACATCACTCATGACATCACTGATGACATCTCAAATGACATCACTGATGACATCACTGATGACATCATCCAGTGAATGTGTGTTTTTCTGAAAATTAAATATGTTTTATGTATGTATATCTCAAGGTCGATGGAAGAATAAATGGGTATATAAGTGTCTAAATGGATGAAAAATTGATTGTGTAAGTGACTGATTAAGTGTATCATAGTGAATACATGGCTTAGTGAGTAATGTTTAAATATGTAAATATCTGTATCAGTCTCTCACTTTGTGTATAAGTGGCTGCATGGGTTGGTGAGTAGCTACATGGGTGTCTATATAGGTTATTAGTTGGTTTTTTGAGTATCAGTCTGAGTGTCTGCATGGTTCGGTGGGGGGTATTACGTAGTGCATAGGTGCATGAATGAGTGACTCACTGTTTGTATGTGTTGAACACAGCATGTGTGCAGGACTGTATGGGTGGATGAGTGTGTGTATGGGTGTGTTAGTGAGTGAATGTCTGTCTCAATAGTGTCTTTATGAGTAACTACATATGTTTTAAACTAGTATATGTGACTATTGGTGTATATATGTGAGTATATGTGAGAGTGAGAGATTGAAAGAGTTCCTGTATGAATAAGTATGTGTTTCTATAAGTGATTGTTTAAAAGACTAAGTATGTGTAAGTTTCCGTAGAAGTAAGTGTGGTGGTGTGTGTATAACTGTATATGCAAGTAAATGTATGTTTGATTCTTTATTAGCATGAGTGACTATGTGTGTGAGTAACTCTATGGATGAGTGGCATTGTGTAACAGGATGTATAGGTGCATGAGTACATATGATGAGTGAGTACATGTATGAGTGACTGTATAGGACTGTTGGTGAATGAGTGGATGTGTATGTGGATCTTAGAATTACTGAAGAGGTTGTTGTAACTGGTATTGGTATGTCCATTGTTTTGAAAATTTTAGTCTCTATTTTTGAATGTGTGTATCAAAGGTTATATTAGGGTGAGAGGAGGTCTGCCACTCTATCACAAGGATGATGTCATCAGTGATGTCATCAGTGATGTCATTTGAGATGTCATCAGTGATGTCATGAGTGATGTCACTGACCATGTCATGAGTGATGTAATATGTGACGTCATCAGCAGTGCATTGCGGGCGCGCGAGTTATAGTTAGCTGAACTAACTATAACGGGGGAATTTCAATGGTTTTGTACAAGTGAAAAGTCCAGCTAACTATAACACCCCTGAAACCTATGGTTTTTTCAGTGAATTTCTGAGGTTTTTTAAATGCTAATTCCTAACTATAACGTGCCTGAAACCTATGGTTTTTTCTGTGAATTTCAAAGGTTTTTTAAATGCTAATTTCTAACTATGCCTACAGAGATAGGACATGTGAAGAAAGAAGAAAAAATGCACAGAAAGAAACAAAAGAAGTGCAGAAAGGACCAACAGAAGTCCTCAAATACGAAGATAAGTGCAGGAAGAAGGATAACGCGCAGAAAGAACAAAAAGAAGAGCAGAAAGAAGCCTTGTTGCAAAATCATCCTGTACCCTCAACTTTTTCAGACGGATACTGGTGGTAACTGAGTCTGACTAGCCAGTCCTAGAGCCAGTGCTATGTTAAAAGACACTTAGAATACAGTGAAAACACCTACATACACTAGGGAACATTATGCGTTGGGGTCCCCCTGTGATTAGCATGACCTCCTCTGTAAGCCCCTAGTACATAATAGGGCATGGGGATTAAAACTACCTCTTAAAACAGGCCACAGAGCGTTTTTGCACACGTTAACTCAGGCCCCGTCCCCTCCCTTCACCACTGTGTAAACACGCCCTGTGTCCATTTTCAGTTGGGAGATTAAGTTCATTTGAATCCTGAGGGTCCCTAGGGTCCAACTAGCCCACTAGGTACCTCCAGTAAATGCCACAGAGCTGTGTTGCAGAGAGGTGTAAAAAGTGGCACGGCCTGGACCACCTCCTTGCAATGCAGCTCAGTGGCGCTTACTGGAAGCACTTGGTGGGCTAGTTAGCCCCCAGGGGCCCTCAGTATTGAAGGGAAATTATATCCCCAATTTAAAACGTGCCATAGTGCGTGTTTGCACACGTCACCTCAGGCCCCGTCCCCTCCCTTCACCACTGTGTAAACGCGCCCTGTGGCTGTTCTAAGTTGAGAGATTAAGTCCCCTTGAATCCTAAGGGTCCCTAGGGTCAAACTAGACCACTAGGTACCTCCAGTAAGCGCCACAGAGCTGCGTTGCAGAGAGGTGTAAAAAGGGGCTTGGCCTCAGAACACCTGTCTGCAGCGCAGCTCCCTGGCGCATACTGGAGATGCCTGTTGGGGGCGCGTTTGCAGAGTGCTGCACGGAGGGGGCATGGCCTCCGGCACGATGCCAGTCTTTTATTTATTTTAATTTTTTAAGAAGGGGGGCTGTGTGGTTCCCCTTCTTATTCTAATTTATTGGCCCTGATGACCCCATCCCCCAGGGCCTGTCTCCTAATTATATTTTTTTGACCCCAATCCCTAGGGCCGGCCACTGTTTTTTATTATTTTAAAAAAATATTTATTTATAGACACACCTAGGACATGCTGGACAAACCGTACGTACCTATCACCATGACGATTTGCGGGATATTCATTAAAAGGCGACTATGCATGCAATGAATCCACGTGGAATGTATTTACACTACTAGTGAAGCTCTGACATGTCTGATGCCCTACCGTGCCTAATCCCGGTAGACACCCTTGTCGTTTATTTATACAAACATGGGTAGCTATTGACGGGCACATTTAATACACATGCACACCAAGCCATTCAAAGGGGATTCGACAAAAATTCGACCAAAACTATGCAAGAAACCCCCCTCACGGTTAATAAAACACACATCCACTGCCGGATGTGTAATACTTTTTATTTTACTCTCTGGAAAGGGGACGAACATCACTTGAGAGTCACAGCGCGCTCCTGACAGAGCCCAATGCTGTGTTACACCCACCATTGCCTGCCGAGTGCCACACACCTCTGTGTTGTATTCCACTAGCTAGTGCATATGCTATGACACTCTCTAGCCCATGTGCACTGTAACACCACCCCGTGAATATGTCATGCCACACTTGTCTTCGCACGGGTTATATTGCCCCATCTAACGTGCCTTCCTCGATGCCTATGTTATAACGCACAGTGCTATGCCATACATATTACAATCTGCGATCCATATCTGTGTCACAGTGCATATGCAACGTTACACACCCAAGCACATATTTTATATTACAACTTTAGAGACTAGTTAGGTTACACAACACTGCCCTGTGCATATTACACTCCAAGGCGCATATCGCATAGCACGCGCTAGTGCCTGTGCTATCTCGCGCTCTCCAATGAATCTGTCATTGCGCACAATGTATTGCATATTATATTTCACGCCCGGTTCATCTTATATCACACTTTTTGGTGCATAGTTTATACCATACACTATATCTAGTTTTCATTTTCAATCGTGCTCTCAGGACTATGTTCTATATAACACTGTGTTCACCTACCCTTTTCACGGGCATTACATTTTGCGATAGGGGGTGGAGGGTCAGGGGGTGTTTCTGCCAAGTGATCCCGGAGTCACAGTCACAAACGTCCTCTTCTTCCTGAATAAAAGTGAGATTATGCTGCATACTTGTTCATATTTTAAGTAGTTCGCACAGACTCAATGTTTTAAAAACAATAAAGTTCCTAATACCCGCCTTCTCTGAACAGTTAGCTTGCTGCCCCATCCCCCTCCTCCCTATCCTCTGTTGTGTGAATCCATGGAATAGCCTCCTCCCTCCTGCCATGCATGGTCTGATGTGCTGCCACTGCCCTCAATTTAGTATGATGTACCAGTCCACTCCTCCTGCCCTCCATTGCCCAATTCTATGCCCCATCATTGACCTCCTGCTTAAACTCTGTGCTTAGCTTGCTGCCCCTATTCTCCTTCCCCCTGCCCTCCGATGTCTTTGTGCATGCCCCTGCTCCATCCTTTTTGCCCACCATGTCCCATGGACCTGCCACTCCTATCTACTCTGAGTGTTCTGTTGAGCTGCCACTCCCCTCCCACCTGCCTAGCATTGTCAGATGACTGTAACCTGTCCCTGCCACCTCCACCCTGCCTGTCCACATGCCATGCCCCTATCCTCTTCCTCCTGTCCTACATGGTCCATTGTACTGCCACACCCTTCTGCCCTCCCTGGTCTGTTGTGCTGCAACTGCTCCTCCTGCCTGCCCCGTGTGGTCTGTTGTGAGGTCCCTTCCCCTGAACTTTCTTGTCTGTGCACAGGTCCTGACCCTCCCTTCTATCCTCCATCGTCCTTTGTGCATGCCCCTGCACCCTCCTTCTTGCCCATCATAGCCATTGGTCTTCTGTGCTGCCATGGCCCCTCCCACCTTCCCTGTGTGGTCAGTTAGCTGCCCCTGACCCCCTCCCACCTTCCCTCCATGGTCTGTGTGTATGCCATCACAGTCTCACTGTTGCTCTTCATGGTGTGTCTTGCTTCTAGTGCCCATCCTGCCTGACCTCCATGGCTATCTTGCTGCTCCTGCCCTGCCCCCTTGCCCCCAGCCCTCTGTTTACATGTGAAGACCCCTACTCCCTCCCTCCTGGCTTGTCTGTTCCATTGCAATGCCCCTGATCCGTCCCTACTGCCCTTTATGGTCTGTAATGCTGCAGCTTTCTCTCCTGTCTGTCCATTATGGTCAGCTAGCTACCATTGCCTCTTGCCCCTCTGTTCTCTGTTGTCCATGTGCATGGTCCTGTCCCCTCCCTCTTGCTTTCTATGGATTGTTGTGCTGCACTCCCGTCCTGCATGCCCTGTGTGGTGTATTGTGCTGCTGCAAACCCTGATGCCTGCCCTGCAGGGTCAGTTTGGTGCACCTCTCCATGTCCCTCTTGTCCTCTGTTATCCAAGTCCAGGTCCCTATCCCATTTCCTTCCATGATCCAATGTACCATACTTGCGAACATTTTGAACTTGGTAAGAGGGAGATTTTGAAAAAAAACTGGGGTATTGATTTTCCCCTTTGAGTTACATTGAAAAAGAGGATATTGTAGACAGGAGACAGATCAAATAAAGCCCATTTGAGCTTAAAAACATTGGACGTTTCCTGGCTGAATCGGGTCTGTTGGCATGTATGGTTGTACTACCATTGCCTCTTCCTTCTGCCCACAATGGTCTATTACATTGCCACAGCCTTGAAGGAGGGTAGATTTTGTATCACAGGGGGCCCCTGGCCCGTTCTGTCCACACCTGAAGTATGAGACCCTTGTCCTTGCCCTGCCAGCCGCATTTGTAGGCCGTATTAAATTGACCAGCGGGTCCTGTGTTGCTATATAATTATCCTGAGACATCCTTACCACTCAGCCAGCATAAAACCCCTGTGTAGGCCCTTCTGTTCAATATGTAGGCCTCTTTGTTAAATTGACCATAGCTCTGCAATTTTAGTGTATAGCAGTCTGAAGGCAGGTCTGCGAGGCCTTCTGCTCCAAACTAGTAGCCCCCACCCTACCCGAGTGCTCCGTGCTCGGTATCAAAGTTCAACATCCCACTGAAGCTGTCGACATACAGTAGGCTGCATCCTGGACTGGTACTTGCTTCCTGGGCAGGTTTCCCGCTTTTACGGAAGTGGCAACCGCAGAGCGTCAAGTTAGGAGAACTGAGGAGATTTTGTACATGAATATATTGAATTCCCGTACAATACCTATTATTTTCTGCTTGCTCTATGGAACTTACGATAAGCGATTGGCCTGAGAGACTGACCTTTTCACCCAGTCCATTGTCAGCATTAAGTGGGTAAATGACGAAATGTCTGGTAAAATCTGCAGACGAAGCTTTTGGGTAGCATACGTAGGTAGATGTAGCGTGCAAAGGAGCCCACAAAATGATATAAAAAGGGAGCACCCACAGATATCGACGGACTACCTCGCCGTCTGTATGTAGGTTAACAGGCTGTGCAGGTTTTCCCCAAGAGCTGGGAGCTCTTGTCTTCCTTTGCTTAAAATGTCTTGCTCTGCTTTGCTTGAAGTATCTTATTCTATTTTACCTATATGAAATGTCATGTTATGTTTAACCATTGTTCTCTTTACTTTTGCATTTAAAAGATTTTGTATTGTAATTGCAGGAATGCTTGCTCTAAGAGTAAACGTGAGTGTTCCTAGGTAACATTTTCCTTGGTGTAACTTGTTTCTCATGATGCATTTATAGATGTGTTTTCTCTCTCTCTCTGTCAGTACATTAATTGAGATACAGAGAATATCATGACAGCTGTATGATTATCTGGATTCTGTATTTTGTACTTTATGTCTCTATTCTGCGGTTTCTTTGAAGTTGTATCTTCTCATTAAACTGCCATTGTATTCTGCCACCAATTCCATGTCTCATATGTCTGTTTTCTTCATTTTTGGAGCAAGCGTTCCTAGGCACCCCGGCTCAAATTAAGGTGCCCCTTTTGTCCCTGACACACTCTCCTGCTCAGTTCTGTGGTGGCTCCCGGGGCTCTGGGGACCGCCTCTAGCTTCCTTGACCCGTAATAGATCTTCCCTCCAACAGCCTCTCTTGCAAGTCCTGTATTGTTGGTTTGTTGCCCCTGCCCCCCTTTCCACTGCCCTCCATAGTCTGTTGTGCTTCCACGGCCCTTCCTGCCTGCTCAGTGTGGTTAAATTGTTGCCTTTGCACTCTCCTACCTGCCTTCAATTTTCAGAGTCCGTGCCCCTGGCCTTTGCCTCTCAACAGTATCCCAATGAACAACTAGATTGCTAACATTCTATATTTATTACAAAAGTGTGGAACGCCTGACATCATCTTGATGTAATCAAAACTGTAATACCTAGAGCATTTCCTTTAGAAATTACATATATGAGAGGGTCTTATTGGCATCAAAATTATGGTTAGTGCTCTAAAAGACTAAAATAAGGACATTTTGTCTGAGTTTTCAAATAGCGACAAAGCACTTTTAAATTATTTGTTATCTTTATGTTTTTTTATCCAGTTGACCACTTGATTAAATGTTGCACTTAGGGGAGAGGATGTGGTGTTACTTCCAGAACTGCAGACTTTGCAACTGGGGAACCAGGTTGAAGTTTCTGCTTCAGCTCGACATTCTGTGATTCTGGTCAAATCACTTAGTCTCCCCATGTCTACAACCAAAATGAATATGTGCTTGTGTGATGTAACCAATGCTCATGTAAAGCACTCCAATACCTGACAAGTCTGCACTATATAACACTGCAAAAACACTAAATAATAAGTGTTTTGCACACTTCTGTCATTGGGCTATATTTGGGCTACATCTGGGTGATTTTGGGCTACATTTGGGCTCTTTTGTCTCCGGTGGCCATCTTGGGAGATTTATTTGTTATGAAGTTTCCTAATTTCCTCATGTACTGCAGTCTCCTCAGTAGGAAATGCTTTCAGTTTTTTACGTTGATTCCATCATGAAGGTATTCAGATATGTCACACATTTGCCATAAATTCTGAATGTTAGCACTCTAGTTGCTCATTAGATCACTGTAGTAAAACTACTGTTCACCATGGAAGTCTGCTCCTAGTATTAAAAGTGCATGTTTCAGTCTGCATGTCAGAATTTTTTAATGAAATAGAAGAGGATTTGAGAAGTCACTCAAAATGTGCCCTCATTTTCTTTCTTCAGCATTAATGATAATTTCTATGGCAAAATGAACCCCCTCATTGTGTTCCTTTTTAAATTAAATGTTTTAAGTGTTACCAGTTTATTCCAATCAAGATGGCTTCAGGTGTGCCATACTTTTGTCATAATGAAGACAGTAAGCGCTCTAGTTGTTTTTAAGAACATTCTGGGACATTCTGTCATTGGGCTATACTTGGGCTACATCTGGGTGATATTTGGGCTACATTTGGGCTCTTTTGTCTCTGGTGGCCATCTTGGGAGACTTATTTGTTATGAAGTTTCCTAATTTCCTCATTTACTGCAGTCTCCTCAGTAGGAAATACTTTCAGTTTTTTACTTTGATTCCATCAAGAAGGCATTCAGATGTGTCACACATTTGCAATAAATTCAGAATGTTAGCACTCTTTTTGCTCATTAGATCACTGTAGTAAAGCTACTGCTCACCAGGGAAAACTGCTGCTGGTATTGAAAGTTCATGTTTCAGTCTGCATGTCAGAATTTTTTAATGAAATAGAAGAGGATTTGAGAAGTCACTCAAAATGTGCCCTAATTTTTCTTTCTGCAGCACTAATCATACTTTTTATGGAAAAATGAACCCCCTCATTTTGTTCCTTTTGAAATTAAATGTTTTAAGAGTTACCACTTTATTCCAAGCAAGATGGCTTCAGGTGTGCCATACGTTTATCATAGGTAGGACTGTTAGCGCTCTAGTAGTTCTTTGGAACACTCTGGGAAGCTGCAGTAGAACACAAAGGAATCAACTGACAGTCTCTGCCCTTGTTGGATGTACATGTTTTACTGAGAATGTCAGACTTCATTCTCACATGACTGAGAAAGATAATGTGAATTTACAGAAAATAAGCTCTCAGTTTAGCTTATAGATCACCTTCCAAACCTCTGTGGTAAAAGCATGAGAAAATATTTTTCTCTCAATCATGATATCCCAGCAGAAGGCTTTTTCACATGGTGAAATCACCTTAGAACATACCACAATTCCTAAAATGAGTATGGTACCATCAACAAATGATTTATAATGTAACTAAAGTCTTAACACCTTCTATTAACTGCAATGCTTTTTAATGAGGTGCTATCATGTATATTGGTCCCAAGATGGCTGCCAACACTTCTTGGATGAAGTGCTGACAGCCAATCAGATCTCAGGATGAGATGTGTGGTTAGGCTCCGCCCACATATATATATGCTTTTAAATGCTATTTTCTCAGGAAATACTGAACAGATTTACACCAAACCTACAAAAGGCACTTCCTTGACCTGAGGACTACCTCTCTGCCAAATTTCAAGTAAATCTGTTCAGCCGTTCGGGCTGTAGCCCTGTCTAAAGGTCCTATGGAAAAATGCATGGGAAAAACGCGTTTTGGGACCCCCCTTTTATCTCAGCCCCCGCTTGACGAATCCCCCCGAGACTTTCAGGATAGGAGCGGAGCGTAGCGCCCCACCTATTTTGAAAAATTCGCGAAGATTCGTCGACCGGCGCCAAAGTTATTCAAAATAGAATGTTGCGGATTTCCTATGGAAAAGGGGTCCTAACTATAACTACCTACTGGCGACCGCCAGTAGGTAATTTATATATATATATATATATTCAGTGAAAAAACCATAGGTTTCACACACGTTATAGTTAGCTGGACATTTCACTCATAAAAAACCATTGAAATTCCCCCGTTATAGTTACTTAAGCTAACTATAACTCG
The DNA here is from genome assembly GCF_964204655.1 of Triturus cristatus. NCBI lineage: Eukaryota > Metazoa > Chordata > Amphibia > Caudata > Salamandridae > Triturus > Triturus cristatus. The sequence continues at coordinate 324,436,337 of NC_140589.1, forward strand.
CGCACCCGCAGTCCACTGCTGATGACGTAACATATTACATCACTCATGACATGGTCTGTGACATCACTCATGATATCACTGATGACATCTCAAATGACATCACTGATGACATCATCCAGTGAATGTGTATTTTTCTGAAAATTAAATATGTTTAATATATGTATATCTCAAGGTCGATGGAAAAATAAATGGGTATATAAGTGTCTAAAAGGATGATTTGTTTTTGAAAATGTGATTGTGTAACTGACTGATTAAGTGTATCTTAGTGAATACATGGCTTAGTGAGTAATGTTTAAATATGTAATTATCTGTATCAGTCTCTCACTTTGTGTATAAGTGTCTGCTTGGGATGGTGAGTAGCTACATGGGTGTTTATATTGGATTTTAGGTTGTTTTTTGAGTATCAGTCTGAGTGTCTGCATGGTTCGGTGGGGGGTATTACGTAGTGCATAGGTACATGTATGATTGACTCTCTGGTTGTATGTGTTGAAGACAGCATGTGTGCATGACTGTATGGTTGGATGAGTGTGTGTATGGGTGTGTTAGTGAGTGAATGACTGTCTCAATAGTGTCTTTTTGAGTTACTACATATGTTTTAAAGAAGTATATTTGACTATTTGTGTATATAAGTGAGTATGTGTGAGAGTGAGAGATTGAAACAGTTCCTGTATGAATAATTATGTGTTTTTATTAGTAATTATTTAAAAGAGTAAGTATGTGTAAGTTTCTGTAGAAGTACGTGATGAGGTGTGTGTATAACTGAATATGCAAGTAAATGGATGTTTGACTCTTTATTAGCATGAGTGACTATGTGTGTGAGTAACTCTATGGATGAGTGACAATGTGTAACAGGATGTATAGGTGTATGAGTACATATGATGAGTGAGTACATGTATGAGTGACTGTACAGGACTGTTGGTGAATGAGTGGATGTGTATGTGGATCTTAGTATTACTGAATAGGTTGTTGTAACTGATATTGGTATGTCCATTTTTTTGAAAATTTCAGTCTCTATTTTTGAATGTTTGTATCAAAGGTTATATTAGGGTGAGAGGAGGTCTACCACTCTGTCACAAGGATGATGTCATTAGTGATGTCATTTGAGATGTCATCAGTGATGTCATGAGTGATGTCACTGACCATGTCATGAGTGATGTAATATGTTACGCCATCAGCAGTGGATTGCGGGTGCGCGAGTTATAGTTAGCTTAACTAACTATAACGGGGGAATTTCAATGGTTTTTTATGAGTGAAATGTCCAGCTAACTATAACGTGTGTGAAACCTATGGTTTTTTCACTGAATTTGCAAGGTTTTTTAAATGCTAAATCCTAACTATAACGTGTGTGAAACCTATGGTTTTTTCAGTGAATTTGCGAGGTTTTTTAAATGCTAATTCCTAACTATAACGTGTGTGAAACTCATGGTTTTTTCAGTGAATTTGTATGGTTTTTTAAATGCTAATTATTACCTATAACATGTGTGATTCCCATGGTTTTTTCATTGATTTTTATGGTTTTTTTTACAAATTCTTATATTAAACGTGTTTTTTTTTCGTTTTATTTGCAAGTGTTTTTTTTTTTTTTTTCTTTTTTTTTACTTTATATTCTCTTAAAACACTATGCTTAATTTTAAAAAATTCTGCAATATATTAATTTTTCACATTTTTTTTTTCCAAACAGGTAAGATATATTAGTATAACATAGAGATTCTTTTTTTTTTTTTTTTTTTAAGTACGCGTACGGTAAGCTTACGGTAAGCGTACGGTTTGCGTAATGTTCGTAATTTTTCTACTCTTTTTGCGTATGGTTCCGCAATTCACGTAGCCGTGCGTACTGCGTACATGGCGCGTAAGCGTGTACGCTACACGCGCACGTTACGAGGAAGTGCTGGGGCGTGCCCGTTATGCGCATGCGCGCGAGCGCGTGTCTTTTTTACGCGCATGCGTACTTTTACTGTAAGCGCTCCGTAAGCGCTCCGTAAGCGCACCGTAAGCGTAACGTACGCGCACGGTGGGTCATGTGATCAAGAAATAAAACTTTTGATTGGTTCAAAGTAGTTTCAGTTCTAGAACTCTCCTACACCACACCCATTCCCCTCATTTCTGCTTGTGATCCCTTAGGAGAAGGAGCTGACTTGTCTTTGGGATACGATGGCAGACCAGCACTCTTCTGCTGAGAGTGAGGCTAGCAGCACCACCATCAGGCAGAGAAAGAGGAAACAGAAGAGCTATTTTATATGGGAGTATTTTACTTTTCCTGAGGGCGAGAAAAAAGTCAATGCTGCCTTGGTGACTTGCAAGCTGTGCCAGCGTGTACTTTCGAGAGGTAATCCCAACAAGAAGTATTCCTTCGGGAATCACACTATGTTGAGATACCTTGAGGATGTACATCCTAGGACACATGCACGACATACTGGAGGCAACCCTTCAGTAAGTCGAGCAAGCACATCCACAGCAGCTCAGCCGAGTCCTTCTTCGGAAGCTCAGCAGAGCCCTTCATCTGTGGGGGCAGATTCACCTCTTTCTGGTCCTGTGGAAACTAACCATCGGTTTGCGAGGGTTACTATGCGGTGTTCATTTTGCCATGGTCTAATTGTTCATAGGGAGACCAGTCTTCCCCTCATTAACAACAAAATAGACCAGCACATTTGTCCTACCAGCTAATGTTCCCATTCTTCCTTTCCTCTGTCCCTGCATGAACACAACGGCTCTTTTAAGAGCCAACCTTACCTCTCAACTTTTTAAATTTTTTCTTAAAAACTATTTTTTTTTTTTTTTTACCGTACGTAAGTGTATTTTTTTTTTTTTTTTAAAAACACTAAAAAACAATTATCACATTACAAGGTCCTTGAGGGTTAATAACTAAATACTGATAATCTGTTTGAGGAGAAGTGGAAGAAAGGGACCATCTAATTTCTGACTTACCTGACCCACCCAAAAATGTAATTATAAATTTAAATTTAATTGAAATTGCTTATAAAAATGGCTTTATTTTTCGAAAATTTTCTTTCTCAATCTGGAAAAAAAGAAAAATATATTAATATTTAATAAAACATTTTATAATACAGTACACGTATTTACATATTTTCCAAAAAACAATTTTTTGCCTTTTTTTTGCTGTTTTCAGAATATATTGCATTTCACTATAAATCGTGAAAGCAATTGCATTCATCACTTAACAGCGGGCAAAAAAAAATTAACAATCTCAAAGATTGTTTTAAAAAAGCCCAGAATCTCTTCTCACTAAAACATAACATTATAGAAATGCAAAATATTCAAAAAAAATTTCATCTAATAACAATAACTTTTTCTTTAAAATACCGTCTGACAATTTTGTTACAGAAGCATAATCACAAAAATGATATATCTCAAATAACTCCACAATACATCTGGTTACCATTCCTTTAGGCCAAATGGTAATTTTAAAATTCTTTTTTGATTAAATTTCCAATGGTAATCCAATAAAATTCCAAAATTTAAATTGGACAGATGTTACCGATTCTCTCTAAAATTTTGGTTACCGAAAGATTAATTAGGAATTAAATAAGTCCACAATACAATTGATTACCTTTCCTTTAGGCCAAATAGTATTTTTAAAAATCTTTTTTGATGAAATTTCCAATGGTAATCCAATAAAATTCCAAAATTTAAATTGTACAGATGTTACCGATTCTCTCTAAAATTTTTGGTTTCCGAAAGATTAATTAGGAATTAAATAAGTCCACAATACAATTGGTTACCTTTCCTTTAGGCCAAATGGTAATTTGAAAAATCTTTTTATTTGTAAATTCCAATGGTAATCCAATAAAATGGTAAAATTGTTTTGTACAGATCTTGCCAAGTCTCTCTAAAATTTAGGTTTCAGGAAGATTAGATAGGAATTTGCTAAATCAAAAGGCAAACATTGCTTGAAAATCAATTGGGAATCATTACACAGTGTCCAGCCTTTTTCACATTTAAGATAAACTGTGTAATGTCCAGAAGTTACAGTAGGTCCTTCATGGAAAATTATTGCAACTGTTACAAAAGTTTTTCCTGAAATTGATAATTGCTGTCCTATAAACTTCTTTATTAAAGTATCCAATTTTGAACCATCAGCTTTACATCGTTGCATCATTAAAATTACATACTGTCCATATTCCTTTAAAATTAACGTTGAAAACATGTCAGATTTACACTCACCGCATTCCATGCTATGATTAGCATCTTTAACTAATTTAGCAAAAGTGACTGTTTTACTGTCTGGCAATGTTAAATAAATAAACCTTTCAGAATCAACATTAGAGCCACATGTATTGAAACAGTTTTCACAACTATGTTCCCATTTATAAGAGACACCAAACATATTTTCAATTGGCACCCCTTCTTCTTCCAGTACCTGAAAAAAATACATCAAGAATTCCTGTGCATCTTGCTGTACATTTTGAGAAAACTGTGTACGTCCTGAAAATACATCTAAAAGTTTTCTAATTTCAGTAGCACTTTCTATTTTAGTTTTATCATTACTCAGCTTTTGAAAAAGGAGACTCAACTCAGAACAGAATCTTTTTGTCTGATTTACTATTATCTGCTCTTGCAAACTTTCCAGATAAAATGCAACATTCAGCACTACATTAGCGTAGCAGTTGACACCAGAGCTATTTTCAAAGTGACAACCTACAACCTCTTCAACATTTTCCTTTTTCTTTTTGCTTGCAATTTCTTCAATCCTCTTTTTTTTCCTCCTCTCTACATCCTCATTACAGATATTCTCAATTTTCCTTTTTCGAGAAACTACACGTTTCTCCAACACAGGATACTGACCTAAATGAGGAGCATAGGTTCTTCTTAATCTATTATACTCCTTTACACAGTTTGTATCAGCACTAACTTTTGAATCATCAAAGTCTATCATGAATAAACCAGATAATGTTTTCACTCGTGACAAAGCTAAATAAGCCATACCTTCTTTGAACACAGTTGAACCAATGTTTACAAATGCACAATCCTTGAGACTTGTGAATAGTTACAGCATATGCTAGAGAAAACGGAAACTGTTTCCTTTGTACATATAAGTCTTTCACAAGCATGAAACGAACTGTACAACGACAAATGTCTATAACTTCTTCTATCTGATCAAATTTTATTTTTAAACATTCAATTCCATCTTTTACTGATAATTAATAAAACCCACAACTCTTCCCATAGCTCCATTTACTAAGCCTTTTTCAACATCCAAATTTCTCCTTAAAAATACTCTACAGTTCATGCAAACATATAGATTTTTTTCTAATCCAGCAGTTTTGGAAATGTTCTTCTCTAGTGAATCCAATTTATTTTTCAGTTTGCCTGTTAATGTGATAGTAATTCTTCCATCCTGAATTTTGTCAACTGCTTCCAATTTCCTAATCTCTTCCTTTTCCAATTTCAAAAGCTCCTCATTGAATATTGAGCATTCACGTAGAGTTGGCATTAAGCAGATGACACTTTTCTTTTCTGCAATGTTCTTGTATATCTTCTCTGCAACTATTTCTTCCTTTGGAAATAAATTATGTAGCAACCGACTCTGTAATGCTTTTGTGCCAGCTTCAGTGAGTAGTCTAATTCTGATATCTTTCAGAATACTTCCATATTCTTCATCGTGTGCTTGCCTCATATTAGTAGTAAGTTCCTTGTACTCAAAGAAGGACCAAATATTTGCATTACCAATGCTTCCCAATGACTTCTTTGTGTCTTCATGTGTCACAGTATTAAACACTGGTTGTCCTTTAACTGGAGTAAGCTGTAGAAGATCCCCAAAAACTATGACATGTTTTCCACCAAATAACACGTCATAGTTTGTCCTTAGAATTTGCTGCATTCTTAAATGCACAAAGGCAAGCATTAAGTTTGATACCATGCTCACCTCATCAATAATGAGAACTTGCATCTTCTTCAATACTCTTGAAACTTCCAAGCATGCTTCTCCAGTTAGCTTGTGGTATTGTATTTTGTTCTCATGCTCCACTGGTAACATTAGCAAACGATGTAAGGTGATTCCTTTTATGTTATATGCTGCTAACCCAGTTGGAGCAGTAACCACACAAGACAAAGTTGAATCCGTTTTTTGCTGTAGGTAGCTTCTGATGACTTTTATTAAGAAACTTTTTCCAGTTCCAGCTTGTCCGCTTACATACATCCTGATTGGATGAAATGATGTGCATGAGCACTCTTTTTTTTCATGTAGTAATCCGTGATCAATTTTGTTTCTGATCTCTTCATAAATTTGTTGCTGCTCTTCATTCAGTTGTCTTTCAAAATTTGGTAAGTCTATAAATTCTTCTTGAGCTTGATTCATAGCCGTTTCCACTTCATTCATGGCTATTGCAGCTTCATTTTCAACGATTGGTTGTCCTAGGGGATCTTGACTGAGTGTTCCTGAACTTTGGCTGTCTTGAGAACTGTCTCTAGCTACTTCAGCTGCAATTGTAGTTTCCTGTTCAATTTCTTCATTTAACATTTGCACATAATTTGTGAAAGTACTGCATTCTATGCTGTCTTTGCAAGCATTAAAGGAATCTTCATAGCTTTGAAATTCTCCCAGTAGTTCATCCTCTGTACGCCATGGTTTAAACAGCTGTAAAAGAGCCAAGTAGTAAAATTCCTTTTTGTCAGTAGTGTCGCAACTCAGCTTCCTGTGATTTATCAAACTTCCTTTTGTTTGCTTCACCAAACATCCTTCCTCACCAATGACTTTATATTTTCCATTGTTGATGTCTTCTGTGGCTTTCCGTGAATAAATGTAGTTCTGCAGCACTTCATAGAGACACATGTTCTCAAGATGAAGACTTCTCTTGGGATAATATGTGTCCAACATGTTTGATTTCAAAATATCTGTACTTTCTGGGTCATTCTCGGCCAAATATTCAATTTCTCCAACAGATTTCAGTACCCGATTTCTCATTGCTGCAAGGCCTAAACTTGCCCAAATTATTCTTCTTGATTTCGAGTAGAGGCTTGCAGAAGATAACCTATCTGAACATTCGTAGGATCCAATTTCTCGATGCGATAACATCTTTAAACTGAAACTGTACAGCTTCTTACTGACAGTCTTCTCGTGAGAAATCTCTTCCCACATTTTTTTCAATTCAGTTTTTTCTGATTTAGTAATGTAAGACGTTACATATCGAGCAACAGCAATGGAATTGTCAGCTACATACTGTATATCCATGTTAGCATTCCACATGGATAAAATGACTGGGTTGTAGTCATTTATATTTTTTGATTCTTCTTTTCTTTTAAGGTTGTAGGTATTCTTAGGTGATTTTCTTGTAATAGTATGTCTCACAGATGACATAAAACTGTTTACTCTTCCATTTGAAAGAACAGGTCTAGGAAATCCAAATCGACATTTAGTGTAGTATTTATCTTTGCTCTTGTATTTCCGTCGACAGTATTTTCCACACCGATGACTTTGGAAACGTAAAACTTGCTCCTTTAACTTTTTCTCTTCTGTGCTTTTTGGTATAGCACATGTTGCATATTCTTCAATGAAAGATAACACTGCTTCATCAGTATCTGTTCCAAACTTTGGGGCATCCTTGATCCACAACAGCATATGAATATGAGGAGCACCTCTTGCCTGGTACTCTTTTCTCCAAAAGAAATCCACTACTTCTCCAAGAGGTGGATTTTTTTTATTGCAGATGAAGGACATCATAGCCTCAAATCTATGATTGAAATATCTGCAAACATTAACCGGATCCAATGAGCACAGTTCTCCTGCTGTCTTGTATTCGATGTTTTTAATGTTTGAATTTGCCTCTCATAGAAAATCCAGTAAATCATCCCAAGCGTACTCAGCACAGCTTAGGGTAAGGAACCATGTTGGTGTTCCTAAATTCCGTAACATGCATTTTAATTCACCATGGCGTCGGTACCAATATTCATTTGTCCCACGCTGACAAGCCATCAGATTGATCAGTTGTGTTTCCAAATGATCATCTCGGTGCGGCACTTTCTCCATAAAATCCTTAGCAGACACATTTTGTAAATGTACTCCACTTTTTAAAATGTGATTTACTGCATATGATAATGCAGACAAGTCGCTTTCAAATAAAAGATGGAACAAATAAGGAATACTTTGTCGAAATCTGGGATCTTCTGCATATAGTCTTGTAGTTCGATACTCAGAAGCTGGAATCTGTTCTGGACGTTCATCGTATTGTCCTCCTTTTCCTGTAGGAAACAGCTGGGGAAAACATCGAGCTTCCAAGCTCTCCTCCCATACACTCACGGGAGTTCCTTTTGCTTTCTTCATCTGAAACAGATCAATATTGTCTCCCATAACTTCTTTTGAATGAAGAGGATGTATGCTAAAATGTTCATAAATTTCTTCTTCCTTTGACTTGTCCACTTTTTCAATTTGTCCAGTTGGTGTTTCTGTGTCTTCTTGTAAATCTTCTTCTTCTTCTTCTATATAAATTGATTCATACCATTTGTTATTCCTTTTCAAATACAAATTTGCTCTTTGTAATTTCCGTACATCTACCAGCTCCTGCCAAATCTTCTTATTCTTTGTAGGTACACCATTAACCAAAATAACTAATGGTTCAGTTTCCAAAGTATCTGCATCAATAGTTTCCATATTTTTTTTCAAATCCAAGGGCAAATACACCACTCTACCTTTTAAACCTCTCAGTAAATCTGAAGGAGGTAATTTACCAGTTTTGGGCTCCATACGTACTATGGTCTGGAAAGGATGAACACATTGAATAAGTATAGACTCATATGTATTTAATTCAGAAAGTTCGGCAGGAATAGCATCCAATTCTAAATTATTATGTACAGCTCTGGTCGGCATTCTATTTTCCTCTAACTTGTTGTAACAGTATTTACAAATACGCTGATCTTCACCCAATTCAAAACAATTTTCAAGAAATATATATGTGGCAAAATCCTTCCACTTATAATTATCTTCATTTTCACTTTTTCGGTAGAGATCAACATTCCTGCTTTGTTTTCTATAATGAGTTCTGCGGCAACAAATACAAGTAATATTTGGTCTTTCATTAGAGATTATTGCAAATTTTGTTATGTGATCATTAAATGCCTTACTTACAGAGGGTTCTACATTCTCTTCCACTTCTTCCTCATTTACTGTGTCCTTTTCTGCACTTTCTTGTTCTGGATCAAAGTAACAAAACTGAATTTCATCAGTAACCTTCTCTACATCTGAAACCGATCCACGGAACAGAGCCCTATTCAATTCATCTAACTTTATTGCTGGACTTTTAGCAAAATACAACCGTCTCACAAACGTTCTCATTTCAGTATGATGAACAGCCAGCATCCTAAAATGATGAAAAACACTTTTACACACTTTTCTAGATAGACAAGCCAGAGAATGTCCCTGCAAACCAGTATTCTCTCTCACTCTGCATGGATCTAGACTTTGAAGCACCTTAATCTTCTGTTTAACACTTTTTTTTACTATATTCTCTTAGAAACTCACGAAATTTATCAATAGATTCCTGACGCACAGTGCAAATACTACTACAATTCCAAGTGTACACTGGGGCTTTAGGACGTCTCCCCATAGCCTCATCCGCCATCACTTGTACCTCATCTCTTGGAACCATTTTCTCCTTCTCCATTATACAACCATTTTTCACTTCATAAGCACGACCTCTGGTGTCAACTGCATGCAGCAAACTATTACTTTGAAAATAACTCTCTTCATTAAAAAAAGGTTCACTACTTGAACTATGCATCCATTCTCCTAAAAACACTTTACAAAAGTTTGTTCTTTTCACTAGTCTTTTCCTTTTGCTTTGTGATTTCAGTACATTGACCATTTTATCTAATGTACGCATCCTGTTCAAAATTAAAATGAATAGTTTCCTTTTTAATTCTAAAGCCTTTGCTGCAATGGCTTCAATTTCTTTTTTTCTTTTATAAAATTTAGCTTTATTCTTATATTTCTTCACATCCTTTATCAAATTGGACATAACTCTTCTCTGAAACATTTTTCTACGAATCTCTTTAAACGCTGTTTTTCTTTTTAAGTTAATCTTTATTGTTTCTGAAGGTACATTTGCATTAACTAAATGCTCAATTTTTTCATGTTGTTTTCTATTTAAAACATTCTTTCCAGTACAGACATTTTGTACATTTTTCCTTTTTTTGAAGATATTGCTTAAAAAATCTTTTGTTTGCTTACCAGAAGACTTTCTCTTTTTCCCAACATGAGCATCTCCAACTAACTTAGGTCCTCCAGTTGTCTTCAAATATAGTTTTTTTTTGTAGTTTTTCCTTAGTCTGGATTTTGTAGGCATCTTAAATTTTGTTCACTGCTCTTCAGCAATACCTGAAAAAAACTAAAAAAAAATTCCTTTATTTTATTTAAATATATTACTACATTTTTTATGATCTTTTCAATTCTTAAAATACTATGTACCCCTTTCCTACAAGTGAAAATCACAATAACACCATCACAAATTAAATATCTAAAAACAATTCCTGTGTGCACACAGAGTCATGGTTTGAAATTAGGCAGAAAACGAAATTTCTTTGCCAATTGGAAAGCACACTTCCTACTCTTTTTTTGGCAAGTGATAAGTACTTTTACAGTCTGACACATTTTGAATCCACTTTTCAGATTCTGAAAAAAACACATGTCCAAAGAGCTTTTTGAGACCAGCAACATGTGTAATCTGGGTGACTGACTACACTCCAGCAAGGGCAACCAGCCTTAGTGATGCTGAATGTATTTGCATTACTGACTGCAACCTCAAACCCCACTCGGTTGTGAATACTATGCATGATTCCACAGGATAAGCAGCTGGGTGTGTGCTAAGAGTCTGCTTCTGCAGAAAAAATAGCTCCCCCTTTCCTACTAATGCAACTGTAAAATTACCAGAGTAATACGCAATAAATCTCTGTCTATAATTCCTCTTTGCACACAGAGTCATGGTTTGATATTAGTCAGAAAACGAAATTTCTTTGCCAATTGGAAAGCACACTTCCTACTGTTTTTTTTGGCAAGTGATAAGTACTTTTACAGTCTGACACATTTTGAATCCACTTTTCATATTCTGAAAAAAGCACATATCCAAACAGCTTTTTGAGACCAGAAACATGTGTAACCTGGGTGACTGACTACACTCCAGCAAGGGCAACCAGCCTTAGTGTTGCTGAATGTATTTGCATTACTGACTGCAACCTCAAACCCCACTCGGTTGTGAATACTATGCATGATTCCACAGGATAAGCAGCTGGGTGTGTGCTAAGAGTCTGCTTCTGCAGAAAAAAATAGCTCCCCCTTTCCATCTAATGCAACTGTAAAATTACCAGAGTAATACGCAATAAATCTCTGCCTATAATTCCTCTTTGCACACAGAGTCATGGTTTGATATTAGTCAGAAAACGAAATTTCTTTGCCAATTTCAAAGCACACTTACTACTCTTTTTTTGGCAAGTGATATGTACTTTTACAGTCTGACACATTTTGAATCCACTTTTCAGATTCTGAAAAAAGCACATGTCCAAACTGCTTTTTGAGACCAGAAAACATGTGTAACCTGGGTGACTGACTACACTCCAGCAAGAGCAACCAGCCATAGTGTTGCTGAATGTATTTGCATTACTGACTGCAACCTCAAACCCCACTCGGTTGTGAATACTATGCATGATTCCACTGGATAAGCAGCTGGGTGTGTGCTAAGAGTCTGCTTCTGCAGAAATAAATAGCTCCCCCTTTCCATCTAATGCAACTGTAAAATTACCAGAGTAATACGCAATAAATCTCTGCCTATAATTCCTCTTTGCACACAGAGTCATGGTTTGATATTAGTCAGAAAACGAAATTTCTTTGCCAATTTCAAAGCACACTTACTACTCTTTTTTTGGCAAGTGATATGTACTTTTACAGTCTGACACATTTTGAATCCACTTTTCAGATTCTGAAAAAAGCACATGTCCAAACTGCTTTTTGAGACCAGAAAACATGTGTAACCTGGGTGACTGACTACACTCCAGCAAGAGCAACCAGCCATAGTGTTGCTGAATGTATTTGCATTACTGACTGCAACCTCAAACCCCACTCAGTTGTGAATACTATGCATGATTCCAGAGGATAAGCAGCTGGGTGTGTGCTAAGAGTCTGCTTCTGCAGAAAAAAATAGCTCCCCCTTTCCATCTAATGCAACTGTAAAATTACCAGAGTAATACGCAATAAATCTCTGCCTATAATTCCTCTTTGCACACAGAGTCATGGTTTGATATTAGTCAGAAAACGAAATTTCTTTGCCAATTTGAAAGCACACTTACTACTCTTTTTTTGGCAAGTGATATGTACTTTTACAGTCTGACACATTTTGAATCCACTTTTCAGATTCTGAAAAAAACACATGTCCAAACAGCTTTTTGAGACCAGAAACATGTGTAACCTGGGTGACTGACTACACTCCAGCAAGGGCAACCAGCCTTAGTGATGCTGAATGTATTTGCATTACTGACTGCAACCTCAAACCCCACTCGGTTGTGAATACTATGCATGATTCCACAGGATAAGCAGCTGGGTGTGTGCTAAGAGTCTCCTTCTGCAGAAAAAAATAGCTCCCCCTTTCCATCTAATGCAACTGTAAAATTACCAGAGTAATACGCAATAAATCTCTGCCTATAATTCCTCTTTGCACACAGAGTCATGGTTTGATATTAGTCAGAAAACGAAATTTCTTTGCCAATTTGAAAGCACACTTACTACTCTTTTTTTGGCAAGTGATATGTACTTTTACAGTCTGACACATTTTGAATCCACTTTTCAGATTCTGAAAAAAACACATGTCCAAACAGCTTTTTGAGACCAGAAACATGTGTAACCTGGGTGACTGACTACACTCCAGCAAGAGCAACCAGCCATAGTGTTGCTGAATGTATTTGCATTACTGACTGCAACCTCAAACCCCACTCGGTTGTGAATACTATGCATGATTCCAGAGGATAAGCAGCTGGGTGTGTGCTAAGAGTCTGCTTCTGCAGAAAAAAATAGCTCCCCCTTTCCATCTAATGCAACTGTAAAATTACCAGAGTAATACGCAATAAATCTCTGCCTATAATTCCTCTTTGCACACAGAGTCATGGTTTGATATTAGTCAGAAAACGAAATTTCTTTGCCAATTTGAAAGCACACTTACTACTCTTTTTTTGGCAAGTGATATGTACTTTTACAGTCTGACACATTTTGAATCCACTTTTCAGATTCTGAAAAAAACACATGTCCAAACAGCTTTTTGAGACCAGAAACATGTGTAACCTGGGTGACTGACTACACTCCAGCAAGGGCAACCAGCCTTAGAGTTGCTGAATGTATTTACATTACTGACTGCAACCTCAAACCCCACTCGGTTGTGAATACTATGCATGATTCCACAGGATAAGCAGCTGGGTGTGTGCTAAGAGTCTGCTTCTGCAGAAAAAAATAGCTCCCCCTTTCCATCTAATGCAACTGTAAAATTACCAGAGTAATACGCAATAAATCTCTGCCTATAATTCCTCTTTGCACACAGAGTCATGGTTTGGTATTAGTCAGAAAACAAAATTTCTTTGCCAATTTCAAAGCACACTTACTACTCTTTTTTTGGCAAGTGATAAGTACTTTTACAGTCTGACACATTTTGAATCCACTTTTCATATTCTGAAAAAAGCACATATCCAAACAGCTTTTTGAGACCAGAAACATGTGTAACCTGGGTGACTGACTACACTCCAGCAAGGGCAACCAGCCTTAGTGTTGCTGAATGTATTTGCATTACTGACTGCAACCTCAAACCCCACTCGGTTGTGAATACTATGCATGATTCCACAGGATAAGCAGCTGGGTGTGTGCTAAGAGTCTGCTTCTGCAGAAAAAATATCTCCCCCTTTCCTACTAATGCAACTGTAAAATTACCAGAGTAATACGCAATAAATCTCTGTCTATAATTCCTCTTTGCACACAGAGTCATGGTTTGATATTAGGCAGAAAACGAAATTTCTTTGCCAATTGGAAAGCACACTTCCTACTGTTTTTTTTGGCAAGTGATAAGTACTTTTACAGTCTGACACATTTTGAATCCACTTTTCATATTCTGAAAAAAGCACATGTCCAAACAGCTTTTTGAGACCAGAAACATGTGTAGCCTGGGTGACTGACTACACTCCAGCAAGGGCAACCAGCCTTAGTGTTGCTGAATGTATTTACATTACTGACTGCAACCTCAAACCCCACTCGGTTGTGAATACTATGCATGATTCCACAGGATAAGCAGCTGGGTGTGTGCTAAGAGTCTGCTTCTGCAGAAAAAAATAGCTCCCCCTTTCCATCTAATGCAACTGTAAAATTACCAGAGTAATACGCAATAAATCTCTGCCTATAATTCCTCTTTGCACACAGAGTCATGGTTTGATATTAGTCAGAAAACGAAATTTCTTTGCCAATTTCAAAGCACACTTACTACTCTTTTTTTGGCAAGTGATATGTACTTTTACAGTCTGTCACATTTTGAATCCACTTTTCAGATTCTGAAAAAAGCACATGTCCAAACTGCTTTTTGAGACCAGAAAACGTGTGTAACCTGGGTGACTGACTACACTCCAGCAAGAGCAACCAGCCATAGTGTTGCTGAATGTATTTGCATTACTGACTGCAACCTCAAACCCCACTCGGTTGTGAATACTATGCATGATTCCACAGGATAAGCAGCTGGGTGTGTGCTAAGAGTCTGCTTCTGCAGAAAAAATAGCTCCCCCTTTCCTACTAATGCAACTGTAAAATTACCAGAGTAATACGCAATAAATCTCTGTCTATAATTCCTCTTTGCACACAGAGTCATGGTTTGATATTAGTCAGAAAACGAAATTTCTTTGCCAATTGGAAAGCACACTTCCTACTGTTTTTTTTGGCAAGTGATAAGTACTTTTACAGTCTGACACATTTTGAATCCACTTTTCATATTCTGAAAAAAGCACATATCCAAACAGCTTTTTGAGACCAGAAACATGTGTAACCTGGGTGACTGACTACACTCCAGCAAGGGCAACCAGCCTTAGTGTTGCTGAATGTATTTGCATTACTGACTGCAACCTCAAACCCCACTCGGTTGTGAATACTATGCATGATTCCACAGGATAAGCAGCTGGGTGTGTGCTAAGAGTCTGCTTCTGCAGAAAAAATAGCTCCCCCTTTCCTACTAATGCAACTGTAAAATTACCAGAGTAATACGCAATAAATCTCTGTCTATAATTCCTCTTTGCACACAGAGTCATGGTTTGATATTAGTCAGAAAATGAAATTTCTTTGCCAATTGGAAAGCACACTTCCTACTGTTTTTTTTGGCAAGTGATAAGTACTTTTACAGTCTGACACATTTTGAATCCACTTTTCATATTCTGAAAAAAGCACATATCCAAACAGCTTTTTGAGACCAGAAACATGTGTAACCTGGGTGACTGACTACACTCCAGCAAGGGCAACCAGCCTTAGTGTTGCTGAATGTATTTGCATTGCTGACTGCAACCTCAAACCCCACTCGGTTGTGAATACTATGCATGATTCCACAGGATTAGCAGCTGGGTGTGTGCTAAGAGTCTGCTTCTGCAGAAAAAAATAGCTCCCCCTTTCCATCTAATGCAACTGTAAAATTACCAGAGTAATACGCAATAAATCTCTGCCTATAATTCCTCTTTGCACACAGAGTCATGGTTTGATATTAGTCAGAAAACGAAATTTCTTTGCCAATTTCAAAGCACACTTACTACTCTTTTTTTGGCAAGTGATATGTACTTTTACAGTCTGTCACATTTTGAATCCACTTTTCAGATTCTGAAAAAAGCACATGTCCAAACTGCTTTTTGAGACCAGAAAACATGTGTAACCTTGGTGACTGACTACACTCCAGCAAGAGCAACCAGCCATAGTGTTGCTGAATGTATTTGCATTACTGACTGCAACCTCAAACCCCACTCGGTTGTGAATACTATGCATGATTCCACAGGATAAGCAGCTGGGTGTGTGCTAAGAGTCTGCTTCTGCAGAAAAAATAGCTCCCCCTTTCCTACTAATGCAACTGTAAAATTACCAGAGTAATACACAATAAATCTCTGTCTATATATCCTCTTTGCACACAGAGTCATGGTTTGATATTAGTCAGAAAACGAAATTTCTTTGCCAATTGGAAAGCACACTTCCTACTGTTTTTTTTGGCAAGTGATAAGTACTTTTACAGTCTGACACATTTTGAATCCACTTTTCAGATTCTGAAAAAAACACATGTCCAAACAGCTTTTTGAGACCAGAAACATGTGTAACCTGGGTGACTGACTACACTCCAGCAAGGGCAACCAGCCTTAGTGATGCTGAATGTATTTGCATTACTGACTGCAACCTCAAACCCCACTCGGTTGTGAATACTATGCATGATTCCACAGGATAAGCAGCTGGGTGTGTGCTAAGAGTCTCCTTCTGCAGAAAAAAATAGCTCCCCCTTTCCATCTAATGCAACTGTAAAATTACCAGAGTAATACGCAATAAATCTCTGCCTATAATTCCTCTTTGCACACAGAGTCATGGTTTGATATTAGTCAGAAAACGAAATTTCTTTGCCAATTTGAAAGCACACTTACTACTCTTTTTTTGGCAAGTGATATGTACTTTTACAGTCTGACACATTTTGAATCCACTTTTCAGATTCTGAAAAAAACACATGTCCAAACAGCTTTTTGAGACCAGAAACATGTGTAACCTGGGTGACTGACTACACTCCAGCAAGAGCAACCAGCCATAGTGTTGCTGAATGTATTTGCATTACTGACTGCAACCTCAAACCCCACTCGGTTGTGAATACTATGCATGATTCCAGAGGATAAGCAGCTGGGTGTGTGCTAAGAGTCTGCTTCTGCAGAAAAAAATAGCTCCCCCTTTCCATCTAATGCAACTGTAAAATTACCAGAGTAATACGCAATAAATCTCTGCCTATAATTCCTCTTTGCACACAGAGTCATGGTTTGATATTAGTCAGAAAACGAAATTTCTTTGCCAATTTGAAAGCACACTTACTACTCTTTTTTTGGCAAGTGATATGTACTTTTACAGTCTGACACATTTTGAATCCACTTTTCAGATTCTGAAAAAAACACATGTCCAAACAGCTTTTTGAGACCAGAAACATGTGTAACCTGGGTGACTGACTACACTCCAGCAAGGGCAACCAGCCTTAGTGATGCTGAATGTATTTGCATTACTGACTGCAACCTCAAACCCCACTCGGTTGTGAATACTATGCATGATTCCACAGGATAAGCAGCTGGGTGTGTGCTAAGAGTCTCCTTCTGCAGAAAAAAATAGCTCCCCCTTTCCATCTAATGCAACTGTAAAATTACCAGAGTAATACGCAATAAATCTCTGCCTATAATTCCTCTTTGCACACAGAGTCATGGTTTGATATTAGTCAGAAAACGAAATTTCTTTGCCAATTTGAAAGCACACTTACTACTCTTTTTTTGGCAAGTGATATGTACTTTTACAGTCTGACACATTTTGAATCCACTTTTCAGATTCTGAAAAAAACACATGTCCAAACAGCTTTTTGAGACCAGAAACATGTGTAACCTGGGTGACTGACTACACTCCAGCAAGGGCAACCAGCCTTAGAGTTGCTGAATGTATTTACATTACTGACTGCAACCTCAAACCCCACTCGGTTGTGAATACTATGCATGATTCCACAGGATAAGCAGCTGGGTGTGTGCTAAGAGTCTGCTTCTGCAGAAAAAAATAGCTCCCCCTTTCCATCTAATGCAACTGTAAAATTACCAGAGTAATACGCAATAAATCTCTGCCTATAATTCCTCTTTGCACACAGAGTCATGGTTTGGTATTAGTCAGAAAACAAAATTTCTTTGCCAATTTCAAAGCACACTTACTACTCTTTTTTTGGCAAGTGATATGTACTTTTACAGTCTGTCACATTTTGAATCCACTTTTCAGATTCTGAAAAAAGCACATGTCCAAACTGCTTTTTGAGACCAGAAAACATGTGTAACCTGGGTGACTGACTACACTCCAGCAAGAGCAACCAGCCATAGTGTTGCTGAATGTATTTGCATTATTGACTGCAACCTCAAACCCCACTCGGTTGTGAATACTATGCATGATTCCACAGGATAAGCAGCTGGGTGTGTGCTAAGAGTCTGCTTCTGCAGAAAAAATAGCTCCCCCTTTCCTCCTAATGCAACTGTAAAATTACCAGAGTAATACACAATAAATCTCTGTCTATAATTCCTCTTTGCACACAGAGTCATGGTTTGATATTAGTCAGAAAACGAAATTTCTTTGCCAATTGGAAAGCACACTTCCTACTGTTTTTTTTGGCAAGTGATAAGTACTTTTACAGTCTGACACATTTTGAATCCACTTTTCATATTCTGAAAAAAGCACATATCCAAACAGCTTTTTGAGACCAGAAACATGTGTAACCTGGGTGACTGACTACACTCCAGCAAGGGCAACCAGCCTTAGTGTTGCTGAATGTATTTGCATTACTGACTGCAACCTCAAACCCCACTCGGTTGTGAATACTATGCATGATTCCACAGGATAAGCAGCTGGGTGTGTGCTAAGAGTCTGCTTCTGCAGAAAAAATATCTCCCCCTTTCCTACTAATGCAACTGTAAAATTACCAGAGTAATACGCAATAAATCTCTGTCTATAATTCCTCTTTGCACACAGAGTCATGGTTTGATATTAGGCAGAAAACGAAATTTCTTTGCCAATTGGAAAGCACACTTCCTACTGTTTTTTTTGGCAAGTGATAAGTACTTTTACAGTCTGACACATTTTGAATCCACTTTTCATATTCTGAAAAAAGCACATGTCCAAACAGCTTTTTGAGACCAGAAACATGTGTAGCCTGGGTGACTGACTACACTCCAGCAAGGGCAACCAGCCTTAGTGTTGCTGAATGTATTTACATTACTGACTGCAACCTCAAACCCCACTCGGTTGTGAATACTATGCATGATTCCACAGGATAAGCAGCTGGGTGTGTGCTAAGAGTCTGCTTCTGCAGAAAAAAATAGCTCCCCCTTTCCATCTAATGCAACTGTAAAATTACCAGAGTAATACGCAATAAATCTCTGCCTATAATTCCTCTTTGCACACAGAGTCATGGTTTGATATTAGTCAGAAAACGAAATTTCTTTGCCAATTTCAAAGCACACTTACTACTCTTTTTTTGGCAAGTGATATGTACTTTTACAGTCTGTCACATTTTGAATCCACTTTTCAGATTCTGAAAAAAGCACATGTCCAAACTGCTTTTTGAGACCAGAAAACGTGTGTAACCTGGGTGACTGACTACACTCCAGCAAGAGCAACCAGCCATAGTGTTGCTGAATGTATTTGCATTACTGACTGCAACCTCAAACCCCACTCGGTTGTGAATACTATGCATGATTCCACAGGATAAGCAGCTGGGTGTGTGCTAAGAGTCTGCTTCTGCAGAAAAAATAGCTCCCCCTTTCCTACTAATGCAACTGTAAAATTACCAGAGTAATACGCAATAAATCTCTGTCTATAATTCCTCTTTGCACACAGAGTCATGGTTTGATATTAGTCAGAAAACGAAATTTCTTTGCCAATTGGAAAGCACACTTCCTACTGTTTTTTTTGGCAAGTGATAAGTACTTTTACAGTCTGACACATTTTGAATCCACTTTTCATATTCTGAAAAAAGCACATATCCAAACAGCTTTTTGAGACCAGAAACATGTGTAACCTGGGTGACTGACTACACTCCAGCAAGGGCAACCAGCCTTAGTGTTGCTGAATGTATTTGCATTACTGACTGCAACCTCAAACCCCACTCGGTTGTGAATACTATGCATGATTCCACAGGATAAGCAGCTGGGTGTGTGCTAAGAGTCTGCTTCTGCAGAAAAAATAGCTCCCCCTTTCCTACTAATGCAACTGTAAAATTACCAGAGTAATACGCAATAAATCTCTGTCTATAATTCCTCTTTGCACACAGAGTCATGGTTTGATATTAGTCAGAAAATGAAATTTCTTTGCCAATTGGAAAGCACACTTCCTACTGTTTTTTTTGGCAAGTGATAAGTACTTTTACAGTCTGACACATTTTGAATCCACTTTTCATATTCTGAAAAAAGCACATATCCAAACAGCTTTTTGAGACCAGAAACATGTGTAACCTGGGTGACTGACTACACTCCAGCAAGGGCAACCAGCCTTAGTGTTGCTGAATGTATTTGCATTGCTGACTGCAACCTCAAACCCCACTCGGTTGTGAATACTATGCATGATTCCACAGGATTAGCAGCTGGGTGTGTGCTAAGAGTCTGCTTCTGCAGAAAAAAATAGCTCCCCCTTTCCATCTAATGCAACTGTAAAATTACCAGAGTAATACGCAATAAATCTCTGCCTATAATTCCTCTTTGCACACAGAGTCATGGTTTGATATTAGTCAGAAAACGAAATTTCTTTGCCAATTTCAAAGCACACTTACTACTCTTTTTTTGGCAAGTGATATGTACTTTTACAGTCTGTCACATTTTGAATCCACTTTTCAGATTCTGAAAAAAGCACATGTCCAAACAGCTTTTTGAGACCAGAAACATGTGTAACCTGGGTGACTGACTACACTCCAGCAAGGGCAACCAGCCTTAGTGATGCTGAATGTATTTACATTACTGACTGCAACCTCAAACCCCACTCGGTTGTGAATACTATGCATGATTCCACAGGATAAGCAGCTGGGTGTGTGCTAAGAGTCTGCTTCTGCAGAAAAAAATAGCTCCCCCTTTCCATCTAATGCAACTGTAAAATTACCAGAGTAATACGCAATACATCTCTGCCTATAATTCCTCTTTGCACACAGAGTCATGGTTTGGTATTAGTCAGAAAACGAAATTTCTTTGCCAATTTCAAAGCACACTTACTACTCTTTTTTTGGCAAGTGATATGTACTTTTACAGTCTGTCACATTTTGAATCCACTTTTCAGATTCTGAAAAAAGCACATGTCCAAACTGCTTTTTGAGACCAGAAAACATGTGTAACCTTGGTGACTGACTACACTCCAGCAAGAGCAACCAGCCATAGTGTTGCTGAATGTATTTGCATTACTGACTGCAACCTCAAACCCCACTCGGTTGTGAATACTATGCATGATTCCACAGGATAAGCAGCTGGGTGTGTGCTAAGAGTCTGCTTCTGCAGAAAAAATAGCTCCCCCTTTCCTACTAATGCAACTGTAAAATTACCAGAGTAATACACAATAAATCTCTGTCTATATATCCTCTTTGCACACAGAGTCATGGTTTGATATTAGTCAGAAAACGAAATTTCTTTGCCAATTGGAAAGCACACTTCCTACTGTTTTTTTTGGCAAGTGATAAGTACTTTTACAGTCTGACACATTTTGAATCCACTTTTCATATTCTGAAAAAAGCACATATCCAAACAGCTTTTTGAGACCAGAAACATGTGTAACCTGGGTGACTGACTACACTCCAGCAAGGGCAACCAGCCTTAGTGTTGCTGAATGTATTTGCATGACTGACTGCAACCTCAAACCCCACTCGGTTGTGAATACTATGCATGATTCCACAGGATAAGCAGCTGGGTGTGTGCTAAGAGTCTGCTTCTGCAGAAAAAATATCTCCCCCTTTCCTACTAATGCAACTGTAAAATTACCAGAGTAATACGCAATAAATCTCTGTCTATAATTCCTCTTTGCACACAGAGTCATGGTTTGATATTAGTCAGAAAACGAAATTTCTTTGCCAATTGGAAAGCACACTTCCTACTGTTTTTTTTGGCAAGTGATAAGTACTTTTACAGTCTGACACATTTTGAATCCACTTTTCATATTCTGAAAAAAGCACATGTCCAAACAGCTTTTTGGGACCAGAAACATGTGTAACCTGGGTGACTGACTACACTCCAGCAAGGGCAACCAGCCTTAGTGTTGCTGAATGTATTTACATTACTGACTGCAACCTCAAACCCCACTCGGTTGTGAATACTATGCATGATTCCACAGGATAAGCAGCTGGGTGTGTGCTAAGAGTCTGCTTCTGCAGAAAAAAATAGCTCCCCCTTTCCATCTAATGCAACTGTAAAATTACCAGAGTAATACGCAATAAATCTCTGCCTATAATTCCTCTTTGCACACAGAGTCATGGTTTGAAATTAGGCAGAAAACAAAATTTCTTTGCCAATTGGAAAGCACACTTCCTACTGTTTTTTTTGGCAAGTGATATGTACTTTTACAGTCTGACACATTTTGAATCCACTTTTCAGATTCTGAAAAAAGCACATGTCCAAACTGCTTTTTGAGACCAGAAAACATGTGTAACCTGGGTGACTGACTACACTCCAGCAAGAGCAACCAGCCATAGTGTTGCTGAATGTATTTGCATTACTGACTGCAACCTCAAACCCCACTCGGTTGTGAATACTATGCATGATTCCAGAGGATAAGCAGCTGGGTGTGTGCTAAGAGTCTGCTTCTGCAGAAAAAAATAGCTCCCCCTTTCCATCTAATGCAACTGTAAAATTACCAGAGTAATACGCAATAAATCTCTGCCTATAATTCCTCTTTGCACACAGAGTCACGGTTTGATATTAGTCAGAAAACGAAATTTCTTTGCCAATTTGAAAGCACACTTACTACTCTTTTTTTGGCAAGTGATATGTACTTTTACAGTCTGACACATTTTGAATCCACTTTTCAGATTCTGAAAAAAACACATGTCCAAACAGCTTTTTGAGACCAGAAACATGTGTAACCTGGGTGACTGACTACACTCCAGCAAGGGCAACCAGCCTTAGTGATGCTGAATGTATTTGCATTGCTGACTGCAACCTCAAACCCCACTCGGTTGTGAATACTATGCATGATTCCACAGGATAAGCAGCTGGGTGTGTGCTAAGAGTCTGCTTCTGCAGAAAAAAATAGCTCCCCCTTTCCATCTAATGCAACTGTAAAATTGCCAGAGTAATACGCAATAAATCTCTGCCTATAATTCCTCTTTGCACACAGAGTCATGGTTTGATATTAGTCAGAAAACGAAATTTCTTTGCCAATTTGAAAGCACACTTACTACTCTTTTTTTGGCAAGTGATATGTACTTTTACAGTCTGACACATTTTGAATCCACTTTTCAGATTCTGAAAAAAACACATGTCCAAACAGCTTTTTGAGACCAGAAACATGTGTAACCTGGGTGACTGACTACACTCCAGCAAGGGCAACCAGCCTTAGTGTTGCTGAATGTATTTGCATTACTGACTGCAACCTCAAACCCCACTCGGTTGTGAATACTATGCATGATTCCACAGGATAAGCAGCTGGGTGTGTGCTAAGAGTCTGCTTCTGCAGAAAAAATAGCTCCCCCTTTCCTACTAATGCAACTGTAAAATTACCAGAGTAATACGCAATAAATCTCTGTCTATAATTCCTCTTTGCACACAGAGTCATGGTTTGATATTAGTCAGAAAATGAAATTTCTTTGCCAATTGGAAAGCACACTTCCTACTGTTTTTTTTGGCAAGTGATATGTACTTTTACAGTCTGTCACATTTTGAATCCACTTTTCAGATTCTGAAAAAAGCACATGTCCAAACAGCTTTTTGAGACCAGAAACATGTGTAACCTGGGTGACTGACTACACTCCAGCAAGGGCAACCAGCCTTAGTGATGCTGAATGTATTTACATTACTGACTGCAACCTCAAACCCCACTCGGTTGTGAATACTATGCATGATTCCACAGGATAAGCAGCTGGGTGTGTGCTAAGAGTCTGCTTCTGCAGAAAAAAATAGCTCCCCCTTTCCATCTAATGCAACTGTAAAATTACCAGAGTAATACGCAATACATCTCTGCCTATAATTCCTCTTTGCACACAGAGTCATGGTTTGGTATTAGTCAGAAAACGAAATTTCTTTGCCAATTTCAAAGCACACTTACTACTCTTTTTTTGGCAAGTGATATGTACTTTTACAGTCTGTCACATTTTGAATCCACTTTTCAGATTCTGAAAAAAGCACATGTCCAAACTGCTTTTTGAGACCAGAAAACATGTGTAACCTTGGTGACTGACTACACTCCAGCAAGAGCAACCAGCCATAGTGTTGCTGAATGTATTTGCATTACTGACTGCAACCTCAAACCCCACTCGGTTGTGAATACTATGCATGATTCCACAGGATAAGCAGCTGGGTGTGTGCTAAGAGTCTGCTTCTGCAGAAAAAATAGCTCCCCCTTTCCTACTAATGCAACTGTAAAATTACCAGAGTAATACACAATAAATCTCTGTCTATATAATCTCTTTGCACACAGAGTCATGGTTTGATATTAGTCAGAAAACGAAATTTCTTTGCCAATTGGAAAGCACACTTCCTACTGTTTTTTTTGGCAAGTGATAAGTACTTTTACAGTCTGACACATTTTGAATCCACTTTTCATATTCTGAAAAAAGCACATATCCAAACAGCTTTTTGAGACCAGAAACATGTGTAACCTGGGTGACTGACTACACTCCAGCAAGGGCAACCAGCCTTAGTGTTGCTGAATGTATTTGCATGACTGACTGCAACCTCAAACCCCACTCGGTTGTGAATACTATGCATGATTCCACAGGATAAGCAGCTGGGTGTGTGCTAAGAGTCTGCTTCTGCAGAAAAAATATCTCCCCCTTTCCTACTAATGCAACTGTAAAATTACCAGAGTAATACGCAATAAATCTCTGTCTATAATTCCTCTTTGCACACAGAGTCATGGTTTGATATTAGTCAGAAAACGAAATTTCTTTGCCAATTGGAAAGCACACTTCCTACTGTTTTTTTTGGCAAGTGATAAGTACTTTTACAGTCTGACACATTTTGAATCCACTTTTCATATTCTGAAAAAAGCACATGTCCAAACAGCTTTTTGGGACCAGAAACATGTGTAACCTGGGTGACTGACTACACTCCAGCAAGGGCAACCAGCCTTAGTGTTGCTGAATGTATTTACATTACTGACTGCAACCTCAAACCCCACTCGGTTGTGAATACTATGCATGATTCCACAGGATAAGCAGCTGGGTGTGTGCTAAGAGTCTGCTTCTGCAGAAAAAAATAGCTCCCCCTTTCCATCTAATGCAACTGTAAAATTACCAGAGTAATACGCAATAAATCTCTGCCTATAATTCCTCTTTGCACACAGAGTCATGGTTTGAAATTAGGCAGAAAACAAAATTTCTTTGCCAATTGGAAAGCACACTTCCTACTGTTTTTTTTGGCAAGTGATATGTACTTTTACAGTCTGACACATTTTGAATCCACTTTTCAGATTCTGAAAAAAGCACATGTCCAAACTGCTTTTTGAGACCAGAAAACATGTGTAACCTGGGTGACTGACTACACTCCAGCAAGAGCAACCAGCCATAGTGTTGCTGAATGTATTTGCATTACTGACTGCAACCTCAAACCCCACTCGGTTGTGAATACTATGCATGATTCCAGAGGATAAGCAGCTGGGTGTGTGCTAAGAGTCTGCTTCTGCAGAAAAAAATAGCTCCCCCTTTCCATCTAATGCAACTGTAAAATTACCAGAGTAATACGCAATAAATCTCTGCCTATAATTCCTCTTTGCACACAGAGTCACGGTTTGATATTAGTCAGAAAACGAAATTTCTTTGCCAATTTGAAAGCACACTTACTACTCTTTTTTTGGCAAGTGATATGTACTTTTACAGTCTGACACATTTTGAATCCACTTTTCAGATTCTGAAAAAAACACATGTCCAAACAGCTTTTTGAGACCAGAAACATGTGTAACCTGGGTGACTGACTACACTCCAGCAAGGGCAACCAGCCTTAGTGATGCTGAATGTATTTGCATTGCTGACTGCAACCTCAAACCCCACTCGGTTGTGAATACTATGCATGATTCCACAGGATAAGCAGCTGGGTGTGTGCTAAGAGTCTGCTTCTGCAGAAAAAAATAGCTCCCCCTTTCCATCTAATGCAACTGTAAAATTGCCAGAGTAATACGCAATAAATCTCTGCCTATAATTCCTCTTTGCACACAGAGTCATGGTTTGATATTAGTCAGAAAACGAAATTTCTTTGCCAATTTGAAAGCACACTTACTACTCTTTTTTTGGCAAGTGATATGTACTTTTACAGTCTGACACATTTTGAATCCACTTTTCAGATTCTGAAAAAAACACATGTCCAAACAGCTTTTTGAGACCAGAAACATGTGTAACCTGGGTGACTGACTACACTCCAGCAAGAGCAACCAGCCATAGTGTTGCTGAATGTATTTGCATTACTGACTGCAACCTCAAACCCCACTCGGTTGTGAATACTATGCATGATTCCAGAGGATAAGCAGCTGGGTGTGTGCTAAGAGTCTGCTTCTGCAGAAAAAAATAGCTCCCCCTTTCCATCTAATGCAACTGTAAAATTACCAGAGTAATACGCAATAAATCTCTGCCTATAATTCCTCTTTGCACACAGAGTCATGGTTTGATATTAGTCAGAAAACGAAATTTCTTTGCCAATTTGAAAGCACACTTACTACTCTTTTTTTGGCAAGTGATATGTACTTTTACAGTCTGACACATTTTGAATCCACTTTTCAGATTCTGAAAAAAACACATGTCCAAACAGCTTTTTGAGACCAGAAACATGTGTAACCTGGGTGACTGACTACACTCCAGCAAGGGCAACCAGCCTTAGTGATGCTGAATGTATTTGCATTACTGACTGCAACCTCAAACCCCACTCGGTTGTGAATACTATGCATGATTCCACAGGATAAGCAGCTGGGTGTGTGCTAAGAGTCTCCTTCTGCAGAAAAAAATAGCTCCCCCTTTCCATCTAATGCAACTGTAAAATTACCAGAGTAATACGCAATAAATCTCTGCCTATAATTCCTCTTTGCACACAGAGTCATGGTTTGATATTAGTCAGAAAACGAAATTTCTTTGCCAATTTGAAAGCACACTTACTACTCTTTTTTTGGCAAGTGATATGTACTTTTACAGTCTGACACATTTTGAATCCACTTTTCAGATTCTGAAAAAAACACATGTCCAAACAGCTTTTTGAGACCAGAAACATGTGTAACCTGGGTGACTGACTACACTCCAGCAAGGGCAACCAGCCTTAGTGTTGCTGAATGTATTTACATTACTGACTGCAACCTCAAACCCCACTCGGTTGTGAATACTATGCATGATTCCACAGGATAAGCAGCTGGGTGTGTGCTAAGAGTCTGCTTCTGCAGAAAAAATAGCTCCCCCTTTCCATCTAATGCAACTGTAAAATTACCAGAGTAATACGCAATAAATCTCTGCCTATAATTCCTCTTTGCACACAGAGTCATGGTTTGGTATTAGTCAGAAAACGAAATTTCTTTGCCAATTGGAAAGCACACTTCCTACTGTTTTTTTTGGCAAGTGATAAGTACTTTTACAGTCTGACACATTTTGAATCCACTTTTCATATTCTGAAAAAAGCACATATCCAAACAGCTTTTTGAGACCAGAAACATGTGTAACCTGGGTGACTGACTACACTCCAGCAAAGGCAACCAGCCTTAGTGTTGCTGAATGTATTTGCATTACTGACTGCAACCTCAAACCCCACTCGGTTGTGAATACTATGCATGATTCCACAGGATAAGCAGCTGGGTGTGTGCTAAGAGTCTGCTTCTGCAGAAAAAATAGCTCCCCCTTTCCTACTAATGCAACTGTAAAATTACCAGAGTAATACGCAATAAATCTCTGTCTATAATTCCTCTTTGCACACAGAGTCATGGTTTGAAATTAGGCAGAAAACGAAGGTTCTTTGCCAATTTGAAAGCACACTTACTACTGTTTTTTTGGCAAGTGATAAGTACTTTTACAGTCTGACACATTTTGAATCCACTTTTCAGATTCTGAAAAAAGCACATGTCCAAACTGCTTTTTGAGGCCAGAAACATGTGTAACCTGGGTGACTGACTACACTCCAGCAAGGGCAACCAGCCTTAGTGTTGCTGAATGTATTTGCATTACTGACTGCAACCTCAAACCCCACTCGGTTGTAAATACTATGCATGATTCCAGAGGATAAGCAGCTGGGTGTGTGCTAAGAGTCTGCTTCTGCAGAAAAAAATAGCTCCCCCTTTCCATCTAATGCAACTGTAAAATTACCAGAGTAATACGCAATAAATCTCTGCCTATAATTCCTCTTTGCACACAGAGTCATGGTTTGATATTAGTCAGAAAACGAAATTTCTTTGCCAATTTGAAAGCACACTTACTACTCTTTTTTTGGCAAGTGATATGTACTTTTACAGTCTGACACATTTTGAATCCACTTTTCAGATTCTGAAAAAAACACATATCCAAACAGATTTTTGAGACCAGAAACATGTGTAACCTGGGTGACTGACTACACTCCAGCAAGGGCAACCAGCCTTAGTGATGCTGAATGTATTTGCATTACTGACTGCAACCTCAAACCCCACTCGGTTGTGAATACTATGCATGATTCCACAGGATAAGCAGCTGGGTGTGTGCTAAGAGTCTCCTTCTGCAGAAAAAAATAGCTCCCCCTTTCCATCTAATGCAACTGTAAAATTACCAGAGTAATACGCAATAAATCTCTGCCTATAATTCCTCTTTGCACACAGAGTCATGGTTTGATATTAGTCAGAAAACGAAATTTCTTTGCCAATTTGAAAGCACACTTACTACTCTTTTTTTGGCAAGTGATATGTACTTTTACAGTCTGACACATTTTGAATCCACTTTTCAGATTCTGAAAAAAACACATGTCCAAACAGCTTTTTGAGACCAGAAACATGTGTAACCTGGGTGACTGAGACTACACTCCAGCAAGAGCAACCAGCCGTAGTGTTGCTGAATGTATTTGCATTACTGACTGCAACCTCAAACCCCACTCGGTTGTGAATACTATGCATGATTCCAGAGGATAAGCAGCTGGGTGTGTGCTAAGAGTCTGCTTCTGCAGAAAAAAATAGCTCCCCTTTCCATCTAATGCAACTGTAAAATTACCAGAGTAATACGCAATAAATCTCTGCCTATAATTCCTCTTTGCACACAGAGTCATGGTTTGATATTAGTCAGAAAACGAAATTTCTTTGCCAATTTGAAAGCACACTTACTACACTTTTTTTAGCAAGTGATATGTACTTTTACAGTCTGACACATTTTGAATCCACTTTTCATATTCTGAAAAAAGCACATATCCAAACAGCTTTTTGAGACCAGAAACATGTGTAACCTGGGTGACTGACTACACTCCAGCAAGAGCAACCAGCCATAGTGTTGCTGAATGTATTTGCATTACTGACTGCAACCTCAAACCCCACTCGGTTGTGAATACTATGCATGATTCCAGAGGATAAGCAGCTGGGTGTGTGCTAAGAGTCTGCTTCTGCAGAAAAAAATAGCTCCCCCTTTCCATCTAATGCAACTGTAAAATTACCAGAGTAATACGCAATAAATCTCTGCCTATAATTCCTCTTTGCACACAGAGTCATGGTTTGATATTAGTCAGAAAACGAAATTTCTTTGCCAATTTGAAAGCACACTTACTACTCTTTTTTTGGCAAGTGATATGTACTTTTACAGTCTGACACATTTTGAATCCACTTTTCAGATTCTGAAAAAAACACATGTCCAAACAGCTTTTTGAGACCAGAAACATGTGTAACCTGGGTGACTGACTACACTCCAGCAAGGGCAACCAGCCTTAGTGATGCTGAATGTATTTGCATTACTGACTGCAACCTCAAACCCCACTCGGTTGTGAATACTATGCATGATTCCACAGGATAAGCAGCTGGGTGTGTGCTAAGAGTCTCCTTCTGCAGAAAAAAATAGCTCCCCCTTTCCATCTAATGCAACTGTAAAATTACCAGAGTAATACGCAATAAATCTCTGCCTATAATTCCTCTTTGCACACAGAGTCATGGTTTGATATTAGTCAGAAAACGAAATTTCTTTTCCAATTTGAAAGCACACTTACTACTCTTTTTTTGGCAAGTGATATGTACTTTTACAGTCTGACACATTTTGAATCCACTTTTCAGATTCTGAAAAAAACACATGTCCAAACAGCTTTTTGAGACCAGAAACATGTGTAACCTGGGTGACTGACTACACTCCAGCAAGGGCAACCAGCCTTAGTGTTGCTGAATGTATTTACATTACTGACTGCAACCTCAAACCCCACTCGGTTGTGAATACTATGCATGATTCCACAGGATAAGCAGCTGGGTGTGTGCTAAGAGTCTGCTTCTGCAGAAAAAATAGCTCCCCCTTTCCATCTAATGCAACTGTAAAATTACCAGAGTAATACGCAATAAATCTCTGCCTATAATTCCTCTTTGCACACAGAGTCATGGTTTGGTATTAGTCAGAAAACGAAATTTCTTTGCCAATTGGAAAGCACACTTCCTACTGTTTTTTTTGGCAAGTGATAAGTACTTTTACAGTCTGACACATTTTGAATCCACTTTTCATATTCTGAAAAAAGCACATATCCAAACAGCTTTTTGAGACCAGAAACATGTGTAACCTGGGTGACTGACTACACTCCAGCAAAGGCAACCAGCCTTAGTGTTGCTGAATGTATTTGCATTACTGACTGCAACCTCAAACCCCACTCGGTTGTGAATACTATGCATGATTCCACAGGATAAGCAGCTGGGTGTGTGCTAAGAGTCTGCTTCTGCAGAAAAAATAGCTCCCCCTTTCCTACTAATGCAACTGTAAAATTACCAGAGTAATACGCAATAAATCTCTGTCTATAATTCCTCTTTGCACACAGAGTCATGGTTTGAAATTAGGCAGAAAACGAAGGTTCTTTGCCAATTTGAAAGCACACTTACTACTGTTTTTTTGGCAAGTGATAAGTACTTTTACAGTCTGACACATTTTGAATCCACTTTTCAGATTCTGAAAAAAGCACATGTCCAAACTGCTTTTTGAGGCCAGAAACATGTGTAACCTGGGTGACTGACTACACTCCAGCAAGGGCAACCAGCCTTAGTGTTGCTGAATGTATTTGCATTACTGACTGCAACCTCAAACCCCACTCGGTTGTAAATACTATGCATGATTCCAGAGGATAAGCAGCTGGGTGTGTGCTAAGAGTCTGCTTCTGCAGAAAAAAATAGCTCCCCCTTTCCATCTAATGCAACTGTAAAATTACCAGAGTAATACGCAATAAATCTCTGCCTATAATTCCTCTTTGCACACAGAGTCATGGTTTGATATTAGTCAGAAAACGAAATTTCTTTGCCAATTTGAAAGCACACTTACTACTCTTTTTTTGGCAAGTGATATGTACTTTTACAGTCTGACACATTTTGAATCCACTTTTCAGATTCTGAAAAAAACACATATCCAAACAGATTTTTGAGACCAGAAACATGTGTAACCTGGGTGACTGACTACACTCCAGCAAGGGCAACCAGCCTTAGTGATGCTGAATGTATTTGCATTACTGACTGCAACCTCAAACCCCACTCGGTTGTGAATACTATGCATGATTCCACAGGATAAGCAGCTGGGTGTGTGCTAAGAGTCTCCTTCTGCAGAAAAAAATAGCTCCCCCTTTCCATCTAATGCAACTGTAAAATTACCAGAGTAATACGCAATAAATCTCTGCCTATAATTCCTCTTTGCACACAGAGTCATGGTTTGATATTAGTCAG
The DNA here is from genome assembly GCF_964204655.1 of Triturus cristatus. Classification (NCBI taxonomy): domain Eukaryota; kingdom Metazoa; phylum Chordata; class Amphibia; order Caudata; family Salamandridae; genus Triturus; species Triturus cristatus. Next base: position 324,468,081 of record NC_140589.1, read on the forward strand.
AAAACGAAATTTCTTTGCCAATTTGAAAGCACACTTACTACTCTTTTTTTGGCAAGTGATATGTACTTTTACAGTCTGACACATTTTGAATCCACTTTTCAGATTCTGAAAAAAACACATGTCCAAACAGCTTTTTGAGACCAGAAACATGTGTAACCTGGGTGACTGAGACTACACTCCAGCAAGAGCAACCAGCCGTAGTGTTGCTGAATGTATTTGCATTACTGACTGCAACCTCAAACCCCACTCGGTTGTGAATACTATGCATGATTCCAGAGGATAAGCAGCTGGGTGTGTGCTAAGAGTCTGCTTCTGCAGAAAAAAATAGCTCCCCTTTCCATCTAATGCAACTGTAAAATTACCAGAGTAATACGCAATAAATCTCTGCCTATAATTCCTCTTTGCACACAGAGTCATGGTTTGATATTAGTCAGAAAACGAAATTTCTTTGCCAATTTGAAAGCACACTTACTACACTTTTTTTAGCAAGTGATATGTACTTTTACAGTCTGACACATTTTGAATCCACTTTTCAGATTCTGAAAAAAACACATGTCCAAACAGCTTTTTGAGACCAGAAACATGTGTAACCTGGGTGACTGACTACACTCCAGCAAGGGCAACCAGCCTTAGTGATGCTGAATGTATTTGCATTACTGACTGCAACCTCAAACCCCACTCGGTTGTGAATACTATGCATGATTCCACAGGATAAGCAGCTGGGTGTGTGCTAAGAGTCTCCTTCTGCAGAAAAAAATAGCTCCCCCTTTCCATCTAATGCAACTGTAAAATTACCAGAGTAATACGCAATAAATCTCTGCCTATAATTCCTCTTTGCACACAGAGTCATGGTTTGATATTAGTCAGAAAACGAAATTTCTTTGCCAATTTGAAAGCACACTTACTACTCTTTTTTTGGCAAGTGATATGTACTTTTACAGTCTGACACATTTTGAATCCACTTTTCAGATTCTGAAAAAAACACATGTCCAAACAGCTTTTTGAGACCAGAAACATGTGTAACCTGGGTGACTGACTACACTCCAGCAAGGGCAACCAGCCTTAGTGTTGCTGAATGTATTTACATTACTGACTGCAACCTCAAACCCCACTCGGTTGTGAATACTATGCATGATTCCACAGGATAAGCAGCTGGGTGTGTGCTAAGAGTCTGCTTCTGCAGAAAAAAATAGCTCCCCCTTTCCATCTAATGCAACTGTAAAATTACCAGAGTAATACGCAATAAATCTCTGCCTATAATTCCTCTTTGCACACAGAGTCATGGTTTGGTATTAGTCAGAAAACGAAATTTCTTTGCCAATTACAAAGCACACTTACTACTCTTTTTTTGGCAAGTGATATGTACTTTTACAGTCTGTCACATTTTGAATCCACTTTTCAGATTCTGAAAAAAGCACATGTCCAAACTGCTTTTTGAGACCAGAAAACATGTGTAACCTGGGTGACTGACTACACTCCAGCAAGAGCAACCAGCCATAGTGTTGCTGAATGTATTTGCATTACTGACTGCAACCTCAAACCCCACTCGGTTGTGAATACTATGCATGATTCCACAGGATAAGCAGCTGGGTGTGTGCTAAGAGTCTGCTTCTGCAGAAAAAATAGCTCCCCCTTTCCTACTAATGCAACTGTAAAATTACCAGAGTAATACACAATAAATCTCTGTCTATAATTCCTCTTTGCACACAGAGTCATGGTTTGATATTAGTCAGAAAACGAAATTTCTTTGCCAATTGGAAAGCACACTTCCTACTGTTTTTTTTGGCAAGTGATAAGTACTTTTACAGTCTGACACATTTTGAATCCACTTTTCATATTCTGAAAAAAGCACATATCCAAACAGCTTTTTGAGACCAGAAACATGTGTAACCTGGGTGACTGACTACACTCCAGCAAGGGCAACCAGCCTTAGTGTTGCTGAATGTATTTGCATTACTGACTGCAACCTCAAACCCCACTCGGTTGTGAATACTATGCATGATGCCACAGGATAAGCAGCTGGGTGTGTGCTAAGAGTCTGCTTCTGCAGAAAAAATATCTCCCCCTTTCCTACTAATGCAACTGTAAAATTACCAGAGTAATACGCAATAAATCTCTGTCTATAATTCCTCTTTGCACACAGAGTCATGGTTTGATATTAGGCAGAAAACGAAATTTCTTTGCCAATTGGAAAGCACACTTCCTACTGTTTTTTTTGGCAAGTGATAAGTACTTTTACAGTCTGACACATTTTGAATCCACTTTTCATATTCTGAAAAAAGCACATGTCCAAACAGCTTTTTGAGACCAGAAACATGTGTAGCCTGGGTGACTGACTACACTCCAGCAAGGGCAACCAGCCTTAGTGTTGCTGAATGTATTTACATTACTGACTGCAACCTCAAACCCCACTCGGTTGTGAATACTATGCATGATTCCACAGGATAAGCAGCTGGGTGTGTGCTAAGAGTCTGCTTCTGCAGAAAAAAATAGCTCCGCCTTTCCATCTAATGCAACTGTAAAATTACCAGAGTAATACGCAATAAATCTCTGCCTATAATTCCTCTTTGCACACAGAGTCATGGTTTGATATTAGTCAGAAAACGAAATTTCTTTGCCAATTTCAAAGCACACTTACTACTCTTTTTTTGGCAAGTGATATGTACTTTTACAGTCTGTCACATTTTGAATCCACTTTTCAGATTCTGAAAAAAGCACATGTCCAAACTGCTTTTTGAGACCAGAAAACGTGTGTAACCTGGGTGACTGACTACACTCCAGCAAGAGCAACCAGCCATAGTGTTGCTGAATGTATTTGCATTACTGACTGCAACCTCAAACCCCACTCGGTTGTGAATACTATGCATGATTCCACAGGATAAGCAGCTGGGTGTGTGCTAAGAGTCTGCTTCTGCAGAAAAAATAGCTCCCCCTTTCCTACTAATGCAACTGTAAAATTACCAGAGTAATACGCAATAAATCTCTGTCTATAATTCCTCTTTGCACACAGAGTCATGGTTTGATATTAGTCAGAAAACGAAATTTCTTTGCCAATTGGAAAGCACACTTCCTACTGTTTTTTGTGGCAAGTGATAAGTACTTTTACAGTCTGACACATTTTGAATCCACTTTTCATATTCTGAAAAAAGCACATATCCAAACAGCTTTTTGAGACCAGAAACATGTGTAACCTGGGTGACTGACTACACTCCAGCAAGGGCAACCAGCCTTAGTGTTGCTGAATGTATTTGCATTACTGACTGCAACCTCAAACCCCACTCGGTTGTGAATACTATGCATGATTCCACAGGATAAGCAGCTGGGTGTGTGCTAAGAGTCTGCTTCTGCAGAAAAAATAGCTCCCCCTTTCCTACTAATGCAACTGTAAAATTACCAGAGTAATACGCAATAAATCTCTGTCTATAATTCCTCTTTGCACACAGAGTCATGGTTTGATATTAGTCAGAAAATGAAATTTCTTTGCCAATTGGAAAGCACACTTCCTACTGTTTTTTTTGGCAAGTGATAAGTACTTTTACAGTCTGACACATTTTGAATCCACTTTTCATATTCTGAAAAAAGCACATATCCAAACAGCTTTTTGAGACCAGAAACATGTGTAACCTGGGTGACTGACTACACTCCAGCAAGGGCAACCAGCCTTAGTGTTGCTGAATGAATTTACATTACTGACTGCAACCTCAAACCCCACTCGGTTGTGAATACTATGCATGATTCCACAGGATAAGCAGCTGGGTGTGTGCTAAGAGTCTGCTTCTGCAGAAAAAAATAGCTCCCCCTTTCCATCTAATGCAACTGTAAAATTACCAGAGTAATACGCAATAAATCTCTGCCTATAATTCCTCTTTGCACACAGAGTCATGGTTTGATATTAGTCAGAAAACGAAATTTCTTTGCCAATTTCAAAGCACACTTACTACTCTTTTTTTGGCAAGTGATATGTACTTTTACAGTCTGTCACATTTTGAATCCACTTTTCAGATTCTGAAAAAAGCACATGTCCAAACTGCTTTTTGAGACCAGAAAACGTGTGTAACCTGGGTGACTGACTACACTCCAGCAAGAGCAACCAGCCATAGTGTTGCTGAATGTATTTGCATTACTGACTGCAACCTCAAACCCCACTCGGTTGTGAATACTATGCATGATTCCACAGGATAAGCAGCTGGGTGTGTGCTAAGAGTCTGCTTCTGCAGAAAAAATAGCTCCCCCTTTCCTACTAATGCAACTGTAAAATTACCAGTGTAATACGCAATAAATCTCGGTCTATAATTCCTCTTTGCACACAGAGTCATGGTTTGATATTAGTCAGAAAACGAAATTTCTTTGCCAATTGGAAAGCACACTTCCTACTGTTTTTTGTGGCAAGTGATAAGTACTTTTACAGTCTGACACATTTTGAATCCACTTTTCATATTCTGAAAAAAGCACATATCCAAACAGCTTTTTGAGACCAGAAACATGTGTAGCCTGGGTGACTGACTACACTCCAGCAAGGGCAACCAGCCTTAGTGTTGCTGAATGTATTTGCATTACTGACTGCAACCTCAAACCCCACTCGGTTGTGAATACTATGCATGATTCCACAGGATAAGCAGCTGGGTGTGTGCTAAGAGTCTGCTTCTGCAGAAAAAATAGCTCCCCCTTTCCTACTAATGCAACTGTAAAATTACCAGAGTAATACGCAATAAATCTCTGTCTATAATTCCTCTTTGCACACAGAGTCATGGTTTGATATTAGTCAGAAAATGAAATTTCTTTGCCAATTGGAAAGCACACTTCCTACTGTTTTTTTTGGCAAGTGATAAGTACTTTTACAGTCTGACACATTTTGAATCCACTTTTCATATTCTGAAAAAAGCACATATCCAAACAGCTTTTTGAGACCAGAAACATGTGTAACCTGGGTGACTGACTACACTCCAGCAAGGGCAACCAGCCTTAGTGTTGCTGAATGTATTTGCATTGCTGACTGCAACCTCAAACCCCACTCGGTTGTGAATACTATGCATGATTCCACAGGATTAGCAGCTGGGTGTGTGCTAAGAGTCTGCTTCTGCAGAAAAAAATAGCTCCCCCTTTCCATCTAATGCAACTGTAAAATTACCAGAGTAATACGCAATAAATCTCTGCCTATAATTCCTCTTTGCACACAGAGTCATGGTTTGATATTAGTCAGAAAACGAAATTTCTTTGCCAATTTCAAAGCACACTTACTACTCTTTTTTTGGCAAGTGATATGTACTTTTACAGTCTGTCACATTTTGAATCCACTTTTCAGATTCTGAAAAAAGCACATGTCCAAACTGCTTTTTGAGACCAGAAAACGTGTGTAACCTGGGTGACTGACTACACTCCAGCAAGAGCAACCAGCCATAGTGTTGCTGAATGTATTTGCATTACTGACTGCAACCTCAAACCCCACTCGGTTGTGAATACTATGCATGATTCCACAGGATAAGCAGCTGGGTGTGTGCTAAGAGTCTGCTTCTGCAGAAAAAATAGCTCCCCCTTTCCTACTAATGCAACTGTAAAATTACCAGAGTAATACGCAATAAATCTCTGTCTATAATTCCTCTTTGCACACAGAGTCATGGTTTGATATTAGTCAGAAAACGAAATTTCTTTGCCAATTGGAAAGCACACTTCCTACTGTTTTTTGTGGCAAGTGATAAGTACTTTTACAGTCTGACACATTTTGAATCCACTTTTCATATTCTGAAAAAAGCACATATCCAAACAGCTTTTTGAGACCAGAAACATGTGTAACCTGGGTGACTGACTACACTCCAGCAAGGGCAACCAGCCTTAGTGTTGCTGAATGTATTTGCATTACTGACTGCAACCTCAAACCCCACTCGGTTGTGAATACTATGCATGATTCCACAGGATAAGCAGCTGGGTGTGTGCTAAGAGTCTGCTTCTGCAGAAAAAAAAGCTCCCCCTTTCCTACTAATGCAACTGTAAAATTACCAGAGTAATACGCAATAAATCTCTGTCTATAATTCCTCTTTGCACACAGAGTCATGGTTTGATATTAGTCAGAAAATGAAATTTCTTTGCCAATTGGAAAGCACACTTCCTACTGTTTTTTTTGGCAAGTGATAAGTACTTTTACAGTCTGACACATTTTGAATCCACTTTTCATATTCTGAAAAAAGCACATATCCAAACAGCTTTTTGAGACCAGAAACATGTGTAACCTGGGTGACTGACTACACTCCAGCAAGGGCAACCAGCCTTAGTGTTGCTGAATGTATTTGCATTGCTGACTGCAACCTCAAACCCCACTCGGTTGTGAATACTATGCATGATTCCACAGGATTAGCAGCTGGGTGTGTGCTAAGAGTCTGCTTCTGCAGAAAAAAATAGCTCCCCCTTTCCATCTAATGCAACTGTAAAATTACCAGAGTAATACGCAATAAATCTCTGCCTATAATTCCTCTTTGCACACAGAGTCATGGTTTGATATTAGTCAGAAAACGAAATTTCTTTGCCAATTTCAAAGCACACATACTACTCTTTTTTTGGCAAGTGATATGTACTTTTACAGTCTGTCACATTTTGAATCCACTTTTCAGATTCTGAAAAAAGCACATGTCCAAACAGCTTTTTGAGACCAGAAACATGTGTAACCTGGGTGACTGACTACACTCCAGCAAGGGCAACCAGCCTTAGTGATGCTGAATGTATTTGCATTACTGACTGCAACCTCAAACCCCACTCGGTTGTGAATACTATGCATGATTCCACAGGATAAGCAGCTGGGTGTGTGCTAAGAGTCTCCTTCTGCAGAAAAAAATAGCTCCCCCTTTCCATCTAATGCAACTGTAAAATTACCAGAGTAATACGCAATAAATCTCTGCCTATAATTCCTCTTTGCACACAGAGTCATGGTTTGATATTAGTCAGAAAACGAAATTTCTTTGCCAATTTGAAAGCACACTTACTACTCTTTTTTTGGCAAGTGATATGTACTTTTACAGTCTGACACATTTTGAATCCACTTTTCAGATTCTGAAAAAAACACATGTCCAAACAGCTTTTTGAGACCAGAAACATGTGTAACCTGGGTGACTGACTACACTCCAGCAAGGGCAACCAGCCTTAGTGTTGCTGAATGTATTTACATTACTGACTGCAACCTCAAACCCCACTCGGTTGTGAATACTATGCATGATTCCACAGGATAAGCAGCTGGGTGTGTGCTAAGAGTCTGCTTCTTCAGAAAAAAATAGCTCCCCCTTTCCATCTAATGCAACTGTAAAATTACCAGAGTAATACGCAATACATCTCTGCCTATAATTCCTCTTTGCACACAGAGTCATGGTTTGGTATTAGTCAGAAAACGAAATTTCTTTGCCAATTTCAAAGCACACTTACTACTCTTTTTTTGGCAAGTGATATGTACTTTTACAGTCTGTCACATTTTGAATCCACTTTTCAGATTCTGAAAAAAGCACATGTCCAAACTGCTTTTTGAGACCAGAAAACATGTGTAACCTGGGTGACTGACTACACTCCAGCAAGAGCAACCAGCCATAGTGTTGCTGAATGTATTTGCATTACTGACTGCAACCTCAAACCCCACTCGGTTGTGAATACTATGCATGATTCCACAGGATAAGCAGCTGGGTGTGTGCTAAGAGTCTGCTTCTGCAGAAAAAATAGCTCCCCCTTTCCTACTAATGCAACTGTAAAATTACCAGAGTAATACACAATAAATCTCTGTCTATAATTCCTCTTTGCACACAGAGTCATGGTTTGATATTAGTCAGAAAACGAAATTTCTTTGCCAATTGGAAAGCACACTTCCTACTGTTTTTTTTGGCAAGTGATAAGTACTTTTACAGTCTGACACATTTTGAATCCACTTTTCATATTCTGAAAAAAGCACATATCCAAACAGCTTTTTGAGACCAGAAACATGTGTAACCTGGGTGACTGACTACACTCCAGCAAGGGCAACCAGCCTTAGTGTTGCTGAATGTATTTGCATTACTGACTGCAACCTCAAACCCCACTCGGTTGTGAATACTATGCATGATTCCACAGGATAAGCAGCTGGGTGTGTGCTAAGAGTCTGCTTCTGCAGAAAAAATATCTCCCCCTTTCCTACTAATGCAACTGTAAAATTACCAGAGTAATACGCAATAAATCTCTGTCTATAATTCCTCTTTGCACACAGAGTCATGGTTTGATATTAGTCAGAAAACGAAATTTTTTTGCCAATTGGAAAGCACACTTCCTACTGTTTTTTTTGGCAAGTGATAAGTACTTTTACAGTCTGACACATTTTGAATCCACTTTTCATATTCTGAAAAAAGCACATGTCCAAACAGCTTTTTGGGACCAGAAACATGTGTAACCTGGGTGACTGACTACACTCCAGCAAGGGCAACCAGCCTTAGTGTTGCTGAATGTATTTACATTACTGACTGCAACCTCAAACCCCACTCGGTTGTGAATACTATGCATGATTCCACAGGATAAGCAGCTGGGTGTGTGCTAAGAGTCTGCTTCTGCAGAAAAAAATAGCTCCCCCTTTCCATCTAATGCAACTGTAAAATTACCAGAGTAATACGCAATAAATCTCTGCCTATAATTCCTCTTTGCACACAGAGTCATGGTTTGAAATTAGGCAGAAAACAAAATTTCTTTGCCAATTGGAAAGCACACTTCCTACTGTTTTTTTTGGCAAGTGATATGTACTTTTACAGTCTGACACATTTTGAATCCACTTTTCAGATTCTGAAAAAAGCACATGTCCAAACTGCTTTTTGAGACCAGAAAACATGTGTAACCTGGGTGACTGACTACACTCCAGCAAGAGCAACCAGCCATAGTGTTGCTGAATGTATTTGCATTACTGACTGCAACCTCAAACCCCACTCGGTTGTGAATACTATGCATGATTCCAGAGGATAAGCAGCTGGGTGTGTGCTAAGAGTCTGCTTCTGCAGAAAAAAATAGCTCCCCCTTTCCATCTAATGCAACTGTAAAATTACCAGACTAATACGCAATAAATCTCGGCCTATAATTCCTCTTTGCACACAGAGTCATGGTTTGATATTAGTCAGAAAACGAAATTTCTTTGCCAATTTGAAAGCACACTTACTACTCTTTTTTTGGCAAGTGATATGTACTTTTACAGTCTGACACATTTTGAATCCACTTTTCAGATTCTGAAAAAAACACATGTCCAAACAGCTTTTTGAGACCAGAAACATGTGTAACCTGGGTGACTGACTACACTCCAGCAAGGGCAACCAGCCTTAGTGATGCTGAATGTATTTGCATTACTGACTGCAACCTCAAACCCCACTCGGTTGTGAATACTATGCATGATTCCACAGGATAAGCAGCTGGGTGTGTGCTAAGAGTCTCCTTCTGCAGAAAAAAATAGCTCCCCCTTTCCATCTAATGCAACTGTAAAATTACCAGAGTAATACGCAATAAATCTCTGCCTATAATTCCTCTTTGCACACAGAGTCATGGTTTGATATTAGTCAGAAAACGAAATTTCTTTGCCAATTTGAAAGCACACTTACTACTCTTTTTTTGGCAAGTGATATGTACTTTTACAGTCTGACACATTTTGAATCCACTTTTCAGATTCTGAAAAAAACACATGTCCAAACAGCTTTTTGAGACCAGAAACATGTGTAACCTGGGTGACTGACTACACTCCAGCAAGGGCAACCAGCCTTAGTGATGCTGAATGTATTTGCATTACTGACTGCAACCTCAAACCCCACTCGGTTGTGAATACTATGCATGATTCCACAGGATAAGCAGCTGGGTGTGTGCTAAGAGTCTCCTTCTGCAGAAAAAAATAGCTCCCCCTTTCCATCTAATGCAACTGTAAAATTACCAGAGTAATACGCAATAAATCTCTGCCTATAATTCCTCTTTGCACACAGAGTCATGGTTTGATATTAGTCAGAAATCGAAATTTCTTTGCCAATTTGAAAGCACACTTACTACTCTTTTTTTGGCAAGTGATATGTACTTTTACAGTCTGACACATTTTGAATCCACTTTTCAGATTCTGAAAAAAACACATGTCCAAACAGCTTTTTGAGACCAGAAACATGTGTAACCTGGGTGACTGACTACACTCCAGCAAGGGCAACCAGCCTTAGTGTTGCTGAATGTATTTACATTACTGACTGCAACCTCAAACCCCACTCGGTTGTGAATACTATGCATGATTCCACAGGATAAGCAGCTGGGTGTGTGCTAAGAGTCTGCTTCTGCAGAAAAAAATAGCTCCCCCTTTCCATCTAATGCAACTGTAAAATTACCAGAGTAATACGCAATAAATCTCTGCCTATAATTCCTCTTTGCACACAGAGTCATGGTTTGATATTAGTCAGAAAACGAAATTTCTTTGCCAATTTCAAAGCACACATACTACTCTTTTTTTGGCAAGTGATATGTACTTTTACAGTCTGTCACATTTTGAATCCACTTTTCAGATTCTGAAAAAAGCACATGTCCAAACAGCTTTTTGAGACCAGAAACATGTGTAACCTGGGTGACTGACTACACTCCAGCAAGGGCAACCAGCCTTAGTGATGCTGAATGTATTTGCATTACTGACTGCAACCTCAAACCCCACTCGGTTGTGAATACTATGCATGATTCCACAGGATAAGCAGCTGGGTGTGTGCTAAGAGTCTCCTTCTGCAGAAAAAAATAGCTCCCCCTTTCCATCTAATGCAACTGTAAAATTACCAGAGTAATACGCAATAAATCTCTGCCTATAATTCCTCTTTGCACACAGAGTCATGGTTTGATATTAGTCAGAAAACGAAATTTCTTTGCCAATTTGAAAGCACACTTACTACTCTTTTTTTGGCAAGTGATATGTACTTTTACAGTCTGACACATTTTGAATCCACTTTTCAGATTCTGAAAAAAACACATGTCCAAACAGCTTTTTGAGACCAGAAACATGTGTAACCTGGGTGACTGACTACACTCCAGCAAGGGCAACCAGCCTTAGTGTTGCTGAATGTATTTACATTACTGACTGCAACCTCAAACCCCACTCGGTTGTGAATACTATGCATGATTCCACAGGATAAGCAGCTGGGTGTGTGCTAAGAGTCTGCTTCTTCAGAAAAAAATAGCTCCCCCTTTCCATCTAATGCAACTGTAAAATTACCAGAGTAATACGCAATACATCTCTGCCTATAATTCCTCTTTGCACACAGAGTCATGGTTTGGTATTAGTCAGAAAACGAAATTTCTTTGCCAATTTCAAAGCACACTTACTACTCTTTTTTTGGCAAGTGATATGTACTTTTACAGTCTGTCACATTTTGAATCCACTTTTCAGATTCTGAAAAAAGCACATGTCCAAACTGCTTTTTGAGACCAGAAAACATGTGTAACCTGGGTGACTGACTACACTCCAGCAAGAGCAACCAGCCATAGTGTTGCTGAATGTATTTGCATTACTGACTGCAACCTCAAACCCCACTCGGTTGTGAATACTATGCATGATTCCACAGGATAAGCAGCTGGGTGTGTGCTAAGAGTCTGCTTCTGCAGAAAAAATAGCTCCCCCTTTCCTACTAATGCAACTGTAAAATTACCAGAGTAATACACAATAAATCTCTGTCTATAATTCCTCTTTGCACACAGAGTCATGGTTTGATATTAGTCAGAAAACGAAATTTCTTTGCCAATTGGAAAGCACACTTCCTACTGTTTTTTTTGGCAAGTGATAAGTACTTTTACAGTCTGACACATTTTGAATCCACTTTTCATATTCTGAAAAAAGCACATATCCAAACAGCTTTTTGAGACCAGAAACATGTGTAACCTGGGTGACTGACTACACTCCAGCAAGGGCAACCAGCCTTAGTGTTGCTGAATGTATTTGCATTACTGACTGCAACCTCAAACCCCACTCGGTTGTGAATACTATGCATGATTCCACAGGATAAGCAGCTGGGTGTGTGCTAAGAGTCTGCTTCTGCAGAAAAAATATCTCCCCCTTTCCTACTAATGCAACTGTAAAATTACCAGAGTAATACGCAATAAATCTCTGTCTATAATTCCTCTTTGCACACAGAGTCATGGTTTGATATTAGTCAGAAAACGAAATTTTTTTGCCAATTGGAAAGCACACTTCCTACTGTTTTTTTTGGCAAGTGATAAGTACTTTTACAGTCTGACACATTTTGAATCCACTTTTCATATTCTGAAAAAAGCACATGTCCAAACAGCTTTTTGGGACCAGAAACATGTGTAACCTGGGTGACTGACTACACTCCAGCAAGGGCAACCAGCCTTAGTGTTGCTGAATGTATTTACATTACTGACTGCAACCTCAAACCCCACTCGGTTGTGAATACTATGCATGATTCCACAGGATAAGCAGCTGGGTGTGTGCTAAGAGTCTGCTTCTGCAGAAAAAAATAGCTCCCCCTTTCCATCTAATGCAACTGTAAAATTACCAGAGTAATACGCAATAAATCTCTGCCTATAATTCCTCTTTGCACACAGAGTCATGGTTTGAAATTAGGCAGAAAACAAAATTTCTTTGCCAATTGGAAAGCACACTTCCTACTGTTTTTTTTGGCAAGTGATATGTACTTTTACAGTCTGACACATTTTGAATCCACTTTTCAGATTCTGAAAAAAGCACATGTCCAAACTGCTTTTTGAGACCAGAAAACATGTGTAACCTGGGTGACTGACTACACTCCAGCAAGAGCAACCAGCCATAGTGTTGCTGAATGTATTTGCATTACTGACTGCAACCTCAAACCCCACTCGGTTGTGAATACTATGCATGATTCCAGAGGATAAGCAGCTGGGTGTGTGCTAAGAGTCTGCTTCTGCAGAAAAAAATAGCTCCCCCTTTCCATCTAATGCAACTGTAAAATTACCAGACTAATACGCAATAAATCTCGGCCTATAATTCCTCTTTGCACACAGAGTCATGGTTTGATATTAGTCAGAAAACGAAATTTCTTTGCCAATTTGAAAGCACACTTACTACTCTTTTTTTGGCAAGTGATATGTACTTTTACAGTCTGACACATTTTGAATCCACTTTTCAGATTCTGAAAAAAACACATGTCCAAACAGCTTTTTGAGACCAGAAACATGTGTAACCTGGGTGACTGACTACACTCCAGCAAGGGCAACCAGCCTTAGTGATGCTGAATGTATTTGCATTACTGACTGCAACCTCAAACCCCACTCGGTTGTGAATACTATGCATGATTCCACAGGATAAGCAGCTGGGTGTGTGCTAAGAGTCTCCTTCTGCAGAAAAAAATAGCTCCCCCTTTCCATCTAATGCAACTGTAAAATTACCAGAGTAATACGCAATAAATCTCTGCCTATAATTCCTCTTTGCACACAGAGTCATGGTTTGATATTAGTCAGAAAACGAAATTTCTTTGCCAATTTGAAAGCACACTTACTACTCTTTTTTTGGCAAGTGATATGTACTTTTACAGTCTGACACATTTTGAATCCACTTTTCAGATTCTGAAAAAAACACATGTCCAAACAGCTTTTTGAGACCAGAAACATGTGTAACCTGGGTGACTGACTACACTCCAGCAAGGGCAACCAGCCTTAGTGATGCTGAATGTATTTGCATTACTGACTGCAACCTCAAACCCCACTCGGTTGTGAATACTATGCATGATTCCACAGGATAAGCAGCTGGGTGTGTGCTAAGAGTCTCCTTCTGCAGAAAAAAATAGCTCCCCCTTTCCATCTAATGCAACTGTAAAATTACCAGAGTAATACGCAATAAATCTCTGCCTATAATTCCTCTTTGCACACAGAGTCATGGTTTGATATTAGTCAGAAATCGAAATTTCTTTGCCAATTTGAAAGCACACTTACTACTCTTTTTTTGGCAAGTGATATGTACTTTTACAGTCTGACACATTTTGAATCCACTTTTCAGATTCTGAAAAAAACACATGTCCAAACAGCTTTTTGAGACCAGAAACATGTGTAACCTGGGTGACTGACTACACTCCAGCAAGGGCAACCAGCCTTAGTGTTGCTGAATGTATTTACATTACTGACTGCAACCTCAAACCCCACTCGGTTGTGAATACTATGCATGATTCCACAGGATAAGCAGCTGGGTGTGTGCTAAGAGTCTGCTTCTGCAGAAAAAAATAGCTCCCCCTTTCCATCTAATGCAACTGTAAAATTACCAGAGTAATACGCAATAAATCTCTGCCTATAATTCCTCTTTGCACACAGAGTCATGGTTTGATATTAGTCAGAAAACGAAATTTCTTTGCCAATTTCAAAGCACACTTACTACTCTTTTTTTGGCAAGTGATATGTACTTTTACAGTCTGTCACATTTTGAATCCACTTTTCAGATTCTGAAAAAAGCACATGTCCAAACTGCTTTTTGAGACCAGAAAACGTGTGTAACCTGGGTGACTGACTACACTCCAGCAAGAGCAACCAGCCATAGTGTTGCTGAATGTATTTGCATTACAGACTGCAACCTCAAACCCCACTCGGTTGTGAATACTATGCATGATTCCACAGGATAAGCAGCTGGGTGTGTGCTAAGAGTCTGCTTCTGCAGAAAAAATAGCTCCCCCTTTCCTACTAATGCAACTGTAAAATTACCAGTGTAATACGCAATAAATCTCTGTCTATAATTCCTCTTTGCACACAGAGTCATGGTTTGATATTAGTCAGAAAACGAAATTTCTTTGCCAATTGGAAAGCACACTTCCTACTGTTTTTTGTGGCAAGTGATAAGTACTTTTACAGTCTGTCACATTTTGAATCCACTTTTCATATTCTGAAAAAAGCACATATCCAAACAGCTTTTTGAGACCAGAAACATGTGTAACCTGGGTGACTGACTACACTCCAGCAAGGGCAACCAGCCTTAGTGTTGCTGAATGTATTTGCATTACTGACTGCAACCTCAAACCCCACTCGGTTGTGAATACTATGCATGATTCCACAGGATAAGCAGCTGGGTGTGTGCTAAGAGTCTGCTTCTGCAGAAAAAATAGCTCCCCCTTTCCTACTAATGCAACTGTAAAATTACCAGAGTAATACGCAATAAATCTCTGTCTATAATTCCTCTTTGCACACAGAGTCATGGTTTGATATTAGTCAGAAAATGAAATTTCTTTGCCAATTGGAAAGCACACTTCCTACTGTTTTTTTTGGCAAGTGATAAGTACTTTTACAGTCTGACACATTTTGAATCCACTTTTCATATTCTGAAAAAAGCACATATCCAAACAGCTTTTTGAGACCAGAAACATGTGTAACCTGGGTGACTGACTACACTCCAGCAAGGGCAACCAGCCTTAGTGTTGCTGAATGTATTTGCATTGCTGACTGCAACCTCAAACCCCACTCGGTTGTGAATACTATGCATGATTCCACAGGATTAGCAGCTGGGTGTGTGCTAAGAGTCTGCTTCTGCAGAAAAAAATAGCTCCCCCTTTCCATCTAATGCAACTGTAAAATTACCAGAGTAATACGCAATAAATCTCTGCCTATAATTCCTCTTTGCACACAGAGTCATGGTTTGATATTAGTCAGAAAACGAAATTTCTTTGCCAATTTCAAAGCACACTAACTACTCTTTTTTTGGCAAGTGATATGTACTTTTACAGTCTGTCACATTTTGAATCCACTTTTCAGATTCTGAAAAAAGCACATGTCCAAACTGCTTTTTGAGACCAGAAAACGTGTGTAACCTGGGTGACTGACTACACTCCAGCAAGAGCAACCAGCCATAGTGTTGCTGAATGTATTTGCATTACTGACTGCAACCTCAAACCCCACTCGGTTGTGAATACTATGCATGATTCCACAGGATAAGCAGCTGGGTGTGGGCTAAGAGTCTGCTTCTGCAGAAAAAATAGCTCCCCCTTTCCTACTAATGCAACTGTAAAATTACCAGTGTAATACGCAATAAAACTCTGTCTATAATTCCTCTTTGCACACAGAGTCATGGTTTGATATTAGTCAGAAAACGAAATTTCTTTGCCAATTGGAAAGCACACTTCCTACTGTTTTTTGTGGCAAGTGATAAGTACTTTTACAGTCTGACACATTTTGAATCCACTTTTCATATTCTGAAAAAAGCACATATCCAAACAGCTTTTTGAGACCAGAAACATGTGTAGCCTGGGTGACTGACTACACTCCAGCAAGGGCAACCAGCCTTAGTGTTGCTGAATGTATTTGCATTACTGACTGCAACCTCAAACCCCACTCGGTTGTGAATACTATGCATGATTCCACAGGATAAGCAGCTGGGTGTGTGCTAAGAGTCTGCTTCTGCAGAAAAAATAGCTCCCCCTTTCCTACTAATGCAACTGTAAAATTACCAGAGTAATACGCAATAAATCTCTGTCTATAATTCCTCTTTGCACACAGAGTCATGGTTTGATATTAGTCAGAAAATGAAATTTCTTTGCCAATTGGAAAGCACACTTCCTACTGTTTTTTTTGGCAAGTGATAAGTACTTTTACAGTCTGACACATTTTGAATCCACTTTTCATATTCTGAAAAAAGCACATATCCAAACAGCTTTTTGAGACCAGAAACATGTGTAACCTGGGTGACTGACTACACTCCAGCAAGGGCAACCAGCCTTAGTGTTGCTGAATGTATTTGCATTGCTGACTGCAACCTCAAACCCCACTCGGTTGTGAATACTATGCATGATTCCACAGGATTAGCAGCTGGGTGTGTGCTAAGAGTCTGCTTCTGCAGAAAAAAATAGCTCCCCCTTTCCATCTAATGCAACTGTAAAATTACCAGAGTAATACGCAATAAATCTCTGCCTATAATTCCTCTTTGCACACAGAGTCATGGTTTGATATTAGTCAGAAAACGAAATTTCTTTGCCAATTGGAAAGCACACTTCCTACTGTTTTTTGTGGCAAGTGATATGTACTTTTACAGTCTGACACATTTTGAATCCACTTTTCATATTCTGAAAAAAGCACATATCCAAACAGCTTTTTGAGACCAGAAACATGTGTAACCTGGGTGACTGACTACACTCCAGCAAGGGCAACCAGCCTTAGTGTTGCTGAATGTATTTGCATTACTGACTGCAACCTCAAACCCCACTCGGTTGTGAATACTATGCATGATTCCACAGGATAAGCAGCTGGGTGTGTGCTAAGAGTCTGCTTCTGCAGAAAAAATAGCTCCCCCTTTCCTACTAATGCAACTGTAAAATTACCAGAGTAATACGCAATAAATCTCTGTCTATAATTCCTCTTTGCACACAGAGTCATGGTTTGATATTAGTCAGAAAATGAAATTTCTTTGCCAATTGGAAAGCACACTTCCTACTGTTTTTTTTGGCAAGTGATAAGTACTTTTACAGTCTGACACATTTTGAATCCACTTTTCATATTCTGAAAAAAGCACATATCCAAACAGCTTTTTGAGACCAGAAACATGTGTAACCTGGGTGACTGACTACACTCCAGCAAGGGCAACCAGCCTTAGTGTTGCTGAATGTATTTGCATTGCTGACTGCAACCTCAAACCCCACTCGGTTGTGAATACTATGCATGATTCCACAGGATTAGCAGCTGGGTGTGTGCTAAGAGTCTGCTTCTGCAGAAAAAAATAGCTCCCCCTTTCCATCTAATGCAACTGTAAAATTACCAGAGTAATACGCAATAAATCTCTGCCTATAATTCCTCTTTGCACACAGAGTCATGGTTTGATATTAGTCAGAAAACGAAATTTCTTTGCCAATTTCAAAGCACACATACTACTCTTTTTTTGGCAAGTGATATGTACTTTTACAGTCTGTCACATTTTGAATCCACTTTTCAGATTCTGAAAAAAGCACATGTCCAAACAGCTTTTTGAGACCAGAAACATGTGTAACCTGGGTGACTGACTACACTCCAGCAAGGGCAACCAGCCTTAGTGATGCTGAATGTATTTGCATTACTGACTGCAACCTCAAACCCCACTCGGTTGTGAATACTATGCATGATTCCACAGGATAAGCAGCTGGGTGTGTGCTAAGAGTCTCCTTCTGCAGAAAAAAATAGCTCCCCCTTTCCATCTAATGCAACTGTAAAATTACCAGAGTAATACGCAATAAATCTCTGCCTATAATTCCTCTTTGCACACAGAGTCATGGTTTGATATTAGTCAGAAAACGAAATTTCTTTGCCAATTTGAAAGCACACTTACTACTCTTTTTTTGGCAAGTGATATGTACTTTTACAGTCTGACACATTTTGAATCCACTTTTCAGATTCTGAAAAAAACACATGTCCAAACAGCTTTTTGAGACCAGAAACATGTGTAACCTGGGTGACTGACTACACTCCAGCAAGGGCAACCAGCCTTAGTGTTGCTGAATGTATTTACATTACTGACTGCAACCTCAAACCCCACTCGGTTGTGAATACTATGCATGATTCCACAGGATAAGCAGCTGGGTGTGTGCTAAGAGTCTGCTTCTTCAGAAAAAAATAGCTCCCCCTTTCCATCTAATGCAACTGTAAAATTACCAGAGTAATACGCAATACATCTCTGCCTATAATTCCTCTTTGCACACAGAGTCATGGTTTGGTATTAGTCAGAAAACGAAATTTCTTTGCCAATTTCAAAGCACACTTACTACTCTTTTTTTGGCAAGTGATATGTACTTTTACAGTCTGTCACATTTTGAATCCACTTTTCAGATTCTGAAAAAAGCACATGTCCAAACTGCTTTTTGAGACCAGAAAACATGTGTAACCTGGGTGACTGACTACACTCCAGCAAGAGCAACCAGCCATAGTGTTGCTGAATGTATTTGCATTACTGACTGCAACCTCAAACCCCACTCGGTTGTGAATACTATGCATGATTCCACAGGATAAGCAGCTGGGTGTGTGCTAAGAGTCTGCTTCTGCAGAAAAAATAGCTCCCCCTTTCCTACTAATGCAACTGTAAAATTACCAGAGTAATACACAATAAATCTCTGTCTATAATTCCTCTTTGCACACAGAGTCATGGTTTGATATTAGTCAGAAAACGAAATTTCTTTGCCAATTGGAAAGCACACTTCCTACTGTTTTTTTTGGCAAGTGATAAGTACTTTTACAGTCTGACACATTTTGAATCCACTTTTCATATTCTGAAAAAAGCACATATCCAAACAGCTTTTTGAGACCAGAAACATGTGTAACCTGGGTGACTGACTACACTCCAGCAAGGGCAACCAGCCTTAGTGTTGCTGAATGTATTTGCATTACTGACTGCAACCTCAAACCCCACTCGGTTGTGAATACTATGCATGATTCCACAGGATAAGCAGCTGGGTGTGTGCTAAGAGTCTGCTTCTGCAGAAAAAATATCTCCCCCTTTCCTACTAATGCAACTGTAAAATTACCAGAGTAATACGCAATAAATCTCTGTCTATAATTCCTCTTTGCACACAGAGTCATGGTTTGATATTAGTCAGAAAACGAAATTTTTTTGCCAATTGGAAAGCACACTTCCTACTGTTTTTTTTGGCAAGTGATAAGTACTTTTACAGTCTGACACATTTTGAATCCACTTTTCATATTCTGAAAAAAGCACATGTCCAAACAGCTTTTTGGGACCAGAAACATGTGTAACCTGGGTGACTGACTACACTCCAGCAAGGGCAACCAGCCTTAGTGTTGCTGAATGTATTTACATTACTGACTGCAACCTCAAACCCCACTCGGTTGTGAATACTATGCATGATTCCACAGGATAAGCAGCTGGGTGTGTGCTAAGAGTCTGCTTCTGCAGAAAAAAATAGCTCCCCCTTTCCATCTAATGCAACTGTAAAATTACCAGAGTAATACGCAATAAATCTCTGCCTATAATTCCTCTTTGCACACAGAGTCATGGTTTGAAATTAGGCAGAAAACAAAATTTCTTTGCCAATTGGAAAGCACACTTCCTACTGTTTTTTTTGGCAAGTGATATGTACTTTTACAGTCTGACACATTTTGAATCCACTTTTCAGATTCTGAAAAAAGCACATGTCCAAACTGCTTTTTGAGACCAGAAAACATGTGTAACCTGGGTGACTGACTACACTCCAGCAAGAGCAACCAGCCATAGTGTTGCTGAATGTATTTGCATTACTGACTGCAACCTCAAACCCCACTCGGTTGTGAATACTATGCATGATTCCAGAGGATAAGCAGCTGGGTGTGTGCTAAGAGTCTGCTTCTGCAGAAAAAAATAGCTCCCCCTTTCCATCTAATGCAACTGTAAAATTACCAGAGTAATACGCAATAAATCTCTGCCTATAATTCCTCTTTGCACACAGAGTCATGGTTTGATATTAGTCAGAAAACGAAATTTCTTTGCCAATTTGAAAGCACACTTACTACTCTTTTTTTGGCAAGTGATATGTACTTTTACAGTCTGACACATTTTGAATCCACTTTTCAGATTCTGAAAAAAACACATGTCCAAACAGCTTTTTGAGACCAGAAACATGTGTAACCTGGGTGACTGACTACACTCCAGCAAGGGCAACCAGCCTTAGTGATGCTGAATGTATTTGCATTACTGACTGCAACCTCAAACCCCACTCGGTTGTGAATACTATGCATGATTCCACAGGATAAGCAGCTGGGTGTGTGCTAAGAGTCTCCTTCTGCAGAAAAAAATAGCTCCCCCTTTCCATCTAATGCAACTGTAAAATTACCAGAGTAATACGCAATAAATCTCTGCCTATAATTCCTCTTTGCACACAGAGTCATGGTTTGATATTAGTCAGAAAACGAAATTTCTTTGCCAATTTGAAAGCACACTTACTACTCTTTTTTTGGCAAGTGATATGTACTTTTACAGTCTGACACATTTTGAATCCACTTTTCAGATTCTGAAAAAAACACATGTCCAAACAGCTTTTTGAGACCAGAAACATGTGTAACCTGGGTGACTGACTACACTCCAGCAAGGGCAACCAGCCTTAGTGATGCTGAATGTATTTGCATTACTGACTGCAACCTCAAACCCCACTCGGTTGTGAATACTATGCATGATTCCACAGGATAAGCAGCTGGGTGTGTGCTAAGAGTCTCCTTCTGCAGAAAAAAATAGCTCCCCCTTTCCATCTAATGCAACTGTAAAATTACCAGAGTAATACGCAATAAATCTCTGCCTATAATTCCTCTTTGCACACAGAGTCATGGTTTGATATTAGTCAGAAATCGAAATTTCTTTGCCAATTTGAAAGCACACTTACTACTCTTTTTTTGGCAAGTGATATGTACTTTTACAGTCTGACACATTTTGAATCCACTTTTCAGATTCTGAAAAAAACACATGTCCAAACAGCTTTTTGAGACCAGAAACATGTGTAACCTGGGTGACTGACTACACTCCAGCAAGGGCAACCAGCCTTAGTGTTGCTGAATGTATTTACATTACTGACTGCAACCTCAAACCCCACTCGGTTGTGAATACTATGCATGATTCCACAGGATAAGCAGCTGGGTGTGTGCTAAGAGTCTGCTTCTGCAGAAAAAAATAGCTCCCCCTTTCCATCTAATGCAACTGTAAAATTACCAGAGTAATACGCAATAAATCTCTGCCTATAATTCCTCTTTGCACACAGAGTCATGGTTTGATATTAGTCAGAAAACGAAATTTCTTTGCCAATTTCAAAGCACACTTACTACTCTTTTTTTGGCAAGTGATATGTACTTTTACAGTCTGTCACATTTTGAATCCACTTTTCAGATTCTGAAAAAAGCACATGTCCAAACTGCTTTTTGAGACCAGAAAACGTGTGTAACCTGGGTGACTGACTACACTCCAGCAAGAGCAACCAGCCATAGTGTTGCTGAATGTATTTGCATTACAGACTGCAACCTCAAACCCCACTCGGTTGTGAATACTATGCATGATTCCACAGGATAAGCAGCTGGGTGTGTGCTAAGAGTCTGCTTCTGCAGAAAAAATAGCTCCCCCTTTCCTACTAATGCAACTGTAAAATTACCAGTGTAATACGCAATAAATCTCTGTCTATAATTCCTCTTTGCACACAGAGTCATGGTTTGATATTAGTCAGAAAACGAAATTTCTTTGCCAATTGGAAAGCACACTTCCTACTGTTTTTTGTGGCAAGTGATAAGTACTTTTACAGTCTGTCACATTTTGAATCCACTTTTCATATTCTGAAAAAAGCACATATCCAAACAGCTTTTTGAGACCAGAAACATGTGTAGCCTGGGTGACTGACTACACTCCAGCAAGGGCAACCAGCCTTAGTGTTGCTGAATGTATTTACATTACTGACTGCAACCTCAAACCCCACTCGGTTGTGAATACTATGCATGATTCCACAGGATAAGCAGCTGGGTGTGTGCTAAGAGTCTGCTTCTGCAGAAAAAAATAGCTCCCCCTTTCCATCTAATGCAACTGTAAAATTACCAGAGTAATACGCAATAAATCTCTGCCTATAATTCCTCTTTGCACACAGAGTCATGGTTTGAAATTAGGCAGAAAACAAAATTTCTTTGCCAATTGGAAAGCACACTTCCTACTGTTTTTTTTGGCAAGTGATATGTACTTTTACAGTCTGACACATTTTGAATCCACTTTTCAGATTCTGAAAAAAGCACATGTCCAAACTGCTTTTTGAGACCAGAAAACATGTGTAACCTGGGTGACTGACTACACTCCAGCAAGAGCAACCAGCCATAGTGTTGCTGAATGTATTTGCATTACTGACTGCAACCTCAAACCCCACTCGGTTGTGAATACTATGCATGATTCCAGAGGATAAGCAGCTGGGTGTGTGCTAAGAGTCTGCTTCTGCAGAAAAAAATAGCTCCCCCTTTCCATCTAATGCAACTGTAAAATTACCAGAGTAATACGCAATAAATCTCTGCCTATAATTCCTCTTTGCACACAGAGTCATGGTTTGATATTAGTCAGAAAACGAAATTTCTTTGCCAATTTGAAAGCACACTTACTACTCTTTTTTTGGCAAGTGATATGTACTTTTACAGTCTGACACATTTTGAATCCACTTTTCAGATTCTGAAAAAAACACATGTCCAAACAGCTTTTTGAGACCAGAAACATGTGTAACCTGGGTGACTGACTACACTCCAGCAAGGGCAACCAGCCTTAGTGATGCTGAATGTATTTGCATTACTGACTGCAACCTCAAACCCCACTCGGTTGTGAATACTATGCATGATTCCACAGGATAAGCAGCTGGGTGTGTGCTAAGAGTCTCCTTCTGCAGAAAAAAATAGCTCCCCCTTTCCATCTAATGCAACTGTAAAATTACCAGAGTAATACGCAATAAATCTCTGCCTATAATTCCTCTTTGCACACAGAGTCATGGTTTGATATTAGTCAGAAAACGAAATTTCTTTGCCAATTTGAAAGCACACTTACTACTCTTTTTTTGGCAAGTGATATGTACTTTTACAGTCTGACACATTTTGAATCCACTTTTCAGATTCTGAAAAAAACACATGTCCAAACAGCTTTTTGAGACCAGAAACATGTGTAACCTGGGTGACTGACTACACTCCAGCAAGGGCAACCAGCCTTAGTGATGCTGAATGTATTTGCATTACTGACTGCAACCTCAAACCCAACTCGGTTGTGAATACTATGCATGATTCCACAGGATAAGCAGCTGGGTGTGTGCTAAGAGTCTCCTTCTGCAGAAAAAAATAGCTCCCCCTTTCCATCTAATGCAACTGTAAAATTACCAGAGTAATACGCAATAAATCTCTGCCTATAATTCCTCTTTGCACACAGAGTCATGGTTTGATATTAGTCAGAAATCGAAATTTCTTTGCCAATTTGAAAGCACACTTACTACTCTTTTTTTGGCAAGTGATATGTACTTTTACAGTCTGACACATTTTGAATCCACTTTTCAGATTCTGAAAAAAACACATGTCCAAACAGCTTTTTGAGACCAGAAACATGTGTAACCTGGGTGACTGACTACACTCCAGCAAGGGCAACCAGCCTTAGTGTTGCTGAATGTATTTACATTACTGACTGCAACCTCAAACCCCACTCGGTTGTGAATACTATGCATGATTCCACAGGATAAGCAGCTGGGTGTGTGCTAAGAGTCTGCTTCTGCAGAAAAAAATAGCTCCCCCTTTCCATCTAATGCAACTGTAAAATTACCAGAGTAATACGCAATAAATCTCTGCCTATAATTCCTCTTTGCACACAGAGTCATGGTTTGGTATTAGTCAGAAAACGAAATTTCTTTGCCAATTTCAAAGCACACTTACTACTCTTTTTTTTGGCAAGTGATATGTACTTTTACAGTCTGTCACATTTTGAATCCACTTTTCAGATTCTGAAAAAAGCACATGTCCAAACTGCTTTTTGAGACCAGAAAACATGTGTAACCTGGGTGACTGACTACACTCCAGCAAGAGCAACCAGCCATAGTGTTGCTGAATGTATTTGCATTACTGACTGCAACCTCAAACCCCACTCGGTTGTGAATACTATGCATGATTCCACAGGATAAGCAGCTGGGTGTGTGCTAAGAGTCTGCTTCTGCAGAAAAAATAGCTCCCCCTTTCCTACTAATGCAACTGTAAAATTACCAGAGTAATACACAATAAATCTCTGTCTATAATTCCTCTTTGCACACAGAGTCATGGTTTGATATTAGTCAGAAAACGAAATTTCTTTGCCAATTGGAAAGCACACTTCCTACTGTTTTTTTTGGCAAGTGATAAGTACTTTTACAGTCTGACACATTTTGAATCCACTTTTCATATTCTGAAAAAAGCACATATCCAAACAGCTTTTTGAGACCAGAAACATGTGTAACCTGGGTGACTGACTACACTCCAGCAAGGGCAACCAGCCTTAGTGTTGCTGAATGCATTTGCATTACTGACTGCAACCTCAAACCCCACTCGGTTGTGAATACTATGCATGATTCCACAGGATAAGCAGCTGGGTGTGTGCTAAGAGTCTGCTTCTGCAGAAAAAATATCTCCCCCTTTCCTACTAATGCAACTGTAAAATTACCAGAGTAATACGCAATAAATCTCTGTCTATAATTCCTCTTTGCACACAGAGTCATGGTTTGATATTAGGCAGAAAACGAAATTTCTTTGCCAATTGGAAAGCACACTTCCTACTGTTTTTTTTGGCAAGTGATAAGTACTTTTACAGTCTGACACATTTTGAATCCACTTTTCATATTCTGAAAAAAGCACATATCCAAACAGCTTTTTGAGACCAGAAACATGTGTAACCTGGGTGACTGACTACACTCCAGCAAGGGCAACCAGCCTTAGTGTTGCTGAATGTATTTGCATTGCTGACTGCAACCTCAAACCCCACTCGGTTGTGAATACTATGCATGATTCCACAGGATTAGCAGCTGGGTGTGTGCTAAGAGTCTGCTTCTGCAGAAAAAAATAGCTCCCCCTTTCCATCTAATGCAACTGTAAAATTACCAGAGTAATACGCAATAAATCTCTGCCTATAATTCCTCTTTGCACACAGAGTCATGGTTTGATATTAGTCAGAAAACGAAATTTCTTTGCCAATTTCAAAGCACACATACTACTCTTTTTTTGGCAAGTGATATGTACTTTTACAGTCTGTCACATTTTGAATCCACTTTTCAGATTCTGAAAAAAGCACATGTCCAAACAGCTTTTTGAGACCAGAAACATGTGTAACCTGGGTGACTGACTACACTCCAGCAAGGGCAACCAGCCTTAGTGATGCTGAATGTATTTGCATTACTGACTGCAACCTCAAACCCCACTCGGTTGTGAATACTATGCATGATTCCACAGGATAAGCAGCTGGGTGTGTGCTAAGAGTCTCCTTCTGCAGAAAAAAATAGCTCCCCCTTTCCATCTAATGCAACTGTAAAATTACCAGAGTAATACGCAATAAATCTCTGCCTATAATTCCTCTTTGCACACAGAGTCATGGTTTGATATTAGTCAGAAAACGAAATTTCTTTGCCAATTTGAAAGCACACTTACTACTCTTTTTTTGGCAAGTGATATGTACTTTTACAGTCTGACACATTTTGAATCCACTTTTCAGATTCTGAAAAAAACACATGTCCAAACAGCTTTTTGAGACCAGAAACATGTGTAACCTGGGTGACTGACTACACTCCAGCAAGGGCAACCAGCCTTAGTGTTGCTGAATGTATTTACATTACTGACTGCAACCTCAAACCCCACTCGGTTGTGAATACTATGCATGATTCCACAGGATAAGCAGCTGGGTGTGTGCTAAGAGTCTGCTTCTTCAGAAAAAAATAGCTCCCCCTTTCCATCTAATGCAACTGTAAAATTACCAGAGTAATACGCAATACATCTCTGCCTATAATTCCTCTTTGCACACAGAGTCATGGTTTGGTATTAGTCAGAAAACGAAATTTCTTTGCCAATTTCAAAGCACACTTACTACTCTTTTTTTGGCAAGTGATATGTACTTTTACAGTCTGTCACATTTTGAATCCACTTTTCAGATTCTGAAAAAAGCACATGTCCAAACTGCTTTTTGAGACCAGAAAACATGTGTAACCTGGGTGACTGACTACACTCCAGCAAGAGCAACCAGCCATAGTGTTGCTGAATGTATTTGCATTACTGACTGCAACCTCAAACCCCACTCGGTTGTGAATACTATGCATGATTCCACAGGATAAGCAGCTGGGTGTGTGCTAAGAGTCTGCTTCTGCAGAAAAAAATAGCTCCCCCTTTCCATCTAATGCAACTGTAAAATTACCAGAGTAATACGCAATAAATCTCTGCCTATAATTCCTCTTTGCACACAGAGTCATGGTTTGAAATTAGGCAGAAAACAAAATTTCTTTGCCAATTGGAAAGCACACTTCCTACTGTTTTTTTTGGCAAGTGATATGTACTTTTACAGTCTGACACATTTTGAATCCACTTTTCAGATTCTGAAAAAAGCACATGTCCAAACTGCTTTTTGAGACCAGAAAACATGTGTAACCTGGGTGACTGACTACACTCCAGCAAGAGCAACCAGCCATAGTGTTGCTGAATGTATTTGCATTACTGACTGCAACCTCAAACCCCACTCGGTTGTGAATACTATGCATGATTCCAGAGGATAAGCAGCTGGGTGTGTGCTAAGAGTCTGCTTCTGCAGAAAAAAATAGCTCCCCCTTTCCATCTAATGCAACTGTAAAATTACCAGAGTAATACGCAATAAATCTCTGCCTATAATTCCTCTTTGCACACAGAGTCATGGTTTGATATTAGTCAGAAAACGAAATTTCTTTGCCAATTTGAAAGCACACTTACTACTCTTTTTTTGGCAAGTGATATGTACTTTTACAGTCTGACACATTTTGAATCCACTTTTCAGATTCTGAAAAAAACACATGTCCAAACAGCTTTTTGAGACCAGAAACATGTGTAACCTGGGTGACTGACTACACTCCAGCAAGGGCAACCAGCCTTAGTGATGCTGAATGTATTTGCATTACTGACTGCATCCTCAAACCCCACTCGGTTGTGAATACTATGCATGATTCCACAGGATAAGCAGCTGGGTGTGTGCTAAGAGTCTCCTTCTGCAGAAAAAAATAGCTCCCCCTTTCCATCTAATGCAACTGTAAAATTACCAGAGTAATACGCAATAAATCTCTGCCTATAATTCCTCTTTGCACACAGAGTCATGGTTTGATATTAGTCAGAAAACGAAATTTCTTTGCCAATTTGAAAGCACACTTACTACTCTTTTTTTGGCAAGTGATATGTACTTTTACAGTCTGACACATTTTGAATCCACTTTTCAGATTCTGAAAAAAACACATGTCCAAACAGCTTTTTGAGACCAGAAACATGTGTAACCTGGGTGACTTACTACACTCCAGCAAGAGCAACCAGCCATAGTGTTGCTGAATGTATTTGCATTACTGACTGCAACCTCAAACCCCACTCGGTTGTGAATACTATGCATGATTCCAGAGGATAAGCAGCTGGGTGTGTGCTAAGAGTCTGCTTCTGCAGAAAAAAATAGCTCCCCCTTTCCATCTAATGCAACTGTAAAATTACCAGAGTAATACGCAATAAATCTCTGCCTATAATTCCTCTTTGCACACAGAGTCATGGTTTGATATTAGTCAGAAAACGAAATTTCTTTGCCAATTTGAAAGCACACTTACTACTCTTTTTTTTGGCAAGTGATATGTACTTTTACAGTCTGACACATTTTGAATCCACTTTTCAGATTCTGAAAAAAACACATGTCCAAACAGCTTTTTGAGACCAGAAACATGTGTAACCTGGGTGACTGACTACACTCCAGCAACGGCAACCAGCCTTAGTGATGCTGAATGTATTTGCATTACTGACTGCAACCTCAAACCCCACTCGGTTGTGAATACTATGCATGATTCCACAGGATAAGCAGCTGGGTGTGTGCTAAGAGTCTCCTTCTGCAGAAAAAAATAGCTCCCCCTTTCCATCTAATGCAACTGTAAAATTACCAGAGTAATACGCAATAAATCTCTGCCTATAATTCCTCTTTGCACACAGAGTCATGGTTTGATATTAGTCAGAAATCGAAATTTCTTTGCCAATTTTAAAGCACACTTACTACTCTTTTTTTGGCAAGTGATATGTACTTTTACAGTCTGACACATTTTTTTTTTTTTTTTTTTTTTTTTAAAGACCTTTATTGTGCAAAGGGATGGTTACACTGCGTCACGCCAACAACCCGGAGGCAGGCCGCGATATCGACAAATGTTTCCAATGGAGGTGTATCATATCAGGAGTCATAAACAATATCAGCATCCTAACATACAGGGAGAGACACACCCTCGGCCCTGGTGAGGAGTACAACGGCGCGACCAGTGAAGAGTGGAGGGTCTTACATTTTCTGGGTTTTGTGAACTGGAATCGAATCCTAGGCACACGGTCCCGTCCTGACACTCCGGCGAGTACTAGGACCGCAGCTCATGGAGAGGGTAACTTATAGGTAAATCGTCCACTACCACCTTTTCTCCCAACCCCCCCGCAACAATCGGAGGGAAACAGCAAACTTTCGGTGCGGAGCTATTGCAGAAAACCAACAGACATCTCAGCTCGCTTACGCCGGGGCTAACATACCAGGACCCGTCCGTCATAGAGGGACGACTACAAGCAGCATTGGTGGCTGCAGGAGGTTCGCAAAGCAGCAGCTATAGGGCGGGGGCGGGGGGCGGGGGACGCAGCAGGACAAAGCAGCAAGACGCCCGGACGGGGAGGGGGGCAACACGTCAAATCCTACAGGCATGCAGCAGGCACGGGATCCGGCAGGAGCAACACACTCCACAGCCCTCAGGCACACCCACCAAACAAGCATCCATCCTTCCATCACAATGCGTACAGGGCTCAAAGGTTCACCCCATGTCATCCGAAACACCCGTCCCGGGGGAGTCCACAGAGGCAGCCGAACCCGCCCGCTCTCTTGTCCACTGCAGGAAGGGTTCCCAGATGTCGTTGGGCCTAGATGCGGTGGGCATCGTCTCCCAGTAGGTCGTGAGCTGTGTCTGACCATATGTAACGTCGCGAACCCATGCGGCGAACGTAGGCAAGGCTCCACGGCCCCAGTGTAGCGCCACTTTTTAGCGTAAAGTAGCAGCATCGCGTGCAGTTTCCTGTCGGCGGGTTCGGTGTCGTTAACGTATCCCAGGAGCCCCAAAAGCGGAGTGGGTTCATCTGCTCTGTGTAAAATGCGGTTGATGGCCTCAAAGATGCTCGACCAGTACTCAACTAGCTTAGGGCAGCTCCACGCCACGTGGATGAAGGACGCGTCAGCTCCACCACACTTCCAACAGGAAGCGTCAGTGCGGATCCCCATGCGGTGGAGCAGCACTGGTGTGCGATAGTACCGGTGCAAGAATTTAAAATGGACCAGTCGAAGTCTATAGTTCGGTGACAGCGCTGTGAGTTGCGTACAGCAGTATTCCCACATAGCATCTGACAGGGTATCGTCCAGATCTGTGGCCCAAGCCTGTTTGGCCCCAGGCACGGTGAGCGGGGCCTGCTCCTGCATGCAGTTGTATAGTCTAGATACTAGTTTCGCGGGGGAGGGTCGTGACAGCAAGTTTTGGAGGGCATCCAGTTGTGGGGGTTCCTCGGGGAATTGAGGCCACATCTTCTTGCAGGACTCCTGGAGAGAGTGATACAGAAGCGCGTCCGAGAACGAGGTAGGCCGTCCGTCCTCACGGACACCCAACTCACCAAACGTCCCATCAGGGTAGATGTCAGCGAAAGTGGCCACCCGTCTCCCCTGGAGCGTGATGGTATCTCCCCTAGCGCTAAGGCAAGGCAGCATCGGATTGCTACGCAGCGGAATGGCCGGCGCATAGAGCAAGGGAAGGCCCGCCCTCCGGCGTAGCTCCTTCCATGACCAGCAGATCATCTCAACGGTGTCCACCTCCTTCGAGGGGCGGGAAACCCTGCCATACAACGCCACCCGAAGTGGCAGCGGGGCAACCGCGGCCAATTCCACCGCCACATGCGGCTGGTAGGGGGTGGGGAACACCCAGAAGTGCAAAAATTGAGCCTGAGCGCACAGCGAGTAAAGCTTAAGGTCAGGCGCTCCAAGGCCCCCCTGTCGCAGCGGGAGTGTGAGCAAAGCCCAAGAGGTCCGCGCCTGCCGCCCAGCCCACACCAGAGACACAAGCAGGGAGCGGACTCGTGCATGGGAGCACGCAGTCATGGGCAGCGGAAGATTAACGAACAGATATAGGAATTTCGGGAGAACTACCATCTTTGCAAGTGCCACCCTCGCGACCAGGGACAGGGGAAGTTTATTCCAGACCTCCACCCTCCGCTCCAGCCAGTCGACCGCTCTGCCGAAGTTAAGAGACCATAGTTCCTGTGTGTCTCGACTAATCCAAATACCCAAATATTTGACCGCGTCAGTTTCCCAACGTAGGGGGTAGTCCGAAGGAGGTTGGGCTGTCCCGTCAGTGAGAGGGAACGCAACTGACTTGGACCAGTTTATAGACACGCCCGCCAGACCCTCGAAACGTACAAATTCTCGAAGCAATGGGTTCAAATTCTCCGCGGGGCTGGAGACATACAGAGTAACGTCATCTGCATAAAGTGAGATCAGCAGACTGCGAGAGCTGAAGCCTATCCCTCTCGCCGTGTGGTGTTGGCGTATTCTGGCCGCCAGTGGCTCCATCGCAATAGCGAAGAGGAGGGGCGACAGTGGGCATCCCTGTCTAGTCCCCCTGGAGATGGGAAAGGGCTCGGACACCAGGCCATTCACTCGCACCCGAGCGCGAGGTCTGTCATATAGTAATTGGATGAGAGTAATAAAGTTACGACTAAAGCCCATCCTGCCCAAGACACGAAATAGGTACGGCCACTCTAGCGAATCGAAGGCCTTGGTCGCGTCTAGAAACACGACCGCGGCCTGGACGGAGGGGTGGAGATAATGTAGGATGGAGAAAAGTGTTCTGAGGTTGTGCGAGGTGGCACGGCCAGGGATAAATCCTGACTGGTCCGGGAGAGCGATGATCGGCAGCAGCGGCTGTAGTTTGTCCGCAATGACCTTGGCAAAGATTTTAGCGTCAACATTTATGAGAGAAAGGGGACGATAGGAGTCCAGGTACAGTTCGTCTTTGTCGGGTTTTAATAGAGTGACAATGAGTGCCTCGCGCATGGAGTCTGGGAGAGCATTCAGCTCCAGCGCCTCCACGAATACAGAGTGCAATTTCGGGGCCAGTTCTTCAACGTATGTCTTGTAAAACATTGTGGTGAGGCCATCTGGGCCGGGAGCTTTATTAGCCGGCATGCTTTTGATAACCTGAGCTATGTCCTGGGCCGAGACAGGCAGGTCCATGTATTTTCTATGGTTGTCATTGAACCAGACAAGGGCGATAGAGTCAAAAAAATCATCCAGGGAAGTCGGGGCAGCAGAGTGTTTGGACGTGTATAGGGAAGTATAAAAATCGGCAAAGGCCTTCAGCACCGCCTCCTGGCCCGTGACCTGTGTCCCCTCACTGTTCATGATAGTGTGTACATAGCGCGCCTGAGCCTGGGGAGCAATCAGCCTAGCTAGTGTCCTGCTCGGTCTATCACCCTCCCCGTATCTGCGGGCTTCGGCCTGTTTCCCTAAGAACTTCACCTCTCTCTGCGCCTCCTCGTTGAACTCCAACAGTTTTGCTTTAAGACTACCTGCAATAGCCAACGTCGGGTCTCGGCAGAAGGCCGAGTCCAGCTCTTTGAGTTCTTGCTCTAGCTTAGCCAGTGTCTGACGTATGGAATGTAGCACCCCTGCCCGTCGAGCTATACATTGGCCCCGTATTACCGCCTTAAAGGCGTCCCACACCACGGCCTCAGAAGAGGCCGAACCCTCGTTGTCCGCAAAGTACTTGACAATGTCATCTCTAATTTCCTCCGTGAACACCTGATCTGTAAGAGCGTGGGGCGGCAGCCGCCACGAAAACGCCCTAGGGGCCACGTTAGGTATCCGTAGCTCTAGCATGCAGGGGGCGTGGTCCGAGAGCGACCTAGCCTGAATTTCTACCTCCCCCACCCATGTAGCCACCTCAGGAGACAGCAGCCAAAAGTCTAGGCGGGACCAAGCGTCGTGATGGCACGTGATACAGGTCCCCATTCTCTCCCCAGGGTGCCGAAGTCTCCACACATCAGTCAGTCTCCCCTCCTCCAGCACATCCAACAACGCCTGTCTCGCCCTCGCATGTGTAGGTCTACTAGCACCCCGTCTGTCCAATTCGTCGTCCAACACCACGTTGAAGTCCCCCCCCACCACTATCAGGTTACAATCAAGCAACACAATTTGCGCCCAAACATTGCGAAAGAATTCAGGGTCATCCACATTGGGGCCATATACAGCGGCCAGAACTAGCGGTCTACCCTGCAATGAGCCATGCACCAGTACATAACGACCCTCCTTATCCAGCACACAATGATGTTCTCTCCAATCCAACCCCTTCCGTATAAGGACAGCCACCCCCCGGGCATAGTTAGAGTATATAGCTGAATATACATGCGACCACCTGTGGTGTTTCAGCCTGGGCGATGGGGTCGAGTTAATGTGAGTTTCCTGCAACAAGCAAATGTCTACATTGTGTCTGGTCAACATAGTATGCATCAATCTGGCTTTTTTATAGTCCCCAAGGCCACGAATGTTCCAAGTCCACAGTTTAACTCCCCCCATGTCTGTGGTACATCCAGGGCAACCAGGCCGCCGCCCCGCCCCCCCACCCCACACAAACAGGCCCAGACCGCCGCCTACCCCCGCGCAGCACAGTCATGAGATGATAGATTGCAATACGCTCCATCAGCACCGGTAACCAAACACTCAACATTCCCCCCCACCCCCCACCCACGCCAACCCCCCAAACAGGTTGCGCTAGAATCCCATTTGTGCTCTGAATCGCACTTGAGTCAACCGAGAACAAAAACAACAGGAGATTCCCCATGGGGCGAGGCGCTCCCAGCTGACACCCCTGAATACACAGGGTGGCTGCACACTTAAGGTTCTAAGCGACACCCAAGAGGTGCCCAGCAGCATGGAACAGACAGTACTGGAGCTGTTTGCCGTCCAATATGCCCCAGACCTGTGACACAATCAGCAACCAAGACCCTCCCAACAAGAGCGGGCCAGCTCCATCAGTTCCAGTAGCGTCCCCCAGTTCACATCCAGAGGGGACCAAACAGTCCAGCAAATGACAGCTTTAGTGGAAGGGGCCAACACAGATCACTGAAATTCACTGAAAAAACCATAGGTTTCACACACGTTATAGTTAGGAATTAGCATTTAAAAAACCTTAGAAATTCAGTGAAAAAACCATAGGTTTCACACATGTTATAGTTAGGAATTAGCATTTAAAAAACCTTAGAAATTCAATGAAAAAACCAAAGGTTTCACACATGTTATAGTTAGCTGGACATTTCACTCGTAAAAAACCAATGAAATTCCCCCGTTATAGTTAGTTCAGCTAACTATAACTCGCGCGCCACCAATGCACTGCTGATGACGTCACATATTACATCACTCATGACATGGTCAGTGACATCACTCATGGCATCACTGATGACATCTCAAATGACATCACTGATGACATCATCCAGTGAATGTGTGTTTTTCTGAAAATTAAATATGTTTTATATATGTATATCTCAAGGTTGATGGAAGAATAAATGGGTATATTACTGTCTAAATGGATGATTTCTTTTTGAAAAATTGATTGTGTAACTGACTGATTAAGTGTATCATAGTGAATACATGGCTTAGTGAGTAATGTTTAAATATGTAAATATCTGTATCATTTTTTCACTTTGTGTATAAGTGGCTGCATGGGTTGGTGAGTAGCTACATGGGTGTCTATATAGGTTATTAGTTGGTTTTTTGAGTATTAGTCTGAGTGTCTGCATGGTTCGGTGGGGGGTATGACGTAGTGCATAGGTGCATGAATGAGTGACTCACTGTTTGTATGTGTTGAACAGAGCATGTGTGCAGGACTGCATGGGTGGATGAGTGTGTGTATGGGTGTGTTAGTGAGTGAATGACTGTCTCAATAGTGTCTTTATGAGTAACTACATATGTTTAAAACTAGTATATGTGACTATTGGTTTATATATGTGAGTATATGTGAGAGTGAGAGATTGAAATAGTTCCGGTATGAATAAGTATGTATTTCTATAAGTGATTGTTTAAAAGACTAAGTATGTGTAAGTTTCCGTAGAAGTAAGTGTGGTGGTGTGTGTATAACTGTATATGCAAGTAAATGTATGTTTGATTCTTTATTAGCATGAGTGACTATGTGTGTGAGTAGCTCTATGGATGAGTGGCATTGTGTAACAGGATGTATAGGTGTATGAGTACATATGATAAGTGAGTACATGTATGAGTGACTGTATAGGACTGTTGGTGAATGAGTGGATGTGTATGTGGATCTTAGAATTACTGAAGAGGTTGTGGTAACTGTTATTGGTATGTCCATTGTTTTGAAAATTTTAGTCTCTATTTTTGAATGTGTGTATCAAAGGTTATATTAGGGGAAGAGGAGGTCTGCCACTCTATCACAAGGATGATGTCATCAGTGATGTCATCAGTGATGTCATTTGAGATATCATCAGTGATGTCATGAGTGATGTCACTGACCATGTCATGAGTGATGTAATATGTGACGTCATCAGCAGTGCATTGCGGGCGCGCGAGTTATAGTTAGCTGAACTAACTATAACGGGGGAATTTCATTGGTTTTTTACGAGTAAAATGTCCAGCTAACTATAACAT
Organism: Triturus cristatus; assembly: GCF_964204655.1. NCBI lineage: Eukaryota > Metazoa > Chordata > Amphibia > Caudata > Salamandridae > Triturus > Triturus cristatus. Next base: position 324,503,392 of record NC_140589.1, read on the forward strand.
GTGTGAAACCTATGGTTTTTTCACTGAATTTCTAAGGTTTTTTAAATGCTAATTCCTAACTATAACGTGTGTGAAACCTATGGTTTTTTCACTGAATTTCTAAGGTTTTTTAAATGCTAATTCCTAACTATAACGTGTGTGAAACCCATGGTTTTTTCAGTGAATTTGCAAGGTTTTTTAAATGCTAATTTTTTTTTTCTTCTATTTTTTTTAAACATATATTTTTTTTAATTTTCTTACCTTTTATAAAGACTATGGTTAAATTTTTAAAATTCTTTAATATGTTTTTTTTAAATATATTTTTTAAAATAAACATGTAAAATTTATTTGCAGTACATTTTTTCTATTTTTTTTATTATTTTTTTTAGTACGCGTACCGTAAGCTTACGGTAAGCGTACGGTTTACGCAACGTCCGTAATTTTTCTACGCTGCTTGCGTATAGTTACGCAATTTGCGTAGCCGCGCGTACTCCGCGTGGGACGCGTGCGCGCGTACGCTACACGCGCACGTTACGCGGAAGTGTCGGGTAGTGACTGTTATGCGCATGCGCGCAAGCGCGTGTCTTTTTTACGCGCATGCGCACTTTTCCGTAAGCGTACCGTAAGCGTACCGTAAGCGTACGGTAGGTCATGTGATCATGAAACACAACTTTTGATTGGTTGAAACTACTTTCAGTTCTAGAACTCTCCTACACCACTCCCATTCCTCTCATTTCTGCTTGTGATCCCTTAGGAGAAGGAGCTGGGTTGTCTTTGTGATACGATGGCAGAACAGCAGAGCTCTTCTGAGAGTGAGGCTAGCACTAGCAGCACTACCTTGAGGCAGAGAGCGAGGAAACAAAAGCCCTCTTATGTATGGGATTATTTTACTTTTCCAGAAGGCCAGCAAAAGGTAAATGCACCTTTAGTAACTTGTAAGCTGTGTAAGCGTGTACTTTCAAGAGGTAATCCTGACAAGAAGTATTCCTTTGGGAATCATACCATGAAGAGACACCTCAAGGATGTACACAGAAGGACACATGCTCGACTTTTTGGAGGTAACTCTTCAGAAAGTCAACCAAGCACATCCACAGCAGCTCAGCCTGGACCATCATCTGCAGGGCTGACTCCTTCTTCTGCAGGTCAGGTGAGCCCTTCATCTGTGGGGGGAGCATCTCCTTTTGCTGGCCCTCTGGAAATTAACCCTCGATTTCTGAGGGTTGATATTCGATGCGCCTCTTGTCATGATCTAATTTGTCATAGGGAGACCAATGTTTCCCTAGTGAACAACAAAATAGATCAGCACACTTGTCGCTTTGACTAATTTTCCCAGTCTTTCTTTCCTCTGTCCCTGCATGAACACAACGGCTCTTTTAAGAGCCAACCTTATCTTTCATCTTTTTTTTACATATGTTTTTTAAAAACTTTTTTTTTTTTTTTTTTACCGTACGCGTACGGTACGCGTATTTTTTTTTTTTTTTTTTTAAAAACACTAAAAATCAATTATCACATTACAAGGTCCTTGAGAGACTACAATTATTATTATTGACTTACCATACCCACTCAAAAAAATATTTATTCATTTGTTTTAAAAAAAAATTGCTTTAAAAATGGTTCTAGTTTTCGAAATTTTTCTATATCAATCTGAAAAAAAAGAAAAAAGTATTAATATTTTTAAAACATTTTATAATACAGTACACATATTTATATATTTTTCAAAAAATATTTTTGCCTTATTTTTGCTGTTTTCAGAATATATTGCATTTCACTATAAATTGTGAAAGCAATTGCATTCATCATTTTACAGCGGGCAAAAAAAAATAACAATCTCAAAGATTGTATTAAAAAAGCCCAGAATCTCTTTTTACTTAAACTTAACATTATAGAAATGCATAATATTCTAAAAAAATATCATCTAATACCAATACTTATTTCTTTAAAATACCGTCTGATATGTTTGTTTCAGAAGTATAATCACAATATTATATCTCAAATAACTCCACAATACATCTGATTCCATTTCCTTTAGGCCAAATAGTAATTTTAAAATTTTTTTGGGAATAAATTTCCAACGGTAATCCAATAAAATTCTAAAGTTTAATTTGTCCAGATCTCACCGATTCTCTGTAACATTTTGGTTCACGAAAATTTTTTGAATAATTTATTAAGTCCACAATAGAATTGGTTACTTTTCCGCATGGCCAAATAGTAATTTTTAAAATCATTTTTGAAAAAATTTCCAATGGCACTCCAATAACATTCCAAAATTTAAATTGTACAGATGTTACCGATTATCTCTAAATTATTGGTTTTTGAAAGTTTCATTAAAAATTAAAAAAGTCCACATTACAATTGGTTATCTTTCCATTAGGCCAAATGATAATTTAAAAAATCTTTTTTTTACAAAATTCCAATGGTAATCCAGTAAAATGGTAAAATTATTTTGTCCAGATCTTGCCAAATCTCTCTAAAATTTAGGTTTCAGGAAGATTAGATAGGAATTTGCTAAATCAAAAGGCAAACGTTGTTTGAAAATCAATTGGGAATCATTACACAGTGTCCAGCCTTTTTCACATTTAAGATAAACTGTGTATGTCCAGAAGTAACAGTAGGTCCATCATGGAAAATTATTGCAAAAGTTACAAAAGTTTTTCCTGAAATTGATAATTGCTGTCCTGTAAACTTCTTTATTAAAGTATCCAATTTTGAACCATCAGCTCTACATCGTTGCATCATTAAAATTACATACTGTCCATATTCCTTTAAAATTAATGTTGAAAACATGTCAGATTTACACTCACCGCATTTCATGCTATGATTAGCATCTTTAACTAATTTTGCAAAAGTGACTGTTTTACTCTCTGACAATGTCAAATAAATAAACCTTTCATTATCAACATTAGAGCCACATATATTATAACAGTTTTCACAACTATGTTCCCATTTATAAGAGAGACCATATAAATTTTCAATGGGAACCCCTTCTTCTTCCAGTACCTGAAGAAAATACATCAAAAATTCGTGTGCATCTTGCTGTTCATTTTGAGAAAACTGTGTTCGTCCTGAACATATATCTAAAAGTTTTCTAATTTCAGTAGCACTTTCTATTTGAGTTTTATCTTTACTCAGCTTTTGAAAAAGGAGACTCAGCTCAGAACAGAATCTTTTTCCCTGATTTACTATTATCTGCTCTTGCAAACTTTCCAGATAAAATGCAACATTCAGCACTACATTTGCGTAGCAGTTGACACCAGAGCTATTTTCAAAATGACATCCTACAACCTGTTCTTCATTTTCCTTTTTCTTTTTGCTTGCAATTACATCACTCCTCTTTTTTTCCTCTTCTCTACATCTTCATTACAGATATTCTCATTTTTTCTTTTACGAGAAACTACACGTTTCTCCAACACAGGATACTGACCTAAATGAGGAGCATATCTTCTTCTTAATCTATTATACTCCTTTACACAGTTTGTATCAGCACTAACTTTTGAATCATCAAAGTCTATCATGAATAAACCTGATAATGTTTTCACTCGTGACAAAGCAACATATGCCATACCTTCTTTGAACACAGTTGAACCAATGTTCACAAATGCACAATCTACAGTCAATCCTTGAGACTTGTGAATAGTTACAGCATATGCTAGAGAAAACGGAAACTGCTTCCTATGTACATATAAGTCTTTCACAAGCATGAAACGAACTGTACAACGACAAATATCTTTAACTTCTTCTATCTGATCAAATTTTATTTTTAAACATTCAATTCCATCTTTTTTCTGATAATTAATAAAACCCACAACTCTTCCCATAGCTCCATTAACTAAACCTTTTTCAACATCCAAATTTCTTCTTAAAAATACTCTACAGTTCATGCAAACATATAGATTTTTTTCTAATCCAGCTGTTTTGGAGATGTTCTTCTCTAGTGAGTCCAATTTATTTTTCAGTTTGCCTGTTACTGTGACAGTAATTCTTCCATCCTCAATTTTGTCCACTGCTTCCAATTTCCTGATCTCTTCCTTTTCCAATTTCAAAAGCTCCTCATTAAATATTGAGCATTCACGTAGAGTTGGCATTAAGCAGATGACACTTTTGTTTTCTGCAATATTCTTGTATATTTTCTCTGCAACTATTTCTTCCTTTGGAAATAAATTATGTAGCAGCCGACTCTGTAATGCTTTTTTGCCAACTTCTGTGAGTAGTCCAATTCTGATATCTTTCAGAATACTTCCATATCCTTCATCGCTTGCTTGCCTCATATTAGTAGTAAGTTCCTTGTACTCAAAGAAGGACCAAATATTTGTATTTCCGATGCTTCCTAATGACTTCTTCGTGTCTTCATGTGTGACAGTATTAAACACTGGTTGTCCTTTAACTGGAGTAAGTTGCAAAAGATCTCCAAAAACTATGATGTGTTTTCCACCAAATAACATGTCATAGTCTGTCTTCAAAATTTGCTGCATTCTTAAATGCACAAAGGCAAGCATTAAGTTTGATACCATGCTCACCTCATCAATAATGAGAACTTGCATCTTCTTCAATATTCTTGAAACTTCCAAGGATGCTTCTCCAGTTAGCTTGTTGTATTGTATTTTGTTCTCATGCTCCACTGGTAACATTAGCAAACGATGTAAAGTGATTCCTTTTATGTTATATGCTGCTAACCCAGTTGGAGCAGTAACCACACAAGACAAAGTAGAATCTGTTTTTTGCTGTAGGTAGCTTCTGATGACTTTTATAAGGAAACTTTTTCCAGTTTCAGCTTGTCCGCTTACATACATCCTGATTGGATGAAATGATGTGCATGAGCACTCTTTTTTTTCATGTAGAAATCCGTGATCAATTTTGTTTTTGATCTCTTCATAAATTTGTTGCTGCTCTTGATTCAGTTGTCTTTCCAAATTTTCTAAGTCTATAAATTCTTCTTGAGCTTGATTCATAGCCGTTTCCACTTCATTCATGGCTATTGATGCTTCATTTTCAACGATTGGTTGTCCTAGGGGATCTTGACTGAGTGTTCCTGAACTTTGGCTGTCCTGAGAACTGTCTCTAGCTATTTCTGCTGCAATTGTAGTTTCCTGTTCAATTTCTTCATTTAACATTTGCAGATAAGTTGAGAATGTACTGCATTGTATGCTGTCTTTGCAAGCATTAAAAGAATCTTCATAGCTTTGAAATTCTCCCAGTAGTTCATCCTCTGTACGCCATGGTTTAAACAACTGTAAAAGAGCCAAGTAGTAAAATTCCTTCTTGTCAGTAGTGTCGCAACTCAGCTTCCTGTGATTTATCAAACTTCCTTTTGTTTGCTTCACCAAACATGCTTCTTCACCAACGACTTTATATTTTCCATTGTTGATGTCTTCTGCGGCTTTCCGTGAATAAATGTAGTTCTGCAGCACTTCATAGAGACACATGTTCTCCAGATGTTGACTTCTCTTGGGATAATAAGTGTCCAACATGTTTGATTTCAAAATATCTGTACTTTCTGGGTCATTCTCGGCCAAATATTCAATTTCTCCTACAGATTTCAGTACCCGATTTCTCATTGCTGCAAGGCCTAAACTTGCCCAAATTATTCTTCTTGACTTCGAGTAGAGACTTGCAGAAGATAACCTATCTGAACATTCGTAGGATCCAATTTCTCGATGCGATAACATCTTCAAACTGAAACTGTACAGCTTCTTACTGACAGTCTTCTCGTGAGAAATCTCTTCCCACATTTCCTTCAATTCTGTTTTTTCTGATTTCGTAATGTAAGACGTTACATATCGAGCAACAGCAATGGAATTGTCAGCTACATACTGTATATCCATGTTAGTGTTCCACATGGATAAAATGACTGGGTTGTAGTCATTTATATTTTTTGATTCTTCTTTTCTTTTAAGGTTGTAGGTATTCTTAGGTGATTTTCTTGTGATAGTATGTCATACAGCTGTCATAAAACTGTTAACTCTTCCATTTGAAAGAACAGGTCTAGGAAATCCAAATCGACATTTAGTGTAGTATTTTTCTTTGCTCTTGTATTTCCGTCGACAGTATTTTCCACACCGATGACTTTGGAAACGTAAAACTTGCTCCTTTAACTTTTTCTCTTCTGTGCTTTTTGGTATAGCACATGTTGCATATTCTTCAATGTAAGATAACACTGCTTCATCAGTATCTGTTCCAAACTTTGGGGCATCCTTGATCCACAACAGCATATGAATATGAGGAGCACCTCTTGCCTGGTACTCTTTTCTCCAAAAGAAATCCACTACTTCTCCAAGAGGTGGATTTTTTTTATTGCAGATGAAGGACATCATAGCCTCAAATCTATGATTGAAATATCTGCAAACATTAACCGGATCCAATGAGCACAGTTCTCCTGCTGTCTTGTATTCGATGTTTTTAATGTTTGAATTTGCCTCTCGTAGAAAATCCAGTAAATCATCCCAAGCGTACTCGGCACAGCTTAGGGTAAGGAACCATGTTGGAGTTCCTAAATTCCGTAACATGCATTTTAATTCACCATGGCGTCGGTACCAATATTCATTTGTCCCACGCTGACAAGCCATCAGATTGATCAGTTGTGTTTCCAAATGATCATCTCGGTGCTGCACTTTCTCCATAAAATCCTTAGCAGACACATTTTGTAAATGTACTCCACTTTTTAAAATGTGATTTACTGCATAAGACAGTGCAGACAAGTCGCTTTCAAATAAAAGATGGAACAAATAAGGAATACTTTGTCGAAATCTGGGATCTTCAGCATATAGTCTTGTAGTCCGATACTCGGAAGCTGGAATCTGTTCTGGACGTTCATCGTATCGTCCTCCTTTTCCTTTAGGAAACAGCTGGGGAAAACATCGAGCTTCCAAGCTCTCCTCCCATACACTCACGGGAGTCCCTTTTGCTTTCTTCATCTGAAAGAGATCAATATTGTCTCCCATAACTTCTTTTGAATGAAGAGGATGTATGCTAAAATGTTCATAAATTTCTTCTTCCTTTGACTTGTCCACTTTTTCAATTTGTCCAGTTGGTGTTTCTGTGTCTTCTTGTAAATCTTCTTCTTCTTCTTCTTCTATATAAATTGATTCATACCATTTGTTATTCCTTTTCAAATACAAATTTGCTCTTTGTACTTTCCGTACATCTACCAGCTCCTGCCAAATCTTCTTATTCTTTGTAGGTACACCATTAACCAGAATAACTAATGGTTCAGTTTCCAAAGTATCCGCATCAATAGTTTCCATATTTTTTTTCAAATCCAAGGGCAAATACACCACTCTACCTTTTAAACCTCTCAGTAAATCAGAAGGAGGTAATTTACCAGTTTTGGGCTCCATACGTACTATGGTCTGGAACGGATGAACACATTGAATAAGTATAGACTCATAAGTATTTAATTCAGAAAGTTCAGCAGGAATAGCATCCAATTCTAAATTATTATGTACAGCTCTGGTCGGCATTCTATTTTCTTCTAACTTGTTGTAACAGTATTTACAAATACGCTGAACTTCACCCAATTCAAAACAATTTTCAAGAAATATATATGTGGCAAAATCCTTCCACTTATAATTATCTTCATTTTCACTCTTTCTGTACAGATCAACATACCTGGTTTGTTTTATATAATGAGTTCTGCGGCAACAAATACAAGTAATATTTGGTCTTCTTTCATTAGAGATTTTTTCAAATTTTGTTATGTGATCATTAAATGTCTTACTTACAAATGGTTGTACATTCTCTTCCACTTCTTCCTCATTTAGTGTGTCCTTCTCTGCACTGTTTTGTTCAGGACCAAAGTAACAAAACTGAATTTCATCAACAACCTTCTCTACATCTGATACCGCTCCTCGGAACAGAGCCCTGTTCAATTCATTTAACTTTATTGCTGGACTTTTAGCAAAATACAACCGTCTCACAAACTTTCTCATTTCAGTATGATGAACAGCCAGCATCCTAAAATGATGGAAAACACTATTGCACACTTTTCTAGATAGACAAGCCAGAGAATGACCCTGCAAACCAGTATTCTCTCTCACTCTGCATGGATCCAGACTTTGAAGCACCTTAATCTTCTGTTTTATACTTTTTTTACTATATTCTCTTAGAAACTCTCGAAATTTGTCAATAGATTCCTGACGCACAGTGCAAATACTACTACAATTCCAAGTGTACACTGGGGCTTTAGGACGTCTCCCCATTGCCTCATCTGCCATCACTTGTACCTCATCTCTTGGAACCATTATCTCCTTCTCCATTATGCAACCATTTTTTACTTCGTATGAACGACCTCTGGTGTCAACTGCATGCAACAAACTATTACTTTGAAAATAGCTTTCTTCATTAAAAAAAGGTTCACTACTTGAACTATGCATCCACTTGCCTAAAAACACTTTACAAAAGTTTGTTCTGTTCACTACTCTTTTCCTTTTGCTATGTGATTTCAGTACATTAACCATTTTGTCTAATGTACGCATCCTATTCAAAATTAATATGAATAGTTTCCTTTTTAATTCTAATGCCTTTGCTGCAATGGCTTCTATTTCTTTTTTTCTTTTATAAAACTTTGTCTTTTTCTTATATTTCTTCACATCCTTCATCAAATTAGACATAACTCTTCTCTGAAACATTTTTCTACGTATCTCTTTAAACGCTGTTTTTCTATTTATATAAATCTTTTCAGTTGCTGAAGGTATATTTGCATTAACTAAATTGTCAATTTTTTCCTCTCCTTTTTTTTTAAAAACATCCTTTCGAGTACAGACATTTTGTACATTTTTCATTCTTTTGAATATATTTTTAAGAAATTGTTTTTTGTGCTTACCAGAAGATTTTTTCTTTTTCCCAACATCAGCATCTTCTACTAACTTTGGTCCTCTAGTTGTCTTCAAATATAGGTTTTTTTTAGCGTTTTTTGAACTCTGGATTTTGTAGGCATCTTAAATTTTGTTCACTGCTCTTCAGCAATACCTGAAAAAAACTAAAAAAAAAATTCCTTTATTTTATTTAAATATATTACTACATTTCTTTTCACAATAGTCACAAAACGAAATTTCTTTGCCAATTTGAATGCACACTTACTGCTCTTTTTTTTTGGCAAGTGAAAATCACTTTTACAGACTGACACATTATGAAACCACTTTTCAGATTTTTTAAAAAGCCCATGTCCAGACTGCTACACTCCAGCAAGTGCAACCAGCCTTAGTGATGCTGAATGTATTTGCATTACAGACTGAAACCTCAAAACCCCACTCGCTTCTAAATACTGTGCATGATTATACATGGAAAGGAGCTGGGTGTGTGCTAAGAGTCTGCTTCTGCACCAAAAAAATCGCTCCCCCTTTTTCCTACTAATGCAACTGTGAAATCACCAGAGCAAAACGCAATAAATCTCTGCCTGTAATTCCTATTTGCACACAGTCATGTTTTCACATTAGTCCCAAAACGAAATTTCTTTGCCAATTTGAATGCACACTTACTACTCTTTTTTTTTGGCAAGTGAAAATCACTTTTACAGACTGACACATTATGAAACCACTTTTCAGTTTTTTTAAAAAGCCCATGTCCAGACTGCTTTTTCAGACCACCACCATGTGTATCCTCGGTGACTACCTACACTCCAGCAAGGGCAACCAGCCTTAGTGATGCTGAATGTATTTGCATTACAGACTGAAACCTGAAAACCCCACTCGCTTCTAAATACTGTGCATGATTATACATGGAAAGGAGCTGGGTGTGTGCTAAGAGTCTGCTTCTTCCCCCAAAAAATCGCTCCCCCTTTTTCCTACTAATGCAACTGTGAAATCACCAGAGCAAAACGCAATAAATCTCTGCCTGTAATTCCTATTTCCACACAGAGTCATGTTTTCACATGAGTCCCAAAACGAAATTTCTTTGCCAATTTGAATGCACACTTACTGCTCTTTTTTTTTTCACAAGTTAAAATCACTTTTACAGACTAACACATTATGAAACCACTTTTCAGTTTTTTTAAAAAGCCCATGACCAGACTGCTTTTTCAGACCACCACCATGTGTATCCTCAGTGACTGCCTACATTCCTTCAAGGGCAACCAGCCTTATTGATGCTGAATGTATTTGCATTACAGACTGAAACCTGAAAACCCCACTCGCTTGTAAATACTGTGCATGATTATACATGGCAAGCAGCTGGGTGTGTGCTAAGAGTCTGCTTCTGCACCAAAAAATCGCTCCCCCTTTTTCCTACTAATGCAACTGTGAAATCACCAGAGCAAAACGCAATAAATCTCTGCCTGTAATTCCTATTTGCACACAGAGTCATGTTTTCAAATTAGTCCCAAAACGAAATTTCTTTGCCAATTTGAATGCACACTTACTACTCTTTTTTTTTGGCAAGTGAAAATCACTTTTACAGACTGACACATTATGAAACCACTTTTCAGTTTTTTTAAAAAAGCCCATGTCCAGACTGCTTTTTCAGACCACCACCATGTGTAACCTGGGTGGCTGCCTACATTCCAGCAAGGGCAACCAGCCTTAGTGATGCTGAATGTATTTGCATTACAGACTGAAACCTGAAAACCCCACTCGCTTGTAAATACTGTGCATGATTATACATGGCAAGCAGCTGGGTGTGTGCTAAGAGTCTGCTTCTGCACCAAAAAATCGCTCCCCCTTTTTCCTACTAATGCAACTGTGAAATCACCAGAGCAATACGCAATAAATCTCTGCCTGTAATTCCTATTTCCACACAGAGTCATGTTTTCACATTAGTCCCAAAACGAAATTTCTTTGCCAATTTGAAAGCACACTTACTGCTCTTTTTTTTTGGCAAGTGAAAATCACTTTTACAGACTGACACATTATGAATCCACTTTTCAGATTTTTTTAAATGCACATGTCCAAACTGCTTTTTCAGACCACCACCATGTGTAACCTGGGTGGCTGCCTACATTCCAGCAAGGGCAACCAGCCTTAGTGATGCTGAATGTATTTGCATTACAGACTGAAACCTGAAAACCCCACTCGCTTGTAAATACTGTGCATGATTATACATGGCAAGCAGCTGGGTGTGGGCTAAGAGTCTGCTTCTTCCACCAAAAAATCGCTCCCCCTTTTTCCTACTAATGCAACTGTGAAATCACCAGAGCAAAACGCATTAAATCTCTGCCTGTAATTCCTATTTCCACACAGAGTCATGTTTTCACATTAGTCCCAAAACGAAATTTCTTTGCCAATTTGAATGCACACTTACTACTCTTTTTTTTTGGCAAGTGAAAATCACTTTTACAGACTGACACATTATGAAACCACTTTTCAGTTTTTTTAAAAAGCCCATGTCCAGACTGCTTTTTCAGACCACCACCATGTGTAACCTGGGTGGCTGCCTACATTCCAGCAAGGGCAACCAGCCTTAGTGATGCTGAATGTATTTGCATTACAGACTGAAACCTGAAAACCCCACTCGCTTGTAAATACTGTGCATGATTATACAAGGCAAGCAGCTGGGTGTGTGCTAAGAGTCTGCTTCTGCACCAAAAAATCGCTCCCCCTTTTTCCTACTAATGCAACTGTGAAATCACCAGAGCAATACGCAATAAATCTCTGCCTGTAATTCCTATTTCCACACAGAGTCATGTTTTCACATTAGTCCCAAAACGAAATTTCTTTGCCAATTTGAAAGCACACTTACTGCTCTTTTTTTTTGGCAAGTGAAAATCACTTTTACAGACTGACACATTATGAATCCACTTTTCAGATTTTTTTAAATGCACATGTCCAAACTGCTTTTTCAGACCACCACCATGTGTAACCTGGGTGGCTGCCTACATTCCAGCAAGGGCAACCAGCCTTAGTGATGCTGAATGTATTTGCATTACAGACTGAAACCTGAAAACCCCACTCGCTTGTAAATACTGTGCATGATTATACATGGCAAGCAGCTGGGTGTGTGCTAAGAGTCTGCTTCTTCCCCCAAAAAATCGCTCCCCCTTTTTCCTACTAATGCAACTGTGAAATTACCAGAGCAAAACGCATTAAATCTCTGCCTGTAATTCCTATTTCCACACAGAGTCATGTTTTCACATTAGTCCCAAAACGAAATTTCTTTGCCAATTTGAATGCACACTTACTGCTCTTTTTTTTTGGCAAGTTAAAATCACTTTTACAGACTGACACATTATGAAACCACTTTTCAGTTTTTTTAAAAAGCCCATGTCCAAACTGCTTTTTCAGACCACCACCATGTGTAACCTGGGTGGCTGCCTACATTCCAGCAAGGGCAACCAGCCTTAGTGATGCTGAATGTATTTGCATTACAGACTGAAACCTGAAAACCCCACTCGCTTGTAAATACTGTGCATGATTATACATGGCAAGCAGCTGGGTGTGTGCTAAGAGTCTGCTTCTTCCCCCAAAAAATCGCTCCCCCTTTTTCCTACTAATGCAACTGTGAAATCACCAGAGAAAAACGCAATAAATCTCTGCCTGTAATTCCTATTTCCACACAGAGTCATGTTTTCACATTAGTCCCAAAACGAAATTTCTTTGCCAATTTGAATGCACACTTACTGCTCTTTTTTTTGGCAAGTTAAAATCACTTTTACAGACTGACACATTATGAAACCACTTTTCAGTTTTTTTAAAAAGCCCATGTCCAAACTGCTTTTTCAGACCACCACCATGTGTAACCTGGGTGGCTGCCTACATTCCAGCAAGGGCAACCAGCCTTAGTGATGCTGAATGTATTTGCATTACAGACTGAAACCTGAAAACCCCACTCGCTTGTAAATACTGTGCATGATTATACATGGCAAGCAGCTGGGTGTGTGCTAAGAGTCTGCTTCTTCCCCCAAAAAATCGCTCCCCCTTTTTCCTACTAATGCAACTGTGAAATTACCAGAGAAAAACGCAATAAATCTCTGCCTGTAATTCCTATTTCCACACAGAGTCATGTTTTCACATTAGTCCCAAAACGACATTTCTTTGCCAATTTGAAAGCACACTTACTGCTCTTTTTTTTTGGCAAGTGAAAATCACTTTTACAGACTGACACATTATGAATCCACTTTTTTGATTTTTTTAAATGCACATGTCCAAACTGCTTTTTCAGACCACCACCATGTGTAACCTGGGTGGCTGCCTACATTCCAGCAAGGGCAACCAGCCTTAGTGATGCTGAATGTATTTGCATTACAGACTGAAACCTGAAAACCCCACTCGCTTGTAAATACTGTGCATGATTATACATGGCAAGCAGCTGGGTGTGTGCTAAGAGTCTCCTTCTGCACCAAAAAATCGCTCCCCCTTTTTCCTACTAATGCAACTGTGAAATCACCAGAGCAAAACGCAATAAATCTCTGCCTGTAATTCCTATTTCCACACAGAGTCATGTTTTCACATTAGTCCCAAAACGAAATTTCTTTGCCAATTTGAATGCACACTTACTGCTCTTTTTTTTTGGCAAGTGAAAATCACTTTTACAGACTGACACATTATGAAACCACTTTTCAGTTTTTTTAAAAAGCCCATGTCCAAACTGCTTTTTCAGACCACCACCATGTGTAACCTGGGTGGCTGCCTACATTCCAGCAAGGGCAACCAGCCTTAGTGATGCTGAATGCATTTGCATTACAGACTGAAACCTGAAAACCCCACTCGCTTGTAAATACTGTGCATGATTATACATGGCAAGCAGCTGGGTGTGTGCTAAGAGTCTGCTTCTTCCCCCAAAAAATCGCTCCCCCTTTTTCCTACTAATGCAACTGTGAAATCACCAGAGAAAAACGCAATAAATCTCTGCCTGTAATTCCTATTTCCACACAGAGTCATGTTTTCACATTAGTCCCAAAACGAAATTTCTTTGCCAATTTGAAAGCACACTTACTGCTCTTTTTTTTTGGCAAGTGAAAATCACTTTTACAGACTGACACATTATGAATCCACTTTTTTGATTTTTTTAAATGCACATGTCCAAACTGCTTTTTCAGACCACCACCATGTGTAACCTGGGTGGCTGCCTACATTCCAGCAAGGGCAACCAGCCTTAGTGATGCTGAATGTATTTGCATTACAGACTGAAACCTGAAAACCCCACTCGCTTGTAAATACTCTGCATGATTATACATGGCAAGCAGCTGGGTGTGTGCTAAGAGTCTGCTTCTTCCCCCAAAAAATCGCTCCCCCTTTTTCCCACTAATGCAACTGTGAAATTACCAGAGAAAAACGCAATAAATCTCTGCCTGTAATTCCTATTTCCACACAGAGTCATGTTTTCACATTAGTCCCAAAACGAAATTTCTTTGCCAATTTGAAAGCACACTTACTGCTCTTTTTTTTTGGCAAGTGAAAATCACTTTTACAGACTGACACATTATGAATCCACTTTTTTGATTTTTTTAAATGCACATGTCCAAACTGCTTTTTCAGACCACCACCATGTGTAACCTGGGTGGCTGCCTACATTCCAGCAAGGGCAACCAGCCTTAGTGATGCTGAATGTATTTGCATTACAGACTGAAACCTGAAAACCCCACTCGCTTGTAAATACTGTGCATGATTATACATGGCAAGCAGCTGGGTGTGTGCTAAGAGTCTGCTTCTGCACCAAAAAATCGCTCCCCCTTTTTCCTACTAATGCAACTGTGAAATCACCAGAGCAAAACGCAATAAATCTCTGCCTGTAATTCCTATTTCCACACAGAGTCATGTTTTCACATTAGTCCCAAAACGAAATTTCTTTGCCAATTTGAATGCACACTTACTGCTCTTTTTTTTTGGCAAGTGAAAATCACTTTTACAGACTGACACATTATGAAACCACTTTTCAGTTTTTTTAAAAAGCCCATGTCCAAACTGCTTTTTCAGACCACCACCATGTGTAACCTGGGTGGCTGCCTACATTCCAGCAAGGGCAACCAGCCTTAGTGATGCTGAATGTATTTGCATTACAGACTGAAACCTGAAAACCCCACTCGCTTGTAAATACTGTGCATGATTATACATGGCAAGCAGCTGGGTGTGTGCTAAGAGTCTGCTTCTTCCCCCAAAAAATCGCTCCCCCTTTTTCCTACTAATGCAACTGTGAAATCACCAGAGAAAAACGCAATAAATCTCTGCCTGTAATTCCTATTTCCACACAGAGTCATGTTTTCACATTAGTCCCAAAACGAAATTTCTTTGCCAATTTGAAAGCACACTTACTGCTCTTTTTTTTTAGCAAGTGAAAATCACTTTTACAGACTGACACATTATGAATCCACTTTTTTGATTTTTTTAAATGCACATGTCCAAACTGCTTTTTCAGACCACCACCATGTGTAACCTGGGTGGCTGCCTACATTCCAGCAAGGGCAACCAGCCTTAGTGATGCTGAATGTATTTGCATTACAGACTGAAACCTGAAAACCCCACTCGCTTGTAAATACTGTGCATGATTATACATGGCAAGCAGCTGGGTGTGTGCTAAGAGTCTGCTTCTTCCCCCAAAAAATCGCTCCCCCTTTTTCCCACTAATGCAACTGTGAAATTACCAGAGAAAAACGCAATAAATCTCTGCCTGTAATTCCTATTTCCACACAGAGTCATGTTTTCACATTAGTCCCAAAACGAAATTTCTTTGCCAATTTGAAAGCACACTTACTGCTCTTTTTTTTTGGCAAGTGAAAATCACTTTTACAGACTGACACATTATGAATCCACTTTTTTGATTTTTTTAAATGCACATGTCCAAACTGCTTTTTCAGACCACCACCATGTGTAACCTGGGTGGCTGCCTACATTCCAGCAAGGGCAACCAGCCTTAGTGATGCTGAATGTATTTGCATTACAGACTGAAACCTGAAAACCCCACTCGCTTGTAAATACTGTGCATGATTATACATGGCAAGCAGCTGGGTGTGTGCTAAGAGTCTGCTTCTGCACCAAAAAATCGCTCCCCCTTTTTCCTACTAATGCAACTGTGAAATCACCAGAGCAAAACGCAATAAATCTCTGCCTGTAATTCCTATTTCCACACAGAGTCATGTTTTCACATTAGTCCCAAAACGAAATTTCTTTGCCAATTTGAATGCACACTTACTGCTCTTTTTTTTTGGCAAGTGAAAATCACTTTTACAGACTGACACATTATGAAACCACTTTTCAGTTTTTTTAAAAAGCCCATGTCCAAACTGCTTTTTCAGACCACCACCATGTGTAACCTGGGTGGCTGCCTACATTCCAGCAAGGGCAACCAGCCTTAGTGATGCTGAATGTATTTGCATTACAGACTGAAACCTGAAAACCCCACTCGCTTGTAAATACTGTGCATGATTATACATGGCAAGCAGCTGGGTGTGTGCTAAGAGTCTGCTTCTTCCCCCAAAAAATCGCTCCCCCTTTTTCCTACTAATGCAACTGTGAAATCACCAGAGAAAAACGCAATAAATCTCTGCCTGTAATTCCTATTTCCACACAGAGTCATGTTTTCACATTAGTCCCAAAACGAAATTTATTTGCCAATTTGAAAGCACACTTACTGCTCTTTTTTTTTTGGCAAGTGAAAATCACTTTTACAGACTGACACATTATGAATCCACTTTTTTGATTTTTTTAAATGCACATGTCCAAACTGCTTTTTCAGACCACCACCATGTGTAACCTGGGTGGCTGCCTACATTCCAGCAAGGGCAACCAGCCTTAGTGATGCTGAATGTATTTGCATTACAGACTGAAACCTGAACACCCCACTCGCTTGTAAATACTGTGCATGATTATACATGGCAAGCAGCTGGGTGTGTGCTAAGAGTCTGCTTCTGCACCAAAAAATCGCTCCCCCTTTTTCCTACTAATGCAACTGTGAAATCACCAGAGCAAAACGCAATAAATCTCTGCCTGTAATTCCTATTTCCACACAGAGTCATGTTTTCACATTAGTCCCAAAACGAAATTTCTTTGCCAATTTGAATGCACACTTACTGCTCTTTTTTTTTGGCAAGTGAAAATCACTTTTACAGACTGACACATTATGAAACCACTTTTCAGTTTTTTTAAAAAGCCCATGTCCAAACTGCTTTTTCAGACCACCACCATGTGTAACCTGGGTGGCTGCCTACATTCCAGCAAGGGCAACCAGCCTTAGTGATGCTGAATGTATTTGCATTACAGACTGAAACCTGAAAATCCCACTCGCTTGTAAATACTGTGCATGATTATACATGGCAAGCAGCTGGGTGTGTGCTAAGAGTCTGCTTCTTCCCCCAAAAAATCGCTCCCCCTTTTTCCTACTAATGCAACTGTGAAATCACCAGAGAAAAATGCAATAAATCTCTGCCTGTAATTCCTATTTCCACACAGAGTCATGTTTTCACATTAGTCCCAAAACGAAATTTCTTTGCCAATTTGAAAGCACACTTACTGCTCTTTTTTTTTGGCAAGTGAAAATCACTTTTACAGACTGACACATTATGAATCCACTTTTTTGATTTTTTTAAATGCACATGTCCAAACTGCTTTTTCAGACCACCACCATGTGTAACCTGGGTGGCTGCCTACATTCCAGCAAGGGCAACCAGCCTTAGTGATGCTGAATGTATTTGCATTACTGAGTCCAACCTCAAACCCTTAAACTATTCTTTTTTTTTTCAGTACACCTTAATTTATCGTGAAAACATAGTCCATATTATTTTACATGTTCCTCACATTTAAATTTCTCCCAAAACAGAAAATGATAAACGCAACTTCAACAAAAGGATTTCCATTTCTATTATTCATTTCTTAATTTACCATATACATCTCCTCTCAAACTCTAACCTCACCTTTAAAATTAGTTAGTTGTGA
Source organism: Triturus cristatus (assembly GCF_964204655.1). Taxonomy (NCBI): domain Eukaryota; kingdom Metazoa; phylum Chordata; class Amphibia; order Caudata; family Salamandridae; genus Triturus; species Triturus cristatus. The sequence goes on from NC_140589.1 coordinate 324,521,160, forward strand.
AAGAAATGTGGCACTCAAACAGCAGATTAGCAGAGCCAGGATCTCAGAGCTGTACACCTCTCTCCTCTCAGCAGAACCAGATAATGGCAAACTTTCCCTCTATTTTTCCACACATATACATGTAAGTTTCAAATCTCAGTGCTTCCCCCTTTTTTTCAAATGTAATCACACATTTCTATTGGTTGAAAACCAACCCTTTTCCAAAAGTACCCTGCCCCCAACTTGACTTCTGCCTAGTACCCTTCCCCCAACTTGACTTCTGCCTGCTACCATAGCAACAGCTCATGGAACACTGCTGTGTGGAGTTAGGTCAGAAGTTCACCACACAATGTTTCAATTCCACAGAGCAAGAGTGCTTGACTTTTCAAACCTAACAGCAAATCCATAGTACTGTTCTTTGGTAACACATTTTTCTGTACCAATACAAAACATGCTTCTATTAATTTACACATACAGCCTAGTTTTTATTCTAGAATGGTATGAAACAGCCAATCAGTTCTTTTTTTATGAAAAAAATATGTATGCCTCCATTTCCAAACTGTCTTTCTTTTCTTATTGCCATTCTACTGAAAGACACCTCCTGAGTGCATCCAGTTCTCCTTTGAAGATGTTCACAGTGTGGATTGTAGGGCACAGCTATGTCTTCTGGAGTGAAAAGTTTGCAGAGAAAACAGGTATGGTGAGAGACCTTGCTTTGCCAAATGTAGACATTAAATGGATTGGTCAGAGAGGGTTAAAGTGGCACCAATTGATGCCATTGGTGAAATCCTTCATGCAAATCCAACACCCTGACCTCATAATAGTGCACTGTGGTGGCAATGACCTAGGCACTTTGACTGGGGTAGGTCTGGAAATGCTTATGAAGGACACCTTTGCACAACTGTTTTCACTTTTCCCTAAAACTGCCTTTGTGTTTTCTAACATATGCCAAAGGCAAAAATAGAACTGGTCCAATCATTTCTGTCCGCAGATTGACAAAGCAAGAAAGCACGTCAACAAATCTGTTTCTGCTTTCCTCCGTGACTATGGTATGGGTTCCATTTACCACAACAACTTGCGTTACGACATGCAAGACATTTATAGAGGAGATGGTGTGCACTTCAATGATGAAGGGAACAGAGTCTTCCTCTTGAACCTTAGACTCTGCATCGGTACTTACTTGTAGGTACCACTAAAAAATCACTTAATAAACACAACGGCTCTTTTTAGAGCCCCCTAATATCTAAACTCTTAAATCTGCATTTCATTTCTTTTTTAATTTATTTTTTCTTCCGTACGCTTACCGTAAGCTTACCGTACGCGTACCCCGTGATTTTTTTAAAAATCAATAAATGTTTTCTTTGAACTTTACAGTCCTTCTTTGACCCCCTGACAAATGTAAGGGGGTCTGTAACTCTCCTCCTTGCCCCCTTTTCTTGTTTTCACTCTTTTTTTTTCTGAGTGAAACACACAAAATGGCGGCCGCCGCTTCCTGGTTTCGGCCGATTCTAATGTTTACTAAGATCTAACAGCCAATCAGAATCGCGCTCGCGCACGCCACCGTACGCGTACGGTAAGCTTACGGTACGCGTACCGTAAGCTGGCTCAGATATATATATTGATTTAAAGGCTATTTTATCAGAATCTACTGAACAGATTTACACCAAACCTACAAAAGGCACTTCCTTGACCTAGGGACTACCTCTCTACCAAATTTCTAGTAATTCTGTTCAGCCGTTCGGGCTGTAGCCCTGTCTAAAGGTCCTATGGAAAAATGCATGGGAAAAACGCATTTTGGGACCCCCCTTTTATCTCAGCCCCCGCTTGACGAATCCCCCCGAGACTTTCAGGGTAGGAGCGGAGCGTAGCGCCCCACCTATTTTGAGAAATTCGCGAGGATTCATCGACCGGCGCCAAAGTTATTCAAAATAGAATGTTGCGGATTTCCTATGGAAAAGGGGTCCTAACTATAACTACCTACTGGCGACCGCCAGTAGGTAATATATATATATATATATATATATATATATATATATATATATATATATATATATATATATATATATATATATATATACCTATACCATTCTCTTTATACATGAATGTATGCATCTTTTAATGAATAAATGTACGAGTCGTTTATCACAATATGTGATAAATGGAAAATATGTCTCATTGAGGAGAATACATCACTGGGATGTCAAATAGATTTAATTTCCCTCAACATTCCTAATTGTACTGACTGTATAGCCCAACACACTTTAGCAATTATATTAATTACATTTATGAAACTTTCCAAAGATACACTTGCATATTTCATGAATGTATGAAAAATGCCAAAAACTTGATGGACAGCTGTAAATATGTGAAAAAATGTCGTCACACTATCGGTGAACAAGGCTGATGGACAGCTGAAATGCGTAGATGTGAAGTCGCCAACAAAAATAGATGCATTTGATTTTCACTGGAGCGTCGTCATCCTTGGAGGTGTTCAAAGGGAATTGTGCAATGCGTATGTATTGTGGTGGATCCGATTTGGACGATGCGCCCCTTCATCTGGAGCGCGGTGGCAGCCAGCAAAAAATGGAGAAGAAGAGTTCGAGCTACTGAGCCCCCCACAACACAGAACAGTGTTTGAATGAAGGGACAGCTTTGGGAAAAGAACAGAGGTAACTTGTGAATCAGAGGACCCACACCAACCGCAGAACTCCCCAGGTAAGACTGCACATTGTATTCTATGCAGGAGAGAGGAGAACCACTTAGAGAGAAAAAAGGCTTATGCTAAATGACACTGAGTGCAGCAGTGAAAGAGAGTGTACGAGAAGTACTGGATATTGGCTAATCTGAGAAATGCCGGCCACAGAGATGCAGGAATAGGAAGATGCTACATTGATAAAGTGACCGGAGAAGTGGGTGCAGATAATAATGCAAGTGTTAAAAATACCGGAGGAGATCTGAATAACAAATTAGGGAGATTGGAGAAGTTAAAATGCACAGAATTGTCCAAATAGTGGGAATTCAGATCACTGCAGCGATACCTGGAAGTGGGGCGCATTCAACGTGGATTGAGAATTTCAGTAGCCCCGAGCAGTGAAGACCCCAACCCCGAAATATTGCGAGGTTGGGAAAATAATAACAATGAATCCTCAAGAAGAATGCATGGAGTTCTAATAAAATACTCTGATATAGACAGAGGAAAAACACTGGAAGAGATAGATAGCTTACAGGTTGCTATCGGCACAAAAGGAGAACAAGAAGTAGTGAAAACGTTTCTAACTGCTATGAAAGAGAGACTTGTGAAATTGGAGGAATCCATTAAAAATAGGAAAACCCAGCACATGTGGTGTGACGAAATCGATGTTGAAAAGGCCAAATCTATACTTTTTCAAGAAAGTTTGATAATATAAGAAGGCATAGACTTTCTGAGACTGGCAGATTGAGACAAGAAATACACTCTGAGCACAGCAGTTTAGTCAGTTTGGAAGTGGATACTGACATTGTAGAAAGAGGAGGCTCTGCATGGACAAGTGCAATTTCATCAGTAATAGACTAGTTGGATTCTTTACAGCAAGACAGGTGGCTAAACCTCTGCTCAAAACAATATCAGCAAAATCCAACGCCACAAAGAGGAAGAGGAAAAGGTGCAAGAGGTGGAGGAGCATCAGGAAAGTCCAATCAAGTTGAGGAAAAAGCTACAAAATCAGTCAAGAAGTAATAGAATCCACACACGAAGATGAGAATTCTATCATCAATTTAACTGATATTGCACTATCGACCAAGAAAATTGACAAACTTAAATTGAAACTTTCATTCTGTCCAAGTCAAAACATGAATTATGCATAAATCCATATAGATATTTTGAAACTAATAGGATCTATTAAATGACTCAACCTAGTAAAAATAAACCGATAGTAGAGTAAAGACTACTGGACAACCAATGTGCCCTCCAAGTAGAATACATTAATTTAATGTTAGAACTGCAGGATTTGGAGAATGGCAACACTGGAATCAAGAATCCAATGAGCGAGTATGTACTGATAAATGAACAAGGACTTGATGTCTATGAAGATGTATCAACAAATGTAAAAGCAATGTCTACATTTATGCCAGCGATGCCTCGTGATGCCATAGACATTTTAGTGACCTTGTCATTAATGAACTTAAAACTCTCTATTGTGACAGTGACAAAAAATGTGTGTACAATCAAAGAGAAAAAAAACTACAAAGATTTGATCATTAAATTGCAGCTCAAAACAGATTGTGTTATCAAGAACTCAGATAAAGGGAGTATCATTGTACTATTGGCCAAAGACACACATACAGCAGAGGCCTATAAGCAATTGAATAATAAGAATTGTTACCGTACAGTCCCCGAACAAGTAATGAAGACTGTTAAATCTGAATTCCAATCTGAATTACAGATCTGGAAGAAACATGGCCTATTAAACCTTGAAGAGTATACATTTTTTAAAATAGAACACCCGGTTACACCAGTATTATACCTGATACCCAAAATTCTTAAAAACAGAGACAACCCCCCAGGGCATCCCATAATTTATGCCACAGGCAGTACCTTTAAAAGAACGTCTAAATACGTTGACCACTTTCTGGGGGACTTCGTAAGGAGTCTCCCATCCTATATTCAGGATAATGGAGATTTCCTGCAAAGGATATGTGATCTCCCCTTGGAAGAGGACTACATCCTACTTACAGTAGATGTCGCTACATTAAATACTAGTATACAGCATCAAGATGGGATGAGAGCAGTGAGTCGTTTTTTGGGCACAAGATCACTTAGGGCAGATGTACGACCATTTTGCATGCACAAAATCGGTCGTAAACTGATTTGCGCAGGCTAAAATGAATGATCGCAATGTACGAAATGCACTCGCAAACCTCAAAATTTCGATGCGAACAAATACCGACTTGCAAAAATTGCAACCGGTTTTCGCCGCTCGCAAATTGCGACTCGCAATGAGCGACTCGCAAAAATCAATGTACAGACCAATCGCAAACTGCGATTTCACGCCAAACAGAACCAGGTGGTAAACAGGCACAACCCATAAAAAGGTGCTCAGAATGCATCTGAAATCTTTCCAAAATGGCTGGCCTGTATGTGATAGCAAGGAGGATGCAGATACTGGCTCCTCAGCAGAGGATTTTCAGAGTCAGGCTGACATTGTTTGAGAAGATAGAGGAAGAGATATACGACCAGTACAGGCTGAGTAGCACTGTCATCCTAGACCTCATAGACACCTTGAAGCCATAATTGGAAAGCAGAACCCTGCACAGCAATGCAATACCCACGCATGTGCAAGTGTTATGCTCCCTTCATCTATTGGCCACTGGTAGCTATCAAGATGTCATTGCAGTGGCAAGTGGTGTGTCGCACAGTGCGCTTTCGTATTTCAAACACTATTTCCTCGATGCCATGCTAAACCACATCCATCAGCACATCTACCTGCCCAGGAATGATGCTGAATTGGAAAATACAAAAATGCTATTTTATCGAATAGCAAGGTTTCCACAGGTCATTGAGTGCATAGATGGGACCCATGTACCCATATGTCCCCCCTCACGCATAGAATACATATTCCGTAATAGGAAAAGCACACACTCCCTCAACATCCACGTTGTCTGTGACACAAACAACATCATCACAGACATTGTTGCCAAATACCCAGGAAGCACACATGACTCGTACATCTTCAGACACAGTGGCATATACCAAAAATTAGAGAGAGGGGAATTTGATGAAGGATACCTACTAGGTACTGGATTCTCATGTCCACTGTGAAATGCAATTGCACTATGGTACCTGCGTGCTTGTTGTCTCACCATCATATTTCACACCCACTTGACAGTGCGTATGCCCTGCGTCCATGGATCCACACACCGTACCTGTCTCCCACCAATGCACCTGAGATACGTTACAACAGAGCTCATTGATGCACCATGTTAGTCACTGAGCGCACATTTGGCATCCTGAAATCCCAATTCCGGTGTCTACACAAGAGTGGCGGAGTCCTGCAGTATGCGCCTGAGACAGTCTGCAAAATTTTGTGGCCACCTGTGCCACAGCTGGACACCTCGCTGTCAGCTGTGTCTGTGGCTCCCCCTGTAGCAACCATGTTCATCTGGATTGCCTCTACTGCAGCTGTTCTCTGTTGTAGCCCTCGTGCAACGTCACCACTGTAGTGGCCCATTTCAATTTGCAGAGCTAGGGTGAGCTTGCTGTGTTGTATGGTTGCCAGACTACTAATTGCCCTGCTCATTGCATGCATCCCGTGTGCCGTGTTGCACTCCATTCTTCTGTGCTGCACTCTCTCCTCTGACAACTCGGTGCAGTGCTTCCTCCAGAGATCAGATCAAACCCATCCACTGAATCTTTCAAGAAACAGGTCAAAAGGCTAATCTTGAGTGAACACAAATAGCATTAACCTAACTTACCTTCCCTAGACTCCTCTCTACCAAGATTTAATACTTCTTTTATAACATTTTGTTTCAATCTTATGCTTTCTCTTTACTTGTTATCTCATTCTATGGTCCTGCTGAAACTGTACTGGCCCCTCTGATCGGGCTGACTCTCCTGCCGCTTGACCTGATTGTTCCCCCCTTTCTTTGACCATGTGATTATTTTACGACTGCATTTGCTCCATTGTGTTGTTCTATTCTTGCTTTCACCACTTTGTACAGCGCTCTGATACTCGTAAGGGTCATGATGTGCTTTATAAAACTTTTCAAATAAATAAATAAATAGCTGCCCAATAACCCCTGTAAGGTCATCGAAATTACCCTCCATGCGTGCCTGGTTTTCTGCCATTTATTGAGTGATGTTGTTGAACCCCTTGCGCAGCTTTTCATTAATCAGTCTCATCTGCTTGTGTTGCAGGCTCTGAACCTTCAGCATGGCCTGCTCCAAGCCACCAAATGTCAGATGAGGGCCTGCTCCAGTGTGTTTGGATTGTGTATCCCTGCTGTGTCGAACACAGGATCCGGACCCTTGTGTCCAGAGTGCGATGTGATGGTGAATGCTGCTGTGTTGCTGCTGTGTTGTGCGCTGGAGCCTGTGTGGAACTCTGCGCAGCACTTCCCAGGATATTCGAACAAGATGGCTCATCCTACCCTTCCTCCATCTGGACCTGCTCCTGCTGCGCGTCACTTGCAGCTCCCCTTGGCTCTCCTCCCAGAAGTGTATCCGTGTTACAAAAGAGGGAATAAAGGGTATATTCTGAGTCACTATCTCAGTGGTGTTACTATGTTCACAAGTCATGTCAGTCCCTAACTGCACTATTCATGTCACATACTACATTTCCCATAATGCACCTAGTGTGACTTTAGGATCATGTAGAGGGAGCATGCAGATGCAGTTGGGTCTGGGGTGTGGGGCATGCATGTGGGGAGTTGGCTTTTGGTTGACTTACTAATATGGCACACATCTCACACTTACCAGGAGTTAGTGGAGCTTGCGAAGTGTCTTGGGTCCCATATCCCACTACTGCCTCTCTCTCTCAAGGGTACCTTCCACCATTGCCTCTGCTGCTGAAGCCTCAGGAACATTTGATGGGCCTCCTCATGTTTCTTGTGCTTCACGCAGATGTGCTGCCACCCTCTCCTTGGCCCTGGAGCGCAGGTCATATCAACTTTTCTTAATGTCATCCAGGGACCGGTCAGCAACACCCATGGCATTTATGCGAAGCTGGATGTCTCTCCAGATACGCCTTTTCTCAGCTTCAGGTACAGTGTGTGATGACCTTCCAAAAAGCTACTCATGGTTGCAGCATTCTTCTGTCAATATGTCCAGTTCTTTCTCTGAGAATTTGAGCTTGCACAGCCTCTCCTTCCCTGCCTTCTCACTGGATTTGCTGGACATCTTGCTTATCAAAATTACCTATAGCTATTTGCACATGCCCAAAAATTTATTTTCGGCCTCGCTCGCTATTTGCGCAGCAAAAATGCTCTTTTCAGCCGTGCTCACTATTTGCACATGCAAAAATGCTCTTTTCAGCTGTGCTTGCTATTTGCGTGCGCTTAGAGAGTCGCTAATTGCATCCTCGCTAAATTGCAAGGCGAGTCATTAGCGAGTCGCAAATTGGAATACACTTGGGTACGTACATTGGGCCCGATTCACAGAACTAACTTAAGACAAAATCCTAAACTTACTACCATTTTGGTATTCACAGAAGGCACTTACTCATTTTGGTATTCACAGAAGGCACTTACTCATTTCGGTATTCACAGAAGTTAGGAGTCCTAACTTTAGGACTCCTAAATGCCTTCTGTGAATACCGAAAGTCTTAAAATTAGGATTTTTCTCAGTTTAGTAGTAGTATAGTTAGGACTCCTAACTTTAGGACTCCTAAATGCCTTCTGTGAATACCGAAAGTCTTAAAATTAGGATTTTTCTCAATTTAGTAGTCCTAAGTTTAGGACTCCTAACTTTAGGACTCCTAAATGCCTTCTGTGAATACCGAAAGTCTTAAAATTAGGATTTTTCTCAGTTTAGTAGTAGTATAGTTAGGACTCCTAACTTTAGGTCTCCTAAATGCCTTCTGTGAATACCGAAAGTCTTATAATTAGGATTTTTCTCAATATAGTAGTCCTAAATTTAGATTTAGGACTACTAAATTGAGAAAAATCCTAATTTTAAGACTTTCGGTATTCACAGAAGGCATTTAGGAGTCCTAAAGTTAGGAGTCCTAACTATACTACTACTAAACTGAGAAAAATCCTAATTTTAAGACTTTCGGTATTCACAGAAGGCATTTAGGAGTCCTAAAGTTAGGACTCCTAACTTCTGTGAATACCGAAATGAGTAAGTGTCTTCTGTGAATACCAAAATGAGTAAGTGCCTTCTGTGAATACCAAAATGGTAGTAAGTTTAGGATTTTGTCTTAAGTTAGTTCTGTGAATCGGGCCCATTGTATTTTGCGACTCGCTATTTGCACAGTCGAAATTTGACGCAAATTGTGAGGCCCAATGTTCGATGATCGTACATCGGGCCCCTAACCTTTGGCAGCACACCTAAATGCTGTTATCAATGATAGAGAGATGCCTCAACAGCAAAAATGTTATGTTCAATAGGGAGTTGTTCCAACAGACACGTGGTATGGCAATGGCACCTGCTTCGCCCCAGCTATGCAAATTTGCACACGGGCTAGTGAAAGGAGCAGGTGGTCTGTGCGATATACCACGAAGAGTGGGATGAGCATGTCATACACTGGAGTCGATTTATCAATGATTTATTTATTGATATCAATGATTTATTTAGTGTGTGGAACGGCACAGAAGAGAGTGTCAGAATGTTTCTGGGAAAAATTGAAATCAATTACCTCAATTTACATTTTAAAAGCATGTTGAATAAGAATGCGGTCAATTTCTTATTCCTAAAGATTCATACCACAAGAAACAGGCTTGAAATACCCAGGGAAAACAATGCTTTTGAAAGATAGACAAGAAAACGAAAGTAGCGCTTCACTACCAAACCCTGTAAAGTGGCGCTGCTGTGTTTGTGTGAGAATAAAACCAACCTGGTCACAGTGTATGGTTATTATTAATTTATTTTATTTATTTGCCACATTGCAACCACTGTGCCGTGCTTTATTTATTTTTCACGTTTAAAAAAAAAATATTTTTACTTCTCCATCAACAGAGCCGCCAACACTATCGCACCCATACTTTGCCACACCATCAACCGCTCCCTGGCAAACACCTCCTTCCCTGACGACTGGAAACACGCTGAGATCAACCCCCTCCTGAAGAAGCCCTCTGCGGACCCCACCGACCTCAAAAACTACAGACCCATCTCCCTGCTCCTGTTCCCAGTGAAAATCATTGAGAAAGCCATCAACAGCCCACTCGCCACCTTCATCGAAGAGCACAACATCCTCGACTCCTCCCAATCCGGCTTCTGAAAAAACCACAGCACAGAAACTGCCCTCCTCACCGCAACAGACGACATCCACTCCCTCCTGGACAGAGGAGAAACAGTAGCCCTCATCCTCCTCGACCACTCAGCGGCCTTCGACACAGTCTCCCACCGCACCTTGACACGCAGACTCCACGACGCAGAGATCCGGCAAAAGGTCCTTGACTGGATCCACTCTGTCCTCTCCGGCAGAACACAGCGGGTCAGACTCCCTCCTTTCCTCTCGGACCCTACACCAACCACCAGTGGAGTCCCCCAGGAGTCCTCCCTCTGCCCCACGCTCTTCAACGTCTACATTGCTCCGCTCGCCCCCATCGTCAGAACCCACGGACTCAACATTGCTTCATACGCAGACGACATCCAACTCATCCTCTTCCTATCCAACGAGCCCAATGCAGTAAAACGCAACTTTCAAAAAGGCATGGAAGCCGTCGCCAAATGGATGAAAAGCAGCTGGCTACAACTCAACACTGACAAAACAGAATTACTCATCATGGGCCCACACCCTGAGGCTTGGAACGACACCTGGTGGCCCCCCTGCCCTCGGAAGCCCAACCACCCCTACGGACCACGCAGACAACCTTGGAATTATCTTGGACTCTGAGCTCAAAACAGACTGCCAGATCAACTCTGTTGCATCCTACTGCTTCCACACCCTCCTCCTCCTACATAAGACCTTCAAATGGAGTCTCCTCAAGCACAGAAAGACCGTCACTCATGCCCTCATCACCAGCAGACTCGACTATGGCAATGCACTCTATGCCGGAATAAACAAAAACCTCACCCGCAAGCTACAAAACATCCAGAACACCGCCTCAAGACTGGTCCTCAACCTGCCAAGACACTGCCACATCTCCGAGCACCTGCGCACACTCCACTGGCTCCCCATCAAGGCTAGAATCACCTTCAAGATTCTCACCCACGCACACAAATCCCTCCACAACACCGGACCAGCATACCTGAACAGCCGACTCAAATTTGACTCACCCCAAAGGACCCTACAATAAGCCCAGCTCTCCTATACCGTGGTCCCCCATGCCAGAAAGACCAGATCGGGAGGCCGCTCCTTCCTCGCGGCCAGAGCCTGGAATGCCCTACCGCTTCAACCTCAGACAGAGAACATCACTCCCCATCTTCACAAGAAACCTCAAAACTTGGCTCTTCGACGGACTCCCTCCTTGATGGTCTGGAACCTGCACTCCCCCTCCTTCCCAGCGCCTTGAGACCCTTATGGGTGAGTAGCTGCGCTTAGCAAACACATGATTGATTGATTGAGATGCTGCCCTTTGAAAGAGAAAAATGTCAGAAACAGACTGCTTTTCCAGCAACAGAGTTTCATTAGTTTTTGGATCCATATTACTGGGGAACAGATGGAGGAAGTTTTCCAGCAAGTCAGGAGGAGCGAGGTAGAGAGGGAAAGAGAGACAGAGAGAGAGCGAGATAGAGGGAGGGAAGCTGCCAGCAGCAGAGAAGTGGATACTGTCCTTGGCTTCTCTGAGCAAGAAGGAAAATACAGAGTCCTTTTCCTTCTCTGCCCGCACCCCCCAACCCCCAATGACCACGATTGGCCAAGCCTTATCTATAGGCCTTAGGCTACAAGGCAGCAGAGTCCTGGGCAAGCGAGGCTGAGGTGCCGGCCACTTCCTGTCAGGGAGCTGTATAGGGCGTCCTGGCCTGATTCCCAGCATCCCCCGGATGCCAGGTTTTCTGGCCAGCCGGCTAGAGGCAGTGGACAGGAAGGGGCAGGGCATGCAAATGCTAGAAAGAGGACAACGTGGGTATGCTAAGTGATGCCTAATGAGGCGACAGCCGAGGAGGACTCTGAGAGCCAGGAGAAGGCCTGAAGCCAGGGCCTCCTTTCCATTGGCATGTGCTGAGCACCTGCTATGGGGAACAAATGGAGGAAGTTTTCCAGCAAGTCAGGAGGAGCGAGGTAGAGACGGAAAGAGGGAGAAAGGGAGAGAGAGAGAGAGAGAGAGAGAGAGAGAGAGAGAGAGAGAGAGAGAGAGGGAGGGAGGGATTGAGGCTGCCAGCAGCAGAGAAGGAAAATACAGAGTCCTTTTCCTTCTCTGCCCACCCTGCCCATCCGCGAACGGCCACAAACGGCCAAGCCTTATCTATAGGCCTTAGGCTACAGGGCAGCAGAGTCCTGGGCAAGTGAGGACGAGGTGCCGGCCACTTCCTGTCAGCGGGCAACACGGTGTCACATTCATTACGTTTTCATCTACATAATCAGAAGCATCACATATGAGGAATGCCTCAGAATCAGGTGTAACTGCAGTGAAGAAACAAAGGAAGAGAAGGTAGTAAATGACCTCAGTACCAGGTTCAGAGAGAGGGGATATACAAATGAATGCATTGAAAATGCTGTTGTCAAAGCTAAATCTACGTCTAGGGAACAGATTTTATTTAAGAGAGGAAACAAACAGAAACTTAATTCAATGGATTGACACTTTAGACTCATTACCACCTATAACAAGCAAGAACAAGCGATGAGAGCAATTATGCAAAAATATTGGCACTTGATCAAGAACGACCCCATAGTTGGCAAATTAACCCTATGCAGATCAGGCATCACCTTCAGACGAGCCAGAGCCACAAGACAGGACATAGTGACTAGTAGTCCCGAAAGTAGAAAAGTGAATAAACAGACATGTCTCGCTGGAAAAAAGGGCTTCCAGAAGTGTGGGAGGTGTAAAGACTGTCAACATGGCAAAAACACAACACAATACACCTCACCGTTGACAGAACGTGTTAAACACATGAGGGGGCAGCATAATTGCAAAATTGAATATTCTATTTACGTGCTCAAGTGCCCGTGCCATCTAGCTTATATAGGGAGTACCATCTTAGCAGTGCATAAAATAATTTTGCAGAACTTCAGAGCCAACAAAAATCCCAATAGGACATATCCGGTAACCCGACACTTTGAGGAACATCACGGTGGTGAAGTACTGTGTATTGGATGCAGTACTTGTAAATGCATGAGGTGGTGACTGGGAAAGAAAGCTCAGGTGATTGAAGTTGAGATAAATTATTGAAATGAGCACCAAAACCCCCTGAGGTCTAAACATAGAAGAAGATCTACACACGTATTTGTAATTAGCATTAGTACATTGGATTCATGGACAAGAAGGACCGCTTCTGAAACGGTTAAAACGAATTTGGTTTTAGAGTGCAAGAATTTTTAATATCACATTAGGATAGATCAAACACATTGAGTCACAGTAACACAAAACAGGGGTGAAACAGACTGGAATAGAGTGCATACAACCAGCAGCTGAGTCTAACTTTAATATAGTAAGTAGCTACAGTATTAATTCTTGCCCACTTGGGTTTAATTCCACTATTATAAACTCTCTGTATGCTCACAATTGAGCATTAGTATGTACAAAACAAAAGAGAAGGAAATACGGTGCCATTGTGCCAGAGATGATACTATATATTTTTCATAGAGGGGATATTATCATTACACTGAAAGGATACAGGCACATTTATGAAAAATTTGATCAATCGATAAGAGCTAATGGATGTTTCCAGATATATGTATCGATGTATGTGTCAGTGATTATTTTTAGAATTGTAAATAACCTTAAAAGTGTTGTGGAAAATGCAAGTGGTTTTATTTAAGGAATTTTTAAGGATTTGTTTTACAATTTCTGACCACTTTTATTATTCTTATACATTTTATATATATATTCATAAATGCAGAGTCGTTTTGCACAATATGTGATAAATAGAACATATGTTTCATTGAGGAGAATACATAACTGGTATACCAAATGGATTTCATTTCCCTCAACATTCATAATTGTACCATATAGCACAACACATTTTAGCAATTATGTATATAACATTTAAAAAACTTTCCAAAGATACACTAGCATATTTCATGAATGTATGCAAAATGCAAAAAACTCAACAAGAAAAATGAAAAGTAGTATGGTACAGCTCCCAGTCTGTCTATCGTATTTATGGGGGTCATGCTATATGGGGCTTCAGGGGCCTTGGGGCTCCCCCATACTCCCCAACATTCGAAAAAGTTGTGGGTGCACTCCTGGACATCCAAACAAAAAAACGCCAAGCATATTCTCATTTTCCCCACTACCAGCTTTTTCATGGCGGTGAGCCTGCCATGAAAAGGCTGGTGGTGGGGAAACAAAGGGGGCCTACTGGGATGCATGCAGGGGGCACATGGTGTGCCTCCATGTGTGCATGCATGCCCAGTTCCTGCACGGCATGGATTAAGCAGCCCATGCCATGCAGGAACGTGCTTTAATGTTCCAATTGCTGTGCAAATTCTCAAAGGCACCTCTGTGAGAACGCCAAAGGACCACCCACCAGACCAGGAGCAAACTCCTAATCAGGTGGCCGGATGCCCTGCTCGTGCACGACCAAAGTCATAATCAGCCACTTAGTCTCTTGGATCTTTAAATCCATGACCCCAGGAGAGCTTATCATATTTTCTATCAAGCATTCCAAGTTGGAGATCTGTTCTTCAATTAGACAGCTGGGCCCTCTTGTGCCAATTTTTTATGGCAGCATATTGTAGCCTAGAATATGTTAAAAGAAAGACTATTATTGATTTTTTTCTTATTTTTTAGGACGATCACTTTTATTAAACACTGCAATCTGGAAATTATTGAAATTTACATTTGATTATAAATATTGGTTAGTTTTTGACAATCACAATAGCTCTGCTTTATATTTTGAAATGTTGACCCCTGGGAAAGCCAATAGTCCCACTCTTTATATTTTAGTTTGCTGCTCCTTTGACAAGTCAGTAGGTCTGCCTTACTTAAAATGCTACCCTTAACATTATATCCCCACATAGTCAGCCATGGGCACCTGTTGGTGTTTAGCGCACTGTGCCAACATCATGCTGCGCACACCAAAGGCTGTGTGCAGCATGCGGTTGAGCTCCAGTGGGGTTTTGGGCACCAGTGTTACACTAAAAAACCATAAACATTAACTGAAAAAAACAAAGGTTAAAGTAATCTTATAATTAGATCATAATACGTTACTTTACATTAGAAAAAAATGTAGCAATTTACTGTAAAAAAAATAAAGGCTAGTGAGGTGTAAACATAATTTAAAACATAGAGTTTTAAATAACACAACGACTGAAATCGGCGCATGGCAGCCCACTGTGTGCCAGAGCAGGGGAAAATAACAGGAATGCTGCATAACTGATAGATATGGCACATTCCTGCCCTTTTCTTTTGCCGTATGGCTGCACAGCATTAAGGCCTGCGGTGCTGCCCTGCAGCAAAAACTCAGAAATGAGGCCCTTTGTCTGCCTGAAGTCACAATTCTGGCAGGCATTCCTGTACCAACATCTGCCACATACAATTTTTCTCCCCAGAATGGGGAATAACAGTACACACCTGGAAGTCCTGTTTATTTTTTTCCATGATTCTGAGCAGAAACCGCTGACATTTTCCACCTGCTCCAAACAGGCTGTAAGATTGCTTGGGAGAGCTGGTAAGGGTTGCTGACAAAGGAGATGGTGGGGCTCAGGGAAGGCTTGTATCTTACGGCACCTACCTGCTCCCAGTATGCTGCTGAATGGGTCAGGCTGGGCCAGCCAGGGCTGTGTTCTGCAGCCTCTGACCTGCACCATCTGACAGGTCCGGTTCTCTGGGTCTGGAATTAGGTCTATGGCAAGAAAGAAGAAGGCAATCCATCTCTGTCACAGATGGCGCTCTCTTCTAATGGCAACCTTTCATTTCATAAAACACTTTGGGGGATATTCTCAAGAACGTGCGATAGTCATCGCCAAAATAGGTTAACGCAATTTTTCATATTGTCGTCTATCGTGGGAAAATAACTGTGTTAACGTCGTATTCTCAACATGGCGGAAACATGCAATAGTTTCCTGATAACGCATCAAATGTCTGTGATAAAATTACTGGGACGGCGATAAAAATCTAAACCCGAATGTGAAAAGAGTTACGATGGACCCAACTGCGATAAAAAATTCAGCGATAAGCAGCGCCAGGTTTGCAGGTCCCACAAGTCAGGCGGGAAAAATCACTATAAAAGCGGCAACAAAAAATACAAACCACTGCGAAGCACCATGGAGGTAGCCGGAGAAAGTACAGGGGACAACCAGAACTCCACAAGCCCCACGGAGGACCAGCCTGGGACCTCGGGGTCAGGTAAGGACAAGGAGAAGAAGAAGAGGTACCTGTGTTTCAGTCCGCAGGAAAATCAGATCCTCATTACGGAGGTGATAGAACACCACAACAAACTGTTCATCACCTCCACTGAGTCATTGGTAACTAAAAATAGAATACGGCAGTCCATCTTGGCAAAGGTAAATGCAGTCGGAGTGAAGAGAAGGGAAGTGGACGACTGCAAGAAGCGCTGGACTGATGTGAAGCGCAAAACCAAGCCGAAACTTGCAGCCAACCTGAAAGCAGCAATGCAGACTGGAGATGAGAGTCCAGCTACACACCAGGAGCTGGATGAGATGGAGGAAATGGTGTCCCGAGTCATCATTGGGGAGACGGTGACAGAAGTTGGGGGACCGCACACTGCACAACATGACCTGAGCCAACAACAACAGGGTGAGTAATGTCCAGGGACTGGGGGTACGGGGGGAGATGGGCACAATGACACGCATGCACAATTAAGTTTAGCACATCTGCGGACAAACCATGCCCAAGAGTCACAACTCCGACCAAGAGCTCAATTTACCCAAGTCTGCAACATCTCAGCACAGTATGAGCACAGAAGTGAAAGGCACACCACCTGAAAGGGATAAGGGCCAGCTGAATCAGATCTGAAGGGGCAACTCACTACAATGCAGCACACACATAAGAATCAGAGCACCTCAACATTGACAACAATGTGGTACAAGCTGCAACACTGTTGTGTATTACTTCCTGGTCCAAGATGGCGTCTAAATCTAAATACAATGATTGAGACCCAAATCATTCTAGTAGTATTCAGTCTTCTATCTATCTTCAATGTTGTGTCTTGTACCATTTCCCTTTCCAAAGATGGCGCTTATAGTTTAATTGTTGTATTTTTTCTTATTGTTATTTTAGTTTTTATTCAGTACATGTATTTCAAAACTTTAAAAATACATACGCCGAAATATTGGTATATAGCCATATTTATATGGCACTGCACATTATTATATGTGTTGTAGGATTGGTTTTTCGTTATCTGTTGTTGGTATTTATGATCGGAGCACTTGCTCGTTCTTTAATCATTATATCGGCTGTCATCTGGTATGCACCATCTTGAGTTTACGGAAGCAACACTCGAGGTTACGGTTCGCTTTCTATCTTCATTTTCAGATCCCTTTAGTGCTGTCTTTTCCTTATTAGCCTAATTAGGTATGGTTTGGTGTGCATAACGGTTGGTATATATATGGCTCAGCTGCGGGCGCTAGTTTACAGCGTCGTCTGCAGTGCATCACAAACTACTGTTCATCAGCCGGAGCTATTTGAATGAGCTATCTAAGACAGAATAAGGTATGGTATATTTGTAAGGTCCATAGGAAGAATTTCATTGTAAAAACAACTTAATTTTAATGTCTTACTTAGACATTCACTCCTTTTTGTTAATTTCATTTTAGGCACCTGTTCCCTTCCATTTTTGTTGAAGAATCATAACTGCCAATCCCTAAGTAAGTAGCTGTGGATAGAATGGCAGTCTTTTGCATTCGGCCTGTATATCTTTGTGATATGATATGATATGGTAATTTGTTCCCATTTTTCCTATATAGTGCCTGTCTATAATGATATTGGCATCCATTTGTGATGGTCTGTTCGGGCATATATATATATTATACCTTTTTGGGTCATCATCATTAGTCATCATGTCAACATCCAAATAAAGTAAGTATATAAGGCTGCCATTTTCATTTTCGCATAAATTTGCGTCATCTTATATATTAGAACATTCGTATATATTTGTTCTACCCTTATATAGTCCATATTTTTGTCTGTCCATATAGAACTCTGCAACTTTTGTTTGCTCAGCAATTCTCTTCAGTTTTATAACCGGTCCTCAGTTCATCAAAGGATGTCTTAGTCTGAGATTCTCTGTATCCACACAGATTAAGTAAGTGTAGCTGTCATTCGAACTGCATTTGTATTGTAGGAATATTAGATGTACTATTTAGAATTTAGTAGTACTAGGCTATCTGATTTGATTCTATTTGAATTTGCTTTGTTATTCTCTCAATAACTCTTCTTAATCACTTGATAAGTTTCTTTTATCTTCTATCTTTTTCTTTTGTTTTTATTTTTTCTGCTTTTATATTTTGTATATAATGGTGCTGTAAATATTGTATTATAGTACTGTGAATATTGATCTATATGTGTTGAAATGATTGTAAATATGTAAATATATAAATCACTGTTCTTTAGATATTGTATGTTTCTTTTGGTTTTCTAATAATTCATCAAAGATATAGGAGGAAATTCGCGATTCATGTTTACATTTGATGCATGATATACCATGATTAAATTTTTTTGTTTAGTTATTTATAGATTATTAGCCGTAAGAATTGTATAATGTATAGAACTTAAATAAGTATCTATTGTTTAGGTGTACATGTATTTAAATAAAAAATGTAACCACAATACTATATGGCTGTTTATATCTTATACAGTTTCAGTGCAATAGACGGTCTCCTGATGAAGGCAGTAATGCCGAAACGCGCGTAGCTTACATCTACCGCATTGCTTCCATCTACTATATATTTATAAATCGTCTTTGTCATTTGTCTTGAGTACATAACAATTATTGTTTTTCATGATGAAGGACTTTATTGTATTATCAGTTTTGTCCACTGATTTGTAAATGTTATCATATATCAAGTTGATATGTATGACATTAAACAATGATAAAAAATATCAAATGAAGAAATAAAAATTATATATTTTTCTAATTTTATTCGTGTATGAATGTTCTATCTATAAGATTATGATTATTAGTGGTTACATTCATGGTTTACACCTAGAATATGTTGTGCCGTATGTTCATTTACTTGCTATAGTACCTTACCTAAATGTTTCCTTTCCCTACATATAGCAAGTTTACTAGTTATGTAGGGGTCCCCTTTTTTCTAATCAACACTTTCACAACAGAACAGAGGACACAACTGCTGCCGCTTGTGTGTAGAAAATGGCCATTCGCATTTGGCATAGCAGGAAACTGTGAGATTATAATGTACAAGTACAACCTCACATCCGTGATTGTGTAGAAATTTCAACTGTCCCGCATCAAATAGGCATCTCCTCACAAACAGTCACAATGTACATTGTCATACAGTCTGTTAGTAAACTTGTACGATGCGTGAACATACATGTAAACACAATGTCAAGCTGCATCTCCCCTTCACATTGCAGAGGGAGAATCAACACCTCAGCACTGATGATGAAGAGGACCTCACCAACATTGACACCGACGCCCTCCAACAGCTCATGGGCAGCTTCGGCACCCCACCTCCAGGAGCAGGGCAGCCCAGCTGCATCGTGGAGACCCCACCCCCGGCACAGACCACACAGCAGGAAGCACCCACCACCACGGCTCTCTGCCAGGACCCCTACGACCAACACATGGCATTCCAATGCCGTGTGTTAGGGTGCCAGGAGAAGATGGCTGATCAGCTGCGGGTGGGGTTTGACCTCATGGCAGCCAAACTAGATCCCATACGTGGGTGTCTAAGTCCCATCAGGGATGACTTATATTCCCTAACAGACACCCACTGTTCGCTCCATGCTCTCCAAGAATCCAAGGCTGACGTCGCTGGAGTCATGACCCTGAACCAAGAACAACTGTCTAATCAGAGTGGCTCCAGCGATGTCAGCCAGGAGTTGGAACACATAAGGAGAATGATGGAGAGCTTGGAGCGGATGCAGGCAGAAAGAATGTTTGCCACGGATGCACACCAGCGAGATGTAACTGTGATCTTCCATGCCTGCAGATCCTCATCATGGAATTGCCACCACGAGGCCTGGCGTGGATGAATGCTGCTGCTACTACTCCATCCAAATCTCTGCCCCCTGAAGTGTCAGTGCCACACAGTGCGGCAGACATTCCACCTCAGGCCCCTGATGTGTCACTGTCACACAGTGATGCAGACAAAACACCACCACCCACATGTGAGGCACCTGACATATCAGAGGACGAAGATGATGATGAATCTGGCTTTGTGGTAAGAATGAAGAGGTAGCATTCATCTCCGTCATATGGCCTGTTTCAGCTTGGTTCGGCCCTCTGCATCATGGCCTGGAATAACACCTTCCACTGTTCCCCGATACACTCAGCAACACTCACCTTGTATCTCAATATGGACTGCCATATTTTGTTTGGTTACCAATGACAAAGCAATCACACTGCGGACTGAAGTCTTCCACTTCTGATCAACTTGTCAATCCCTAAAGGACTCTGGCTGGCCCTCCACGGGGCAACAGTGTAAAGTGGGGTTTGCATGGCCTTTTACTGGTCCAGCTTCAACACTCCACTGAATGTGAATAAAACATTCTAATTCACACAGATGGGTCATGGCTATGATCAATCAAGTATGAAAGTATGGATGAATGTAGGGACAGTGATTCTACAGAAAGGTACTCCCTGGGTAATGCTATCAATGTGCATGTATGGCCGGGACCCAGATTGGCAGTGAGACACACATTGTCATTCAAATCAACACTCCTCACAGTTGAATACAAGTGAAGGTGCATAGACTTTATTAGCATATGCGTGTCAGTACGGGCAAGATAAGTGCCACAACATGCAGACCAATGCAGCAGTATGTCAGAATGAGGAACTTTGCCAAGCTCCGCTGTCCACTCCGGGGGAGTGCTTCACCTTTCACAGGTGTGTGTTAACCCATGTTGTTGTCCGCTCATGTATTCGGAGTCCAGGCGAATGCAGCCATGTCCACTGTTGTCGTGGGATATGTGACCAGGTCTCCAAGATGCAACAAGGTGTTGGGACATGTGCAATGGGTTCCAATCTGTTGTGGCTGCAGGTATGTAGTTACTCGTCCATGAAAGCGATTGCAGCTTCGTATGCTATCATTTCCAACATGAGGTTGTTGTTGACTTCATCAAACAGGACGGCGAGGCGATCCATTAGCAGGTCCGGACAGATGTGATGCGTCCACCCCTTTTTACCAATTAGCACTACTGCCCAATAGGGGAGCGGTTCAATGTGGTCACTGCACACGAGGAGTTGTGCAATCTCCCAGGTCCAGCTGCCAGCATGTATGCCAAGTATCAAGGCATCCCATAAACGGGTATCACGGTGAAACTCCGGGTCGTGGGCCAACAGGGGGCACACATAAATGGCAAAATCCAGTTCAGTTACCGTCCTGTTGGATAGGCAGACATCCATGGACCACTCAAATATGCACGATCAACAATGCAACAAAGGATGAATGCTGAACGTTGGGAAGGCGGAAGCTTAGCCGGTAACTGATCCGCAGCACTGCCAATGGCAGTTCCCCCAGTAAATGCAGCATACGTGCACGGTACAGTTCCACATGACAGGGGTTGTGCATGTGTCCGGGATGTTCTGCCATTGCGTTAGAGGCTCTGGTTGAAGCGATACTGTTCTGACCTGCGCCAGTTCTGTGGATGAAATGCCACAGCTCGGATCAATGAGTTGTTTTAGTGTGCAATGGTTGTATGTCTGGGATGGTGTGGGAGTAAGTGTGATGGCCATTTCATGCAAAATAACTTCGAGCAAGGACTTCCGTGTGTGGGGTGGGTATACGTTGGTCTTTCATCGGGCTGTGCATAGTGTGGGAGTCGTCATCAGCTGCTATAGTATCTGTCAGGGGGTGCCGGGCACATGCAATTCCGAGGTCGGAGGTGCAGATGTGCTTCCACCTGATAGTTCAGACAAAGGAGCATTCATCCCAAATGTTAGTTTGTCATCTGCTTGCATTCAGGAAATGTGATGTGGCTTGTTGGGGGTGGGGTGGGATGTGTGCGACTTTGGGATTCATGTTTGACATGTCTTGCAAGTGGAAAATGAGCAGCATCAATGTGTGTTATGTTGCCTCACAGCTGCTCCTCCCTCCCCCCGAGCCTATTTACTTGTGTGCGCTGCACGGTTGCATCACTTGCACTCCTATGGCACACCATTGTCATGCCTGTCTGCGCATGTCCACAAGCCTGAAAATGACACTGTGATGTTGGCCGTTGAAAGTGGGAGGCCATGTGAGTGTAAGCCTATGGTAAGGAGTGTATGTTCATGAACTCTGACAGCAGCGTAATATCAGTTCGATACCATAAAATGTAAACAAATATATGGATTTTTCCTTAAATACAGACTGTGATTGATTCAAATTTGGTGTGTCGGTGATTTATGTTCCTTGTTTTTTCTCCTTTTTCATTGATTATTACTGAAAAGTTTGAGTACTGTTGTTTTGCATTGGTTATTTATTGAGTATACCAAGAATCATTTCTGTTACCCTACAGAACCTACAATCTCCACACCCCTGTGCACCCAGGTTCTGAGGGGCACTGGTTCACCCCATTATACTAGATGTATGGTAAGGATAGGGCAGGCACAGATGTAGAGTTCATGCCTGCCTGAACTCACGCTGCGATTAAGGCTAGGCATTTGGCTCATGCTGCGGCAATACAGATACACACAACACTTGGAATGTATGAGCTAAGACCCCAAGCGGTTTTGCACTCCTTCATTTCTCCGTTAATGCGTGCCCGCCCTCCAGGTGCATACTACATTGCAACATTGTCGATTGCGGGCCAGGTGGCGTCGACACTACAACAGAGACGCATGCATTAGTTACTTCCTTGTCCAGGCCAGAACTGAACCACTCCCAGAGCCCTGGGCAAATTCTTCACACCCCTACGCTGGACTGGCGTACACGAGCCCAGCCCTTTTTGCTTACGCTTACAGGGGGGACAAAAAAGCTACATGTCCAAGGTCTTACCCACTGCCTGAGGTGACATGGTTGTGTCCGCTGTCCACAGCACAATGGAATGTGGTAGGGCCCGGGGCCATCAGGCATACATAATGACCACACGGACCCACTTAGATAGATAGTGGAACTGGCTCCGGACACGTGTGCCCAGCCCCTTTTTATTACCAGGGTCACATGTCCAGTGACGCCTGTGCTAGATGGGTGTGGGTTGAGTGTAAGCCAGCCCTCAGGGACTGGTTGGTGCTGGCAACAACTAGAACAGTGATCATCGGATCACACACACCAATTCAATGATGAAGGGTCCATGACTTGCAGTGCACCGAGGTAGGGGCACCAGATCTGAAATCACACACACAAGATTCAATCATAAAGGGTCCATGACTTGTGATGCACTGAGTTAGTGGCACCGGATGCACCTCGGCCGGCACGGGCCTACCGCCACGTGGCGATGACTTGAGCTGCACTGAGGTAGGGGCACCAGAGCTGAGCATGCTCATGTGAAGAAATTGTTAATGATTGAGTCTCTTCAGGATATTCCTGCTGCAGTGGGGTGTGGTACACCGGCCTCATCTTCATCATCATCGTCCCAGGTCTTCCCCACTGCCTGAGGTGACATTGTTGCGTCTGCTGTCCACAGCACAAAACTCAATCATAAAGGGTCCATGAGTTGTGGTGCACTGAGTTAGTAGCACCTGAAGAGCTGAGCAGGGTATCAAGCTGATGATGGCATCCAAGACAGGTGTGAGCAACTATTATAGGCTGGCTGTAAGCCTCCTCCGACTCTGGCAGTTGTTGGTTGGAGGTGGTACTAGCGGTGGTGGCGGGTGTGCAGCCATCGATGATGGCGTGTCCTTGCAGGTCAGGATTGGATTTGATACATGTGAGCCCTGCTGACTGCAGTGTAGGCCAGAGGCAGCAGTCAGCAAGGGCGCACAGCCACGTGACGTTGACTTGAGCTGCACAGAGTTAGTGGCACCTGATGAGCTCAGCGTGTGCGCAGCCAGCGATGATGGCGTGTCCTTGCAGGTCAGGATTGGATTTGATATGTGTGAGCCCTGCTGACCGCAGTGTAGGCCGGAGGCAGTGGTCAGCAAGGACCCATAGCCATGTGGCATTGACATGAGCTGCACAGAGTTAGTGGCACCTGATGAGCTCAGCATGTGCGCAGCCAGTGATGATGGCGTGTCCTTGCATGTCAGGATTGGGTTTGATATGTGTGACCCCTGCTGACTGCAGTGCAGGCCGGAGGCAGAGGTCAGCAAGGGCCCACAGCCACGTGGCATTGACTTGAGCTGCACAGAGTTAGTGGCACCTGATGAGCTCAGCGTGTAAGCAGCCAGCGATGTTGGCGTGTCCTTGCAGGTCAGGATTGGATTTGATGTGTGTGATCCCTGCTGACCACAGTGTAGGCCGGAGGCAGCGGTCAGCAAGGGCCCACAGCCACATGGCGTTGACTTGAGCTGCACAGAGTTAGTGCCACCTGATGAGCTCAGCGTGTGCACAGCCAGCGATGATGGCGTGTCCTTGCAGGTCAGGATTAGATTTGATATGTGTGAGCCCTGCTGACTGCAGTGTAGGCTGGAGGCAGCAGTCAGCAAGGGCGCACAGCCATGTGACGTTGACTTGAGCTGCACAGAGTTAGTGGCACCTGATGAGCTCAGAGTGTGCGCAGCCAGCGATGGTGGCATGTCCTTGCAGGTCAGGATTGGATTTGATATGTGTGAGCCCTGCTGACCACAGTGTAGGCCGGAGGCAGCGGTCAGCAAGGACCCATAGCCATGTGGCATTGACATGAGCTGCACAGAGTTAGTGTCACCTGATGAGCTCAGCATGTGCGCAGCCAGCGATGATGGTGTGTCCTGGCAGGTCAGGATTAGATTTGATATGTGTGAGCCCTGCTGACCGCAGTGTAGGCCAGAGGAAGCGGTCAGCAAGGGCCCACAGCCATGTGGCGTTGACTTGAGCTGCACAGAGTTATTGCCACCTGATGAGCTCAACGTGTGCGCAGCCAGCGATGATGGTGTGTCCTGGCAGGTCAGGATTAGATTTGATATGTGTGAGCCCTGCTGACCGCAGTGTAGGCCAGAGGAAGAGGTCAGCAAGGGCCCACAGCCATGTGGCGTTGACTTGAGCTGTACAGAGTTAGTGGCACCTGAAGCGCTCAGCGGGTGTGCAGCCTGCGATGATGCGTCGTCCGGGTGGGCCGCACTGGAAGCAATGTCTGTTACCTACTTCCCTATGTGGGAAGGGTATGCCCAGACGTGGGTCCCATGCTCACTACACCACTGGAGTCAAGCTATCCTGGCTGAAGAGGGGTGAAACCCCGAAACCGGTCCTAGGATGCTTGATTCTGGTCCAGGGAAGACATGGCTTGGCAGTTCGGGCTGGACTGTTCCCATGAGGCACAGGGTCAAGACTGATTTGCATATGGCCATGTCTGAACTAGGTTGGCGTGGTGAGCAGAATAACAATGGATTAAACCCAGATCTATGACTGGGGGTGAATATTTTTCCAATGTGCAACATTCCGTCCATCATCTTGTGTGTTTTGCTGTTCGCCCTATGTTGGAAGGGTATGCCCAGACGTGGGTCCTGTGCTCACTACGCCACTGGAGTCAAGCTATCCTGGCTGAAGCTTGATTCCGGTCCAGGGAAGACATGGCTTGGCAGTTCGGGCTGGACTGTTCCCATGAGGCACAGGGTCAAGACTGATTTGCATATGGCCATGTCTGAACTGGGGTGGCGTGGTGAGCAAAATAACGATGAATTAAACCCAGATCTGTGACTGGGGGTGAATGTTTTGCCAATGTGCAACATTCCGTCCATCATCTTGTGTGTTTTGCCTACTGGACTGCGCCATCAATACATCAAGACTCGATTTGAATTGGGGGACCTGCTGACCGCAGTGTAGGCCGAAGGCAGCAGTCAGCACACACATAACTCAGCGGTGCTGTGCCGCTGGGTGCGCTGGGGGTCTGTGTCGCAGAAGCCAGTGATCGGTTGAGGAGGCTGGCGGTCACGGCGGCGGACTCGTGGCAGGGTGCGGGGGGCCACCCTGACAGATGCATTGGCCATCCCCGAAGTGAACCACGCCCAGAGCCCAGGCCTATTTATTCACACTCTTACGCTGGACTGGCATACGCCAGTCCAGCCCACTCCGCTTATGCTTACGGGGGAGAAGTCAAAGCTATATGTCCGAGGTCTTTCCCACTGCCTGAGGTAACATGGTTGCGTCAACTGTCCACAACACTACAAACACCAACAGTATATGTCCACATGGACATGTCTGTGCTCTGCATACTGAAGTCTGTCCAGCACATCACCGCAACACTTGGCATTCTGTACATTCTTATTCATGGGTGACTTGCATCCTTCACATATACTTGGTTCCCACCGCTCCCCAAATTCTGCAATTGTGTGGCTGAGGGGCCATGCCGTTTTCGGAAGGTCAGCTGTCTTGTTCTGAACTGCCTCGGTGGTAGTCTGGGGGAGGGGTCCTGGGGGTGGCTGGGGGTGGTGGGTGTTGTGGCCCTCTTGGGTCTCCGAGCTGCATGATCAGTAGTTCCATGACATGTGTTGGTCTTCAGATGTGGCTCTGGGCTGAGCTCCCTTTCATACTGCCTGCAGGTTGTCGTCCTGCTTAACACCAGTAAAAGGCAGGTGTTAAATCCCTGCTGCTAACGCGCCTTATCGCCTGTTTTTGGATCGCATCGCAGATCTGGCTGGTCGTTGAGAATATCTCGAGGTGGTGTTTTCGTGTGTTTTTGCACGGGAACGCCTACTCTGCACATCATTAGCTTTAGTTATCGCTCTCATCCGTGGCGATGTTTTTTGCTGCAGCTATCGCTGGAAAACTGCCGATATCTGCAGTTTTTCACCAGCTTGAGAATAGGACGATAAATCTATCGCCACTTTTGAGGCGCTATAGTGTCAATAAATCAGCGATAAGTCCTTGAGAATATGCCCCTTTGGTTCATGGATGAACGTCGGGTTTCATTGGCATCCTTTTTGCTGTGGCACAGTACAGCAAAGTAATGCAAGAGACAC
The DNA here is from genome assembly GCF_964204655.1 of Triturus cristatus. Taxonomy (NCBI): domain Eukaryota; kingdom Metazoa; phylum Chordata; class Amphibia; order Caudata; family Salamandridae; genus Triturus; species Triturus cristatus. Next base: position 324,548,038 of record NC_140589.1, read on the forward strand.
TATCGGAAATTAATAGAATGCATCCGATAACTCACAGATTTTTCTTTAAAAGAACAAAGTACTGCTAATTCAGTTCCTTGTCCTTTTTTGTCTAACCTAAGCTCTTCTGGCAATTTCTTCATTCAGTTGGAGGGTGTTGAAATGGCATTTCCATCGACTGCCAATGACTCCCTTTAAATTGCTTCTTATTTATTTGAATAAGGTCAGTTTTGCGGGCAGTTTATATTTTAATAGACCACTGTGTGCATTTCTGTCAGTGTTCTTTTAATTAATGACGATTAAATATAATGTGTTATTCTCATTTTAAGTGCACTGTGTATTGTTTTTAAAAATGCATATAAACACCAGCTTGCATGTGAAAGCTTGCCAAACTAATGCGTCCTCCAAAGCAATCAGAGCCTAATTTACAAAAAACTGAGGTAGGGCAGCACCACAAGTCTTTTTGCTGCACTGCCCTGCCCCAATTTGAAAGGGAATAAATGCACCGTATTTACAAGATAGGGTACATTCCTGTCCTGTTAGGCAGCGCTGGCACACAATTTGGTGCCCAGCGCCAATGCAGACACCTAGGGGCAGATTAATGAGGGACTTGCGCCCCTTTTTCGCCGCCGTTGCGTCACTTTTGTGACGCAGCGGCGGTGTAAACCCTGCACCATGTTGCGTCCCATTTACATCGTGACGCATCTATGGAGATGCGTCACGGTGTAAAGCCCTGCGCCACATGAAACCTGCGTCAGGTTTCATGTGGGCGTGTCTACTCAGGGGGGGGGTGTTCCGTCGCAGGAACGCCCCTGAAAAGTGACTCAGTGAAATCTTATAGATTAGTCACTTTCCCAACGCTGATGCGTCAAAACCCTGCGCCTGCTTGAAGCAGGTGTAAGGCTTGACGCACCATGTTAGGGATAGGTAGGTTGGAACAGTGCTGGAGTTGCGTCGCGCTTGCGACGCAACTTCAGCACTGTGCCAACCTTACGCCTGCAGATGCGTCACGTATCTGCTTGTCCTTGCGCCACGATGCACCGCATTGTAAATGCGGTGCATCTGCGATGGCGCAAGGGCAAACTTGCGTGACGCATCTTCCCTGGCGCATCCATGCTGATTTGCAGGGATGCGCCAGGGAGCATACATTTGCCCCCAGGTGTCTGCGTTGCTGGCAGGATTATTTTTGTGCAGGAAGGGAAAGCTTCCTGCACAAATCAATCCATGGAGGCATTTTCCTCTTTCTATGTGTGCCGCATTCTGAAGCACACATAGAAAGAGGAAGAAATGAGAAGAAATAAACATATTGCTCCTCGTAATGCCTGCCCCGGAGGGAGCGTACAGTTCTGTCGCATTCCCAGGTTTACAGATCTTTCTAAATCTAGGAATGCATCAAAACCCATGGGTGTTGTGTGGGAACACCCACCGCAACGCCCATGGAATGCCTTCCAGACACAGTGGGGCAGATTTATAATAACTGGCGCATCCCTGCATATCAGCAGGGATGCGCCAGTTATTGTGCGCCACAGCTCCGCCACCATGGATGCGCCGCATTTACAATGCGGCGCACCATGGGGCAAAAATGGCACAGATGCGTGACGCATCTGTGCCGTAAAAGTGGCGCATTGCTGGAGTTGCGTCGCAAGCGTGACGCAGCTCCAGCAATGCTTTGGGGGGACCTATCTTCACAATGCTGCGTCAATCGTTACGCCTGCTTCAAGCAGGCGCAGGGTTTTGACGCAGCATGGGCTCAAAAGTGACTGAGTGAAATCTTGTAGATTTCACTCAGCCACTTTTAGGAGGCGTTCCTGCGACGGAACGCCCCCCCCTGCACAGGTACGCCTACTGCTGGCGCAGGGCTTTACAACGTGACGCATCTCCCAGATGCGTCATGTTGTAAATACCCCGCAGCATGGCGCAGGATTTGCGCCGCCGCTGCATCACAAAAGTGACGCAACGGCGGCGTAAAAGAGGCGCAAGGGCCTCATAAATCTGCCCCATTGTGTCAACGAATCGACTTGCGCTGCGTTGCCTTACACCATAGCTACTAGACCATGAGAAGACACGCAAAATGGCTTTGCGTGATCCGATAGATATGGGTCTGCACTCTCTGCCAGAAAGAGTGTAAAAAAAATTGATGCACCGGCAGCGCAGGCCTCTTGCAAAAAAGCCTTTCAGTATGCAAAGTGGTGACTGTGAGCCTAACAGGGACGGTTTCAGCTTTTCATCCCAAAGAGATGGATAAAATGAGTACCAAGGAATTTTAAAACAGTCAACCTCTTCTTTAAACCTCCAAGAGACATTTCAGTTTCTACTAAATACACGCGTTTCAAGCCTGTGCTGCCAGAGTATTTCCAGCGATAAATAGGCACTGAAATTACCACTGCAAAACATTTTGATATATCCGACCTTTAGAAAATAGGATTGATTCTGGATGGAACTTAAATGCCATATTTATTGTTTTAAAGTCAATATTTAGAAAGCAAGAAGTGTGAATCTGCAGATTTCCTGAGGTTTCGTTTCCATCCCTGGTTTATTTGAGCCTGGCCTAGCACTAACCTTTCATAAACAGCAGTTAAACATATTGGTCCCAATTCGCAAAGGAGAATTTGTGAGCAGCATGGGCCCAGAACGTTAACTTCTCCGTATTCAGGAAGCCACCCAGGATTGAAACAGAGTTTTTTGCATAGAGAAGCAATTCAGGGCCATGTTTACAACGAAGTCGACAAGAAATAATTATACAAATCATCTATTGTGTTCTTAAAAATGTCTGATTCTTCTACAGTGCTGGGATTTTTAGCAATACGATTTTAGATTCTCAACTGTTCCAGCCCTAAAGGGGTGGAGTTAAATTACTTTTCCAAACAAGGGTGAAGACGTCATCTTCTATAGCCGATAAATAATTAATAAACAATTCTTTCCACTCTGGCCACCTCAGGGCCGGTTCTCCAGGTGAAGGGAGACAGGGTAATGGAAGAGTAAGTGTGAAGAATTGTGCTGCACTTATAATGAACTGACAGTAAGTGCCAGGAAAGCAGAGAAAACAACATGCAGCACAGTTTTCAAGAAGGTGAGAGTAAAATAATCCACAAATGAAAAGGAACACACATTGTCTCACCTGAATATAACCACACAATAGGCAGAGAAGATGATAAGGATCTAGGATGTTGAAAAAAACACAACCACTAACAAAATAGGGAGCACCAGGTAAAGTGATTAATCCTGCTTCATCTCTTTCTGCAGGTTCGCTAATGCTCAGCCATAAGACTTGTAGCCATAACAGAAAATCAGGGAGCAGATTATCAAGACAGGCGATAAAATTATCGCCGCTTTAGCGGCAGAAAACTGCCGCTAAAACGGCGATAATGGGCTTGATAATATGCTCTATGGAATTCCAATTGAAGCTCATGTTAGATGTGAAGGACGTCTAATATGGGCTTCAATTGGAATTCCATAGAGCATATTATCAAGCCCATTATCGCAGTTTAGCGGCAGTTTTCTGCCGCTAAAGCGGCGATAATTTTATCGCCTGTCTTGATAATATGCCCCCAAGTTAGACCCTCAAATTGGCGCACCTTACTGAGGTCATGCAGCGCGACTAGAGGTGCAGCTTCCTGAAGGCGTTTCAGTAGCTTCTTACAAAGACATGCATGCTGATGATGTGAGATACCTGAGCTTGAGCTTTGGAATCCACGCGTATGGAGGTGTGAGAGATCAATATTCTTAAGGTAGGTACAGTACCTCAAAAAATTTACATCAGCCACACTAGGTTAGTCTTCCCTAATGTAATATGGTTGACATTAGACTGATGCTGGTTCCCTTGTTTGACAAAATAGTGAACAAGTTTGCAAGCTCTAGGACACTGATACTCAAAGTACGGCCCCGGGGCCCCATGCGGCCCTCCTGACCTTTGCATTTGGCCCCCCTGGTTAACAGCAGGTCTGGGCTGCTGTGTACTCGTCTCAGCATTAACCATAAAAAGATGCTAAATAAACAGGCGAGCATTTATTTAAATGTTAATTTGTGTTAAAGAAAGGAAGTAACTAGGGAGTCCTGCACTGCTCAACTTTAAGAGCATCTTTATTTTTAAAGACATTTTGCGGTAAAAGTGTACAAATATGATAGTCTCTCCAAAATTGAAAAGTGTATTTATTATATCAGTGCATTGAGAAGTATTATTTTAAAAGTGATAGTTTTCAAACGTGATTATAAACATGAACTCTTCCCTCCACCCTGACAATAATGCCAATTGTGAACTAAAGAGGCAAATCATTTGTTATACGCACTCTTAGGATGGCCTGGTTTCCTATTATAAATGAACAACATTAAAGTTTATTATTTCAAACATAGGAGAAGGATTTGTTCACTGCACATCCTTTACTCATGTATTTTGAGGTCCTCTTATTTGTGATAATCAAGAAAAAGTTGGGAAAGTGAAATAAAACAATTGCCTAGCGTGACAACATTTAATAAAGGCGGGAAGGGGTGTTAATCCCCGGTTTTCTGGTTTCACATTTTGCAATTATGCTTCGCTTCCCCTACACCCCCCTTACCGGCAACCCCCGCCCAACCTAATTCCCGTTAGCATCAATGTGGGCCTCGGTCAAATCACAGACCAAACTTATGCCCTCTTGGAAAATGTTTGTGAGTACCTATTACAGAACGTAACACAAAATAACAGAACACAACATAACAGAAGATCATATATCATAACATAACAACATAACATAATATAAAATAACAACATAACAATACAAAATAAAATAACAACATAATGACGTAACATAACAATATAACATAACAACATGATACAACATAACACAACACAAAATAGCACAACATAACACAAACTAACATAACGTAACACAACCTAACATAACATAACACAATATAACACAATATAACATAAAAACATGACATAACAATTTAACATATCATAACATAACATACCAAAAGAACATAACACAACGCAACACAAAACAACATACCAACACAACATAGCATTACAACATAACAAAATAACATAGCACAGCAACATAACATAGTATAACAACATAACCAAACATAACACCATAACATAACAACGTAACATAACAACATATCATAACATGACAACATAACAGCATAACATAACAACATAACATAAGACAGCAACATTTCTTAACATAACATAGCAACATCATATGGGCACAAAGTAGCCCAATTAAGAGTTATATTAGCTAATGTGGTACTGCTCATTTGTTTCAGGAACTCTACATGGGGGATGAGTAGATAGCATCTTATAATGTAGCTTTTATTAATAGTAGGCTAAGTGAAGAAGAGTACTACACTGAACAAATGATCTACTCAGTCAGAGCTCAAATGTTCCAATGCTACGGTGACCAATCCTTAGCCCCTTTGGTGCTAGAAGTAAACATCATTGCATTGAAAGGGGACTGCACGTCTCAGACATACATATATTTATTTGGTAAACATAAAGATGCACCGATATCTTGATCCATATATTTGGAGAGTGCAGATGGTAAAAGTTACTTTAAAGCAGTTCTTAATTGTATGACACTGCTTGTGAAGTATTTGTTGTCAGCCAAGCAACACTGCACCAACCCATTCTAGGGATACAGTAGCTCATATACATGTTATTACATGCCTACTCTACTTGAATCAGCATTCAGAAGCCTCTTGTGTACCATGTGTATATTCTTTGAATGTAGTGACTGCGCTAAAATGCAAATTATTGTTGGGACCACCCACAATATGGTGATCCCCAACATGTTTATTAATTCATTTGTGTACTAGTTCCATTGTCTTACCTTGTGTCAATGGGAAAAAAGCTGATGGGTGCAATGCTTGAATTTGTCTGAGTCACTGACAAATATGTTGATTTATTTGTGTAAAGGCACATACGGCTAAAACAATGACAAGACTGCACAGGCCCGATCGGGACTATAAAGAAACAATGGTGGCCTGTGACAAACACACACACTGGCTACACAAAATGGCTGATGTAGCACATAACGGCCGACGTTGCATGGCCAGCAAAGGAGGACACATGAAGAACAAATAACAATGTTGCCCTATACCCCCCCAACCTCCCCCCAAAAACTTGTAGCAATTGCAGAGAAAGGAATGTAGATATATATTGCCTACTCAAAATGTGTCTGGGCCACACATGGGACTACCTTTACCCACCACCTGTAAATGACCATTGTCAGAAAAGAAAATGAAATACATTTTAAAAAATTCCCAACAATAAACAGCACTAGGAAACATCAATTATTCCTCTAAAATGCTTTCAGAAGTTGCAGAAAAAAGTAAAACAAAATATCAACAATCAACTCATTCACAAACTCACAAATAAAGTTAGGCATGGGGAGAAGGTAGTTGCGAACAAAGGAACATGTCTGGGTTTGTGGGCCTGGACTCTACGTACCAGCCCAACCATAGCCACCAGCAGGCACATACAGACAAAAACTAACCTATATTTTACATTTACTACAAGGCCACCTACAAGCCCCTATTTTAAAAAAAAGATAACACAGCATTAGTGAGAATGTGAAAAATACAATATAAAATACTCCCAGTCTAATGCAGGGCGCACTAGGCTACAAACAGTAAAAATAACACAGTAAATTAACAATTGTGTACATATTTCACAAACAAAAATGGAGAAAACTTATTTATAACCCCAGGACTCCACTATACCAAAAATGTGCAAACATTGTCCCTTGAAAAACGTAATCCCACAAGGCCCCCTACTCCTAACGCCAGTCCATCAAAAAGCAAACAAACAAAAAGAAAAAAATCAAGAAAGCAACAAAAATAGTGGTGCCTGCCCTCTTTCAAATAACACACCTTTTGGCAAATAATGCAATTACCTTCCTTGATTTTTCAAAAAAATTAAAACTCCAGGGGCATGGATGCAACAGATGTCCAAAATCCAAATCCAAGATGGCCAAGGGCTAAACAAAGCAGATAGAGGAGTCTTCTGGACAGGAAGAGAAAGTTGCTACTCTGTATACAGTAACCTCCAGCTTTGATGGCATTTTCTCCCATTTAAAGAAAGGAAAAATGAATTTTTACATTCAAAACATTCTCTGAGTGAGATGTTCGAGTAAAAGTACAACTTGAAAATCTATGTTAGAGTTAATTTTCCGGTCGCTTGAATTAAACATTATCCTAACGGCCTGCTTGCGTAAAAAATCAACCTGAAATGTTTGTAGACCTCCTGCATTAAGAATTGCCACTCACGTTGGAAAATGCAGCTCACATTCATGCTGATCAATTGCTTCAGTGATTCTTGATTTACAATTTTGCCCCAAATGGGATTTTCATAATGCAACGTGGCATAATCGCTGTAATTATGAGTAAATTTCAGTAACGCAAATTTACCAAAGTTACATGAATTACGCTACCGTAATTACAATTTTTTCTGGGTCTATTTATTACCATGGTTGAGTGAGAGTAGGGGCCATGACGCACAAGACCTGCACACCAAATGCAATGCTTATGACCTCACTATCCTTATACCAATAAATCACATAAGAGAAATGAATATATATTTTTTAAATCTTTTTTATTAAACATGCTCATTACATACCATCAAAGTAAACAGTAGGTGGCAGTTGCAGAGAGAATCACAATGTAATACCATCAGTCAGTCAATTTTCATCATCCCAAAATAAGACAGATGCATCAATTGGAGTCATAGAGTTAAGTTGTAAGCAGTAGATGTACACATCGTTAACACTTCCTTCCCTTGACGGCTAAAATTAGCACACATTATCAAATTGTCCTCCTCCCAAGTTCAGTCCCCAATATGTTTGCCATGGGTTCCAGATTTTTCCCATTTGTTGATTCATCCTCTACTACGATATATCACTTCCTCTGCCCTCTGACACCAGTCTAAGGGGGATATTCTCGAGAACGTGCGATAATCATCGCCACAATCGCTTAGTGCAATCTTTCATATTGCCGTCTATCGCGGGAAAATAACTCTGTGTTAACGTCCCATTCACAACACGGCAGTAACATGCGATAGTCTTCCGATAACGCGTCAAATGTCTGTGGTAAAGTCACAGGGACGGCGATAAAAATCTAAACCTGAACGTGAAAAAAGTTGCGATGGGCCCAACTGAGATAAAAGATCAGCAATGATCTTCCCCGGGCCTACAATTCACACACGTCTGGTGGGAAAAATCACTATAAAAGTAGAAGAAAAAAAAACACAAACAAAACCAAAACAACTGCGAAGCACAATGGAGGTGCAAGTACAGAGGACAACCAGAACCCCACAAGCCCCACGGAGGACCAGCCTGGGACCTCGGGGTCAGGGAAGGCCAAGGAGAAGAAGTAGAGGAAGACAGGGTTCAGTCCGCAGGAAAACAGGATCCTGATAACGGAGGTGATAGAATGCCATCAACTACTGTTCCTCACCTCCACTGTGTCATTGGCAACAAAAATGGAATATGGCAGTCCATTGTGAACAAGGTGAATGCAGTTGAAGTGCTGAGGAGGACAATGGAAGAGGTCAAGAGGCACTGGAATGATGTGAAGCCCAAAACCAATCAGAAACTCGGCAACAACCAGAAGGCAGCAATGCAGACTGGAGGTGGGAGTCCAGCGCCACAGGAGGAGCTGGATCAGATGGAGGAAATGGTGTCCACAGTCATCAGTGTGGAGACGGTAGCAGGAGTTGGGGGACCGGACACTGCTCAACATGACCTGACACAACTGCAACAGGGTGAGTAACGACCAGGGACTGGCGGGATGGGGTGAGATGGGCACAATGGCACACATGCACAATTAAGTATAGCACAGTGCACACCCACAATTTCTCTGACCCCCTTGGCACACTGCAGCACACCTAGAAACAGCAAGTAGGCCCCCGTCGACTATGTGCCCAGAGGGGGCCCTTCCCACACATCACCAATCGCACAACCAACCCATGTAAATGTGCAAAACCCAGCAAAGCGGCATGTCTGTGAGCCACACTGACAATGCAAGTGACACTGCATGGGGAATAGCATGGCTGCAGTCAATATATCGTGACATGTTGCACGCCACAACACTGAGGTGGCTGAATGTGGACCACATCCGTAAAGGAGCAGGTCACACTCTGACACATCCACGTGCACAAACAACCCCTGACGTCAACAACACATCTGCGGACAAACCATGCCCCAGAGTCCCAACTCCCACCAGGAGCCCAATGTACCAAAGTCTGCAACATCTCAGCACTGTATAAGCACAGAACTCAAAGGCACACTGCATGAAAGGGATAAGGGGCAACAAAATCAGAGCCGCAGGGACGACTCTCCCAAAATGCAGCACACACACATAGCACTCAGAGCACATCAACATTGACAACAATGTAGTACAAACCTCAGCACGTTCACAACAGAACAGAGGACACAACTGGTGCCGCTTGTGTGTAGAAACTGGCCAATCACATTTGGCATAGCAGGGAAATGTGAGTTGATAATGTACAAGTACAAACACACATCCGTGATGTTGTCGAAATGTCCACTGTCCCGCATCATATAGGCAGCGCCTTGCAAACAGTCACAATGTACACTGTCATGCAGTCTGTATGGAAACATGTACAATGCGTCAACATACATGTGAATACAATGCTAAACTGCATCTCCCCTTCACATTGCAGAGGGAGAATCAACACCTCCTTCAGAGCAGACCCAACAACTCTTAACTGATGATGAAGAGGACCTTCCCACCTTCGACACCGACGCCCTCCAACAGCTCGTGGACAGCCTCAGAACTTCACCTCCAGGAGCAGGGCAGCCCAGCACCATCAAGGAGACCCCACCCCCTGCACAGACCACACAGCAGGAAGCACCCACCACCAGGGCTGCCTCCCAGGACCCCCACGAACAACACATGGCCTTCCAACACCGTGTGTTGGGGTGCCAGGAGAAGATGGCTGAACAGGTGCGGGTGGGGTTTGACCTCATGGCAGCCAAACTAGATGCCATACGTGGGTGTCTAAGTCCCATCAGGGACCCTTCACAGTCCCTAACAGACACCCACAGTCTGCTGCATGCTATCCAACTATCCATGGCTGACATTGCTGGAGTCCTGACTCTGAGACAAGAACAACTGTGTGGTCAGAGTGGCTCCAGCAATGTCAGCTGGGAGTTGGGACACATGCGGAGCATCATGGAGAACATGGAGCGGACGCAGGTGGAAAGAACAACTGCCACGGCTGCACACCAGAGAGAGGTAGCTGGGTTCTTCCATGCCCTGCTGGCCCTCATCATGGCATTGCTGCCCCAAGGCCTGGCGCGGATTAATGCTGCTGCTACCACTCCATCCACAGCTCCACCCCCTGAAGTGTCAATGCCACACAGTGCAGCAGACATTCCACCTCCGGCCCCTGACGTGTCGATGCCACACAGTGCTGGAGAAAGAACACCACCACCCACATGTGAGGCACATGATACTTCAGAGTACGAAGATGCGGAAGATTCTGCCTCAGTGGTAAGAAGGATACAGTAGCATTCATCTCCGCCATATGGCCTGTTTCTGCTTGGTTCTGCCCTCTGCATCATCACCTTCCACTGTCTCCTGATACACTCTGCGACACTGCGGACTGAAGTCTTCCACTTCGGATGAACTTGTCAATCCCTAAAGGACTCTGGCTGGCCCTCCACGGGGCAACAATGTAAAGTGGGGTGTGCATGGCCCTGTACTGCTCCAGCTACAACACTTCACTGAATGTGCATTATAACATTCAAATTCACACAGATGTGTCATGTCTATGATCATTCAAGTGTCGATGTATGGATGAATGTAGGGTCAGTGATTCCCCCTTACGTCCATGTTTCTCATGTTGTGGGACTTGAGTCACAGGGTGCAACATTACCGATTGTGGTCCACGTGTCACCGACACTACAACAGAGAAACATGCATTAGTTACTTCCTTGTCCATCCCAGAACGGAACCACGCCCATGGCCCCGGGGTCATTGTTCACACCGCTACGCTGGACTGGCATACGCCAGGCCATCCCACTCTGCTTATGCTTACAGGGGGGGACAACAATGATACATGTCCCAGGTCTTCCCTGTAGTGAACTGGTGATCACAGGTCTAGTTGTCAGCATGCTACAGGTACTCCCTGAGGGCTGGTTTACATCCACACCACACCCATCCAGCACAGGTGTCACAGGACATGTGACCCTGCCAATAAAACAGGCCGGGCGCACTTTCTCTAGGCCATCTCTACTATCTATCTGGGTGTGTGTGTGGTTATTATTATGCATGAGGGCCTAGGGCCCTACCACATCACAATCCCCACTGCTGGAGGTGACATGATGGCATCCGCACCACAAGACTCAATCATAAAGGGCCCATGACTTGCAGTGCACAGAGTTGGTGGCAGACAATGCACTTTGGCCGGCACAGGCCTACCGCCACGTGGCGGTGACTTGTGGTGCACTGAGTTAGTGGCCCCAGAGCTGAGCGGGTGTGCAGCATCCGATGATGCGTAGGCCTCGATACGCCATCCTGCCAATCAAGGTTTGATTTGAATTGTGAGCCCAGCTGGACCGCTGTGTAGGCCGAAGGCAGCAGGCTGCACAGACATGACTCCGCGGCTGGGGGCCTGTGGCACGGAATCCAGCGACAGCTGAGGAGGTTGCACCGGCACATGGTGGGCCCTCATGGAGACACGCCGGTGGCGGCAGGTGAGCATTGAGGCCTGGGTGCGCTGGGTTGGGCAGTCATCGCTGGGCGGAGGACCGGTCTGGGGACCAGAGCTGGGGTGCTTGCGGAAGATGTAGGAATCATGAACACTGCCTGTGAAGTTTGCGACGACATTGGTGAACAGGCCCTGTGGTCCAGTTTTGCCTGCACATTGTTGGAATGTGTGTGGTTTCTGTTGCGGTGATTGTGTGCAGTGTCGTCAGGGGGCACAAGTAGTACATGTGTGCAGTCAATTCCCCCAACACGTGCGGGAAGCCTGCTATGGCATAGTTCTCTTCCCCTCATCGGCGCCCGACATTTCCATAGCCATCCCGGATGGCTACAAGATCACCCGCAGGGACCGCACCAACAGAATGGGAGGAGGAATTGCCATTGTCCACAGGAATACCCTCAGAATCTCGACCAACACCGAAGACACCCTCAGCACCGCCGAACACCTGCACTTCCAGATCCACATCGATACCAAAACCACCCTCAGAGGAACCCTCATCTACAGAAACCCCGGACCCTGGCTACAGTTCAGTGACTCCATCACAGACATCGTCAGCTCGCACGCCTTGGCCTCCACAGACGCCATCCTCCTCGAAAACCTGAACTTCCACCTCGATAATGCCATCAACAGCAACTCAATCACCCTGCCCGCCAACCTCGGACTCAAACAGTAACGCCGCGCTCTCATTTCTTGATCTTCTAGTCTCGCCAGAACTTCCCCTTGTTGCTTGGTCAGTCTTGTGACTTGATCCTCAAGTCGTTTTAGATTGTAATCTACCTATATTTATTTCTGTCATGGCCACTTTTTATGCCATTCCTTGGAAATCCTCACAAAGTAGGTGTTCCTCTTCAGTTATGCCATCCAATTTGGGTTCAAGCGTGTTCCTCAGAACTCTAATTGCTTTCATTATGTCTCTGAGAGTGGGATCTGACTCATGAGTGGCTAGTGGTATCCATACCGTCTTCCGCCTCTCCCAGAGAAATGGTGTATTTATCTATCTGATTGTATTGGCCAGGATGGGAGCCTTTTGTGCGTACCATGGTTTACAAGGTCTACGGTTCAGGCATACGGCCTGCAGTGTGGGGCTGGATTCAGCACTCATGGTCAATACTTCAAGCTCTCTGGATGCTCTAATGGGTCCACTATTCTCACATTCAATTACAATAAAATGCTGGAGGTCTTCCGGCCCTGAGCTGACCTCTACGTTTCAAAATTCTTAATTCGTGAGCACCAGGCATCGGCAATAGTCCCTTATTTATGTACGGTCATTAAAGTTAGCATGGAGTGGCCCCCAAACTATGGCAACGATATTCGTTTGTGGCTCAGATCAGCGAGGGGAAACATCCCCATACTCCCAAGTCCAATATAGTCCTCTCAGGGCCTTAGTTGTGGGGCTCATTACCATCCCAAAGCTTGACTTTGCTCCTGCTGTGTAGAGATGAGTGTTGCCCCTCGGAGGTCTCGCCAATAGCTGTAGGGGGCACACTGGCTCAGCTGGCTGCTCTGCCTTTTCGCTGCCCACCAAGGGGAGCCCAGATGACCATCCGATAATTCGCCCATTCTCCTGTGGGCAGTTGCCTTTCCAGTGTCTTCACTCTGGCTCCGCCACACCCAACTCAACTCTCTGAGTTGGCGCCACCCTGACCCGCACAGCCGCAGTCTCCGGAGGCCCCAACAGTCACGCTCACCTCGGCCACCGCCCTCTCAGGATTGATGTTGTCAGGGGTCACCGCAGCCATGCGCACCCGGCAGGCCCGCAAATCACATCAGACCCCCCCGCCGGCCAGAGCCATCCAGATACCTCAGTTTATGGGTCTGAGTGCCACCGCGGGGCAGGGAAGTCAGAGGCGAGCGCCGCCATTTTGCCGCTCATCGTGGCTCTCTCCACTTGCTCCGGTTTTTGCAGCTATCACGTTTGGGGCAGCGGGCCCGATTCTGTATTCCAGATGGCTCCCCCCTGCAATCCTGAGAGTGGAATGTGCAATGAAGATGGTTTCTGTCGGATGGCTCGGGATTACAGCTCCGTAGTTCGAGGAGCCGACTCAGTGTGCGGCCATTCCTCTGGGCAGCAGGCCACGCCCCAAGAGAAATATAATTAAACAACAGTGCATAGTAAGACCAGATAATGAAACTACATTCACGGTTGTCTCTGACAAAGTAGTAAGGGTAATGTGAAATGTAATCTATATGGCGATTTATATTTGTAATTTATCTTTTTCATTAATGGTGAAGTCATGAGCATTGCATTGGGGTGTGAAGTTTGGTTTTTATGGTTGTTTTGCAAGTTAATTATTGCGCTTCTAGCCATAACTTGCAAACTTCAGTGGATTTCGGCTTTATTTCTAATCTTAATTGCATTTTAACTGTGGTTATTCAGTGAATTTCTCCACGGAGACTCTCCAGATTTTGAGGGTCCATGGTAGGCAGGGTAATACAATTCCCACGAAAACCTTCCTTAACAAGACAGATAGTAACAGCCTTCCACAGTTCACTCATTACCATCCTAGATTTCTGCACCTGAATCTACCTTTCACAATTTCTAAGACTATGCAGAAACTGCAGCAGATGGAGTGATTTGGAAGACCAGGCTGCCCTACTTACCAATAAGCTTCAAACAAGGAGACATCCTTCCAAAACAATTTGAGAAGCATGTTAACGGGCAAGGAACAATAACAGGGAGGCCTTGCTGGAAATAACAGGAAGGAACTCCGGGGAGAATATAACATGTATAACCTAGTACAACCCCCCCACTGAACGATGTGAAGAGGAGTATAACAGAGAAATGGCACATCATCAACGCTAGAAAGATGCATTAAAAAAAACACGTTTTGCATTGAAAAGATTGAGAAATTTAAGTGACTCTTTGGTCTATACTAAATGTGCAGAAAAGCTGATTCTCTTATTATTGACACAATTTGGAATCATCCAGAGGTGATGGATCACTTCCCCTGTGGTGGATGCAATGTTTCTCACTTGCAACCAGACAGAAGTTGACCATGCACTAATGAGAAAATGGCAACTGAAAGCCCACACTGATTGCAATACTAAGAATTCCATTTATGTGCTTCAAAGCCAGTGTTCTTTACGATACATTGGTATAACAACACGTCCCATAAGAGTGAGGATAAATAAACACAGCAGCACAATCAGCTGTCAATGCAGAGCAACAACACTGACGAATCATTATATAGATCATGGGCATACACCAATTGATATGAATTGCTTGATTATCAAGAGACTAAAAGATGGATCTGATATCCAAAAGAGACTCTAACTAAAAGAACAAAGATGGATATTCAGACTCTGCACAGATGTCGCTGCCCTCAATGATGCGACTCCTTGGACACATGTTTCAAAACATTAGAATACCAGTTACCAGTCATTTAGACGTTTGAAAAAATATTCTAGCTTCTTTTTTTCATCTTTAACATTTTTATCTTTATTTTCTTCTTTTTACTCCAGATTTTTGCTTTCTTGGGCACTTTCCTCTGGTCCCAGTGGGTTTTCCTGGTTTTTAGTCACTTAGGGGCATATTATCAAGCCAGGCGTTAAAATTATCGCCACTTTAGCGGCAGAAAACTGCCGCTAAAATGGCGACAATGGGCTTGATAATATGCTCTATGGAATTCCAATTGAAGCCCATGTTAGACGTCCTTCACACTTAACATGGGCTTCAATTGGAATTCCATAGAGCATATTATCAAGCCCATTATCGCCGTTTTAGCGGCAGTTTTCTGCCGCTAAAGCGGCGATAATTTTATCGCCTGGCTTGATAATATGCCCCTTATTTCTTAATAGGAAGTAAATGAAGTGACATGGAGTCATGTCTTCATCTGACCCTGATTCTGCCAAGTATGTCCGTTCAAGTCTTCTCCTGTTTCCACTTCTTTAAACCAGTGGCGTAACGAAACATGAGGG
Organism: Triturus cristatus; assembly: GCF_964204655.1. Lineage (NCBI taxonomy): Eukaryota > Metazoa > Chordata > Amphibia > Caudata > Salamandridae > Triturus > Triturus cristatus. The sequence goes on from NC_140589.1 coordinate 324,563,645, forward strand.
GCCTGTCTGCAAAGTACATGGAGGGTGTCCCCCTTTCTCCGCATCAGTCAAGAGCTCTCAGGCCAGTGACCCGCCATACTGCAGGGGCTCACCCCAACCATAAAAAAAGGATTCTGGTTCCTCTATTGGTCACATCGCCCTTTCATTGGGTGATTTACATATCTAAGCAAATGCTGCTACTGCGCCCTCCAGCAAAGCTACATAACACTGCCTCCAGCAGGCCCACCAAATACTTCCTCCTACTTGATGACCCACCTTCAAGCCAAGCCCGCTCAGTTAACCACCTCCAAACACAGACCACACTGCCTTCATGCCTGCTGCTAACACATCCATTACCTCTACTCTCACCCCTACGAAACCCACAGTTATGATTTTCCACCCGCCTTTAAAACCACCCCTCGAATGTCACTGCATACCCATGACCGTCGCCCACTGATCCCCTGTCCACCACCATCAGAAAGACTGATAGTCGGTACCCATCTAACCACTGCCTACCAGTAAAGACCGAGCCTTTCAGCTGCTGCCCTCCCCAATGCCACTGTAGTAGTTTAAAACATGTTAAATAATCTCTTCAACTGACCACCCCAAAAGAGTTCTTCCTGCTAGCCTCTACGGCATCAAAGCCGTTCCTGCTACTTTTCATCCTGTACATGATGCACACAAGAATATTAAATGTACAAAGGGTCCGATTTTTGTTTCCTCACACCAACATTAATTTATACTATGTACCCCACTAAACCATACCTCCTATCAAAGGCAAACCTGATTCCATGTGTAGCACCAGTCAGCAAGTACCCCAAGGACAAACACTAGAGAGAATGCGCGATTCATGGAATTAAACCTATAGTGACAACTTAGCATTTACCCACCCACTGTCAGCCCAGCGAAGTCTGCAACCGCACAGTAGCCATCAATACCGACAACATCTAAAGCACATTTCCACTTCCTTTCAATGGTAGCTCCTGATACATATACCTATGACTTCTGGGCGACATCTACCACAGACCACAGCATTCTTTGTCTCCGTAAAACTAACTGAATGCTGTTGGTGAACGCTTCTCTTCCCCCTTCCTTACTAATAACTAATGGAGAATAATGAAAAAAATATAGTATTTTCTTATTCAAATAGCGTATCAAGCACTTGCTGCCCACAGTCCTCACCAGATCCACACGTATCAATATTCAGCTATCGCACCTTCCTGTCAACCCTATTATTATCTAGAGATGTTTTATTATCCCTTCCATGAACTGGGAAAAGCAACACCTTGCACGAAAACAAGTCCCTTTAAAACCTTTGCTACTTATACAGGCTTGCAAAGCACTTACTTCTTTTACTAGCAGCCGTTGTAAAGCAAACAGGTAACTAATTCTAGGATTGGAATTACTGCTTAGAAGTGTGGAAGTTAATACTGAGACTTTGGATGATTATTTTGCCTGCATGCGCACACAATGCAATAATACAATTTAGCTTAACAAATTGTTCAGAAATTTACCGGAAGGTAAAGAAACAGCCCATATTATTTTTACAATGAATAATAGACAAACAACCACTTTATACCCCATGACATAAAAGCCTTAACGTGCACAGCTTGTCCAAATCCACGCCACCTTAATCAGCCCTGCCAAGTAACACACATCTGGCGTTAGACTAATGCATTTCAGTGTGGTGATCCGCATCACTGCACTGAAATGCAAAATTACGCATAACAGGCATTGCGCCTCCTCGGGTACCAGTGCTGCTAATCAATGCTGGTGTAGTATTATTTCCATGTGGCCGTCGTAAGTTTTCTGGTGCTTCCCCTGTCTTCTAAACGCGATGCAGTAAATTTTGTTATGCAGTACGAGCTGCCTGTGTGGTAGTCATGTAATGAATGTCCCTTTTCTATGCCCACAACATTTTGCAGTATTTCCATTGTATGTCCATAAAGTTAGGTCTTGCGGGGATTTGTTGCAGGCGCTTGCCGTGCACCGGTAGCCCTACAATGTCAGTCGTTTCAGCGACATATGCAAGGACTGGTGCCTGACGGGAGCTAGGAGCTTGAGAAGGGCACCGGAGCGCTGGAGAGGGTGATGTGACCCGGGATAACCTCCACCTTCCTGCGGGGAGCAATATGCAAAAACGGTGGCTCTGTATGAAGGAGCCGAGATCTAAGATTCCAACACGATGACACCACAGCGCTGAAGTGCCCAATTTCATTGCTGTTTTGTTGTTGGGGTAACAGAAATAACAATGAGTACGTTTTAAAGGAATAACATGCGGGAGTCTGTTTCCAGGTTGATTCCTACTTGTTTTCTTCGAAACTTTCACATGGCGGTAATAGCTACTTTCAGCAGCAGACATACCGGAATGAAAAACAAAAATGTTAATTGTGAAGGTACCGTAACTCCTGTGACCTAGGTGTATTGGTAACTCTTACCTGTGTCAGAGCGTTGATTTCTTCAGATGCAAAATAGATATATAGCTGCACTGATTAGGGGTGTTACATTGAGTAATTGCTAAATGAGTGACAATGGTTTCCGAAAGCGTTACTGTACACAGGTGACATTGTATTGATACAGGACAATACACTCTCGGAGTGCATAGACATAACCTCCCCTCCCCTTACTGCCATGAATTATTGCTCCTCAGAGAGTTAGCGCCTCCAGTCATCTCTCGAAGTTCCACTTGTTACTGTGGGCAGTCACCTCGCAGCCATCCAACGCCTGTTGGCCCTCCCGTAGTCCTCAATGCTCCTTTTTTGACTAGAGCCAATCGAGAGGCATGCTCTAACAGTCTACTATATTGACTCATCCAGCCTCTCAAGTTTGGGCCTCTGCCTGCTGGTCACAGGCCCGTGAGGCCCAATTCACACACACACACACACGCACACACACGCACACACACACACAGAAGAAGCCTCAAGTCCCCCTCCGTCCAGCAGGTTTTGTATTAATGCACCTATAGACCTTGCTCCGCAGACAAGCTGATTGCGCCGAGGGTCTAGCTGCCTACCGTGGTGCAACTCTAGTCTGGGAGCATCAGAAGCACCACTGAACATACTGCTTCAGGCTCGGATCTCCCCTCCTCACACTCCTGGCTAAATGGATGAAACACTTCAGACCAAGGCAGTCTAGACCACATACTCCTAAAACAGGTTAGATCCCAGGTGCACCCTACCTGAGACAGAAGTTCACTGAGGAGGCACTAGAGGGTAAGTCACTGGGTCTTACTGTGATTTTAGCATCCCAGAAACGGACTGATTACTTATAGATTAAAGCAGCTCTTTTTGGAAGGTTTAATCTGACCACAGATTAGCATTTAAAAAAAACTTTGCAGCATTTCTACACAGAGTAACCGGACATTATGGGAGGCCTGATTGGACCTTGAATGAACTGCCACTTTTAAAGTGCTGGAGTAAGTGTAACCTGGCGCAGGCAAACCTCTGATATCTGCAGAGAACATCCTATGTATTTATTTTGTAGAGTTACATTAACATGTAGCTGATGGAAAACTGCTTGGCGCTTGCAAGTTTGCAAAGACACCTGGCAGGCTTGTCACCAGGAGGGTGCAGAGGAATACACCTCAATTAGAGCACATTTTCACACTGATTCACTCATAGATGACAAGGTTTCAGATTGGTAAGTGTGACGCTTTCATAATTTAACTGTAAAAATGGGTGACATTCACACAGTCTGACTCTGCTCAGTTTTTAGTAGCCTGTTGTTAGCGCACTTTAGTTCAGTAGATTTCTTAGCGTTTCTAGTTGCTAAAATGGGCGTAATTTCTAATATTCATATGTTTCCCTCCTCTTCAGTGCTTCATTTTGCACACGAGAAAGTGTCACTCATAGTCATTGAAATGTCACTCATAATTACACTGAAATTATGAAAATGTCACACATCGCAATCTGAAACCTTGGCAGCTATGCTAAGTCTACCACACACAGCACATTTGAACATCTCATAATTCCATGCCACACAATTCAACTATAAGTAATTTAACCCTGCAACATTCCATACCACATAATTACAATCCTAAAATTAAAAAACAAATATTTCGACTTCACTCCATACCACATTATTCCACATAATAACATTCAACACAACTTAATACCACTCCCAACCACATAATTACACTCCACACAACACAATTAAACTACACATAATTCCACTTCAACCTATATAATTATACTTCACACAACATATTTACACTTCACTCCAAAACACATAATTACCCTCCACAAAATACAACTAGGCAACATGCTGCATAATTCAACTCTGCACAATTATTCACCACACCATGCCACATAATTCCACACGTCACACAATTCCACAATTCATCCCCACACAATTCGTCACACAACATAATTACACTCCACATAATATCACTCAGCACCACATAATTTACCTCCACTTAATTATGCTCTACTCCATATTGCATACATAAACTCCACATAAATCCAGTCTATGCCACGTAGCAACATTCCACATAACTACACTTCACACCATGCCTCATAATAACACTCAACATCATTTTCACTCAACAGCGCACACTTCCATGTCACACAAATTCAACTCTACACATTTCAATTCCACATAACATAAATCAACAACAAACTACATAATTCAAACCAACACAATGACACAACACACCACATAAATCCAATCTACACCACAAAATTGCACATCGTGCTACAATATTTAACAGCACACCGGAAGTGAACTCCACTACATACCACTCCACAACACAGAGTACCATTCCAGATAATCTGTCTCCATGACACACAATCCCACTCCACATAATTCCAGTACACTCAATAACACACAATTACTATCCACATAATTATACTGCACACCATACCACATTATTTCACTACACAGATCCAATCCACAACTAACAATTCCAATCTAAACCATATGTGACTTGCATATATGCAAATGGATATATTGCAAAACCATATATTGCAAATGCTTGTTTACCTTCCAATGCGTCCCAGCAGATCCTGTTCCTGGAGCTGCAAACCTTCTATTGCCCCTGTCAGCTCTGTGCTGCCTCGACTCTTCTCAGAGGCTGTGCTCTGTGGTGAATGCTTTCTCTGGGGCCCCCACCCCCATCCTTTTTCCGGGCCTGGCTCCTGGCTCTGACTGAAGAGAAACAATGTAAGTTGTTACTTTGTTTCTCTTCAGTCCTGGGTCAGCAGGAGGAACTCAGAGCAGGCTGCATAATGCAGCTGCTTAAGAGCAAACCTCTCACAGCTCTCTCCAGAAGAGCTGAGGGGGCCCCCTTCACCTACTGAAGACTGAGGGCCCACCCGCACCACGGGGGCTGCAAGGGTGTTTGTTTCGCACCTGATTTAAACATCTGGCCCTGGCAATAATAGCCCGTTCTAAAATGGAGTCTGTTTTTACTTTCTCACTCAGATAATGTCCTATCATACTTTTTTATTGCATCCACCCTCACACTCTTTTTTATCCCCCTTATTTTACCTCCTTCTGAAAGAAAATCGTATTTTACCCCGTCCTGGAGTTGTGTATATATTAGCAATCGGTTCTTGTATTTGTAAAATAAAGAGCTCTTATATTTCTCTTTGCACTTACCATTCAGCAGTGGTGGCCACAGTATGCTTGCGAAGTGGTAACGTCAGGCGGGGATCCTTCCTGCACATGGGAGCCAGCATTTGAATTGGCTCTGCGTCCCCAAGCATCCACAGTACAGGTACTAGACAAGCAAGGTAGGATTCTCACTGCACCTCCTCCAGACTAAAGTAAGCCCCCTTCAGAACATTGCACTAGGATGGCCGACTAAAGGATTTTCTTTTTACCGGATGGTTACCGCCATCTGCTCTCTCACACAGGTGGTTGAGGAGCCATCACTCCAAGTGTCCTCTAAGTGGTCTGTTTATCAGACCGACCTGGTATGAAGGAAAGTGTATTTTTACTTATCTTTTCATTTAGCATGTGTGTGTGATACTTTCACTTGTGACAACACCCCTCTGTGGACTTTCTATGTGTGCTGCATGTAATGGACTAACTGTGAGAGCACCACTATATAGTCAGGAGACATAACTCATGGATAATTATTTTATATTGTTTATTATTTCTCTTTTCTTTCCTTATGGAGTATCAATAATTATTTTTATTGTTATTTTTTCAAATCTATTTATAGTCACACATGAGACATTGCTTTTGCAACTAAATTAACTGAGTAGATTAGGGTCCATTTGTGGTCCTGATTAAATGCCTGGACCATTTGGGTGCACATAGGCATGTACTGTAAAACAAATGGCTCATTACTCTGCTTGATTGGTTCAGCCATTTCTATAATCATGGCACAGACACTCACCAGGAATAAAACACAGTTAAGGGAGTGTCAGTAGCCAGTTTTAATCTCCCTTACACCCAGTCTACCTTTCACTTTTACAGCCACCCACATTGGGCAGGGACTGGAGCTCTGGTGAACATTGGGCCAGAGGTAGAAAAGATCTCTGCCAAAGACCCCAATTCTTGGGAGTCCACTTGGAGTTGCAGCATCCACTCAGCGAGGAAACTATCCCGATGATAAAGCATGCCACCTAGTTGGGTTAAGGCTTTTGCATCCTTCAACAAAGGCTTCCCCTTGATACACAAACATCTCTAAAACAGAAGTCCTGTTAATGTTATGGCAGAGTAGCAGAACAGGCTGTGTTTTGAAGTGGCTACAATCCTATTTATCAAATAGACAACAGGTGGTAACCATGGCGCCATTTGCCTCCCCAAAGTCTCAGGTTTGTCACGGAGTACCTCAGGGCTCGGCAATAAGCCCGATCCTCTTTAACATCTACCTACGCCCTCTGATCCCTATTATAAAATCCTATGGGATCGACCTGGTCAATTACGCGATGACACTCAACTGCTTTTCTCTTTGGAAGGAAAGCATGCGGTGCCTATGAACATCTTCCAGGCGTGTATGGGCCAGGTCTCGGATTGGCTGAAGGCCAACTCCCTACAGTTTAATGGGGGGAAGACAGAGCTGCTGCACTATTCTGCAACAAGGAGGTCTAAACCCCTACTGGGCGAATTTAGACTTAGACCTGAGGAGGACCCTATAGTGGCAGCAAATACGGTTCGCAACCTAGGTGTCTTGGTGGATGAGGACCTCCAGATGCAGTCGCAGGCCAATAAAACAATTAGTATCTGCTTTGCCTTGTTGAGAGCCCTTCGGCGAATTCTCCCCCTTCTACCCAGTGATGCTAGACCCTTGGTGGTTAGAAGCATAATTCTGGGTAGACTGGGCTACGCTCTTAGGGACCTCCACTGGCTGTCCATCAGAGATAGAGTTAGCTTTAAGTCCCTATGCATGGTATATAGGGCTTTACATAATATAGGCCTGATGGCCCTGCGAGAGAGATTCTCCTGGTATGTGCCCAGAAGACCTCTGCGATCTGCCAGTCAAAGTCTGGTTTCCATTGCTAGAGTTAAGATGGCCAGGATGGGAGGCAGGGCTTTTGGTACAGCAGTGGCATGTCTCTGGAATGAGCTACCTCAAAACATCAGGCAAGCTGACTCCCTGATGGGTTTCAGGAAGAACCTTAAGACCTGGCTATTTGCCTGGACTAGGAAGTAAGCTTCCTGATTAGAGCGCAGTGGGTTCCTGCTGTCCTACTTTTCATATTCATCAGGTCTCTAAGCGCCAGGATACCCGTTGGGTGACAGCTGCGCTATACAAGCACCCCATACAATACAATACAATACAACAGCACACTATCACTATTATTAAACTGTCAGTTCAAATAGTTCCTTCCCATTTCCTGATTGTGCTACTAATGAAGGGCTTTCTGTATCTTCAGAGGATCTGCTTCTGCAGCTCCCCTAATGAAGGCACTGTACTTTGCTGAGTGGGTGCAATGTTTGTGGTGCCAGCTTTCCAAAGCTTTTTTTTGTTTTCAAGAAACAAATACCCTATGTAGGAGTTTTTTTGTGAAAAACAAACAGAATGGACCTGACTATCAAGGAATGTTTTCCACTCACATTGGAGTCATCGTTTGATTTCTGTGCCTGGCTCTGGCAAGTGTTCCATGCTTCTCCTCTACAAGTAAAGCTATTAATGGTCACTCTGCCCTAAATACAGCATGATGAATGTCACCATGACCTGGTAGACATGTGGCAAATGAGTGGCCAAGTCAAGGGTTTACACTGGTGAAGTTAGTTAATCCAATGGTTCTCCACCTCTAAATAGGATGGAAGAAATGTATGTATGGGAGAGCCACTGATTTCAGTGTTGCTTCTGCTCTGCCAAAATCTAAAAGGCCCCCTAACATTCACTGAATGCACTGGTTTGTTGAGTGAAAGCTTGGGGGCTTATTTACAAGCCCCTTGTTCCACTGGTGCATCACTGTTTTTGATGCTCTGGTGGCGCAGAGTGCAGACCTATATCTATGAGGCCATGCACAGCCACTTTGCGTGGCTTTTCATGGCCTCGTAGATATAGTGTAGGCAACACAGTGCAAGTGACTTCATTGCCTTACACTGCGTCAGCGAGGTGTTCCATCGACGTTGCGGTGGTTCCCATGCAACACCCATGGGTTTTGAAGCAGTCTCAGATTCACAAGAAACTGTAAACCTGGGAATGCATCAAAACGGTTCACCTCCCCAGGGCAGGAATAACAATGAGAAGCATGTTTAGTTCTCCTGATTTTGTTTCTCTTTCTATGTGTGCTGAATTTTCCCACTCTCATAGAAAGAGGAAGGCGCCTCCATGGTGTCCCTTCCTTCAGAAAAACAATCCTCCCAACAATGCATACACCCTTGCATGGGTGCCTGGGTTGGCGCAAGTCAACCCAAATGGCACCAGCGCAGTAGGAAAGGACAGGAATGCACTTTATATCATAAATAAAGCTCATTCCTGCCCTTTTCTTTTGACGCAGGGCAGCACAGCAAAGTGACTTGCTGTACTTCCCTGCATCAAAAACTCGTACTTGGGGTCATTAGTACCAATAAAAGCCCTGGAACAATCTATCGGAAAATGTGCTTTTTTCATATTCTCGATTTGCAAATAAACTGTGTCTTGTCATTTTCAAAAGACTAAAAAAAAACTCAACATGCTTTACATTGATATGAGTTCTTTTACTGTACTAAATGAGATATGGTATATATGTCTTATTCATTATGCTGTTTTCACACGAGTTTAACGATTTTGCCATTTATAGGAACTACACCGTGTTTTTAATTATGTTATCATGGCCAGTGATCTTGATCCAATTATCTTACTCATAGACAATTCCTTTTATTTAATTAGTCACTGCAGTGGCAGGAGGAGTGCCTTGCATTGGAAATTAATATGTTATTCTCAAGACATCAACATAAACAAAAAACTAATGATTTTAAGTGCTTGTTATACGAATACACTTTGGGGCTTTTTTATGATACCCCTGCATCACTTTTGCACCATGCCAAGTGGTATATATGTGACGCAGGGCTCTCATAAAGATATATAAAGCCACATAAATCAGTAAGGCTCAAATTTCGCTGCGTCACATTACTCTGCGCCCGGGAGACATTCCATGGGCATTGCAGTGGGTTTTCCCACTCAACAACCATGGAATTTGACACTGTCCCAGATGTACAACGTGATGTAAACCAGGGCCTGACTGGGAACCCAAAGCAGCCTTGGCAATTTTGGCAGACCAGCTCCCCTGCTGCTTTTGTTACTGGGGGCTGATATAGTAGTGTAGTATAGCTGATATAGTAACACTGCTGCAAAACCACACCCAAATAACAATAACAGCCCCCACCACTGCAAAATCGGCCACTAGACTTCCAGCTTCCCGGGTAAATGCCTGCTGCGACCAGTCTGGCCCTGTTAATTTCTCCACGTTTTTTAGGTCTCGCTGAGCCAGCGCGCATGTGCTGCTAGCGAGACATTTTGTAAGGGACTTTTCAAAGTGCTACCACTGGCATAGAGCTACAGTGCACGAGGCGTACACGCGCGCAAAGCAGCCATATGGCTTTATGTCGCTTTCCCTCATAGCCTCCTCTCCGCCCCATTCCCTGCTGCTATTTCACACCAGTTTTCTTATGCACAGAACTCCCTCTTCTCCCCCTCCCCTCTCCACAGATTGCGTCTCGCGGCCGCTCGCGCGACCAATGCATGTTTTAAATATGTTTGTAAAGTACAATCAGTGATGTGCCGCTCCTAACCAAGTCTATCTTCAACAGCGCACAGCTCAATCCTTCAGTTCATCACACTCCAGGGCAAGCAGTGTTGTGTTTGTTTTTATTGGCGAGTGCTGTCCTAGCTCAGCAGACCGGATGAGGATCTGGGCAACAGCAGCTGTTTTGGGGCCACCACTATTTTCACATAGGATAAACACAGCACATTCTGTTAGAGCAGCATCGGAAGCCGAAGCCAAATCTTTCTCCATTGCTTTGTATCAAAGACAACTTTTTCCTCAGAGATAGACTGCAACCAGTTACAGAGCTCCACAGCAACAAGAGTAGTCACGGTGAGCCAAAACTATTTTCTATTATAAATCTTTTATACATGCCTTTTGTTTCACAGCTTCTCTTTTATATTTAAGTATTTATTTACGAAGGAAAGGGCAAGGAAGCATGGGTGCCCATTTGAAAACTTTTCGCCCACCTCCTTCCACCCGTCTGTTTGCTCTGTCCACACATCATACTATCCCCGTCAGTGCTTTGAACCCCCATAGTGTAGTCTGTTTCATGAGAATGCCGAAGCAGCGCTGTATTTTTATTCATGATCAAGGCACTCCCAGCACCACCCCACCGTTCCCCTCCGGTCGCCTTCATTTTTCATTGCTTCAATACGTAGGTATTGTGGGGAAAGTGCCCTGGTTTCTTTATGCTTCCATCCCTTCCTAGGCAGTGGCATGCAGGGGGCCAACCCCTCTCCCCGTCCAGCCCTCTGTGTGCATTCGGCTCGCACAGGACTATTAGCAGCCTGTCTGCATCTGTGGTGCTTTCCAGGGTTGGAGTGTGTTGTACACCCAGAGGGTTGGGTCAGCAGAGGCTGTTTGTGCTTCCATTGAGTTTCATTGATAAACAAGTCCCTGTATGAATAATATAGTCTGATGACATTCCGGCAAATAGAACAATAACGATTCATTGCAAATATGCAAAATCTAATCTGCATTTTAAGTAATGGTATATTTGGAGGTTGAAAAAAATGCCAGTTTATGCTGGTTTATAAAGTACCACAAAATGACTCAAAACTTCAAATAACAGCTCGAATAAATGCAAACAATCGTATTAACCAAACCAGCATTCTTTTGCAGGGGCGAGGGATGATTTCAGTACACTGTCACCGTTCTACTTGCTCAACTTTTCTTGTTCACAAATGAAGAGGTCACCCGCCTCTAAGATACTCCAAATCACTAATCACGCAAATCTAGCCTACAATCAACACAAGAGATAAAGACCTAGCTCCGATTTAACGCAGATAATTTATTAATCTGGTTTACTACCAAATGAAAATATACTGACGGCAATATTAAGATGAGTTCTTGCGCTGTAACGTCCAGCAGCTTCAAGGTGTGTGCTTGTTGTGTGCATGCATGTGCGTGCACAGTATGAGTGGAAAGGTGCATGTCTATGGGTATCTCTGTGTGGAAGGGGCTATTTGGAGTATGTCTGTATCAGTATGTTTGTTGTGTGTTTCTTTATGTGTTCTTTCTGCCTGTGGGTGTGTGTACATGTGCAAGTATGTCTGTGTCTACCTACGTGTGCTAATGGCCATCTGTGGTTCTCTCCGAGTTGTGCTTGTGTATGCATACATGTATGCATGTGTGCATCTGTTTTTATTTGTTTTGTAGACGTGCTTACCTGTGTGCTCGTTAGTATGCCTGTATGTGGTGGTAATCTCTTCTAGCAAGACTATGGTTCTGTGCGTGTGCTTGTTCAATGCATGTGTTTCTGCGCGTGTTTCAGTAGGTCTGTATGTACATTTCTTTTAATTCAAGTGTTTTTGTATATGCGTGTGAATGGTGTGTTTCTTAATATGCATGGGGTTGCGTGTGTCTTGGTGTAGGCTGGCTGTGCGGTATGTTTGTGTTTCTGTATGCTGTGTCAGAATTTGGGTAACTTTTATATACGTTTTGTGTGTGTTTGTGCATGTATGTGTCTTTGTGTGTGACTGTCTGTATTTCTATGATGGTATGTCCTTTTCCGGTGGGTGTCTGGTTGAGGTATGAGTATTTGTCCAGGTATAGCCGGAGTGACTGTTTTGCAAAGCACAGCATATAGGGCTGGCAGCCAAGACAAGAACGCACAAAGCAATTTCTTTGTTGTAAATCTGCAGTTGTGGTGCGAGCGGTCTCCTAGAAGGGCTCTTTATCACTGCTCCTCCCTCAGCTGGCTGGCACTGGTTCACTGTGCTGTTACTGAAGCATCTCTGCCTGTCTGCCATTTAAGTGGCCTACTTATGGGAAAGTATCAATTAGCACAGTGGACTTATGCAAATTCCCTGTATTTTCACACTGCTCAAGTAAGCGTTGCCAAGTTGGCTTTAAAATTCTGAATTCCACGTACAGAGGTCTAAATGGATTCATCCAAGGAAAGCAGCAAGTAAGCAACATCAGGAAAGGCTGTCTGTGCCATATGAAATTTTACCCTAATTCCCATTCCGTTTTATGAGCAGGGCATGCTGTACATTGCAGCGCATGCTGGTAATTGTTTGTACATTTGACCGCTATCTCCTTACTGGTAAACCACTCTTTGATCATTACAAAGAACAGAAGTCTCCAACCTTTTCTGTAATGTAAGCTACTGCTGTTCAATGAAAATCCCCCGCAGCTTCTATTTCAATAGTGACCACATTAGGCAAGATTACTTTAGTGGGCATCTGATGCAAGATTACCAGTAGAGATCCCCTCAGTGCATCATGGAGGGTTGCCAGAAGAGATATAACAAGCATTGGCATAGCCGAGAGGTATCGCCTTTGGGACCTTATAAGTGCTTAGACATGCAACAGTTGATTTTGTTGCAGCAAGGATATTGTGCTGCATAACTAAATACTTATAAGGTCCCAAAAGTGAGACCTATTGGCTATGCCAATGCTTGTTTCCTCTTTGCATGTGTGCTGCATTCTGCAGTACCCATAGAAAGGCGGAAAAGCCATGCAGGATTTTTTGTGCAGGAAGGTGCCCTTTCCTGCACAAAAGAAATCCTGCCTGCAACGGAAGCACTACGTTGGCGCTATTCTGCCAAAATGGTCTCAGCGCAGGCAGAAAGGACAGGTATGCACCGTATTGCTTAAATACAGTGCAATCCTGCCCTTTCACTTTGGCATAGGGCAGCACAGCAAGGTGCCTTGATGCGTTGTATGTTTTTATGGCCATCAGATAAATCCTTTAAAAAAACACACGGTCACAATGTCTATGGGGCTTTTCTTCCCCTCAGAGCATCAGTAAACGAACTACTCGCACTCCTCCTCCCCCCAATCTTTTCAGAAGAGCGCAAATAACAAACTCCAAATGAAGCCAACATTCTGAGTTGTGCCATACTTGTTCTTCTGATGTAAGTCTGAATACTGTGAACCGTGAACAGCTGTAACAAGGTCTGGGGAAACTGGGGGATAGAAAACCCTCAAATCCCTCAAACACAATGGCTTGCACGTTTGCCACTCGGCCGTTTTTTTCTGATGAAAGCTGACATTCTCTGTTAGATATATTATTTACTTTTGCTTGCAAGCACGGATAGCTGGCAGCTCCAGCACCGCCTGTCTAGGGTAATTTACAACAACGCTGCAGACCACACGAGAATTAAACAGTGAGAGTGCACCACAGTTTTAAATATCTTATGAGCTAGGAGAGAAAACACGAAGAATTATATTTAGCCCGCTCAGATTCCTTTTGTCAGGTCAGAGCATCTGCCCACTCAGCTGCTATTCATTCCAGTAACCTTTGCCTAGCTTTACTCTAAACGCTTTCTTGCCTTTAGAGTCTGAGAACAAACAAAAGAACTATTTGGCCCTCAATTTAGAAGCAGCGACTATTTAAAGATAAAGTAGATAAGTGTAGGCAGTCTCAGAAAGAACGACAGCATAATAAATACACTTGCAATTATGAATGTTTCTGTTTGATATACTCGTTGTTTTTTGTTTTGGAAGGGTGTGCATACAGAACTTGTTTTTTCAGGCTCCCCAGATGGAAGGCTGTGAATGACCGTGCGTATAGAAGTAGCCCATGAGTAAAACCAAAAATACAGTGATGCTCCGAACCTAGAAGATGGCCGCTCCATCTTAAACCTTTCTGTCTGCATGTGAGCTCTTACTGAGGAAGACGGTGAAGACCTTCTTACTCTTCTTCCAAATACTCAGCGAGGGAGGCCCACATTGCTTTGAACCTAGGATTCTGCACACATCGTTGTAGTAGCCGCTACGCCGCTTCGGAAATTGTAGCGATGCGGACAGTGTTGGATTTTGACCCCTGCTCTTGCAAAGGTAAGCCTTTCAGTCAGTAGCGCCCGGTGTTGTGGACAAGTGGCGGGGCGGGCGGGCGAAGGAAGGGGATGGGGAAGAGGTGGGCATAGAGGTCGCGAGTTGGTAAAATAAAAACAAAATAATAATTAAAAAAAGCTTACCTGCAGCCGGCCACGTCCTGCTCTTCTGCTCCTCTTCTTCAGGTGCAGGCTCCCAGACTGACCTGCAGCCAATCAGAAGCTGCTGCCGTGCATGAGAGCAGCTTCAGGATTGGCCTGAGCGCCCTCGATTTGTGCTCACAGGCAGACTGGGAGCCTGTGCCTGCTCTCTCCAGCCCAGCAACGCAGCGGGGTTGGAGAGAGCTTCAATGGTCATGATGGTTTGGCCGGCCTCATGCTCACTGAAGGCAGTGTCAACCACTCCTCCTGTCCTCCCCCAGGCCCGCCCCCAAGACTCAGCTGGAGAGGAAAAATAAAACTAGTGTTTATTATCATTTTCTTTTTCCTTTCCTGACATTTTTGGGGGGTGACTCTCCTCCGCCATATTGGAATAGCTGCTGCTGCTCTCAGTGACCATGACGAACAAGCATTGGCAAAGTTAAAAGGTGTAGCCTTAGCAACCTGTTTTAAGCTTACGTATTTGTATTTTTGTTGCAGTCCTATGCCACACAAAAAAAGAAACATGTTGTCACCTAAACGTTCCCTCCATACCCCTATAATAGTAATGTGAAATCTAAAAAACATTTACTGATGTGGTCATTTTACTTGAGATGTTTTTTTAAAAAATAATTCTTACAGTTGTGACATACATTTTATTATTTATTATTTGCGAAGGAGACATGAACAAATAAAGACCTAATCAAGTGTCGTACGGCTTGTACCAAGTGTGGTAAAACTTTGCATTTGTCAGACAACATAAACATTGGGATAGTGCAAATCTGATTTCCAGCACCCCCTCAGGAGATGTTGGCCTATAGTCCCGCTAGCTCACAGTGCACCATCTGAACCCCTAACCTTACAGGGTAACAAATTAGTGTGTAACCTCAGAACATGACAACCCTGACTCCCCAAGGAAATCGTGGTAACAGATCTTGAACTTTTTAGTTTGGGCTTTTGTGCATACCCGAAGAAGTACATGGGAAATACTCAGGATTTACAATATTTATTGTAGTGTGGTAAATAATTTTCCTTTACCGGGACTGAATTTGATACAGAAACATAATAAAATAGCTCAGTAAAATGAGAGGCAGAATCCGTGGTATTAGAGGTTCGGAATGGGCTTTATTCCAATACTCGATTATAATCGGATGCTCCAAGTTCCGTCACCACGAAGGTTCAGGAAGTGAAGTACATACATTATTGACATGAAATGGCTTTTATAGTACATACATTACAATGAAGCGAATACAGTAGGCGTAACAATTGATAAGGAAAATGACGATATATCTACGTAACCAAAAAATGGGTGTAATAAGGAGTAAAAAGGAACATAATTGGTTGTGATGTCATGTATAGGTGGATCTATAAGATAATACTTGGCATAGATGCGCGCGCAGCATTATGACGTGTGATTGACGTGTAACTAGGGGGTGAAGGGGACTTGACATTTAGCTCTACATGTGGAGACAAAAAGTCTGGGGGGTCAAGTCAACCTAATCCCAAATCATATCTAACATCCTATGTTTAAAGAACTATGTTATCCACAAAGGAAGGACTCTCGGACAGAATCTATTCTATACTGACTGTGCGTGCGTGTACAAGCGTCTAAGTGTCTACACTAAATGCGAGGGGGTAGAAATATTCCATGGTGATAGGACTATGAATTACTTGTATTAAGACAGAGAAGCCGGGCCCTTTGCTTGGTAGCTGGAAGAATGTTTACTTAAACTACTAGGCAGGACTGCATCGGCTGAGGGGGAAGCAGATAATTCGAAGGTGAAATACAGTTCTTGGCAGAGAATAGGCTGATGTCAGGCTTCATGAGCCGCGTAGAGAATGAGACAAAGTTCATGGTCACAGATGCAGGCTCAGACTGGAGCTTTCAGAGGCAGAAGGCAAGAAGAGTTTTGATGACAGAATCAGGGCCTACTTGCTTGGACTGTAAAATGGCATAAGTGAACCATATAAAGCCGGTGGCCTTTTGTACTTAGGAATGGAATATCCGGCCTATTCATGGTGGATCTGACAGAGAACATGTTGACGGTGGACGCACATGTATTTGCGTCTTCATAACTGGAACTGGAGGGAACATACATGTACTTGTAACATGTACATAGAACCGTTGGGGTCCAAGATAGGGGACATAACTGACCAGAAAAATCCATATTTCCACATTCCCTCCTTGTCCCCTACTTGCCCGTTAAGAGATATCAATCTTCATTAATCCATTGATCTGTTCATATAGCATCATTTGTTCTTCTTTCTTCTTCCGGGGTCTTGAATGAAATCTTGGTGGTGGAATACACGATGTGGCACACAGACCACAAATCGCTGGTCCACATTGCAGACATAGACAGCAACTGAATAGTATGAGAAGGCCAATACCTAGGAAGGATAGAACTCTCCATCCCCAGGCTGATATCACACTCCAAAACCAATTGGACCAAGTCCAAGTGCCTGGGTTCTGGTGTATCTGGCTTACAATCTCATGAAGGCGAGTTATAGCTTTATATACAGATGGCGAATTCTCTGGTATGAATACGCAGCAGCTTGATCCGATGACCCTACAAGCTCCGCCCCTATCAGCCAGGATGACGTCAAGGACAAGACGATTTTGAAGCACAACAATCCGCATAGCAGACTGCTCTTCTGTTAAATTGCCTAAGGCGGAAATAGTTTCATTCACTACTGCTTCAAGGGTTCTAGTTAATCTACGTATTAGTTTACTATTAGTAACAGTACCTATATAGGGAAAGATGCCTTTATTGAAAACTGTGTATTTTTCCCATGCTGTTTCAGTGTAATCGACAATCGGGAGATCTCTCCGCTCTCTATTGTGTACTAAATGAATATTTCTGTAATAATCAGGAGGAGCTAGGAAAACAGGTGGCAAAAGGAATGCAATGTAGCAGGTACCATCCCAATCTAGAGGTAGACGCATATATGCAGTCTGACCACATATAAAGTAGGAGTGGCGATAAGCTCTGAACGAGGATTTGCCTTGATCACTGAATTCTACTGTAGTAGTGCATTTACTATGGCCCATATGTATGGAACCAACCTTTCTTACACACAATTCACCTTTTGCTGGGAATACTGACATGGTGGGTAAGACTAGTTCAACTTCGGTTACGACATTTAGAATCATGAGATTAGTTGTAAAATTACCTAATCCATATACTTCATTTTCTAGATCAGTTCCTGTTCTTTTGGGGCGACCCTCCTTGTCAGGGTAGCAGACCTTGAGTAAAACTAGGTTTAGGTTTCCCCATACCCACTGATCTTGGAAAACTGCGGTGTCTGAGTCTATGGAATTGATTAAGCTAAACCATGCTCCACAGGAGCCATTATGTGTAAACGGATGTGGAAAGAAAGGCAAGACTCCTTCATAATTCTGATAGGGAGGGAGTCGGCCACACACCCAACAATTAGTTGCATTACTAGTCTGATGGGAATGATGTAACATACTAATGAAAGTGTTATTGCGCAGCGCAAGTCTATAGGACAATTCATGCGGGGGTAAGTCACTAAAAGAATGTTCTGCAATAACATTGTGAACATTTCTGGCAATAGGGTAATATATGTGCAACAGCATACTTGTAATAATTATTAAAAGACTTAAGGAAAACAAAATTAATAATGTCACTATACAATGGCTACGCAGTGATTTACAATACGCCTGTCGTTTCATCATTTTTCGCGACTGTCCATGATTCAGGTCTAGAGGATACATGTCAGAGACAGATTCAACCGCTTCACCTAGGAGAGGACTTAAACAATCAAACCGTCTGACGTTCTAGGCCTCAACTTAACTTTGTAGAGTTCGCTTTCAGTTTTTTCCACCAAAGGAAGTTTTGAATCAGTCTGTGAGGGAGTGCAGGGCACAATGTCTATATCCGAGGATAGTCCATGAAATTTCTTGATATGACTTGAATGAATCCAGCCCTTGCGGCCCTCAATCTTCACGGCTGTTCTTGTGGTCAGCAGAACCAACTTGGGTGTCTTCCACCTGGGCTCCAGCTGAGTCTTTCGGTCGAAATTTCTCACAAATACAATATCACCCGGAACTACGTCATGGGGTTTCACCTCAGTGTTGTCGGGAAATGCTGCAGCAACCTGTGAACGACAAGATTGTAGTGCAGACATCAAGGAAGCCAAGTAATCTGTCAGTATATTACAGTCAATATCAGTTATTTTGCGTGGTACAGGCGTCCCCCACATATTTGGTGGTCTGCCGAAGATCACCTCATACGGGGATAGCCCTGTTCGAGAGTGTGCTACCATTCTCATGTAAAAGAGTGCAACTGGTAATGCTACTATCCAGTCGACACCTTTCTCTCTGCATATTTTGGACAGTCTGATTTTCAGTATCTGATTATGTCTTTCTACGAGACCTGCTGCTTCGGGGTGTCGGACACAGTGGAATTTCCACTGATATCCTAGCAGAAGTGAAACATGTTTCATTAATTCGGATGAGAACGGCTGGCCGTTATCTGAGTAGACAACACGTGGTAAACCGTAGCGTGGGAAGAATTCTCGAACTAACTGTTTGGCAGTAGTCGGGGCAGTGTAATCTGAAACCGGGTATGCCTCCGTCCAACGAGACAGAGCGCAGACAACTACGAGAACATATTTGAATCCTCGACATCGTTCCATCTGGATATAATCCATCTGGAGGACTTCAAAAGGGTGATCAGGAGGATGAAATCCACCCTGTTCTACGGGAACGCTTTTTCCTGGGTTGAACTGGCAACAGATCATACAGGTACGGACTTTTTGTTTGGCTGCTGCTCGTAAATGTTTATTGAACCAAATGTGTTGAATGCTGTCTAGCATAGCTTTCTCTCCTAGATGCGCTGGACTATGGATAGTGTTAATAATGACTTGGACCATTGAATCAGGAAGGAACCATACAGACTTTTCCTTCGTCATCCATCCTTGGTCCGTTTGGATCCCTCCTAATCCAGTCCATTTCTTTATTTCGTCTGGTGTAGCATGTGTCTGTATGTCAATTACGTCAAGAGTAGGATCTTTAACTGTCATACAATGTGTCGGCATCGGGACTATTGTCTTTGTCATGTCGGATGTTTGTGTTTGAGCAGTCTGTTTAGCTGTTCTGTCCGCTAAATCATTGCCTTGAGAAATGATATCAGTAACCTTCGTATGAGCCTTACATTTCATAATTGATATTGCAGTAGGTAGATGTATTGCATCTAATAAGGCATGAATGAGGGGTCCGTGCTGAATGTGGGCACCGTGGGAAGTTAAATAACCTCTCTCTCGCCACAGCACGCCGAAGTCATGTACAACTCCGAATGCATATCGTGAATCAGTGTATATGTTGACCCTTTTACTTGTGGCTTGAATACAGGCTTGTGTCAGAGCAATAAGCTCTGCGGCTTGAGCTGACAAAGTATTTATACGATTTGTTTCAATGACTTCAGTATCTGTTGTGACTGAGTAAGCAGCCACCAACTCTCCTGTACTTGTTCTCATACATGAACCATCTACATACAATGTCAGGTCTGGATCTGACAATGGAACATCTGTCAAGTCTTGTCTAGGTTTCGTCGTTATAGTAATAACTTCAATACAGTCATGGGCTAGTGGGTCTGTTCCGGTTACTGGCAAAAGTGTGGCAGGATTCAATGTGTTACAGCGTCTGATTTCTATGTGTGGCTGAAACAGTGTAAGTTCGTACCCTGTGAGTCGTGCTATAGTCAAGTGTTGTGTTTGCGTTCTATTCACGAGGACTTCTACTGTGTGTGGTACTTGAACTGTCAATGGATGTCCTAACACTATGGCATCGCTTTGTCTGATTGCTAAAGCTGTCGCTGCTACTGATTTCAGGCATGCAGGCAAAGCCTGAGCTACGGGATCTAATGTGCTAGAAAAATAAGCACATGGTTTGTGTGATCCTGCTTGTTCCTGTGTGAGTACTGACAAAGCAGTACCTTCGCGTTCTGTAACAAAGAGTGTAAACTGTTTTCTGTAACATGGCGTTGCTAAAACAGGTGCTTGACATAAAGCTTTCTTTAGGCTTTCAAAAGCTTGCGTATGTTCCTGGGTCCAAGGGAGAACAGTCGATGTGGCTGCCTCCTGTGTTGTCAACTGAATGAGTGGTTTTGCTAGAAATGCATACTGAGGGATCCACTGCCTGCAGTATGAAGTGAGGCCTATGAAAGCCCGCACCTCCTTTTGTGTCTTGGGTATTGGCATGTTAGCTATTAACTGAATGCGGTCTGGTGTAAGCTGCCTTCCCTCCTTGGACAGCGAGTGTCCAAGATAAATAACTCGCTGGACACAGAATTGCAGCTTAGAAGGGGACACCTTGTGCCCCTTTTCGGCTAGAAATTGTAAAACTGTCAGTGATGCTTTTTCACATTCAGGTTCGCTTCGGGCGGTGATCAGCAGATCATCGACATATTGAAGCAGAGCAGTGTTAACTGGCATGTGGATACTGTCAAGTTCTCGTTTCAGTGCTTGGCTATAGATGCTGGGGCTTTCTGTAAATCCTTGAGGTGCGCGTGTGAATTTAAAGCTGCGTCCATTTAAACTAAATCCGAATAAATATTGGCTTTCCGGATCTATTGGGATGCTGAAAAAGGCATTCTTGAGATCGATTACAGTAAAGAATGTTGCTTCGGAATCAATGGCTGTCAGTAATGACGAGATATCTGGGACCACAGGGAATTGTGGCACAATGCATTTGTTTAATTCGCGCAGATCAATAACCAATCGATATACTGGCGGGGCCTTTGGATCTGTTCGTTTAAGAATCGGAATTATCGGTGAATTACATATATTGGAGTCGGTTTCTACAACCACTCCTTGGGTAATGAGCTCGTCAATGATTTGTAGTAAAGCCACTACAGCATCTGGGGGTAGCTTGTATTGTCGCATTCGTGGTAGCACCACTCCTGCCTTTAATGTGACTCGATATGGTGTAATATTCATGCAACCAACATCAGTAGGGCCTTGTGCCCATAGATGTGTCGGTAAAGTCTGCAGTCGGAGATCCATGTCTCTAGATACATAGTGACCCTTAAAATCACGTAAAAACAATCTTACTCCTTCCGGAGAACAACATATTATGGCTCCTAGAGCTTTTAACGTTTTTATTCCTAATAGATTTTCTGGACATGATTTAGTAAGCAATAAATCTGTAGTTCGGGTCAGAGGTCCTATCGTAAGTGGCAGAGGTTGTGACACTTCATTAACAATAGGTTTTCCTGAAAAACCAAGGGAAATATTTTGTGAGCCTGAGAGGGGTGCCCCTGGAACCTCACTACGTTTTATAGTTGTTCGACTTGCCCCGGTATCGAGTAAAAATTTTCTGTCTTGGCCTAACAATTCACTGTGTACATAAGGTCCTTCTTGATCTACAGGTATCTCGATAAGGGGTAAGTCAACTTCCCTCTCTAGGCTAGTTCATGCGTAACGCTGGTACTCAGGATATTCATACTGTGCGGTCTGATACATTTGTCGTGTTGTTGTCTGTGTGGCAGCAACAGGCAACGCTGGTGCAGCTGGCACGAACTGTATTGGCTGTTGTGCGGCTGGCATGGCCTGGGCATGCTGCAGAGCTCCTTGTTCATTCTGATCTTGTCTAAGTGGCCGTGATCTTTCTTGCGTTTTACCTATGGCGATATTATGTTTTAAAACTGGACAATCGTGTACATAATGACCTGGCTTTTTGCAATAATTGCATGTCCCTTTTACAGGTCCTGCTGAATCAGAATGTGTCATACCCTTTTTATGTCCTTCAGCTGGAACTGTCTGAGAAACTAGCATTTTCATTTTTGTGTCTTTCATGCGTCTGTGTTCATGTTCTTGTTCCTCTCTAATTCTATTGTGATGATACTGTAACATTTGTAACATTTGTGATGGAGTGTTACCTTGCCAGGTACTCTCGAATTTTAATACTCTATTCTTTACTTGGGGCAGGGCATTCTCGACTAATTTTGTTACAAACAGATGTGGGTATGATTCGCTGCTTGCTTTTATGCCACTATTTATACCAAAACATTTTTCAAATCGGGCATAGTAATCACTAGTGTCTTCATCTTGCTTCTGTTTACAGGCTGAAATTGTACCACAATCTTCCTTTTTCGTAGTTAATAAACGTGGCAGTACCTGTACTAGTAAACCTGGTAATGCCTTAGTTTTGTCCCCAAGCCCTGCTCCTGCAGTTCGGGCCTTTTCTTCTGCTTCTAATGCTGACCATTCTATCTTTTGGTCTCCTACCTCCCACTCTTTTTCCTTGAGTTTTTCGTAAATACCAGCAGGCATCAATACCTTCAGTATTGTCATAATGTCGGGATAGGTATACTCCCCCATGAGTAACATGTCTTTAATTTCTCGGTGAAAACCCGCTGGGTCTTTGTCATGACTGGGTACCACTTTCTTCATTTGTAACAATTCTATTTTCGATATGGGCGTGTATACAAATACGCGCTTGAACTCGTTGTCCTCGCCCTTTATTGGGTGCACTTCTCGTAAGGGATTCTGTCTATCCATGTGATACGTGGTTCTTTCCTTGACGGGCAATGAAACATGTTCTGAACATACAAAGAGAATATATTGCTTTCTTGATTCTAGAATTTCTTTAATTAATTTAGTACCTGAACCTCTCCATCTATTCGTGAGTAATTCAGTCAATATGTCGGGTAAGGGACCAGGATCTGAATGTTGACTCCGATATAGTATAATGAGTTGTTGAATCATATAAATCCCAGCTAACCTCTGTTCATCTGGGGTGAGATTCAAAAATGTGCGTACTACTGTATCATCACTATATTTTCCGGGACTGTCCACCCAATGGACAGCTGCCCTGGCTAAATCTTGTTCATCCATAGAATCGAGAAAATGATAACCCCTTCGTTCTCGGAGTAGTTTGTCAGCTGTTTGGAACGAATGCTCGTTAGACCTTATATGGACTATGGGTGTTGGGAAACCTCTGTTATTGTCTGGACATATCGGGCGTATCGGGTCAATAAGACATCTCGTACTATTATAAGATCTTCTTTTACCTACATATGCTATAGTTTCTGACTGTCCTGTGGGCGGTCCTGACCCTTCTTCCTCGCTTTGTTCGAACTCGTCTACCTCTAATCTCTCTTCGTGTAGGCGTTCTATTTCTTTACGGATCTTTCGGCACATGGCTATTATACAATTTTGTTTATCATGTCTCCCTTCTGATATATTCTGGCTCCATCTTGTAAGAATTTGCATTGCTTCCGGGTCTACCCCCGGTCGGTCTTGATTTCTGATCACACAGTTTATGAGGAAACGTAACAGTTCCCCCTGTATCTCTACTTTCTGGTATTCCATAGCTCTGTGAATACATTCTGGATCTCGCCCTGTTTGGACAAAATGGTATATATTATCTAGATGCGCAGTCATTCCTGGTAACTTCCCTAAATACACTGCGGCTCGTCTGATACGTAATGACGCCTAGTCAAGGGTCATTTCGTCCTCTTTACCGGGCACGGGGTCATATCTGCAATCTATAAGAAGTTCCTTCAGCGCACGGGCACTTATGAGTTTGGGTGTACGTGAATGTGCTGACTCTTGAAAAGTAAGTTTATTTATTCTAGGCGGCGTAGAAAAGATATTAGTAGCACCTCCCGTGGCCCCATCTGGGGTGTCGGGTGTGAAAGGATTCGTCGAACGTGACACAGCAACTACAGGTGTGGACCCAGCTATAGAAGTAGCTGTAGGAGCGGATGCAGAAACAGATGTGCTTGCCGGAACTTGTGTCAGAACTTGTTGCTGTAACGATACGGGTACTGGATCTTGGCGTTGAACCTCCCTGGTATGCGGTCTATGCGGGGCGGAATTAGCATACTCGGGAGCTGCGTCATCTAAATATGAGGAAAGAAAAACGTCTTCTGCGGTTCTAGGATGCCCCTTAGGATGTACCTTTATTGGGAACAATGGGGGTGGCAAGTCTTTCGGTATTTCTGGAGTAGCCTTAGGTAATCCTTCGGCCAGAAGGGGATACATACCATTCATAAGGGCATTTCTTTGTCTGTCTACTTGTTCTGCTTTCACTCGGATACCTTCCTCAATTAATAGATTTTCTTGAACTTTATTGGAATTCTCTTTACTCTTCTCTTCCAGTCTACGTGCTTTTTCTGTTCGTCTATGTGATTCTTTACGCCATAATTCAATGGCATCTTTCTGTGACTGTCTGACTTTTCTTTTCCATAACTCTTCTTCTACTTTTATGATGCATTCCGCATCCCAGGTTCCCGCTGTGGGCCACCTCTGACTTTCTGGTAATTCCTTGGTATAGTCTACCCATAAATCGAGAAATAATATGGCATCTAAGCCATGTTTATGATACATGAAGTACCCTGGGGTGTCCCTAGGAGGAATAGGAACGGCCTCTTCGAGTACCCCTTTTCTTGTAGTGATCTGTCTTAGTTTCGAAAAGAACGGCATATTGAGAACTGACCTTATACTTGATTTCGACCAACTGATCTGA
Organism: Triturus cristatus; assembly: GCF_964204655.1. NCBI lineage: Eukaryota > Metazoa > Chordata > Amphibia > Caudata > Salamandridae > Triturus > Triturus cristatus. Next base: position 324,588,690 of record NC_140589.1, read on the forward strand.
TGCTTGATTTTGAACAGACTTGATACAATAAACACGATAATGAACAGTCATTCATACCACAATATACAGAACGTATTTAAACACATTTAACATTTAGACATTAAACCTTTAACTGAAACAACAATGATGATCGTCTGCATAACTAATCACCAAGCTTAATTCTTGACAATAACTAGATACTTCGGAATACTTGATATACTGCTAAACAGTACAGATACACTGCTAAAACAGTGCAGACCGGATTTGTGTACCCAAACCCGTCTTGACCGGCACAACCTATGTGCACGTCAGAAATGCCTCCCCAGCAATGGTACTCACCGGGTAGCTTCGGAAACGGAAGGCCTCGGTAACTTGAACTTGACTCGGACTGGACTGGACTCGACTCGTCGGACACTGGACTCGACTTGGGACTTCAGACACTGGTGGGCCTCTGTATACCTCGGATCTTGCTCTCTCAGCTAGGCTCTGGTCGGGATACTTCGCACTTCTCACCGCCTCGTCTGGGTGTCGATCGCAGCCTCAGTCGCCCCCGCTTGACCGGAGGGAGATACAGGAAATCCTGCTGGTACGCGTTATTGTCCGTCCAGCTGTGGCAGGAGACCGGGCCTGCAACTCACCGCCGGCGCGTGAGATGAGAAAGTGTCCCTGTTCGGGCGCCATTCATGTGGTAAATAATTTTCCTTTACCGGGACTGAATTTGATACAGAAACATAATAAAATAGCTCAGTAAAATGAGAGGCAGAATCCGTGGTATTAGAGGTTCGGAATGGGCTTTATTCCAATACTCGATTATAATCGGATGCTCCAAGTTCCGTCACCACGAAGGTTCAGGAAGTGAAGTACATACATTATTGACATGAAATGGCTTTTATAGTACATACATTACAATGAAGCGAATACAGTAGGCGTAACAATTGATAAGGAAAATGACGATATATCTACGTAACCAAAAAATGGGTGTAATAAGGAGTAAAAAGGAACATAATTGGTTGTGATGTCATGTATAGGTGGATCTATAAGATAATACTTGGCATAGATGCGCGCGCAGCATTATGACGTGTGATTGACGTGTAACTAGGGGGTGAAGGGGACTTGACATTTAGCTCTACATGTGGAGACAAAAAGTCTGGGGGGTCAAGTCAACCTAATCCCAAATCATATCTAACATCCTATGTTTAAAGAACTATGTTATCCACAAAGGAAGGACTCTCGGACAGAATCTATTCTATACTGACTGTGCGTGCGTGTACAAGCGTCTAAGTGTCTACACTAAATGCGAGGGGGTAGAAATATTCCATGGTGATAGGACTATGAATTACTTGTATTAAGACAGAGAAGCCGGGCCCTTTGCTTGGTAGCTGGAAGAATGTTTACTTAAACTACTAGGCAGGAATGCATCGGCTGAGGGGGAAGCAGATAATTCGAAGGTGAAATACAGTTCTTGGCAGAGAATAGGCTGATGTCAGGCTTCATGAGCCGCGTAGAGAATGAGACAAAGTTCATGGTCACAGATGCAGGCTCAGACTGGAGCTTTCAGAGTCAGAAGGCAAGAAGAGTTTTGATGACAGAATCAGGGCCTACTTGCTTGGACTGTAAAATGGCATAAGTGAACCATATAAAGCCGGTGGCCTTTTGTACTTAGGAATGGAATATCCGGCCTATTCATGGTGGATCTGACAGAGAACATGTTGACGGTGGACGCACATGTATTTGCGTCTTCATAACTGGAACTGGAGGGAACATACATGTACTTGTAACATGTACATAGAACCGTTGGGGTCCAAGATAGGGGACATAACTGACCAGAAAAATCCATATTTCCACAGTAGCGTTGTGATTTTTGCATAAAATATGTGTGCTGCGATTATGAGTATAATGAAACAGATTGGCGTAAATAGCAGTACAAGAACAGTAAAAAGAATAAACATTTTCACCATTGTGCTAAGTCAGTTTATATATGCAGGCATATAAGTACTGGGTATATATCTACTCCTTACAAGCGCTCCCTAACCTAGTCTTACCTAGGGTGGGTCATCTGCCAAATCCTTGCCGGGTGCACTAACTCCCTGTTACATGTGGGAAATTGTCATCATGCACTTGGTCTTGGTGTAGAGCTGGTCATCCGTCTTGTTGGTACGCAGGAATCAGCTGAGCTGGAATTCTGACATGTAGCAACCCTGCAGTGTCAGCTGAGTGCTCCTCTGTCTAAACAAGGAAGTGGCTGTGTTTTTATTACAATGGAACCTATGTGGCCATGTGGCAACCCTTGTTTGGACCGCAGTTGTTCATTCTAGTTCGATAGCCGCATCGCCAACTGGACAAATACCAAATATGACATTTGTGCAGTAAACTTTATCTCTTGTAATGAATGTTCAAGGTATCATGATAGAGTGCCTACGAAGGTGAAATGTAAGCAATGCAGATTTGGAAAATGTTATCCTGCATTGACACGCATGCAAATGCATGTCAAAAGATATTGTGTGTAAAAGAGAAGGCAACTTAAGAAACATGGGGGTATAAGTACAAGGAGTTGACGCCGCCGTAGCGTCAACTTTTTGATGTTAGGGTGACTTTTTTATTATTGCCTTATTTACAAGTTGCCACTAACCGCAGTTAGCGGTAGTTTTCCGGCATAAATGTGCAATTTCCGGATCACCAGTTCTGTCAGCAGGACTTAACGAAAATGAGATGCATGGTAGGCGTCCCTGTGCGAAAACAGACACTAACTCAACTTGGCGATATTTACAATGATTTACCGGTCCAGCGATACTTTCCAAAAACTGCTGCTAAGGCCAGTTTGCGGATGGTTTTTAAGACCAGAAAAAAGCCGATCTAAAAAATGAAGAAAAAAACTTGTATATAAGGGAGACCAACCCAGACCCTCATTTGCTTACCTAATGATGTCATGGAGGTACTACTCTTGCAGCTTGGAGCTCCAAGAAGTCCACCGCCACCGCCACCAACACAGAGGCACACCAAAGAAGAGAGGCGGTCTACCGCCAACGCATTACCCTGATAGACCTCAGGCCAGAGGATGTGATAGCACACTACAGGCTGAAAAGGACCTTTATCCTACGCATACTGACCCAGATAGCCCCCAGGGTGCAGGCACCATCACAGCGCTGCACGAACATCCCTTGGCAGACAAAGCTACTTGCAGTGCTGCACATGTTGGCCTCTGGTACCTTCCAACTAATCACTGGCAGAGGGGGTGGAGTCTCACAGTCAGCCTTCTTAAGGTTCCTCCAAACTGTCTTGGATGCCATCATCAGCCTGACGCCGCAGCACCTACACTTCCCGGCAATGCGCAAAAACAACTTGACAACAAGCAAGGCTTCTATGACATTGCTGGGTTTCCACGTGTTGGGGGCAATTGACTGCACTAATGTTCCACTTGTGCCTCCTGCAGGCACTGCATATATACAGGAACAGGAAGCACACACACTCAATAAATGTACAGGCAATTGTGGACCACCTTGGCCTATTCATCAATGTTGTCACTAAGTTTCCTTGGGAGTGTGCAGGACTCCTACATCTTTCGCCAATCAATCATCAACCAGCGGTTTGAGAATGGCACATATGGAAATAGACTGCTTGATGATAAGTGCTAAATGAACACACTACACACCTCAAGTACACAAGCACATAGCCCTAATATGTGAGAATGCAAATGTAGCCAATGTAACATGACATACCTTGGAACTGTTCCAAACAATACACACAAGCACACAATACAAAATAATCAAGACATACTTTAGACAGCACAGCAAGGGAGTAGCCTACAAAATCTCACACAAATCAGTATGGCATCCATGGAATATCGATTTTGCTGATCTCATCATATAAAATTTGAAATTAATAAATGTAGCACATGACACAGAACATATGCTTCTGCTAAGCTCCATACATGTTGGAATGAACACATGTACAAGTAGATGACAGATCCCCTGCACTCACATGTAATGGTGCACAATTATCTGACATGCAAAACAAAGTCAGCCATGCACCATGCAGCATGTGTTCCTGCATCATGGGATTGCAAGTAGAGATGCATAAGGGGAGCACCAACGGCACACAAATATTCTCCAAAGTATTTCAACATCACTCTGTGTCATTGCAGAATGGAACATGCATTGGAAGAGCATGCAAACAATCAAAATCACAATCTCACTACATGTTGTGAATGCATATGACTATCCTGGTGATGTGTAGTAATATGATGCACAACATCTGAAATTACAATGTATGTCGATTGTGAACTGACACACACTGAAATCTTGATGGGTATCCCACAAACATGCATACAAGCAGAGTCAACTCATGCACAAGGACATCAATGCATATGTACGTTGTCATCACATGTCCCAGTAAGTTGATTGCACCAAGTAGCAGTGCCACTGTCACTTAAACACTGACCCACTTTTGTGGGTAGGTGGATGTAAGCCCACAATGAGATCAATGTTTAGCAGACAAGGAATCTCTCTCTCAGCAACCCTCAGCACAATCACTCACAATGAGGAATGTAGATGATGTTCCAACATAGTATTCATCAAAAGCTTTAGGTGGATGCTTCAGCAGGCACATGTGCCAATGGTGCACCCCATAAAATTGTGCACAGGAGATGATCAGTATGTGTAACGGGCCTGTAAAGAAAAAGCAGTCTCTTTTCTAGTGAAACATACATCCTGACAGTCACAACATGGAGGCAATACACAGGATGCAGACAATGCCAACATGGTGATGTGTAGGCTGTCAAGTATAGGCAAATTAATTTCCTGTGATGCTGGTCAATTATCTGAAGCTACACATGACAAACCAGAATGGCCAAAGTTGCACACTGCACACACACCAAAATAGACACTCTACAAAAACAGCAAGTACAAATATTAATGGACACATCTCTCCATTATCTGTTCAGGTGATCAAGGATATGCACTCTGCCATGGCTGATGATGCCCATCAAAGTGACACACACACAGGCACAGAGAGACTACAACGTTGCACTGGGACACACAAGATCCGTTGTTGAACGGACATTCAGAGTCCTCAAATCCAGGTTCCGGTGCGTAGATATATTGGGTGGCAGACTCCTGTACAGTCCAGAACTTGTATTCGAAATTATAATGGCATGTTGCATTCTGCACAATATTTGTGTACGCACAAACACACCATTGAATGAAGACCAGGAGCAGCAGGACAATCCAGAAGATGGCCAGGATGAAGAGGCAGATGCCAGACACACCACAGCTTCTGCTGCTGGAACAGCAAGGAGCGATCAAATCATCAGACATTTTTTCAGATAATCACAATAAAAAAAGATGTCAGCACATGGTTACATTTGAACAAAAAAACACATAATCCTAGTTTGTGTAATAAAATATCAATACACAAAATTATTGTGTGCATGGTTAATCTCTGCAGAAATTCATATATCTGACAAGCGAAAGGTAAATAAAACACTGATCCACACAACAATCACATATAGCAGTAGACATAACATCCATCAAACGAAGTTTGGGGATGGAACAACGGATTGGGCCTATGAGTAATGTGTATGGTCCCTCAGTGAACAGAGAACAGACATACACATGAGTGAAGTGCTACAGGAAAACCAATGATGAGAGTGAAAGTTTCCCAGCTTCATACTAACAATTACACATCATCGGACAATGGTTTGGGTGAGATGGACATGACAACAAATAGGAGCACCAAAACATTTTCCAAAATGTCTGGGGATGGTCAATACAAGTTTACCAGTTTCAATTGCACGATGTGTGTCATTTAATAATTTATCAAAAATACACAAATATGCATACACACACATACCTGCAGTTGCAGTTGAACACATAGACAAACATGCAACTTACAAAATGTGACAATGTCACATTTAGTTGTATCACTCCAGGAATGTACAACATACTCTGTAAAATACAATGTTGGTCAAGATGGCCAGAAACCATATATGGAATGTGTTGCAGCCCTGTGTGGGCAACCTGCACTGCAACTCTAGACATGTGTATGCTACCCGAAAACCTATATCCGGACAGAACCAAGGGAAATCCCCCATACACACAAGAGATTCATAACATGTGATGATGAAAAACGACCACATGTGGTTGCCTCCTGGATGATAACTTAAGAAAGCAAATCACATGTGAGACATATCCCATGTATGTCATGGTTGTACAAGCAGTGTGAAGATGTTTCTAGTGAAAATGACATTGCTATGCCTCATCTGCTCAATATAAAACCATCTTACAACCAGCGACAATGACACAAGGCCTCTAAACACAACACACTTTAATGATCAATGAATTACCAAACACAATCTTTAGTCAACGAGGAGTACGTAGGCATGGGTACAGCTGGGCACTCTGAGTATGCCAGTGGAAACCACAGGTGCTGGATATGCAAATGTGTCCTTAAAGTTGCACAGTCACAGTTACCCTGACATAAAAAAAATCACACGTTCAGGTGCCTCACTTTCACCAGCTAATGCTCAGCACAAAAACATCATGCATGATGATGTGAACGGGTGCAGAACAAAATAGCATATCTCCATTGTCAACCCATTGTTGTGTTGGTGTGTGCCATGCAGTACAGAGTACCCTTTGTATATGATCATGTGCACTTTGATTGTCCAGCTATATATGGGGCACCATTCCTGATTCTACAGTCTGTAATGGGATCTTCATCTGGTATTCCAGAGTTTGCCAAGTGTTGTTAATGCTGCATAAATGTCCTCTGCTAGTGCACACAGGCCTGTGGAAGACGCAGACCTCTCCGTCAAAAACAATTTGCATAAACACTGAAGTAGCTGTGTCTGACACTATGGGTCAAATACAAATGATACAGCGTTGAGTCAATTCCATGTGGACTGTATGTGCCTTCTGGCATTGTACGCCATGCTGTTGTAAGTAGGGCACTATGCAAAGTGCGGCTTTGTTGTGGCCATCCAACAATGTCCTGTCCCCCTTGGACACTGGCTCTACAACATATTAACAGATGGCTTTGTGTGCTTTGTTATCCTCTGCGTAATTTGCACACGGCTGACACATTCTGCATTCTGGTGCATATATATTTCTGCCAACGACATCAGCAGTGCTACCACAAGCTCATGCTGCATACAGAGGCTGGAACATGATGTACAGCAGACACACATAAAATAGTTGGTGTGTCACCTGTCCAGGCATCATATTGGTATCAACTTAGAATATATCTGTGTAGCACAGTCACACTAGACTGATGTGGAAAAGTGCCGGACACAAACTGTTCAGTATGAGATGTAAGAATGTATGGCACATATGTAACAGGAATGACAAATCAAATGACAAATATACCCAATTTGCTTACATCAACAGATATTGTAGATCCCCATCGTGTCCCACAACCACCTTGATTCATGCACATGACCGACTTTGCAGCTGCACGTATAAATTGTGCACATCTTCTAATCTAGGCTCAAGAATACCAAGTAGGAATCTGTGGTCAAGCATACAATACATTGTTTGAAGCATCCAAAATATGTTTCTCACAAACTGGATGCCTGATGTTCATTTACATTTGTGTTGCAAGCTTGTCAAAATATGTGGCAGACATCACGGGAATGAATAACTATGCCAAACATAATGACGACCACTGATGCATGCATGTATAATCACACATGAATCAATGTGGATAGGCTGCAATTCGTGATCCAAGGCCATGTGAATAACTAGGTAGAACTTTAATCTTGACATTTCAGATCGAGTGAAGTCACATACACAACACAGATCAGCAGTAATACAACAATTTCATGAAACTCTGTTCTTCTGCTGACCAACTTGCTTTGCGATCAAAATTGTGTTGCTTAAACACGAAAGCGATATTTTTTTCATAACCGCCATTGAAAATAATTGAAAAATACATGTAACAACACTGAATATTACCGGTAAAGCCAATTTGCGTGCATAATCTTACCGCATAGTCAGTAAAAGGGCCACAAACACACAGGAAGTGATGTCAGCATGCATCGTGTGTAATGGAGGAGTACTGTACACTTTCACTTTCTCTGTTGAGCACACTATTATTGACTGTGGAGCGTGTTGGAGGTGTTTGGAGTTGTGTGCTGGTTTGTTTGGAGTAGAGAGTGTTGTTGTGTCCCGTGAACTGTCCCTAGTGTCTCTGTGAAGTCTTGTGGGCTTGTCATTATGTGTTTTTTGCTTCTTGTACCAAATCTTGTTGAGTGACTGTCCAAGGGGTACTCTAACAATATTAATAGTTGCTGGGGTATACATATAGGTTTTACTTTATTCCTAGTGGGTTTAGGAGTGCTTTTGAAGATATTGGGTGTGTGTAGGAAGGGCAGGATGTCAGCGGTCACATTGGGGGGCTTCCACTGGCTTGTGAAGTTCTACCTGCTGTTGATGGTTGAGAGTGGGGGAAAGATCATGCAGGGATATTCCGTACGTATACGTAGGGTGAGGTGGGAGCATGTCCGCAGTCAAATGCTGAGGATCTTCGGGGTGAACCGGACTTCCGACAATGGAAGCACGGATGGCAGGGGTGCGTGGGCCATGAAGGTGACATCTTGGACCCCCTGGGAGTCATCATTGGCCTTCAAGGTGGTAGTAAGTACACCAACAAATTTCATAAATCAGATTTTTCTTTCCAATATCCAAAATGTAGTCAAGAACACAATGTGAGTAACGCTACATGATGATGTCAGTCAGTTATGTACAATAAAGATGCCAGCTTCTACTCAATCACACTTGTACCATTGTGCAAGTGAGACAGTGTGTGAAACGTTGGCCTGGTATATGCTGTCCACTAATTAAAGTGGGCACCTTGTACCAGTCCAAACAACCCTTATTGATGATTAGGTTAAAGACAACCTTTATTGAAAGCTATCCTAGTGGTAGCGATGGAGAGCAGCCTTCAGGCTAAGTCTCGAAGGAATGTAAAGCAGCTTGGTTTACCAGATTATAACCCCCTGAATGACCAAATGAAAGGAGAACCACACAAGGTATATATATAAAATATATGTATTTATTATTAAACATTCTCTACTAACCTCTTCATGAGATTAGAGAGCAAGGCACACAATATTTATACACTAGAACGACAGTAATAGCACAATACACTGTGGGCCCCAGGGGTAATTCAAACCATATATTAAGAAAGTGGTATAACAACCACGACGTGACTAGACAGAGTGCCTAGAGCACGTAGAATCACTGGGACCCCAAGGAACCACCCAAGGTAGTGACACAGTGGACCCACGGGGACGCGTGCAGCGTGAGAACACAGCTGCGAGCTCCGTACAATCCTATGGGAAAGTCACGGTTGGAATTTTAAAGCTTAAGGATACTTAGGAGAGGACTTTGAGCAAACCATTTCAAACATAGAAGGTTCTAAGGCCAGCACCCATGTGAGCACTGGAGCACTCGTGTTGCCTCACCCAGGGAAGCCGGGTTCATAGGTGTCAAATGGTGTCGGGAATCTTCATTGTTCTCAATGGCATGATGCTGCAAAGTGCTGCTGCTGTGAGGAGAAAAAGTGTCCGGTGTGATCCAAGCCTGAATCGGAGCTGGGAAGAACCTGAATGCAGAGGGGACAGAGTCTTTGTCACTTGAGGGTGACTAGGGGCACGGTAGACCAATGCCCACCAATGTCAGGTGTTTCAGGTGCGAAGAGGTGAAGAGGTGAAGCTTGACTCCACTGCCAGGGGTACCAGGAGACATTGACACGACCAAAGCCCACAGGCGACCTGCCCCACGAAGGATGTTGAGTGCTGGGAGGTCGGTGTCTGGATTGGAGACCAACAAGCCTTGGCAACGGCAACCCACACGGTGAGAGTAAAAAGGCTTCGGTGTGGACCAGCAAGGTCCTGTGGACTCCGCAAGTGTTGGAGAGTCAGGGCACATCTGGAGCAACCAGGTAAGCCCTTTGAAAGTTAAAGTACCCTTCTCAGGGACCCACAAGTTGACGGACAAGGGATCGCAAAGGGACCTCAAGAGGAATCACTAAATACCAGCCCACGGGACACTCGTGGAGTGTAGGCCAGTAATCTTCGGTGGAATCACTGCTCGGGGTCTGGACTACAAGTAGCCGAAAGCACAGCCTCAGGGATCGCCAAAAAGCATATGCTGCTGCAAATGTGCACGGTGTCCAGGGGTTCGAGTTGCACGGTCCCCAAGAGGGCTTTGGACCTCAGGTTTGCTGAGAGCACAGATCGGCCTTGGGGAAGCTTGGAAACCCACCTCCTGTGTTGCAATATCTTCGGAGTCCTTCAGGAGCTGCGTAGTTGCCAACCAAACAGATGCGTCTTTGGTGCCTGCCTTGCAGGGGAGTAACTCCTTTACTCCAAGGGAGATTCTTCGGTCATCAAACGTCGTGTAGACAGCTGAAGTTCTGGGATTCTGTAGCAGAGTTTTGTCCAGGTAATCCAAAGTCCTGTAGCCAGGGGTTCCTACTTTATACCCAAGAAAGGGGTGGGACAAACTCTGGGGACCCACCTATGGGAGGGTCAGGACAGAGGGGTGGCTACACCCATGTCCTTTGTCCAGTTTCGCACCAGAGCAGGAGCTGATAGCCCCTGCAACAGGTTTGAGCTGGACTATGCATAGGGACACCAAATGTGCCCCCAGTGCAGACATCAAAGTACTCTTGGAGTGCATCCACCCAGCCCCAATACACTAAAGCCTGTCTGGGAGGTGGTCACACCTCCCTGTGACAGGAAAACTATTGTCCAGCCGACCCCTGCCGGAGTTTCGTCCAGCACCAGGAGGGCAGACTCTTATCTGTGGCTGGCAGCATCCATTTTGTGATGCCAGGGTCTGTAAAGCTGGTACCGGGTGTACCGGTGCTGTCATGTTTCTCCCTCTAGTAGGGTGGAATCATACCTCCCACACCAGTTACTGGTGTGGAGGTATGATTCCAAGGTGTTTGGAATAGAGGTTCCGAAAGCTGCAGAGGGACTCTGCTCATGCATGGGCACCCTCTCACATAAAACCCAGCAACCTGCCTTCAGGATTGATAAGGCATGCCATAGGGGTGACTGATAGATTTATATGTGCAGTGATATGGATAGATATAGTGAACCTATATCTAAGTAAGGGGTGCATACACCACCTTACACAGGCTGCTGTACTAGCAGACCTGTTGTGTCATTTTGAATGGTCTCCCAGGGGTGGCATAATACATGCTGCAGCCCCTGAGAGGCCTCTGGGGTACCTATGCCCTAGGTACATAGTATATCATATACTAAGGACTTATAAGAGTACCCCAGAATCCAATCTGAAGTGTACCTAAAGTACATGCAATCAATTTAGAGAGAAAGCAGCTAGGCTGGGGTCCTGATTAGCAGGATCCCAGCCAGACTAGGTCGAAAAACAGTGGAGCATCAGCAAAAAGTGGGGGTAACTATAAGAAGCAGATCCTACTCTCCTACACAGTGTTCATGATGAGGTATGACTATCTTCAGGAATGTGTACACTCCTGTGAATGAAGTGCTATGCCAAGGTTCAAGGTGTGCTGTGCAGTGCATCCTATGAAGATAGTGTATGAGGATAATTGTGTGTGGACCCCTTATGTGAATTAGGTGGCCATGTAAGCTGCACAATGCAGGATACATGACAAAACACACTGCCTCATGTATAAACATGTCTGGCACCACTGTGCAAGGGTCTAATCACATGTTGACACTTCACAATGTATGTGAAGTGCCACATGACTGCAACACTGTATCACAATCACAATTGTAATATCACATGGCTGATTGTGGGTAAAATTTGATAAGATTTTAAAATTTGCATTTGAAAAAATATGCATTCTCTGGTGTGTCAGTGTGAGACATACACAAGATGAGATCAGACAAATATCAATTGTCTTAACACACACTTGTAAGATCTGCAGAGATAATATTGGCTACAGACCATGGAGAACTTGATGTTGTTGGGAGAATCGTGGCCTTGGGAATGTGTCATCGAAGTAGGGTGTGCAAAATGAGTACTTTTGCTAGCAGGATTGTCTTGTGTTGCACAACTCAGCATTGGTCATGTCTTGTGTGAGCAACAGGCAAAGTAGATACAATCATGTATGCAACCTGAACAGAGACAGTACTGTTACAGGGAATTGTTATTGATGTAGATGAATGTGAGGATAAATAGGAGACATGTGAGATTTCACGTCTGATACCAACACACGTTTCTTTTCATGTCCCACAGCTGACGGACCACTGATCACTCAAGGGGACATCAAAGCCTTCATGGACCCACACGCCACTGGTGAATTCCTTCATTAAATATTGTCAGTGTGAGATGGGAAGAATATTTGGTTAAAATCCTGTATGTAGTTGCATCCTGTATGTAGGGTGTGTATCACATATACCTTGCCTCCAGTGTGATGATGGATGAAAAAAGTGTGAAGTATGTACAATTCAGTAAGTTAAGATTGAGCAATGCATGTCTTCCTGATGTAACTTTGCACATCCCCAGTCAATGATACCCAGGCAAGAAATATCAAAGGGTTATATTACTCCAGCTGATGCATGTGGATTATACCGCATACAGACAGGAAAGGAGACATGTGCGTGGTGTAGGTGATGTCTATGATCAGACATGGAATGTGTGTACATCCTTGACTGAGATGACTGTCAATGATGATCAAATGTTTGTTGCACCAGGTGTCATCCACAGAAAGCAGTACAAAGAGTCAGTCACATCCACAATATGTAAGCTGGTGTACGTGATTAAATATTTATTGCTGTAGGATCCAGTCAAACCTCCTTTGGATGTGTTGACATCACTGTAATGTATAGTTAGGTCACAACCTTGGACTACTGCCAATAGTGAGTGTCTTTTATCTGATGTGTCATATCTTGGATATGTTGGTGCATATCACAAGCACACCATTTACTCATCAACGTTACATTGTACGACATTGTGGTTGCAGAATTGCCTTAGCCTGAGTCATGATGCTGCGTTTAGCTGGCTATCTGATAATGAAGCACAATAGGGCTCTAAACCACCTTTTCACATCATATCTTGTGCGCCAATGTTGGGAGCTGAATACATGCACAATTCTTTTTTTTTAGATGTCTGGACACTCTCTCCATGGCCAGCTTGAATGTGTTGGAGTGTGTGATGTGTGATACCCTTGCCAAATTTTATATGAATATGCACAGTAGTGAGAATGGTCAAATTGGTTACCAAACATGCTGTTCCAGTGTGCCCCAAGTGGGATGGGTATTCCCAGACGTGGGACCCGTGCTCACTACGCCACTGGAGTCAAGCTATCCTGGCTGATGACGGCTGATAGCCAGAAACCGGTCCTAGGATGCTTGATTCCGGTCCAGGGAAGACATGGCTTGGCAGTTCGGGCTGGACTGTTCCCATGAGGCACAGGGTCAAGACTGATTTGCATATGGCCATGTCTAAACTGGGGTGGCGTAGTGGGCAAAAGAACGATGGATTTAACCCAGATCTCTTGACTGGGGGAGAATGTCTGCATTGTCAGCATTCCGTCCATCATTTGTTTGTTGTAATGCTTTTCGCCCTAAGTGGGATGGGTATTCCCAGACGTGGGACCCGTGCTCACTACGCCACTGGAGTCAAGCTATCCTGGCTGATGACGGCTGATAGCCAGAAACCGGTCCTAGGATGCTTGATTCCGGTCCAGGGAAGACATGGCTTGGCAGTTCGGGCTGGACTGTTCCCATGAGGCACAGGGTCAAGACTGATTTGCATATGGCCATGTCTAAACTGGGGTGGCGTAGTGGGCAAAAGAACGATGGATTTAACCCAGATCTCTTGACTGGGGGAGAATGTCTGCATTGTCAGCATTCCGTCCATCATTTGTTTGTTGTAACGCTTTTCGCCCTAAGTGGGATGGGTATTCCCAGACGTGGGACCCGTGCTCACTACGCCACTGGAGTCAAGCTATCCTGGCTGATGACGGCTGATAGCCAGAAACCGGTCCTAGGATGCTTGATTCCGGTCCAGGGAAGACATGGCTTGGCAGTTCGGGCTGGACTGTTCCCATGAGGCACAGGGTCAAGACTGATTTGCATATGGCCATGTCTAAACTGGGGTGGCGTAGTGGGCAAAAGAACGATGGATTTAACCCAGATCTCTTGACTGGGGGAGAATGTCTGCATTGTCAGCATTCCGTCCATCATTTGTTTGTTGTAATGCTTTTCGCCCTAAGTGGGATGGGTATTCCCAGACGTGGGACCCGTGCTCACTACGCCACTGGAGTCAAGCTATCCTGGCTGATGACGGCTGATAGCCAGAAACCGGTCCTAGGATGCTTGATTCCGGTCCAGGGAAGACATGGCTTGGCAGTTCGGGCTGGACTGTTCCCATGAGGCACAGGGTCAAGACTGATTTGCATATGGCCATGTCTAAACTGGGGTGGCGTAGTGGGCAAAAGAACGATGGATTTAACCCAGATCTCTTGACTGGGGGAGAATGTCTGCATTGTCAGCATTCCGTCCATCATTTGTTTGTTGTAACGCTTTTCGCCCTAAGTGGGATGGGTATTCCCAGACGTGGGACCCGTGCTCACTACGCCACTGGAGTCAAGCTATCCTGGCTGATGACGGCTGATAGCCAGAAACCGGTCCTAGGATGCTTGATTCCGGTCCAGGGAAGACATGGCTTGGCAGTTCGGGCTGGACTGTTCCCATGAGGCACAGGGTCAAGACTGATTTGCATATGGCCATGTCTAAACTGGGGTGGCGTAGTGGGCAAAAGAACGATGGATTTAACCCAGATCTCTTGACTGGGGGAGAATGTCTGCATTGTCAGCATTCCGTCCATCATTTGTTTGTTGTAACGCTTTTCGCCCTAAGTGGGATGGGTATTCCCAGACGTGGGACCCGTGCTCACTACGCCACTGGAGTCAAGCTATCCTGGCTGATGACGGCTGATAGCCAGAAACCGGTCCTAGGATGCTTGATTCCGGTCCAGGGAAGACATGGCTTGGCAGTTCGGGCTGGACTGTTCCCATGAGGCACAGGGTCAAGACTGATTTGCATATGGCCATGTCTAAACTGGGGTGGCGTAGTGGGCAAAAGAACGATGGATTTAACCCAGATCTCTTGACTGGGGGAGAATGTCTGCATTGTCAGCATTCCGTCCATCATTTGTTTGTTTTAACGCGTTCCAGTGTGTGCGGCGTTGTGCAGTACACATGGAGAACGCCAAATTCCATTGTTTGTTTCTGTATAGGAAGGTCTCCCTTCCTGTACATAAACAAAAAAAGAAAAATGCTATTTTTTCACTTCCATGTGTGCTGCATGAAGCAGCACGCATGAAAGTGACAGAAGGGCATTTCTAGGATTAGTTATGTGCCTGAAGGGACACCTTCCTACACATAAACATACCTCCCCTGCACACAGACACCCTTGCACTCATGTGCAAGGGTGCCTGTGTTGGCGCTGAGTTGATAAACGCAAGGCTGCATCCCATTATTGTAAATATGGTGCAGCCTTGCATTTCAGAAGTGGAGGAGAGAGGCGCTAACCCCGGAAGGCTAACACCTATCTCCTCCACTTCCTTGTACATATCCCCCTCAGTCAGGATATGTGACAGCACCATCATTTGACTCTGACAATCCCATTATGTTGAGACACTACATGTCCCATGCATTGTCATATCAGAGAAACCATCAGGTTGTAACTGATCCTTAATCCCACATTGCATTGTTCAGGTCACTTTTGAACTTCACAATCTTTGATTAGAGTATAGGGTCCCATGTTTTCATACCCATGTGTTTCTGAGTTAAATGTAGAATATTGACATAATTATCCGGACTCACATAATGTCATTGGTCTTATTTTATAGACAACTTGTCGCCATAGGAGGCACACGCATTCCTTGTCCATAAAGAGCGAGATCAGCACATACGTGGGGTGGCCAACGGATATTGTACTATGGCTAAGAGGTACAGAGATGACCGGGCAGTTGGGAGATGGAAGTCACTGCCTGAAGTTGCACAGCAAACATTGATGAGGGACACACAGAGCATACCTGGCCCTTCTGACGTCAGACATGGATCCAGACATGCACAACAATCTGCCACTCAAGTTCAGACACCACACAGTCAACATGCTGCAACAGGATCAGACACACAAGCAGGTGCCCCCTTACGTCCACGCATACAAGGGACTGCCACACTGCCGTTTGCAGCATGGACACATGCTGTAGGGTTAACTGACAGGGACCGTCGGTGCATGATGGACAAGAATGTACGACTGGCACAAATAGAAAGGGATGTATCGGGCCAGAGCACTCACCTCCAGGACATCAAGGCTGCCCTGGAGCTCCCATATTGACCAAGACTGGTTGTGACCCTTCCCCCTTTTCAACAGTCCCCCAATGGTTATTTTTCTAAAACTGTTGTATTAGTGTCGGTTTTTAAGTGTTAGGTAGTGTAGTTGTAGTGTAGAAATAGTGTAATATTTTGTTAATTTCTTAGATTTGTTATTTTCATAATGTAGTGTTCTGGGCTAAGTTTCCTTTTCCTTTGGGTGGGGTGTTGATGTATTTATTGTTGTATGCAATACAAAAAAACTGAAAAATTTATATTTGTGTAGAATATACGTGTAGTTAGTTCATGTTTAGCTAAGATGTATTTGTCCTGTCTGCTGATGTGCTTAAAGGGTGGAAGGGGGGTTGATGTCTCAGATATGTTGTTGCGTGTTTAGTATTAGTTAAGGTTGATAGTTTAGAGTAACATTTAGTTAGTACCAGTTAGTTCAGATTAGGTTAGTTGTAGTGAATAGTGTTAGTTTAGGGTAGGTAATTTTGTAAAATTTTAATAAATGGTTACTGGTTTTGAATTGTGGTTGCACTTATGTCAGAAGTGAATTGATAGAGTGGTGCTTTTGACCTTGTACACAACAATCATTTGAATGTGTACGTGAGGTCATGTCATGTTATTTTGGTGGACGAATAGTGTCAGGATACAGTTGTTTTGTGCTCAGGAAACTTGCATGGATTTAATGACGGCAATTAAGAGTTATGCCCTAGGATAGGGACACTCTTTTGAAAAGTTTATCATCTTATGTGTGACTCACAGAGCTGTACACCACATTGTTGCACATTTACAACACAATAGAGAAACATCGGCTTAAGCAAACATTGACATTGCAACGCAAATCCATCTTGAACATAGATGTATGTGCCATGTTCCCAAGATTACGGCACCACCCTGCATTTCACATGAGCCTGGCGCAGAACCCAGCTACCATGCACAGACGCAGGCACCCTTGCTATGTAGTGCAAGGGTGTCAGCATTTTTTTATTTGAATGTTTATGTGCAGGGAGGCTCACCTTCCTGCACATACAGAATGTTGTCAGTTTGCTGATCAAATGTGCACTGCACAAGGCAGAACACAGCTAAACAACAAACACAAGGGAAAATGAAACATTTCTTCCTGTAGTGCCAGTGTTATACCCACTTTTCCCAGCTGTTACTTTTTGTATTGCCTCCTAGTGATGCCACTCTTGAAATGGTGGTACAGCATCTGACTCTAAGCTAATTGCAGTGCACTACACACCACTAGACACATTTCCCTCCCCTTTCACAGTTAGCACAGCATGAGAGGGTTCCTTATTTTCAAGGCATTGTTAAACCGTGGAAAGTGGCTGAATGAGGACTTGCACTTTGGGAGAAGTCCCTATTACCAACACAACATCACTGAAACTGACATTGTGGTTTCATGGAGGCCTGTAAATATGTTGCATTATGCTTCATCATATATGTGAATATAGTGTGTGCTCTATCTTGAAATGTGACATGCCATGACACCTATCACAACAAGCTTTGTCTCCCCGTTGAGTGTGAGTAGATCTGCCAAGTAAGACTTGTCAGCAGTGCTAGTTGAAGACACGTCTTTTGGCATGAGACTGACTTGAACATATTTCAGCACATGCCTGTTCCCATCATGTGCGTAGGGAAAGGTTTGATTCTTGTAAGAATGTAATATTTGAGCTATGAGGGCACAGCTGGTTCACACATACCCGGCCATCTTACTGCCTATCCGGGACACATACTCAACATGACCCTTTATCAAATCTCCCTCTGTGTAAGTTTCGATAAATTCACTTATCATACATTTTTTAACACTTCTATACTTGACAGGTCATAGGCAACACAGATGTGTGACTTTACTTTTTTTATTTACATGTACATTCACATTGGTAGAAGACTGGCCAAGAACTTGGTCAAACAACTCCCACATTGTATAGATGCCCAGTGGAGGGCCTGTTAGAGTCCTTTGGGGGTAACATATCCAAAGACATTGAGGAACAGGCAGAGTTCAGTCAGCAGAGTCATTGGGAACAATGCCAAAATCGGCAGGCCTTATTGAAGACCAAGGTGAGTGTAGCAGAGTCATTCATAGGACAGTGGAAGCTCGTGTTCCTAGGCATGACGGTAAGCATAGATAAAAGCAGAAGCTGTCAATTTGGCCCAGATAAATGCTACCGCTGTCTTTTTTGCAGAAATGTGGATTCTTCCACATCTTCCTCCTCTGATGTTTCATGTGCCTCCCGAGTGCGTGATGGTGTATTGGCTGGAGCACTGTCAGGCTGTGACACATCAGGGGGGTGAGAGGTGGATGTGGAAGAAACAGCAGCATTCATCGGTTCCAAATGATGAGGCATCACTGCAGTGAGGATGAGCTGCAGGACTCCAGCAACGTCTCTGTGATATGCACCCATGGATGCCAAGTGTGAGGCCTGCATGTTCTCCATGATCTTTCTCAATCCATGAAACTCCTTGGTGACATCTCTGGAGCCACTTTGACTGGACAGTTATTCTTGTTTCTGAGTCAGTACTCCAGCGATGTCAGCCATGGAATACTGGAGAGCATGGAGCGGACTGTGGGTGCCTGTGATGGACTCTAGGGGGTCCCTAATGGGACTGAGACACCCACAGACCCCATCTTGTTTGTCTGCCAGGCTGTAAAACCCCACCCGTACCTGACCAGCCATCTTCTGCTAGACCTCTACTGCACAACGTTGAAATGTTAGAAGTGGGTCCTTAAGTTCCTGGGATACAGCTGTGGTGGTAGGTGCTTGCTGCTGGGTGTTTTGGGCAGGGGGTGGAGCTTCCACAACGCTGCTGGATGTCCCCACTTCCGGAGATGGGCTGCCAGCAGAGTTGAGCAGCTCTTGGAGGGTGTCTTGGTCAATGGTTAAGATGTCTTCATCTTCATCATTGAAGAGTGCGACATGCTGCTGCACAGTAGGGGATGTTTCTCCCTCTGCAATGTTAAGGGGAGATGCTGTTGTATGTGTGTCTCAAGTATAGTAATGCACAATGCAGTACACATGGAAAGATCAAAAGAGTTGGGAAAAGACAATTTCCTATATATTTGCATGTTAGGGATCAGGTTTTTCCTTGCATACCTTTCTTACTAGCCTCCTATTGTCTTCGCCCTTGTGACCATAGGGCAGCATGTTTTTCTATAGATGTTGCAGTGTGGACACACAACACAACACTGATTACCATCACCTCTCCCACCACGTAAAGTGTGTATGTATGCCTTGGTTACATGGCAGTGATTTACAGTGGCTTGTAAGTGATGGTAAGCCAATATCACCACCCTAACATCACACCAAGTGATCTTGGCATGGGGATGGGTGCTTAGAAATATGCACCACTGATGGACACATGGTTTCCATGCATGTCAATGTGTAATGGCCATCTCACATCAGGACTGTGATTTCTGTACAATACTGTTTACTACATGACACTTGTAGATAGTTTGATGTGGATGACTGCATTTTGACAGATCAGGTGAAGGTGACATGTAGCAAGTTGACATGCATAAGTGCAAAATTGTGAATCTTGCTCTGTGTCATACTTCACTTGACATGCACCTTAAAAGGGACTGTATGGTTCAGTGAGCATGGCACACGCACAAAATATTTTTTATTTGTAATGGGACACATTCCTGATGTGCATAGTCTTTACACTGTACTTTTGGATGCATTTCCCTTCTGCTCCTAGTTGTACATCACATTGGCCCTCCAGTTTGTTGAATTTGGACAATATGGAATATGCACCTTTAAGGCACAAGGGTGCATATTTTCAATGCATGGGGAATGCATGTGTTTAGACTACAGAGACTCACAACATGCTTTGTCACTTTGGGAACACAGGGCTGCATCTCATGACCAAGCAAAGGGGCATATTGACTGGGGAGGTTGCAGATTGTGGCATTGGCCTACTAGGCTCAACACCACACTCAGACAAATTGTTAACACAGGGCTGCATCTCATTGGCAACAAGGAGACACAGCCCGGTGAACTTCTCATCTCTTGTGCATTCGTTCACAGGCCAACACCGATGCCGGCACACATGCACTATTGTTCAGCACCTGGCATATGGCATGATTCCCTTGTTACCTAATATTGCATGCATCTATCCCTGGGTGCGAATGACAGTACGTTGCTATATCTAAGAGGAGAGTAAGTAGGGACCCTTAATATCTGAATGGTTCTCCAGAAACTGACCCAGACCCTTCCATATGTTTCTAAAGACACAATGTACCTGCTGCATCCTCCGCTAGATAGGAAAAGGCTTGGTGGAGAATCCTCCCTGGATCAATGGCACCATTGCCAACACCAGCATCTATCTCTCAGCACAGTAGTGACTGCAGGTTATGGACAGTAGTGAGTCTGAAATCAAATTGCCCTAGCAGTAAACCGAATCCTCGCCGGAAAGTCAACAACATGAACGACTGTCTGCAACACCTGATCTTGAAGTAGTAGGAACAATTTGCAAACAAAAATTAATTGTGGTACACCAGGTGGACATTGTGGTACCAGAGGCAATCTGAAGCATCTGAAAATTCAACACATAATCACGTAGGAAGAGTACCTCAAAAACATAGCTGGTGGTGGTGAGAGAGAATGCTTTCAACTGATGGAAGAAGGTGATAATGAAGAAGAAGAGGAAGTGGGTGTCATGTGAAGCATCCCCAAAACTGCTGCTTGTAGTGTGCAGTAATCACCAGCAGAAACCTCAGAAAAGCTCAAGGGACAGTGAGATATACCCATCCCAAATTTCCTAAGCAACCTTCCTGCTCCCCGTAGGTTGCAAGTGGAGGTATCACAAAGAGATCAATCAAAACGATGTAAAGGATCTGCTTCATATGGTTACCCCCACTTTTTGCTGATGTTTCACTGTTTTTTTACTTTAGTCTGGCTTGGACCTTACCATTCAGGGCCCCAGCCTAGCTGCTTCCTCTCTAAATTGATTGCATGTACTATAGGTACACTCCAGATTGGATTCTGGGGTACCCTTATAAGTACCTAGTATATGGTATACTATGTACCCAGGGCATAGGTACCCCAGGGGCCTACCAGGGGCTGCAGCATGTAACATGCCACCCCTGGGAAGTCATTCAAAATGACACAACAGGTCTGCTACAGCAGCCTGTGTAAGGTGGTGTATGCACCCCTTACTGGGATATAGGTTACCTATATCTCTCCATATCACTGCACATGTAAACCTTTCAGTCACCCCTATGGCAGGCCTTACCAATCCTGAAGGCAGGGTGCTGGGTTTCATGTGAGAGGGTGCCCATGCATGAGCAGAGCCCCTCTGCAGCTTTCAGAACCTTTACTCTGGGGTTGTTTGTGATGTAGCCAAACCATATACTCTTAAGTGCAATACAACCTCGCGGTAAATGCTAACTTTGGAATGGCTGCATGGAAACATGTTGTGTTTGGTGTCAAACACCTTGGAATCATACCTCCACACCAGTAACTGGTGTGGGAGGTATGATTCCACCCTACTAGAGGGAGAAGCATGGCACCACCGGTACACCCGGTACCAGCTTAACAGACCCTGGCATCACAAAATGGATGCTGCCAGCCACAGACACGATTCTGCCATCCTGCTGCTGGATGAAACTCTGGCAGGGGAGGCCTGGACAATAGGTTTTCTAACACATGGAGGTGTAACCACCTCCCAGACAGGCTTTAGCGTGTTGGGGCTGGGTAGGTGCACTCCAAGAGTGCTTTGATGTCTGCACTGGGGGCACATTTGGTGTCCCTATGCATAGTTCAGCTCAAACTGGTTGCAGGGGGTGGGTTTCCTAGCTTAACCAAGGCTGATCCGTGCTCTCAGCAATCCTGAGACCCAAAGCCCTCATGGGGACCGTGCAACCCGAACCTCCGGATACCGCGACCATTTGCAGCAGCATATGCTTTTTGGCGATCCCTGAGGCAGTGCTTTGGGGTACTTGTAGTCCAGACCCCGAGCAGTGGTTCCACTGAAGATTGCTGACCTTCACTCCTCAAATGACCCATGGGCTTTTATCTAGTGATCCCTCTCGAGGTCCCTTCGCGATCCCTTGTCCGTCAACTTGTGGGTCCCTGAGAAGGGTACTTTGACTTTCAATGGGCTTACCTGGTTGCTCCAGAAAAGCCCTGACTCTCCATTGCTTGGGGACTCCACAGGACCTTGCTGTTCAACACCGAAGCCATTTTTCTCTCACCGCGCGGGGTGCTGTTGCCAAGGCTTGTTGGTCTCCAGTCCGGAAACTGACCCCCCCAGCACTCGAGATTCTTCGTGGGACAGCTCGCCTGTGGACTGTGGTCGTCGTCGACACCTCCTGGTCCCCGTGGCAGTGGAGTCAAGCTTCACCACTTCCCACCTGAAACAACCAACATCAGTGGGCATTCATCTATCGTGCCCCTGGTCACTGGCAAGTGAACCAGACTCTGTCCCCTCTGCTTTCAGGTTCTTCACTTCTTTGATCCAGGCTTGGATCACACCGTACACTTCTCCTTTCCACAGCAGCAGCACTTTGCAGAACATCGCCATTGAAATCAACGACGTTTCCCAACACCATTTGACACCTATGCACCTGGCTTCCCCGGGTGAGGTAACACGAGTACTCGGGTGCTCTCGTGGGTGCTGGCCGTAGAACACCCTGGCCCCCCTGTAGAGCTATGAACTTGCTACTATTAAGGAAGCAACCATCTATGGATAAGTAATTACGGACTACATCTCCCATTATTCATTGCGTTTTGTCTCATCCAGAGCAGCTGCATATCAGCGGACGATTGGATTAAAAAGGAGGATGTGGCCCGGCTTGCTTCCTTCGACTGCGGTGCCTCTGAGGAAGTGAACTACGAAACGCGTCAGGTGGCAGTCGTATGCTAATAGACTGAGAAGCGAAGCTGTGCATACCAAATAAATGCTTTTACTGGGGAAAAGAGTGTCGTGTTCGAGTGCTGCTTGCCTTGTGGTCACCCCAACGAGCCTTGATGTAACAAGCGGCAGGCCAGCCGCTGAGCGAGCACCACCCCATGTGAAGGGGGCCACGAGTTCCGAAGTACGGGGCTCAATGTGGAGCACGGCGCATGGATTGAGCGCGGCTTCACTCCTTGGGGCTCAATGTAGAGCTATGAACTTGCAACTATTAAGGAAGCAACCATCTATGGATAAGTAATTACGGACTACATCTCCCATTAATCATTGCGTTTTGTCTCATCCAGAGCAGCTGCATATCAGCGGACGATTGGATTAAAAAGGAGGATGTGGCCCGGCTTGCTTCCTTCGACTGCGGTGCCTCTGAGGAAGTGAACTACGAAACGCGTCAGGTGGCAGTCGTATGCTAATAGACTGAGAAGCGAAGCTGTGCATACCAAATAAATGCTTTTACTGGGGAAAAGAGTGTCGTGTTCGAGTGCTGCTTGCCTTGTGGTCACCCCAACGAGCCTTGATGTAACAAGCGGCAGGCCAGCCGCTGAGCGAGCACCACCCCATGTGAAGGGGGCCACGAGTTCCGAAGTACGGGGCTCAATGTGGAGCACGGCGCATGGATTGAGCGCGGCTTCACTCCTTGGGGCTCAATGTAGAGCTATGAACTTGCAACTATTAAGGAAGCAACCATCTATGGATAAGTAATTACGGACTACATCTCCCATTAATCATTGCGTTTTGTCTCATCCAGAGCAGCTGCATATCAGCGGACGATTGGATTAAAAAGGAGGATGTGGCCCGGCTTGCTTCCTTCGACTGCGGTGCCTCTGAGGAAGTGAACTACGAAACGCGTCAGGTGGCAGTCGTATGCTAATAGACTGAGAAGCGAAGCTGTGCATACCAAATAAATGCTTTTACTGGGGAAAATAGTGTTGTGTTCGAGTGCTGCTTGCCTTGTGGTCACCCCAACGAGCCTTGATGTAACAAGCGGCAGGCCAGCCGCTGAGCGAGCACCACCCCATGTGAAGGGGGCCACGAGTTCCGAAGTACGGGGCTCAATGTGGAGCACGGCGCATGGATTGAGCGCGGCTTCACTCCTTGGGGCTCAATGTAGAGCTATGAACTTGCAACTATTAAGGAAGCAACCATCTATGGATAAGTAATTACGGACTACATCTCCCATTAATCATTGCGTTTTGTCTCATCCAGAGCAGCTGCATATCAGCGGACGATTGGATTAAAAAGGAGGATGTGGCCCGGCTTGCTTCCTTCGACTGCGGTGCCTCTGAGGAAGTGAACTACGAAACGCGTCAGGTGGCAGTCGTATGCTAATAGACTGAGAAGCGAAGCTGTGCATACCAAATAAATGCTTTTACTGGGGAAAAGAGTGTCGTGTTCGAGTGCTGCTTGCCTTGTGGTCACCCCAACGAGCCTTGATGTAACAAGCGGCAGGCCAGCCGCTGAGCGAGCACCACCCCATGTGAAGGGGGCCACGAGTTCCGAAGTACGGGGCTCAATGTGGAGCACGGCGCATGGATTGAGCGCGGCTTCACTCCTTGGGGCTCAATGTAGAGCTATGAACTTGCAACTATTAAGGAAGCAACCATCTATGGATAAGTAATTACGGACTACATCTCCCATTAATCATTGCGTTTTGTCTCATCCAGAGCAGCTGCATATCAGCGGACGATTGGATTAAAAAGGAGGATGTGGCCCGGCTTGCTTCCTTCGACTGCGGTGCCTCTGAGGAAGTGAACTACGAAACGCGTCAGGTGGCAGTCGTATGCTAATAGACTGAGAAGCGAAGCTGTGCATACCAAATAAATGCTTTTACTGGGGAAAAGAGTGTCGTGTTCGAGTGCTGCTTGCCTTGTGGTCACCCCAACGAGCCTTGATGTAACAAGCGGCAGGCCAGCCGCTGAGCGAGCACCACCCCATGTGAAGGGGGCCACGAGTTCCGAAGTACGGGGCTCAATGTGGAGCACGGCGCATGGATTGAGCGCGGCTTCACTCCTTGGGGCTCAATGTAGAGCTATGAACTTGCAACTATTAAGGAAGCAACCATCTATGGATAAGTAATTACGGACTACATCTCCCATTAATCATTGCGTTTTGTCTCATCCAGAGCAGCTGCATATCAGCGGACGATTGGATTAAAAAGGAGGATGTGGCCCGGCTTGCTTCCTTCGACTGCGGTGCCTCTGAGGAAGTGAACTACGAAACGCGTCAGGTGGCAGTCGTATGCTAATAGACTGAGAAGCGAAGCTGTGCATACCAAATAAATGCTTTTACTGGGGAAAAGAGTGTCGTATTCGAGTGCTGCTTGCCTTGTGGTCACCCCAACGAGCCTTGATGTAACAAGCGGCAGGCCAGCCGCTGAGCGAGCACCACCCCATGTGAAGGGGGCCACGAGTTCCGAAGTACGGGGCTCAATGTGGAGCACGGCGCATGGATTGAGCGCGGCTTCACTCCTTGGGGCTCAATGTAGAGCTATGAACTTGCAACTATTAAGGAAGCAACCATCTATGGATAAGTAATTACGGACTACATCTCCCATTAATCATTGCGTTTTGTCTCATCCAGAGCAGCTGCATATCAGCGGACGATTGGATTAAAAAGGAGGATGTGGCCCGGCTTGCTTCCTTCGACTGCGGTGCCTCTGAGGAAGTGAACTACGAAACGCGTCAGGTGGCAGTCGTATGCTAATAGACTGAGAAGCGAAGCTGTGCATACCAAATAAATGCTTTTACTGGGGAAAAGAGTGTCGTGTTCGAGTGCTGCTTGCCTTGTGGTCACCCCAACGAGCCTTGATGTAACAAGCGGCAGGCCAGCCGCTGAGCGAGCACCACCCCATGTGAAGGGGGCCACGAGTTCCGAAGTACGGGGCTCAATGTGGAGCACGGCGCATGGATTGAGCGCGGCTTCACTCCTTGGGGCTCAATGTAGAGCTATGAACTTGCAACTATTAAGGAAGCAACCATCTATGGATAAGTAATTACGGACTACATCTCCCATTAATCATTGCGTTTTGTCTCATCCAGAGCAGCTGCATATCAGCGGACGATTGGATTAAAAAGGAGGATGTGGCCCGGCTTGCTTCCTTCGACTGCGGTGCCTCTGAGGAAGTGAACTACGAAACGCGTCAGGTGGCAGTCGTATGCTAATAGACTGAGAAGCGAAGCTGTGCATACCAAATAAATGCTTTTACTGGGGAAAAGAGTGTCGTGTTCGAGTGCTGCTTGCCTTGTGGTCACCCCAACGAGCCTTGATGTAACAAGCGGCAGGCCAGCCGCTGAGCGAGCACCACCCCATGTGAAGGGGGCCACGAGTTCCGAAGTACGGGGCTCAATGTGGAGCACGGCGCATGGATTGAGCGCGGCTTCACTCCTTGGGGCTCAATGTAGAGCTATGAACTTGCAACTATTAAGGAAGCAACCATCTATGGATAAGTAATTACGGACTACATCTCCCATTAATCATTGCGTTTTGTCTCATCCAGAGCAGCTGCATATCAGCGGACGATTGGATTAAAAAGGAGGATGTGGCCCGGCTTGCTTCCTTCGACTGCGGTGCCTCTGAGGAAGTGAACTACGAAACGCGTCAGGTGGCAGTCGTATGCTAATAGACTGAGAAGCGAAGCTGTGCATACCAAATAAATGCTTTTACTGGGGAAAAGAGTGTCGTGTTTGAGTGCTGCTTGCCTTGTGGTCACCCCAACGAGCCTTGATGTAACAAGCGGCAGGCCAGCCGCTGAGCGAGCACCACCCCATGTGAAGGGGGCCACGAGTTCCGAAGTACGGGGCTCAATGTGGAGCACGGCGCATGGATTGAGCGCGGCTTCACTCCTTGGGGCTCAATGTAGAGCTATGAACTTGCAACTATTAAGGAAGCAACCATCTATGGATAAGTAATTACGGACTACATCTCCCATTAATCATTGCATTTTGTCTCATCCAGAGCAGCTGCATATCAGCAGACGATTGGATTAAAAAGGAGGATGTGGCCCGGCTTGCTTCCTTCGACTGCGGTGCCTCTGAGGAAGTGAACTACGAAACGCGTCAGGTGGCAGTCGTATGCTAATAGACTGAGAAGCGAAGCTGTGCATACCAAATAAATGCTTTTACTGGGGAAAAGAGTGTCGTGTTCGAGTGCTGCTTGCCTTGTGGTCACCCCAACGAGCCTTGATATATATATATATATATATATATATATATATATATATATATATATATATATATATATATATATATATATATATATATATTACCTACTGGCGGTCGCCAGTAGGTAGTTATAGTTAGGACCACGTTTCCATAGGAAATCCGCAACATTCTATTTTGAATAACTTTGGCGCCGGTCGACGAATCCTCGCGAATTTTTCAAAATAGGTGGGGCGCTACGCTCCGCTCCTTCCCTGAAATTCTCGGGGGGATTCGTCAAGCGGGGGCTGAGATAAAAGGGGGGTCCCAAAACGCGTTTTTCCCATGCATTTTTCCATAGGACCTTTAGACAGGGCTACAGCCCGAACGTCTGAACAGAATTACTAGAAATTTGGCAGAGAGGTAGTCCTCAGGTCAAGGAAGTGCCTTTTGTAGGTTTGGTGTAAATCTGTTCAGTAGATTCTGAGAAAATAGCCTTTAAATCAATATATATATCTGAGCCAGCTTACGGTGTGCTTACGGTGCGCTTACCGTACGCGTACGGTGGCGTACGCAAGCGCGATTCTGATTGGCTCTTAGATCTTAGTAAACATTCGAATCGGTCGAAACCAGGAAGTGGCGGCCGCCATTTCGTGTGTTTCACTCAGAAAAAAAAGAGTGATATCTTGAAAAGGGGGCAAGGAGGAGAGTTACAGACCCCCTAACATTTGTAAGGGGGTCAAAGAAGGACAGAAAAGTACAAAGAAAACATTTATTGATTTTAAAACAAATCGCGGGGTACGCGTACCGTAAGCGTACGGTAAAAATAAAAATAAAAAAAGAAATGAAAATCAGATTTAAGTCTTTAGATATTAGGGGGCTCTAAAAAGAGCCGTTGTGTTTATGAAGTGTTTTTCGGTACCTACAAGTAAGTACAGATGCAGAGTCTAAGGTTCAAGAGGAAGACTCTGTTCCCTTCATCATTGAAGTGCACACCATCTCCTCTATAAATGTCTTGCATGTCATAACGCAAGTTGTTGTGGTAAATGGAACCCATACCATAGTCACGGAGGAAAGCAGAAACAGATTTGTTGACGTGCTTTCTTGCTTTGTCAATCTGCGGACAGAAATGATTGGACCAGTTCCATTTTTGCCTTTGGCATATGTTAGAAAACACAAAGGCAGTTTTAGGGAAAAGTGAAAACAGTTGTGCAAAGGTCTCCTTCATAAGCATTTCCAGACCTACCCCAGTCAAAGTGCCTAGGTCATTGCCACCACAGTGCACTATTATGAGGTCAGGGTGTTGGATGTGCATGAAGGATTTCACCAATGGCATCAATTGGTGCCACTTTAACCCTCTCTGACCAATCCATTTAATGTCTACATTTGGCAAAGCAAGGTCTCTCACCATATCTGTTTTCTCTGCATACTTTTCACTCCAGAAGACATAGCTGTGCCCTACAATCCACACTGTGAACATCTTCAAAGGAGAACTGGATGCACTCAGGAGGTGTCTTTCAGTAGAATGGCAATATGAAAAGAAAGACAGTTTGGAAATGGAGGCATACATATTTTTTTCAAAAAAAAAAGAACTGATTGGCTGTTTCATACCATTCTAGAATAAAAACTAGGCTGTATGTGTAAATTAATAGAAGCATGTTTTGTATTGGTACAGAAAAATGTGTTACCAAAGAACAGTACTATGGATTTGCTGTTAGGTTTGAAAAGTCAAGCACTCTTGCTCTGTGGAATTGAAACATTGTTTGGTGAACTTCTGACCTAACTCCACACAGCAGTGTTCCATGAACTGTTGCTATGGTAGCAGGCAGAAGTCAAGTTGGGGGAAGGGTACTAGGCAGAAGTCAAGTTGGGGGAAGGGTACTTTTGGAAAAGGGTTGCTTTTCAACCAATAGAAATGTGTGATTACATTTGAAAAAAAGGGGCAAGCACTGAGATTTGAAACTAACATGTATATGTGTGGAAAAAGAGAGGGAAAGTTTGCCATTATCTGGTTCTGCTGAGAGGAGAGAGGTGTAGAGAACAGAGATCCTGGCTCTGATAATCTGCTGTTTGAGTGCCACATTTCTTTCACAACTAACTAATTTTAAAGGTGAGTTTAGAGTTTGAGAGGGGATGTATATGGTAAATTAAGAAATGAATATTAGAAATGCAATTCTTTTTGTTGAAGTTGTGTTTATTATTTTCTGTTTTGGGAGAAATTTAAATGTGAGGAACAAGTAAAATAATATGGACTATGTTTTCACAATAAATTAATGTGTACTGGTATAATAAAAGAATAGTTTAAGGGTTTGAGGTTGGACTCAGTAATGCAAATACATTCAGCATCACTAAGGCTGGTTGCCCTTGCTGGAGTGTAGGCAGTCACCCAGGTTACAAATGGTGCTGGTCTGAAAAAGCAGTTTGGACATGTGCTTTTTAAAAAATCTGAAAAGTGGATTCATAATGTGTCAGTATGTAAAAATGTTTATCACTTGCAAAAAAAAAAGAGCAGTAAGTGTGCTTTCAAATTGGCAAAGAAATTTCGTTTTGTGACTAATGTGAAAACATGACTCTGTGTGCAAATAGGAGGGAGCCATTTTTTGGTGCAGAAGCAGACTCTTAGCACACACCCAGCTGCTTACCATGTGGAATCATGCACAGTATTCACAAGCGAGTGGGGTTTGAGGTTTCAGTCAGTAATGCAAATACATTCAGCATCACTAAGGCTGGTTGCCCTTGCTGGAGTGTAGGCAGTCACCCAGGTTACAAATGGTGCTGGTCTGAAAAAGCAGTTTGGACATGTGCTTTTTAAAAAATCTGAAAAGTGGATTCATAATGTGTCAGTCTGTAAAAATGTTTATCACTTGCAAAAAAAAGAGCAGTAAGTGTGCTTTCAAATTTGCAAAGAAATTTCGTTTTGTGACTAATGTGAAAACATGACTCTGTGTGTAAATAGGAATTACAGGCAGAGATTTATTGCGTATTGCTCTGGTGATTTCACAGTTGCATTAGATGGAAAGGGGGAGCCATTTTTTGGTGCAGAAGCAGACTCTTAGCACACACCTAGCTGCTTACTATGTGGATTCATGCACAGTATTCACAAGCGAGTGGGGTTTGAGGTTTCAGTCAGTAATGCAAATACATTCAGCATCACTAAGGCTGGTTGCCCTTGCTGGAGTGTAGGCAGTCACCCAGGTTACAAATGGTGCTGGTCTGAAAAAGCAGTTTGGACATGTGCTTTTTAAAAAATCTGAAAAATGGATTCATAATGTGTCAGTCTGTAAAAGTGTTTATCACTTGCCAAAAAAAAGAGCAGTAAGTGTGCTTTCAAATTGGCAAAGAAATTTCGTTGTGTGACTAATGTGAAAACATGACTCTGTGTGCAAATAGGAATTACAGGCAGAGATTTATTGCGTATTGCTCTGGTGATTTCACAGTTGCATTAGATGGAAAGGGGGAGCCATTTTTTGGTGCAGAAGCAGACTCTTAGCACACACCCAGCTGCTTACCATGTGGAATCATGCACAGTATTCACAAGCGAGTGGGATTTGAGGTTTCAGTCAGTAATGCAAATACATTCAGCATCACTAAGGCTGGTTGCCCTTGCTGGAGTGTAGGCAGTCACCCAGGTTACAAATGGTGCTGGTCTGAAAAAGCAGTTTGGACATGTGCTTTTTAAAAAATCTGAAAAGTGGATTCATAATGTGTCAGTCTGTAAAAATGTTTATCACTTGCAAAAAAAAAAGAGCAGTAAGTGTGCTTTCAAATTGGCAAAGAAATTTCGTTTTGTGACTAATGTGAAAACATGACTCTGTGTGCAAATAGGAGGGAGCCATTTTTTGGTGCAGAAGCAGACTCTTAGCACACACCCAGCTGCTTACCATGTGGAATCATGCACAGTATTCACAAGCGAGTGGGGTTTGAGGTTTCAGTCAGTAATGCAAATACATTCAGCAACACTAAGGCTGGTTGCCCTTGCTGGAGTGTAGGCAGTCACCCAGGTTACAAATGGTGCTGGTCTGAAAAAGCAGTTTGGACATGTGCTTTTTAAAAAATCTGAAAAGTGGATTCATAATGTGTCAGTCTGTAAAAGTGTTAATCACTTGCCAAAAAAAAGAGCAGTAAGTGTGCTTTCAAATTGGCAAAGAAATTTCGTTTTGTGACTAATGTGAAAACATGACTCTGTGTGCAAATAGGAATTACAGGCAGAGATTTATTGCGTATTGCTCTGGTGATTTCACAGTTGCATTAGATGGAAAGGGGGAGCCATTTTTTGGTGCAGAAGCAGACTCTTAGCACACACCCAGCTGCTTACCATGTGGAATCATGCACAGTATTCACAAGCGAGTGGGGTTTGAGGTTTCAGTCAGTAATGCAAATACATTCAGCATCACTAAGGCTGGTTGCCCTTGCTGGAGTGTAGGCAGTCACCCAGGTTACAAATGGTGCTGGTCTGAAAAAGCAGTTTGGACATGTGCTTTTTAAAAAATCTGAAAAGTGGATTCATAATGTGTCAGTCTGTAAAAATGTTTATCACTTGCAAAAAAGAAGAGCAGTAAGTGTGCTTTCAAATTGGCAAAGAAATTTCGTTTTGTGACTAATGTGAAAACATGACTCTGTGTGCAAATAGGAATTACAGGCAGAGATTTATTGCGTATTGCTCTGGTGATTTCACAGTTGCATTAGATGGAAAGGGGGAGCCATTTTTTGGTGCAGAAGCAGACTCTTAGCACACACCCAGCTGCTTACTATGTGGAATCATGCACAGTATTCACAAGCGAGTGGGGTTTGAGGTTTCAGTCAGTAATGCAAATACATTCAGCATCACTAAGGCTGGTTGCCCTTGCTGGAGTGTAGGCAGTCACCCAGGTTACAAATGGTGCTGGTCTGAAAAAGCAGTTTGGACATGTGCTTTTTAAAAAATCTGAAAAGTGGATTCATAATGTGTCAGTCTGTAAAAGTGTTTATCACTTGCCCAAAAAAAGAGCAGTAAGTGTGCTTTCAAATTGGCAAAGAAATTTCGTTTTGTGCCTAATGTGAAAACATGACTCTGTGTGCAAATAGGAATTACAGGCAGAGATTTATTGCGTATTGCTCTGGTGATTTCACAGTTGCATTAGAAGGAAAGGGGGAGCCAGTTTTTTGGTGCAGAAGCAGACTCTTAGCACACACCCAGCTGCTTACCATGTGGAATCATGCACAGTATTCACAAGCGAGTGGGGTTTGAGGTTTCAGTCAGTAATGCAAACACATTCAGCATCACTAAGGCTGTTTGCCCTTGCTGGAGTGTAGGCAGTCACCCAGGTTACAAATGGTGCTGGTCTGAAAAAGCAGTTTGGACATGTGCTTTTTAAAAAATCTGAAACGTGGATTCATAATGTGTCAGTCTGTAAAAGTGATTATCACTTGCCAAAAAAAAGAGCAGTAAGTGTGCTTTCAAATTGGCAAAGAAATTTCGTTTAAGGGCCTAATGTGAAAACATGAGTCTGTGTGCAAATAGGAATTACAGACAGAGATTTATTGCGTATTGCTCTGGTGATTTCACAGTTGCATTAGATGGAAAGGGGGAGCCATTTTTTGGTGCAGAAGCAGACTCTTAGCACACACCCAGCTGCTTACCATGTGGAATCATGGACAGTATTCACAAGCGAGTGGGGTTTGAGGTTTCAGTCAGTAATTCAAATACATTCAGCATCACTAAGGCTGTTTGCCCTTGCTGGAGTGTAGGCAGTCACCCAGGTTACAAATGGTGCTGGTCTGAAAAAGCAGTTTGGACATGTGCTTTTTAAAAAATCTGAAAAGTGGATTCATAATGTGTCAGTCTGTAAAAGTGTTTATCACTTGCCAAAAAAAAGAGCAGTAAGTGTGCTTTTAAATTGGCAAAGAAATTTCGTTTAAGGTCCTAATGTGAAAACATGACTCTGTGTGCAAATAGGAATTACAGGCAGAGATTTATTGCGTATTGCTCTGGTGATTTTACAGTTGCATTAGATGGAAAGGGGGAGCCATTTTTTGGTGCAGAAGCAGACTCTTAGCACACACCCAGCTGCTTACCATGTGGAATCATGGACAGTATTCACAAGCGAGTGGGGTTTGAGGTTTCAGTCAGTAATGCAAATACATTCAGCATCACTAAGGCTGTTTGCCCTTGCTGGAGTGTAGGCAGTCACCCAGGTTACAAATGGTGCTGGTCTGAAAAAGCAGTTTGGACATGTGCTTTTTAAAAAATCTGAAAAGTGGATTCATAATGTGTCAGTCTGTAAAAGTGTTTATCACTTGCCAAAAAAAAGAGCAGTAAGTGTGCTTTCAAATTGGCAAAGAAATTTCGTTTTGTGACTAATGTGAAAACATGACTCTGTGTGCAAATAGGAATTACAGGCAGAGATTTATTGCGTATTGCTCTGGTGATTTCACAGTTGCATTAGAAGGAAAGGGGGAGCCAGTTTTTTGGTGCAGAAGCAGACTCTTAGCACACACCCAGCTGCTTACCATGTGGAATCATGCACAGTATTCACAAGCAAGTGGGGTTTGAGGTTTCAGTCAGTAATGCAAATACATTCAGCATCACTAAGGCTGGTTGCCCTTGCTGGAGTGTAGGCAGTCACCCAGGTTACAAATGGTGCTGGTCTGAAAAAGCAGTTTGGACATGTGCTTTTTAAAAAATCTGAAAAGTGGATTCATAATGTGTCAGTCTGTAAAAGTGATTATCACTTGCCAAAAAAAAGAGCAGTAAGTGTGCTTTCAAATTGGCAAAGAAATTTCGTTTTGTGACTAATGTAAAAACAAATGTAGTAATATATTTATTAAAATAAAGGAATTTTTTAAAAGTTTTTTTCAGGTATTGCTGAAGAGCAGTGAACAAAATTTAAGATGCCTACAAAATCCAGAGTAAAAAAAGACCACAAAAAAAAACTATATTTGAAGACAACTGGAGGACCTAAGTTAGTTGAAGATGCTCATGTTGGGAAGAAGAAAAAATCTTCTGGTAAGCAGACAAAAAATTTTCTAAGGAACATATTCAAAAAAAGGAAAAATGTACAAAATGTCTGTACTGGAAAGAATGATTTCAATCGAAAAGCACAGGAAAAAATTGAGAATTTAGTTAATGCAAATATACCTTCTGCAACAAAAAAGATAAACTTAAACAGAAAAACAGCGTTTAAAGAGATACGTAGAAAAATGTTTCAGAGAAGAGTTATGTCCAATTTGATAAAGGATGTGAAGAAATATAAGCAAAAGGCAAAGTTTTATAAGAGAAAAAAAGAAATTGAAGCCATTGCAGCAAAGGCATTAGAATTAAAAAGGAAACTATTCATTTTAATTTTGAATAGGATGCGTACATTAGACAAAATGGTTAATGTACTGAAATCACATAGCAAAAGGAAAAGAGTAGTGAACAGAACAAACTTTTGTAAAGTGTTTTTAGGAAAATGGATGCATAGTTCAAGTAGTGAACCTTTTTTTAATGAAGAGAGTTATTTTCAAAGTAATAGTTTGCTGCATGCAGTTGACACCAGAGGTCGTGCTTATGAAGTGAAAAATGGTTGCATAATGGAGAAGGAGATAATGGTTCCAAGAGATGAGGTACAAGTGATGGCGGATGAGGCTATGGGGAGACGTCCTAAAGCCCCAGTGTACACTTGGAATTGTAGTAGTATTTGCACTGTGCGTCAGGAATCTATTGATAAATTTCGTGAGTTTCTAAGAGAATATAGCAAAAAAAGTGTAAAACAGAAGATTAAGGTGCTTCAAAGTTTGGATCCATGCAGAGTGAGAGAGAATACTGGTTTGCAGGGTCATTCTCTGGCTTGTCTATCTAGAAAAGTGTGTAATAGTGTTTTCCATCATTTTAGGATGCTGGCTGTTCATCATACTGAAATGAGAAAGTTTGTGAGACGGTTGTATTTTGCTAAAAGTCCAGCAATAAAGTTAGATGAATTGAATAGGGCTCTGTTCCGTGGAACGGTATCAGATGTAGAGAAGGTTGTTGATGAAATTCAGTTTTGTTACTTTGGTCCTGAACAAAACAGTGCAGAGAAGGACACAGTAAATGAGGAAGAAGTGGAAGAGAATGTAGAACCCTCTGTAAGTAAGACATTTAATGATCACATAACAAAATTTGCAATAATCTCTAATGAAAGACCAAATGTTACTTGTATTTGTTGCCGCAGAACTCATTATAGAAAACAAACCAGGTATGTTGATCTCTACAGAAAGAGTGAAAATGAAGATAATTATAAGTGGAAGGATTTTGCCACATATATATTTCTTGAAAATTGTTTTGAATTGGGTGAAGTTCAGCGTATTTGTAAATACTGTTACAACAAGTTAGAGGAAAATAGAATGCCGACCAGAGCTGTACATAATAATTTAGAATTGGATGCTATTCCTGCTGAACTTTCTGAATTAAATACATATGAGTCTATACTCATTCAATGTGTTCATCCGTTCCAGACCATAGTACGTATGGAGCCCAAAACTGGTAAATTACCTCCTTCAGATTTACTGAGAGGTTTAAAAGGTAGAGTGGTGTATTTGCCCTTGGATTTGAAAAAAAATATGGAAACTATTGATGCGGATACTTTGGAAACTGAACCATTAATTATTCTGGTTAATGGTGTACCTACAAAGAATAAGAAGATTTGGCAGGAGCTGGTAGATGTACGGAAAGTACAAAGAGCAAATTTGTATTTGAAAAGGAATAACAAATGGTATGAATCAATTTATATAGAAGAAGAAGAAGAAGAAGATTTACAAGAAGACACAGAAACACCAACTGGACAAATTGAAAAAGTGGACAAGTCAAAGGAAGAAGAAATTTATGAACATTTTAGTATACATCCTCTTCATTCAAAAGAAGTTATGGGAGACAATATTGATCTGTTTCAGATGAAGAAAGCAAAAGGAACTCCCGTGAGTGTATGGGAGGAGAGCTTGGAAGCTCGATGTTTTCCCCAGCTGTTTCCTAAAGGAAAAGGAGGACGATACGATGAACGTCCGGAACAGATTCCAGCTTCTGAGTATCGGACTACAAGACTATATGCTGAAGATCCCAGATTTCGACAAAGTATTCCTTATTTGTTCCATCTTTTATTTGAAAGCGACTTGTCTGCACTGTCTTATGCAGTAAATCACATTTTAAAAAGTGGAGTACATTTACAAAATGTGTCTGCTAAGGATTTTATGGAGAAAGTGCAGCACCGAGATGATCATTTGGAAACACAACTGATCAATCTGATGGCTTGTCAGTAGGCCTGGGCAAAAATTTCGTTCCGTTCGCGGAAATTGCGATAATTTGGCATTTTTGCGTTCCGCGGAGAGCGCGAAAATGTCAAAAATTCCGGTTTCCGCAGCTTGGCGATAATTTGTTTCTTGCTCGCGCTGTAAAATGATACATTCTCGCGCGCGCGCGATCGCCTTACCTGAATCCCTGCGTTCGCCGACAAGTTTTCTTGATCCGGTCGCGTTCTCCATGAGATGTTGTATTGTTTTTAGCCATTTGCGCTGTCTCGCGACAGTTCGCGCCCGCAGTGACGTCATGCGTCGCGCGATCACGTCTTTCTTCTCGCGATCATGCACCGCGAGAACAACTCAAAACAAGATGGCCGCGCCCGCAAGCAACCACATGGGTAAGTTGGCGACCCGCAACCATGCAGAAAATCTCGCGAACATGCCGGAAAAAAACTTCCGCATCTTCGCGATATTTCTGCTTGTTTGCGATAATTTTAAACATTCTCGCGATAATTTGCGAAGGTTAATTCCGCAAATTCCGCCCACCCCTACTTGTCAGCGTGGGACAAATGAATATTGGTACCGACGCCATGGTGAATTAAAATGCATGTTACGGAATTTAGGAACACCAACATGGTTCCTTACCCTAAGCTGTGCGGAGTACGCTTGGGATGATTTACTGGATTTTCTACGAGAGGCAAATTCAAACATTAAAAACATCGAATACAAGACAGCAGGAGAACTGTGCTCATTGGATCCGGTTAATGTTTGCAGATATTTCAATCATAGATTTGAGGCTATGATGTCCTTCATCTGCAATAAAAAAAATCCACCTCTAGGAGAAGTAGTGGATTTCTTTTGGAGAAAAGAGTACCAGGCAAGAAGTGCTCCTCATATTCATATGCTGTTGTGGATTAAGGATGCCCCAAAGTTTGGAACAGATGCTGATGAAGCAGTGTTATCTTACATTGAAGAATATGCAACATGTGCTATACCAAAAAGCACAGAAGAGAAAAAGTTAAAGGAGCAAGTTTTACGTTTCCAAAGTCATCGGTGTGGAAAATACTGTCGACGGAAATACAAGAGCAAAGATAAATACTACACTAAATGTCGATTTGGATTTCCTAGACCTGTTCTTTCAAATGGAAGAGTTAACAGTTTTATGTCATCTGTGAGACATACTATCACAAGAAAATCACCTAAGAATACCTACAACCTTAAAAGAAAAGAAGAATCAAAAAATATAAATGACTACAACCCAGTGATTTTATCCATGTGGAACGCTAACATGGATATACAGTATGTAGCTGACAATTCCATTGCTGTTGCTCGATATGTAACGTCTTACATTACGAAATCAGAAAAAACAGAATTGAAGGAAATGTGGGAAGAGATTTCTCACGAGAAAACTGTCAGTAAGAAGCTGTACAGTTTCAGTTTGAAGATGTTATCGCATCGAGAAATTGGATCCTACGAATGTTCAGATAGGTTATCTTCTGCAAGTCTCTACTCGAAATCAAGAAGAATAATTTGGGCAAGTTTAGGCCTTGCAGCAATGAGAAATCGGGTACTGAAATCTGTTGGAGAAATTGAATATTTGGCCGAGAATGACCCAGAAAGTACAGATATTTTGAAATCAAACATGTTGGACACATATTATCCCAAGAGAAGTCATCATCTGGAGAACATGTGTCTCTATGAAGTGCTGCAGAACTACATTTATTCATGGAAAGCCGCAGAAGACATCAACAATGGAAAATATAAAGTCATTGGTGAGGAAGGATGTTTGGTGAAGCAAACAAAAGGAAGTTTGATAAATCACCGGAAGCTGAGTTGTGACACTACTGACAAAAAGGAATTTTACTACTTGGCTCTTTTACAGCTGTTTAAACCATGGGGTACAGAGGATGAACTACTGGGAGAATTTCAAAGCTATGAAGATTCTTTTAATGCTTGCAAAGACAGCATACAATGCAATACATTCACAACTTATCTGCAAATGTTAAATGAAGAAATTGAACAGGAAACTACAATTGCAGCAGAAATAGCTAGAGACAGTTCTCAGGACAGCCAAAGTTCAGGAACACTCAGTCAAGATCCCCTAGGACAACCAATCGTTGAAAATGAAGCATCAATAGCCATGAATGAAGTGGAAACGGCTATGAATCAAGCTCAAGGAGAATTTATAGACTTACAAAATTTGGAAAGACAACTGAACGAAGAGCATTTATGAAGAGATCAGAAAAAAAATTGATCACGGATTTCTACATGAAAAAAAAGAGTGCTCATGCACGTCATTTCATCCAATCAGGATGTATGTAAGCGGACAAGCAGGAACTGGAAAAAGTTTCCTAATAAAAGTCATCAGAAGCTACCTACAGCAAAAAACGGATTCTACTTTGTCTTGTGTGGTTACTGCTCCAACTGGGTTAGCAGCATATAACATAAAAGGAATCACTTTACATCGTTTGCTAATGTTACCAGTGGAGCATGAGAACAAAATACAATACAACAAGCTAACTGGAGAAGCATGCTTGGAAGTTTCAAGAGTATTGAAGAAGATGCAAGTTCTCATTATTGATGAGGTGAGCATGGTATCAAACTTAATGCTTGCCTTTGTGCATTTAAGAATGCAGCAAATTCTGAAGACAGACTATGACGTGTTATTTGGAGGAAAACACGTCATAGTTTTTGGAGATCTTTTGCAACTTACTCCAGTTAAAGGACAACCAGTGTTTAATACTGTGACACATGAAGACACGAAGAAGTCATTGGGAAGCATCGGTAATACAAATATTTGGTCCTTCTTTGAGTACAAGGAACTTACAACTAATATGAGGCAAGCAAACGATGAAGAATATGGAAGTATTCTGAAAGATATCAGGATTGGACTGCTCACAGAAGCTGGCAAAAAAGCATTAC
Source organism: Triturus cristatus (assembly GCF_964204655.1). Lineage (NCBI taxonomy): Eukaryota > Metazoa > Chordata > Amphibia > Caudata > Salamandridae > Triturus > Triturus cristatus. The sequence goes on from NC_140589.1 coordinate 324,628,196, forward strand.
AGAGTCGGCTGCTACATAATTTATTTCCAAAGGAAGAAATAGTTGCAGAGAAGATATACAAGAACATTGCAGAAAACAAAAGTGTCATCTGCTTAATGCCAACTCTACGTGAATGCTCAATATTCAATGAGGAGCCTTTGAAATTGGAAAAGGAAGATATCAGGAAATTGGAAGCAGTTGACAAAATTGAGGATGGAAGAATTACTGTCACATTAACAGGCACACTGAAAAAAAAATTGGATTCACTAGAGAAGAACATTTCCAAAACAGCTGGATTAGAAAAAAATCTATATGTTTGCATGAACTGTAGAGTATTTTTAAGGAGAAATTTGGATGTTGAAAAAGGTTTAGTTAATGGAGCTATGGGAAGAGTTGTGGGTTTTATTAATTATCAGAAAAAAGATGGAATTGAATGTTTAAAAATAAAATTTGATCAGATAGAAGAAGTTAAAGACATTTGTCGTTGTTCAGTTCGTTTCATGCTTGTGAAAGACTTATATGTACGTAGGAAGCAGTTTCCGTTTTCGCTAGCATATGCTGTAACTATTCACAAGTCTCAAGGATTGACTGTAGATTGTGCATTTGTGAACATTGGTTCAACTGTGTTCAAAGAAGGTATGGCATATGTTGCTTTGTCACGAGTGAAAACATTATCAGGTTTATTCATGATAGACTTTGATGATTCAAAAGTTAGTGCTGATACAAATTGTGTAAAGGAGTATAATAGATTAAGAAGAAGCTATGCTCCTCATTTAGGTCAGTATCCTTTGTTGGAGAAACGTGTAGTTTCTCGTAAAAGGAGAAATGAGAATATCTGTAATGAAGATGTAGAGATGAGGAAAAAAAAGAGGAGTGATGTAATTGCAAGCAAAAAGAATAAGGAAAATGAAGAACAGGTTGTAGGATGTTATTTTGAAAATAGCTCTGGTGTCAACTGCTACGCTAATGTAGTGCTGAATGTTGCATTTTATCTGGAAAGTTTGCAAGAGCAGATAATAGTAAATCAGGGAAAAAGATTCTGTTCTGTGCTGAGTCTCCTTTTTAAAAAGCTGAGTAATGATAAAACTCAAATAGAAAGTGCTACTGAAATTAGAAAAGTTTTAGATGTATGTTCAGGACGAACACAGTTTTCTCAAAATGTACAGCAAGACGCACAGGAATTCTTGATTTATTTTCTTCAGGTACTGGAAGAAGAAGGGGTTCCCATTGAAAATATGTTTGGTCTCTCTTATAAATGGGAACATAGTTGTGAAAACTGTTATAATATATGTGGCTCTAATGTTGATTCTGAAAGGTTTATTTATTTAACATTGCCAGAGAGTAAAACAGTCACTTTTGCAAAATTAGTTAAAGATGCTAACCATAGCATGCAATGCGGTGAGTGTAAATCTGACATGTTTTCAACATTAATTTTAAAGGAATACAGACAGTATGTAATTTTAATGATGCAACGATGTAGAGCTGATGGTTCAAAATTGGATACTTTAATAAAGAAGTTTACAGGACAGCAATTATCAATTTCAGGAAAAACTTTTGTAACAGTTGCAATAATTTTCCATGATGGACCTACTGTAACTTCTGGTCATTACACAGTTTATCTTAAATGTGAAAAAGGCTGGACACTGTGTAATGATTCCCAATTGATTTTTAAGCAACGTTTGCCTTTTGATTTAGCAAATTCCTATCTAATCTTCCTGAAACCTAAATTTTAGAGAGATTTGACAACATCTGGACAAAACAATTTTACCATTTTATTGGATTACCATTTGGAATTTACAAATAAAAAGATTTAACAAATTATCATTTGGCCTAATGGAAAGGTAACCAATTGTAATGTGGAATTTTTCCATTTTTTAAGGAAACTTTGGAAAACCAAAAATTTAGAAAAAATCGGTAACATCTGCACAATTTAAATTTTGGAATGTTATTGGATTGCCATTGGAAATTTTTTCAAAAAAGATTTTTAAAATTACTATTTGGCCATGCGGAAAAGTAAACAATTCTATTGTGGACTTATTTAATTATTAATTAATCTTTCGGAAACCAAAATGTTACAGAGAATCGGTGACATCTGTACAATTTAAACTTTAGATTTTTATTGGATTACCATTGGAAATTAAACAAAAAAAGAATTTTAAAATTACTATTTGGTCTAAAGGAAATGGAACCAGATGTATTGTGGAGTTATTTGAGATATATTATTGTGATTATACTTCTGAAACAAAAATATCAGACGGTATTTTGAAGAAATAAGTATTGATATTAGATGATATTTTTTAAGAATATTATGCATTTCTAAAAAGTTATGTTTATGCAAAAAGAGATTGTGGGCTTTTTTAAAACAATCTTTGAGATTGTTAATTTTTTTTTGCCTGCTGTTAAATGATGAATGCAATTGCTTTCACAATTTATAGTGAAATGCAATATTTTCTGAAAACAGCAAAAAAAAGGCAAAAATATTTTTTGAAAAATATGTAAATATGTGTACTGTATTATAAAATGTTTTATTAAATATTAATACTTTTTTCTTTTTTTTCAGATTGAGATAGAAAATTTTCGAAAACTAGAACCATTTTTAAAGCAATTAAAAAAAAAATTAAATGAATAAATCTTTTTTTGAGTGGGTATGGTAAGTCAATAATGTCATGGTCCCTTTTTTCCACTTCTCTACAATCACATTTTCAGTTTTTAATTGTAGTCTCTCAAGGACCTTGTAAAATGATAATTGATTTTTAGTGTTTTTTAAAAAAAAAAAAAAAATTACGCGTACCGTACGCGTACGGTAAAAAAAAAAAAAAAAAAGTTTTTAAAAACATATATAAAAAATAGATGAAAGGTAAGGTTGGCTCTTAAAAGAGCTGTTGTGTTCATGCAGGGACAGAGGAAAGAAAGATTGGGAATATTAGACGGTACGACAAGTGTGCTGATCTATTTTATTGTTCACTAGGGACATACTGGTCTGCCTATAAGTAATTAGATCGTGACAAATGTCGCAAACCGAGGGTTAATTTCCAGAGGACCAGAAAAAGGAGATGCTCCCCCCACAGATGAAGGGCTCACCTGACCTGCAGAAGAAGGACTCGGCCCTGCAGATGATGGTCCAGGCTGAGCTGCTGTGGATGTGCTTGGTTGACTTACTGAAGGGTTACCTTCAGTAAGTCGAGCATGTGTCCTTCTGTGTACATCCTTAAGGTGTCTCATCATGGTGTGATTCCCAAAGGAATACTTCCTGTCAGGATTACCTCTTGAAAGTACACGCTTACACAGCTTGCAAGTCACTAAGGGTGCATTTACCTTTTGCTGGCCTTCTGGAAAAGTAAAATACTCCCATACGTAAGAGGTCTTTTGTTTCCTCGCTCTCTGCCTCAAGGTAGTGCTGCTAGCCTCACTCTCAGAAGAGCTCTGCTGTTCTGCCATCGTATCACAAAGACAACCCAGCTCCTTCTCCTAAGGGATCACAAGCAGAAATGAGGGGAATGGGTGTGGTGTAGGAGAGTTCTAGAACTGAAAGTAGTTTCAACCAATCAAAAGTTGTGTTTCATGATCACATGACCTACCGTACGCTTACGGTACGCTTACGGCAAAAGTACACATGCGCGTAAAAAAGACACGCGCTCGCGCGCATGCGCATAACAGTCACTCCCCGACACTTCCGCGTAACGTGCGCGTGTAGCGTACACACGTACGCGCCCCACGCGGAGTACGCACGACTACGCAAATTGCGTAACTATACGCAAACAGCGTAGATAAATTACGGACATTGCGTAAACCGTACGCTTACCGTAAGCTTACCGTACGCGCACTAAAAAATTTTTTAAAAAAAGGAAAAAATGTATTGCTAATAAATTTTACCTGTTTATTTTATAAAAAATATTTTTAAAAAACATATTGTAGAATTTTAAAAATTTAACCATAGTCTTTAAAAAAGGATAGAAAATTAAAATAAAAATATGTAAAAAAAAAAGAAGAAAAAAAAAATAATTAGCATTTAAAAAACCTTGCAAATTCACTGAAAAAACCATGGGTTTCACACACGTTATAGTTAGGAATTAGCATTTAAAAAACCTTTGAAATTCACTGAAAAAACCATGGGTTTCACACACGTTATAGTTAGGAATTAGCATTTAAAAAACCTTAGAAATTCAATGAAAAAACCAAAGGTTTCACACATGTTATAGTTAGCTTGACATTTCACTCGTAAAAAACCAATGAAATTCCCCCGTTATAGTTAGTTCAGCTAACTATAACTCGCGCGCCCGCAATGCACTACTGATGACGTCACATATTACATCACTCATGACATGGTCAGTGACATCACTCATGACATCACTGATGACATCTCAAATGACATCACTGATGACATTATCCTTGTAACAGAGTGGTAGACCTCCTCTCACCCTAATATAACCTTTGATACAAACATTCAAAAATAGAGACTAACATTTACAAAAAAATGGACATACCAATAACAGTTACAACAGCCTATTCAGTAATTCTAAGATCCACATACACATCCACTCATCCACCAACCATCCTATACAGTCACTCATACATGTACTCACACATCATATGTACTCATACACCTATACATCCTGTTACACAATGCCACTCATCCATAGAGTTACTCACACATAGTCACTCATGCTAATAAAGAATCAAACATCCATTTACTTGCATATACAGTTATACACACACCACCACACTTACTTTTACAGAAACGTACACATACTTAGTCTTTTAAACAATCACTTATAGAAACACATACTTATTCATAGAGGAAGTCTACCAATCTCTCACTCTCACATATACTCACTTATATACACCAATAGTCACATATACTAGTTTAAAACATATGTAGTTACTTATGAAGACACTATTGAGACAGTCATTCACTCACTAACACACCCATGCACACACCCATCCACCCATACTGTCCTGCACACATGCTGTCTTCAACACATACAAACAGTGAGTCACTCATTCATGCATCTATGCACTACGTAATACCCCCCACCGCACCATGAAGACACTCAGACACTCATACTGATACTCAAAAAACCAACTATTAACCTATATAGACACTCATGTAGCTACTCACCAACCCATGCAGCCACTTATATACAAAGTGAGAGACTGATACAGGTATTTACACATTTAAACATTACTCACTAAGCCATGTATTAAAAAAGATACACTTAATCAGTCAGTTATACAATCAATTTTTCAGAAACAAATCATCAATTTAGACACTTATATACTCATTTATTCTTCCATCGACCTTGAGATATACATATATAAAACATATTTAATTTTCAGAAAAACACACATTCACTGGATGATGTCATCAGTGATGTCATTTGAGATGTCATCAGTGATGTCATGAGTGATGTCACTGACCATGTCATGAGTGATGTAATATGTGACGTCATCAGTAGTGCATTGCGGGCGCGCAAGTTATAGTTAGCTGAACTAACTATAACAGGGGAATTTCATTGGTTTTTTACGAGTGAAATGTCCAGCTAACTATAACATGTGTGAAACCTTTGGTTTTTTCATTGAATTTCTAAGGTTTTTTAAATGCTAATTCCTAACTATAACGTGTGTGAAACCCATGGTTTTTTCAGTGAATATATATATATATATATACTTTGTGGCCGAAACGCGTAATGACGTGCTGTGTGGGTGCTGGTTCGGATTAAATTTTCCTGAAGCACGATTGGTGTCCGTGTGCTTTCTTCTTTGCCTGCCTGGAAGTGGGAGAATGCGCCTGGTGTTTGCATATATATATATATATATATATATATATATATATATATATATATATATACATATATATATATACCTTGTGTGGTTTTCCTCTCATTTAGTTATTCAAGAGATTATAATCTGGTAAACCATGCCAAGCTGCTTTACACTCTTTCAAGACTTAGCCTGAAGGCTGCCCTCCATAGCTACCACTAGGATAGCTTTCAATAAAGTTTGTCTTAAACCTAATCTTCAATAAGGGTTGTTTGGACTGGTACAAGGTGCCCACTATAACTAGTGGACAGCATGTACTAGGGCAACTTCTCACATTGGTGTGCAGCGGTTGGATTCAAGCTTGCTATTGCTTTACCAGATAATCTCTTTGAGTGACTAACTGAAAACCAATATAGGTACATAGGTACATATAGATCAAGTTTAGAATACAGTAAGTTCTACTGAATTTAGAGTTGTGTGTCAAGGGCTTAGCACACCCTTTCTACAATTTAAGGGGCATATCAACAACAACCGGCGATAATTATAGCTAAGCGCACTTAGCGCTAGGATAATTATCGCCGGCTAGCATTGATTTTTATCGCTGAGATAGCGTGCTATTAGCAACGCTTATCTCAATAGCGATAAAAATCCTCACGCTAAGTGGCTAACGTGAGATTATCGCTGGAAACCCAGCGATAATCTCACGTTAGCTTGTTGATAGGGACAGACAAACTTAGCCATGATATCCTCCTTCCATAGGATATCATGGCTAAGTCAGAAAAATACCAGACGTAAAAAAGCAGCGTTAACCGCGGTTAGCGCTGCTTTTTTTGTCTCTAACAGGGTTAGCGATATTCTTGATAATAGGAGAAATGTCGCTTAGCGACATTTCTCCTATTATTTTAGTCTGGAACGCCCCCTTTGCATCTCATTAGAGATGCAAGGGGAAGCGTAGAGTAAAAGGGTGCTAACATGCGAATTTGCATGTTAGCACCCTGTTGTTGCTAGGTTGCTAGTTTTATCTCTGCTTTTTTGGCTTTTAAAGCCAAAAAAGCAGAGATTAAGCCCTTGTTGATATGCCCATAAGAGAGTTTAGTAGTTCTCACTAGGGGGCATATTAGCAAGCCAGGCGATAAAATTATCGCCGCGTTAGCGGCAGGAAACTGCCGCTAAAACGGCGATAATGGGATTGATAATATGCTCTATGGAATTCCAATCGAAACCCATGTTAAATGTGAAGGGCATCTAACATGGGCTTCAATTGGAATTCCATAGAGCATATTATCAAGCCCATTATCGCCGTTTTAGCTGCAGTTTTCTGCCGCTAACGTGGCGATAATTTTATCGCCTGGCTTGTTAATATGCCCCAAGGCTAGGTAGGTACAACACCTCACTACACTAGTATGTCTTCAAGAGCAGAAACCAGTGGCTCCTTGCTGACTAAGTATGACCACCTCTCATTTCAGGAATTGAGAAACATGTGTGCATCTAGGAAATTGAAGACAGGGAAGAACCCTAGGACTCAACGCCTCATAGAGGCCTTGCTTTTAGATGACCTCAGAAAGACCCCAGGCAGGCAAGTTGAGTGGGGCAGCAGAAGATGACAGGACTGGAAGTGAAAACATCCAGGACCAAGAATCTGAAGCTGACCAGGAGGATCAAGATGATTCTAACCTGGACAATCCAATCCTTCCTGAAGGGGAAGGAGAGGAAGAAGGCTTTAATGGCCCTCTCTTCACCCCACCTGGAAGGGTTAACAGTTTACCAAGAAGGTCTAGATCTCCTTCTCAGGAATCTAATCATTCTGGTACATCTGTAGGGACGTCTGTTTCAAATAGGACCACTACCTCTCATAGGAGGGAGTCCTCCTATGACAGGAAGTGCAGACTGCTTGACTTTGAGAGAGCAAAGCTCAGAATCAAGAAAGAGCAGCTGGCCCTAGTCAGGGAATCCCTGGAGCTCCAGAGAGCTTAAAAAAGGTTGGGGCTAGAGCCCCATGGTGGCAGCACCAGTTTCCCTAGAGGTAGAGATCATACTCATGACCATAGGAACCTGAACAAGATTGTCCCTCCCTACCAGATCGGGGATGACATCCACAAATGGATAACTGCACTTGAGAGGGCCTGTAAAGTACAGAGAGTCCCTCAGGAGCAGTGTGCAGCAATCTTGTGATTCTCCTTTGCAGATAAATGTAGAGACAAGCTCCTCACTGTTAGGGAAGAGGATGCTGATAATTACAAAGTCTTAAAGAGTGCACTGATTGATGGGTTTGGCCTAACCACCGAACGATACAGGTTAGAGTTCAGAGACACCCAAAAGGCACAGACTCAAGACTGAGTTGACTTTGTAGATTGTGCTACTAAGGATCTGGAAGGCTGGTTTCTTGGCAGTAAAGTGTGTGATTTTAAAGGATTGTACAATTTGGTTATGAGGGAGCAGATCCCTAATAATTGTCAAAATCAGCTGTTGCATCAGTACCTGGTGGACTCTGATCTGACCTCTCCCCAAGAATTGGGCCAGAAGTCAGACAAAGGGGTCAGAACCAGGGTGAGGCAGAAGGTTCAGAACCAAGGTGGTGACTCCAAGAAGCATGATTCTAAGAACTCTGAAAAGGGTGGGGAAAAGGGTAAAGACCAGGGGGCATATTATCAAGGGCCTATCGCCGCTTTAGCAGCACTTTTTTGCCGCTAGAGCGGCGATAATTTTATCTCACTATTAGCAAGCTGCAGCAAACGGGCCTTAGCGTGAGTTTTGGGGCGATAGCTGGCCGTTTTTTATCTCAAAGCATGTTAGCGATATTTATTGCTAAGTACATGCAAAGTAGGCATTCCTGTGCAAAAAGGCATGCAAACATCACGACTCCATATTATCAAGGGGCTCCTTGAAATCCTGAAGAGCCAACAAACTGGCTCTAACAGCAGTTAGAGCCTGTTACTTAAGACCAGAAAATAGCTGGTCTTAAAAATGGTGATAAAACTTGGGCTACTATCACTGCAGCTTTTGGCGCTGGCCAGCGCTGCAAGCAATGTTGCAGCGCTGCCCTCCGACAAAACTACAGTGCAGGAATGCGCACAATCAATAAGATAGTGCGCATACCTGTTCCCCAGTCATGAAAAGTGTTGCTCCGCTGCGATAAGACAGCTTTGCAACACTTCTCACTATGTCCTTCTTGTGACAGCATGGATGCGCTGTAATCACTGGACAGCGCTCCATGATGCAAGTAATGACAGATACATCAGCAATCCTGACGTATCTGCTGGCGCTAAAGTTAATCATTGCTGTAGTCGTTTCACAACCATGACGCAACTCCAGCAATGCATGGCGCCAGCCTATCCCTGTGGCACTGCTTCACCCTCACGCCTGCCATTAGGCACGCAGAAGGTACTGACGCAGTGCTGTTCAGGAGGGGTGCCTTAATGTCGGCGCTGTTGGAGATCCATCGGTGGTGGTTGCACGCTGCGGTGTCTCGGTTTGGAAGCATTGGTGGAGGGTTGGTGTGGAGGGAGTTGACGAGATGTTCTTCCCTGGCCTTGATCCAGCTGCGAGGGGGTGCGATGATGTCGGTGGTGTCCGGTGGGCAAGGTGAAGACATGATGTTGCCAATGATGGTCGGTCCAGGAGAGTCTGGTGTTGTGGCTGTAGTTGAAGTACCCGCTGGCGGAGGTGACGTGTTCAAGCGTGTGTCCTGCTATGTGGCATGTTGAGGTGACTTGCTGCTTGCATCTGATGTCAGTGACCCACATCAGGAAGGGGTGGTGCTCTGGTCACTGGGGTTGTCCAGGTGGAACTTGAGTACACCGAGTCGGATGTTGTTGGTGGATGGGAGACCCTGGGGTGCAATGAGGTCTACAATGGCATTGGAGAATGGGGGGCCATGGCCCGAAGGGCCTGCACATGAGGGTACCGCAAAGGATGTTCTTGGGCTTGGTCAGAATCTGGGAGTTGACATGGTCCATGGGCACCCTTGGCACATTACAGTGCGTTGTCAGTCGGAGTGTGCCTCTGTAGGTGACAGCAATGCCTCCTCCTTGACAGTCGAGATGCTCCTTGCGGGTGATACTGCAGTCATCAGTGATGGTGAAGGCGATGTCCGGCATGGAGCAGAGGTTGGTCCTGGCAGGCAAGGTGGCATCCAGGGTTGATGGCGAGGAGGGTGCTGTTGTTGTAGCGGTGGAGTGTCCAAGAGGAATGCTCCTTGGTGCTGAGCGTGTTCCAGGGGTAGATGGACGCAAACGGCGTAGCCCATGGGTTGCCTTTGGCACGGGAAACAACCATTACAATGCAGGCAGTACATCGTTAACAACGCAACTCCGACAACGCGGGTGCATTAATATCACATTTCATCACAACGCATTGTGAGGTCAGTAATGAGGTAAATTAAAGTTTCTCATATGTGTATGGGTTTTGGGGTAAAATTTGAAAATGTAAGTTTTTGGCAGAAAGATTTGAAAAATGGGGTGAATTTTGGGGTAAAATATGAAAAAAGGGGTGCGCATTTGTCTCATATGTGATTTTTGTGTGTGTTTTGGGGACTCAAAAAAGGAATTCCAGGGTTCACGTTTGGGTTTGTGGTGCAAAGGCCAGTTTTGGGTTGCACTCACTGAAGTGGAAACAATGATCTTTATGTCTCCGCTATGCAACACCTACTCTACTGTTGCAATGTGCCTTGTATCAGTATGCATTGGAATGGAATGCGAGGTGAGGTCATGTGTCACAACAACGCATGTGCCTTTGGCACACGAGTGGGACTCCCGCTGTGCATGGGCGCAGAGTGGCTAACATCGAGAGGTGCAGGGGGACTGGACAGCTGTGAGGTGGGAAACGCCAGAAATAACACTGGATGGTGCGTGGACGCGGGGATGTGTGTGTGAGCGCATGTTGTTAAAAATATATTGAGGGAAGTCTTACCTTGAAGCAGTGTCCCGTGTCTTTGGAGCTCCTGCTATCCTGCATCTGCTTCCAGGAAAAGGAAGTAGGCAGCCAGGCTCCCTTCCCTGAGACAATCACAATGCCACGATGCAGCGGTGGGATTGGTAATTGGCAAAGGGACAAGTCATGTAGCCAGGGGCCAGAGGGGTGGCCATATTCCCCCTGCAGGCTGTAATGCAGCCTGCATTACGAACAGGGAACGGCGCATGACTGCTTTGGGCGGCCTGAGTGGACCGACCAAACAGTCATTGTGCACTTGAGTGGGCATGCCGATCCGCCCATGCCCTGCTCTGTGTTTGGAGCAGTCCTACCCACCCTCCCACCCCTTGAGGATACATAGCATAATTGCATCAGTTAGTTATCCCTTGTTTTTAACTTTTGATGTTTTTTTTGGGCTTCTCGGAGCCCGTACTTCATACTTCCCGCCGCTGCTGCCCCTGTGGTCCCGAACCCCTTTCTTTGCCCATTGCCGCCTCCCAGCTGATCGTTCCTCCCCCCTCCCCTACTAAATGGCGGACGCTGCGCTGTTGCGCAGGGGACGTGCGCCGCTGGTAAGCCAAAGGCGCGCCTAATGCAAGCCTGTCTACGTTCGTTCGTGACCCGACCGCGACCAGCGCCAGGAACCCTGGATCTTGAACCAGCCACTGCTACAGCTCAGCCACCCTCCACTCACTCAACCAAGGAAAACTCAGAGACTGACAACAGGCCTCGCCAAACACGATACACGGCCAGTTCTCCTGCCTCCACTGCCGCCAGACCTTAACCACCACCCCATATATGCAAATGGAGGATTTCAGTTAGATGAGGAGAGAAATAATGTCGTAGGCTTCTAAGAGAGTGAGTCCTGCAGTGCAAAGTGAAGTGAAGGGGAGAATAGGAGTGACTGAGACACTCTGAACACCACTACATCTGCCACAGTCCTTAGTAGTATTAAATCACAGTATCATATGTTCAGAGATGAAACATTTTCAATTCTTATTATTCATGCTTTCATGCATTCATTTTTGTTACTGATTTATTTGGTACTGCTAACAAGCATTGACAAAGCAAATAGGTTTGGCTTATTTAAGGTTAATGTCCATTGTGTTACGGGTCTGGATGTAATAAGAGAAAACTCAGAGAGGCACATACATACTGGTCATGTGGCATGCTGTGGTAGCATTCCAATCCACTCCCTTAATTCCACAGGGCATGTTTTATTCAAGGTATTCCTAGCTACACCCCTTTGACTACACCTCATTTATACCAGGTCATGTTCTTTTGACTATTAGCACCTTGGCGTGTGAAACACCTTAGCTTGTGAACTCTTGGGTGAGCCTTACATTCTTGTGTGTAAGACCACCCCAGGCACAGCTCTTCAGTCTCAGCGACCTGAGCCAAACTTCAGGAACCTATTGGTTAATCTGTTATATTATACCCAATGTATTGTCACTCAGCTTCCTATGTATTAATGTCTTGTGATGATAATAATATGTTCAGCACTTCTAGTCAAAATGCATCATTCCAAATTAATACAAATAACAATTTCAGTTTATGCCATTTTGAGCTCAAGTCAGGCTCACTGTTTTTGATATTTTTTTACAAAAGGTTTGCAGTGCTCACATGTTTCGTGAAAACTTGCACTTTGGCATTTTTGGAACCCCTGGGTGGACGATCAGATAGTTCTTATATATATAGCAAACAGACTCACCTAAACGCAGATTTTATATTTTTTGCAGACGTAGGCTAAGGAGTGATCCCTTACTATTTGACTGACACTCAAGGCACGCACAAAACACGTCTTCTCTCCCTGCCTCTTCCCTGGAGCTGACAAGCAGGGTCTTGTGTGGACATTCCATGCCGCTGTGACTGCACCTCAGCACAACATTGTCCTGTTGGGTGAAATACCTCACAAAAGATACATATTGATATGTTTTGTGCTGCTGCCAGTGCTCCCTCTCAGCTGTCCAGCCAGCCGGCCCAGCTCTTTATTTTTCTCCTTCTATAGCACTTGAACTGTGCAGGTCCTGCTAGTGCTGTGTCCTTTCTTTTTCTTTTTACTGAAAACAGAAAGGCCTCCGCTTAACAATTTTTACTTTTTGCCTCCTTTGTCGGTGGTAGATGTCACTTCTACATCTGTGCGTCTGTTCAAACCCTGCTTGTCCCTATAATCAGCAGATGTTAAGTGCAATTGGAAGGCTCCAGCGCATGGCAGACTGTGGTTCAAGTCTTGGTGGTGCCTTGTGTGTACTGTTTCCGCGCTGGGGCAGGCATGCCAGATTCAGGCCATCTTCAGGCACTCCACGGCTGTGTTGAATAGGGCCTTCCTGCCTCCTTGCTTCCTCACTGCCTTACACTCACTGAGCAATATGGGCTCACTGCTCGTGTGAAGCACACCATATGCACAAAGGTATGGTCATGCCCAGAACCAATGAATACCACACACACACGCACACACACACACACACACGTGCGCACACACAAACACACATCCTCCCCCCGCCCTCTGACATTACCTACATAACCCTCCTGTAACAGCCTGGTAACTGCACAGTAGAACTCCCAGAGGCGTCCATGAGGTACAATGAGAACACACGGAATGTATAGACACAGGCTTGCAGCAACAAGCAGAATAATTGTTAAACGGTATAATGCATATCATTGCTACAAATATCATATGGGCCTTGGTGTTATCGAAATTCAGCAATCAATAAAATGTAATCAACTATGAACGGCATCCGTTTTTTGCATGGAGCTAAAAGATGCACACTACAGGGGGGCATATTATCGCCACTTTAGCGGGACTTTTCCTGCCGCTAATGCAGTGATGGCTAAGTACGCCTAAATTACTATCACCATCACACAGTAGTTAGCGGGAGTTTACACCTCCTTTCCCTGAAACTATTGCCTGTTATCGATGTGTTGATAATACGTCGATAACAAGGCGATAATTATCAGGGAAAGAAGGCGATATGAAAACTCCCGCAAACTGGCACTGGCGATGGTTATCACCAGGACTTGATAATATGCCCCCAGAAGTCTACTCAAGGGTCCCAAAAATCTGCATCTGGTGGGGAGTCCCAATCTAACAAAGGAAAAGGCCAAAAGAAACCATGGTGTAAAATCTGTAAACAAAAAACACACTGGACTAGTGATTGCAAAAAGTACAAAGACTCAACTCCAGCCACCATTGCCCCTAAGGCAACTGTTCCCCCTAGTTCAGCTCCAAGTGGTGGTATTCAGAATAAGGGTGTAGTAGGGTTAACCCTGAGATGTGAGATGGACTCTGGCCTAGTCAGAGTTCCTACTCAGTCTGTACTGATCTATGAAGAAAGGCATGGATATGGCCTCCTTATTTGTCAGTCCCAAGAATTTGGGCAAATACAGACAGCAGCCTTTGATAAGTGAAAAAGAGGCTTTGGAATTCAGGGACGTTAGCTTGGGCTGAAGTGGAGCTTAGTACCCATGCAGAAATGTTGGGAATCCCTGCACATTTGTTTGATATGACCAGGTCACAGGCAAAAATGTCAAAAGCTGAACAGGCCCTGGATCCTGGAAGAATGGACCAGGTGCCTCCCAAGAAAAGGAGCAGTAGGGGTAAGGCAGTGTCTTCCTTCCTGACTCAGAAAGCAGATCAGTCTCTTGAGGGAGATGATCTCAGTCCTGAAGAAGGAACTGTCCCAGAGGAGCTTGAACCTGACCAGGTTGGGTTTTTGGGGTCAGGGGGCTCTTCCAGGGCAGATCTGAGCCAGGAACAGCTGAGCTGCCCCTCTCTTGATCCCCTCAGGAATCAAGATGCTGATGAGGCTGCTGGGAATGCTAGTGGAACCCATAAGATATATTGGGATGATGGACTCCTGTACTCAGAGTGTAGAGACCCAAAGCCTGGTGCCACCAGGAGGTTAGTTATACCTCTGAAGTTCAGGGGCTTCCTATTAACACTAGCCCGTGATATTCCCTTAGCAGGTCACCTGGGCCAAAACAAGACCTGGGACAGAATTGTCCTATACTTTCATTGGCCCCACATGTCTGAAGACACTAAGGAGTTTTGTCGCTCCTGTGTCACCTGTCAAGCCAGTGGTAAAGCAGGTGGTACAACAAAGGCCCCCCTGATACCACTACCTGTGGTGGGGATCCCTTTGAGAGGGTTGAGATTGACATAATTGGTCCTATGGATCCTCAAACAGCATCTGGGCACAGGTTTATACTGGTGGTGGTGGACCATGCCACTAGGTATCCAGAGGCTATTCCCCTTAGGACCACTACAGCACCTGTAGTGGCAAGGGCCCTACTTGGAATCTTTTCCAGAGTGGGTTTCCCTAAGGAGGTAGTATCAGACAGAGATACAAACTTCATGTCTAGTTACTTGACTGCTATGCGGTAGCAGTGTGGTGTGAATTATTAATTCACCACCCCTTATCGCCCACAGTGCAATGGGTTAGTTGAAAGGTTCAACAAAACCCTCAAGGGCATGATCAAAGATTTCCCAGAAAAGCTTAGGCGCAGATGGGGCATACTTTTGCCCTGCCTTTTCTTTGCCTACAGAGAGGTTCCACAGAAGGGGGTTGGTTATAGCCCATTTGAGCTTCTGTTTAGGCACCCAGTGAGGGGTCCATTATGTCTGGTGAAGGAGGGATGGTAGTTACCTCTCAAACCCCTAAACAGGACTATGTACTTGGTCTCCACTCCAGGATGGCTGAGTACATGAAGAAGGCAACTAAAAACCTTGAGGCTAGCCAGGAATTACAAAAGGCCTGGCATGACAAAAAGACTGTGCTGACTGTTTACCAGCCAGGGCAGAATGTATGGGTGTTGGGGCCTGTGGCCCCAGCAGCCCTCCAAGATTAGTGGAGTGGCCCCCATACCATAATTGAGCAAAAGGGAGAGGTTACCTACTTGGTGGACCTTGGAACTCCCAGGAGCCCCCACAGGGTTCGCCATGTCAATAGGCTCAAAACATATGTTGACAGGGCTGACATGGGCTTGCTCATGGCTACTGATGAGGGACAGGAGGAAGAGAGTGGCCCACTCCCTGACCTGCTCTCTCTGAACCCTGATGATGGCTCAGTAAATGGTGTAGCCTTGCCAGGCAGCCCCACTGTCTAGCAACAAACTGACTGCAGAAAAATTCTCAGCCAGTTTAGACATATGTTTTCACTGACTTCAAGTCAGACTACCTGATGCACTCATGAAGTGGACACTGGGGACAATCTGCCTGTTAAAAATAAGATTAACAGGCAACCTGACCATGTCAGAGACTGTATCAGGGCTGAAGTCCAGAAGATGTTGGAATTGGGAGTTATTGAACCATCAGATAGCCCTTGGGCTAGTCCAGTAGTCTTAGTGCCTAAACCTCACACCAAAGATGGCAAGAGAGAGATGAGGTTTTTTGTAGACTTCAGGGGTCTCGATGCAGTCACTAGGACTGATACCCATCCAATCCCTAGGGCAGATGAGCTTATAGACACTTTGGCCTCAGCCAAGTTTCTTAGCATATTTGACCTGACAGCTGGCTACTGGCAGATCAGACTAACTGATGATGCAAAGCCAAATACAGCATTTTCTACCCCTAGTGGGCACTACCAATTTCTGGTGATGCCCTTTGGTTTGAAAAATGCACCTGCCACTTTTCAAAGGTTGGTGAACAAAGTCCTTACAGGTCTGGAAGCCTTCATTCTGATTAGCTCTGCCATAGTCCATTCACGTACGTCTTTAACTCATGGTTTGACTCATCCATTTAATGGCCTTCCGCCTTTTGGCCAGCACTAATCCTTATTGGAGGAACCTCCTGGTAAGTTTCTTGGCTTTAGGTGTGGGAAGAAGCCCAAGCAGCACTTCCCTCACATCCCGTGACACCGTCCAACCCATGACCCTCTGCAAACATTGTGTCACCTGGCCCCAGTAAAGCGTCAGTTCAGAACAGTCCCAGATCATGTGAAGAAAGTGGGCGTCCCCATATCTACCTCTTGGGCAACGAGCGGATCGCTCCGTAAATATTTTATGGAGCACTCTTGGGGTCAAGTATGTTTGGTGTATTACGTTATATTGTGTAAGTTTAAATCTGGCGTTGGAGCTGATATGTTGGACCCCCTCATGTACTCTCCTCCACTCTACCTCCGTCAGGGGCTTCTCCAGTATGCATCCCATTTAGCCTGAACAGGGAGTGGACTGTCAGAGAGGTCCTAACTGAGAGCCCTATAAATATGGGATACCAGCCTGCGCCCTCCCATCAGAGTAGTCATTGTTTGCAGGGTTACCGTAACCTGCAGTTCCTGCGGAAATGTCGGCCACAGCTGAGATTTTTGTCCCATTCCCAGCTCAAATGCATGTTCCACCCCTTCCCTTGTCAGGAACTGTTGAGCTGCATACAGGTCCCCCATCAGCATGCATCCTCCCTCCATCCATTTACCAATAGACATGTTTTGTCTTATTGTTTTGAAGGGCTGCAATGCCGATAACGGGGCCTCGGGTGCATAAGGTGCCCTTTTTACTACTGTTTTTACTGCTGCTTCCCCTACTACAGCACATGTCGAACAATATATGGGAAATGTTTCGGGACCCCGGCCCCCTGCATGAGGAGCTCAGGGAGTGCAACTTCATTGTGCATGCCAGCTATGAGCCTCTTGTCCCTATTGTCCCGAGCATCCAGCCAATGTACTGCACGCTGAAGTTGTGATGCCATGTAGTAAAACCCCAATCGAGGCACTTCAAGTCCACCCTGCTCCCATTGTCTCTGCAATGTGCCTAATTTGACTCGTTTCCTCCTTGATCCCCACAGTAGCTCTCCCAGTAGACATTCCAACCACTGAAAATATGCACTTGGGATTCAGTAAAGTGAGTTCTGCATGACATACAGGCAGCGTGGCAAGATCACCATCTTGAAAAATGCCACCCTACCCATCAATGACAGTGGGTACATAGCTGTGTAAGTGGGTGAAGGAGTGCCTGTGTAGATTGGTGAGTAGATGAATGGGCATCTGAGTGGGTCCGTGAGTTTGTGCATGAGTGTCTGAGTGGGTCTGTGACTGGATGCATGAGTGTCTGAGAGTGCCTGTGAGTGGGTGCATTAGTGTCTGAGTGGGTCTGTGAGTTGGTGCATGAGTTTCTTATTAGGTCTGTGAGTGGGTGCATGAGTGTCTGAGTGGGTGTGTGATTGGGTGTGTGAGTCTCTGAATGGGTCTGTGAGTGGGTGTGTGAGTGTCTGAGTAGGTCTGTGAGTGGGTACATGAGTGTCTTAATTAGGGGTGGGCGGAATTTGCGGAATTAACCTTCGCAAATTATCGCGAGAATGTTTAAAATTATCGCAAACAAGCAGAAATATCGCGAAGATGCGGAAGTTTTTTTCCGGCACGTTCGCGAGATTTTCTGCATGGTTGCGGGTCGCCAACTTACCCATGTGGTTGCTTGCGGGCGCGGCCATCTTGTTTTGAGTTGTTCTCGCGGTGCATGATCGCGAGAAGAAAGACGTGATCGCGCGACGCATGACGTCACTGCGGGCGCGAACTGTCGCGAGACAGCGCAAATGGCTAAAAACAATACAACATCTCATGGAGAACGCGACCGGATCAAGAAAACTTGTCAGCGAACGCAGGGATTCAGGTAAGGCGATCGCGCGCGCGCGAGAATGTATCATTTTACAGCGCGAGCAAGAAACAAATTATCGCCAAGCTGCGGAAACCGGAATTTTTGACATTTTCGCGCTCTCCGCGGAACGCAAAAATGTCAAATTATCGCAATTTCCGCGAACGGAACGAAATTTTTGCCCAGGCCTAGTCTTAATGGGTCTGTGAGTGTATGCAGGAATGTCTAACTGAGTCTGTGATCGAGTACATGAGTCTCTGTGTGGGTCTGTGAGTGGGCATGTGAGTGTCTGAATGCCTCTTTCTGCTTGTTTCTCATCTCCATTTTGTCTCACTATGCTCGTTGCTGACCTCAAGTTTGCCTCTTTCTGCTCCCTTCTGACCTTCATTCTGCCTCTTTCTGCTCATTTCTCATCTTTATTTTGCCTCTTTTTGCTTGTTGCTGATCTTTATTTTGCTTCTTTCTGCTCGTTTCTCCCTATTTTCTTGCCACTTTCTGCTCATTGCTGACATTTATTCTACCTCTTTCTGCTTGTTGCTGACCTTTTTTTGCCTCTTTCTGGCCATTTCTCACCTTTATCTTGCCTCTTTCTGCTCATTGCTGACCCTTTTTCTGTATCTTTCTGATTGTCTCTGACCTTTATTTTTCCTATTTCTGCTCGCTTCTGGCCTTTATTTTGCCTCTTTCTGCTCATTTCTGACCTTTATTCAGCCTCTTTCTGCTCATTTGTCACCTTTATTTGCCTCTTTGTGCTTGTTGCTGACCTCTATTTTGACTCTTTCTGCTCATTCCTGACCTTTATTTTGCCTCTTTCTTCTCATTTATGACCTTTACTCAGCCTCTTTCTGCTAATTTCCTACCTTTATTCTTCTTCTTTCTGCTAATTTCTCACCTCTATTCTGCCTCTTTCTGCTCGCTTCTCACCTTTAATTTGCCTCTTTCTGCTCTTTTTCCCCAAGACCACGGGAGGAGCCTTAAGGCACCCACTGTCCCTACTGGCTCAGCGGCGTCACTATGGGGGTGCGGGGGGTGCGGACCGCACCGGGTGACACCCTCAAGTGGGGTGACACCAACAGGGCCCGTCAGGGGCCGGTTTTAGGGCGGTGCGACCGGGTGCTGGCTTCCTGGGGGCGCCGTGTTTGAAAGTTTATTATGCGTTTGAAGCACCTGCTGCAGCGTTTCTTTCCGCCGGCAATTACCAGGCCTCACATAAATGTCAAGAAAACTCGTGTGATTAATTATCTTCCTGGAGAGAGATCAGTGTTTGGTAAAGTTGAGGTTTTGACTTAGGTGAAGTTAGTGCAGAGGGTTAATATGCCTGCTGCAAAGAACGTGTGCCAAGTAGATTACAGAGTGCAGATCAGCAGGTTACTGCTTTCAAAAGAGACATCCTTTTGTTGCAATTTATAACTTAAAGTCCTAATATTCAACAGTGAGCTATTAACTTTCATCCTAGAACTGCATACACACCTCAAACTATACATTATTAGAAGATTGATTAATGTTGCAAAAAGGGTTAATTTGGCTAGAAATAGATTCTTATTATTAAAGAAAACTCCCAACTATGCTGTTTCTTTTTCGACTCTGCGTTTGTGCTTCTCCACACCAAGCACTATACTGCCTACCAGTATGGATGTCATGTGACTCCTACACTTTCAGTCCTTTGGTTTATGTATCATTTCCTATACACGGATTTACACACCTATGATTGATTGTCTCTGTGTAATGTGTGTGTGATGCAAAGTGCTCGGACACCCTACACTGGTATGAGTGGCGCTATATAACTAATTCAATGCATCTGAGAGAGTGTGGTTATGGTGACTTGGTCACTGTTAAAGGGTGCTAGTGAGAGAATCCATGGTGGAGGTGGTCATTGGGGGGGCGCCAACAAACATTGTCGCACAGGGCGCCACCAGCGCTAAAGCCGGCCCTGGGGCCCGTGTGCACAGAGCAACCTAACCTTTTAGGAAGAGGACGTGCTTGTGCGCAGTGCACACTGTCTCCACTCCTTTCTTTTATTTGCTTCCCTGTGAAATGGATCCAAAAAAGAAAATCACTTTTGCTGGAAATCAATGTCGTATTTTTCTGACATTTAATTCCAAAATGCAGCATCAGGAATAAAAGTTTAAAAATATGAAAAATAAATAACTAAATAAAGTAAGACAGAGTGGTAGCAAACTGTCCAGATTGATTTTTATTCACACCCAAACACATTAGCGCCACTTTTACAGAGTTTGCCAGTGAAGCGCTATTTTTGTTGTCTTGGCTTTGTTTTCCCTGGGCTTGGAACTAGTGCACCAATCCTGGAGGTACTGCAATGTGAGGATTGAAAAACAAAATTTGTACTGCTGCTCTGTATCTAGGGATGTTGTCTTTTTTTACCATACTGCTTACGTTTTGTAAGGATGTAAGCAATGGCCATTGAAATGGGTCCATTCAGGGCCCTGTTGTCATGTCCTTAACTTTTCAGGCAAAAGCACTCACTGATTTCTGAACAGTGAGTGTAAAAGCGTTAAGGTAACCATGTTGTTCCTGCTTACATTTCACATGGTTTGCAAAATGTTGCATTCCCTATGATTGTTTGCTTTTTCCAGGATGCTGTCAATTTTTTTTGTAGGCCACATATTGCTCTTGCCCAGTGCGTAATTTAAATTGAGCCGCATCCAGGTGTTTATAGCTGGCAACAATTGGGTTGTAGTTGAAGGCAGTCTGAGTTTTTCTCAGTGGGGCAGTATGGTGTTCAGTGGGGGAGAGGATGTGGCACTATGGCCAGAGCTGCTGAATTTGGAACTGGGGAACCAGGTTCAGCTTTAATAACCAGTCCGCCAGACCACTCTCCTGAGAGAGCACTATCTCATGCTAGACCTTAGAAGGCTTCGCAAGACATTAGAAGCCCCGGTGTCGTAGCACCAGCAGGTGGACCCTAGCATGACAAGTGTAGGTTAACCTTCAAGGCTTGTCCACCACTATTCATACTGAAGTGCACCTCCAGTTTTGCGGCAGGCCTATGAAGCAGTACACCCTAGAACAGTGACCCTGTCACTGAGATCACAGGACCCTTGAGAAGGGCCAGCTCTAGGGCGGTGCAACCGGTGTGACCGCACCAGGTGCTCACTTTCGGTGGAGGCATCATTTTTGCAATTATATTATGGTTTTAAAAGCGCTTGCTACCTCCTTCCTGGCCTCCAGTAATTTTCGGTAACAATAAAAATGTCATGATGACTCTGGTGATTAATGTTCTTCCTAGAGAGAGATCGGAATTTTGTCTAATGGAAGATTTTACTCATGGAAAGGTAGCTCAGAGGGTTAATGTACCTGCTGCAAAGAACATGTACCATGCAGATCACAAAGTGCACATAATGTAAATAGGCCAGTGGGCTACTGCTTTTGTCAGAGAGATCCTTTTGTTACTTGCAGTTTATAAGTTAAAATCCTAACATACAACAGTGAGCTATTAACTGTCATCTACTCCGCAGCAACACAAGTCAAATTTTTTATTAACTTTTGATACGTTTGAGCAACAAACAATTTATTAGTTTTTTTTTTTGTTTTTTTTTAAACCGTTTATTACAGAGTTCAATAATATACAAAGATGGGCCTACAACCTTCAGGCCGGCCGCTAGCAAACAAGAGGAGCACATGATACACATAGTAGAACGCATGCTGCGGCAAAGGGAAACGTACAGGAGTTAGCAGCGTTGATGGCCACACCATCCGGACCCCACATAACGGTTTCTTTTTAAAATAAATAACAACAAAAAAATCAAACCACAAGGCAACCCACAATCGAAAACAGCAGCATGTGCTCCCCTAGAAGGGGGACCCTACCGATCCATAGGAGTATCAAGGGGGGGAGAAGGTCAGGACAGGGACTGGGTGGACTCCGTGCCCGGTACCTGAGAGCTAAACCGGCTAAGGGGACGGGGCAGGCGATGGATCAGGCAATAACGGCGGGGCACAGATTCCCCCGCGGTAGGCGTTCCAGGGGCCCCATACTTTCACCCATGTCCCAGGCTTACCTCTCGCTACATACACCACCTTTTCCCGAAACATGCACCAGTCCATATTTTCCTTCCAGGCCGAAACAGTCGGGGACCTCTGGGAACCCCACAGTTGAGCAATATCGCGCTTGGCCACCATATCCCAGAGTCACCCACCACGTCTGTGGCGCCGAGTAGTCGGTTGGTTCCCACACGTTCAACAAACATCTCCTCGCTTCAGGCAGCAGCGACACACGCGTGACCACCCGCATGACCTCATGCACACCACGCCAGAATCGCTCCACCTCTGGGCATTCCCACAAAATATGAAGAAAGGTCCCCAAAGAACCACACCCACGCTTACACAACCCGTCCACAGCATAGCCCATACGCAATAGCCTTGGCCCCGTTATGTAGACCCTATGGAGTATCTTGAGCTGGACTAAGCGAAGGCGGGCCGGTATGGCCACCTCTTTCGGGGAGGCCACCGCAGAGACCCAGTCCTCGTCGTCCAGCTCCAATCCATCGGCAACCCAAGCCTCACGAAGATTAGTCAGCAATCCCGAGCGGTCATTTATCAGTTTTTTATAGATCAATGAGATCGTGCTCTCCGGTACATGTCCATCCAGCACTCTATCCTCCAGAGGGGAGTACTCCGGGATGGAGGCGACGTCCGGGAAGGCGGAGCACAGTGCATGACGGATCTGCATATACCGAAAGTACTCCCTGTCCTGCAACTGAAATTCCGTCTGCAGCATCTCGAACGTTTTGAATCCCCCCCTCGTCCAGAGATCCCCCACCCTGCTGATGCCTATCATGTCCCACTTCTCGAAGCCCTTTGAGGTCCACAGGGAGCCCAACTGCTCAGATGCGTATAGTGGTGACGCCCGGGTCAAACGATCCTTCCACCCCATCGCTACATTAGCCGCGTGCCACACTCGTACCATGACACGCGTGGGGCCCGTCAGACGTGCGTCGATCGAGCCGGAGTAGAGCGCTCGATTATAGTCACCACCCGGCAGTAGCATCTTGTCCATTTCAAAGGCCGGGTTTAGGGCGGGCCCGTATAGGCCGTGATTAATCGCAGCCAGCTGGGAGGCCCAATAATACCGTTTAATATCCGGGAGGGCAATCCCCCCGTCATACCACGGGAGCGTCAGCTTCGCCAGGGCGATACGCGGTCTCCCGTCCCAGAACAGGCGGCGTTGCAAACTCTCCACCTCGCGGAAGTAGCGCGCCGGGACGAGGTCCATTGTATTCTGCAGAGCGTACAGGAAACGCGGCAGCGACATCATCTTAAACAATGCCGCCCGGCCAAGCGGCGAGAGCGGCAAACACCGCCAACGCACGACATCCTCCTTCAGACGCTGGAGGGGGGGAAGCAAGTTCCGATCATACCGGGCCTCCGCGCCCAGGGTAATGAAGACACCCAGGTACCTAAATCCCTGCGGGGCGATCTGGATAGGACAGCCCCGCGGAAGGATAGGAGCCTCCCCAGAGAGAACATACACGCACGATTTAGCCCAGTTGATGACAAGGCCGGAGTTACGACCAAATGAATGCAATACATCAACCAGTACTATCAGTGATTTACGTGGGGAAGCCAGGTACAGGAGAATATCGTCAGCGTATAGAGATACGCGGTCCTCATACTCGGGGGTCCAGCGGAGACCACGAATAGAAGGTTCCCACCGCAGCCACTCCGCCAGGGGCTCCAAGGCAAGCGCAAAAAGGAGCGGCGATAACGGGCAGCCCTGCCGCGTGCCCCTGCCCAAATCAAACGGAGCCGACACTCTACCGTTCACAACCACCTGCGCCAGTGGGCCAGAGTACAACAATTTAACCCAGCTAATAAACCCTGGGCCAAACCCAAATTTCGCAAGCGTCGCCCAAATATATGGCCATTCAAGTGTGTCAAATGCCATAGTGGCGTCCAAAGACGCCAAGATGGCCGGCTCCCGTATGAACGGGACACGTGCGAGCACCCCATGCAAACGCCGCAGGTTAAGTGCTGTGTTGCGATGGGGAATAAAGCCGGACTGGTCCTGGTGGACCAAGTCACACACTACGCCGACCAGCCGATTGGCCAACACCTTGGCGAGAATTTTGGGCTCCGCATTCAATAACGAAATGGGTCGATAGGACGTGACCCGGTCCCGTGGCCTCCCCTCTGGCTACCACGATGGTAGCCAGACGCTGGTCTAGCGGGAGGGAACCCACCGAGTGGGCCGCAAGGAACATAGCACGGAGATGCGGCGCCAGCGTATCCGGTCGCAGTTTATACAACTCGATGGGAAGACCATTAGGACCCATGGCCTTGCCGGAAGCGACCGAGCGTATGGCGAGGGCAATTTCTTCGGAGGTTGGAGCGGCGTCCAACGACACTCTGTCCTCCTCCGAAAGGGAAGGCAGCGCGATATCTCTGAGCAGGGCATGGGAATCCTCTTCAGAGCGGGAAGACACCGGGGAATTCACCCCATGGAAATAGTCCGCGAAGCAGGAGACAATTTCCTCCGGTTCAGTGACACACACACCATTCGTTTTCTCAATCAACGGGACAACTCGACTCGCTCTCTCCTTTTTGTCCAGCCACGCAATCAATTTACCAGCCTTATCACCCACATCATACAGTCTCCCCTGTTGCTCTCTACTGAGGCCCCTGGCCGCCTCCGTGACTAGGGCCTTATAGGCCGCTTGCTTGAGTTGGAGAACGTGTAATTTGTCATCCGTCACCCCACATTCTAGATCACCCTCCAACTCGGTTATCTCAGCTTCAACACGGGTCACCTCCTCCCGCTCGCGCCTCCGGGAGTGGGAAATAAGGGACAGGGCTTCTCCTCGGAGTACTGTCTTAAACGCCTCCCACAGTGAGACCGCCGATGACACAGACCCCACATTCTCGTCAAAATAGCGCTTAAGGGATTTAATCAGCTCTGCGCGAATGGTGGGGTCACGCAGGTACCAGGGATTAATCGGGACCACCCTACCCTCTCCCCTCGAAAGAATATCAAAGTGCAACAAGAGTGGAGAGTGGTCCGAAACACCCCGTGCCAAATGGCGCACCTCCCCTATCCTCCCAACGTGTGCCGCCGGAACCAGGACATAATCTAGCCGTGAGAGACTACCATGCGCCCCTGAATGGAAGGTGTACTGTAGCTGCGTGGGATGTTTTAAAGGCCAACAATCCACCAGCCCCAGGGTATCCAAGAGGCCTGATAACCACGCTTGGGCCCGGGGGAGATCCCTAGGGGGGTGACGATCCACAGTTCCGGAAACTACAGCATTAAAATCCCCCCCCACCACTAGAATCCCCTCCGGAAGGCCAAGGAGGAGGCGCCCCAGGTCCGCAAAGGTGGTCGTCTGCAGCCCCGGCGGGACATATACTGACACAAAAACGACCACTCTGCCCTCCATTCTGCCCACCAAAACCGTATAACGTCCCCTATCGTCATGGCGCACCTCATCAATCTCCAACGGGAGCGAGTTTTTAACCATAATGCCCACACCCCTTGAACCAGACGTGAAGCCCGAATGGGCCACGAGGCGGTAGCCCCGTCGATTCAGAGCGCAAAAGGAATTGCCAATGAGGTGCGTCTCCTGCAGAAAAACTACATCGGGCGAAATTCGCTTCAAGAACTGCAGGACCACACCTCGCTTTATCTTGTCCCCCAGTCCATTAACATTCCAGGACAACAAACTCAGTCCCCTACCCCCCATCATAAACAGAAGTCATCACTCGTCCCCCAGAGAGCACTGTAGAGATAACACAATGATACGTTTGCCTTGTGGTGTAAACAAACAACAACCCACCCCAACCCACCCATTCCAACAAAACTCCCCCCTCCCTGCACCCCTGCATGAGCGGGTGCCTGTCGCCCCTATAGAAGAAACTAGCTAGACCCCCTAGAGGAGGAAAGAGTACCCCTCCTAGACCCCACACAACCTCCACGGGAGGGGATTGTACAAAGACAGACGCTTGATCGAAAATAGCATCGTATTCGTCCAGAGTGAGGCCCAATATTGACCCCTCAGTCCCGATCCAGTGGGCCATCTCCTCCCGCCGCCCCCCCCGCCATCCCGATCATGATCCCCGGACAGAGTGTCCAGCCAGTCCCCAGCCGCTTCGGGACGATCAAAAAAGTGCGTGCGACCATCCACCTCCACTCGCAGCTTGGCCGGGAAGAGCATGGCGTATTTTAAGTTCAGGTCCCAAAGTCGGCGTTTGACGCCCAGGAAGCTCAGTCTCTGCTTCTGGACCGCTTGGGTGAAATCAGGGTAAAAGTTCACCTCCATATTTTCCAGCTTAACAGGCCCTTGTAGTCTGGAGGCTTGCAGGATCGCGTCTCTGTCCCGAAAGTTAAAAATCCGGGCAATGAGAGGTCGCGGAGGGGCTCCGACCTTCGGCCTTCCCCCGGGAATTCTGTGGGCCCTCTCCACGGCAAAAAATTTACTCAGTCCCCGAGGCTGGAGATGGGTAACGATCAGGTCCTCCACAAATAGATCCGCCGCCGCTTCCTCCCGTCCCTCGGGTACTCCGATGATGCGGATGTTGTTCCTCCAGGCCCGACTCTCGGAATCCTCAAGGCGTCGATCCATAAGTGCACTCGCCTGAGTAAGCCGGCGCACCTCCGTTTGTAGTGCCGCCACATCAGTCGTAAGGCCCGATGCGGTTTGGGCCAAAGAATCAACTCGGTCGTTGGTCTTGGAAAGATCGGCCCTCACCAGGCCGACATCCACAAGGACAGCGTCGATCTTCTGCGCCAGGGTGTCGAACCGCTGGCCCACCGAGGCCTTCATCTCGGAAATGGCGCCCATGACGTCGTGGAGAGTCAGATCCGTGGGCAAGTCCGGGGCATCAGAAGGGCCCTCGGGGGACTTGTGCGGTCTGCCGGGAGATCCCCTCTGGAGGGTATAGCGGTCCATGCTGTTGGCCTGATGAACGGTGCCACGCCGGGTCGACTTGGCCTTTGACCGATCTCCATCTTGTTTTGTGGCCATCGCCGCTGGTCCCACAATCGCACCAGCAACGCCGTAGAGGGCAGGCAATCAGGGCCACGAGCTCCGGGGGGGGCCACCCCAGATCGGCGGGGTGGGTACAGCCGGCAGGCAGGCAGGGTCCCCCAGCGAGGCCACACCAACACAAAAAGCTCCGCGATCACACTTGCAGAGACGGTGCGAAAGCGAAAGCGAAAGTGCGGGGTACGCAACTCGCCAGGCCCGGCCCGCCGTTGTTGTTCACTTTGTCACTGGGTCACCCCCCAACGCAAATCCGGGGTCCGGCGAGGAGAAGGCCGCAAACTTCAATCGGTGCTCACTCCGGCACCCGAGGTCCGATTTGAGAACGGAAAACGGGTACCACCTCAGCTCAGGTTCACCAACACAGTCCCCTCAACCGAGGCAGGATGAAATCAGGATAGACGTAGGAGGTTGCGGAAGTCCTCGGGAGCCTCGCACCTACGCGGCCATCTTGGTTGCGCGCTAGGCTCCTCCTCCAATTTATTAGTTTAAATGGTGAGATCATGCTGCAGATCTTGCATTATGAGGTAAATATGGCAGAGCCATTATTATTTAGAAAACATTTGCAAACTAGGATTTTTAGCAATTCATGTTTGAACTGCTGTTTTGGTAAAGGGAGAAGTGCTGATGACAGAAACTCCATGGGCCGGGAACAAATGGCTTGTGCTTCCACATTTTATCATATTTGGGGACATTCTGTGATTAGAAGCATATCCCACTTTGTGAACACATTTTACTGTCAATAACTCATTATAACCTTAAATAATCATGTGTATCCATTGGTTGATAAAACTGGGCAGTGAAACCAAACAAATACAAAAAATTGGGATGTTTGCGCATTCTGGCCACGCCTCTGGCTCTGCCCACTGATCCAATCCTTGGGTTATTCCCGCCCTTTGATTCTCCGCCCACAGTTCCCCTACTTTTTTTCCCCCACTTCGACCACTGATATATCGTGTTGATGGATAGTGGGAACACCACACCAGTAAAAAGTACCATACCTATGATATTATAAATTCCAATAAACTGTTGACTAGCAGGTAGCCCACTGTACAACCTGATTAATGAATCATTATCACACTGTTGTTAACAGGCACATTTTGTAAATATAGGACCTACATTTACAAACGTTACTAAGGATTCTGTATGGTCCCGTTATTTGCCAACTGTGTCCACTGGCGGACTCGGGGCGGAGGAGGTCTATGAGGTAAGTCGTGAGGGGGTGACACCATGAGTTACCCGCACCGGGTGACACCAACCCTAGTGACGCCACTGTACTGGCTCCCTACCTTCTGCCAGAGCCGGCATTGCTCTCACAGACAGGGAGCTGCTAAACTTGCAGCTCCTTGTCTGTGAGAGCAATCGCTTTGTCTATTTTGTTTGACGACATACAGGGAAACAGATAAAACTTCTGCTTCCAGCAAGTGAGAGCATTTTGTCAGCTCCCGTTTGCTGGAAGCGAAGTGTTTGATCTCTATTTTGCAGATGAAAGCTCTGCTTCCAGCAAGTGAGAGTATTTTGTCATCTCCCGCTTGCTGGAAGCAAAGTGTTTGCTCTGACTTTGTGTGAGCTGTCAAATCTCCTGCCAAGTCACAGCAAACAGCTATAGGGGTGGGCACGCCGGGATATAGCAGGAGCTGGCCCTTGGAGGGTGGTGGTCCCCAGGGCCATTATTGGCTCCAGGAGGGGGGGTCACAGGGCCCTCCTCCTTACACTTTCCTCAGGGAAGTGGTTTTCCCAGGGGCCGAGAATGGCCCGGGAGGGGCCCCCTTCCTTCTTTATAAAAAGAAAGCCCCCGGGTGGTGGTGGACCCATGGCGTGAGGGTCCAATGGCCCCCCCGCTCCATATTTAAGTTAACCCCAGGAGGTGACTGCCAGAAAGAGTGGTATTGCCAGGGACTTGGCTTTGCCTAATGTGGGGATTACTTTGATCGGCCAGAGAGGGCTGGAATGGTATTAATTGCTGGCTTTTGTTAAAAGCATTGTGGGTTCCTAACCCCCTGAGCTCATGATTGTACACTGTGGTGGCAATGACTTGGCACACTGACTGAATGGAGTGATTCTTGAAGAATGAAGGCTCTGCATAGTAGGAGCTTGACCACCTAAGGGTGTCGGGAGAGAGTGGGTTTTCCGTGAACAATTATGTACAAAGCTAAGGTATTACATCTGTCAAATTGTTTACTGATGTATAAAGTAAATTGGAGAGCAGTATTTGGATGATGTCATCAGTGATGTCATCAATAATGTAATTTGAGACTTCATCAGTTAAGTCCTCAATGATGCCATTGAACATGTCATGAGCCATCACTCATATATATTAGGTCATAAGCATGGCAGGGGTGCAAGTTATAATTAGCTTGCGCTCTATTGTGAATTTCAGTATTTGTTTTGGGTTAAAACGGCAAATTATGACTGACATTTTCACCTAACTATAACATACCTTTAACCTTTGGTCTTTTCATGGAATTTCACGTTTTTTTTCACCGTATGTCAAAGTATTTTTTTCTATAACTAACTATGACATAACATAACTTAAGATGTTATCACCATACCTAACTATATCTTCACTTTAATCTTTGTTTTTTTCAGTGAATTTCTGGGTTTTTAATAACGCAAAGTAAAGTTTTTTTAGGATAGTTGGGCATAATCTATATGTTATCTTCTGTTTTTCTTGGTAATTTTCAGTACTGTGCTTTCCTTTTTCAAATTAGTGCACTTTGTATTATTATTAGTTTCAATATTCCAAAGGCCCCGAGGTACTCCTGTGAGGCTCTAGAACCAATGGGAGAGTCCTGTGGGAGTTATGTGTAGGGCTTACTACCTATTCTGTGTCCAGCGGAAATACTATGCGACCCAGAAAAAACAGAAAAAGTTGTGTTTGGTATGAAAGACTGATTTATATTTAAGTTTAGGCCTAGTGCTTTTTTAAATGGGTCAATTAATAAATATCCCTTGAGCCTTTTTTATGAAATTTACTTGGTTTGTGGACATTGTGGTCCTGCAGTAGTGTCCCAGGAGTACCACTGTATCTCTATCACACACACTAAAAGACCTCTGATTGGTTAAAATCGCTGTTTAGCTCCATTTGCATAAATTTCACACTCTTTCATCCTCATTTGGATTAGTACTTTAGTGCTATTACAACATGCGCTGAGCCCTTCTCTTTCTGGTGTATTTTTGAATGTTGTTTTCTCAATGGTATCTGGAAATCAGAGGAAGAAGGACATGGAGGAGGAGCAGGAGAACACCTGTTGGCCCACTTGGGGGTCCCTGGTGTGGAAATGTTTTTAGTATTCCTTAAGGTGCAAAAATGTGTCTTTCACATTTGTAACCTGTAGCATCTGCAATATGCAGTTCTTTAGAGGGACTGAAAAAAATATAGGGGCATATTATCAAGCACGGCGTTAAAATTATTGCCGCTTCAGCGGCAGAAAACTGCCGCTAAAGCGGCGATAATTGGCTTGATAATATGCCGCAGAGAATTCTAATAGAAGCCCATGTTGACACCAGAACATGGGCTTCTATGGGAATTCTCAAGCCGTTTCTTGATAATATGCCCCATAGTTATTGGACTTCTGGCATGGAAGCGCAAGTGCTATGTCCATCCTGTATGCCTTACACATGAAAAGCAGCAACATGATTGATACAATAGTGCAGGAGGTGCAGTAAAGTTGACTATAGTGGAGAGAAGAGCACTTCATTGAGGGACGCGTTATTGTCGGAGTACATATGTTCTAAGAAGGACTCGTTTTTTTCCGAACTCCAAGTTGACATGCCCTGTTTTTGTTTTACCCACTGAACCCAACAAAAAAAAGTAAAAATGTAAACGTGTAAAAAACCTACCTAAAAATGGTTTAATTTTCAGAACCACCTTTACTGAATTAAAAATAGAAAAATTTAATATTGTTTGTCCTGTATGTCTCTTTATGTTAGTGGATCATAATACTTTCCTTTAGCATTTAACCAAATAATAACAGGTAAGCGTATTGTTAGAAGTGTAAGTAAAATAAAATGCTTATAACAATAGATTTATATGAGAGTTAAAAAAAAGTATGCTTCAGGTTTGCATTACTTTCTAAATGCAGACCTGCCACAAAATTCCCATTCATAATTATAAACCACCATAAATGGCTATTTGTGTTGGTTTATAACCAGAAGTAATTCACTGTAGTGTAATACACTGCCTTGTATTACTCTCGAAGTACTAACCTACCTGGAAAGGATGAACCTCAAACTCTTTCCTGCCTGCTGCCCTGAGAGAGGTCTTTCTGCTTGCCTAA
Source organism: Triturus cristatus (assembly GCF_964204655.1). Taxonomy (NCBI): domain Eukaryota; kingdom Metazoa; phylum Chordata; class Amphibia; order Caudata; family Salamandridae; genus Triturus; species Triturus cristatus. Next base: position 324,659,700 of record NC_140589.1, read on the forward strand.
TCGTTGGAGAAAGATGTTTCAGCTTTGAGGCTGAATCTTTTGATCAAGTTGTTCCTCCAGGGTTGGTAACAATAGCTTCACGCTGACCCACGTGGCTTAGTGGGGGGTAGGAGGGGAGGGGGTCAAGGACCTGTAAGAAAAGCCTGATTGCCCCTGTAGAACATATGACTGCGGGGGAGTGGAAGGTCTTGTAGCAAAGGAAGCTGCTAGTTCTGTGGAAAAAAGACGAGTGCACCAGTTATAGTTGAGCACATTTCTTCTCATTCCTAACTTAATTCTTGTGGGGCGACATCAGGCTATATGTGGCATAGGGAACCCCCCCATCTCCCTCCGATTCTGAAGACCAGGAGGTTTGATGTTCGAGCCGGATGGAATTAGGGATCATCAATCCTAAAGAAACACACTATTCTCTTCCAGACACTTGTAAACAAGCCCCTTACAAATCATTCACCTGCTACACTCACACAGCACGTCATGGGGCTGCTATAATCACATTGTCCAGGTGTAATGTTTGCTCCTAGTCCACCAGTGGTGAAGGATACACAGGGTCCTGTGGTTTGAGGAAGCGGCTGCTGCTGCAGAGAGGTCCAGAGGACATTGACCCAGGAGATGTTGTAAGCCTCCTGCACTGGACTGGTGCCCTGTAATTTCGTGGAAATGTCCAGATCTTAAATAAGCATTGGTATGTTATGTTATATGTATTTGTACAGCGCACAATTCCCCCAGGAGAGGATTCTGTTTCTGGCACTGAAGCAGGAGCTGTATATGTCGAGCCAGGATTGGGGCTCGATGAAGAACTTGGGGGCATATTATCAAGAACGGCGTTAAAAATTATCGCCGGTTTAGCGGCAGAAAACTGCCACTAAAGCGGCGATAATGGGCTTGATAACATGCCCTTGAGAATTCCAATAGAAGCCCATGTTCTGGTGTGAGCATGGGCTTCTATTGGAATTCTCCGGGGCATATTATCAAGCCCATTATCGCCGTTTTAACGGCAGTTTTCTGCCACTAAAGCAGCGATACTTTTAACGCCGTCCTTGACAATATTCCCCCAAGTCTTCCGTTTCTTGAGGGATTCAAGCACTGAGGAGGAGGCTGGAATGTGCAGGAGTCCGGCTGAGCAGAAGTGTTAGGTAGGTTTAAGGCAGTTTATGTGGGTGTTGAAGTATGTGTGAAGTATGTGGGGCCAATGCCTTGTTGTAAGGCTTCGGCGGGTGATGGGTTTGAAGAGTGCTCGTTTGTGGATGGGGCGCCAGCGCAGCTCTTTGAGGTGCCGAGTGATATCAGTGCCATTCTCAGCGGTCTCTTTTGCGGAAGCACATGTCATTAACCCGTCGGCAGGCCCTGTGCCTCGTGCTGGGCTTTGCCAGGGCGCATGTGTTAACCGCATCCTTCCTTCCTGACCAGAGAAATATCCTTTTACATCCTCATTACCTTTGCAGCCTTGGCTAATGTTGCGATCCGCAACATGTGTCCCTGCTACAATCACTCTCTCTACTTTGCATTTATAATTAACCTGCAATAAGGCCAACCGCCCTATAGAATCAGAATGTATATCTTGTCACCATTCTGCTCATCTGTCCATCTTATTATTTTGATGTTCTCCGTGATCTACCGTGCATTTTGTAATGCTGCTACGGTATTTCATTACTGAATGATTTAATGTCAATATGAACGGGGCATTTATGTGCCTGTGACCTACAGAAAACATTTTCGTGTATCTTAAAAGTCAAAAGTAAAGGAATTCGCTGCAATCCCCAAATTAAGCGGAAACAGAAAAACGCAGTTGCTATTTTATAACTCGCTGCCTGCGAACATTCTGTCTACGAAAAGGAAAGAAATGGCAGAGCAATTGGAAACCCATTAGGATCGTGTCTTATAATTTTCTGGGTGGATGAGTCCCATCTGAGCTGGGACGTGTGCCTTCTTAACCAGTATTGCAGCATTAAAGAAACCGACGGACCACGCACAAAGCCTGACCTCTGTGACCCCGCCACACACGCAAACAGCAGGAGCCCTATTTGGAGGCGAGGTTTACAGGCTCTAAACTGTAATTCGCGTAACTATGGCAATGTCTTCGCCTTAGCAACTTTCATTCTTCCCACCTGTAAAGAGCTGTTCCTCTGGCAGGCAGTCCGCTTTTATACCTTAGTGAAAATGGCTCAGCCACCCAGAGGGCCCACATTATTCTCCCTTTTGCAAAATCCGAATGAGTGGCGTGCCACAGCTTGAACTGCCTTCCTTGTATTAAACCCCGCAGCGGTGTGGACGCCTGGCAGCATTGCGGTGCACGGAGGCTGTGCTGGCAAGCAAATTTGGAAAACAGGCACTTACATTTCTAGTGATGGACACAGTTATGTGTGCAATTATTTTCAACAGTACATACCTTTAAACGCACTCATTTAGGGGCATATTATCAAGAAACGGTGTTAACATTATCGTTACAACATGTTCTGGTGTCAACATGGGCTTCTATGGGAATTCTCAAGGGCATATTATCAAGCCCATTATCGCCGCTTTAGCGGCGGTTTTCTGCTGCTAAAGCGGCGATAATGTTAACGCCGTGCTTGATAATATGCCCCTTGATACCTTTTTAAACGCACTCACTTAATACCTTTTTAAACGTACTCATTTAATATCCTGTATGACAGTCGTACAAAACAAATAATAGTGTAAAGTGATGATGCTGTTTGGGCTAAAAACTGCTATTTTAATTCTGACTTAGGCTGTGACGTAACATTCAGTTCCTCGCCTCTGTGATAAGTGAACAGCAGGGGCGTCTCCTTCGCTAAGGCGGAGGAGCGTCGCCTCACTGCTTTCAGAGCGGGAAAAATAAAATGAAAACCTCGTCAGTCTCATTTTATTTTTTGCTACGGGGCTGGGTTAGGTCGGGGTGGACTGAGGTCTCAGGGGGAGGAGTGGTGGCACACTCTAAGGGGCAGATTTACAACAAAGTAACGCAGCACGGTTCAGCAAGTCATTTTGCTGCGCCATATTGCGTTAGTTTGGAAAGCACAGAGATGCGACATATTTTCAAGAATATGTCGCATCTCTGTGCTTCCCCTGCGCTGGCTCACAAATTGCAGCCATGCGCCGGCGCAGGCACCCTTGCACCATGGTGCAAGGGTGCCTGCGTTGTGGGGAGATTGTTTTTGTGCAGAAGGGGACACCTTCAGGCACAAAACAATCATAGGAGGCTTTTTCCTCTTTCAATGCGTGCTGTAGAATGCAGCACGCATTGAAAGAGGAAAAAACGAGGAGAAATGAAAACATTTCTCCTCGTTGCGCCTCGCTACGCCACCTCTAGGGTGGCGTAGCATTCACACGCATCTCGAGATTTACGATTTCTCAGAAATCTGGAGATGTGTCTTGTTCCATGGGTGTTGCGTGGGAACAACCACAGCAACAACCAAGGAACCCCCCTTGCACGCACAGTACTGCATGTGAATGGGCCATATTTACGAGGAGAGGAAAAGTCACGCAGGGTGGCTTTTCCTCTCCTTGTAAATATGGAGGAGCCCCCTGCGCCACCAGTTCGTCACGAAAAGTGACGTACTGGGGGCTTGTAAATCTGCCCCTTCGTGCGCGTGATGGTTTCACAAACACAAGACAATAGAAATTCAGCAGTTACAGTTACCTGAGCTAACTATAGCTTAAACCCCCACAATGCACTGCTTCTGATCTCAAATATTACATCACTCATGACATGGTCAGTAACATCACTGAAGAAATCACCGATGACATCTCAAATTACATCACTCATGACATTATTCAATGAGTGTGTTTCATAAACATTTCTGAGACTTAAGGATACATACTAAGCTACAGCATAAGGATAATTACTTTTCTTTCTGTGCTATTAATGAGTGTTACTATTTCTAACATATCTCTTCTGAGTGGCTGTGTGACTATCTGTATCAGTGTGTAATTGGGTGTTTGAGTGGATGTATAGCTGTGTAAGTGAGTGTTTGGATCTGTCAGTGAGTGTGTGAGTGGCTGTATAGGTATGTCAGTAAGTATGTGAGTGGATGTATGGGTCTGTGAATAGGTTTGTGAGTAGTTGTCTGGGTGTGTGAGTGGCAGTTTGAGTGGCTGTATGGGTGTAAAACGGGTTGTCTGGATGTGTGAGTGGTTGTAGGGATGTTTGAGAAGTTGTATGGGTGTGTGAGTTGGTGTGTGGGAGTGGGTATCTTAGTAGCTATGTGAGTATGTGAGTGGGTGAATGAGTGGTTATTTGGGTGTGTGAGTGCTTGTATGGGTGCACAAGTAGGTATGTGAGTGTGTGAGTGGTTGCACGGGTGTGTGACTGAGTAGTTGTATGGGTCTGTGAGTGGGTGTGTGAGCAGTTGTATGAGTATGTGAATGGATATGTGAGTGATTCTGTGGGGGTGTGATAGGCCTTTGAGTGGCTGTATGGATCTGTGAGTGGGTGTGCGAGGGGTTATGTGGATGAGTGACTAAGTGGTTATATCAGGGTATAAGTGGGTGGCTGAGGGGTTGTGTGGGTGTGTGAGTGGGTGTATGAGTTGTTCTGTGGATGATGTTATCATTGATGTCATCAGTGATGTCATTTGAGATATCATCAGTAACTTCATCAGTGATGTTGCTGACCATGTCATGAGTGATGTAATATGTGAGGTCATAAGCAGTGCATTGCGGTGGCATAAATTATGATTAGCTCAGATAACTTTAGCTTCTGAATTTCTAGGTTTAGTGCGTGTGGAATCTGAGCCTAACTGTAATGTTAGTTAGGGGAGAGGATGTAGCCTAATGGCTAGGGCGATCTATCTCAAATCTGGGGAACTGGGTTCGAGTCTCAGTAATGACGCTCAACATCCTGTGATTCTGGGCAAATCCCTTAACTTCCCTGTACCTAACTAAAATTAATGTGTCCTTGTGTAAGCAACTGGTGCTCATGTAAAGCGCTCTGATACCCAATACCTTTGGGTCAAGTTCACGCTATATAAAACTGGGGAAAAAAATGTCCCTGTAACCATTGGTTTTTTTCATTGAATTTCTAAGTTTAAAAAAAATTCTATTTCCTAATTGCCTTCCCTGCAACCTTTGTTTTTATCAGTGAATTTCAACAGTTTTTTAAATATTATTTTCTAACTCTAATGTCCCTGTAATCTTAGTTTTTTTCAGTGAATTTATACTGTAGTGTAGTTCCTATATCCCAGAGAGGCTCTGCGCATTGGAATAATATACATTATAGTTTTGATATAGGACTGAGGTCAGTATGTCTCTATCGAGTACATTACACTTAATTACTTGTGTGTGCCAGCTAACTCAGAGGTCACTAGAATCTTCTTGAATAAACAAGAAGGGATTAGTTTCTGACAACCGCATAAACGTCGGGCCCGATTCACAGAACTAACTTAAGACAAAATCCTAAACTTACTACCATTTTGGTATTCACAGAAGGCACTTACTCATTTTGGTATTCACAGAAGGCACTTACTCATTTCGGTATTCACAGAAGTTAGGAGTCCTAACTTTAGGACTCCTAAATGCCTTCTGTGAATACCGAAAGTCTTAAAATTAGGATTTTTCTCAGTTTAGTAGTAGTATAGTTAGGACTCCTAAATGCCTTCTGTGAATACCGAAAGTCTTAAAATTAGGATTTTTCTCAATTTAGTAGTCCTAAGTCTAAATTTAGGACTACTAAATTGAGAAAAATCCTAATTTTAAGACTTTCGGTATTCACAGAAGGCATTTAAGAGTCCTAAAGTTAGGAGTCCTAACTATACTACTACTAAACTGAGAAAAATCCTAATTTTAAGGCTTTCGGTATTCACAGAAGGCATTTAGGAGTCCTAAAGTTAGGAGTCCTAAATTTAGGACTACTAAATTGAGAAAAATCCTAATTTTAAGACTTTCGGTATTCACAGAAGGCATTTAGGAGTCCTAAAGTTAGGAGTCCTAACTATACTACTACTAAACTGAGAAAAATCCTAATTTTAAGACTTTCGGTATTCACAGAGGGCATTTAGGAGTCCTAAAGTTAGGACTCCTAACTTCTGTGAATACCGAAATGAGTAAGTGCCTTCTGTGAATATCAAAATGAGTAAGTGCCTTCTGTGAATACCAAAATGAGTAAGTGCCTTCAGTGAATACCAAAATGGTAGTAACTTTAGGATTTTGTCTTAAGTTAGTTCTGTGAATCGGGCCCGACAACTTTGTTTCTCTTAGAGTCAGAACAATCTCAGATCCGTAGAAACAATAGATAACAGTTTCACTTAGTCAATCGTGCAAGCTTCGTTTCTACAGAGTTGCATAGAAATAGAGAGATGGGCGTTTCAATAAAAAGGGTTTATTGAACAGTCTTATTTCTCGTGCAAGAGATATCAACTGCTACAATCGTAAGACAGGCTGCGAAGTACAATATGTACAGAGTTAGCAGTAAGATAAAATAATACTGCAATAGCATGGTTTGTAGCTATGACATATATTCATAAAATACATACATAAATAACACAGGCTAAAATGTGAATACTCATCTGATGTTCCTAACCTAAGTGTAGTACGAGGTAAGAAGTAGGTGCTGTTTTCTAAAGTATAGCCAGCTATAGTTTAGTTTTGTCAAGTGGTGCCAAACGTTTCTCTAAGTTCTAGTCTGCTCCAGACCTTAGAATGTGCAAGGTTGGAATCTCTTTCCGGAACTCAATATCTAACACCCCGCAAGGGGAGTCAGAAACACTGGAGCTGGATTCTTTGCGAGGAGGAAGACAGCATCTGGTCAGTGCATCAGGCTGGAACTTGATCTCCTTCCGATCTTGCCGTGGCGAACCGCAAGTAGGCAGTCGAACTGGACCGTTCCGAACCGTTGTTTGCCAGGGCAAGCGCAGGTATATTTATATCTTGAAGGCGTTAAGGAATGCCTGTATTGACGTAAAAGTCGGGCATCGGAACGTCATGAATGAACCCCTAAGGAATAGATGTTCATACATAATAATGAGTTCTTGGAGAAATCAATATCCAAGCAAGGGAAATTCCTAAAGGCTTAAGAGTCTGGTTTTCCAAGAACGCGTTGTGACGTGGATTGACTGATGTAGGGGACCATGCCTGTATGTGGTTAGCATGGAAAATGCCTAAATAAGTGCTGGATTTTCTATACCTAAATAAGGGCAATATGAATTGTACCTCTATAAGGGCATAAATCAGGAAACCTATATACAGAATCTAAATCTACACACAACAATATGTTTTTTTAAAAATTGTATTTCCTAATTGTAACCTGTAACCTTTGAGAGTGTAAGTGTAGGTGGCTGTATAGGTCAGTGGGTGGGTACATGAGTGGCTGTCTGGGTCTGTTTGTGGGTGTGTGAGTTGTTTTGTGGGTGTGTAATTAGGTGTGTGAGTGGCTGCATTGGTTAGTGAGTATGAGTGGGTATGTCAGTAGTTTTGAGGGTATGTGAGTGGGTGTGTGAGTGGAATTGTTAGTCACTTAGTGGGTGCATAAGGGGCTGTATGAGTCAGTGAGTAGGTATGGGAGTAGGTTTGTGAGTGGCTGTATGGATCTGTGAGTGGGTGTCTGAGTGGCTGTATAGGTTTCTTAGTGGGTCTGTGAGTGGCTGTATGGGTCTATACGTGGGTGTGTGAGGGGGTATATGGGTGAGTGAGTGGCTGTATGTGTGTATGAGTGGGTCTGTGAGTGGTTTAGTGGGTGCATAAGTGGGTATGAGAGAGACTGTATGGGTGTGTGAGTGGCTGTGTGGATGTATAAGTGGATCTGAGGGTGGTTGTATTGGTGTGTGAATGGGTATCTGCATGGCTGTGTGGATGTTTCAATAGCTGTGCAAGTGATTGGGCCAGAACAGAACCTCACCTGCCCCTTTATCCAACAAGGGTCCACAGTTTTGCTAAAATGTCTACACAACTGGAGTACTTTCTACTGGTTAATTAGTTAGTGCTACCTCATTGGGTAAATGTATAGTCAGTATTCTAGACTACAGCTGCATAATAGGTCACAAGGGCATGTCTCCAGTGATCTTGTGTGCATTTATTTCAGCAATGTGATTGTTCCTCGAGCGGCTTTTTGCAGAAGCCTGTGAGAACATGAATTCTCATGTAGAAAAGACAAAGACACTACAAAGAGGGGAATCTCCACCAAAGTAGGGTATTACCTCTTAATTATATGAATTAAGGGTGCCTTTGTTTGCTGGAGAGGTCCTCATATTCCTCAGCATCAAAAACACAACACCAAAATAGAGGGAAATGTGCTCTGGGGCCTTTTGGTAAGCTGTCCATCAACCAGGGAAAAGCTACAAAGACCTTTGCATATTACAAAGGTTGACGGGGCCAAAAGGGCAGAGCTTCCAAGTGATTTTGCACATTTACATACTCATAGTAATTTAAACCAAGAACCATGGACTGTGCTTTCACCAGGATACATCAAGAAAGAACCCAGTCTTCACAGTCACTACATATTGTACTCTACAAGATCAATGATGCATTCACCTCCATCAAGGATTTCAGTTTGTTTTTAGGTCTCGGCTACACAGAGCATGCGCTGTCTTGAAGAGACATGTGTTTAATCAGTGGGCTTCAGCCTGTCCACAGGCTTCCCATTTAGTCACTCCATTGTGCGTCTCATATTCTTTGTCACCATTTGTCCCTGGCATGCATTGTCATGCCTTTCTTGGTTTTAGTCTTTGCCCCAGGACACGGACCAAGTACTAGTAAACATCCGCTGCTCCTGTTTTTACAACCATTTTAGGACCTACTTATTCTTTCTTTTTCAGCACTCTACACAGTGCTGATTCTTTTACCAGCTCCGTCTCCTCCCACCCACCCTCATGCCCTATCCACAGATCATTCCCTCCCCATCATGCTTTTCACTTAGGGGCAGATTTATGAGGGACTTGCGCCCCTTTTACGCCGCCGTTGCGTCACTTTTGTGACGCAGCGGCGGCGTAAACCCTGCGCCATGTTGCGCCCCATTTACATCGGTACGCAACTATGGAGATGCGTCACGGTGTAAAGCCCTGCGCCACATGAAACCTGCGTCAGGTTTCATGTGGGCGTTGCTACTCAGGGGGGGCGTTCCGTCGCAGGAACTCCCCTGAAAAGTGACTCAGTGAAATCTATAAGATTTCACGGAGTCACTTTCCCAACGCTGATGAATCAAAACCCTGCGCCTGCTTGAAGCAGGCGTAAGGCTTAACGCACCATGTTAGGGATAGGGTAGGTTGGAACAGTGCTGGAGTTGCATCGCGCTTGCGACGCAACATCAGCACTGCGCCAACCTTACGCCGGCAGATGCGTCACGTATCTGCTTGTCCTTGCGCCACGATGCACCGCATTGTAAATACGGCGCATCTGCGGTGGCGCAAGGGCAAACTTGCGTGACACATCTTCCCTGGCGCATCCATGCTGATTTGCAGGGATGCGCCAGGGAACATAAATCTGCCCCTTAGTTACTGCTCTCTGTTTCCCCCACCTCCTTCCTCCTGTCTCTGCTTGCTCCCTTTCATCTCCAGGTCCTCGCACCATCCAGAAATCACTCCCTCCCCTGAACCCCGTCACTGCTTTAAACCCCATTGTAGTCTGTTTTGCTTTAGTGAATGGTTGTGTTCTGATTTATAATGTACTGTTAGTTTATAGCTGACATGCTGATTCGAGCATGTGTACACGGCTGCTATCACTTGGCACACATGTAGTCTCTGTTTATTTTCCATGCATGTGGGTAATAAATGTGTATAAAGAAGTTTTAACTATAACTGCTGAATTTCCCTGGCTGTGTATGAGTGAAATGTAAGTCTAACTATATCGTCCCTGTAACCTTAGATTTCTTCAGTGAATTTCTATCATTTAAAAAAATGTAATTTTATTAGTATATTATTTTTGTAAGGTTTGTGTTTTTCTAAATTACTATAGTTTTTAAAATTATGCTTACTAGCTAAAAGATCTCGCTCCTTTTTTTTTAAAGTCAACTTTTATTATTTTGTTAATGATCTAGTAGATTGATTATAGGAGATCTGCTACAATCAGATTCAGTGCCCAGTCCCCTGAATTAACATTAGTTTACACAGCATTGAATAAAGAATGAATATCTAGATGCAAAACATGACAAAAACATCTGAAAGTATTACATTTTCATAAAAATACAAACAAAAAGTACTGTAAAGCCGGTCACAGCCAGCTACAAGAGACCTCATCCCCCGTCACGCCCTGCGGCGGTGGCAGCCAATGTTGTTCGCACCAGAAGTCGTTCAAAACAGCTTGGGTCTTCTGCAGTTCAGGAGCCCGTCACAACCAGCTACAGGGGACTTCATCCCCTTTCATGCCCAACGCGGCTGCCGCAAACGTTGTTCGCGCCAGGAGGCGCTCAAAAACAGCTCGGGGCTCCCGCAGTGTGGGAGCCTGTCACAGCCAGCTACATGGGACTTCACCCCATCACGCCCTGCGGCGGCCGCTGCTAACGATGTTCGCGCCAGGAGGCACTCAAAAACAGAGGAACCCATCACAGCCAGCTACAGGGGACTTCATCCCCATCACGCCCTGCAGTAGCAGCCACCGCCAACGTTGGTCGCGCCAGGTGGAGCTCAAAAACAGCTTGGGGCTCCAGCAGTGCGGGACACGCTTGGGCCGCGCTGGGGTGAAGCCGGGGCAAGGGCAGGCCCGTCCATGCCCGTCAGAGCCCGGAGGAGGCTGGGCCATCACTCTAACAATTGAACTCCAGGAGGTACGCCAGCAAGACTTTGTCTTTCCACTTATTTTATACTGTTGTTGGGTGCTACATTCAAACTCACTTTGACTGTTTAATTGATCGGGACTTAAGGACTTCGCCACGGGGGCACCATTGATACCATTGTTTTAATTTCTTTACGTGACTATTTCGGGTCCTCTCTTTCTTGTATTAGTGTTGTCCAACAGTACTTCGCCCTAATTATTACCATAACCATTGGAAATAGGAAGGCAACCGGGGTCCTCTGTCACTACAAAAAAAACAAAAATATAAAAAAAGCCAAATCTGCTGGTGGGAACTGTGTAATTGACTGAATTGACAACCGTATTGTTGAATGTGAGGACCTGCTACACTCTGACACACTGGTATTGCGGGATACTTGATCTACTCTGGACCCTACTTCACTGGGTATCTCTACCACACAACTGCAAATACGCAGCATGTTTGGTAAGGCAGCGAAACAGCCTATGACCACGGCTACTACCCAGAGCAATTTCTTAGTCCAGATGTACCAGATTTATCTCATCCATCTAGTATAGCCGCTTTTGTCCATTGTAGAAATCGATTCTCACCATTATCTAACATTGCTGATGATCTTAACTATCCTCGCCTCCCCCGAAATCCCGCTATGGAGACTATGTTATCAGAACCTTCAATTCAAACAAGAAGGGAATGAATTGTTTTAATTAATTAATTAAGAACTGCAGTGGGAAAGCTAAAAAACTGTCATATCTAAATTGGTTCTTACAATAAATAAGCTAAATTGTGCAAAAAATACTGACCAGTCTACTATTCTGGACAGCCAGTCTACCCAGACTATCCAGAGGACCCAAATGTTTGATGCACAACAGCTTGTATCCCCACCTGATGCCCCCTACCCACAGGGGACTTATGGAGCACAAGTGGCAGTAAGTAGGAATTGCAGGCCCCTACGTTACCAGCCACACTTCCAGTACCCACAGCAGAATACTAGAGCCAATCCTTTACAACAATGGAGTAATAGTGCTCCGAGCAACCCTAGCTTGTCTAACCCCCTCCAGCTGCAGTCACCGAATCGTTTATGGATTTCTAACCCTCTGCATGACACAACCAACAGAGGGTGGGACTATATGCCCGCCCCTTGTCTTAGAAGTAGGCCTAATGATTTAAAAAACAAAGTTGCTATGACAAAGGTACCCAAACTGCAGCCTCATGTAAAGTTTGAATATGAAGATTCCCTTATAAATAAAACCACCCACTGGAGTAGGCATACTAGAGGCTGCCGCTCGATTATTCGAGAAGACATCCTCTATGCCCGAAGAAGCTCCCCCAAGAATTTAATGTTTGATGGGATAGAACTAACACTACAAGAATCAAGGATGGTGGTTGATATAGTGGTCCTAGACATTAGGACAAATGCTCCAAATAATTAATGTATTAGATTTACGTACTGCAGGCCAGGAACTGATGTATTGCAGAGTTCTACACTAAGGAAGGGGCCCTTATCCCCATTGCGAGATGTGGATTGACTCAGGAATACTACTAATTCTTTCCTTCCCACCCCTTCACTACTCCATGTATATTGAAGTAATATATGTATAGCAGGGTCAGATAAAATTACCTAAATTCAACCTTTCGCTGGTGGCCTAAAGGATGAATCTAGCCCGAATGGTATGGTGTGTGGCCAAATGGGGAAATTAAAAGCTTTGTATTTACTGTCAGACCATATATCTTCTAACAGCAGCCTCATTCCAAAACCATTGGGAGTCAGCCACACTGTCGAGCCACCCATTATCAACTTGCATTTCAGAGCAAAAACGGATGTACTACCTAACAGCAACACTGGCACAGTCAAGGTTGCGCTCCAATTGGCAATCACTTCCCCTACCCCATCTGTTTATTCGATTACTGATAATGTCGCCTAGCGACGCAGTGACCCATAGATGCTTGCCCACACCCAATAATGAGGCAAAAAACAGACTAACGCTAATGTTGTGGAATCTGGCGGGGATCCATCTAAAACTTTAAGATCCTGAATGGCATTCCTTTATAGGCAAAAACGATATCTGCATTTTCCAGGAATGCAAGAAAAGTAGCGATAACCTATGTTATCGCTACTTTCCTTACGCCTGCTTTGAAATTGACTAAACCATGATATCCTATGGAAGGTGGATATCATGGCTAAGTATGTGAGGCCCTATCAGCAAGCTATCGCCAAAAGTTGTGTGATTATCGCTGGATTTCCAGAGATAGTCGCACATTTGGCAGCTTGCGCTCTGAATTTTATCGCTTTGGAGATAAGCGTTGCTAATAGCACGCTATCACCGGGATAAAATTCAGAGTTGGCCTGCGATAATTATCCTCACTCTAAGAGCGCTGAGCGATAATTATCACCGGCCCTCGCTGATATGCCCCTTTGTGTGCCAGCTAACTCAGAGGCCACTAGAAACTCCTTGAATAAACAAGAAGGGAGTAGTTTCTGGCAACCGCATAAACATGACAACTTTGTTTCCCTTAGAAACGGAACATGTCTCAGAATCGTGGAAACAACAGATAACAGTTTCACTCAGTCAATGGTGCATGCTTAGTTTAATCATAGTTACACAGAAATAGATAGACGGGCTTTTCAATAAAAGGATTTATTGAACAGTCTTGTTTCTCGTGTAAGAGATATGAGCTATTACAAGAGCAAGACAGTATGCGAGATATAATACGCACAGCGTAAGCAGTAAGAAGAGGTAATACTGCAATAGCATTGTATTCTAGCTATGACATATATTTTTATACATATACATAAATGACATAGGATAAAAAGTGGATACTTGTTTGATACTTCTAAATCGTTCTACCTCAGTGTACCTAACCTAAGTGTAGCGCAAGGTAAGAAGTAAGTGCTGTATGCTATAGTATTGCAAATGCCAAGTTTGTATGTCAAGTTTGTATGCCAAGAGTCTCTAGCTCTAACACCCCGCGAAGGGAGTCAGAACACTGGTAGCTGGATTCTCTGCGAGCAGGGATGACAGTGTCTGGTCAGTGCGTCAGGCGGGGACTCCAATTCTTCTGAACTTGCCGTGGCGAGCCGTATCGAGCTGTGTAGAAGAGCCGTGGTTTGCAATGGTAAGGGAAGGTATATTTATACCTGGAAGGTGCTTAGGAATGTTAGCATTGACGTAAAGTCGGGCAGAGGAAGACGTCATGAATGAACCCCTAAGGAATAGTAGTTCATGCATAATAGATGAGTTCTTGGAGAAATCAATAATCCTAGCTAGGGAAAGTCCCAATGGCTTAAGGGTCTGGTTTCTTAGAACTTGTTGTGACGTGGGGATGGATGGATGTAGGTGGCCATGCCTGTATGTGGATAGCATGGCTAATTCCTAAATAAGTTGGGATTCTATACCTAAATAAGGGTAATGCGAATTGTGCCTATATGAGGACATGATTCAGGAAAACCTATGTACGGACATCTAAATCGAAACACAACACCCACTCCACTTTCTAATGATCAATAGTACTAAATGCTAAACATGAAAATGCTAAACATATAAAATTGAGTACCACATGTTGCTAAAAACATTTGTAAAAGCATACTAAAATAAATATTTGTCAAAAACTTTTGCTAGACATGAAATGCAAATGTGGTGTACATATTAAATCAATCTTTCATTCTAAGCATATGTTTACAGGGAATGCCAAATGAATTAACATAAATATATACAGTGATGAATTGGCTCACGAATACAGAAGAAAAGGTCAAAGCCATTTCATGTCATGGTACATAAATGAAATTGTGGTGAATAAAGTGACAATGTGTCCCGGGAAGTGTTCAAAGAAGTCTGTTCTCTATGAATAGTTCTACTATAAGCAGATTACTTTCCCATAAAAAGACAAATTCAAATTTAGAAAAAAATAATTAATCATAGGAAAAAGTTCCAAGGTTCTGCCTTTGTTTTGAAAAGGGAAGGCCAAATTCATAGCTTTCCCGGTACACTGTGAGCCTAATCAAAAGTCAGTGTAAGGGACTGGTGAAAACATGGATCCTCTTTTCCTGTAGACAAAAGATCGTCTACCGATGTCGGTGATAGTTGGAATACCTTGTTTAGAAGATTAACTGCACATAGATGTGAAGCATCACCAGTAGCAATGTTCGTTTCCGATGTTACCTGTGTGCCTGTTGATCCATCTCGTACCTCAGCAGTAGCATGTTGCGTCTGTGAGATCTCAACGAATGCCGTCATCATGATTGGTAGCCTCTGGGGACAACACAGAGCATGGGCCGTTTTCCGGTCCAGCAGAGTATCGATATCGATATCCGTTGGCATGACTGATGGGAGTGTTAGACAGATGTCTAGCATGCATTCTTCACCCCAAAGCAGGCAGCGTAGAACAGGTAAGATGCTCTTGCCAGATTGGTCGGAATGACTGAAACCATGTGGAATTTAATTCTCGTAAATGAGGTAAGCCCAAAAGTTGTACTATGCGCTCACGACACTTCCTTTCCAGGAGAGCTTTCTCCAAGGTGCTGAGAGTGACGCTGGTGGATTGGCTTGCCATAGCGTAGTAGTAGGAATAAAAACAGGATTCCTGCAATGAGTGCTAGAATTAGTGGCAGACCACCAAACACTGAATGCACGAAGCTTGGAATGATTCCGAGGACTGCTTGAAAAGGTGTTAACAGTCCTGAACATATGGTCTTAAATACATGCACAATGCCGCTCGTATCAGACATGTTTAAGATACGTCCCAACATTTCTGTGAAATGTGTAGAGAAGTTTGTATGTAACAGAGCCTGTATCTCAGCCGAGTCCTTGCAATTTTAGATTATAGGTTTCTTTGGCTGAGGTTAAAAGCACGGTCTGTTGTAAAAGAATGGCTTTCATTCTGCTTAAAGTATCAATTCGTATAGAAGAGATGTTCAGTGAAGGCCATAAAGGCGACTCCCTGACTGTATCTATTTGGGGGAACAAAACTTGCATACAGCAAGTGACCCTGGAGCTAACCGTTACTAGATATGGGATACCTGGCAACATGCCACAACAGCTCTGATCATTCAACATGAAGTAACTCCCATTTGAAAGTTGGCCAAATGTTGGATTAATCACAGTGGCTGGTGACCTTGCAGGTGGCAGGATAAATTTGCAGTGGAACCGCTACAGGCCCCATGTAAACTAATATCCCAACATATGAGTGAACCGCTCAGTGCATTTTCACAGTGTTTACTGCTAAGAAACACTTCACGCCCCCCACTCCAACATCTGTGTGTGTAAGGTAAATCCCAGGATGTCTTGATGTATTCCTTACCCAACCTTTCATATTTGCCTGCTTGCATTTGTTTGAGGCAATACTGAAAATGGAAAGTTGTAACAGGCAGAGTTATTTTGCCATGAATGATCCATTCGGTAGCTGGTTTTTCTGCTACTGTAAATGGCAATTTTTCCAGTTTTTCAATGCTCAACACTGTATACTTTGCTCCCCTTTGTGCCAGTTCAATCTGTTTATCAGTGAGATGGTATTCTGAAAACAGAGACGATGTGTTGATGAAACACCAAGGCACATAGCCTGCATGCAAGTCGACAGTGCATTCCATACATATTTCCCCTTTTGTTTGAAAGTGATCTGTCTTCTCTCTCGTATGCAGTGAATCATATACTTAAAACTGGAGTTCATGAATCACTTCTTTCTGCAAACGAATTTGTGGAGAAAGTTCAAGAAACAGATGAAAATTTAGAAGCACAGTTAATCAATTTGATGGCATGTCAACGTGGAACAAATGAGTATTGGTATCGTCGTCATGGAGTGCTCAAGTGTATGTTACGGAACTTAGGTACACCAACATGGTTTATCACACTTAGCTGTGCAGAGTATGCATGGGAAGATTTGCTTGAGTTTTTAAGAGAAGCGAATTCTAATATAAAAAATGTTGAAATAAAGACTCCTGGTGAACTGTGTTCATTGGATCCTGTAAATGTGTGCAGATATTTCAATCATAGGTTTCAAGCTATGATGTCTTTTATCTGTAATAAAAAGAATCCACCTCTTGGAGAAGTTACCGATTTGTTTTTGAGAAAGGAGTATCAAGCAAGAGGTGCACCTCATATACATATGCTAGTATGGATCAAGGATGCACCTAAATTTGGAAATGATTCTAATGAAACAGTATTGTCTTATATCGAACAGTATGTGACATGTGAGATTCCAAGAGAAGGAGGAGATAGAAGCTTGAGACAGCAAGTTTTACGTTTCCTAAGTCACCATTGTGGAAAGTATTGCAGAAGAAAATACAAGGAACATTTTACACCAAGGGGCCGATTCCGATCCTGTTAAAAGGCTGTACGAATCGTTGTACGGAGCGTTTTCTCCGTACGACTCATACCTGGTAAACTTTTCTTACAACCTAGGAAGTACGATTTGTACTGAAAGCCTTTTTCCGTAAGAATCATACAAAAGACCATACGTTAAAAAAAAAAAAACTATTCTGATCCGGAACAGCTTGTACGCAACGTCCGGACGTCTTTAAGCAGCGGTTTCCGGCCCAGCAAGTACGATTCGTCCCTACGGCACTCCGTACGGCTCTTTTTTTACGGGAGCCAAACACAGCCGGAAAAGCAGAGTCCTACGCGAACCGCTACGCAACGCAGCCCCGGTACGCGACGTACACGCCATGAACCCCATCATACATGTCATCCCGGTCCTCTTAGCCTACGACCTGGTGCACCGGACCCGACGCACACGCCACAGAAGGTGAGAGCAACACCCAGGGGCCAGGGTGGGGGTGAGGGGCATGAAACATACCCCATACCCAAATCCAAACCTATAATATGGAGCCCATACATTACCACCAGGGTCTGGTCACTTGGGGGGGGCGTGTCCAGCAATCCCTGCGTACCGCAACAACGGAAGTGGATGCGTACGGTGCGTTGCACACCTACCCCTACGGCACCATTAGAATAGTGAGCACACATACCCCTACGGCACCATTAGAATAGTGATACGGACCGCACACACACAATGAATGCGTGGGTATGGTGCATTTCACACATACCCCTACGGCACCAGTAGAACAGTGAAATGAAGCGTACACACGCAATGAATGCAGGTGTACGGTGCGTTTCACACGTACACCTACGGCACCAGTAGAACAGTGAAACGAAGCGTACACACACAATGAATGCGGGTGTACGGTGCGTTTCACACGTACCCCTACGGCACCAGTACAACAGTGAAACGAAGCGTCCACACGCAATGATTGCGGGTGTACGGTGCGTTTCACACGTACCCCTACGGCACCAGTACAATAGTGATACGGACCGTACACACGCAATGATTGCGGGTGTACGGTGCGTTTCACACGTACCCCTACGGCACCAGTAGAACAGTGATATGGACCGTACACACGCAATCAATGCGTGGGTATGGTGCGTTTCACACGTACCCCTACGGCACCAGTAGAACAGTGATACGGACCGTACACACGCAATGAATGCGTGGGTATGGTGCGTTGCACACGTACTCCTACGGCACCAGTAGAACAGTGATACGGACCGTACACATGCAATGAATGCGTGGGTACGGTGCGTTGCACACGTACTCCTACAGCACCAGTAGAACAGTGATACTGACCGTACACATGCAATGAATGCGTGGGTACGGTGCGTTTCACACGTACCCCTACGGCACCAGAAGAACAGTGATACGGACTGTACACACGCAATGAATGCGTGGGTACGGTGCATTTCACACGTACCCCTACGGCACCAGTAGAACAGTGATACGGACCGTACACACACAATGAATGCGTGGGTATGGTGCGTTGCACACGTACCCCTACGGCACCAGTAGAACAGTGATACGGACCGTACACACGCAATGAATGCTTGAGTACGGTGCGTTGCACACGTACTCCTACGGCACCAGTACATTTGGGATACGAGGCGTACACACGCCAGGAATGTGGGCTTACGGACTGGCCCTGAATGTTACCTTCATATTGGTGTGTGTGTAGGTCCAGACCAGCATTGTACTGCTCCAAGGGGGTGGGTGGGTGGGTGCAGAGTATTCCCAGCAGTGGCCAGCCATATGGGGGTGGCTGCAGATCAATACCAGCAGTGTCCACACATATAGGGGTGGGTGCAGAGGACTCCCAGCAGTGGACAGAGCCATGGGGGTGGGTGCAGAGGACTCCAAGCAGTGGACAGAGATATGGGGGTGGGTGCATATGACTACCAGCAGTGGCCTGCAATATGAGGGGTGGGTGCAGAGGACTCCCAGCAGTTGACAGAGACATGGGGGTGGGTGCAGAGGACTCCCAGCAGTGGACAGAGACATGGGGGTGGGTGCAGAGGACTCCCAGCAGTGGACAGAGATATGGGTGTGGGTGCATATGACTACCAGCAGTGGCCTGCAATATGAGGGGTGGGTGCAGAGGACTCCCAGCAGTGGACAGAGACATGGGGTGGGTGCAGAGGACTCCCAGCAGTGGACAGAGACATGGGGGTGGGTGCAAAGGACTCCCAGCAGTGGACAGAGATATGGGGGTGGGTGTATATGACTATCAGCAGTAGCCTGCAATATGAGGGGTGGGTGCAGAGGACTCCCAGCAGTGGACAGAGATATGGGGGTGGGTGCATATGACTACCAGCAGTGGCCTGCAATATGAGGGGTGGGTGCATATGACTACCAGCAGTGGCCTGCAATATGAGGGGTGGGTACAGAGGACTCCCAGCAATGGACAGAGACTTGGGGGTGGGTGCAGAGGACTCCCAGCAGTGACCTGCAATATGAGGGGTGGGTGCATATGACTACCAGCAGTGGCCTGCAATATGAGGGGTGGGTGCAGAGGACTCTCAGCAGTGGACAGAGACATGGGGGTGGGTGCAGAGGACTACCAGCAGTGGACAGAGACATGGGGGTGGGTGCAGAGGACACCCAGCAGTGGACAGAGACATGGGGGTGGGTGCAGAGGACTCCCAGTAGTGGACAGAGACATGGGGGTGGGTGCAGAGGACTACCAGCAGTGGACAGAGACATGGGGGTGGGTGCAGAGGACTCCCAGCAGTGGACAGAGACATGGGGGTGGGTGCAGAGGACTTCCAGCAGTGGACAGAGATATGGGGGTGGGTGCAGAGGACTCCCAGCAGTGGACAGAGATATGGGGCGGTGTACATCATAATCAGATGACCACACCTACATGGTGGTATGGACGCATCCCTAACTTTGGACAATGATGATAGTGCTATAACAACACATCACTGACAGCAGTGTCCGACTCCCAGGAGGATGGATGTCTCTCACACACTGCATGACACACCACATGTGGGTGTGAGGACATATAACACATGCATACCCACCCATGGCGGATGCAGCACAATACACACCATGATATCATGCCACAAGACTGTATAGTCTTGTAACTGCCTACAAAACTAAGATAGCCAAAGGGAACACACACTGTCACGCACATCCCAGGAGTATTAGGAATGTCCAGGTGCTGGTCCAGCCACCAAGACGTTGTCTCTCATGGAATGAAAAGGGTGGAATTCCCCTACATACAATGCCCACAATTGTGAGTCAGGTGCCCAAATACCCTGCATAACAAGTACCATTTGTGTGATAGGCCGTGATTACACACATGCATAGTGATGAAAAGGGGGAATTAGTCCCTGAAGGCATTCCTACATACTCAAAACACAAGTACAGTGACTAGCAAGGATGGCACAGAAGATTCAGCAGGAGACATCGGTGAGCAAGCATGGCCATTGTTGAAGGGATCCGTCACCAACAAAGGAAATGTTGACACAGGTCAGCACTACAATAGTGCAACTGTTTGCAGGGAAGATGTCAGGTGCCACAGAGGAAGGAACACTCCTTGGGACAATGTCTCAAATCAAAATGAACACACACTACCAATGATTCTTTGCAGACACATTGTGATGGCACACAGATACCATAGTCCACCTCATGACCATCATACAAAAACATTTCTCAGAACCCTAACACATTACCAGAACACCAACTCCAGGAGCCTCATCACCAACATCAAGTACCAGAAATGCAATAGTGTTGAAAGTCAAACAAAAGGCTTTATTCAGCACCAAAAAAAAGAAAGAAAAAAAGACTATGTACAGAGGCCAATGACCAGTCCATATTTCAAGTCCAAGGGGGGACGTAGGGGACCGCATCTACCCCTAGCTTGCCTGCACAAAGGAACCTCAAGGTTTGTCGACCGGGGGGGGGGCATCATCTGTGGCAGTACCAGGCACCGCAGGGACAGGAGGGGGAAGGGTAGGTGTGGTGGGTGCAGGGGTGGACGTCTCCACCACAGGGGGTGGGGCAGCGCCGAAGGTGGAGGTGAGCGTGGTGCTGCACACTGCTGCTATGACGTCCAGCCTAACCCCTGCACCTGAGGATTCCCCAGGGTCAATGGAGGGTGTGGTGGGTGAGGGATGGGGTGCAGCGCTCTTGGGGGAGGGGGTCGACACGGTGGGGGACTCAACTCCCGTGCCCGGTGACTTCCTCGCCCGCTTGTGGGGGGGTGGCTCAGTGGGGGCGAGGTCCAGCCCACCCATAAAGATCTGCTTGGGTGAGCGTTTGGCAGGGGAGCCAAGGGGAGTGGTTTTGGAGGGACAGGGTTGTGAGGACTGCAGACTGTGACTGTGGCTGCGTGTATGTCGTCTGTCCCCAGACTCTGTGGGTGTGCCTACATCCCCCTGAGTGTGCGTGCCAGGAGGTGTGCGCTTTGCCTTACTTGGGGGTGTGCTGGCTGTGTCTGGTGGGGTGCGTGCCCGTGAAAGTCTGGGTGTGCGTTGGACAGGCATGGGAGAGGGAAGTGTGGATGGGTCCGGGGTAGGGGGGGACGGAGCGCTGCAGGAGAGTAACAACTGCCTTCAGGGAAGAGTCCATGGAGCACAGAATCCTGTGTTGGTCAGACATCATTGCTGACATGCCCTCCATGAAGGACACCATCTGTGTGAGCAGTTTAGTGTGTCCATGGAGGATATTCAGCACCAATAAATGCCCAACCTGCAACTGCCGCAGTATGTCCACAGACTCTTCACTGAGGGCAGCAGGGGTGACAGGGGCAGGGGGTGCGGTGCCTGGGCCGAAGGAGACATGTTGGGCCTCTGCACGGACAGAAGGGGCGGGAGCAACTGGGAGGGCGGAGATGGTAACGGAGGAGGCGGAGACAGATGTGGGGATGCTGCCAGGTGGTGTTGCAGCCTCCGCCTCCTCTTGGAGGTCAGTGTCGGACCCGTCGGTGTCGTAGGTGGTATCGCCTCCAGACATGTCCTCCGACTGACTCCCCTCGCCCTCCGTGCCACTGGCTCCTTCAGACTCTACAGCACTGGTGGCACTGTCGCTGGGTCCCTCCTCCAGGTCCATGCAGGTGTCTCCCTCGGTTGGGGATGATGATGCTGTGGGCAAGGAGAAGAAACCGAAATGCATCAGTCACCTGTATACATCTGACACATGAGCAAAAAAACAATTGGTCACAGTGCATATCAGGCAATGCATCATGAGTAACAGCTAGATTACTCCGCACATATGTAAGCCCTGTACTGCCCAACTGGTAGACCCACTATGCCACTTGGACACAAGGAAAAAATAACACACCAGGCCACAACTCAAATGAGAAATACACTGAGAAGCTAGTGTCTGTGAACCGGTGAGCACAGCAATACAATGAAGTTATTCCACCTCTTGTTTACCCTGAAAGAAACAGTAGTGGTGCACCCAAGGTAAACTAACACACCTCAATACCCAAGGTGTCACCACACTCAGAGACCTGTAAGTACTTTGGAACCCAAAACGAAAAAATGTTGGTACCTTGGGACTCACAATACTTTACACAATCGACATGTTTTGAATGTGCCAATTCGCCATTTCGTGAAAAGAACACTCATGTGCCTGCATGAAATATGTCTCACAAGGCAGTGTACACAAAACTACATTTACACTGTCATTGAAGAAGCTGGCACCTTTTCTAAGAAGCCACTGTTAGAAATAAATGGTGTTGCAGAAAGTACATATACATGGGCCCACGGAGGTCTTGATGTCTTGAGACTCGTTAGTTTGTATCACCAACAACAAAGGAGTCCCACAAAATCAAGACCACTGTGGGAACATGTATATGGAGAATCTGCAACACCATTTAGTTCTAACATTGGCTTCTTTGAAAAGGTGCTAGCGTGTTCCATGAAAGTGGAAATGTCGTTTGATGTGCACTTCCTTGGGAGACATCTTTCATGCAGGCACATCAGTGTTCTTAACACAAATCATCAAATTACCACATTTAAAACATGAAGAACTGTTGACAAGTGCTGTGAGTGCCAAGGTACAATTTTATTTGAGTAACAACTTGAATTATGTCAGTTGTCACATGGCCATCCGTCACATGATTACACAGTCGGCTACACATATGACCTACTGCCTGTCATCTGGAGTGGCACACATGTCCTCACACAGGACAATGCATAAGCTACTGGGCCTGCAATTGGGTTGTAAAAAAGCAAAGCTGTACTGTGGAGACACCCTCATGGCAAGCCAGAATTTCCACACAGATGTCAGCACACAAAGTCCAAACTGCGTTTCATCAGAACCACACACAGGTGCCAAAAATGTCTGAGCAGGAATCATGTTTTGAAAAAACTGACACAGGCTGCAAAGCACGAACATTAAGCACTGGCCAGCATCACAGGGGCACTGCACGGTGAATCTTTGTACAGCCAATTCTCACACACAGGTCAGACCTGGCAAGGAAAAATCAGGGTTGCCCATGTAGGCCTCTCCCGCGCAACCACCCATACCTGAGTCAATGTGATTGATACAGATCAAGAAGTGACACCTCTTATTCAGGGTTACAAAAACTGTGCAGCAAAAATTGCTATGTCTACACAACATCACCTCCTGGGGCTGGCAACACATATTTGTGACAAACAACCATCAACAGATTGTTATGAATAGCCACACAGGCACTGCCCAGTGTGAGTATGCACAAGCAAAATGGTGTATCCCTGTCCAGTGGATACATGTAGCACACATTTGAAAAATACAAACTAGGCTAGGGAACAATGCCACAGAGGCAGACCTATGCTGAACCCACAGAGAATGTGCACAGTGTTGGATGACACACATGTTTAGGAGGCCAGGGTGTCTCAGGGGACTGTAGTGGGCACACTGCTCCGTGTTCCTGGAATGAGCTGACTGTACCATGATCAACCGTCATGGCACTATGCATATCTCCCACTCATGCACATCATGTCTGAGGCCACAACATTGGTCATGCATGGTGCAAGGGTGTTCAGTTGAAACCTCACACTCCTATGTTGAGAATCATCATCAGTGCCAACAAATATGGACCCCCAACATAGTGAACAGGTCATGGCACAGGCAAGGTATCAACACAAGTCACAGACCACCCTCCCACATGATGCAGAAAGCAATGTGCACTTAGATTTACTGGCACCCTAGATGACCATGTGCAAATGTGATTACACACAGACCAGGGGACACATGTCAAGGAGGGGAAGGGATGAAAAAGAGCACCAGGTGACATTGGGGAACAGAAAATGCACTGCACATATAAACTCTGGGAGTGTATCCAGGCTACAGAGCACTTCCAAAAGCTGGTGACACATAACACAACAAACAACCATGTACCTACCCCCTCCTTGCTGCAGTCTCTCCTGTAACTGCCTATCGAGGTCAGGGAAGACCACCGCCAGGACACGGGTCATGTGGGGGGTCAGGCGTCGGCGCCCGCCGTGGGGGCGAGGAGTGTCGATCCCCAGCTGGACCCGGGCGAGGAGCCGGGTCCAGCACTGGAGGTCCTGCCACCTTTTGCGGACCTGTGGCAGCTGCCGACTACGATCCCCCGCAGATCTCACGGCCCTGACGATGTCCCGCCAGATCTCCCCCTTCTCGTAGGCAGTTACCTGTCAGGATGACAAAGTGACACAACATCAATACACCTGCTCCATGTCCCAGAGACACACATTTGAACATCTTTGAAATGTTGAACAGGGCATAGGATGCTGACAGGAATTGCATCATTCACACTAAGAAATTGGCCTGTGTGCAAGCCCCAATGCACTACATGGCATTGAAAGTCAACAGGTGGCATGAGGGGTGAGACACACTCACTGATCATGCCACACACTGTGCAGCACATGCAACAGCAGGCTGATGGCCAGCACGTGCCAAGCAGTCACATGTCCCACTCCACTGACGCACCCTCAGCAGACTAGACAGACACACCCAGGCACAGATCACTCGCCTGTCATTGACAACAGCGGATACAACCCTCACTCTGCACATGTGCCACTTGCCAGTGGGGTGTCACAGGTGTCGTGCTAGCTCTGCAAGTCAGACACACAGCACGGCTTACTTGTCACATCAGATGGGTAGATCTGTTGCCTCCTCCATGCAGCTGTGGTGCAACACTTCACATAGACACTCACCCACATGACAAGGAACATTCACACACATCAATGTCCATGAGGTCGTACACATCATTTGGACACTCTCACCACAGGTCCACTCAACTCATACACATCTGTGGGTACAGTCACCTGTCACACCGGGGGGACCACTGAATCACCTCAGGACAATAGGAAAAAAAGCCACCAAGGATTTGCCAGGCTGAATGTGTCATGCACTATGCAGTGAAAGTCACAGTAAGCACAATGCAAGTGAGGAGTGCACACAGAAACTACATCATGCTCTGCATGAGAGACATCAGCATGTCCCCCCCCTGGGACCCACTCTAAACAACATTGCATGTCTGTCCCACCTGGACACAATATTGTCAGTCACACAGCAGGTGCATAGACAATGGTAGTGGAGTCAGCACTCACCTGCTCCCCTGGTCTCCCATACAGCTTGGTGGACTGTGGGAGGAGGCAGGCCAGCAACGGCTCATTCTCCTCCAGGGTGAATGGCTGGGCCCTCTCCACAGTACGTGACATGGTCCAGAGGAAGCAGAGACAGCAGCAGTGTGGTCGACTCGAAAGTTGTGCAGGCAAGTGCCCTCTCATGGGTTCTGGCTGCCTTATCTGTCTTGCTGAGGGACATTCATTTTGAGGAGTACATAGTGATTGGTCAGACTCATTCGCATCGTACGTTTACTCCAATCCCTTTAAACATACACCAATGACAGCATTCGCATCGTTCAAATTTTGAGCATCATGTCAAGTCAACAACCACTTTGAAACATTGTATTTTGTGGCCAACTGACTCTTCCAGGACACCTGATGGACACATTTCAACTGAAAACTCTGTATCCATGACAACTTGCATGCATTTAGGGCCTAATACTTGTCCCTTATGTGTCCCCTATGTAAATTTTGAAATCCACACACAGGTATGGTGCATTTCACACGTACCCCTATGGCACCAGTACAATAGTGAAACAAAGCGTACACACGCAATGAATGCGGGTGTACGGTGCGTTTCACATGTACCCCTACGGCACCAGTACAATAGTGAAACGAAGCGTACACACGCAATGAATGCGGGTGTACGGTGCGTTTCACACGTACCCCTACAGCACCAGTACAATAGTGAAACGAAGCGTACACACACAATGAATGCGGGTTTACGGTGGTTTTCACACGTACCCCTACGGCACCAGTACAATAGTGATACGGACCGTACACACGCAATGAATGCGGATGTACGGTGTGTTTCACACATACCCCTATGGCACCAGTACAATAGTGAAACGAAGCGTACACACGCAATCAATGCGGGTGTACGGTGTACGGCACTAGTTGTATGGTGCGTTTCACACGTACCCATACGGCACTAGTTGTATGGTGCGTTTCACACGTACCCCTACGGCACTAGTTGTACGGTGCGTTTCACACGTACCCCTACAGGCACCAGTTGTACGGTGCGTTTCACACGTACTCATACAGGTACCAGTTGTACGGTGCGTTTCACATGTACCCCTACAGCACTAGTTGTACGGTGCGTTTCACACGTACCCCTATGGCACTAGTTGTACGGTGTGTTTCACACGTACCCCTATGGCAATAGTTGTACGGTGCGTTTCACACGTATCCCTACAGGCACCAGTTGTACGGTGCGTTTCACACGTACCCCTACGGTACTAGTTGTACGGTGCGTTTCACACGTACCACTACAGGCACCAGTTGGACGGTGCGTTTCACACGTACCCCTACGGCACTAGTTGTACGGTGCATTTCACACGTACCCCTACAGCACTAGTTGTACGGTGCGTTTCCCACGCACCCCTACAGGCACCAGTTGTATGGTGTGTTTCACACGTACCCCTACGCCACTAGTTGTATGGTGCGTTTCACACATAACCCTACGGCACTAGTTGTACAGTGCGTTTCACACGTACCCCTACAGGCACCAGTTGTACGGTGCGTTTCACACGTACCCCTACGGCGCTAGTTGTACGGTGCATTTCACACGTACCCCTATGGCACCAGTTGTATGGTGCGTTTCACACGTACCCCTACGGCACTAGTACATTTGGGATACGAGGCGTACACATGCAATGAAGGGGGGTACTGTGCGTTTCACACGTACAGGTACGGCACCAGTACAATAGTGATGCAAAGTGTACACACAATGAATGCGGGTGTACGGTGCGTTTCACATGCTTACAATGGTAATACAGGCGTACACATGCCAGGAATGGAGGGCTACGAGTCGCACAAGGATGTCCATCAAGTATTGTCATTGCATACTTTCATGTGCAGGCCCTAGGTGTGGCAGCCAGTGATATTGCACAGGTCATCTCATCTAGTTGCACAATTGATTTGTGATGACCTGTGGACACATGCCATGTGTGATGGGGCACTATGTGGCCCACATCACCTTGACACTTGCCACATGTGTGTCTGTAGTCCAACTGTGTCATGCACAGCAGCAGTGGGATGGCACAGTCATCAACACCCGCACCTGTCTCCTGATGCCAGGGACAGGGACACTCTATCAACTGACATGTCACGATCAGCGTGCACCTTTGTGACTATGTCAGGTGTGTGTCATGTGTTCCCATGAGCTTGCTGTCAGTGTCCCATCAACTGCATCTGCTGTTGGTGCATCCAACATGGGTCTGTGTGGAGATGGACATGGCACACATCTATGCACACCATGCCACATGTGGATTCCCATGGCTGTAGGGTCTGTGTGCATCGGACATCATATTCTCACAGGCATACATGTCTGCGTTGTCTCAATGGCTGTGTTTTTCTGTTGTCATGTGTACCCCTTCATCGCAATGTGTTTGATATGTACATTTGACATTCCATGTGACCTGTGCGTGTGCCTTGCAGTCAGCTGTCTGGATGAAATGACATCCTTCCAATGCAGATATGTGGATGTGTGTCACTCCGGTGATATCTCTGGCTGTTCACTCAGACTGGCCCCCAGCTCATTTCAGGGCATGTCATGTAGACTTGACAATCAACAGGTGTATCTGGCTTTTCGTAGGAGTGCCAGCAAGCTGGCATATGTGTCCTGGATGTATTGCACACACCAGACTCCATAGTTACCTGATGTGTAGCAGCAGTTTAGCATGTGCTATGTTCATTGACATTGATGTTGGCCGACTCTCAATCTTCATTCTTCCAAACAATGTCTTGCAGGGCACCGCCTGTCCCAAGACCAATGCCATACTTGGCTGCCATGAGGGAACGTGCCTGCATCCGCCGTTACAGATTCACTCGACAGTTGATTGGGGACTTGACAAACAAGCTGGCACCACACCTCCAACCATGACACAGGTATCCTACCTCGCTGACCCCCAAGATGAAGGTGATGGCAGCCCTACATTTGTTTGCCACAGGTACGTTTCAATTGACCATAGCTGATGTTGGTGGGATGTCACAGACAATGTTCAGCCGTGTCCTGCGTGATGTTTTGGCAGCCATGTTGGAGCACCTTGATGAATTCTTCAAATTTCCAACTCCTGAGGAGTTGACAGATGTCAAGGGTGATTTCTATGCCCTGGGAGGGATGCCCCATGTAATTGGGTCCATTGATGGGACACATGTGGCTTTGGTACCACCACAGGCACAGGAGCAAGCCTATCGCAATAGAAAACATTACCACTCAATAAATGCCCTTGTGGTGTGTCTTGCTAACATGCTGATTTCCCATGTCTGTGCACGTTTTCCAGAATCAGCACACGATGCCTACATCATGAGGTGTAGCAGGGTGCCACAAATGATGCTGCGGCTGCACAACGAACGAGCATGTCTTGTTGGTGGGTATACTCTGTTTGTCCTGTGTGTTGCAGTATCTTTGGATCTTACGGCATCTCCTGACCCACTTATTTACATGATGTTTCCATGCAGGGGACTCTGGATATCTCAACATGCCATGGCTGCTGACACCTCTCCGTAACCCAAGAACAGCTGCAGATAACCGGTACAACAATGCACACGGGCAGACCAGGCGAGTGATTGAGAGGACGTTTGGACTCCTGAAGAGCCGATTCCGGTGCCTTGACAAGACAGGCGGGTCCCTCCCATATGCACCGGAGAAGATCTGCCAAATTTTCCTCGTGTGCTGCATGCTGCACAACATGGCAGTTCAGAACGCAGTGCCACTCATCCTGGATCCGGATGAGCAGGAACATCCACCCGTGGAGGATCAAGGTCTTGGTCACGAGGCTAGTGATGAGGAGGAGGAGTATGATATCCGGAGTCAGCTCATACGCAACTTCTTCTCATAATGGTGAGTCACTGGGTATGAGTGTGCAAGATTGTAGCATTGAGTGGCATGTGTTGCAATGTGTGTGTCCAGCTGACTGAATGCAAAGTAACTTTGATGTGTGTTCTGATGTGTCACTCGAGTCATGATGTCATGCCACACAGTTTTGCGGAGAGACTTTCTGTGAAATTTGTATGTGTCCAACATTGTTCATGTTTCGTAAATGACCATGTGTGCGGCGAGAATTGTTTTAGGGCACTTCTTGTGTGTCTGTCATTCCCAGGTTTTTGCGCCTGTTGTCTGCTCGTGTCATCGTTCTCCTCCTGCTATTCCTCATGAGGATTGCAACATGTGCTGAATGAGTGTTCCATGCACGGACATGTGGAAATGTCAGTTTGGGTAAGGAATGCAGCAAGGCTTTTTGGTGGTGGTACGGGTTGGGAATGTGTGGGGACTGCTTCTGTGCATGTTGTGGTACCATGCATACATGTCTTCTCACCATGGAGCATATCACATGTAGCATCACTCCCATGAAATGATAGTCACCCTTCTTGTCAGTCATCTGTAGTGGTGTGTGGAGTCTGATGAAGGCATCAATGTGTGTAAACCTTGCCTCTGAAACATTGCGGATGCTACAGGTGGACATAGTGTGGGACATCACAACAACAGGCTCCATGGGGAATTGCAGCCTCTCCGTGTGCAGCAGGATGTGTTTGGCTCATCCCCTTAAATTGTGTGCCAGTTCATTGGGATTTACATCATCCGTGTTGTGAAGGGGGGGCCAGCGTATGTCCCACATGTTATGTCAACTGACCTGTGAGTCTGTTCATATGGATGCATTTCCCTTTGTGTGTGTTTGTGGAATAAAGTTGTTCAGCACAATCCAAAGTGCCTCATCTCTGTCACTGCAGATCTCTTGCCAGTTTGCATGCGTCATCTATGGCATAATTGTCAAAGATTGAGCAAATGGGTGTATGTGTACTTCGGCAACAGGCATGCAGTTCTTCATGGCTAATAATATGTATTGTGTATGAAGTACCTGGTTGTGTATGTATTTGTGCAGGTTGCTCTCCACAACGGGACGTGAACACCTGCTGATGGTCTGTCTCCTGTGCGCAGCTCCGCATTTTGTTGCCTGATCCTGTGGCTGTCATTTTTGCGGATTGTTCATACATTTTCTCGGAGTGACCCATGAGTAACCTGACACTTCTTCCTTTACATACACCTGTTGCACTGTGCCTTTCTGACCCCCTGTCTTTGTGTGCTACTTTTTGCCTAGTTTCTCACCCCTTCCGCCTGCTGCTGCCTCACCTACGGCACCGCCCCACCGAGTGCCCTGATTCTGCAACCCACACACCTCCAAAATGCTCCTCCCTTCCCCCTCCACCCATTCTAAATGCAGCCAGCAGCTTGTCTGTGCCACTGTTGTGCCAACGCTGTGCCAAAGGCAGGACCATCTGCGCCTGCAACGTGCACAGTGCACGACCCTCTGGTCCTTGCATGACCCACGTCACACAACAGGCTCATGCTGCAGCCACCCTCCAAGCAATGTCCTCCAGACAATCAACCGCCTGCTATCAGGCAACCCCTAAGCGCACACACGACACCTTTGCATGCTGAGTGCGCAACTCCAACTGCCTACACAGCGCTGCCCCGCCTACCAGACCCTGTCAGAACAACCAGGTCATGTGCCTCCTACTCCACAACCGCTCCGTCCACCAGCACGCCATTGGACTCTGTTACCTCCTCAACACAACAGCCCCACACATCACCTTCATGACAGTAACCTGGACAAAAGCATCCTCAGTACCCAACTTCTTCATTGCTATCTCAGACGTATACAAGATCACCCGCAGGGACGGCACCAACAATCCCGGAGGATGAATTGCAATTTATTCCCATGTACACCCTCAGAGTCACAAATCCGGTTTTGCACCAACCCCCTGGCAACCCTCAGAGTAAAACTCATCTACAGATCTCCAGGCCTTCATCCACAATTCTGCTAAGCCATCAACACGTACATCTGCACGCACGCCCTCACCTCCACAGGCTACATGTGGCCGGGGGCCAGTAACTTCTTGCTGGAGGAGAACCACACCACCATCCATCATTGTTCCATCAACATTTGCATCCACGTCTCCGACAAGCAACACACTGCCCCACACCCCGCTACTGATCCCCCAAAGATGCTTGATGTAAGTCACCACAGACAAGCTGTGTGGGACACTCGAACCAACACCACCGCCACACCCTGCAACCTCACACACTGGATCAGCAACTGATCCAACAATCTTGCCACATTGATGGACTTTCCTGTGAAGCACAACAACAGTTAAGCCACCTAGGACAAGGCAGACCTACTGGACTCATACAGATCTAGCCGGACTCTTGTACAAACCTTGCAACACAAAGAACCATTGTGGGAGGGCGGGTCGGATAATCAGACGAGGAGGCTGTATATAGTGAGATGCTCTGCGTGTTTTATTAGAAATGACAGGTAGAGGGCCACGTGAAGCTAGTATAGGGTTTTCAACAGTCTCCTTGTCTTCTTCTGTTCTTCCTGGCCCTTCTATGGATGGTTCCCCTCTTTGGACTGTTCCTAGTTCGTCGTAGGATTCTTCGTCTCCCGGTTGTTCCTCTGGACCCCCAGTCGTCCCACGGAGACTCATAGGAGAGAGGAAAATAATGGCCGTCAGATACTTATACTGTTTGTACCCAGGGTATAAACCACCACCGTCACCGCAACACCGTGTGTGAAATCGTGACTTCCTATCTCCTAAGGAGGGAGGTTGAAGTAGGAGTGAATATGGGCGTGATCTAGGAAGGGAAATCAGGGTTGGAGGGTTGATAGGAGTACGGGCGTGATGAGAAGTGCCTGCTATTACGTTTCAGGGGTTTCCGTTCTTCCTCCACCCGGCCCGTGGCTAAATCCCCAGTCGACCAGTAGGGGTAAATATCAGGCGGAGACAGACCCTAACTGCAAACAATATTTACTAACGACATACACTCCCTCCCTTCTCTCATCCGTCCCACCCTCCTCCCGCTCTTCGTTCACCCTCGCTCAGGGGTACTCACAGGCTCCGCCGCAACTCTCCTGAGTTGCGGCCGCTCTCCAGCCTCCTCCGGTGGGGACCACCACTCCTCGCACCACTTCTCGTCTTCTTCGGGATCCCCATCTACTTCGGTCTTCGTCCCGACTCGGTCTCCGTCCTCGCGTCCTTCCTCTGCTGTGCTTCCGCCTTTCGCTTCCTCTAATCCGTCGTCCGCTTCCTCCCCGCCTCTGTAGCTCTCGGCTCTTTTCACTACCTGGTCCGTAGTGCTTCCGGGGTTAGCCCCTCCTCTTTCCCCTCCCTCCTCGTCGATGATTCGTTCCTGCGGAGGTAGACGACAAGGGGGGGTGGTTATCCTTTTCGTCGTTTGTGTGACGGACTTTTGGCGTCTGGTGCGGACTCCCCCGGCTTCCGGAAACCTGGGGAAACGGTGGACCCCCGAAGGTACGTGGCACGGGGAACCCGGTCCCTTCTCACAACCATCATTTACCTTACAACCCTGGAAAACACCACACACAGCCATCACCATATCATCAGCAAGGACAAGTGGAGATCCTTCAGATAGGGCCGAGGCACCAAAACACACGACATCAAGGAGCTCATCAGCATTGTGAGTGAACTGAAAGCAGATCTCCATCCAAAAGATACCCCACCCTTGCAAGGCACATCACATCCCTTGCAACTTTATACCACTGCAAGCTCATGGCCATACACGACAGCCTTGGCACACAGAGGCAGACAGCACTATTATCCGCAGGACAAACCCCCCTCAGGTTCTGGACTCCCGTCAGCAGCAAATACACCACCTGGCTCATGTGCACCATCCACTCTGGCTCTCCATCAGGCCCCTTCCCACACAACATCTCAACCACATCATTCCCCATCCTTGAAGCCCATGTCCGACGCATCATGAATGTCTCCTTTGGGTTTGCCACATTCCATGGGAGCTGGAGGCATGCAGAGACCCAGGCCCTTCTTAAACAACGGACGGCAGTACCGCAGGATCTTCTGGAACATCACCCTGCTTCCCTACCCAGCAAATGTCATCAGCAAGACACTCAACGAGCAACTGACAAACTTCCTCCACACAAACAGCTCCAGGCAACCGGCACCAGACCATCTTCCACAGAAATCACACCACTGCAACCGTCATCATTGCCACCACCAACGACAACTTTGCCCTGCTCAACAATGGTGAGACCACCCCCCTTGACCTCTCAACGGCATTCTACACCATGTGCTACCACACTGTCAGCTCACACATCTCCAACACTGGTATCCAAAGGAGGGACCAGGATTAAATCAACAAGTAGCTCACCAGCAAGGCCCAGGGAGTCGGCCTCCAACCTGCAGCATGTAGTACACTGGGGTCATGTGGCCCATGCCCCAAGGCTCATCTCTCAGCGTGACGATCTTCAATGTCTCCATGACCCCCTCTCCACCATCACATGCGCACACGACCTCATCATCATCTCGTATGCCATTGACACCCAGCTGCTCCTCAACCTCACCAAAGACCCAGCCATTGCCAGATCCAACCTTCAAGAAGGCATGAGATCTGTTGACGAATGGCTGAACATCAGCCACCTGAGGCTGGACTTGGACAGGACTGAGGTCATCATCTGAGGATTGTCCCCTTACAGCTGGGTCAACTCCTTGTGTCCCACCGGCCTGGGCACCGCACCAGCACCCAGTGGCCACGTACGCAAGCTGTTGTTCATCATGGACTCATTGCTCACAATTACCATGCAACTCAACACCATCTGTACCTCATGCTGCAACACCCTCCGCATTCTGCAAATGATCCACAGATAGATCCACTCCAAGGCAAGACAGACCGTCCCCCAGGTCCACAACACCAGCCGGGTCAACTACAGCACCGCCCTCTACAGAGGAACAACAGCAAAACTGCAGGAGAACTTGTCCACATCCAGGGTGCATCTGCACACCTCATCTTCAACATCCCCCGCCCCAGCCACATCACCGTCCACCTGAGATAGCTACAATGGCTCACTGTCTGCTGCAGGATCACCTTCAGACTCCTCAACCACACTCAGGAGGCAGTCCACAACCCCAGACCCAAAACCGACCTTGGACGTCTGTTATCCAACACCCCGTTGGCACAACTCCATGCAGCCCACCTTGCCCTGGCCACCATTCATCACATCCACAGAAAAAGTGCATGCAGGACATAGTGCTCCCACCTGTCAGACTCTAATTACGGTACTCAACTTACACAGGAACAGAGATGCTAGTTCCCAAATCCACCCCAACAGCAATCCAGAGCTTAGTGTGACAAGTCTCTAGAGTGGCTATCTAGGGGGAAGGGGGAAAATGGATAAAATAACAAAAGAGAGAAGAGACTGTTCTGCGGCTTCCTTCAGGAGTCCGTCCAGCAGACTTCTATTGAGTAAGAGATAACCTGTAGACAAGAGTTATTGTTATCATAAACTTTTAGTCCTTAACCTCTATTATCTCTCAACCCCTATTGTCTTATTTCCTTACCATGCCAATTTCAGAACTCAGCTTCTCTTCTATTTCTTTTCTGTGTGTGCTTTTATTCCTTAACTATATTCTTCGTCTGCAATTAAAAAGGAAATAGCTAGAACCCAAGGTTTATCTGCCTCATATAAATCTTTCTCTCTGTGCTTCTTACTTACTTTCCTATTTTTCTTTTCACTCTCCTATGTTTTATCTTCCTTGGTATCTGCCTTAGTTCACAGTTTCTTTTTCTTTTTGCACACCTGCAATATATTTACATTTATCTGTTAAGAACTTCTGCTTTCTTTTTAACTAGGTGTTATCTATTTTAATTTGGTATTCTACTTACTAAGTTTGAGGTCTTTTGCTATTGGTAATTATTCATCTGTGTATTTAATGCTTTCTCTTCTTTTCGTGGTGGTATTTTACTCTCTGTACTTAGCTACTGTTCGACGACTTATTTCTGTTTCCGGTGGCTCCTGAGTCGATCATCACTGAGACTTCCCTCAGCGTCACGTGTCGAAACCTGATTTCCATTGATAAAGTTAGATGTGGCGCTGCAGACTGTAGAGTATTGGCCACCCTATGGGCCCGATTCACAGAACTAACTTAAGACAAAATCCTAAACTTACTACCATTTTCGTATTCACAGAAGGCACTTACTCATTTTCGTATTCACAGAAGACACTTACTCACTTCGGTATTCACAGAAGTTCGGAGTCCTAACTTTAGGACTCCTAAATGCCTTCTGTGAATACCGTAAGTCTTAAAATTAGGATTTTTCTCAGTTTAGGAGTCCTAAAGTTAGGACTCCTAACTTTACTACTACTAAACTGAGAAAAATACAAATTTTAAGGCTCTGTGAATACCAAAATGGTAGTAAGTTTAGGATTTTGTCTTAAGTTAGTTCTGTGAATCGGGCCCTATGTTCTTTTGGAGTCTGATCGAAAATCGCATCCACCTGTTCAACTCCTCCAACAGATGGTGCCTTTAGTTTTCCTTCGGCTTGAAACTTCCCTTGGGTTTCTTTGGACACGCACGTACAAAATGACCTCCAGATCCACAGTACATGCATAGGTTGTTGGTTCTTCTCTTTTCCTTCTCTTCTTTGGAAAGAGGACCCCGTATTGTACCAATCTGCATTGGTTCGACGCCCTGCTGACCTTCATTGCTTCGTCCTCCTTCCGACCTTACTCGATCAAATCGTGGAATCACTGACTTGAAATCTTTCCTTTTTTCACCTTTTCTTTCCCCATGACGGAAATTGATTTCCAGCACTAAATCCACCAACACTGAGATTTCTGTGGGTCTATTGGGTATTCCGGCCAATGCATACTTTAGCTCATCTCTTAAACCTCGATAAAACACCGCTGCTCTCTTACTCTCAGGCCAGTTGGTTTCCACCACTAGTTTATTGAATTGAGCCAAATAAGAGACCACATCACGGTTTCCCTGTTTCAGGTCGAGTAGCTCGTTGTCTACGGCTTGGGATATCCGCCTTCTGTCAAATATTCGAAGGAACTCTTCTTTGAAGTTCTCATAATTCCGCAATATGGGATCGTCCTTTGAAATCAGAGGCAAAGACCAGGATGCTGCATCCCCACTTAAGTATGACAACACAAAGGCCACTCGAGACTGAGCATCTGGAAAAATGGAAGGGCAGCACATGAAGTGTAATGAGCACTGCGTAATGAATATTTGAGCCTTCTGCGGATCCCCACTAAAACGCTCGGGTGCCGTTAATGGAATGACAGGTGAGAGGGAGTGAATCACCTGAGTTGTCATCCTATTAGTCCCTTCTGTCAATGAAGCTTGAGCGTCCGACCCTGAACCAAAAGGTTGTCTAAGCCTTTGCGCCAATTCTGCGGTTTCTTTTCTAGAATTTACTACTTCTAATCTGAGGCTCTGGTTTTCCTCTCGGACTGCACTTAACTCTTTTTGTATGGTATCTAATATTGTTCCTAAACCTTGTACGTCTATTCCCTCAGCCATCTCTGTTCGGGTGTAAAATGCAACGTGGGCACTTCACTCTGTCAGACTCTAATTACGGTACTCAACTTACACAGGAACAGAGATGCTAGTTCCCAAATCCACCCCGACAGCAATCCAGAGTTTAGTGTGACAAGTCTCTAGAGCGGCTAGCTAGGGGGAAGGGGGAAAATGGATAAAATAACAAAAGAGAGAAGAGACTGTTCTGCGGCATCCTTCAGGAGTCCGTCCAGCAGACTTCTATTGCTGAAGAGATAACCTGTAGACAAGAGTTATTGTTATCATAAACTTTTAGTCCTTAACCTCTATTATCTCTTAACCCATATTGTCTTATTTCCTTACCATGCCAATTTCAGAACTCAGCTTCTCTTCTATTTCTTTTCTGTGTGTGCTTTTATTCCTTAACTATATTCTTCGTCTGCAATTAAAAAGGAAATAGCTAGAACCCAAGGTTTATCTGCCTCATATAAATCTTTCTCTCTGTGCTTCTTACTTACTTTCCTATTTTTCTTTTCACTATCCTATGTTTTATCTTCCTTGGTATCTGCCTTAGTTCACAGTTTCTTTTTCTTTTTGCACACCTGCAATATATTTACATTTATCTGTTAAGAACTTCTGCTTTCTTTTTAACTAGGTGTTATCTATTTTAATTTGGTATTCTACTTACTGAGTTTGAGGTCTTTTCCTATTGGTAATTATTCATCTGTGTATTTAATGCTTTCTCTTCTTTTCGTGGTGGTATTTTACTCTCTGTACTTAGCTACTGTTCGACGACTTATTTCTGTGGTAAGTATGGTTTTATCTTATTCTAATTATTAGTAGTTGCTCAAGCGTTCTAACCTGTATTGCAATTCTCTCTTCGTTTTTTCAGGACTTGCCGTTACAACTCGTTACCTCTTTGAAGAATTACAGTAAAGCCATTTTCCTCACAGTAAGTTCTATGACTCTATTGATATCAGTAATTTACTTCAGTTCTCTGACGTGACAAATATACACTCGTTAACTTAGCTTCGTTTTTCTTTTTCTTCCTTCAGATGCTCCTGTTGACGCTGCTTTCTCTCTCTGACGACACGGTGCGAAATCTTCACAAACTGAGATTTGCTGTTCTCCTCAAACGTCACTTTACTTCATTGAACTCGGATTTCAAACTTGTATCTACTGACTTCCGAAAGCCCTTCAGTTTAGATTCTGAAAAGCCTTCAAACGAAACCTGAAACACTTTTTGTCAGCGCGCTCTGAAGTGCGCACCTGACTCTCTAGAATTCTTGGTGAAGTGCGCAGTTCCTAAGCAGTGCAAGCCTCACCTAGGATTCCAGCGCGTTCTCTGCCAAACACTAGAACGCTAACAGCTACTCGGTTCGGGTGGCCTTTTCTGGCGCCATTTCCGAGTCAGCTCCACCCATGTACCTTCCATTGCTCGGGGTGTACAAACTTTGAATCTTCGATGCGAAATTAAACCTATCTGTAATCTTGGGGTCCTGACACTACCTCACCAAACAGACCTGGGACTCCCTCCCCGGGCACCTCAACATGACCCATGACCTCTACACCTTCATGATACTCTGTCAAATTGGTCTGTCTGAGCAGTATTGCAAGCCCCCCCCCTCAGCAGCTTGACGCCATCACGGGTGAGTATTGGGCTCCATGTCTGTATTTGGTGATACATTGTGACCCATGTGTGTGCTCGAACGGACTCAGATCCAAGTGTATGGATGGCTGGCGTTAGTTCCACACTCAGGCATACTTTGACGTATGTTGTGGACTCATGCTAAATGACTGCAACATAAAATTACAATTATTAATTTTTTTATTATAGGTCTGGGGTGTGATTTGTGCACAGAAAACGGTGCAATACAGGGACCATAGAATCCAAAGTTCACAGGGGGAGATGGGATCCTTGGCATTTGAAGTCATCAGAGTCCAGGCCACAGTGTTTGGCATCATTGGTCAGACTGTGACCAGCAAGTCCATGTGGCAGATGATGTCAGTCAATGAGGTGATGCTGTCGCACATGAAGGCCAGGTGCCAGGCCAGGTGACCTGGGAGATGTGGATGGTCTGCTGCCTCTCACGGTCTTTTCCGTGGACGACCCACCTTCCTCAGGGGACCCTCAGATGCAGGCCTTGACGATGCTGGGGACAGATTGATATGTTCTCCTGAGTCTTTGACATGTAGATTTTTGGCTTGGATGCTTCTTCGGCTATGTATTGGTCTTGTTGTGTTACATGTCCATTGTGACAGTGGGTAAATCCATTGCCTGTCCTGGGGGTGTCTGCTTGTGTGAGGGGTGTGTGTGACAGGGACTGCTGGTGGGTGTAGTGTGATTTGGCACTGGGGTTCCCAGGTGATGTAGCTGTCCCCCCATGGAGCATGCTGCCATGACAGTGAGTGTGAGTTCCTGTCCTAGATATCTGACCTTGTTGTCTTTGTGTTTGTGTTTGCACTGGTCACAGGAGGGCATTGTGCTGCCTACACCCAGGCCAAGTGTCAGCTATCTTGTCAGTACTTCCCCAATCCCTGTGCATTGCGCATGGTGCATGGGTATGTACCTGGGCCATATGGGATGAGGGCAATTGTGTCTGATTTGGAGTTCAACAAAGTGTTTTGTGACACCCACCCTCCCAGCATACCGGACATCCATTCTTGGGTTGGGACTTCGTGTAGCATGGGACATAGCATGGCCTTGCTTTCTCAATGGGGCATACACATGTTATTGGCATTAGCGTTGTTTTTGACTGTGGTTCTTGCCGGTGAGGGCTTGGGGGTAGTTGCGTGCATTTGGTGTAGTTGGGGTGTGGATGCCATTACCCCCATGTTACGTAAGTTGTTTGTGTACTCACCAGGCTCTGGAAGTCCTTGAAGTCCATGTACTCCCACCGGCAGAAGCAGGGCCATCACCTTCTCCTCCCAGGGATGGAAATGTACTGGTCTGCGGGGCCCACCACCTCCAGTGATGTTGCTCTGGGCGTAGTCGTCATTCATTTTTCACTTGACCGCCCTTCGTAGATCGTACCACCTGGCTTGGCATTCAGTCCTGGTCCTTCTGATGGGTGCAACAGCATTCACCCTATCGACGATCCTCTGCCACAGGCGTGATTTTTCGGCTATGCTGGTCTGTCTGACCAATGTTCCAAACAGCTGTGGCTCGACTCCAGCTCCTCCCTTGTGAACTTTGGGTTCTTGTCTGCGGGCATGGTGTGGGGTGAGGGTGTGGATGGTTGCGGGTGTGTGGGTCTGAATATGAAGGTGTGGGTCAGAATGTGAAGAGGGGGTATGTGTGAAGGAGGTTGTGTGAAGGTGTATATGTTAAGGTGGATGGGTGCAGTTGTTGGTGTGTGCTCTCTAGCTGCAGTGAGTCTGTTGCAAAGGCTCATGGTTTGTGTGGGTGGGCCCTTTTTATTGGTCCATTTGTGGGTGGGCCTCAGTTTGAATTTTTGGTGGGTGTGTTATAAGGGGTGGTTGTGAGTTTGCCCCTCTGTTTGCCTGTTTGGATGTGGCCAGGTCAGTCATTTCTATTTTTTGTGCACTGTAGACGTGTTTTGTGGTGTTGTGCGAGTCGAATAGACCCTCCTTGTTCTGTTTTACAGTGTCCGTGGTTCAGTACGGTACAGGGGTACGACTCGTACAGGCACACACCCCCATGCATTGTGTATGTAGGGTGCGTACAACAACATTGCATATGTACGGTGCGTACACTGACATTGCGTATGTACAGTGCGTACACCGACATCGCGTATGTACGGTGCATACACCGACATTGTGTATGTACGGTGCGTACAACAACATTGGTGCGTACAACAACATTGCGTATGTACGGTGCGTACACCGACATTGTGTATGTACAGTGCGTACACTGACATTGTGTATGTACGGTGCGTACACAGACATTGCGTATGTATGGTGCGTACACCGACATTGCGTATGTACGGTGCGTACACAGACATTACGTATGTACGGTGAGTACAACAACATTGGTGCGTACAACAACATTGCGTATGTACGGTGCGTACACTGACATTGCGTATGTACAGTGCGTACACCGACATTGTGTATGTACGGTGCATACACAGACATTGCGTACGTACGGTACGTACAACAACATTGGTGCGTACAACAACATTGCGTATGTACGGTGCGTACACCGACATTGCGTATGTAGGGTGCATACATACGCGATGTTGTTGTAAGGTGCATACATATGCATGGGGGGCCTGTACGACTCGTACCCGGGAACAACTTTTCCCGTGATCAGAGTCGTACAAAGTTCGCTTCGTAGCGGGTAAAGT
This sequence comes from Triturus cristatus, assembly GCF_964204655.1. Taxonomy (NCBI): domain Eukaryota; kingdom Metazoa; phylum Chordata; class Amphibia; order Caudata; family Salamandridae; genus Triturus; species Triturus cristatus. The sequence goes on from NC_140589.1 coordinate 324,700,862, forward strand.
CATTTCCCGTGTATGGGACGTTTTCCGTACATTTCGTAAATCGGAAAGCCGGTCCGGATCGTACTTGTACGGTCGGACTGTATTTTTAGGCTTCGTACGGAAAAGTGTCCGGGTTCGTCTCGTACAACTTTTCCAGATCTGATTCGTACGCATAGGGCAGATCCGTATGTATTTTTCCCATACGAATCGTACTTCATGTGTCGGGCGGGACTTGTACAATTCGTACAGAAAAATTTACGGATTCAGGTCGAACGGAAAAAAAAATACAGGATCGGAATCGACCCCCAAATGTCGGTTTGGTTTCCCCGTCCAGTCATTTGTAAAGGAAGAGTAAATTCTTTTTTTTCTTCTGTGAGGCACACAATAACTCGGAAATCTCCAAAGAATACCTACAACTTAAAAAGTGCAAAAGTGTCAAAGTATATCAATGAATACAATCCAGTCATTTTAAAAATGTGGAATGCGAACATGGACATCCAGTATGTTGCGGATAACTCACTTGCTATTGCAAGTTATGTTATATAATAACATAAATATTTGGAGAAATGTCGGTTAGCGACATTTCTCCAGTTATTTCGGGAAGGAACGCCCACTTTGCATCTCATTAGAGATGCAAAGCTGGGCGTTTAGAAAACAGGCGCTAAGGCAAGGATTCACGCGATAGCGTGACCTTGCTGATATAGCGATAGAATTATAGCCGCTTTTTGGCCGAAAATGGCCGCAAAAGCGGCGATAAATTTTTATCGCCGCCTTGTAGATATGCCCCTTAGTTGTGAAACTCCAGATAAGCGAGAATTTTACTATTTAGCACTTCTGCAGCTGTTTAAACCATGGCGTAGCGAAAGTGAATTACTTGGAGAGTTTGACTGCTACAAAGATTCTTTTAATGCTTGTAAAGATAGCATTCGATGTCCAATTTTCCCTACATATTTAAAAATGTTGAATGATGAAGTTGAACAGGAAAAGACTAATATTGCTGAAATAGCTCATGAAAGTTCTCAAGATAGTCAAAGTAGTGGTCCATGTAGTCAAGATCCTCTTGGAAAACCAGTGCTGGAAAATGAAGCAGCGATTGCTATGCATGAAGTCTAAATTGCAATGCAACAAGCACACGAGGAGAAGTTAGAAGAACAAGTAAATGTTGAACAGAAAGAAATATATGTGCAAGTGAGAGAACAGATAGAACGTGGTTTGTTGCATGAAAAAAATAATGTCTGTGTTCATCTTTTAAACCTCTTCTGATGTACATCAGTGGTCAAGCTGGGACAGGTAAAAGTTTTTTAATTAAAGTTTTAACCAGTTATCTTCAAAAAACTACTGGTTCACATTTATGTTGTGTGGTAACAGCTCCAACTGGATTAGTTGCACACAATTTTAAAGGAGTTACTTTGCATAGATTATTTATGTTACCAGTGGAACATGATAATACATTAGAATATTAGAAGTTGTCTGGAGAAGCTTCTTATGAAGTGTCAAGAGTGCTGAAGAAAATGAAACATTTAATTATGAGGTGAGCATGGTCTCAAACTTAATGCTTGCTTTTGTACACTTAAGAATGCAACAGGTATAAAAACAGATTATGACGTTCTCTTTGGGGGAAAACATTTTGGGGCATATTATCAAGACAGGCGGTAAAATTATCGCCGCTTTAGAGAAAACTGCCGCTAAAATGGTGATAATGGGCTTGATAATATGCTCTATGGAATTCCAATTGAAGTTCAGGTTAGATGACCTTAACATGGGCTTCAATTGGAATTCCATAGAGCATATTATCAAGCCCATTATCGCCATTTTAGCGGCAGTTTTCTGCCACTAAAGCGGCGATAATTTTATCACCTGTCTTGATAATATGCCCCTTAATTGTATTTGGAGATCGGCTACAGCTAACCCCTGTAAAAGGAGACCCAGTGTTTAAAACTCTTCTACATGAAAACACTAAGAACTCTTTGGAAAGTATTGGAAATGTGAATCTGTGGTTACATTTTGAATATAAAGAACTCACTCAGAATATGTGACAAGCAAGAGATGAAGATATGCAAATATTCTAAAAGATGTAAGAATTGGTGTTCTGAGCAAACATGGCAAACAAGCTTTTCAAATTCGTCCACTAAAGAACTTGTTTACAAATGAAAACACACCAGCAGATGTAATGTACAAGAAAATGAAAGAAAAAAAGTCTAGAGTTTGCTTAATGCCTACAGTGGAAGAGTGTTATACATTTAATAGAGACCTTATGAAATTGGAAAATCAAGAAATAGTTCACATTGAAGCTATTGATAAAATAGAGCATCAAGGAATAAGAATTATTCTTTCAGAAAAAGTACAGACGAAATTGGATTCTTTGGAAAAGTCTGTATCAAAAACTGCTGACTTAGAAAAAAATGTAGATGTATGTTTAAACTGTTGGGTAATTTTGAAGCGTAATCGGAATGTAGAAGAAGGTTTAGTGAATGGAGGAATGGAGAAAGTTGTTGATTTTGTGAAATATCAAAATTGAAATGGACTTGAATTTTTGAAAGTTACATTTGATCAGATTGCAGAGGTAAGACAGATTGCACGTTCTGCTGCACGTTGTTTGCTTGTAAAAGACTTGTATGTTCATAGAAAACAGTTTCCCTTCTGTTTAGCATATGCAATAACTATTCACAAATCACAACGTTTAAGTGTAGATAATGCTTTGGTAAATGTTGGAAAAACTGTGTTTAAAGAGGGAATGGTATATGTTGCATTATCTCGAGTTAGAACGTTGTCTTGTTGGTATTTAATTGATTTTGATGAGAACAAGGTTAGTGCTGATGTTAATTGTGTAAGAGAATATAATCGTTTGAGAAGGCTTTATGTTCCCCATTTAGGTGAATATCCTATTTATGAGAAACGTGTTGTGTGTTCAAAACACAAATATGTTGAAGAGTTAACTATTGTTGAAAAGCAGAAAGAAAATCAACAGAAAAGAAAAGATGTAAAGAAGCAGAAAATACAAACAAGTGATGATGTTGTTAGATACCAATTAGAAAATGCTTCTGGTGTCAACAGCTATGGTAATGTAATTCTTAATGTTATATTTTATCTTGATGAGGTTTGTGTGAAATTATGGAAAGTCAGGAAAAAACTTTATGTTCTGAACTCTACACTTTATTTCAAGAATTGAGAACTGATAGAAGTAAGAGTCATTCTGTTTCTGGTATTCGCCAACTGTTGGATACATGTACTGGATCTTTAACGTTCAGTGCTAATATACAGAAAGATGCACAAGAATTTCTGATGGTTATGCTTGGAGTACTAGAGGATGAAGGAATTCAGATTGAGAGTTTATTTGGACTCAGTTACAAATGGGAACATACATGTGAAGAGTGTTTAATATCTTGAAGGACTATAGTTGACAGAGAATGATTTTCATATTTAACAATACCTGACTGCAAATCTGTACCATTTTCCAAATTAGTAAAAGAATCTGATCATGAGATGATGTGTTCTCGTTGTAAATCAAGAATGCTATCTGCATTATGCCTACAAAGATATGGAAAATATTTGATTATAATGCTGCAACGCTGTCGACCAAATGGAAGAAAAGTGGAAACCAAAATAAAAAAATTTGTTGCTAATCAAGTATCTATTTCTGGAAGAACTTTTGCAACAGTTGCTATTGTTTTCCATGCTGGAAGTACTACTACAAGTGGACATTATACGGTTTATTTAAAGTGTAATAATGGTTGGAGTCACTGTAATGATACACACTTGGAAATGAAACCGATATTGCCTTATGAATTACCCAACTTATACTGAGGGGCATATTATCAAGCACGGCGTTAAAATTATCACCGCTTTAGGGGTAGAAAACTGCCGCTAAAGGGGCGATAATGGGCTTGATAATATGCCGCAGAGAATTCCAATAGAATCCCACGTTGACACCAGAACATGGGCTTCTATGGGAATTCTCGAGGGCATATTATCAAGCCCATTATCACCGCTTTAGTGGCAGTTTACTGCCGCTAAAGCGACGATAATTTTAACGACGTTTCTTGATAATATGCCCCTTAATTTTTCTGAAACAAAGATTTTAGATACAGTATTCGGCTTTAATGGGAAAGTGTATAGATCTTTAAGGAATTCATACTGGATGCTTATAAAGCGAAATTTTTGATACATTATCTGGCGTATTGGGAAAATGTGCAGAGAAACTACGTAAGATCTTTAATTTAATGAATTCATACTGGATGCTTTCAAAGCAAAATGTGTGATACATTATCTGGTGTATTGGGAAAATTGTGCAGAGAAACTACGTAAGATCTTTAAGGAATTCATACTGGATGCTTTCAAAGCTAAATTGTTTATACATTATGTGGTGTATTGGGAAAATTGTGCATAGACACTACGTAAGATCTTTAAAGGAATTCATAGTGGATGTTTTCAAAGCGAAATTTTTGATATATTATCTGGCGTATTGGGAAAATGTGCAGAGAGACTACGTAACATCTTGAAAGAATTCATACTGGATGCTTTCAAAGCAAATTTTTTTATAAATTATCTGGCGTATTGGGTAAATTTGCAGACAATCTACGAAGTAAAGGTAAGCTTTGAACATTTGAAGTACTATTGGATGTGTTATTTGTGTTGATTTTGTATTATATTTGAGAGAATTAGGGTTTTGTTTTTTTCAAACAATGTAGTTCATTGTTTTTTTTGTCCCTGCTCTTTATGATGAAACTACACTGGCATCACTGTGAATAGTGAAGTCAAGTAGTACCTGATGACAGAAAAAAAGGGAGATTTTTTATCTGAATGTTAAATTGTTTTGTATTATTTAAAAACTCATTGTAATTTGTGAAATGTATTATGTTACATAGTACTTTTGCAGTTTATTTTATGTAGTTCAAAAGTTAGAAAAAATAGTATTAATGACAAATACACAATAGTAGTTCGATATTTAAAAAACCTTTGAAATTAATTGAAAAAACTATAGGTTTCAGAGACGTTATAGTTAGGAATTAGCATTTACAAAACCTTAGAAATTCACTGAAAGAACCATAGGTTTTAGGGACATTATAGTTAGTTGGACATTTGACTCATATAAAACCAGAGACATTTGCCTGTTATGGTTAGTTGAGCTAACTATAACCCGCGCGCCCACAATGCACTGCTGATGATGTCACACATTACATCACTCATGAGATGGTCAGTGACATCACTGATGACATCAGTGATGATATCTCAAATGACATCACTCATGACATCACTCATGACATCATCCACGTGACAATCTGATGCACACACTGATGCTCTAATATAAACTTTGATACACCCATTGTAAAATGCTGACTACTATTTTTGAAACCATACACAGAAGAATGCCATATACTACATAGCACTCACTATTTCCTAGGTCGACACACACATCCAGTCACTTATACATGTAGTTACTCATCAATAGAGGACTATAATATGCACTCATACATCTATACATGCAGTCACACGCTGCCACTCATCCATAGAGTTACTCACACGCCTAGTCAGCAATGCAAAGAATGAATCACATACCCATTTAATCATGTATACAGTTATAGACACCAACTTCGTTATTTTTAGACATACCACATCACTTATTTATACAGATACTAACACATATTTACTGTCTTATACAATCACTGATAGAAGCAGACACTTATTTATACACCCACTCTTGAAATAACTTAGTCTCACGTATACTCATTTATATACTCCAACACTCACATATAGTGGCTTAAAACATATGTAGTTTGTCACAGATATACCACTGAGGCATTTATTCACTCACCAACACACCCATAGACACACTAACTCACCCATAAAGCCCTTTCCAGATGCACTTTTTAATCCATACAACCACTGAATCACCCGCTCAGACATCTATGCACAGACGCATACACCCACCCACCCACACAGACACTCAGGGACCCATACAGAAACTCAGACAACAAATCAATAACCTATATAGACACTCATGTAGGTATTCAGCAACCCATGCAGTTGCTTACACACCGATGGAGAGACTAATACAGACTTTTACACAGTTTAGTTACTAACCCATGCATTCAGTAAGACACGTTCAATCACTCACTTATACAGTCAGTCACACAAATACAAAATAATTCCTTTACGCACTTGTAAATGCATTCATTCTTCAATACACCCCGGCATATATATATAAAACATATTTACATTTTATAGAAACACACATTCACTGGATGATGTCATGAGTGATGTCATCAGTGATGCCCTTTGAGATGTCATCAGTGATGTCATCAGTGATGTCACTGACCATGTCATGAGTGATGTAATATGTGACATCATCAGCAGTGCATTGCGGGCGCGCAAGTTATAGTTAGCTCAACTAACTATAACAGGCAAAAATCTCTGGTTTTATATGAGTCAAATGTTCAACTAACTATAACGTCCCTGAAACCTATATATATATATTCTCCCAGGTAAGGACAAAATGCGACACAGCTCCGGGCTAAACTTTAAAATTGCTTAATTAGATGTCTTGTGCTCGGCATTAAAAGTCCTTGAAACGCTTGGCAGTAGCATTTCAGCCTCCAATGGCTTTCATCAGTGCCCGTTTCAAATGGCTTCTCATTATCCCCGGGGGTTAGCTGGTATGATGTTTTAACTGTGACCACTACCAGTCAGGTGGTCCCTTGCCCCTCTTCCACCTCTAAGATGCAAGGCACCTCGCGCTCCTCCTACCAAGCCGCTGCATGCTGGGAGTTGGAGTCCTTCGTGAAAGATGGGGCTTTTCAAACATCAGGTGATGTCCCATTCTTTGTTGGCTGGTGGGCCCCACACCGCCACAGTTGCCAGGAGGAGACAAAGCCACCTTGAGTCCCCCTTCTCAGGCAATCAGTTTTGCCTCCTCTCTCCTTGAAACCGAGGAGAGGGGGCTCTAAAGTCCAAAAGGATGGAGCACCCAATAATACAAGTATAAAAATATATGTACCTTTTTGGAAACCGTTCTGGAGTTACCACTTTATACAACACAAATATTCACATCCGTACTTACTCAAAACCACACTTCACTTAACATGTTTGAAGCCATTATCATAAGACAGATTTATATGAAATATATATATTTTTAATAAATATCAATTTATATGAAACATCAAAGCATCAAAATAGGAACAATTCTGATAAAAACAAAATTATTCCCACATGGAATCAATTATGTGCCTAAAAAGGAGAACACAAAGAGACAAACACTGTGTCATACAAATGTTAATTTGGGTATGCAATAGACGGTATCAGGCATAAGTCTCCAATCCCTGTCTATAGCTAACTAATAGCTAAACCAAATTTAACTTCCAACAAAAAGGGGCGTCGATGTGTTTCGGTGGCAGAAATCCCAATAGGGCCTCCTTCTTCAGGACACAAGAATTTTTCTCCTTAAGGTGTATATAGAAATATGGCACCAGTTCCACCTGTTAAGAAGACATATTTATATATATGTATATACACATAGGGGCCGATTCCGATCCGTGTACAATATTCCCCGTACGAATCGTATCCGGATATTTTTACGTACGAATCGTACAAGTCCCGTACAAACTGGCAAGTACGATTCGTATGTAAAAAACTCCATACGAATCGCATTGGGAAAATTCCCCGACACGTCCCCGGGTCGGAAAAAGTGTCCGACACGTCCCCGGACAGTTTTACCTACGAATCGGGAAACCGAAGTCCGAACGCGCAAGTACGAGCAGTTCCGTCCGTCCGAATGCACAACCGTATGGTAAAAACACCGTACGGAGCGAACCGGACTCCACCGACACTTCCTGACGCACTCGTCTCACAGGTTCTGACTCACTTGGGCTACTCACCCTTGTGTAACTCGTCCAATTGGTGACCATTATTGGTTTCTTTTCCCGTACAGCCGGGACGGAATTATAACCGGCGGAGAGATTGACCTACTGTTTACGTTGCGCCTGATGCCCTGAAGAAGTCGTGGGTCTTACACCCGGACGAAACACGTGTTGGCTGGGCAACGGAATCATATTAAACAAAGAAAAAGAATCGTGTCGGATCTCTATAATTTGTGTCTACACTACTGTTCTTGCCATTACTTTCTGTATTGACACAGTACTTACTCATAACGTGTGCATGGACATTCTTTGTTGTTTCCTGTTTTAGACTTCGGTCTACTGGAGGGGTTTAGGGTTTGTTTTCCCTTCGTCCTATTTGCACCGTTTTTACTCTTCAGCTTCAAATATTCACGTATATATTGTGGGCGCCATCGCATTCCGTATAACCTAAAACCCTGCATTAGTATTTCTGTACTATAGCAACCATGTAGACGTCCAAACATGTACCTGCATACACGCCGAACACCCCCCAGCCCCCCGCGGACGTACGCGCCGGACCCCCAGCCCCCCCGCGGATGTATGTGCTGGACCCCCAGCCCCCCCGCGGACGGAAATGCCGGACCCCCAGCCCCCCCCCACGGTGTACACGCCGGACCCCCAGCCCCCCCGCAGACGGACACGCCGGACCCCAAGCCCCCCCGTGGACGGCCGTGCCGGACCCCCAGCCCCGTATGTACGGTGCCGAGCCCCAACCCCCGTATGTACGGTGCAGACCCCCAGCCCCGTATATGTACGGTGCGGACCCCCACCCCCCGTATGTACATTGCGGACCCCCACCCCCATATGAACGGTGCGGACCCCCATCCCCATATGTACGGTGCGGACCCCCACCTCCGTATGTACGGTGCGGACCCCCACCCCCGTATGTACGGTGCGGACCCCCACCCCCGTATGTACGGTGCAGACCCCCACCCCCCGTATGTATGGTGCGGACCCCCACCCCCCCGTATGTACGGTGCGGACCCCCACCCCGTATGTACAGTGCGGACCCCCACCCCCCCGTATGTACGGCACGGACCCCCACCCCCGTATGTACGGTGCCGACCCCCACCCCCGTATGTACGGCGCGGACCCCCACTCCCCCGTATGTACGGTGCGGACCCCCACCCCCGTATGTACGGTGCCGACCCCCACCCCCGTATGTACGGTGTGGACCCCCACCCCCCCGTATGTACGGTGCGGACCCCCACCCCCGTATGTACGCTGGGGGTCCCTGCCGTACATACGGGGGGGTGGGGGTCTGCACCGTACATACAGGGGTGGGGGTCCGGACAGTACATACGGGGCTGGGATCCGGCGCGTCCATCCGCGGGGCGGCTGGGGGTCCGGCACATACAACCGCGGGGGGGCTGGGGGTCCAGCGCGTACATCCGCAGGGGGCTGGGGAGGGTGTTCGGCGCGTACCGGGCCCCCTTTTCCTCACGCTTCCCGGCGTACTTGGCTTTTCTGGCACTTTTTGGGTGCCGTAAAAATATTGCCGTCCGGAGTGCTGTCGGTACGAATCGTACTTGCTAGTACGTAAAAGGCAGCCTCACTCCGTCCGCATGTCGCTTATGCGCTGTCCCGGATCACATTCGGATGTATTTTTGTGTCGGTCGGTGTTTTGTACGATTCGTACGGAAATGGTGTTTCCGTACGAATCGTACTTGCATGTTTGTATGGTGTTTTTACCGGGTACGAGTCGGATGGTGAAAACGCTCCGTCCGACGATTCGTACCCGGTTTCACCAGGATCGGAATCGGCCCCCTAGTGATTTCATTAAAATTCACTTGATTCAATGCATACAACTCATTATTCATCAAAACGTTCAATGATCATAAAGATTTGTTATATCTAAATTAAAATCATAAGTGCTCCAAACATTCCAACATGACCATTATGAATTTTAGAGAGAATACCCCCTTCCTTTAAATCTACATTCATTCACCATTCATCTATCTTGCATATGACAGTATAGTTTTTAAAAACTCACCGATGTGACTGCACTGCGGTAAGAATGTCTCCTCGCACTGGGAGTATATGTATGGTGCTTCAAAAGAAGCAGAAATGTTACATTGATAGCTGAAATGATAAAACAGTAGGGTCAATACTTTAAGTATTATAAATCTTATACTGACCAGAATGACCTGTGTCTAATTACAAATTTTTTTACAAAATTAATAACTACTAAAAACTTTGCACATATATTAAAAAACCACAAAAGCATACTTATACAAAAAATGGATCACATACTTTTAAAATACATACTAAACTACATAACACTTATTTAAAAATCAATATTGTAAACAAGTATATTTTTGCAAAAAATATTACTATTTTCGATATTTACATTATTTCTTGACCACGATATTCTTGCTGTCGACATTTCTGTATCACGATATTTCCAACTCGATATTTGTGTATGTCGCTATTTAAAACTCGATATTCTGTCTGTGCACCCACTCAGACAGGGACTGGGAGCCTGTGCATGTTCTCTACCCAGACTGTGTATTACATCCGAACCGTCATGCTCACTTATTGTGCACAAACCACTCCTCCTCCATGTGGCACCAGCCCCGCCCTAACCTAGATATGATGAATAAAAAGATAATAATTATGTTATTATCATTTTATTTTGCCACTGCTCTGAGAGCAGTGGGGCGACACTCCCCCGCCTTAGTGGAGGAACCGCCGATGTGTAAATAGTTTCTAGTGATCGGTTGCTCTCTAGATAGTTCTGCGCTTGATAAATATCATCACATGCGCGCACACACAATTGATCCCACTTTGCACTTGTTATTTTTGCATTTTCTGAATTTTTTTAACATATTTGTCAATAACTAACAGTTGTTGGTAAACGCAGAAGCAAAACGTGAGCTAGCCTTGTCTGCTCAAAATCTGCAAAAGAGAAAAGAGGGCGGAAATAGTTTGTACCAGTTTGTAAATTTCGCCAGAATCTATATATTCATGCGAACGTCATTCCTCACCGTCACAGTTTATGTTCATTTCCAGTCTTAATTCTCGCTTTCATTCATTTTTTGTATTTCTGTATAATTCCTAGACACATGAATAAAGAAGCAGCGTGCTCAAGTGTTTATTTCTGACAATATGCCGATTGCTTATTTAATACCTGGTTTGCGTTCTTATCACGAAAATAAAAAACAACCACTTCTAAAGAATCTCCTTGCAATCGCGTTGTGACAGTGACAACCCTTTCCAGATTCAGTTTTGCTTTTCCTTATCTAAATCTCTCCCTTCTGATTTGACAGTTTTTAGACAATTCTGATTAGACTGCACTCAAATCAGCAACGCTGTGCATAGCAATCCCAAGAGAACATATTGTCAAGCTGCCACAAGATGTCCAGCGACCAACAGCATGATGCGAAGTGACATGAACGGAAATGCATTTCCCTCAAGGGGACAAGGACTTTCCATCATGTCAGTAGTTGTAACATCAGCCTCTGAGGCACACAGCATGGCAGCAAAATCCGATTCACACAGCAGCCGGACGTGTTCTTTTCTAAAACTAAGTCATCCACCAGACCGGTCTGGACAAACCAGTCTCGTCTGGACATGGGCTGACACCTAGGGGCACATTTTTGAGAGGCTTGCGCCATGTTTGCATCACGCAGTGTGGTACATGAGTGACGCAAGCCTCAAACGTATCAGATTTATGAAGCCACACAAGGCCATATTTTGGCGTCATAAATCCGGAGTAAGCAAAGCAGCGCATATCGCTGTGTTGCCTTACTCTCCGCAAGAGAGGCGCTACATGGGCTTTGCGTTGCCAAATTCTTACGCCTCCTGAGGGGGCATATCAACAAAAACCGGCGATAATTATCGCTGAGCGCACTTAGCACTCGGATAATTATCGCCGGCTAGCGCCGATTTTTATCGCTGAGATAGCGTGCTATTATCAACGCTTATCTCATCAGCGATAAAAATCCTAGCGCTAACTGGCTAACGTGAGATTATCGCTGGAAACCCAGCGATAATCTCACGTTAGCTTGTTGATAGGGACTCACAAACTTAGCCATGATATCCTCCTTCCATAGGATATCATGGCTAAGTCACTTCTGAAGCAGGTGTTAGGAAAGTAGCAATAACAGGTGTTATCGCTACTTTTCCTGACGCTGTGCTTCATAGCGTGGGGCTTGATGATAGGAGAAATCTCCTATCATGTCAGGTCAGGAACGCCCACTTTGCATCTCATAAGAGATGCCAAGCTGGGCATTAGAAATCCCCACGCTAAAGCAAGGTTTCACGCGTTAGCGTGACCTTGCTAATATAGCGATAAAATTATCACCGCTTTTCGACCGAAAGCGGCCGCTAAAGCGGCAATAATTTTTTATCGCCTCGTTGTAAATATGCCCCCAAGTGAGGCATAACGAGGATAAATATTTGTATTTCTCCTCGATTTTTTCTCATTCTACGTGTGCTGAATTCTGCAGCACTTATAAATAGAGGAAAAAGCCTCTCAGCATTGTTTTTTGTTCAGGAAGGTGTACCTTCCTGCACAAAAACAATCCTGCATGCAGCGGAAGGGTGCCTGCATTAGCGCTAAGCTGCAAAATAGTGCCAGTGCCAGAGAAAGGACAGGAATAAGCAGTATTGGATAAGCCTGGCACCTTCCTGCCCTTTCCCAGCAATGCAGGGCAGCGCAGCAAGGTGACTGCGCCGCTATCTTCTTGGGACTATTCTCCTGGATAGGAATGATTTTATTCAATTATATTGAAGAGTTTCAACCAATGAATACCTGTGTTATGTGTAATTATGTTCAGACCCTGATAACTTGATTATCATATAGCACTTCATGCCAAACTTCTGCAATTTCTAAGCGCTGTAACAGGTGTTACTGATACAAATTCTTAAGGATATTAAATCAAATTGATTTCCATGTACTAAATGCATTACGTAATTATGGATCATTTCCAGGATGCACGAATAGGGCCTTTTCACATAAAAGGCCAGATTTACTGCCTATTGGCACTATGCAGTGCAGCAACCAAAGTGAAATCAGTGCCATATCAACAAAGATATTGTGCTGTTTTTCTTTACCCCTGCGCTGGCGCACTTTAGGCTGCCATGTACCAATGCACACACCCATATATTTTAGTGCAGTGGTATGTGGGTGTTCTTTCAAGCATTGGCTTTGTATTGGAAGGGAAGCCTTCCAGTACATAAATTATGCTTTTTTTCTTTTCCCACAAGCAGGGCCGGACTGGGAACTGAAAGCAGCCCTGGCGAATTTTGCCAGACCAGCCCCCGTCCGGTGCTTAGCGAGCGTGCGCAGTGCGCGAGCCCAACCGCTAATGGGGAGGTTTGGGGAGGGGGGGGGAGGGTTCTTCCCCCAAGAAAACAACAGACCAAAATAGTGATTTTTACTGCACATTTTACATTACATATTCAATTGTATCAATTTTCAAAGCACAGTAAATAGTAGTTGATGACCTTAAAGAGCACCAGGTTACCAAGTGGGGGGGGGGGAAGTAGGGGAACTGTGGGTGGAGAATTAGAGGGTGGGAATAACCCAAGGATTGGATCAGTGGGCAGAGCCAGAGGTGTGGCAAGAATGCGCAAACATCCCAATTTTTAGTATTTGTTTGGCATTTCACTGCCCAGTTTAATCAACCAATGGATACACATGATTATTTAAGGTTATAATGACTTATTGACATTAAAATACATTCACAAAGTGGGATATGCTTCTAATCACAGAATGTCCCAAATACGATAAAATGTGGAAGCACAAGCCATTTGTCGCCGAGCCATGGAGTTTCTGTCATCAGCACTTTTCCCTTTTTCCACAACAGCAGTTAAAACACGAATGGCAAAATATCCTAGTTTGCAAATGTTTTCTATATAATCATGGTTCTGCCATATTTGCCTCATAATGCAAGATCTGCTGCATGGTCTAACCATTTAAACTAATAAATTTTTTAAAGCTCAAACGTATCAAAAGTTAATAAAAAATGTGACTTGTGTTGCTGCCGAGTGGATGGCTTATTGCAAAGGTTGACTGGTCACCTTTCTCACTGCTGCATTTGTATGTTCCACTGGTACTAATGAGGCAAAATCTTTCCAGAGACTTAACATGTGTACAAATGTCAAAAATAATAAAGTATCAGAAAACATACTGCATTACGCTGCAGCCTTTTTTAATGCTTAATTTAGTCAAAACAGTGGAATCATTTTGTCCTCCTTTGCTGCAAGATTCCAGTGGACCCAAAGCAGGCAGCACATGTTAGAAGTGCTTTTGCATGAAGCAGAGACACTGAAGTTTGCGAACTTAGTCTGGTGTGCGTGCAAATCCTCCATTGCCGATCCCTGATGAGTTGCAGTAACTACTTCTGAAACAAGGCCAATGGAGGTACCTATGGGTGAGGAAGACTGCCCTCAAGGGCAGGGCCGGCCTTAGAACTGGTGGTGCCCTGTGCATTAATAGCTCACTGTTCTATGTTAGGATTTTAACTTATTAACTGCAAGTAACAATAGGGTCTCTCTGACAAAAGCAGTAGCCCACTGACCAATTTACATTATGTGCACTTTGTGATCTGCATGGTACATGTTCTTTGCAGCAGGCACATTAACACTCTGAGCTACCTTTCCATAAGTCAAAACTTCCACTAAACAATATGCCGATCTCTCTCTAGGAAGAACATTCAACACCAGATTCATCATGACATTTTTATTGATGCCTAAAATTGCTGGAGGCCAGGAAGGAGTTACAACAAACAAATGATGGACGGAATGCTGACAATGCAGACATTCTCCCCCAGTCAAGAGATCTGGGTTAAATCCATCGTTCTTTTGCCCACTACGCCACCCCAGTTCAGACATGGCCATATGCAAATCAGTCTTGACCCTGTGCCTCATGGGAACAGTCCAGCCCGAACTGCCAAGCCATGTCTTCCCTGGAGCGGAATCAAGCATCCTAGGACCGGTTTCTGGCTATCAGCCGTCATCAGCCAGGATAGCTTGACTCCAGTGGCGTAGTGAGCACGGGTCCCACGTCTGGGAATACCCATCCCACTTAGGGCGAAAAGCGTTACAACAAACAAATGATGGACGGAATGCTGACAATGCAGACATTCTCCCCCAGTCAAGAGATCTGGGTTAAATCCATCGTTCTTTTGCCCACTACGCCACCCCAGTTCAGACATGGCCATATACAAATCAGTCTTGACCCTGTGCCTCATGGGAACAGTCCAGCCCGAACTGCCAAGCCATGTCTTCCCTGGAGCAGAATCAAGCATCCTAGGACTGGTTTCTGACTATCAGCCGTCATCAGCCAGGATAGCTTGACTCCAGTGGCGTAGTGAGCACGGGTCCCACGTCTGGGAATACCCATCCCACTTAGGGCGAAAAGCGTTACAACAAACAAATGATGGACGGAATGCTGACAATGCAGATATTCTCCCCCAGTCAAGAGATCTGGGTTAAATCCATTGTTCTTTTGCCCACTACGCCACCCCAGTTCAGACATGGCCATATGCAAATCAGTCTTGACCCTGTGCCTCATGGGAACAGTCCAGCCCGAACTGCCAAGCCATGTCTTCCCTGGAGCAGAATCAAGCATCCTAGGACCGGTTTCTGGCTATCAGCCGTCATCAGCCAGGATAGCTTGACTCCAGTGGCGTAGTGAGCACGGGTTCCACGTCTGGGAATACCCATCCCACTTAGGGCGAAAAGCGTTACAACAAACAAATGATGGACGGAATGCTGACAATGCAGACATTCTCCCCCAGTCAAGAGAATTGGGTTAAATCCATCGTTCTTTTGCCCACTACGCCACCCCAGTTCAGACATGGCCATATGCAAATCAGTCTTGACCCTGTGCCTCATGGGAACAGTCCAGCCCGAACTGCCAAGCCATGTCTTCCCTGGAGCGGAATCAAGCATCCTAGGACCGGTTTCTGGCTATCAGCCGTCATCAGCCAGGATAGCTTGACTCCAGTGGCGTAGTGAGCACGGGTCCCACGTCTGGGAATACCCATCCCACTTAGGGCGAAAAGCGTTACAACAAACAAATGATGGACGGAATGCTGACAATGCAGACATTCTCCCCCAGTCAAGAGATCTGGGTTAAATCCATCGTTCTTTTGCCCACTACGCCACCCCAGTTCAGACATGGCCATATGCAAATCAGTCTTGACCCTGTGCCTCATGGGAACAGTCCAGCCCGAACTGCCAAGCCATGTCTTCCCTGGAGCGGAATCAAGCATCCTAGGACCGGTTTCTGGCTATCAGCCGTCATCAGCCAGGATAGCTTGACTCCAGTGGCGTAGTGAGCACGGGTCCCACGTCTGGGAATACCCATCCCACTTAGGGCGAAAAGCGTTACAACAAACAAATGATGGACGGAATGCTGACAATGCATACATTCTCCCCCAGTCAAAAGATCTGGGTTAAATCCATCGTTCTTTTGCCCACTACGCCACCCCAGTTCAGACATGGCCATATGCAAATCAGTCTTGACCCTGTGCCTCATGGGAACAGTCCAGTCCGAACTGCCAAGCCATGTCTTCCCTGGAGCGGAATCAAGCATCCTAGGACCGGTTTCTGGCTATCAGCCGTCATTAGCCAGGATAGCTTGACTCCAGTGGCGTAGTGAGCACGGGGCCCATGTCTGGGAATACCCATCCCACTTAGGGCGAAAAGCGTTACAACAAACAAATGATGGACGGAATGCTGACAATGCAGACATTCTCCCCCAGTCAAGAGATCTGGGTTAAATCCATCGTTCTTTTGCCCACTACGCCACCCCAGTTCAGACATGGCCATATGCAAATCAGTCTTGACCCTGTGCCTCATGGGAACAGTCCAGCCCGAACTGCCAAGCCATGTCTTCCCTGGAGCGAAATCAAGCATCCTAGGACCGGTTTCTGGCTATCAGCCGTCATCAGCCAGGATAGCTTGACTCCAGTGGCGTAGTGAGCACGGGTCCCACGTCTGGGAATACCCATCCCACTTAGGGCGAAAAGCGTTACAACAAACAAATGATGGACGGAATGCTGACAATGCAGACATTCTCCCCCAGTCAAGAGATCTGGGTTAAATCCATCGTTCTTTTGCTCACTACGCCACTGGAGTCAAGCTATCCTGGCTGATGACGGCTGATAGCCAGAAACCGGTCCTAGGATGCTCGATTCCGGTCCAGGGAAGACATGGCTTGGCAGTTCGGGCTGGACTGTTCCCATGAGGCACAGGGTCAAGACTGATTTGCATATGGCCATGTCCTAACTGGGGTGGTGTAGTGGGCAAAAGAACGATGGATTTAACCCAGATCTCTTGACTGGGGGAGAATGTCTGCATTGTCAGCATTCCGTCCATCATTTGTTTGTTGTAACGCTTTTCGCCCTAAGTGGGATGGGTATTCCCAGACGTGGGACCCGTGCTCACTACGCCACTGGAGTCAAGCTATCCTGGCTGATGACGGCTGATAGCCAGAAACCGGTCCTAGGATGCTCGATTCCGGTCCAGGGAAGACATGGCTTGGCAGTTTGGTCTGGACTGTTCCCATGAGGCACAGGGTCAAGACTGATTTGCATATGGCCATGTCCTAACTGGGGTGGTGTAGTGGGCAAAAGAACGATGGATTTAACCCAGATCTCTTGACTGGGGGAGAATGTCTGCATTGTCAGCATTCCGTCCATCATTTGTTTGTTGTAACGCTTTTCGCCCTAAGTGGGATGGGTATTCCCAGACGTGGGACCCGTGCTCACTACGCCACTGGAGTCAAGCTATCCTGGCTGATGACGGCTGATAGCCAGAAACCGGTCCTAGGATGCTCGATTCCGGTCCAGGGAAGACATGGCTTGGCAGTTCGGGCTGGACTGTTCCCATGAGGCACAGGGTCAAGACTGATTTGCAGATGGCCATGTTCTAACTGGGGTGGTGTAGTGGGCAAAAGAACGATGGATTTAACCCAGATCTCTTGACTGGGGGAGAATGTCTGCATTGTCAGCATTCCGTCCATCATTTGTTTGTTGTAACGCTTTTCGCCCTAAGTGGGATGAGTATTCCCAGACGTGGGACCCGTGCTCACTACGCCACTGGAGTCAAGCTATCCTGGCTGATGACGGCTGATAGCCAGAAACCGGTCCTAGGATGCTCGATTCCGGTCCAGGGAAGACATGGCTTGGCAGTTCGGGCTGGACTGTTCCCATGAGGCACAGGGTCAAGACTGATTTGCATATGGCCATGTCCTAACTGGGGTGGTGTAGTGGGCAAAAGAACGATGGATTTAACCCAGATCTCTTAACTGGGGGAGAATGTCTGCATTGTCAGCATTCCGTCCATCATTTGTTTGTTGTAACGCTTTTCGCCCTAAGTGGGATGGGTATTCCCAGACGTGGGACCCGTGCTCACTACACCACTGGAGTCAAGCTATCCTGGCTGATGACGGCTGATAGCCAGAAACCGGTCCTAGGATGCTCGATTCCGGTCCAGGGAAGACATGGCTTGGCAGTTCGGGCTGGACTGTTCCCATGAGGCACAGGGTCAAGACTGATTTGCATATGGCCATGTCCTAACTGGGGTGGTGTAGTGGGCAAAAGAACGATGGATTTAACCCAGATCTCTTGACTGGGGGAGAATGTCTGCATTGTCAGCATTCCGTCCATCATTTGTTTGTTGTAACGCTTTTCGCCCTAAGTGGGATGGGTATTCCCAGACGTGGGACCCGTGCTCACTACGCCACTGGAGTCAAGCTATCCTGGCTGATGACGGCTGATAGCCAGAAACCGGTCCTAGGATGCTCGATTCCGGTCCAGGGAAGGCATGGCTTGGCAGTTCGGGCTGGACTGTTCCCATGAGTCACAGGGTCAAGACTGATTTGCATATGGCCATGTCTGAACTGGGGTGGTGTAGTGGGCAAAAGAACGATGGATTTAACCCAGATCTCTTGACTGGGGGAGAATGTCTGCATTGTCAGCATTCCGTCCATCATTTGTTTGTTGTAACGCTTTTCGCCCTAAGTGGGATGGGTATTCCCAGACGTGGGACCCGTGCTCACTACGCCACTGGAGTCAAGCTATCCTGGCTGATGACGGCTGATAGCCAGAAACCGGTCCTAGGATGCTCGATTCCGGTCCAGGGAAGGCATGGCTTGGCAGTTCGGGCTGGACTGTTCCCATGAGTCACAGGGTCAAGACTGATTTGCATATGGCCATGTCCTAACTGGGGTGGTGTAGTGGGCAAAAGAACGATGGATTTAACCCAGATCTCTTGACTGGGGGAGAATGTCAGCATTGTCAGCATTCCGTCCATCATTTGTTTGTTGTAACGCTGGAGGCCAGGAAGGAGGCAGCAAGCGCTTTTAAAATCTTAATATACTTGCAAACATAATGCCTCCACCCAAAGTCAGCACCCGGTGCGGTCACACCGGTTGCACTGCCCTAGAGCTGGCCCTTCAAGGGTCCTGTGACCTCAATGACAGTCACTGTTGTTCTAGGGTGTGCTGCTTCATAGGCCTGCCCGCAAGACTGGAGGTGAACTTCAGTATGGATTGTGGTGGACAAGCCTTGAAGGTTAAACCACACTTGCCACTGCTAGGAATCGCCTGCTGGTGCCAAGACACCAGAGCTTCTAAGGTCTTGCGAAGCCTTCTAAAGTCTAGCATGGGTTGTGCTCACTCAGGAGAGTGGTCTAATGGACTGGTTATTAAGGCTGAACCTGGTTCACCAGTTCCAAATTCAGCAGCCCTGGCCATAGTGCCACATCCTCTCCCCCACTGAACACCATACTGCCCCACTGAGAAAAACTCACTACCTTCAATTACAACCCAATTGTTGCTGGCTATAAACACCTGGATGTGGCTCAATTTAAATGACGCACTAGACAAGAGCAATATGTGGCCTACAAAAAAAAAGTAACAACATCCTGGAAAAGCAAACACTCAAAGGGAATGCAAAATTAGCAAACCATGTGAAATGTAAGCAGGAACAACATGGTTAGCTTAGCGCTTTTACACTCACTATTCAGAAATCAGTGAGTGCTTTTGCCTGAAAAGTTGAGGACATGACAACAGGGCCCTGAATGGACCCATTTTAACGTCCATTGCTTATATCCTTACAAAATGTAAGCAGTAGGGTAAAAAAGACCACATCCTTGGACGCAGAGCCGCAGTACACATTTTGTTTTCCAATCCACACATTGCAGCACCTCCAGGATTGGTGCACTAGGTGCAAGCCCAGGAAAAACAAAGACAAGAAAACAAAAATAGCGCTTCACTGGCAAACTCTGTAAAAGTGATGCTAATGTGTTTGGGTGTTAATAAAATCAATCTGGCCAGCTTGCTACCACTCTGTCTTACTTTATTTAGTTATTTTATCATATTTTAACCTTTAATTCCCGAAGCTGCACCTTGGAAATAAAATAACAGAAAAATACGACATTTCCAGCAAAAGTGTTTTTTTTTTTTTGGATCCATTTCACAGGGAAACAAATAAAAGAAAGGAGAGGAAAGAGACAGGGGACGCACATCGCAACGTGAACTAGACTGTCAATCAGCGCTGCACAGTCACCCAGTCCTGCGGCTTTTAGTGTCAGGGCGCCGCGTCGCGTGTCAGGCAGTAGGCGATAATCATAAACCCGTGCTGGCTGCAGTGCCAGGCCTGAGGCCAGCCACTGCCTCGCTCCCTGCTCAGATTCAAATTAAGCAAGCAACAGCAACAAACAAAAGCCAGTGCAGTGCCACTATGCTGCGGAACCCGGGCCTGGGCCTAGTAGTAGCCCCCTTGCCCCTTACTTCCTTAGGCCCCTTTTGCTTTTGAAATTTCTGGCCCGCCCCAGCCCGGTCTTGAGTCGCGACTCGCGACCCCCGGCACCATGCCCACTGCCCTGACACTACAGTGCAACCACGCCACCCATAAATTAACCGATCCGGCCAGGAAGTAACAAATAGCATAGCACTCACCTGCGGGCGGCACTGGCAGACAGGGGGGAATAAATTATGGGGTGCTGAGCAGCCGCTCTCTTTCCAGTCCCGGTCTTCCCCTGGCCTCTGAAATGCCTCAGCCTGCCTCGACCTCGGCTCGCGTAGGCTGTCAGTCTCTGGTCACGCGCACTTTTTCCCCAATGCGCTATAAGCCCCTGATGAGCCCTGCCCCTTAATCATTACTACCACTCTACCAGGCAGTAGACCCAGGCCTCACCCCACCCTAAAAAAAACAGGCGCGCAGACGCGGAGGTAGTGACATGTGCGCGCTGCGCGCGTCATCATCAAGCACCAGGCTCTATGATCCGGCGGCAGGCCGTCCGCCGCCCGCCCTACTCATTCTAATTTATTAAACTAACAACACCACCTGACCATGATGTCATCAATGATCATCATGGTCAGGTGACAGGTCAGGTGGTGTTTTTTGTTTAATAAAATTATAATGAGTAGGGCGGGTGGCGGGTGGCCTGCCGCCGGATCATAGAGCCTGGCTGCCTTGCAATGAAAATCGGCAGACACGTCACACGCGTCGGAGCACCAGCAAGCATTTTTGTGCTCAGTCATCACCAGGCGGCCTGATTTGTGCACAAATAATGTACTTACTGTGTTCTGTTGTTGGGGCCGATTTGGACCGACCATGGTCCCAAATCGGCCCCAACAACAGAACCGGCCCCCTGGCGCAAAACCGGCCGACACCACATCCAGCCTACCAGGGGATTGCCCGGTGCCCGATATGACCAGTCCGGGCCTGCCCACAAGGTTTTGGTGGAAATCCCTGTCTATAATTGTTAGCAGCTAAGGATTTGAGTCAAACCCCATGAGTGGTTGCATGGGAGAGCTCATGTTCCACCCAAGGAGCACTACATTGATGCAAAGGAGCGCATAGCTCTACTTTGCAATATTTTAGCCACATTTTCAACACAAATCCTGACCTGCATTGGAGAGTAAGGGGCATATTATCAAGAAACAGAGTTAAAATTTTCGCCGCATTGGCGGCAGAAAACTGCAGCTAAAGCAGCGATAATGGGCTTGATAATATGCCCTTGAGAATTCCCATGGAAACCAATGTTTTGGTGACAATATGGGCTTCTATTACAAGGGTGGCATACATAGGAGGCAGCGCCAAAATTAAGACCTGGAAAACCCTGATCTTAAGGTGGCAAAATGAGGAGAAATGCATTATTTCTCCTCGTTTTTGCTTTTTCTATGTGTGCTGCACCACATTCTTGTAAATATGGTGCAGCCTTGTGTTTCCAAAGTGGCGCAACGTGTCGTTATGCCCAGGAGGCTAACGACAAGCTCCGCCACTTCGTCCTACATATGGCCCTCAGTTTGCAAGGGGAAGTCTCAACTGATCTATATTAATGTTTTTGTAAAATGCTGGCTTGTGACAGGCAGCTACTCAGTGGAGGCTAGCATCTAAGGGGGGGAATGCGCACAAATAATATATAAAATAAAAACCAGTTACCTCACAGAACACAACATCCTCCATTTCAGACCTCTTCTTTCGCAGGAACCATCGCTCTGGAGGCTTTGGTTTGCTCTAACCCAGCTATCATAAGTCAGCTGTATTAGAGATGTTTAAAGTGCCCATGTGTGGCTGGCCGCTGCAAGACCGGTGGCCAAAAAGACATGCGCACTTTAAACAGTGCACAACCAGCCCACCCTCCTCCCTGCTGCTGTCACCTGCGATGTAAATGTCCACTTCCACAATTCGATCACCTTTTAAATGCAAATCTTGTTTCCTGGGAATAAAGCCATCTACTTAAATTTTGGTATCTTTGAGTTTCAAATGACCTACAAGTGGGCCTGGCGACGCAGTACAAAAATATGTTTGTATACTATTTGGCTCCACATATATGTCACCGGTCTATATTGACTAATTGCTCTGAACCCTCATATAGTTCTTCAACCAGATGAAGCGTGATCCTCTCAAATAAGACATGATAAGTGACTGGGGCACATATTATGGAATGGCACACTACCCTGTTCTGCTTTGTGTCATACATCTAAGTGGGTGCACCGGGTGCAGGCTCGATGGGTATGCCCTATCACAGTTACCACGCTGACTTAGGAGTAGCTGTAAACTGGTACCTCCCCTGTGAGCAGCACATTAGTGAAAAGATGAATAGCTGTTTGATTCACCTTTCATTGTGCAACTGTACAGGTGGCAACCGGCCTGTAATGCAAAGTGGGGCAGAGATCCCTCTGCACGTGGGTGCACGGAGTGACCTGTTCCACCTGCAGGGAGGCACCTGGTGGGGCGGAGGGGGTGGATTCCACTCTTCCATGGTGCACTGACTATGCACTGCCTCTTTGAGGTGCACAGTCAGTGTACCCCCTAAGTGCTCCGTTGCCTCTGCATACACATCTATAATAGAGAGCACCACAGAGGCAAAGTGTTTCCTTATTTGCAGGGGACCACACCCTCATTCAAATGAGGGAACGCAGCCTTAGGATCAAGCCAGTGCTAAATGTGCACAGGCGTGATCTTTAAAACAAAAGTGTTAGCATAAGCATCTGTAATCCCTAAGTGCCCCATAGGCACAGAAAATCAGCACTCTCACCCATTGTGCACCAGTCCAATAGCAATTGTGTAATATGACCCCTAGTGAACACTTTCTTGAAGAGTAAAATGAAAGGTGATTGAAGATGTTCTGATGCATTTAAATTCAGACACATTGCCATTACATTTAATTCACAAACATTTTCAATGAATTTTTTAGGACCATCTGTCGTTTAACAAGATGCTCGATTTTGTTTGAAAAAATATGAACATTTCTTTATTCTTTTAACACCTGCAGTGAGGAGGAAATAACCACAACGTCCTCCACACTACGGGACATATCAACAACAACCGGCGGCGATAATTATCTCTAAGTGCACTTAGCGCTAGGATAATTATCGCCGGCTAGCGTGAATTTTTATCGCTGAGATAGCGTGCTATTAGCAACGCTTATCTCAATAGCGATAGAAATCCTCACGCTAACAGGCTAACGTGAGATTATCGCTGGAAACCCAGCGATAATCTCACGTTACCTTGTTGATAGGGACAAGCAAACTTAGCCATGATATCCTCCTTCCATAGGATATCATGGCTAAGTCAGAAAAATACCAGACGTAAAAAAGCAGCGTTAACCACGGTTAGCGCTGCTTTTTTTGTCTCTAACAGGGTTAGCAACATTCTTGATAATAGGAGAAATGTCGCTTAGCGACATTTCTCCTATTATTTTACTCTGAAACGCCCCCTTTGCATCTCATTAGAGATGCAAGGGGAAGCGTAGAGTAAAAGGGTGCTAACATGCAAATTTGCATGTTAGCACCCTGTTGTTGATAGGCCGCTAGTTTTATCTCTCCTTTTTTGGCTTTTAAAGCCAAAAAAGCAGAGATAAAGCCCTTGTTGATATGCCCCCACCTTACTAGCACGGAGGAAGCAGAGGTCATGTCTTGGCACCAGATCTAGGGCAAATTTATCTGGGGATATAAGTGCAAGGGCTTCTGCTGAAGCTCCTCTGGATTCCCTTGTTCGATTGTTGATGTCAGAGTGCTTGGTGGTGTGCTAAAATCACAAACCCCCCATTTCACCAATATCAATGGGGAAGGTGCAGATAGAAAGGGAGGCTTTCCAGTTTCCAGTAACTGCTTTGCAGAATGGATTCTTGCTGAGGGATTACAATTGGGAGGGAGCACATTCCCTGCACAGGTGTCTTCTCACCCCCAACATCATGACCCAAACAGACTTTTGTCTTTCCTGGGGGGGGTGGGGGGGGGGTTATTGACAGGTTGTTACCACCCATTGAATTCCCAAGGGGGAGGAAAAGCACAACTAGTGTTACAACCCCCACTCACCTGACCAACAGGTACCGCAGGAACGAAGAGAGCCTCCCCTCTCACCTCTGGACCAGTCCTCCACATAGACGATGACAGTATGGGCGATTGGTCCCAAGGGGAAAGGGAAGAGGAATACACCACCCCTGGTGTGCTGGGATACAAAGGAAAGTTACTAGGAGGGATGTCAGATAGGGCGGGATCAGACGGGAGGAATACAGACAGCGTCTGCAGGGTAGCCTCGGAGACGGTAGGAATGAGTGGATGGTCTGCAAGACAAGAGTGAGGTGAGGACTATAAGAGGAGAATGAAAAGATGCAGGAACTAGACTCTAGTTAAAGCCTTTGTCTGATATAAAAAAGGGAGAAAATAAAAAAGGCACTCACACTCACCATGGGTGACTCAGCATGGCAGTATATAGCACAATCCTGTTGGGCGTCTAGGAACAGATCCAGAGGTCCTAGAGATACTTTCTGGATGCAGCTCAGAAGGGATAACTCAGGGGTATTGGTGCATACAGTGCAGAACAAAGCGCTGACTTCTCCTGATGGCGCTTTTTCCAGAAAGGCCTCTTTCTGGAACCCAAGGCTTCTCGGCACCCACTTGTGGTGACTTTAGGAATGGAGAGGCATGCTCCAGCGCCCTCTCAGGATAGGAGTCTGGGAGAGATGAAATGAAGAGGAACGCTCCTTCGTCCTCTCGGGGTAGGGATTGTTGATCGGTTAAGCCAAGCACCTGTGTCAGGTAGGGGAAGTTCTTAAATAGCAACCTTCCCTCACCACCTGACATGCTGCAACCAGTACCAGGGGACAAGTAAGAAGAGACAGATAGAGGACAGAATGAATATGTCAAGATTTGGATGGGATATGGGGAAAGTGGTAACATTATCTCCCCCTTAAGGCTCTTTTAACAGGGCGAGGATTCGTGGAATTACAGGCATGAAACCTCCGAACCAATATGGGTGCATGGACAAATGTGGCGTGTTCCCATGTTCGCTCCTCCGGAGGGTATCCCTTCCAATCCACTAGGTAATACAGTTTCCCACTTTGCCAATATGAATCCATTATACGATTCACTTCATACTCTTCTTGGTTATCAACCATTAAGGGAGGGTGAGGTATCATAGGATGTGTGGAGGGAACAAAGGCTTTAAGAAGGGACGTATGGAACACAGGATGTATGCGATACTCCTCCGGTAATTCCAGTTTCATGGCCACTGGATTAATAATTTGTGTTATTGCAAATGGACCTACAAAACGTTGTTGTAACTTCTTTGGCCCTGCTAGTTTCAGTTTTTTGTGGCTGGTCAGACTTTATCTCCTACGGAATAACAGGGAGCAGGGCGCTGATGTTTATCAGCGGCTTTCTTCATTTTTTCTTTGGTCGCCTGTAACTGAGAAGGAGCAGTTTTCCCTATTTCCTTCAGATTGGTACATAGGCAATCCACTGCAGGGACCTTATGAGTGGGTTGCAAAGGCAACGTCCTGGGATGAAAGCCCATTGCACAATAGAAGGGTGACATACCTGAGGCAGAGTGGACACTGTTATTATACGCAAACTCTGCTATTAGCAATGCTTTGACCCAATTACTGGTTAAGGTACCCAACAGACAGCACAAATACTATTCCATGGTTTGGTTCACCCGCTCCATCTGTCCATCCATTTGTGGATGATAAGCGGAGGACAGCCGGAGGCCCATTTGTAAAACAGAGCCTATCTTATGCCAGAATTTAGAAACAAATTAGGGACCCCTATCAGACACCGGAATACCGTGCAGACGGATCACATTCTGTATAACCTGTAAAGGTGAAAGCCAAACTCGTGCTCCCGGTGGAGGTGGTGCTGCCGGCACCTGCCCTGCGCCTCAAAGATCGGAGAGAGGTCATTCGACAGCACTCGCGGTTACCGTTTGTTATAGCTCAAGCAGCACCTACCACCGTAGAAAAAAGCTTCAAGGCCCTGGCCGCACCAGAAGCCAACTCGCAGCTTCTGCTGCAGTGAAAAGATATTTTGCGGCTTCTGCCGCAGTGAAAATGTCTTGCGGCTTCTGCCGCAGCAAAAGAAAGTCACGGGGCTTCTGTCGCAGTAGGAAATGGGTAGCGGCGCCTGCCGCCGTAAAGAAAGATTCGCGGCCTCTGCTGCTTGACGGAAATGACTTGGCTTTTGCCGCGTGAAGAAAATGTTTAGCGGCTCTGGCCAAAGCCGATATGCACTCGCGCCTTCTGCCGCGTGAAGAAAATGTTTAGCGGCACCGGCCGCAGCCAACATGCACTTGCGGCTTCTACCACGTGAACAAAATGTTTAGCGGCTCCGGCCGCAGCTGACATGCACTCGCGGCTTCTGCCGCCTGAAGAAAATGTTTAGCGGCTCCGGCTGCAGCTGAAATTGAACTCACAGCTCCTACCACGTTTGTGAGGTACCCGCGGCTTCTCGGCACTCACTTGTGGTGATCTTAGGAATGGAGAGACATGCTCCAGCGCCCTCTCAGGATATGAGTCTGGGAGAGATGAAATGGAGAGGAACGCTCCTTCGTCCTCTCGGGGTAGGGATTGTTGATCGGTTAAGCCAAGCACCTGTGTCAGGTGGGGGAGGTTCTTAAATAGCAGCCTTCCCTCACCACCTGACATGCTGCAACCAGTACCAGGGGACAAGTAAGAAGAGACAGATAGAGGACAGAATGAATATGTCAAGATTTGGACGGGATATGGGGAAAGTGGTAACATTATCTCCCCCTTAAGGCTCTTTTAACAGGGCGAGGCTTCGTGGAATTACAGGCATGAAACCTCCGAACCAATAGGGGTGCATGGACAAATGTGGCGTGTTCCCTTTTTCGGTCCTCCGGAGGGTATCCCTTCCAATCCACTAGGTAATACAGTTTCCCACTTTGAAAATGTGAATCCATTATACGATTCACTTCATACTCTTCTTGGTTATCAACCATTAAGGGAGGGTGAGGTATCATAGGATGTGTGGAGGGAACAAAGGCTTTAAGAAGGGACGTATAGAACACAGGATGTATGCGATACTCCTCCGGTAATTCCAGTTTCATGGCCACTGGATTAATAATTTGTGTTATTGCAAATGGACCTACAAAACGTTGTTGTAACTTCTTTAGCGCTGCTAGTTTCAGTTTTTTGTGGCTGGCCAGACTTTATCTCCTACGGAATAACAGGGAGCAGGGCGCCGATGTTTATCAGCGGCTTTCTACATTTTTTCTTTGGTCGCCTGTAACCGAGAATGAGCAGTTTTCCATATTTCCTTCAGATTGGTGCATAGGGAATCCACTGCAGGGACCTTATAAGTGGGTTGCCAAGGCACCGTCCTGGGATGAAATCCCATTACACAATAGAAGGGTGACATACCTGAGGCAGAGTGGACACTGTTATTATACGCAAACTCTGCTATTAGCAATGCTTTGACTGGTTAAGGTACCCAACAGACAGCGCAAATACTGTTCCATAGTCTGGTTCACCCGCTCCGTCTGTCCATCCGTTTGTGGATGATAAGCGGAGGACAGCCAGAGGCCCATTCGTAAAACAGAGCCTATCTCATGCCAGAATTTAGAAACAAATTAGGGATCCCTATCAGACACCGGAATACCGTGCAGACGGATCAAATTCTGTATAAAGATGGACACCATCTCACAAGCATTAATGACCTTGGGAAGGGGCACAACATGTGCTACTTTAGCAAAGGAGACTACTATGACAAGTATCATGGTGAGCCCTTCTTCTGGGGGGAGATCTGTGATAAAATCCAAACTTACTCAATGCCATGGATAAGGGGAAACTGGAAGAGGCTGTAACAACCCCTTGGGTGTGGTGCGAGGCGTTTTCTGTGTGGCACATATGGGAAAAGAGGAAACTTAAAGCTGTATGTCCTTCGCCATGTTTTCTCAGCAAAACCATCTACTAAAAATATATGTTGTTTTCAGAATGCCCGGGTGACTCACCAAAGCGGTGGAGTGAACCCACTGGAGTACTTGATCCCACAATTTCTCCGGTATATACAACTGTTCACCGTGATAAAGCAAGCCCCCTGTCATATGGATTTGAGGCTGGTCTAAACAGGGGGACATGTCTGTCTCTGTTAGTTTTTTTTTCCAAGTCACTACAGAATGGACCAAAAGAAACATACCCTAGGATTCGACCCGGGGGTATGAATGCTTCCAGGTCGGGTTCTGTCCTTTTATGAGGTAGTGACACACATAAGCAGGATAAAGCGTCAGCTTTTAATTGTTGTGCAGCTGGAAGGTAGATAATCACGAAATCAAACTCATTGAAGAAAGATACCCAACGCATCTCTCTGGGGTCAAGGCTCTAGCAGTACAGAAGAATTCCAGGTTCTTATGGTCTGAATAGATAGTGATGGGATGTATGGCTCCCCAGAAGTAATGCCTCCACTCTTGGAATGCCTTCGGTATCGCTAACAGCTCCCTGTCTGCCACGGCATAATTTTGTTCCGCAGGCAATAGCTTGTTGGAAAAAAAGGCGATAGGATGCATCTGCCCATTAGAGTCTCTCTACAATAGAACTCCTCCTACTGCATAATGTTATGCATCCGCCTCTACAAAGAAAGGGAGAGTAGGATCAGGATGTATCAGGACAGGAGCAGAAGTAAACTCTTTCTTCAAAGCGTCAAAAGCCTTTTGAACTTCTGTAGACCAAACAAACTGCACCCTCTTTTTAACGAGTCTTGTTATTGGGGTTACCAGTTCTCAAAAATGCGAAATACAACGCCTGTAAAAATGAGCAAATCCTAACAGTGATTCTATGTCCTTGACACATGTGGGGGTATGCCAAGACAAGATGGCCTCTACCTTCTTTTTGTCTATCCGTATCCCGTTTTTGGATATTACAAACCCCAAGAACTCTACCGTGGAAGCATCGAATGAGCATTTCTCAAGTTTGGAAAAGAGATGATGATCTTGTAGCCTTTGCAATACTTGTTTCACATGTTCTTCGTGTTCGCTATGATTTTTTGAGAATACCAGAATGTTGTCTATATAGACTATTAAGAAACGATCCAGAAAATCTCGGAAAATGTTGTTAATGAAGAACTGAAATGCCACAGGGGCATTGCACAGCTCGAACGGCATGACGCAGTATTCGAATAAGCCGAACTTAATACTAAACGCCATTTTCCACTCATCCCCTTGTAATGAAAGGTCTCAGATCTCCCCTGGACCAAGGTATGCACCGTCACTTTCCCAGGGCAAGAATATCAGTTCCAAACTTATGGAATATAACATATACACAGCACTTCCTAAGGTGGGCAAACTTTCAACACTCCCCCAAAGGCAAGGCAAGAAAACAATATCACATGAGTCTCCTCTAGACCAAGGTAACACACACAACACTTCTCTAGAGTGAGATATACTTTGCACATCACTTGCCAGGAGGGCACACTCATCACCTCCTACGACAAGGAAAAGACGAATTCAAACCTATGGAATATATACATTTATTAACACAATACTTCAATCACAGGTAGGCCGAATTTATATATTGATCATGGCAGACTCTCACATATCAATTGAAATACACAATCAAAGCAAATATATATGTAGAAATAAATATGTATGGATGTAAGAATCAGAAAATAAGAAGGAATGGAAAGTATCAGTAAAGAATCAAAAGACAGTTAGTAGCAGAGACACCTCACCAACTGCTTCATCATTTCACCCCAATTCGCTCAAGGGGAGTCCATTGCTTGAACCGGGTGAAATCTCAGAGGTGACACCAGCCCCCACTCTTCCGTGACAACACGTCTGCTCCACGGCGTGAACTTCCACCAAGCTCAGTAAGTGATTTGCTTAAATACAAGTTAAAACATAGCAAAGCTTCTAGCAAGCCTTGCCCCTTTTTCTCATGAGATCCTGTACCAGTCTGCACCAAGGTCACAGCATCCGCTGGCCAGGCTTCTGCTATGGCTTCGAGACAGAGTACACACATTCCTCTGATAAAATCAGTTTTTCTCCAGTCGGTAAAGTGTAAAAAACAAGTGAGGAGCTGAACATTCCCTCCCCACTTTGCAACTACGTGCAAGCACAGATATAGCTTCAGTCAAGAAAATGGAGTTAGTTAAGCCATGCACACAGAAAGGCCCAAATCAAGATGGAATCAGAAAGCAAGGATGACATGAAACCTTGCCAAAGCCAATTGTAAGCACTGCCATAAAGCAAGGTAAAGTCAGAAAACAGAATGAAATGAGGCCATGTCAAAGGCAGTACTTCAAAGTCAGAATTCACATAACCCAAATAACATTATATACTTTATCCCTCAGAATACAACATTGAGCACATGTGTGCACCACCACCCACAACACTGCACCTCGACATCCCACACCTTCTATTCTTGGCAAGACTATTCTACTCCATAAGAGCTCCCACTAGAAGACAACAAGATTACAGAATAAAAGAGAATGAGGCATATGTAGGGCCATCCTACATTAAGGGTAGGGTAGCATTACACACTAAAATCAGTTAAAATGGTGGTGGTTGGAGGTCATCATAGGGTGTCAGACTACAAAAATGGCTCTTTTATTACATTCCACCCCATGACCTTCGACCAACACCATTCACATCACTTAACTAAATGCACAACCATGTATGAAACAACACTGCATTTCATAACTGAGAAACAAAACTATCATTGAAGCACTGCATTTCGCAATTGAAAGCAAAACCATTTAAAACATTTCTTAATTGAAAGACACCAAACAGCATGTTGTGATTAAAAGCATACCTACAAATGAAAAAAACACATTTCATAATCAAAAATACAACTTCTAAACAGCACATGTTAAAACAGCAACTCATGTGTTGAAGTGGCTACACAAAAACATATAATTCAATACAAATCATGACTAAGAAAGCAACTGTGATTAAAAGACTACATCTCAGAACTGAAAAACATAGCAAAAAGCATATGATAATCACTTTAAGGCAAGTAAAGACTGCATTCCCTAAATACAGGTAAAAGCAAAAACTCAGGTGCATCTAGAAATAGCTCATAGATATCTGGATACATGTTAAATGAATACACAAAATACATGAATCACGCTTTTGAATGCTCCTAATGGCTCTGAAGGTTAAACTGGAACCCTACTGCTAAAGTAGCCAAACTCATATATTGTAGCAACAGGTGTTTCTCTTCAGTCTCTAACTCAGAAAATATCTACTCTAATTTTAGTGTCTCTATTATTTCATCCCTAAAAAAAAGGTTCTTCACTGTGAAAAAGAAAACACACACAGCCTTCTCTTGTCAGGTCTGAACTCCATGTTGATAGTTCACAGTTCCAGCAAAGTACATCCTGTAGTTCCCTCTTCTTCACCTATACACCAGCAGTTCCCCTGTGTGAAAGACACACAGCCCTCATGCATGTAAAGTCAACCTCACGTGAAGGAAACAGTTCCAATCGCAGCACACTCTGCTGATCCCTCTTCACTTGGAAAGAAGCTGTCCATCTGTGTAGGACACAGCTCTCCTGCATCTATCTTCATCTGTATCTCCTTAACAAGGGAGGACCCCATCTAGTCTGGTCAGCCATAGGACATCAGCTTCCATCAGCCACATGACATCAGCCGCCATCGTCTGGTCTGGTGATCACTCCAGGCTTGGGGGGAGGGAGGGGGGAAGGGAGGGGAACCCACTTATACGGGGACTGGGCACCACGCACACCAAGGCGCCGCAGTACGATAATCTTAAAAAAAGAAACAAGCATCACTTTTCTTGCAAAAATAAAACTTCAATTCAAAAGCACACGTTTTCTGTCTTGCATTTCTGAAAGTACAATATTTTCCTTTCTATCTGCATAGCTCTGGGGAATTGTCTAAGAATTCTACCCACGCTTTAGCCTCTAAATTCTTGGTTACATCTCTCTTTTTCGCTACACAGCAAGAAGGGCTGGGGCAGTCTTCTTCACTCACCCCTCACAGGCACTGCCCCCGCCGTCACAAAATCTCTGCGGACACTAACTGGCCCCTTGCCAAACATAACAAGCAGAAACTTCTCTGCTCTTTACAAATGCCTATTTTGCTAAATGCTCACAGCCCAGAGCTGTGAAACAATTTTTTCTCAAATGGAATACACAAAATTCAACTAAAACAACCCACTCAGCATCTCACGTCTAAATTCAACCACACTTTCTCTCTCCAAAACTCCTGCCTTTTTTTTTCTTCTTTCTCCCCTCTTCTCTTAGAAGGGAAAAGCACATTTCTGCATGCACCTTTTTTTAAGGAATTCATGTCACGCAATCCCAGAACTCCATTCATGTCTCAGAGGAAAAACAGCTTTAACCTCTCCTGACCTCCAGCAAGACCTCGCATTCTTTATCTAAATGTTCCACAATTCTGGCTAACTAATTCAAGCAAATTCTTAACTGTCATTTGTCTACAACCTCATGAAAAAAAAAAAATATTCTTGATACTCAGGGGCTATTGGTATCAGAAAAGAAAAACATTAACAATATCAAAAGTCGCATACCCAATCCATGGTACTTCTGTAACAATATCTGGGACAGCATCAGTCAAAGAAGGTGTATGTTTGTCCAATTAGCAACAATCAACTGTCATGCGCCAAGAATTATCAATCATACACGTTTAATTTTGTCTTTAAAGATATATTTTCAAACTGGACATCGACTAGCTTTTTCTTCAGCTCACTGCGTTCTTTTTGCAAATGCTCAAATTGTTGATGCATGTTAAACAACACATTTAAAATAACACCACTGTCTCTGTCTAAAATGTCATTAATCTCCTGTTGAATAAAACCCTTCATTCTGTCCATCGCATCCCTCTGTCTGTCAGCTTGAATACACTTTTCTCCCGAGTCTGCAACCTCAAACGAATCCCAAAGATTTTCATCCCACATTTCAGGGTTATACTCTGATGTTTTACATTCACGTTTCAGCTGAGCACATTTTATATGCATTTCTTAATGAACACTTGAAAGGTATCCAGCCCTTTCTGCCTAACGCAGCAAGCTATTTATAAGCCCTTTATACAAAACACACTTAAATACACAAACACCAATTCTCATTCAACCCAGCACAATTAGCTCACTCCACGAACCAGCACACCATATGGGCTACCCCCATTCAAATAAATCAATTGGTATCTGTGAGTCCTCTTTTAATTTCTAGAAAACAACACATTTCTTCCCCTTAATTCCATCTCTTCCAGCCTGTTCGTGACGCCAAAATGTGATGAAAGGTCTCAGATCTCCCCTGGACCAAGGTATGTACCGTCACTTTCCCAGGGCGAGAATATCAGTTCCAAACTTATGGAATATAACATATACACAGCACTTCCACCCACAACACTGCACCTCGACATCCCACACCTTCTATTCTTGGCAAGACTTTTCTACTCCATAATAGCTCCCCCTAAAAGATTACAGAATAAAAGAGAACGAGGCATATGTAGGGCCATCCTACATTAAGGCTAGGGTAGCATAACACACCAGAATCAGTTATAATGGTAGTGGTTGGAGGTCATCATAGGGTGTCAGACTACAAAAATGGCTCTTTTATTACTCCCCTTCACGAACTCAGATAAGATGGTACGCTCCTCGCATGTCGAACTTAGTGAACACAGTGGCATCCTTGATTTGATCTAATAATACAGGGATGAGTAGTAACAGGTATTTATTTTTTGCAGTGACCTTGTTAAGAGACCTGTAATCTATACAGGCACGAAGGCCTCCTTAACGCTTGGATATAAAAAAAAGAGGGGAAGAAATAGGAGACTACAAGGTAATACACCCCCGGGTTCTAGGTCTATACGACAATCAAAGCTGCGGGGATGAGGCAATGCCGTGGCTTTAACTTTATCGAATACATCAGCGTACTGTTTGTAGACGTTGGGTAGAGCTTCTGGCTCCAAACCACTACAGGACGCACATACCAAAGGAGAAGCCCAGTCTATAGCTTCTTTATAGCATTGCTGGATGCAAAAACTAGAATCTAAGGTCACAGTTCTCCGCACTCAATCTATTTTGGGGTTATGCGTTTGCAACCAGGGTACTCCAAGAATCACTCCAAAGGCTGGAGTATCTATGAGATTGAAGGAGATTTCTTCACATTGTCTGTTGTCACACACCAGTGTAAAGGGGGCAGTATGTCTCATAATGAGTCCTGAGGATAATGCTGTTCCGTCCACCACTCGCACTGATTCAGGATCTTTCTTCTGTATACAGGAAATGCTGATTGTCCCAGAAGTTCCCTGTAGCCCCGGAACCTATCAGGACCAATAATGACACCCGATTGCTATTTGTCAATATTAGAGTCACACGTATGGTGAAGTGTCTCAGCACCCTGGCTACCGAGGCACTCTGGATGTTCTGAGCAAGCGCCACGGTCTTTCTTGGCCCTAAGGTCTTAGGGCGAACAGGGCATGCTTGGGCAAAATGGCCTCCCTTCCCACAATACAGGCAGAGGCTGAGACTGCGTCTTTTTTCCTTCTCTTCACTAGTCAAAGGTCCCCGAACCCCTCCTATTTGCATGGGTTTGTCTGACACTGGTCTATGATTTTCTTTCTTATTGCTATTGTAGAGCAATACGCGAGGAGTTTCGGGCCTCCCTTTCGCTCCATGGCGTTCACAGAGTCGATGGTCCATCTTGATTACCAAGTCAATGAATTCAGTACACTCCTCTGGGGGGGGTCTACTATTTGAGACAGAACATCCTTTAGGTCGTCACTCCCCCGGTAAAACAAGTATGTCCTCTTTTCAATGGGCCAACAGGTTTCCGCCACTAACCTATTGACATAGGATAGCAGTGGGTTCCTACGTTGCCGGAGATTTAGCAGTTCTGTGTCGCTTGCCTGCATAAAGGTGTGTTTGTCGAACAGCCTTCTCATCTGTTCCTTGAAAGCGGGAAAGTTATGCAAAAGAGGGTCATCTGACTCTACCAAGGGTAGGGACCAATTGGCTGCGGTACCCATAAGATATGATATAACAAAAGCTACTTTGGCTGTGTCATCCGGAAAGGCAGTGGGCCGACACACAAATTGTAGATAACATTGGTTCATGAAGCTACGATATTTGCCGCTATCTCCACTAAACCTTTCGGGATTAGCTAAGGGAACGGGAACAGGAGTAACTACGGTAATGCTAGTAGGTGTGGCTCCGCTATCAGGTTGTGTTTTGTCGAAATGGAAGGTTGCCGGCTGTATTACGTGTTGATGTATCTTAGGGATGGGTCCAGGCGAAGGACCCCATGAGATGTTTGCCTGTCTACTGTGAAGCTTGGATTTCAAAGAATGATTCTCCTGTCTAAGGGCCTGAACCTCAGTTTGCAGCGCTACTAACGTGGCTGCTAATTCCTGGACTGAGGGAATGGGGTCTGGATTCCGCAGAGAACTGGTCCTCGCCAGTCCCCTCCTGATCCATCCTCGTTTGGGCGATAAGTATAACGTGGGCTTGACATTTTGATACAACCCCCGCTCACCTGACCAACAAATGCCGCAGGAACCAAGAGAGCCTACCCTCTCACCTCTGGACCAGTCCTCCACACAGACGATGACAGTATGGGCGATTGGTCCCAAGGGGAAATAGAAGAGGAATACACCACACCTGGTATGATGGGACACAAAGGAAAGGTACTAGGAGGGATGTCAGATAGGGCGGACTCAGACGGGAGGAATACAGACAGCGTCTGCAGGGTAGCCTCGGAGACAGTAGGAATGAGTGGATGGTCTGCAAGACAAAAGTGAGGGAAGGACTATAAGAGGAGAATGAAAAGATGCAGGAACTAGACTCTAGTTAAAGCCATTGTCTGATATAATAAAGGGAGAAAAGAAAAAAGGCAAACACACTCACCATGGGTGACTCAGCATGGCAGTATATAGCACAATCCTGTTGGGTGTCTAGGAACAGATCCAGAGGTCCTACGCCGGAAACAACGACATCACCCCATCACAAGGCCTCTGCAACTCCCTCGCCTCCTACTTCCACAACAAGATCGCAGACATACACAACAGCTTCAGCACACAACCGACGCACCCCACGACCGCACCAACGCCCCCCACCGCCACCCTCCGCGCCTGGACCCCGATCAGCACCGAAGACACCATCCGCACGATGAACTATATCCACTCCGGATCTCTATCCGACCCCTGCCCTCACCACGTCTTCAACAAGGCCGACGCTGTCATCGCACCCCACCTGCGGGACATCATCAACACCTCCTTCGATACCGCTACCTTCCCGGAAAGCTGGAAGCACGCCGAACTCAGCGCTCTACTGAAGAAACCATCAGCGGACCCCACTGAACTCAAAAACTACCGCCCCATCTCGCTCCTCCCGTTTCCGGCCAAAGTCATCGAGAAGACCGTCAACAAGCAGCTGGCCACCTTCCTCGAGGCGAACGGATCCCTCGACCTCTCGCAGTCTGGCTTCCGGGCCAACCACAGCACCGAGACCGCCCTCATCGCAGCCACCGATGACATTCGAGCCCTGCTCGACAACGGAGAAACAGCGGCCCTCATCCTCCTGGACCTCTCCACGGCATTCAACACTGTTTGCCACCGCACCCTAGTGCAGCGCCTCAGCAACATCGGAATCCAGGAGAAGGCACTAGAATGGATCATCTCCTTCCTCGCCGGAAGGACACAGAGAGTCCGCCTCCCCCCGTTCAGATCAGAAGCCACCGAAGTCATCTGCGGCGTACCACAAGGATCATCGCTCAGCCCCACCCTCTTCAACGTCTACATGAGCCCCCTAGCGGCCATCGCACGCCAACACAACCTCAACATCTCCTACGCAGACGACACCCAGCTGATCCTCTCCCTCACCAACGACCCCGCCACCGCCAGAGCCAACCTACACGAAGGGATGAAAGACGTAGCCGAGTGGATGATGAACAGCCACCTGAAACTGAACTCAGACAAGACGGAAGTCCTCATCCTGGGATCATCACCCTCCGCCTGGGACGACTCCTGGTGGCCCCCCGCCCTGGGCAGTGCACCCAAACCAACAGACCACGCACGCAACCGGGGCTTCGTCCTGGACTCCTCCCTCTCCATGACCAGACAAGTCAACGCCGTCTCCTCGTCGTGCTTCAACATCCTGCGCATGCTACGTAAGATCTTCCGGTGGATCCCCACCGAGACCAGGAAGACGGTCACCCAGGCCCTCGTCACCAGCCGGCTGGACTACGGCAACTCCCTCTTCGCCGGAACCACTGCCAAACTCCAGAAGAGACTCCAGCGGATCCAGAACGCCTCAGCAAGACTCATCCTCGACATCCCCCGACACAGCCACATCTCCGGTCACCTGAGAGACCTGCACTGGCTCCCGGTCGACAAGAGAATCACCTTCCGTCTCCTCACCCACGCACACAAAGCCCTACACAACCAAGGCCCAAGATACCTCAACAGCCGCCTCAACTTCTACACTCCCGCACGCCAGCTTCGATCGACCAGCCACGCCCTCGCCGCCGTCTCCCGCATCCGAAGAGCCACCACAGGAGGAAGGTCCTTCTCCTACCTGGCCGCCAAGACTTGGAACTCCCTCCCAACCCACCTCCGCCTGACCCAAGACCACCTCGCCTTCAGGAAGCAGCTCAAGACCTGGCTGTTTGAGCAGTAGCGGACCCCCCCTCCCCAAGCGCCTTGAGACCCTCCGGGTGAGTAGTGCGCTATATAAATGCACTGATTGATTGATTGATTGATTGAGAGAGACTTTCTGGATGCAACTCAGAAGGGATGACTCAGGGGTATTGGTGAATACAGTACAGAACAAACGCTGACTTCTCCTGATGGCGCTCTTTCCAGAAAGGGTGCAAATAAACAAAGGTGAAAGCCAAACTCGTGATCGCGTTGGACGCGGTGCTGCCAGCACCTGCCGTACGCCTCAAAGATCAGAGAGCGGTCAGGCGACCGCACTCACAGTCAGTGTTGGTTATAGCTCTCACGGCACCTGCCGCTGTAGAGAAAAGCTTCATGGCCCTGGCCACACCAGAGGCCAACTCGTAGCTTCTGCTGCAGTGAAACAATATTTTGCGGCTTCTGCCGCAGTGAAAATGTCTTGCAGCTTCTGCCGTGTGAAGGCAAAGTCTTCGCGGCTTCTTCCGCAGAGAAAGAAAGTCTTGCGGCTTCTGCCGCAGTAGGAAATGGGTAGCGGCGCCTGCCACCGTAAAGAAAGATTTGCGGCCTCTGCCGCTTGACGGAAATGTTTGGCGGCTCCTGCTGCAGTTGACTTGAACTCGCGGCTTCTGCTGCGTGAAGAAAATTTTTAGCGGCTCCGGCCGCAGCTGATATGCACTTGCGACTTCTGACGCGTGAAGGAAATGTTTAGCGGCTCCGGCCGCAGCTGACATGCATTTGCGGCTTCTTCCATGTGAAGAAAATGTTTAGCGGCTCTGGCCGCAGGTGACATGCACTCACGGCCTCTGCCGCGTGAAGAAAATGTTTAGCGGCTCCGGCCACAGCTGAAATTGAACTCACGGCTCCTGCCGCGTTTGTGAAGTACTCGCGGCTTCTTGGCACTCACTTGTGGTGATCTAAGGAATGGAGAGGCGCGCTCCAGCGCCCTCTCGGGATAGGAGTCTGGGAGAGAGGAAATGGAGAGGCACGCTCCTGCGTCCTTTCGGGGTAGGGATTGTTGATCGGTTAAACCAAGCACCTGTGTCAGGTAGGGGAGGTTCTTAAATAGCAACCTTCCCTCACCACCTGACGTGCTGCAACCAATACCAGGGGACAGGGAAGAAGAGACAGATAGAGGACAGAATGAATATGTCAGGATTTGGACGGGATATGGGAAAAGTGGTAACAACTAGATAGATAGCGGAGACAAAACCTGGGGTGAGCAAGGCCAATACTATTGGGATCACCATGCCCCTCAGTCTAAAGAGCCTTTCCCATTGGGTGGTAATTAATGTGGTGTTCTGCCAAATACAGGCCAGGAAAAATAAGGCACTACTTGACACCAAGGAGTTAAAAAATGGGGATCAGCCCCTGACATGGGGATCAGCCCCTGACATGGGATGGACTTCCCCACTCTTGACAGCCTGACAGCATTTTCCATTCCTTGGGTGGATGAAACAGCGGAGAAGTCCCCTGCTCATAGACGTTTTATAGCACAGGCAAAGTGGGGAATTGCCCAGGGCCCACACCTTCCAAGGAGCCCCCTGGGAATATGAACTTTCTTTCTATTTGACCCCTTGTTATTCTATTTCTCTATTTAACCTCTCTCCCTCTCCCCCTCCCTACCTACTTCTACCTCTGACCCTGTTTCTCTACCCACTGTCATCTTAATGAGATTTGGGATCTTGGCCTAGATGTATTACAACTTTTTTGTGTGGCTCTGTTAAAGTTTCACATATGATTTAGTATAGTTTGTCATCATGTGGGCTTGAACTAGCAGAGAATGGGTAATAACATTTAAATTTGTGCTGTACCAGGGCCCCAAACTATATGTTTTCCAGGGCCACAAACTATATGTTTCCCTAGGCCCCCAAAATCCTTAAGATGACACTGCCCACTGCTGACTCCCCATTACTCTCCCATGAGAATGAAATTCAATCCATGGCAGCACGCAGGGAGTAGACTGACTGAAGGGGTAAGATGTGTGACTGCTGCGGGTGCTGCTCCCTCTCCCTCTCAGCTACAAAATGGTTTAAAGAAAACTACCTAAATGAAACAAGAAACTGGAATCGGCACAGTGTGCTAGAAGTCGCCTAATCACATACCTGCTGGCTGACACCATTTTCAAATTCCTCGGTGTTCGCATGAGTGTGGGCCACTACGTGCATCGGCACAGGATGCCTCCCAAGCAACCTAAACTTCCCAAAGATCAGATTGAGGCTGGGCAGCTGGTGTAGCCATGGTATCGTGTGGACCGCTTTCTTCTTGGAAAATGCCGGCTGGCCAAAAGGGTGATGACGCTACTCCTCCTATGATGTCACGAGAAGGAGGAGGAGACGAGCGTCAAACTGAAAACTCATGAGCAGTGTCCTGTGGAAGCAGCTGTGAAGCCAAAGCAGCTGACGGTCCCTGGGATGTTTTCTGGATGTGGACCAGCCGGTACCAAAAATTCTACTGACAGAGAAGGGGCAAATGCCAAGCCGCAGAGAGAACAAGTCTGCACTGGTGACCATGCTCTGCTACAAAGCGTGTGTATAGAGACACAGTCTGAGATACATTCTAAACATGGTGACA
The DNA here is from genome assembly GCF_964204655.1 of Triturus cristatus. NCBI lineage: Eukaryota > Metazoa > Chordata > Amphibia > Caudata > Salamandridae > Triturus > Triturus cristatus. The sequence goes on from NC_140589.1 coordinate 324,741,663, forward strand.
TTGAGATAAATGCTCTGAGTTTGCTTCAGGATGACTGTGCTGATAGGGTGGCAGATAAGGTTTCCCAAGAACAATTGATCTTGGGTAGGCAAGAAGGGAAGCTTGATATGGGGGATCCCATAGGGTCAATGGATTTTGGCAGCACTCTGATAGGCCTCAAAGCAGTTGGATATCCTGAAGGGGACACGTTTTATTCCCCCACTGATGATTTAGAAATCTCTAATAGTAGCGAAATGTGTGACACAGATCAGGATAATTTTGGAGGGGAAATGGACAGCTCCACTGTTGAACCTGCTGCTCAGAAGCGCGTATTTGCTTTGAAAAAGCAGAAGAGCATTGGGGGGAAGGCTCTTGAAATAAAGGGCTCTGAATTGGACTATTGTAGATCTAGCCAGATGAAGTGGGCTTTATAGCTATCCATCTGGGGTCACAGGCTAAAGAGCAAGGAGAAGACGGAATTCAGTTTGAAGCGGCTAAGTTATTCCCAGAACCTTATACTGTCGCTGAATCCTCCCCCTTAATGGAATTGATCTACTCTACCCTCAAGCAGATGCAGGTCGAAGTGCAGCAAGAACATAAAAGGGCTCATCTGGCAACAAAGAAACTACAGGGAGTCATAAGGAAAGTGAATAAGGCATGCACTGAGATTGCAGAACGCACTACGGCGCTCGAAGACTGGATAGTGATACTAGAGGCCGGAGCTGAGATTATGGGACAACAAGCAACTGCGAAACAGGCTAGAATGACAGATGTCATGTGGAAGATGGGGGATTTTGAGAACCGCCAGCGATGGACCAACCTAAGGCTATTGGGCACCGCGTAAAATGTGGAAGGAGAAGACATTTGAGGGTTCGTCTTATGGATAATGAGTGGGGCCTTACTGGAACTGGCACACTGGGACTGGAACTCGGAGGTGTAGAGAGTGCACCGATTCCCATTTATGTTGAAAAAAAAGGGGACAGAGTGATCAAAATGAGATAACCATGGCTGATTTTCTTTGGCAACTTCCTTTTGAGGCAGGCAGTCTTTGATAAGGCCAGACCCGGAGCTAGACACTCTGCTGAGGGTCATACATTTTTTTGTTAGGCCGTATTTCTGCCACACAACAGTGGAGATAAGATTGCGATTTAGACAATGAATTACTCCTTTTCAGAGACTAGGATGTGAAGTGTATTTAATGAGCCCTGCTCGCCTGAAGGTTATCCATAAGGGGGTGCTCAGGGTGTTTTCCTCAGTTATCCAGGATCAAGAGTATCTGCAAGACATATCGGGTGGGGAAAAATAGAGAAAAGGACCCAAAGAATCCATAGCTTTTCTGGACTAAGGTCTAATAAGAAGCAGGTATGTCTAAACCGATTCCCTGTAGCTTGGACTTTCCTTTAGTTTTCAAAATGTCTTTTTTTTAAAAGTAAATTGTGACAGGAGGAGGCAGGAGGCATCACAAGGGTCTTTTGACGTATTTTTCCCGGCTCAGGGGGGTGGGGGTGGGAACAAAAAGTTTTTTTTTAGGGTGAAGGTAATATTGAATGTAGGAAATGGGTACAATGGAAAAGAACACTTGGGTGAATAGGTAAGGTAAGAATTGCCTCTGTTAATATCTGTGGTTTAAATAACCCCCAGAAAAAATACAGAATTAACGAGGATAACCAATATTTAAAGGCGGATATTGTGTGCCTCCAGGAGACTCGTAGAGGCCAGTCAGCTGAAGGTCATGAGTTAGACGGTTATCAATTAGTTGCCAGCACTTTACAAGGGACACAAACAAGTGAGTGGCCAAGATTGTTCGGAAGGGGAGAGCCTGGTTCGCACGGTCAAGCTCAGAAAAAATGGGGAGATGGGTCATTACCCAATGCTGTATGAATGATTGCTCATTCACTTTGTGCTCTGTGTATGGCTCAATACTGGATGATCCGGCTCTTTTTGATTGGCTGAACACCGAGCTAGTTGGGTGGGCATTACTCCTAATAATTTGTGGAGATTTTAATATACATATCAAATCTCAAGGGAGTCAGCTTGGGAATAGATCATACCAAGGCTGCAAACCTAAGGTGTTTAGGGGCATATCAGCAACAACCGGCAATAATTATCGCTAAGCGCACATAGCGCTAGGATAATTATCGCCGGCTAGCGTGAATTTTTATCGCTGAGATAGCGTGCTATTAGTAACGCTTATCTCAAAAGCGCTAAAAATCCTAGCGCTAACTGCCTAACGTGAGATTATCGCTGGAAACCCAGTGATAATCTCACAAAATGAAAAGCGGCGATAATTTTATCGCCTAATTAGCAAGCTCACGCTAACGCGTGAAACCTTGCGTTAGCGCAGGAATTCCTAACGCCCAGCTTTGCATCTCTAATGAGATGCAAAGTGGGCGTTCCTGACATGACAGGAGAAATGTCGCTAAGAGACATTTCTCCTATCATCAAGTCCCACGCCATGAAGCATAGAGGCAAGAAAAGTAGCGATAACCCCTGTTATCGCTACTTTCCTTATGCCTGCATCAAGACTGACTTAGCCATGATATCCTATGGAAGGTGGATATCATGGCTAAGTTTGTGAGGCCCTATCGACAAGCTAACGCCACATTTCATGAGCGTTAGGCAGTTAGCGCTAGGATTTTTATCGCTTTTGAGATAAGCGTTGCTAATAGCACGCTATCTCAGCGATAAAAATCCACGCTAGCTGGTGATAATTATCCTAGCGCTAAGTGCACTTAGCGATAATTATCGCTGGTTGTTGCTGATATGCCCCTTAGCCATGATATCCACCTTCCATAGGATATCATGGCTAAGTCAGTCTTGAAGCAGGCGTAAGGAAAGTAGCGATAACAGGGGTTATCGCTACTTTTCTTGCCTCTATGCTTCATGGCGTGGGGCTTGATGATAGGAGAAATGTCGCTTAGCGACATTTCTCCTGTCATGTCAGGTCAGGAACGCCCACTTTGCATCTCATTAGAGATGCAAAGCTGGGTGTTTGGAATCCCTGCGCTAACGCAAGGTTTCATGCATTAGCGTGAGCTTGCTAATTAGGCGATAAAATTATCGCCGCTTTTCGGCCGAAAACAGCCGCAAAAGCGGCGATAATTTTCTATCGCCGTGTTGTAGATATGCCCCTTAATTCTTTAGCACATTTATGTGCTCTCCACGGATTATTGGATATATGGGCTACACAAAAACCTGGAGACCCTGGCTATACTTTTTTCTCCGCCCGACATCAAGTTCATGTTAGACTTGATTATTTTTTTGTCTACCCGGCGATTGCACAGATTGGTCAGATTTACAAATATCCTAGAGTTCTGTCTGACCACAACCCACTTGTTCTCGAAGTTGCTATTCAGGCTAACCCTCCCCCAGTCGCAAGTTGGACCTTTGACAAGGCGCTGCTCTCTGATGAAGGATATATCAAAAACATGAAGATCTGGATTACTAGGTTTGTAGCAGAACACAAAGGGAGCACCTGACTGGATATAGTATGGGATGCCCTCAAAGCTGGGATAAGGGGGGAGACATCTAGATATGGCTTGGCGACACAGAGGAAGGAGAAGAAATTAGTACAAGATCTGTATGAGGAATTAGCAGAGGCTGAAAGACAACCGATTGCGACAATTGTAGGAGGGTGGGACCTTGATAAAGCACAATCAAGAGTCGCGGTGGGAAAATCTGTGTTAACTGATCTCTCTGCCAGAAAATCAGCTGTGAAATATATGGTCTGGCGTAGTAAAGTATATGAAAATAATGAAAAGGTGGGACAGTTACTAGCTCGGTGCACAAGGGAGAGGATTGTTCAGGGGGATATCTCTGAAATTAGGGATCCTATTGTTGGCTTAATCTCTGAACCAACAGCTGTGCACTCTTCTTTTCAGAGGTTTTACCAGCAACTATATATGGAGGATACTTGCTATGAGGACAAAGAATTAGCAGAATATCTCACTTGTCTACCTTTCGAAGGTCTACCTTTGGAGGAGAAAGAGCTTCTTGAGGCTCTGATCTCAAAAGATGAAGTATTTGGGGCAATTAACTAACTTCCGTCAGGTAAAGCAGTTGGAACTGATTTAATCCCAGTGGAATTTTATAGTTTTATTTACCACTGCCTAATGAGTTTATGAGGGAGCTATTTTTGAGCGCCCATTCGGGGGGGAGACCCCAGATTCTTGGAGGTTGGCCAACATAGCAGTATTTCCAAAGATGGATAAACCCATCAATGAGCAAGGGTCCTATCGACCAATTCACTGATCAATAGCGATATTAAGATATACGCCAAGATTCTAGCTAGCCATATAGCAAGGGTGATTAAGAGATTGCTTTCTCCAGTCCAGCATGGCTTCATTGCCGGTCGAAGTATGATCGACAATATTCGGCAGACGATTGCATTATTTGATGCCTCAAAGAACGCCGGAGCCCCTGTGGCATTAATTCTGTTAGATGCACAGAAAGCCTTACATAGGGTGTCTTGGCCTTTTTTATGGGCTATATTGGATAGAAATGATTTGGGCAGAGGCATTATTAAGGCCATCCAGAGGATGTATCGGAATCCAGTTGCTAGGGTTGTTGCAACGGGAGGTATGTCTGCCCAATCATGATCCATCGAGAAACACGACAGGGATTTCCTTGCTCTCCCTTGTTGTTTTCCCTTCACATTGACCCTTTAATCAGACGATCGTGCAGAATAATGGGATCTTAGCTATGCATAACAAAGGCAGGGACACTAAGATTCTAGCATATGCTGCTGACCTGGCGATCACCACCCCCAACCCCGTGGATGCCCTCGGAGAAATTGAAAGGGAAACTAGACGCTCTATCTCAGGATACCTACTCAACCAAAGTAAAACCCAAATCTTGATAAATATTGCAGTGCAGCTTAATGAATATCAGGTAGCTTTGAAGGTGAGATATCTTGGGGTAGATATTACAACGGATGTGCAGAAGATTGTAGATATAAACCTAGCCCATTACTTCATAAGTTTAAAGTTGACTTTGCTTGAATGAATAACTTAAAGCTTACATTTATGGGGAGAAGAAACGCAATCAAAATGATATTTCTTCCTAAAATTCTATATTTTTTTTAGGGCCATTCCTTTAGAGGTAGAATGCTTTTGGTTTAAATCTCTAAATCAGATGATTTCTCATTTTTTGTGGGCCGGTCAACGACCCCGGAGGGCTTCAAAATTTGTGACTCTTCCAAGGGATTGAGGTGTGTGGGCCGTTCCCAACTTTCAATTGTACTATTGAGCATCGATGCTGCAGCAGATGTCAGGGCTGTTAACAAGGGATAGGGTTGGCTTAGAGGGGGAGGCCCCAACTTCTATTTATGAATTAGCACTGGGTACAGAAGCTGAAGGATGTCTTTTGCGCCAGATTGAATTTGGCTATTTCAAAAGGGTCAGATACAAAATCTTGATGAGTGCATTTAAGGTATGACAGCTGTCCGGAAAAAAACTTGGATTAGGTCGGGTAAATAGTTACACCCCTATGTATGATAGTGATTTAGTTCCAGACATTTTTAAAGATGGGTATGTGAAACATTGGGACCAGATGGGCTTGAGGAAGATTGGGGACCTGGTAGATGAAGGAGGGATTTTATCTTTTGATACAATTAAGGATAAGTCTGGGATTGGGAATACCCAATTCTTTAAGTATCTACAAGTAAGAGATTTTCTGGTCACAAAGGCAGGGTGAAGGTCTGATTTTTCTCGGGTGGCACTTGCTGACTTACTACTGAAATCTCCACCTTCACCAGCTACTCTATATAAATTACTAAAAAAAGAAATGGTCAATGATCTCATGAAGCATACGGCTCGCTGGTCAGAGCTTTTGCAAGTTGGGATCGGAGAATGCGAAGATTCTCTATATTTAGCTCAGACATCATTTGCTGCTGCCAACTAACAGATACAGTGTTATAAAACCTGGTTTAATCCCTACATCACCCCGGCTAAGATCATAAAGTGGGGCGGAGCTGCAGGTATACATTGTTTCGATGTGGTTGCTTTGCGGCAGATCTCACCCACATGTTCACAAATTGCCCTAAGCTCGATATTTTGAAATAAGATGTTGGCAAACTGCTTGAAGGGATGTATGTCGTTACAACGCACACTTTTACAACGCATGCACTTACAACGCATTTTTTACAACGCAAAATCCATTACAACGCACTACACTTACAACGCATGACACTACAACGCATTTTTAAAAACTACCTTTACAACGCATACCATTACAACGCATAATAGTAAATTGCATTTAAGGTAAGTATTAGATAGTATAGGGGTAAAAATTACTATTCTAACTCCAGGGGGTGCAACAGTAGGGTAAGTGTTGGATAGTATAGGGGTAAAAATTACTATTCTAACTCCAGGGGGTGCAACAGTAGGGTAAGTGTTGGATAGTATAGGGGTAAAAATTACTATTCTAACTCCAGGGGGTGCAACAGTAGGGTAAGTGTTGGATAGTATAGGGGTAAAAATTACTATTCTAACTCCAGGGGGTGCAACAGTAGGGAAAGTGTTGGATAGTATAGGGGTAAAAATTACTATTCTAACTCCAGGGGGTGCAACAGTAGGGTAAGTGTTGGATAGTATAGGGGTAAAAATTACTATTCTAACTCCAGGGGGTGCAACAGTAGGGTAAGTGTTGGATAGTATAGGGGTAAAAATTACTATTCTAACTCCAGGGGGTGCAACAGTAGGGTAAGTGTTGGATAGTATAGGGGTAAAAATTACTATTCTAACTCCAGGGGGTGCAACAGTAGGGTAAGTGTTGGATAGTATAGGGGTAAAAATTACTATTCTAACTCCAGGGGGTGCAACAGTAGGGTAAGTGTTGGATAGTATAGGGGTAAAAATTACTATTCTAACTCCAGGGGTGCAACAGTAGGGTAAGTGTTGGATAGTATAGGGGTAAAAATTACTATTCTAACTCCAGGGGGTGCAACAGTAGGGTAAGTGTTGGATAGTGTAGTGTAATATTATGCGTTGTAATGGTAGGCGTTGTAATGGAATGCGTTGTAAAGGTAGTTTTTAAAAATGCGTTGTAGTGTCATGCGTTGTAAGTGTAGTGCGTTGTAATGGATTTTGCGTTGTAAAAAATGCGTTGTAAGTGTAGTGCGTTGTAAAAGTTGCGTTGTAAAGGTTGTTCCCCGCTTGAAGCACAGTTGGGATTTCGGGCAGCTCTATCTCCCAGGCTGATGGTTTTAGGGGTGAGCGATCTAGAAGTCTCATGGTGGATCCAGACATTTTTGGTTATTACCAGGACAGTCCTAAGACTATGCTTGGCCACATGCTGGCTGGATCCGAACCTCCATCTGGGCAACAATGGGTGGTTAGACTTCTAGCGATATAGCGTTCTGAAATGGCAGTATATGAATGCAGGGGACACAACGCTCAGAAAAGGGGCACGAAATATTGGAACCAATCAGCTGGTGGATCAAAAGGATTGAAGAGTAGGGATATACTGAATTCGAGCAGTAGTTGCTCTTCTTCGGGATTAGAAAAGGGGGGACTAGAGAACAGCTTGATTACTAACAAGGGATAGAAATTGTAAAGCTGTGAATTTGATCTTGCTCTCATGGGTATATTCATGCACCTATAATTTTTTTATCTGTCTTTTCTTTTCTTTCTTTCTCTTTCTTGGCAGTACCTATTTCCCGTTTCTTTTCTTTTTTTCCTTTTTTCACCTTTTAAAAAATTTGTAATAAATCTAGCGAATGGATCCAATCCAGGGAGGGGGTGGGGGGATCAGGGAGGACGGGGAAAAAAAAAGAGAATGAAATTCATGACTAGACCCCAGGGAGAAAGGAATAATTATTGACTTGCTAGTGGCGGGAGGTATATACTCCTGTTGAACCAGCTGATCTAAATGCTCCAGTTCATAACAATGATTTTGCACACATATACCAGTTCTGTATGATAATGTGTGGCAGAGAGGACAACCGTAGGCTCAGTTTGTTAGATTCCACGTAGGGGTATAAACTCTATGATGGCTATTTCTCCTGAACTTATGCCTGCTAGCGCTGTGATGTCAGCCATCAGGCTGAGGATGTTGGTGTGGTTTAGTGCGTCCTGATTGCCCCTTGTTTTACATTCCAGATACCATAGTATTTTGTTTTGCTGAGGTATAGGTGCCTGGTCATTACTAGACCCATGAGCTCTAATGAATTCTTCTTCACTCTGAGGCTGTGATCCCTCTGTATCTTGAGGTGGTGGGTTTACAGCTTGTCCTATGATCTTTATGCTTCCATCTGCAATAGACTTCTTAGAGCCCTGCTTGCCATCCCCTTTTTGAATGCATAAAGAATCGTGGGTCACCTCTTGATCCTCGGGAGCCTAGTTAGGGCCATTTGTTGTTTGATAGACCGTTGTGCCTACTAAGAAATACGGCTTTGGCACACTTCCAAAATTCTTTAGGGAGTGTGGATGGCCTGCATGGTCTGAAATAGCCCTGGTGTGATGGAGACTGGATAATGCACTCAGGGACGTTCTCACTGTATTTGTGGATGGCTCTATATTGGCCTATTCAGTTTGAGTTTCAGTGCTTGCTAGTGTAATCACCACATCTGGCCGGGGCCCACGGAGTACTATGGTCTTGTTTGGATGTGGTCCTGCCTCCTGCTGGCCATATAGCTGCCGTGTGTGGTCTTTTCATCCTTTAGGATTGCCTTGGAGTTTTGCCTTTCGTCAGCCTTAGGCATCTTTTCGCACTGCTCTCTTTATTGAAGATTGGGTATCACTTCCCCATGTTCTGTGCCGTTGCTGCCATGCAGTTTCTGCCCTTATGAAGCTTGTCTCTCTACCCTTTGCTTAATCGGCGGGGGGCTCCTTGAGATGAGGATCCTGAAATTAGTTTGATGTACCCCTTGGGGTGGAGGATTCTGCTGGGCAGCTTTAAGGCCCACTCTCGTAAGGGGTACCCCTATTACCTCCTTCTTCTGTGGAGCTTCCTTCAGCATATGTTGAATTTGACTTACAATTGTGAAGGGACTCTCAGTTGGTGGCTCTGCACAGTTGTCAAATATCTGGTTTGGGGGCTCGATTATAGCTTGGAGATCCTCCGCCTTCATCACCCCACGAACTGCCGCTGTGACACTTATTTTGTTCCAGTTGTTTTTTCCCGTAAATGATTGTTTCTGAGTCACAATCGGATCTTGCAGCAGTTCCCATCGTTTGCCTGGTTCATTTTTTTATTTACAGAGGTTTAACACAGTGGTAGGAGGACCTGACTAGCTGTATTTCCTTATGGAGGCCATTTATAATGCTGGAAGGCTGGTTAGCTTGTCCAGTATGGGTGAACATGTGCAGGGAGATACTTGTGTTGTGGTATTCATAGTCTGCGCTCTAGCGATAAGTGAACTAGGAAGTTTCAGTTTGTGATCTATCCCTGCTACAAAAACAGCTGGAGTATTGAACAAGTCGACTTGAATGCCCACTTAGTCTGAGTAGTAATTCATTTCTGCAACTGTTACTTGCATCGTTCCCAGGAGAACTTGTCATATGGAAGTAACTGTGGGAGTTCGCATCCTAGCATGGGTTTGACTTCACCAAAGCTTAGGGGGTGTTCACTTAGGTGTTCCTCCAATCACCCCCCTCCACTTGGGGTAAGGGAAACACATTGCTAATCAACAGCATGTATACCAATGAGAGAGCACCTGTTCGGCACAGGAGTAAATTGCCCCACTCCTCATGGCCTGAACAGCCTTTTTTCTCCCATATAGGGTGATCAACCGGTCATTTCTTCTCTTCCCCACAAGGAAAGGTAGCAGCTCTATGAGACATGATGGGGTATACCATTTGGAGCAGCATTCACCCAGCACGAAAGTTGACTCCACTGTCACGCATTGCTATTCTAACCCTACATCTGTCTGGAGGGAAGACGTCCATGGTATTACCCCATGTGCCCTTTCAGGGCAGGGGAACCCTCCACAAGAAACCAGAGATTGTGCAAATTTGGGGAGTCACCAACCACTACGATTTCAACAGTGTGAAGGGGAAAGTCCATAAGTCACCACCGGGGCAATCTTCTCCTGACACAGGCCCAACTCCATGTGACCTCAAAGTCAGTTTTCAACTGGAGGTGCTTTGCCCCCACTCTTCCTTTAGGGGTGAGGGAACCTATGAATATTAAGGAAAGAAGTCAGGGAGAAGTACACCTTGGGCCAAGAAGCTTGGAACCCTCATCTATCTTTTTTGTTTACTTGAACAAAAATTATTCCTGGTGTCCATAGGGCATTCCAGTGCCCCTGGGGGCATTGGATCACAGTGCATCACCCTTGTTATGCTTCCCTAAATGAGCCAAAGTTCAGATAGTGGGTACTGGCCTCAGCGGGGCACGCTTTATGCAAGGAACACTGGCTCTCCATTCCGTTTTGATGTTTGTTGCCTGACCAAAGTGTATCCCTGTTATCGAGGGCATGACTCCAAATTCCTCTGAGGTTGGCAGACGGGTGGTAATGTTTCTACCCATTCCCCCTCTCCAGCACCGCACTTCCAAAATGATTATTTGTAAATGTAAGTCCTATTCCCTCCTTCTGCTTCTATTGTGTCAGTTAAATTTAAATTATCCTGGTTGTCCAGAGAGCATTTTAGACCCTTAGGGGATTATAGGGGGATAACACCCATAATCTGCTCCCTCAGGAGCGCAATAATATAGATGGTAGGGAGAGGTCAGAGTACGGCTAGAAAGTCAGGCTCCCCACTCTGTTTCTTTTTCTGCCTCTTGACCAATAATGATCAGTGGTGGCCAGGTCATATTTGTGGTCCCAGAGTATATAAATCAGTGGTAATCTTCTCTCTCGATAGAGCTGAAATACATATGTAGTTAAAGGTTAAAGCAAAGTACACCGGAAGGTCAGCTCTCAACTTTGTTTAGTTTTTTTCTTGCATGACCAAAATGTATCTCTAGTGTCCAGTGAATCACTTCAGATCACCAGAGGTAGCCATATGGTGGGTAATGTCCCCCAACAGTTTGCCCTCTCCAAAAGCCCCCTTTCCCAAAGAATTACTGTTCTGGGAGTGTGACTGTAGGAGGAAATCAATCCCTATGCATACATCTTTTTGGGAAAGTATCATTGCCATCCTGGATAAATATTGGGTTAGGTATTTTGGTTCCGTTGCAATCTCTAAGCAAGATTCCTTTTAGGTGGAGCATAATTAGAAAGGGAAGCGGATGAGGGATGTTAACCCATCTACCAAAATAAGGGCCTAAAATGCCCCCGGGACACCAGGGATTATTTTTGGCCAAACAAAATAAAACATGGTGGACAGCCAGGCTTCTTGGCACAAGACATGCCTCTCTCAGGAGTATACACACCATTTTCATTTCAGGTCACCTCGGGGCACAGGTAGGGGTATTACCCTCTGATCTACAACCTAGGGGAGGTGAAACCCACTAAGAAGAAGAGAACATTTATTTTCTATTACTGCAGAATTTACAGAACCTGTGCACTGTGGCTTAGTTGCTGGCCCCTTTGTGACTATGCCCAGCTATCCCACAGATCTCTCTGTCAAGATAAGACCACATGTGTAGATGGTCATCCTATGATAACCAATCACTACTGAAGTCATGTATCGAAAGATTTAGATTTGTGATATCTCATTGAAATTTGAAAAGCGATATTCACGTGGCATTTTTCCCTGGTTTCCACAGCTCCCAGGAAAACCTGCCATTTGTACACATTTTTAAAGAGCAGAGACCCGGGACAATCGAAAGAGGTGAGAGTTCTATGCACCTGCAATTCCCTGCAAAGTCATGTATTGGTGAGAAACACTTATTCGTCAAATTTATGTACAGGAAGCATTGGAATTCAGGGCCAATGACAAAAGTCCTACGATTCAGAATTCCCATTCTTCAACTGATAGAAACAGTATCCCACATGTGTTAGTCAGTGTATTGAGTGTTACAGGAATAGGTCCAATCTGCGGCCACATAAAGTCAGTGCTGACTGCTCCTTTGAAAGGTTGCAGTATTTAGGCCCTTGGTCGGATGGCAACCCTAAAACTCTACCAGTCACTGGCATTTCTGAAAAACAAAAGGCCCTTTAGAATCCAGGTTAGTGTAGATTGCATGTTTGAATTAATTAAAAACAATTTCTGTCTGTCTTTGGCTCTGGACTGAACTGCGAAGCTAAAATGCCATGGAGGTTCCTAATAGAAGTGAAGGGCTGTGGAATGGAAAATGATAGTGACATTATTGGAGAGTCAGAGTAAGCATGGTGCAGGAGGAGTAAGAGAGTGCAGCATAGGCTGGCACAGTGACATGCCTAGGTAATGGCTTTTCAATGTGCAATAAAATGACTGAAACACACACTGGCTCGCCAAAATGGTGGTCACTCATCACCATCACCACCACTTGGCCAGAAAAGAAGGAGACATGGAGAACAAATACAAATTGGTCTCCACACACACACACTGGCTCCACAAAATGGCGGATGACACAGCCAGCAAAAAAGAAGGTATGGAGAACAAAAGATAAAACGGCCATCTATGAAACATATACACACACAGAGGCATTTGGCACCACAAAAAAGTGGTTGCCTCCACATGGCCAAAAGAGAAGGAGCCATGGATAACAAAGGACATAGTTGGCTTATCGTGCATGGAGCACCTGCCACTGCCAAAACTTTCTTGTAGCATTGCAGGGAAAATTGCGCAAATAAATATATACCCTAAATGTACCTTGACCCAAAATTGGGCCAGCCCTTTACCCACCAACAGTAAATCAGCAATGTCAGAAAAGAAACATTAAAAATGTCCCAACCACAAACATTCCAAAGCAACATCAATTACCCCTCTAAAAAACGTTTACAACTTGCTGAACAAACAGTAATTAGCCATCTCACACATACACGTACTTACCAAAATGATGGCCACATGCATGTGGAAGAAGGGACTTGAGAACAAAGAACACTGTCTGGCTATATGGTCCTGGACTCCCTAGCCAACAAAGTCACTTCAGATAAAACATAACCCACATTTTGCATGAATACAAGGCCATTCACAAGCCCTTAGCTGATTATAAAACAATAGTGCAGCAGCAGTGACAGTGGTCGCACAAAGCGCAAGGAAATTGGTAACATGTATAATATGACCTATAAGAAATTGTGTTTCTGACTGAGGGGGTGAATCCCCACCCAAGCAGCAACCACAATCCTTGTCAGGGTGAAGTCACAAGCAAACTCCAAATTAACCTGTGCTCAACCTTCTAGTAGCGTGGCACAGAGCAGTCACCCTTACCTTAGTGGCAATGTGTACAGCATTTATGCAGTGCTTCAAACAGTAATAAAGTGAAAACACAACAACAAAAATCGCGCTCTATTTCTGAAATATAGAGTACACTTTAATGAATAAATCAAGACCAAAACCACAAAAATACAATCAGTAGAACTGGAGATATGCAATTTTAAATATATAAGTGCCAAAAAGTACAGAGCTACAACTGGAATTATCTGGTCACACAGGACCGGGACAAAATCACAAGTTCAGGCCAACAGCAATGGAGTATGAGCTGGCTAGAGGGACCCACTTGGATTCACTGAACACAGTACCTAAAGCCTGGTTGTGAAGAGAAGGGGAGTCCCGCATCGAGGATGCGTCACACAGCAGGGGCAATTACAGGTCAGGGTAAGGAGATGCTCTGCGCAGAAGCAGATCTGGAGAGTTGCGAAGAGTGATGCGATGTCCTTGCATGGAGATGCAACACCCCGTGGGGGTTCCGATGGGCAGCGTTGTACAAGGCAATGTCATTGCATGGGGATCCGTTGCGCAGCAGCAGTTTTGATGGACTGTGATGGCTGATGGAACGTCCTTGCCTCCTTGGTTCCGAGTAAGATGAATGGAGTAGATGCGGTGCACCAGTTCCTTGGGAGATGTGCTGTGGAGGGGATGCGTTGATTCTGCTGAATCCACAGACGGACTGGCAGAGCACCTTCTGGCCCCCTTTCAAGGGCCGAGGACTGGTTTGACAGCGCTTGGAAGCGCAGGACTCACAGATGTCTAGGTGCTAGGTTCAAGGTTTTTGGAAGTCTGTTGCTGAGGCGTCTGATCCGGAGGCCAGTCAATTTGCCCTTGAAGTTACTCTGGGGTCCTGGCTTTCGAGTTGCAGGTCCAGTCCTTCTCACCCAGACAAGGTGGCAGCAGGTCAGCAAAGTGTGACTGCATTCTAGGTATCAGTCCAGCAAAGTGACTGTCCTTTCAGCAGAACAACAGTCCTTCTTCTTGGCAGAGTCCACAGGTCCAGAAATGTACTAAAGAGTTGGGTCCAAGGGCCCAATAGTTATACCCGGTGCCCACTTTGAAGTAGAGGAAGCTTTTAGAAGTTTCCACCCCCCCTCCCCACCCCCCCCAGGTGTCAGGCATCCCCTTCCTCCTTGCCCTGAGCCATTGTGATGTGCAAGTGTTATAGGTGACAGCTCCTCCCCCTCGTTAACTCAGAGTGGCCCATTCTGCCAACATCTAGCTCTCCTTTATCTCACTGTCTGGGAGCAATACATAAAGACCAAATGCAAGGTTCTCCTCATCATGTGACCCAAGAAAAGGCTGCAGGCACCAAATGATTAGAACAAGAAAATGACAACTTTCTAAAAGTCGCATTCTCAGAAATGTGGCTAAAAATCCGACTTAACCATTAAAGAGGACTTTTATTTGCAATTCTCTAGATACCAAACGTGAACTGCCTACCTGCTCCCAATTGAAAGTTAGCACTAAGTAAATGTAATAGGGCAACCGAATGTTATCCTATTGGAGAGGTAGGCCTTGTAGTAGTGAAAAACGAATTTAGAGGGTTTTCACTACCAGAACATGTAAAACGTAGAAGTTAATATCCAGCTTTTTGAATACTATGAAACCTGCCTTCTGGTTGCTTCAGGGACTACCTAGGGGTGCGTTATATGTTTTAAAAAGGAAAGTTTAGGCATTGTAAAAGGTTTATTTTACCAAGTTGAAAAGGCAGTTTAAAACTGCGCACACAAGCTGCAATAGCAGGCCTGAGACATGGTTAAAAAGCTATATAAGTGGGTGACACATTCAGTGCTGCAGGCTGACTAATAGCATTTCCTTTACAGGAGCTTGGTACGTGTAGTACTACTTTGCTCGTGACTTACAAGTAAATTAAATATGCCAATTGGGTGTAAGCCAATTATATCATGTCCTAAGGAGACAGCAGAAGAAATTTAGCACTCATTAGCAGTGGCAAAGTTCGCACAGTCCTAAAAGCCAAAAACAACAAGTTCGGAAAACAGGAGGGTGAAGGCAAAAAGTCTTGGATGACATTGCAGACAGGGTCAAGTCCAACATAACCCCAAGCCTCCACCATTCCAAAACTGTGCAAACAGTGGGGCATATTTGCAAGCCCCTATCCCCATCACAACGCCACTTTCAGTGACACTGTGATGGGGATAGGGACCTCGCCTTATTTACAAGGCAGCGTTAAGCCACTTAACATGGCTTAACGCTGCGTTGTAAATAAGGTCCCCTTACATGCTATGCTTAGCGCGAAAGGGGAGGGCAATGGGTGTTGCTGTGGGTGTTCCACTGCAAAAGCCATTGATTCTGATGTTGGCTCCTGTTTACAAGAGAGGCGTAAACAGGAGGCAGCGCCAGAATTAAGGCCAGGGAAAACCTGGTCTTACCTTGGCGCAACGAGGAGAAATATTTAATTTCTCCTCGTTTTTGCTGTTTTCTTGTGTGCTACATTGTGCAGCACATATGGAAATAGCAAAACACAAATGATTGGTTATGTTCAGGAAGGTCCCCCTTCCTGTACATAAACAATCATTTTTCAAAAATGCCATTTTGCAGCTTCTGTGTGTGCTGCATTAAGCAGCACACATAGAAGTTACAAAGCAGCATTTAAAGAGGGGAACCTTCCTGCACATAAACAATCTTCCCCTGAACGTAGACACCCTTGCACTATGGTGCAAGGGTGCCTGTATTGGTGCTAGGCTGCTAAATTTAGCGCCAGCATAGGGGAATCGCAGGGCTGCACTATATTCTTGCAAATATGGTGCAGATCTGCATTTCAGAAGTGGCGGAGCGTGTTGTTAAGCCAATGAAGCTAACAACACGCTCCACGACTTCTTTGTAAATATGCCTCATTATCCTTTAAAAAACTTTACTCCTACATGGGTGCCTATTCAAAACCCCTGGCTATTCAGTAGCAAACAAATGGAAAAATCCCAAAAAAGAACACAAACAGGGGTGCCTTCCTTCCCTCAAACAACAAACATTTTGCAAAGAACTGTATGGAACATACTTGGGGTATATTCACAAGAACGTGTGATAACTACCGCAAGAGTAACTTAATGCAACTGTCAACATCACAGCCCATGCGGGAAAATAACCCTGTGTCAATGTAGAATTCACAACAAGGCGGTACCATGCGATAGTCTGCCTAAACTGCGGACAATGTCTGCGATACAACCACCTCGATGGAGATAAAAACACAAACCACAACACAAAAACCTGCAATGGGCAAAAGCGCGATGAGGAAATCAGAGATAAGCAGCGCCAGGCCTGCAAGACACACCTGACAGGTGGGAAAAATCACCATAAAAGTAGAAAAAACACCCAAACACAAACTGACCACCACCCAACAACCATGGAGGCAGCCGGAGCAGGCGTAGAGGATGAGCGCAACCCCACAATCACCCCGGACGACCTCGGGGACAGGGAAGGGCAAGAAGAAGAGGAAGACGAAGTTCAGTCCGCAGGCGAACAGGATCATAGTCATGGAGGTGATGGAACACCACCAACAACTGCTCGTAACCTCCAACGTGTCATTGGGCACCAAAACGGGAATATATTGCGGGACATCGTGGACAAGGTGAATGCCGTCGGGGAGCACAAGAGGACAATGGACGAGGTCAAGAAGCGATGGAATGACATCAAGAGAAAGACCAAGGAGAAATTCGCAGCTAACCAGAAGGCAGCAATGCAGACTGGAGGTGGGGGCCCAGCGCCACAGCTCGTGCTGGATGACATGGAGGAGCTGGTGTTGACAGTCATCAGTGTGGATACAGTGGCCGGAGTCGGGGGACCGGACACTGCTCGACAGGACACAACACAACCGCAACAGGGTGAGTGACCACCAGGTACTGGGGGGACAGGTGGAGATGGCCACAATGACCCACATGCACAATAAAGCAGAGCACAGTGCACACCCTCAATGACTCTGGGTCTTCGCCCAGATCTATACATTGTCACAATGTACAATGCCATGCTGTCTGAATGTCAACATGTACCATGCGGCTACATACATGTGGACACATTGCAATACACCATCTTCCCTTCACATTGCAGGGCCTCCGTCAACACCCCCTGCAGAGCAGTCACAGGCAATCTTCACTGATGACGAGGAGGACAACCCCAGCATCGATGCAAAAGCCCTCCTAGACATCATTGACATCAACCGCGACTCACCTCCAGGATCAGGGCTGACCAGCTGCATCGAGGAGACCCCACCCACCCCCCAAACCACCCAGCAGGAGGCACCCACAGCCCCGGCAGTCTCCAAAGACCCCCAGGAACAACACATGGCCTTCCAACACCGTGTGCTCGAGGCCCAGAGGGAGACGGCTGAGCAGGTGCAGGTGGGGTTCGACCTCATGGCCACCAAACTGGACGCCATCCATGGGTGTCTAGGCCCGCTCCATGGTCTCCAACGAGCCCTGACTGACATCGCTGGAGTCCTGACGTGGAGAGAAGAACACCTGTCTGTTCAGAGGGGCACCAGCGATACCAGCCGTGACCTGGCACACATACGGAGGCTCATGGAGGACATGGTGCGAATGGAGGCGGGAAGGATGGCAGCCACCACTGTACATCAGCGAAATGTAGCTGGGATCTACCATGCCCTGCAGATCCTCACTATGGCATTGCTGCCACAAGGCGTGGCGCAGATGAATGCTGCTGCCCCACACCATCCACATCAGTGCCCCCTGGTGTGCCAGTGCCTCACAGTGCGGCAGACGTATCCACTCCGGCACCTGATGTGTCATTGGCACACAGTGCCTCAGCCAGTACTGCAACACCCACAGGTGAGGCAGAGCACACATCCGGCGAAGACAACGTGGGTGGGTTTGTGATTAGGAGGCACTAGCATTCATTTCCGCCACCTGGCCTGTTTCTGCTTGGTGCCGCACATGGCCTCATGACCTTCCACTGACCCCCGAAACACTCCGATGCACTCACCTTGGACAGCGACATGGACTGCCATATCCTGTTTGATGACCAATGACACGGCGACCAGACTGCAGACTGTACCCTTCCTCTTCCTCAGTACTTGTCATCCCCGGATGGACTCTGGCTGGCCCTTCACGGGCCCATATTGTGTAGTGTGCTCGGCATTGTCCTGTACCGCTCCAGCTGCAGAACTGCACTGGATGTGCAATAAACATACAGTGACTCACTGCTGTGTTATGTCTTTCATCATTCATGTATGAATGTGCAGATGAATGTAGGGACAGTTATTTCCCTTGCGTCAATGATGCTCATCCTGTGGGATGCCAGTCAGAGGGTGCTACATTGCATATTGTGTACCGGGTCCCATGAACACTACAATAGGACACACACATCAGTCACTTCCATGTCCAGACATGGACTGAACCACGCCCAGAGCCCACGAGTCATTGTTGCAACCCCTGCGCTGGTCCGGCGTACGGCAGGCCAGACCACACCGCTTACACCCCGAGGGGGGCCCTCATTTGGTCCTGTAGCGGCGTACTCGCTGGTGGTGTGCAGGTCACTGGTCTAGTTGTCAGCATGTCACAGCCACTCCCTGATGGCAGGTTTGCATGCACACCACACCCATCCGGCACAGGCGTCACAGGCCATATGACTCCGCCAAACATAAGGGGCCGACGACGTCACATTCCCCTCTGCCGGTGCTGACTGGATGATGGACGCTCCACGGTTCTCAATCATAAAGGGCCCATGAGTTGTTGCCCACAGGGTTAGGGCATCCAAGGCCTTGCAGCCGTCATGGGCCTACCACCACATGGCGCTGACTGGGGTTGCACAGGGTTAGTGGCACCCAGAGCATTGCAGCCGACACAGGCACCCCGCCACGGGACGGTGACTTTGGGTGCACTGCGTTAGTGGCACCTTAAGCTGCTGAGCGGGTGTGCAGCCTGCGATGATGCCCCATCCTGGCAGTCCGGACAGCTCAGGGTTTTGCGTGCCCTGCTGGACCACAGTGTAGGCCAGAGCCAGTGGGCAGTGCGGGCCTACCGCCACGTGGCATTAATTCTGGGATCCCAGAGTTAGTGGCACCCATGGGGCTGAGCAGGTGTGCAGCCTGCAATGATGCTGGGTGCACTGGTATTTTCTATGCCATGGAGTAATCATGACCCAGCACCAAACGTGAGACCTGGTGGCCTGCGGAGCGGGCTGCATGGTCTGGAGGGTGCCATGTCCACGGGCCCTGGGCTTGTGGTTTGCAGCGGCACATGGTGGGACCTCCTGTCTACACGCGGTGGCAGAAGGTGAGCAGTGAGGCCTGGGTGTGCATGTGCGGGCATGCTCCGATGGGCGGTGGGAGGTGCTGGGGTGCCTCTGCCTGGGTGTGCATTGGCGGGCAGTCGATGTTATCTTGTGCAAGTGCGTGTACTGTGCCAATCATGTTTCTGGACTCTGTTTCAGATGATGGCTCTGTCTCAGATGTGTGACCTGGTGTACTGCTATACATAACCGTCAAGTGGTTGGGGAACACCGGGGGCAGCAGGTGAGCAGTGTGGCCTGGGTGCGCAGGGGCAGCACTCTCTCTCTCTCCTCCTTCTCTCTCTCTCTCTCCCTCTCTCTCTCTCTCTCTTTCCCTCTCATCTTTTCTCTCTCTCTCTCTCCCCCTCTCTTCTGCTCTCTCTCTTTCTCTCTTCCCCTCTCTTCTCTTCTCTCTCTCTTCCCCCTCTTCTTCCTCTCTCTCTCCCTTTCTTCTCTCTCTCTCTTCTCCTCTCCTCTCTCTCTCTCTCCCCCTCTCTCTCTCTCTCTCTCTTCTCCTCTCTCTCGCTCTCTCTCCCTCTCTTCCTGTCACTCTCTCTCCCTCTCTCTCTTCTTCTCTCTCTCTCCTTCGCTCTCTCTCTGTCCTTTGATGTGCACAGGACACACCTTCTCATCATGATTTTTGTCTTGCAGGCTGTGACCTATGGATGGTCCCAAGGGGAGCCGCTGTGTGTCTTCATTTCATTTCAGGGTTCATTTTAATAAAGTTTCATTGTTGCTTCGAAAGTGAATGTGTGATGCTCATTTTTGTGACGACACATGCATATCACCAGTTGTGATTGTGCAACATAAAGCGGATTATCTTGTACATGTTTAGGTGTAGCTGATGTGCCATGTCTTTGGTCGGGAGGGTGCTGGGGGGATGTCCTGGGGGTGGTGGCGGCGGGTGTTGTTGCCCTTTCAGTCAGTCCTCCGGGCTGCATGTTCAGTTGCCAGGGTGCATATGTGTTTCTTCAGGTGTGGCTCTGGGCTGGGCTCCCTTTTGTGGTGCAGGCTGTGGTCCGACTTTGCACCAGGTCAGAGCAGGTGTTATTTTCCTGCTGCTAACGCGCCTTATCGCCTGTTTTGTGTTCTTATCGCAGTTCTAGCTGGTCGTTGTGAATGTTGTGGAGTGGTGTTGTCGCGGCTTTTGGCACGGGAACGTCTACTCTGCATCTCATTAGCAATAGTTGTGGGGGTCATCTGTGGCAATTTTTTTGCAGCTGCTATCGCGGGTAAACTGGTGCTGTGGGCTGGTAACACCAGCTTGTGATTGGGGCGATAAGTTTATCGCAACTTTGGCTGCGATAAAGTGCCGTTAACTCGGCGATAGATCCCTGTGAATATGCCCCTGAATCTTTTAAATAAAACCGACCCTCTAACTGCCTCGCAGGCTTCTATCAATTCCCGAGGTGGGAATTCCCAGAACCTGGCATCTTTCCTCTCATAACTGGGCCAATCTACCGTCGTTATCAGAGGCGAAGACTCTGTCAGGCGTGTGAGGCGAGGCAGAAGCAGGACAATCCATTTAAACATGGTTACTGGTGCCATGTGACACTCACACAACTCTCCCTTGAAGGAACATGTTCTGAACTGTTTCGTTAAATACCAGCAGCATCTTGTACACCGAGGATCGAGTCCAAGCTATCGTAACAACAAGCCTGACAGACATGAGACTGTCGAGCGGTGCTCACGCATACATTAAAAGCACACTCAACCTTTGAAAGCATCTGACTGGAATAATCTTAATTAATATTTTACAGTAACGGACGCTCGCGCAGATCTCATGAGGGATCCGTTTTAAGGCTTTTCACGTGCTGTACTTTTCAATGTTAGCTGACAACTAAAGGGGGCGAAACCGGCTTAGGAGGGGAGCAATCGTGCGTCATTGATACGTCACGGCGCGTGCATGTATCTGCAGGGCTGCAGCAGGCTATCTGATAATCACCTGTGTTGTTGCGCACGAGCCCCATCACGGACCTGAGTGAGGCAGGAAGACAGCGACCATGTGGTGTCAAGCGATTACAGAACATTCTTTGCACTGACACGATAAGACTGGCAGCGAGTTGTCCTAGCATGCTTTAATGTACACTTTAATGTATGTGATCAATCCATGTCAGTGAAAAAGGGTTTCTCGTCCACATGTGACCTAAAGATATTATCACAAGTTTTGTAAAGCAATATATTCCCTCGTGTGACCAGCTATGCTGAAGCTCGCTATGCCCCGACGCTGTTCACTACATATTGCTGCTTCGCTGCCTCTTAGCATCATTACGCACGGCTGACTTGGGAGCCAGGGGCCATGTTGCAGAAACTTTACACTGGTAAAGTAAATGGAGCAAATTCTGTTTTGAGCCATTTTTCTTCATGCATGAAAATAGTTTTAGCAAACAGGTCTTTGTTCCAGTCTGTATTACATAAGGAAGTTTGAACCACGGCACAAAATAAAACCAAGCCCAACTTCCATATTGTTGCTGCTTTTAAAGTGAGGACACGCAGTTGTCTCTACTTTTGAAATGTTATAAACGTAACTGAGGAGCGTGGCCTAACATCCGCCGCCAAGGTCCTGGGGGGGTCGATGGACTCACCGCATTGCACTCCTGGGGACTCTAAGGCACATCTAAACGGCGTCAGGGTAGAGGGCAAAGAGGGTGCCTAGTGGGTGGGGAGAGGTATATGTACCTCACCCCTCCACCCCCCTCTACCCGGAAGTGATGCAGCACGCCAGACCCTTGAGGGTCCTAACCACTGGGAGGCTGCCTCCTGTGCCTCTTGTGGCACTAAGGTGGCCGCCCTCTTAGCGGGTTTCCTTCGTGGATCCCGGGCAGCCAGCAAACATCATGGCTGCTTAGACATGCTCCCTTGTGGCTCTTCCAGTCCTCGGTTATACCTGGGATCAGCCGCGGTCCGTGCAGGTAACAGCAGTGGGGCGGTGGGGCCCCTTAAGGGGGGATTTCGAGGGACGATGCCGTGGGAATAATAAATAAATAAATAATTTTCTTCTGTATCATCCTTCAAAATACCCCCTTACCTGGCCCCACCGCCTCACCGCTGTTACCTGCATGGTCCGTGGCTGCCTGGGCAGTGTGAGTACCGGACCCTAGGAAACAGTGGCAGCAGTGACACTTAGATGCGGACGCACTGCAGCCTGCAATCACCGCACACTAGCACACAACTAAGTTGCGGCCTATTAAATCACGCACATTAAATCTAAGAATGGGTTTAAAAGGCAAAGTACTCAAATGTTTTTAATCATTCCTCTTGGGCAGATCTCAGATGATCATAATAGCAAACTGACTGTCTACATCAACAGCTGTAGGACAAGGCGTCCCTCAAGGCTCGATCCTTGCACCTCCCCCCCCCCACCACCCTGTTCAATCTTTACATGGAACGGCTGGGAAATCTCCTAAAAAAATTGGGGGCATATTATCAACAAACGGCGTTAAAATTATCGCCGCTTTAGTGGCAGAAAACTGCATCTAAAGCGGCAGTAATGGGCTTGATAATATGCTGCAGAGAATTCCCATAGAAGCCCATGTTCTGGTGTCAACATGGGCTTCTATGGGAATTCTCAAGGGCATATTATCAAGCCCATTATCGCCACTTAGCAGCAGTTTTCTGCCGCTAAAGCGGCGATAATTTTAACGCAGTGCTTGATAATATGCCCCTCGGGGATTAATTATCACTTCTATGCTGATGACACCCAAATCTACCTAAAGGTGTCGTTCGCACATGACATTTCCTTCCTCAACGCAACTCCCAACTCCATCCAAGATTGGATGTCAACTCATCAACTAATTCTGAATCCTTCCAAGACGGAATTCCTTCTTCTCTCTACCTCACTCTCTCCTCCTCCTGTTCAATCATGGATGGACAATCTGAACATACTTATCAACAAACCTATCATTGTTCACAACGCCAAATCCCTAGGCATCATCCTAGACAAAAGGCTCAACCTACATTCCCAGATCGATACCATCGCCAAGAATGCATGTTACCAACTGCGCTTTCTCTGTGAGGTTTGGTGTTTCTTTCCTGAGTAAGACCTAAAAATGTTGGTCCAATCTTTGGTTCTCTCCAGATTGGACTACTGCAACTCTCTCCTTGCTGGCTTCCCCAAAACCCAGCTTTCCCCTCTAAAATGTGTCCTCCATTCAGCAGCACGTTTCGTTTATGGGGGCAAAAGGAGTGATCACATCACACCTATACTTTTTTTCTCTTCACTGGCTTCCCATCGAAGCTAGGTCAATTTACAAGACTGCCTGTATCACCAGATTGGACTACTGCAACTCTCTCCTTGCTGGCTTCCCCAAAACCCAGCTTTCCCCTCTAAAATGTGTCCTCCATTCAGCAGCACGTTTCGTTTATGGGGGCAAAAGGAGTGATCACATCACACCTATACTTTTTTTCTCTTCACTGGCTTCCCATCGAAGCTAGGTCAATTTACAAGACTGCCTGTATCACACACAGAGCCTTGCACTCTTCCAACCCTCGCTATCTGGTGAATAAACTCAAAATGTGAGGCGGCTCTAGACCTTCACGCAATGCTGAAACCTCACTGCTCAAACATCCTACTTTCAAAAGGGCAATATTTATGGCTCAATCCTACTCATTTAGTTAAAAAGATTTTTCTCTTTGGGCTGAAATAAAGGAATTGTATCACATCACCTGACCTAAATTCATTCACTCACTGACACACTCTCTTAGACTCAATTGTGAGCACCCCACGGGAAATGTTGGAAAATTGTCAATATAAGACACCTTTTTTTTGTAAAAAACATCAGTTGAAATTTATTAACATATTAAAAGAAATCACATTACATCAGATAAAAAAATCACAGATGAATGACTCAAGATTATTTCACAGTACAATAAAAATGTAAATGCTATCTGAAGGCACACAACTGTAAACAATATAACACTTAATATAAATATTTTTTTTTTTAAAACAACACATATAAACAATTCATATACTGGGAGGAAAAAAATGACAGACACCAAAATTGTATCTTGAAAGTGTGAATTTGTAATTATGGTTACCAGAAGAGAACTGGTGATCATACACCCTAATTTTTGGGGGGTTCTGTACCAAACAAATTCCACTCCACAAACTATGCGTTGACGCGTTTCGGTGGTAAACAATGATAAAGACCACCTTCTTCAGGACTGACAAATGTACTCCTCCATGAAAAAACTTTATCAATAATTCCTAAACATAAAACATAATGTAAACATTTAGACATAATAGAAGAGCAAAGATCTCATACATGTGTAAGTTTCTTTCAATCCTACTCAGGCAATGTGTGTAGAATTTGGAACTCTCTACCTCCAATTCTCGGGACCGACAACCTCTTTCTGGACTTTCAAAACAGATCTTAAAACTCTCCTCTTCCAAAGACACTTTCAGCAATAATTCAACCCTGTTCATGACCTTCATGGCCGCTTGACTCAACATTGTAAATATGTATTCTATACCTGTATTAACCTAATTTTGCCACCTTTAATATTTTATAAACCTAATTATATAGGTAACTTGTTAGTGTGTAAATTCCATCATGTGTCCCTTGTGTAACAAACTTGGTTCTATTGTAAAGCGCTCTGACACCTTTGGGTAAAGTGCTCCTTATATAAAATTGCAGTAAATAGATAAATAAATAAATCATCCTTAAACAATGTTCGCTGACGCCTTCACAATGGGGGTTTTGCAGGATGGGCAGAATACCCTCCCCCAGGAATCTTCCCACTGGTGGTATGGTCCAAGGGCAAGGGGCAGCTCTAAGTGGTTCTAAGTGGTTCAGAGGGGGGTTCATAAGGTATGTTAGGGTTATATATTCAGGGTCCAATTTAGTTTCTGGTACACCCCGGCTGGTAGGGATATTAGAGATATTTTCCCCTTAATCGAGTTGTTTATTGGATTAGCACGGTTTTTTTACCCTTTAGTGAGCATTTTTACTGTTATGACAATGGAGCTGAGCGATGATGTACGCCAGGTCCTGATAATCCTGCGACAGGCTGGTGCCCCCCATGTGGCATGGCCGAAGTGGCAGTTGGGGGTTGGTGGCCGCAACACCCTGCTCGTCCCATCCTCTCTCAAACAGAAGCCGGGAGGGGTAACTGCAATGTGGGGTGGGGCGATCAGTAGAATGAGCAACCTGGCGGACCGGCCATCTCTGGCTGAGGTGCCACACTGTGGTGCAGTAGGTGGAAGGGGCAAAGGAGTTTCGAAGGGCACCCTTGGGGCCGCCGGTCTGACGAAGACAGCAGGAGTGGTTCATGGTTGCGGCCGCCCATGCAGGGGTTAGTCGGGGTGCGGTTATATATGGCAGAGGTACATGTTTAAGGGGACCGCACACCCGATTCAGGCCGAGTTACCTGTGGTTGTGGGGCATGCGAAGGTTGGGCAAGGAGTTTTATGAATAAGGAAGCTGCCCACGTGTAGCCACGCAGGGGATGTTGGCATAGTGGTGGGCAGAGATTGAGATGCTCAGGGCCTGCCGCTGGATCTCTTGAGTCTGTGCAGGCAGGCCCTGTCCACAGACCAGGGGAGGGCGGGGCAGCATCACGTTACGCAGATGGAGGGGGTTGGAGCCATGACTCTTTGAGGTGAGGAAGGTTTGGGAGGGATAGGGGCTGGATAATCAGCAACAAGGGCTACATATCAAGGTGGTGAACAGGTGGGGCCCTCAATCCAGCAGCAGGGAGATAGGGGTGAGTGGTTTGTCTGGCAGGGTGAATCCCCAAATGAGCCAGTAGGAAGGGGTGAGGCCTGGGTTTTCAGGTTTTTGAGTGGGCCAGGGGTGGGTGGATGGAGCAAGCAAGGAGAGGCACTTCGTGGCCAGGGTGCGTTCAATGGTTTGGGTGAGAGGGGAGGCTTTTCGGGACATGGGGCCTAGGAGGTGGGCGTGGTGCCACAATGTCCCTTCAGCATTGCTGGGCAGGCAGGCCAGGGCTTTATTAGTGCCAGACAGGTGGTTGAGACAGGTACAGTAGCGGAGGGGAATCTGGTCAGCTTGGAGGGTCCAGTCTGGCCTGGTAACCCCATTCCAAAGTCAGAGCTCGCATCTATATGGCTAACTCTTCAATGGCATTGGATAACTCAGCGGAGGAGCAAGGACTGTGATCTACATCCATCTTGCCGGAAATCGACCCTTTACAGGACCTTTATGATGCACAATTTGGTGATGGTGTTGTGGACGATGGTGAGATGCCAGGCACGAGTGGGGACAGTGGTGGGATTTTGGTGATGCCGAGTGGGAGCTGTAGTATGGTGAGGATGAGTTGGAGGAAGGAGAGATTGTGGAGGAAGAGGTGCAGGATTGTGCATGGTCGGCGGTGCCTTAGGAGGTGCAGCGGTGATGGGTGAAAGTAACCTGAGGGAGTGTACTAGTGTTTTTCAGCAGCCTGTTGTGTCATCGGCAACGGCAGTGGCCATCCAAACAGAGGCAAGAACGGCATCAGAACGGACGTCTGTGGTGCAGATCCCGACCATGAGGCCATGTAAGGAAGATTGTGTTGCAGGCTCTGCTGCTGGGGGGGGGATTGGGGTGCAGGCTGTGGTGACTGACACACCAGTGCAAGATGAAGCTAGCCTGCATGTGTTGAAGGGTGAGTTTGTGCAGGACGAGGGGACAGGCACAGAGGCAGCAAGGGGAAGTGGGAAGGAGAAGAAGAGAATGAGTGAAAAAATCACAGGAGGTGGTAGGACAGTGTGGGGCTGCTGGTGCAGACAAGAGCATGTGGGTAAGAAGGAGAGCAAGGACGTGAGGTATAACAAGCTGCCATACATGGGGATCACAAAGCCATTGTGGACACACTTAATGTTGGACACTAGGGAACACATTTGGAAAGAGGAGTATGTGGACATGTTTATACTGTTGCGTTGGGGGAGGGCGAAGGGTGGCCTCCAAGGGGAGGAGCATGAGCTGTCTCGCAGGCCCAAGGTGCCGATTAACATTGAGAACTGGACAGCAGCGTTTCTTATTTACGTGAGAGTCTACTGTTAGAAATATTCAGAGTGGTGTGTGGCATTGCTCAGGTACATCGATATAGTGCAAAAAGTGCAGCTTATGTTCCTGGATAGGGCCTTGGTGCGGTATGATGAGGAATGTCATGCACGACTCGCTGAGGATGTGGATGGTATATGGGGGCAGCTGGACAATGAGCTGTTCCTCCAAACGATGACATCAGAACAGGCTTATATGGTGAGTGGTTGTCTGTTTATCGATAAGTCCTTTTGAGGGCATCCCACCTAGGCAGGGGTGGTTAGAGCAGACAAGAGACAGCTTGGGAGTGGGGGGGGGGCATGTTGGTCATACAACAGGGGACAATTTCTGCAGGAGTATTGTAAGTATAGACACAAATGCTCAAAGTTCAATGGCAAGCACATGCTCACTCAGTGTGGATCTCAGGGGGGTGGGTTTGGACAGCAGTGGGGGCCAGTACTCAAGTTCCGGCAAGCGCGGTAGGGGAAGAACCCCATGGGCAAGACTGTGTATGCCAGTTAAGGTGGAACAGTTGCGGTATTGGCTTGGGTTGTTGGGGACATTGGGGGAAAAGGAGTTGTCTGGTTTTCAGTTTGGTTTTTGTTTGTGCTATGAGGCTCCCAGGGTGTGCCAATGGCCAGACAACTTTCAGCCACTCCAAGGCCAAAAGGAACTGGTATGGAGCAAATTGTTGAAGGAGCTGCGTGAAGGAAGGATGGAAGGGCCGTTCCATGATTGGCCTCTGGAAAACTTGAGGATTTCCCCAATTAGGGTGGTCCCTAAGACGGAGCCGGGGAGTTTCATTTGATCCATCATCTGTCGTGCCCGGAGGGCCTGTCACTCAATGATTTATTTCCTGAGATGTGTAGCAGGGTTAGTTATGCATCTTTGGACGCTGGGGCACTTTGATTGCAAAATGTGATGTGAAATCGGCTTTTTGTTGGCTGCCAGTTCACCCTGAGGGCCACTATTTGTTGGGCATGCATTTCAGAGGAAGGTTTGTTTGGCGATGAGGCATTGCCTATAGGGGTGTTCAATTTCATGTTCATTGTTTGAGGATTTCAGTTCCTTTTTGCAAAAGATTATCATGCATGTAGGAGGAAAAAAAGTCATGACACACTACCTGGATGCTTTTTTCTTGGTGGGTGCTCCACAGTAACAGGAATCCTAGGAGAGTTTGCTGTTGTTTCAGGTTTTGATGCATGATGTGGGTGTCCTGTTAGCACCAGGAAAGACTGTAGTGCAGATACAGGTACTTACTTTTTGGAGGGTTCAGTTGGATTCCCACCGGATGCAGATCAGATTGCCAGAGGAGAAGAAGCAGCGCAGTATAGAATCTTTTGACAGGGTGTTGGACAAGGCCAAGGTGCTGGTGAAGGACATTCAGGTTCTGCTAAGTCATTTGAACTTTGTGTTCAGGGCAGTAAGTGCAGCAGGGCATTCTGTAGGAGATTGGGTTGGGCTCTGGCAGGGACGTCTTTTCCACACCACCAGGTGCGCCTCAAGGCGGGAGTGCGGGAGGATTTGCAGCTATGGTAACTTTTATTGAGTGAATTCTATGTTATTCCCATGGCGGGAGTGGGAGAGCAGTTAGAGTGGCTGGTTGAGTTGTTGTCCAGCGCAGCAGACGGCCACGGTTTCAGAATTTTTTGAAGAGATGGGGGGGTGGAGCATTGCTTTCTTCAAGCTCTTTCCATTGGTGGTGGCAGTTTGTTTATTAGGGCAACAGTTTGCCAATAGAACAGTACTGGTCAATGTGGACAACATGTTGGTGGTGAGCATTGTCAATCCGCTGTTTACGCGGGATCTGAACGTTTGACAATTTCTATGGGTTTTTGTACTAGAGTGTTTGCATGCAAATGTCACTCACAAAGCACAACATATTGCAAGAGTAAACAATGAAATTGCTGATGCTCTTTCTTGTTTCCAGGGAATGAGGTTTCGTGTGCTAGCACCATGGGCCCAGAAAGCAAAGACTGTGATGCCAACTCACTTGTGGTCCGTCGGCGAGAGCGCGTGATGTAGCTTATCCTCAACTTGTCAAAGTCTACCTGCAAGGTGTAAGAGCTGGGGTTGGAGGAGTTTGCAAAGTCTGGGGCAATGCGGTGTAGCAGCGAGGACAGAGGTCAAGCTTGGTGGAATTATGTGGTACATTTCATTATGTGTCTGATTGACAGGGGTTTGTCAGCTATCACTCAAGCAGGTAA
This sequence comes from Triturus cristatus, assembly GCF_964204655.1. Lineage (NCBI taxonomy): Eukaryota > Metazoa > Chordata > Amphibia > Caudata > Salamandridae > Triturus > Triturus cristatus. The sequence goes on from NC_140589.1 coordinate 324,771,306, forward strand.
GTTGACAGGTGTGGCGTTCTACGGGAAGCTGTTGTGGGGGTATGGGCCATCTGTGGGGGAGCTGGGCAAGCAGATTCTGGAAGGCTGGTCAAGAGAGAGAGGCACTGGGGCAAGGGTGCGGCACCCTATCATGCTGGATATTTTAAAACAGGTTATTTCCATGTTGCTGCATTTTTGCAGGGATGATGGGGAGGCGCTGCCGTTTGCAGTGATCATGGTCTGGTTATTTGTTGGTGCTTTCTGGATTACGGAGGTGGTTGGCTCTAAGACCCAGGCCGGGATCCATTGATAGGATGTCAAAACACTTTCTGGGGCTGTTCAAATGTGGATCCAAAAGTCGAAAATGGACCAATTGAGAAGGGGCAGTTGTGTGGGTTTGTCCTTGAGAAGGGTGGATGGCATTGTGCTGGCACGAGGGGGGCTGGGAGATTTGTTGGCATGCGGATGGGACACGTTTTTCAGCGTTGCATGTTTTAGGGGTTTTGCGGAAGGTGCTCAGCGCTTTGGGGCATGGGGCACAGGATTTCAGGACCCACTCATTCCGGATTGGGATCTCAATGGAGACAGAATCCAGGTGGTGGAGACTCGGCATATGGGGCGGTGGTGATCGGATTGTTACCTGCACTACTTGCGATTGGGCTGGGTTTTTCACGAATCTCATTAACATATGTCTTTTTTCACCTGGTTGCATTGCGGGCCCAGAGAGAGGACACATTGAGGTTTGGATTTGTGGGCAGTCTTCGTAAAGTGGGCGGCGAGGCATGCCGTAAACAGGAGAGAAGGATGACAAATAGGACTGCCTGATATGGTGGTGCAATTAAAATGGTTTGGCAAAGGGGCCATGCAGTGGCATGAGTTTTTGCCCAAGTTGAATTCCCTAGCAAGGGGCATCCTCTGCCCAGATGTTCTGATTTTGCACTTGTGTTAGAACATTTGTCTTAATTAATATTGGTTATATAACAAACTGACTGCAATGTCTTATAAAATGAGTTAAGACATAAGTTTGGATATTTGATAACAGAACATAGTAATATATCGCACACAGTTTTTTCATAGACGTTTAAAGCTACTAATTTATAATCGATAGCACTGTTCAACTACCCTTCACCAATGTCAACGTAAGCACACCACTAGAATCTTTGATGCCAGGGAGTTTCTGTTGTGGTTGGTGTTAACCACTCTTGTGCCTTTTTCAATGGACCTTGTCCACATATTTCCTTGATTTCTGCCCTTGGCATTAAAGATTACTACGGGTGTGTTTGAGCCTCCTGCAACTGAAATTACATCTGTAAAGTTACTAATAGTAATTTTATGGTCGAAATTCTACTATACGCCTGTTTAGGCAGATTTCCACAGCTGAGGCAGGAAACTCTGAATGAAGGGGAGTATGGAAACAAAATACACACAACCCAAAACTCACAGGCATGATACTCATTAACACTACAAATGGATAAATATAGCCTAAACACTATGGGGCCAATTAACAGAACTAATCTGAGATAAAATCCTAAACTTACTACTTTTGGTATTCACAAAAGGCATTTAGTAGTAGCAAAGTTAGGACTCCTAACTTTACTACTACTAAACTGAGATAAAATCCTAAACGTACTACTTTTGGTATTCACAGAAGACATTTAGTAGTAGTAAAGTTAGGAGTCCTAACTTTACTACTACTAAATGCTTTCTGTGAGTACCAAAAGTAGTACGTTTAGGATTTTATCTCGGATTAGTTCTATGAATCGGCCCCCTAGTTCTGCCCTTTTGCCCTTCATTATGGAGGAGCCAGACCATATTGTTATCCTTTGTTGTTAATCAGTAGACAGATCTACATGGTCTGCCTCCATACACCCTACGGGAAGTAGAGGAGGTGATCGTGTGGCTGAAGTTGGCAGACACTGTTAATGCATTATGATTTGAGGTAAGCATCGAAGGCCGCAGGACAGCATTTCAAGATGTGAGGAGGTGGGTGATGGGAAAGTTTTTCAAGATACAGATTGCAAAGGCTATTCTTTGAAGCGGACCAAAATCCTATGTCAGCCTTGATAAGCATATCCTCTCCACAATGCACCCTAAACTGATATAAGAGCCACCAGTTCTAGGAAAAACTAGACCCCTTTTTTTATATTTTATTTTTATATTTCACACGCTTGTCACCTTCTTCTACACCCTCCACTCCCTGCGAAGGTTTGGTATACATGTCGCACATCATTTTCACCTATTTCAAGGTATTAATGATTAGGCTAATCATTTAACATTTTTTAAAGAGTTCACAGTTCAAGTGCATTAATAACATCTGCTGGAGCAGCAGTGCAATCTACAATGACAGGGTGATAACCAGGGCATTCGTCAAAATGCATCTTCACCACAAACATTCCAGAATGACTTACTTATGTCAATATACAAAAAGCAGGGCAATCATGATAACACAATGAACGTGGGAAATGTATGTGGAGCGAGGCAAGGGATCCTTCTGGATGTTTATACCAAATAGTAAGGAAATAAAATCAAGAGAAAGGAAGTAAAGGCTTTTCCAATCTGCTGCTGAAATACGTTCCACAGGATATTTGAAACATATAGGCAAGCATAATGGCAAAAGAATACTAAAGGGCTGAGATGTGTATTGAATCATGACAGAAGTAGGAAGACAAAGCAGAACGCATAAATTGTTAAATACTTCAATTTTAAAAATCCAAGGTGATAGATCTATGAAAAATGAAGCAGTGCAGTGTTCAGGTGAGTGACAAAAGTGAAAGCACAATTAAAAGTAGTCCAAAAGAACGGTGGCTGTCAGATACACCACAATATCATTATTTATATTGGGAAGCATTTTATGTGTGTACAATGTTCCAATATACTGCTATCACCAATGTCCACAGTGAGACATCCCAGCACCGTGTTTACTCAGCAACATCACGACTTAACTCAAGGGCCCCCTGGACATGACCTATCACAGGGCAAGGCATCACAGCATCTCGAAGAGTACCCTCTACTCTTCAAGGGGGTTGGAAAGTTGAAGGACACACAAGTCACCCTTCAGAAAAACAAAACCGTCAAGCTGGTAACTCAGAATCACCGCAGAGTTCCAGTACACCTCTAACCGATGGTAGAAGAATAACTGAAGAGCCTACTAGCACAAGAAATCATTGGGCCAGCTGAAGGATCAAGTCTGTCAGTGTCCCCCATTGTGGCCGTGCCAAAGAAAAACTCACAGGGAATACACATTGCATCAACATGTGTCTACCAAACACAGCCATCAAAAGGGAATGGCACCCAGGCTCTCACCTGAATGACATGATTCAGGACTGATGTTAAATGAGGACATACGTGAGCTGGGAAACGGAGAACTAATTATTGTTGTGCACATCTTGTCCCGGAATGGCATGCGGCAGGACCCAAGCAAAGCCGAGACGCTCCGCACAGCACAGCCTCCAGTCGATGTTGCAGACGTGAAGTCCTTTCTCCGTTTGGCAAGCTATGTGCTCGATACATGAAAGACTTTGCCACAGTGAGCAACCCACTTCGAAAACTCACCAGACAAGGGTAACCATTCCTATGGTCATCGCAGTGGGACAAGGCCTTATCAGACATTAGGCATGCTGTCACAGACATGGACAGCCTCGCCTACTTCTAGACGTCTCTCTTCATGGAACTTGCAGTGGACACAAGCCTGGTAGGTTTGGTAGCCATTCTTGCCCAACAAAACCTTGGAAGAGACTCACCGAGGTGCATTGTTGCGTATGCAAGCAGAAGCCTAACAGATGTGGAAAGGGTATAATCCCAACCGGAAGAAGAGAGCTTAGCAGTTGTGTGGGCATGGGAGCACTACCACATTTTCATCTATAGGAAGCCATTCTCAGTCGTGACAAACCACCAAGCATAGCTCATGATATACTGCAACCCGACCTCAAAAATGTCACCATGCATCTCAAAGTGGGGGATACACTTGATGAATTACAACTTCAAAATAGTGCACAAACCAGGGAAGATACACAACCCTGATGACTATGTGCCGTGAAACCCTCTGCCGCATGTGAAACAGACATTCTCCATGCTTGAAGAATACCTCAGTTTTGTTCTGCGAGAAATCACACCTTCTCCAATAACGAAAGAGGGGCTGGCACAACAAACAAATGGCTGATGTCACACTGGAAGCAGTCAAAAAAATAATTTTGCAACAGAGGTGGAGACATGTGAACACCAACTGACCAGTCAATGAAGAGGTTCGGAGAGAAGAAATACTTGCATTTAACCAAGTATAGGAAGAACTGTCTGAAACAGAGCGTGAGATACTTCTTAGCCAGGTAACAGGATAGTCATAATGCAGAATCTTCAGTGGCAGACGGTCAGCCTTCCACATGAGAGCCACAGGGGAATGGTAGCAATGAAGAAAATGTATGCTTCCCTGGCCTTGACTGGCTGGTAGACGGCGTGATCATGGACAGTCACCTCTGTCAGGTCACAGGAAGACCATTAAAGCCAGAGAAACTATGCATGTCTGACCTCCCCTCTGTGGTGTAGTCGACACAGGCCAATGACTTTTATGGGCCATTGGACACCAATGGATACCTACAGGTCATCACTAATGAGTATTCTCGCTCTCCCATAGTGTGCCAAGTGTTGTTGACATCGTCAGCTCCTACACTGCCAAATCTGGATGACATATTTGCAGCCTAGGGCAATCCTCTGACGCTTAAAACAGACAATGGGCCCCCTTTTTCAGGAGATTAAATTTGCAGGTTCATGGCCTACCTGGGAGTACACCATAGGAAAATAACCCTTTTATGGCCTCAAGCCAATGGCATGGTGGAACGCTTCATGGGCAACATAAAGAAAACGGTCCAACAAGCCAAGCTGGCACAGATTTCAGTCGGCCTAGCCCTGTGACAAGCACTTCAGGACTATCGCAACACCCTGCAGAGCTCCACGGAGCGGTGCCCCTCAGAGCTGGTACTGGGAAGGACAAGCAGGAACCGTTTGCCCCAGCTGGAAGGTAAGGCCCCACCAGAGCACAGGGATATTGTCCCGCATGACCAAGAGGCCAAGAGGAAAATGAAAAGACAAGCTGACACACGGCATGGTGCAACAACAACAGAACTGAAACCTGAAGATCTGGTCCTTGTGCGCCAGCTCCAAACACGAAGTCAGATAGTCTTTATTCCAGCCAGCCACTGAAGGTCACAACGGTCAAAGGACCAATGATCAGAACAGGGATGGGATCTTACTCCATCACCAGGAACAGCTCAGTTCAAAGAATTTAGGGACTCATTTATGAGGCCTTTACGCTGCCGTTGCGTCTCTTTTTGGGACGCTTCGGCGGCATAAAAAAGGCGCCACATTGCCCCATACTTACAAAGTGACGCATCTAGGTAAGCCTGGGCAAAGCACTACGCTACACTCGCGTAGTTGGCGAAGTTTGCGCTACTCCGCACTAAGCAAATTGCACGTAGCACAGTGCAAACACGAGTAGTGTAGTGCAGCGGTCATTTTTTGCTTGCTCGCAGTCCTCAACGTCTAGTTGGTGACCGCGAGCAAGCAAAATGACATCCCGGTGAGACGTTTTCCTCGTTCGCGATCAGCAACATCAAGATGCCGATCCCGAGCGTGGAAAATAAATCTCCCGGCGAGCTACTCAACGCGGGGAGGTCAGGTTTCTCATTGTGAGTGGTCGAGTATGCTCGCGACCGCTCGTGATGAGAAACTACCAGTCCGCTTTGAGAAAGCTGCCGCTCAAGTAAAAATCTACTCGAGTGGCAGAAAATTACTACCGCTTGCACTGTGCAAGATGCAGTTTACACTGATTGCACAGTGCGGACAAGCATCCGGCACTGTGCAATCAGTGTGAACAGCATCTCGCACAGTGCACTACACAGTTTGCGAAGCTACGCATAGCTCGCGTAGTGCGAAGTGCACTTCGAGTAACTACGCGTAGCGCTACTTCACAAACTACACCCAGGCTTACATCTAGGCAGATGCGTCACTTTGTAAACCCAGCGCTACATTATACCTGCATCAGGTAAAATGTATGCAGGGTGGTCGTTCCGGTGCAGAAAAGGCTTGTAGAAGTGTTGCAGTGAAATCTGTGAGATTTTCCAGTGACACTTATACGGCCTCACTGTGTCAAATCCTGACGCGGTGATGCAGGTCTTTTCACATGGGGCTTGCCCCATGTGAAATAACACATTGCTGGAGTTGCATCTGTTTCTAGACACACTAAAGCAATACACCATTTTTGCGTCAACAGATACGTCAGGATTCCTAACGTATCTGTCAATCCTTGCTACAGTAAATATGGCGCATCCATGGTGTCGCAAGGAGGGTGCACTGAAAAGTTTTTTACTGCAGCGAAGCAACACTTTTCTCTCCCTCTCAGTGGAGAATGTACTTATTTTTTCAACAAAGGGGGGAGATGTCGTAAGACTGGATAAAAGTGGGAACTAGGACCCTGGACACATGGGTCGGCAGGGGACTGGACACCGGACACTGCTTTTGTTTAGGAAGGGGTGAGGCAGGAACTGGACACTACTTGCGGTGGGTACATGAGACAGGAGGGATGTGCCTGGATGAGCGGGAGTGCTAACCAGTAATAAAGAAACTCCCACACTTTTATTTGCCAGGCTCCTCGTGACGTCAATTCGGGGCCTGGGCAGTGGGGCACGACAAACACCTTTGCAATTTTTTGCAAAGGGCGTGATTTGACTAAAAAGCTGGTTCAGGATGCACCTCTCTGCCTGAGAAAGTAGAAGATGCTCTATTTTTATATTGTTTCACAGCCTACATTGAGAAATCAACAATGGGATCCGTGATATGGTGGGAGAAGAAATTCCGGAAAAATTCATATCTACCATAGTTTATATAAGAAATAGCTCTGCCAAATTACGCATTATATGAATATATGAAATGAAAGTGCACAATCGTAATACATGAAGCCTAAACAGGCTGTTATACAGTAATAAGCATAAGTAAAGTGAATGCAAACAACATTTGACATACATTTGCAATAAATAATTGAAGACCTGTGGCGATGTAAGAATGTTGAGTGGGTGCGTGAAATAGTGGCCTCCTAGACAAACAATGTGTCATTTCATGACAGGTGAATAACCATCAACAAACAATCCGAGTTACAGTCACCTCAAACATCTATCATTAGAGCTAAATTCTTAGGGGCTGATTTACAAGCCCTTTGCTCCACTTTTGCGTCACTTTTCCCATGTTAAAAGTCACGCAAAAGTGGCGCAAGGGGCTTATAAATCTGCCCCTTATTTCCTATTAGTTTGCAGTTCTAAAATAAAAGGTTATCACTGACCCTGCTGCATTACCCTGACTTTTGTCTAATGTAAGAACACCCAGAAAATAAAGTGGTCGATTCAGTAACTCTTCGTGCAACCATGGGCGTAACACAAGCTCCTGCAGCCCCTGTGGGGCAGGAGGACCACGGGCCCTTCTGGCCATTCCTAATCCACCAGGGGCCCCATTCAGACAAAACCCAATTAATATCTGTGAGATATGGGAGAATAAGGACTCCTCTTCACATTTGGCGGGGGGCTTGATTTTGTTTTATGCAACCGCAGGTAAGACAAGCAGAACAGTGCCATGTCTACTATGATACGGTGCTGTTTACGTTTCTGCCTGCACTGGCACACTTTGGGCTGCCATGGACAACATGCACATTCTTGCACAAGAGCGCAAAAGTGTGTGCATAGGTGTTGGAAGTAGGGGTGTGGGTGCTGCAGCACCCCTTAAATCAACATGCTAGAGTTCAGGAGGTGAATGAGCAAGAAAGATATTTGTTATTCTCACATTTGCTGTGCATTCAAAGACAGGGGTCAAATGTCAGGCCATGTCTTCTGAACAATTGCTGTATAATCTTTTAACAAGGAGATTGTTTTTACCTTTCTTTCTCTGTCTGTAGAGTTAGAGGATTTACTAAAGTGAACTCTGACACTCTTGCTGTGTTACAGGGAGTGTAAAAGGAAAGACTGTAGGGTTTTCGTGTTTTTCTAACACAAAACTGCCTTTAAATACCTGTAAAATAACTGCTCACATATTTCCAAATTACAGCAGTTAGAAAAGTAGAAATGAATCACATTTGTTTTGTAATTCTGACGTCTGATGTAAACAAAGATTTTAATAAGATGAAAAAACTTCAAAGACACTTTATTTGGGGATATCTTAATGGTCAGTATTTGCTGAAAACTGATTTCCACACAATATCCTTTGTGAGCTATACAGTTTTATCAGTAAAAACTTAATGTCAGTGTGAGTTGTGTGGCCACTTCAATGGAAAATATGTTTTCGGAAATGATGCTGCATTTCACAACATGTTTTAGTGCTTTCTTTGCTACAGTGTGCTCCAAAATGCACAACCAGCTACCTACCACACTATTACCACTCTTCAGCTGACTGTGCATGACTCGTTTGTTATACTTCTTCTTTGTGTGATGCTTGGATTTTTCACAATCCCTTTGACTTTAGTGATGAAAACTTGAGGACAGCACCACCACTCTGAAAATCGTTCCAGCACCCGTGGTGGGTGTGTTCTGTCAAGCATAAGTTTTGTACTCGAAGAGGATATTCCCAGTGTAAAAATCATTCCTTAATTCTTTTTCCACGTGTATGTGTGCCGTACAAGGACACACACATGCAAAGTTGTAATAGTTTGGAGAAAAAATAAAGCATTTTCCCAAGTTAACACTAGCCTCAAAGAGGTGTTATATGGTAGTAGATAGGGATTTGCTTCAGACACCACAAGTGAGCGAATGGGAATGACCATCTACCATCCATGGGATGTCCCCTTGACACAAAGTAATGCAAAGCACACGTTTAGTGCTGGGAAGCAAGCTCCAAATAAACATGTTGTGCTGGTTTGTTTCCTATCTGTGACTCAAACCAAGGTGCAAAATGTTAGCAAATCTGCCCTAAAGTTTGCAATTTCAAAATCTATGACCAGACAATATGCAAGAACAGAAGGATCCTGTTAGGTAAAATTAAATACACCCACAACGTTTTGTAGTGTGGAGCGTGAGCATTGTTTGGACTATGGGAAACAAGTAGTGTGAGAGAACATACAAGATTAAGGTTCATCTTTAAAGTAAAACAAGATGAAAAGGTCTCAGCCGAAGGCAGAGAATCGTCAAGTGCAGAGGAACGAAAGGGGTAATGATAGCCATCGCACAGGCGATACAAGTTTGATGAGCTGCCAGTGATAAGAGATTCATAGTATACTTTTTTATTTTTTTTATTTTGCTTTTGCAGAGATAACAACAACAAACAGCGTATGGCTTGCTGATTACACTACTCATTTGCCCCATCATTAGGTAAATTGACCATTGCAGTTTTACAGAGTGACAGTATTACTTAGGTTAGTGATCAAACATTCCCCCCATCTGTCATAGACTGATCCCTCGATCTCCGGTAGTTCAGAAGCGGTTCCCAAATGTCTTTGGGCCTTGATGTCGTTGGCAGTTCCTCTACATAGAGTTCTAGGTTCTCCTTACAGTACACCAGGTCCTTTATCCATTGCTCGGGAAGGGGTGCCGCCCTGCTCTCCCAGTTCAGCGCCACCCTCCTCTTTGCTAGAAGCAATGCAATTTTTTTGAATTTGCCAATTGCACCTCTTTAGATGAGGCGTTTGACCCAGGAGACACGCTTGTGGGCTGCACTGCATAGTGGTGGCAGTCATGATCTGAAGTCAATTTACCATCCCCACCCAGAACTCGTATACACGCGATATTCCCACGCTAAATGCATGAAGTCGAATCAATGACAGAATATCAACAACCACAATATCATGGTCCCAAAATATCAAAACCTAAATATCGATATCAAGAATATTGACATCCTATCTACATCATGGTAAGTACAAAAATATCAACAAAAAAATATTGTAAAAAATACCGTTGTTAAAAATATTGTTTTTTAAAAATGCTTAAATAATATTATAAAATAAATAATACATATAAATAAAATAAATAGTTAGAATTATTATAAAATGTTTAAAACTAGAAATCATAAATATAATGTAAAAAGAAATCAACATACATATATATAGAATATAATATTTACACTTACAGAATGTTAGAGACATATTAAAAATTATGAATATATATATATATATATATTATCTACTGGCGGTCGCCAGTAGATAGTTATAGTTAGGACCACGTTTCCATAGGAAATCCGCAACATTCTATTTTGAATAACTTTGGCGCCGGTTGACGAATCCTCGCGAATTTTTCAAAATAGGTGGGGCGCTACGCTCCGCTCCTACCCTGAAAGTCTCGGGGGGATTCGTCAAGCGGGGGCTGAGATAAAAGGGGGGTCCCAAAACGCGTTTTTCCCATGCATTTTTCCATAGGACCTTTAGACACAGCTACAGCCCGAACGGCTGAACAGAATTACTTGAAATTTGGCAGAGAGGTAGTCCTCAGGTCAAGGAAGTGCCTTTTGTAGGTTTGGTGTAAATCTGTTCAGTAGATCCTGAGAAAATAGCATTTAAAAGCATATATATATGTGGGCGGAGCCTAACCACACATCTCATCCTGAGATCTGATTGGCTGTCAGCACTTCATCCAAGAAGTGTTGGCAGCCATCTTGGGACCAATATACATGATAGCACCTCATTAAAAAGCATTGCAGTTAATAGAAGGTTTTAAGACTTTAGTTACATTATAAATCATTTGTTGATGGTACCATACTCATTTTAGGAATTGTGGTATGTTCTAAGGTGATTTCATCATGTGAAAAAGCCTTCTGCTGGGAAATCATGAATGAGAGAAAAATATTTTCTCATGCTTTTACCACAGAGGTTTGGAAGGTGATCTATAGGCTAAACTGAGAGCTTATTTTCTGTAAATTCACATTATCTTTCTCAGTCATGTGAGAATGAAGTCTGACATTCTCAGTAAAACATGTACATCCAACAAGGGCAGAGACTGTCAGTTGATTCCTTTGTGTTCTACTGCAGCTTCCCAGAGTGTTCCAAAGAACTACTAGAGCGCTAACAGTCCTACTTATGATAAACGTATGGCACACCTGAAGCCATCTTGCTTGGATTAAAGTGGTAACTCTTAAAACATTTAATTTAAAAAGGAACAAAATGAGGGGGTTCATTTTTCAATAAAAAGTATGATTAGTGCTGCAGAAAGAAAAATTAGGGCACATTTTGAGTGACTTCTCAAATCCTCTTCTATTTCATTAAAAAATTCTGACATGCAGACTGAAACATGCACTTTCAATACCAGCAGCAGTTTTCCCTGGTGAGCAGTAGCTTTACTACAGTGATCTAATGAGCAAAAAGAGTGCTAACATTCTGAATTTATGGCAAATGTGTGACACATCTGAATGCCTTCTTGATGGAATCAAAGTAAAAAACTGAAAGTATTTCCTACTGAGGAGACTGCAGTAAATGAGGAAATTAGGAAACTTCATAACAAATAAGTCTCCCAAGATGGCCACCAGAGACAAAAGAGCCCAAATGTAGCCCAAATATCACCCAGATGTAGCCCAAGTATAGCCCAATGACAGAATGTCCCAGAATGTTCTTAAAAACAACTAGAGCGCTTACTGTCTTCATTATGACAAAAGTATGGCACACCTGAAGCCATCTTGATTGGAATAAACTGGTAACACTTAAAACATTTAATTTAAAAAGGAACACAATGAGGAGGTTCATTTTGCCATAGAAATTATGATTAATGCTGAAGAAAGAAAATGAGGGCACATTTTGAGTGACTTCTCAAATCCTCTTCTATTTCATTAAAAAAATTCTGACATGCAGACTGAAACATGCACTTTTAATACCAGGAGCAGACTTCCATGGTGCAGTAGTTTTACTACAATGATCTAATGAGCAACTAGAGTGCTAACATTCAGAATTTATGGCAAATGTGTGACATATCTGAATACCTTCATGATGGAATCAAAGTAAAAAACTGAAAGCATTTCCTACTGAGGAGACTGCAGTACATGAGGAAATTAGGAAACTTCATAACAAATAAATCTCCCAAGATGGCCACCGGAGACAAAAGAGCCCAAATGTAGCCCAAAATCACCCAGATGTAGCCCAAATATAGCCCAATGACAGAAGTGTGCAAAACACTTATTATTTTGTGTTTTTGCAGTGTTATATAGTGCAGACTTGTCAGGTATTGGAGTGCTTTACATGAGCATTGGTTACATCACACAAGAACACATTCATTTTGGTTGTAGACATGGGGAGACTAAGTGATTTGACCAGAATCACAGAATGTCGAGCTGAAGCAGAAACTTCAACCTGGTTCCCCAGTTGCAAAGTCTGCAGTTCTGGAAGTAACACCACATCATCTCCCCTAAGTGCAACATTTAATCAAGTGGTCAACTGGATAAAAAAACATAAAGATAACAAATAATTTAAAAGTGCTTTGTCGCTATTTGAAAACTCAGAAAATATGTCCTTATTTTAGCCTTTTAGAGCACTAACCATAATTTTGATGCCAATAAGAGCCTCTCATATATGTAATTTCTAAAGGAAATGCTCTAGGTATTACAGTTTTGATTACATCAAGATGATGTCAGGCGTTCCACACTTTTGTAATAAATATAGAATGTTAGCAATCTAGTTGTTCATTAGGATACTGTTGAGAGGCAGAGGCCAGGGGCACGGACTCTGAAAATTGAAGGCAGGTAGGAGGGTGCAAAGGCAACAATTTAACCACACTGAGCAGGCAGGAAGGGCCGTGGAAGCACAACAGACTATGGAGGGCAGTGGAAAGGGGGGCAGGGGCAACAAACCAACAATACAGGACTTGCAAGAGAGGCTGTTGGAGGCAAGATCTATTACGGGTCAAGGAAGCTAGGGGCGGTCCCCAGATCCCCGGGAGCCACCACAGAACTGAGCAGGAGAGTGAGTCAGGGACAAAAGGGGCACCTTAATTTGAGCCGGGGTGCCTAGGAACGCTTGCTCCAAAAATGAAGAAAACAGACATATGAGACATGGAATTGGAGGCAGAATACAATGGCAGTTTAATGAGAAGATGCAACTTCAAAGAAACCGCAGAATAGAGACATAAAGTACAAAATACAGAATCCAGATAATCATACAGCTGTCATGATATTCTCTGTATCTCAATTAATGTACTGACAGAGAGAGAGAGAAAACACATCTATAAATGCATCATGAGAAACAAGTTACACCAAGGAAAATGTTACCTAGGAACACTCACGTTTACTCTTAGAGCAAGCATTCCTGCAATTACAATACAAAATCTTTTAAATGCAAAAGTAAAGAGAACAATGGTTAAACATAACATGACATTTCATATAGGTAAAATAGAATAAGATACTTCAAGCAAAGCAGAGCAAGACATTTTAAGCAAAGGAAGACAAGAGCTCCCAGCTCTTGGGGAAAACCTGCACTGCCTGTTAACCTACATACAGACGGCGAGGTAGTCCGTCGATATCTGTGGGTGCTCCCTTTTTATATCATTTTGTGGGCTCCTTTGCACGCTACATCTACCTACGTATGCTACCCAAAAGCTTCGTCTGCAGATTTTACCAGACATTTCGTCATTTACCCACTTAATGCTGACAATGGACTGGGTGAAAAGGTCAGTCTCTCAGGCCAATCGCTTATCGTAAGTTCCATAGAGCAAGCAGAAAATAATGGGTATTGTACGGGAATTCAATATATTCATGTATAAAATCTCCTCAGTTCTCCTAACTTGACGCTCTGCGGTTGCCACTTCCTTAAAAGCGGGAAACCTGCCCAGGAAGCAAGTACCAGTCCAGGATGCAGCCTACTGTATGTCGACAGCTTCAGGGGGATGTTGAACTTTGATACCGAGCACGGAGCACTCGGGTAGGGTGGGGGCTACTGGTTTGGAGCAGAAGGCCTCGCAGACCTGCCTTCAGACTGCTATACACTAAAATTGCAGAGCTATGGTCAATTTAACAAAGAGGCCTACATATTGAACAGAAGGGCCTACACAGGGGTTTTATACTGGCTGAGTGGTAAGGATGTCTCAGGATAATTATATAGCAACACAGGACCCGCTGGTCAATTTAATACGGCCTACAAATGCAGCTGGCAGGGCAAGGACAAGGGTCTCATACTTCAGGTGTGGACAGAACGGGCCAGGGGCCCCCTGTGATACAAAATCTACCCTCCTTCAAGCCTGTGGCAATGTAATAGACCATTGTGGGCAGAAGGAAGAGGCAATGGTAGTACAACCATACATGCCAACAGACCCGATTCAGCCAGGAAACGTCCAATGTTTTTAAGCTCAAATGGGCTTTATTTGATCTGTCTCCTGTCTACAATATCCTCTTTTTCAATGTAACTCAAAGGGGAAAATCAATACCCCAGTTTTTTTTCAAAATCTCCCTCTTACCAAGTTCAAAATGTTCGCAAGTATGGTACATTGGATCATGGAAGGAAATGGGATAGGGACATGGACTTGGATAACAGAGGACAGGAGGGACATGGAGAGGTGCACCAAACTGACCCTGCAGGGCAGGCATCAGGGTTTGCAGCAGCACAATACACCACACGGGAGTGCAGCACAACAATCCATAGAAAGCAAGAGGGAGGGGACAGGACCATGCACATGGACAACAGAGAACAGAGGGGCAAGAGGCAATGGTAGCTAGCTGACCATAATGGACAGACAGGAGAGAAAGCTGCAGCATAACAGACCATAAAGGGCAGGAGGGACGGATCAGGGGCATTACAATGGAACAGACAAGTCAGGAGGGAGGGAGTAGGGCTGGGGGCAAGGGGGCAGGGCAGGAGCAGCAAGATAGCCATGGAGGTCAGGCAGGATGGGCACTAGAAGCAAGACACACCATGAAGAGCAACAGTGAGACTGTGATGGCATACACACAGACCATGGAGGGAAGGTGGGAGGGGGTCAGGGGCAGCTAACTGACCACACAGGGAAGGTGGGAGGGGCCATGGCAGCACAGAAGACCATGCATGGCAAGTGGGAGGGTTAGTGGCAGCACAATGGCTATGATGGGCAAGAAGGAGGGTGGAGGGGCATGCACAAAGGACGATGGAGGATAGAAGGGAGGGTCAGGACCTGTGCACAGACAAGAAAGTTCAAGGGAAGGGACCTCACAACAGACCACACGGGGCAGGCAGGAGGAGCAGCTGCAGCACAACAGACCAGGGAGGGCAGAAGGGTTTGGCAGTACAATGGACCATGTAGGACAGGAGGAAGAGGATAGGGGCATGGCATTTGGACAGGCAGGGTGGAGGTGACAGGGACAGGTTACAGTCATCTGACAATGCTAGGCAGGTGGGAGGGGAGTGGCAGCTCAACAGAACACTCAGAGTAGATAGGAGTGGCAGGTCCATGGGACATGGTGGGCAAAAAGGATGGAGCAGGGGCATGCACAAAGACATCGGAGGGCAGGGGGAAGGAGAATAGGGGCAGCAAGCTAAGCACAGAGTTTAAGCAGGAGGTCAATGATGGGGCATAGAATTGGGCAATGGAGGGCAGGAGGAGTGGACTGGTGCATCATACTGAGGGCAGTGGCAGCAGATCAGACCATGCATGGCAGGAGGGAGGAGGCTAGTCCATGGATTCACACAACAGAGGATAGGGAGGAAGGGGATGGGGCAGCAAGCTAACTGTTCAGAGAAGGCGGGTATTAGGAACTTTATTGTTTTTAAAACATTGTGTCTGTGCGAACTACTTAAAATATGAACAAGTATGCAGCATAATCTCACTTTTATTCAGGAAGAAGAGGACGTTTGTGACTGTGACTCCGGGCTCACTTGGCAGAAACACCCCCTGACCCTCCACCCCCTATCGCAAAATGTAATGCCCGTGAAAAGGGTAGGTGAACACAGTGTTATATAGAACATAGTCCTGAGAGCACGATTGAAAATGAAAACTAGATATAGTGTATGGTATAAACTATGCACCAAAAAGTGTGATATAAGATGAACCGGGCGTGAAATATAATATGCAATACATTGTGCGCAATGACAGATTCATTGGAGAGCGCGAGATAGCACAGGCACTAGCGCGTGCTATGCGATATGCGCCTTGGAGTGTAATATGCACAGGGCAGTGTTGTGTAACCTAACTAGTCTCTAAAGTTGTAATATAAAATATGTGCTGGGGAGTGTAAGGTTGCATATGCACTGTGACAAAGATATGGATCCCAGATTGTAATATGTATGGCATAGCACTGTGCGTTATAACATAGGCATCGAGAAAGGCACGTTAGATGGGGCAATATAACCCGTGCGAAGACAAGTGTGGCATGACATATTCACGAGGTGGTGTTACAGTGCACATGGGCTAGAGAGTGTCATAGCATATGCACTAGCTAGTGGAATACAACACAGAGGTGTGTGGCACACGGCAGGCAATGGTGGGTGTAACACAGCATTGGGCTCTGTCAGGAGCGCGCTGTGACTCTCAAGTGATGGTCGTCCCCTTTCCAGAGAGTAAAATAAAAAGTATTACACATCCGGCAGTGGATGTGTGTTTTATTAACCGTGAGGGGGGTTTCTTGCATAGTTTTGGTCGAATTTTTGTCGAATCCCCTTTGAATGGCTTGGTGTGCATGTGTATTAAATGTGCCCGTCAATAGCTACCCAAGTTTGTATAAATAAACGACAAGGGTGTCTACCGGGATTAGGCACGGTAGGGCATCAGACATGTCAGAGCTTCACTAGTGGTGTAAATACATTCCACGTGGATGCATTGCATGCATAGTCGCCTTGTAATGAATATCACGCAAATCGTCATGGTGATAGGTACGTACGGTTTGTCCAGCATGTCCTAGGTGTGTCTATAAATATATATTTTTTAAAAATAATAAAAAACAGTGGCCGGCCCTGGGGATTGGGGTCAAAAAAATATAATTAGGAGACTGGCCCTGGGGGATGGGGTCATCAGGGCCAATAAATTAGAATAAGAAGGGGGACCAAACAGCCCCCCTTCTTAAAAAACTAAAATAAATAAAAGACTGGCATCGTGCAGGAGGCCATGCCCCCTCCGTGCAGCACTCTGCAAACGCGCCCCCAACAGGTATCTCCAGTATGCGCCAGGGAGCTGCGCTGCAGCCAGGTGTTCTGAGGCCAAGCCCCTTTTTACACCTCTCTGCAACGCAGCTCTGTGGCGCTTACTGGAGGTACCTAGTGGTCTAGTTTGACCCTAGGGACCCTTAGGATTCAAGGGGACTTAATCTCTCAACTTAGAACAGCCACAGGGCGCGTTTACACAGTGGTGAAGGGAGGGGACGGGGCCTGAGGTGACGTGTGCAAACACGCACTATGGCACGTTTTAAATTGGGGATATAATTTCCCTTCAATACTGAGGGCCCCTGGGGGCTAACTAGCCCACCAAGTGCTTCCAGTAAGCGCCACTGAGCTGCATTGCAGAGAGGTGGTCCAGGCCGTGCCACTTTTTACACCTCTCTGCAACGCAGCTCTGTGGCACTTACTGGAGGTACCTAGTGGGCTAGTTGGACCCCAGGGACCCTCAGGATTCAAATGAACTTAATCTCCCAACTAAAAATGGACACAGGGCGTGTTTACACAGTGGTGAAGGGAGGGGACGGGGCCTGAGTTAACGTGTGCAAAAACACCCTGTGGCCTGTTTTAAGAGGTAGTTTTAATCCCCATGCCCTCTTATATACTAGGGGCTTACAGAGGAGGTCATGCTAATCACAGGGGGACCCCAACGCATAATGTTCCCTAGTGTATGTAGGTGTTTTCACTGTATTCTAAGTGTCTTTTAACATAGCACTGGCTCTAGGACTGGTTAGTCAGGCTCAGTTACCACCAGTATCCGTCTGAAAAAGTTGAGGGTACAGGATGATTTTGCAACAAGGCTTCTTTCTGCTCTTCTTTTTGTTCTTTCTGCACGTTATCCTTCTTCCTGCACTTATCTTCGTATTTGAGGACTTCTGTTGCTTCTTTCTGCACTTCTTTTGTTTCTTTCTGTGCATTTTTTCTTCTTTCTTCACATGTCCTATCTCTGTAGGCATAGTTAGAAATTAGCATTTAAAAAACCTTTGAAATTCACAGAAAAAACCATAGGTTTCAGGCACGTTATAGTTAGGAATTAGCATTTAAAAAACCTCAGAAATTCACTGAAAAAACCATAGGTTTCAGGGGTGTTATAGTTAGCTGGACTTTTCACTTGTACAAAACCATTGAAATTCCCCCGTTATAGTTAGTTCAGCTAACTATAACTCGGGCGCCCGCAATGCACTGCTGATGACGTCACATATTACATCACTCATGACATGGTCAGTGACATCACTCATGACATCACTGATGACATCTCAAATGACATCACTGATGACATCACTGATGACATCATCCTTGTGATAGAGTGGCAGACCTCCTCTCACCCTAATATAACCTTTGATACACACATTCAAAAATAGAGACTAAAATTTTCAAAACAATGGACATACCAATACCAGTTACAACAACCTCTTCAGTAATTCTAAGATCCACATACACATCCACTCATTCACCAACAGTCCTATACAGTCACTCATACATGTACTCACTCATCATATGTACTCATACACCTATACATCCTGTTACACAATGCCACTCATCCATAGAGTTACTCACACACATAGTCACTCATGCTAATAAAGAATCAAACATACATTTACTTGCATATACAGTTATACACACACCACCATACTTACTTCTACGGAAACTTACACATACTTAGTCTTTTAAACAATCACTTATAGAAACACATACTTATTCATACAGGAACTCTTTCAATCTCTCACTCTCACATATACTCACATATATACACCAATAGTCACATATACTAGTTTACAACATATGTAGTTACTCATAAAGACACTACTGAGACAGTCATTCACTCACTAACACACCCATACACACACTCATCCACCCATACAGTCCTGCACACATGCTGTGTTCAACACATACAAACAGTGAGTCACTCATTCATGCACCTATGCACTACGTAATACCCCCCACCGAACCATGCAGACACTCAGACTGATACTCAAAAAACCAACTAATAACCTATATAGACACCCATGTAGCTACTCACCAACCCATGCAGCCACTTATACACAAAGTGAGAGACTGATACAGATATTTACATATTTAAACATTACTCACTAAGCCATGTATTCACTATGATACACTTAATCAGTCAGTTACACAATCAATTTTTCAAAAACAAATCATCCATTTAGACACTTATATACCCATTTATTCTTCCATCGACCTTGAGATATACATATATAAAACATATTTAATTTTCAGAAAAACACACATTCACTGGATGATGTCATCAGTGATGTCATCAGTGATGTCATTTGAGATGTCATCAGTGATGTCATGAGTGATGTCACTGACCATGTCATGAGTGATGTAATATGTGACGTCATCAGCAGTGCATTGCGGGCGCCCGAGTTATAGTTAGCTGAACTAACTATAACGGGGGAACTGAGGCAGAGAGCGAGGAAACAAAAGACCTCTTATGTATGGGATCATTTTACTTTTCCTGAAGGCCAGCAAAAGGTAAATGCACCCTTAGTGACTTGTAAGCTGTGTAAGCGTGTACTTTCAAGAGGTAATCCTGACAGGAAGTATTCCTTTGGGAATCATACCATGATGAGGCACCTCAGGGATGTACACAGAAGGACACATGCTCGACTTACTGGAGGTAACCCTTCAGTAAGTCATCCAAGCACATCCACAGCAGCTCAGCCTGGACCATCATCTGCAGGGCTGACTCCTTCTTCTGCAGGTCAGGTGAGCATTTCATCTGTGGGGGGAGCATCTCCTTTTGCTGGCCCTCTGGAAATTAACCCTCGATTTCTGAGGGTTGATATTCGATGTGCCTCTTGTCATGATCTAATTTGTCATAGGGAGACCAGTGTTTCCCTAGTGAACCTCAAAATAGATCAGCACACTTGTCACAGAGACTAATTTTCCCATTCTTTCTTTCCTCTCTCCCTGCATGAACACAACGGCTCTCTTAAGAGCCAACCTTATCTTTCATCTTTTTTTTATATATGTTTTTAAAAACGTTTTTTTTTTTTTTTTTACCGTACGCGTACGGTGCGCGTAATTTTTTTTTTTTTTTTAAAAACACTAAAAATCAATTATCACATTACAAGGTCTTTGAGACACTACAATTATTATTATTGACTTACCATACCCACTCAAAAAAATATTTATTCATTTGTTTTTAAAAAAAAAATTTGATTTAAAAATGGTTCTAGTTTTCGAAAATTTTCTATATCAATCTGAAAAAAAAGAAAAAAATATTAATATTTTTCAAACATTTTAAAATACAGTACACGTATTTACATATTTACCCAAAAATATTTTTGCCTTATTTTTGCTGTTTTCAGAATATATTGCATTTCACTATAAATTGTGAAAGCAATTGCATTCATCATTTAACAGCGGGCAAAAAAAAAATAACAATCTCAAAGATTGTATTAAAAAAGCCCAGAATCTCTTCTCACTTAAACTTAACATTACAGAAATGCATAATATTCTAAAAAAATATCATCAAAAAACAATACTTATTTCTTTAAAATACCATCTGATATTTTTGTTACAGAAGTATAATCACAATATTATATCTCAAATAACTCCACAATACATCTGATTCCATTTCCTTTAGGCCAAATAGTAATTTTAAAAAAAAATTTCGATTAAATTTACAATGGTAATCCAATAAAATTCTAAAGTTTAATTTGTCCAGATCTCACCGATTCTCTGTAACATTTTGGTTCCCGAAAAATTTATTAATAATTTATTAAGTCCACAATAGAATTGGTTACTTTTCCGCATGGCCAAATAGTAATTTTAAAAATCTTTTTTGAAAAAATTTCCAATGGCACTCCAATAACATTCCAAAATTTAAATTGTGCAGATGTTACCGATTTTCTCTAAATTATTGGTTTTTGTAAGTTTCATAAAAAATTAAAAAAGTCCACATTACAATTGGTTATCTTTCCATTAGGCCAAATGATAATTTAAACAATCTTTTTTTTTGAAAATTCCAATGGTAATCCAATAAAATGGTAAAATTATTTTGTCCAGATCTTGCCAAGTCTCTCTAAAATTTAGGTTTCAGGAAGATTAGATAGGAATTTGCTAAATCAAAAGGCAAACGTTGTTTGAAAATCAATTGGGAATCATTACACAGTGTCCAGCCTTTTTCACATTTAAGATAAACTGTGTAATGTCCAGAAGTAACAGTAGGTCCTTCATGGAAAAATATATGCAACAGTTACAAAAAAAATAAAATATCAATTGCAACTTCTTCTTCTTCCAGTACTTGAAGAAAATACATCAAAAATTCGTGTGCATCTTGCTGTTCATTTTGAGAAAACTGTGTTCGTCCTGAACACACATCTAAAAGTTTTCTAATTTCAGTAGCACTTTCTATTTGAGTTTTATCATTACTCAGCTTTTGAAAAAGGAGACTCAGCTCAGAACAGAATCTTTTTCCCTGATTTACTATTATCTGCTCTTGCAAACTTTCCAGATAAAATGCAACATTCAGCACTACATTTGCGTAGCAGTTGACACCAGAGCTATTTTCAAAATGACATCCTACAACCTGTTCTTCTTTTTCCTTACTCTTTTTGCTTGCAATTACATCACTCCTCTTTTTTTTTCTTCTGTCTACATCGTCATCACAGATATTCTCATTTCTCCTTTTACGAGAAACTACACATTTCTCCAACACAGGATACTGACCTAAATGAGGAGCATAGCTTCTTCTTAATCTATTATACTCCTTTACACAATTTGTATCAGCACTAACTTTTGAGTCATCAAAGTCTATCATGAATAAACCTGATAATGTTTTCACTCGTGACAAAGCAACATATGCCATACCTTCTTTGAACACAGTTGAACCAATGTTCACAAATGCGCAATCTACAGTCAATCCTTGAGACTTGTGAATAGTTACAGCATATGCTAGTGAAAACGGAAACTGCTTCCTACGTACATATAAGTCTTTCACAAGCATGAAACGAACTGTACAACGACAAATGTCTTTAACTTCTTCTATCTGATCAAATTTTATTTTTAAACATTCAATTCCATCTTTTTTCTGATAATTAATAAAACCCACAACTCTTCCCATAGCTCCATTAACTAAACCTTTTTCAACATCCAAATTTCTCCTTAAAAATACTCTACAGTTCATGCAAACATATAGATTTTTTTCTAATCCAGCTGTTTTGGAGATGTTCTTCTCTAGTGAATCCAATGTATTGTTCAGTGTGCCTGTTAATGTGACAGTAATTCTTCCATCCTCAATTTTGTCCACTGCTTCCAATTTCCTGATCTCTTCCTTTTCCAATTTCAAAAGCTCCTCATTGAATATTGAGCATTCACGTAGAGTTGGCATTAAGCAGATGACACTTTTGTTTTCTGCAATGTTCTTGTATATCTTCTCTGCAACTATTTCTTCCTTTGGAAATAAATTATGTAGCAGCCGACTCTGTAATGCTTTTTTGCCAACTTCTGTGAGTAGTCCAATTCTGATATCTTTCAGAATACTTCCATATTCTTCATCGCTTGCTTGCCTCATATTAGTAGTAAGTTCCTTGTACTCAAAGAAGGACCAAATATTTGTATTTCCGATGCTTCCCAATGACTTCTTCGTGTCTTCATGTGTGACAGTATTAAACACTGGTTGTCCTTTAACTGGAGTAAGTTGCAAAAGATCTCCAAAAACTATGACGTGTTTTCCACCAAATAACATGTCATAGTCTGTCTTCAAAATTTGCTGCATTCTTAAATGCACAAAGGCAAGCATTAAGTTTGATACCATGCTCACCTCATCAATAATGAGAACTTGCATCTTCTTCAATACTCTTGAAACTTCCAAGGATGCTTCTCCAGTTAGCTTGTTGTATTGTATTTTGTTCTCATGCTCCACTGGTAACATTAGCAAACGATGTAAAGTGATTCCTTTTATGTTATATGCTGCTAACCCAGTTGGAGCAGTAACCACACAAGACAAAGTTGAATCCGTTTTTTGCTGTAGGTAGCTTCTGATGACTTTTATAAGGAAACTTTTTCCAGTTCCAGCTTGTCCGCTTACATACATCCTGATTGGATGAAATGATGTGCATGAGCACTCTTTTTTTTCATGTAGAAATCCGTGATCAATTTTGCTTCTGATCTCTTCATAAATTTGTTGCTGCTCTTGATTCAGTTGTCTTTCCAAATTTTGTAAGTCTATAAATTCTTCTTGAGCTTGATTCATAGCCGTTTCCACTTCATTCATGGCTATTGATGCTTCATTTTCAACGATTGGTTGTCCTAGGGGATCTTGACAGAGTGTTCCTGAACTTTGGCTGTCTTGAGAACTGTCTCTAGCTATTTCTGCTGCAATTGTAGTTTCCTGTTCAATTTCTTCATTTAACATTTGCAGATAACTTGAGAATGTACTGCATTGTATGCTGTCTTTGCAAGCATTAAAAGAATCTTCATAGCTTTGAAATTCTCCCAGTAGTTCATCCTCTGTACGCCATGGTTTAAACAACTGTAAAAGAGCCAAGTAGTAAAATTCCTTCTTGTCAGTAGTGTCGCAACTCAGCTTCCTGTGATTTATCAAACTTTCTTTTGTTTGCTTCACCAAACATCCTTCCTCACCAACGACTTTATATTTTCCATTGTTGATGTCTTCTGCGGCTTTCCGTGAATAAATGTAGTTCTGCAGCACTTCATAGAGACACATGTTCTCCAGATGTTGACTTCTCTTGGGATAATATGTGTCCAACATGTTTGATTTCAAAATATCTGTACTTTCTGGGTCATTCTCGGCCAAATATTCAATTTCTCCAACAGATTTCAGTACCCGATTTCTCATTGCTGCAAGGCCTAAACTTGCCCAAAATATTCTTCTTGACTTCGAGTAGAGACTTGCAGAAGATAACCTATCTGAACATTCGTAGGATCCAATTTCTCGATGCGATAACATCTTCAAACTGAAACTGTACAGCTTCTTACTGACAGTCTTCTCGTGAGAAATCTCTTCCCACATTTCCTTCAATTCTGTTTTTTCTGATTTCGTAATGTAAGACGTTACATATCGAGCAACAGCAATGGAATTGTCAGCTACATACTGTATATCCATGTTAGCATTCCACATGGATAAAATGACTGGGTTGTAGTCATTTATATTTTTTGATTCTTCTTTTCTTTTTAGGTTGTAGGTATTCTTAGGTGATTTTCTTGTGATAGTATGTCTCACAGCTGACATAAAACTGTTGACTCTTCCATTTGAAAGAACAGGTCTAGGAAATCCAAATCGACATTTAGTGTAGTATTTATCTTTGCTCTTGTATTTCCGTCGACAGTATTTTCCACACCGATGACTTTGGAAACGTAAAACTTGCTCCTTTAACTTTTTCTCTTCTGTGCTTTTTGGTATAGCACATGTTGCATATTCTTCAATGAAAGATAACACTGCTTCATCAGTATCTGTTCCAAACTTTGGGGCATCCTTGATCCACAACAGCATATGAATATGAGGAGCACCTCTTGCCTGGTACTCTTTTCTCCAAAAGAAATCTACTACTTCTCCAAGAGGTGGATTTTTTTTATTGCAGATGAACGACATCATAGCCTCAAATCTATGATTGAAATATCTGCAAACATTAACCGGATCCAATGAGCACAGTTCTCCTGCTGTCTTGTATTCGATGTTTTTAATGTTTGAATTTGCCTCTCGTAGAAAATCCAGTAAATCATCCCAAGCGTACTCGGCACAGCTTAGGGTAAGGAACCATGTTGGTGTTCCTAAATTCCGTAACATGCATTTTAATTCACCATGACGTCGGTACCAATATTCATTTGTCCCACGCTGACAAGCCATCAGATTGATCAGTTGTGTTTCCAAATGATCATCTCGGTGCTGCACTTTCTCCATAAAATCCTTAGCAGACACATTTTGTAAATGTACTCCACTTTTTAAAATGCGATTTACTGCATAAGACAGTGCAGACAAGTCGCTTTCAAATAAAAGATGGAACAAATAAGGAATACTTTGTCGAAATCTGGGATCTTCAGCATATAGTCTTGTAGTCCGATACTCAGAAGCTGGAATCTGTTCCGGACGTTCATCGTATCGTCCTCCTTTTCCTTTAGGAAACAGCTGGGGAAAACATCGAGCTTCCAAGCTCTCCTCCCATACACTCACGGGAGTTCCTTTTGCTTTCTTCATCTGAAAGAGATCAATATTGTCTCCCATAACTTCTTTTGAATGAAGAGGATGTATGCTAAAATGTTCATAAATTTCTTCTTCCTTTGACTTGTCCACTTTTTCAATTTGGCCAGTTGGTGTTTCTGTGTCTTCTTGTAAATCTTCTTCTTCTATATAAATTGATTCATACCATTTGTTATTCCTTTTCAAATACAAATTTGCTCTTTGTACTTTCCGCACATCTACCAGCTCCTGCCAAATCTTCTTATTCTTTGTAGGTACACCATTAACCAGAATAACTAATGGTTCAGTTTCCAAAGTATCCGCATCAATAGTTTCCATATTTTTTTTCAAATCCAAGGGCAAATACACCACTCTTCCTTTTAAACCTCTCAGTAAATCAGAAGGAGGTAATTTACCAGTTTTGGGCTCCATACGTACTATGGTCTGGAACGGATGAACACATTGAATGAGTATAGACTCATATGTATTTAATTCAGAAAGTTCAGCAGGAATAGCATCCAATTCTAAATTATTATGTACAGCTCTGGTTGGCATTCTATTTTCCTCTAACTTGTTGTAACAGTATTTACAAATACGCTGATCTTCACCCAAATCAAAACAATTTTCTAGAAATATATATGTGGCAAAATCCTTCCACTTATAATTATCTTCATTTTCACTCTTTCTGTAGAGATCAACATTCCTAGTTTGTTTTCTATAATGAGTTCTGCGGCAACAAATACAAGTAAAATTTGGTCTTTCATTAGAGACTATTGCAAATTTTGTTATGTGATCATTAAATGTGTTACTTACAGAGGGTTCTACATTCTCTTCCACTTCTTCCTCATTTACTGTGTCCTTCTCTGCACTGTTTTGTTCAGGACCAAAGTAACAAAACTGAATTTCATCAACAACCTTCTCTACATCTGATACCGTTCCTCGGAACAGAGCCCTATTCAATTCATTTAACTTTATTGCTGGACTTTTGGCAAAATACAACCGTCTCACAAACTTTCTCATTTCAGTATGATGAACAGCCAGCATCCTAAAATGATGGAAAACACTATTGCACACTTTTCTAGATAGACAAGCCAGAGAATGACCCTGCAAACCAGTATTCTCTCTCACTCTGCATGGATCCAGACTTTGAAGCACCTTAATCTTCTGTTTTATACTTTTTTTACTATATTCTCTTAGAAACTCTTGAAATTTGTCAATAGATTCCTGACGCACAGTGCAAATACTACTACAATTCCAAATGTACACTGGGGCTTTAGGACGTCTCCCCATAGCCTCATCTGCCATCACTTGTACCTCATCTCTTGGAACCATTATCTCCTTCTCCATTATGCAACCATTTTTTACTTCGTAAGAACGACCTCTGGTGTCAACTGCATGCAGCAAACTATTACTTTGAAAATAGCTCTCTTCATTAAAAAAAGGTTCACTACTTGAACTATGCATCCACTTTCCTAAAAACACTTTACAAAAGTTTGTTCTGTTCACTACTCTTTTCCTTTTGCTATGTGATTTCAGTACATTAACCATTTTGTCTAATGTACGCATCCTATTCAAAATTAAAATGAATAGTTTCCTTTTTAATTCTAATGCCTTTGCTGCAATGGCTTCTATTTCTTTTTTTCTTTTATAAAACTTTGTCTTTTTCTTATATTTCTTCACATCCTTCATCAAATTGGACATAACTCTTCTCTGAAACATGTTTCTACGTATCTCTTTAAACGCTGTTTTTCTATTTATATAAATCTTTTCAGTTGCTGAAGGTATATTTGCATTAACTAAATTCTCAATTTTTTCCTCTCCTTTTCTTTTCAATACATCCTTTCCAGTACAGACATTTTGTACATTTTTCATTCTTTTGAATATATTTTTTAGAAATTGTTTTTTCTGCTTACCAGAAGATTTTTTCTTTTTCCCAACATGAGCATCTTCTACTAACTTTGGTCCTCTAGTTGTCTTCAAATATAGGTTTTTTTTGTGCGTTTTTTGAACTCTGGATTTTGTAGGCATCTTAAATTTTGTTCACTGCTCTTCAGCAATACCTGAAAAAAACTAAAAAAAAAATTCCTTTATTTAATTTAAATATATTACTACATTTCTTTTCACAATAGTCACAAAACGAAATTTCTTTGCCAATTTGAATGCACACTTACTGCTCTTTTTTTTTGGCAAGTGAAAATCACTTTTACAGACTGACACATTATGAAACCACTTTTCAGATTTTTTTAAAAGCCGATGTCCAGACTGCTTTTTCAGACCACCACCATGTGTATCCTCGGTGACTGCCTACACTCCAGCAAGGGCAACCAGCCTTAGTGATGCTGAATGTATTTGCATTACAGACTGAAACCTCAAAACCCCACTCGCTTGTAAATACTGTGCATGATTATACATGGAAAGGAGCTGGGTGTGTGCTAAGAGTCTGCTTCTGCACCAAAAAAATCGCTCCCCCTTTTTCCTACTAATGCAACTGTGAAATCACCAGAGCAAAACACAATAAATCTCTGCCTGTAATTCCTATTTGCACACAGAGTCATGTTTTCACATTAGTCACAAAACGAAATTTCTTTGCCAATTTGAATGCACACTTACTGCTCTTTTTTTTTGGCAAGTGAAAATCACTTTTACAGACTGACACATTATGAAACCACTTTTCAGTTTTTTTTAAAAGCCCATGTCCAGACTGCTTTTTCAGACCACCACCATGTGTATCCTCGGTGACTGCCTACACTCCAGCAAGGGCAACCAGCCTTAGTGATGCTGAATGTATTTGCATTACAGACTGAAACCTCAAAACCCCACTCGCTTGTAAATACTGTGCATGATTATACATGGAAAGGAGCTGGGTGTGTGCTAAGAGTCTGCTTCTGCACCAAAAAAATCGCTCCCCCTTTTTCCTACTAATGCAACTGTGAAATCACCAGAGCAAAACGCAATAAATCTCTGCCTGTAATTCCTATTTGCACACAGAGTCATGTTTTCACATTAGTCACAAAACGAAATTTCTTTGCCAATTTGAATGCACACTTACTGCTCTTTTTTTTTGGCAAGTGAAAATCACTTTTACAGACTGACACATTATGAAACCACTTTTCAGTTTTTTTTAAAAGCCCATGTCCAGACTGCTTTTTCAGACCACCACCATGTGTATCCTCGGTGACTGCCTACACTCCAGCAAGGGCAACCAGCCTTAGTGATGCTGAATGTATTTGCATTACAGACTGAAACCTCAAAACCCCACTCGCTTGTAAATACTGTGCATGATTATACATGGAAAGGAGCTGGGTGTGTGCTAAGAGTCTGCTTCTGCACCAAAAAAATCGCTCCCCCTTTTTCCTACTAATGCAACTGTGAAATCACCAGAGCAAAACGCAATAAATCTCTGCCTGTAATTCCTATTTGCACACAGAGTCATGTTTTCACATTAGTCACAAAACGAAATTTCTTTGCCAATTTGAAAGCACACTTACTGCTCTTTTTTTTTGGCAAGTGAAAATCACTTTTACAGACTGACACATTATGAATCCACTTTTCAGATTTTTTTAAAAGCCCATGTCCAGACTGCTTTTTCAGACCACCACCATGTGTATCCTCGGTGACTGCCTACACTCCAGCAAGGGCAACCAGCCTTAGTGATGCTGAATGTATTTGCATTACAGACTGAAACCTCAAAACCCCACTCGCTTGTAAATACTGTGCATGATTATACATGGAAAGGAGCTGGGTGTGTGCTAAGAGTCTGCTTCTGCACCAAAAAAATCGCTCCCCCTTTTTCCTACTAATGCAACTGTGAAATCACCAGAGCAAAACGCAATAAATCTCTGCCTGTAAATCCTATTTGCACACAGAGTCATGTTTTCACATTAGTCACAAAACGAAATTTCTTTGCCAATTTGAATGCACAGTTACTGCTCTTTTTTTTTGGCAAGTGAAAATCACTTTTACAGACTGACACATTATGAAACCACTTTTCAGATTTTTTTAAAAGCCCATGTCCAGACTGCTTTTTCAGACCACCACCATGTGTATCCTCGGTGACTGCCTACACTCCAGCAAGGGCAACCAGCCTTAGTGATGCTGAATGTATTTGCATTACAGACTGAAACCTCAAAACCCCACTCACTTGTAAATACTGTGCATGATTATACATGGAAAGGAGCTGGGTGTGTGCTAAGAGTCTGCTTCTGCACCAAAAAAATCGCTCCCCCTTTTTCCTACTAATGCAACTGTGAAATCACCAGAGCAAAACGCAATAAATCTCTGCCTGTAATTCCTATTTGCACACAGAGTCATGTTTTCACATTAGTCACAAAACGAAATTTCTTTGCCAATTTGAATGCACACTTACTTCTCTTTTTTTTTGGCAAGTGAAAATCACTTTTACAGACTGACACATTATGAAACCACTTTTCAGTTTTTTTTAAAAGCCCATGTCCAGACTGCTTTTTCAGACCACCACCATGTGTATCCTCGGTGACTGCCTACACTCCAGCAAGGGCAACCAGCCTTAGTGATGCTGAATGTATTTGCATTACAGACTGAAACCTCAAAACCCCACTCGCTTGTAAATACTGTGCATGATTATACATGGAAAGGAGCTGGGTGTGTGCTAAGAGTCTACTTCTGCACCAAAAAAATCGCTCCCCCTTTTTCCTACTAATGCAACTGTGAAATCACCAGAGCAAAACGCAATAAATCTCTGCCTGTAATTCCTATTTGCACACAGAGTCATGTTTTCACATTAGTCACAAAACGAAATTTCTTTGCCAATTTGAATGCACACTTACTGCTCTTTTTTTTTGGCAAGTGAAAATCACTTTTACAGACTGACACATTATGAAACCACTTTTCCGTTTTTTTTAAAAGCCCATGTCCAGACTGCTTTTTCAGACCACCACCATGTGTATCCTCAGTGACTGCCTACACTCCAGCAAGGGCAACCAGCCTTAGTGATGCTGAATGTATTTGCATTACAGACTGAAACCTCAAAACCCCACTCGCTTGTAAATACTGTGCATGATTATACATGGAAAGGAGCTGGGTGTGTGCTAAGAGTCTGCTTCTGCACCAAAAAAATCGCTCCCCCTTTTTCCTACTAATGCAACTGTGAAATCACCAGAGCAAAACGCAATAAATCTCTGCCTGTAATTCCTATTTGCACACAGAGACATGTTTTCACATTAGTCACAAAACGAAATTTCTTTGCCAATTTGAATGCACACTTACTGCTCTTTTTTTTTGGCAAGTGAAAATCACTTTTACAGACTGACACATTATGAAACCACTTTTCAGATTTTTTTAAAGCCCATGTCCAGACTGCTTTTTCAGACCACCACCATGTGTATCCTCGGTGACTGCCTACACTCCAGCAAGGGCAACCAGCCTTAGTGATGCTGAATGTATTTGCATTACTGACTGCAACCTCAAACCCTTAAAGTATTCCTTATTTTTACCAGTACACCTTAATTTATCATGAAAAAATAGTCCATATTATTTTACATGTTCCTCACATTTAAATTTCCCCCAAAACAGAAAATAATAAACACAACTTCAACAAAAGGAATTCCAATTCTATTATTCATTTCTTAATTTACCATATACATCCCCTCTCAAACTCATAACTCACCTTTAAAATTAGTTAGTTGTGAAAGAAATGTGGCACTCAAACAGCAGATTATCAGAGCCAGGATCTCTGTTCTCTACACCTCTCTCCTCTCAGCAGAACCAGAAAATGGCAAAGTTTCCCTCTATTTTTCCACACATATACATGTAAGTTTCAAATCTCAGTGCTTCCCCCTTTTTTTCAAATGTAATCACACATTTCTATTGGTTGAAAACCAACCCCTTTCTTAAAGTACCCTTCCCCCAACTTGACTTCTGCCTGCTACCATAGCAACAGCTCATGGAACACTGCTGTGTGGAGTTAGGTCAGAAGTTCGCCAAACAATGTTTCAATTCCACAGAGCAAGAGTGCTTGACTTTTCAAACCTTACAGCAAATCCATAGTACTGTTCTTTGGTAACACATTTTTCTGTACCAATACAAAACATGCTTCTATAAATGTACACATACAGCCTAGTTTTTAGTGTAGAATGGTATGAAACAGCCAATCAGTTCTTTTTTTTTATAAAAAAATATGTATGCCTCCATTTCCAAACTGTTTTTCATTTCTTTTTACCATTCTACTGAATTACACCTCCTGAGTGCACCCCGATCTCCTTGAAAGATGTTCACAGTGTGGATTGTAGGGCACAGCTATGTCTTCTGGAGTGAAAAGTATGCAGAGAAAACAGATATGGTGAGAGACCTTGCTTTACCAAATGTAGACATTAAATGGATTGGTCAGAGAGGGTTAAAGTGGCACCAATTGATGCCATTGGTGAAATCCTTCATGCAAATCCAACACCCTGACCTCATAATAGTGCACTGTGGTGGCAATGACCTAGGCACTTTGACTGGGGTAGGTCTGGAAATGCTTATGAAGGACACCTTTGCACAACTGTTTTCTCTTTTCCCTAAAACTGCCTTTGTGTTTTCCAACATATGCCAAAGGCAAAAATGGAACTGGTCCAATCATTTCTGTCCGCAAATTGACAAAGCAAGAAAGCACGTCAACAAATCTGTTTCTGCTTTCCTCCGTGACTATGGTATGGGTGCCATTTACCACAACAACTTGCGTTATGACATGCAAGACATTTATAGAGGAGATGGTGTGCACTTCAATGATGAAGGGAACAGAGTCTTCCTCTTGAACCTTAGACTCTGCATCGGTACTTACTTGTAGGTACCAATAAAAAATCACTTCATAAACACAACGGCTCTTTTTAGAGCCCCCTAATATCTAAACACTTAAATCTGCATTTCATTTCTTTTATTTTATTTTTTTACCGTACGCGTACGGTGAGCTTACCGTACGCGTACCCCGTGATTTTTTTAAAAATCAATAAATGTTTTCTTTGTACTTTTCTGTCCTTCTTTGACCCCCTCACAAATGTAAGGGGGTCTGTAACTCTCCTCCTTGCCCCCTTTTCTTGTTATCACTCTTTTTTTTCTGAGTGAAACACACAAAATGGCGGCCGCCGCTTCCTGGTTTCGGCCGATTAGAATGTTTACTAAGATCTAAGAGCCAATCAGAATCGCGCTCGCGCACGCCACCGTACGCGTACGGTAAGCTTACGGTAAGCGTACCGTAAGCTGGCTCATATATATATTGATTTAAAGGCTATTTTCTCAGAATCTACTGAACAGATTTACACCAAACCTACAAAAGGCACTTCCTTGACCTAGGGACTACCTCTCTGCCAAATTTCTAGTAATTCTGTTCAGCCGTTCGGGCTGTAGCCCTGTCTAAAGGTCCTATGGACAAATGCATGGGAAAAACGCATTTTGGGACCCCCCTTTTATCTCAGCCCCCGCTTGACGAATCCCCCCGAGACTTTCAGGGTAGGAGCGGAGCGTAGCGCCCCACCTATTTTGAGAAATTCGCGAGGATTCGTCAACCGGCGCCAAAGTTATTCAAAATAGAATGTTGCGGATTTCCTATGGAAAAGGGGTCCTAACTATAACTACCTACTGGCGACCGCCAGTAGGTAATATATATATATATATATATATATATATATATATATATATATATATATATACCAGTAAAAGAGAAAGAGTATATATATATAATAAATTAAAATATTAAAATATTTGTATTCTTTTCCAATTACATTTTACACTACATTGACAGCAACAGTTGGGAGAATATTGGATAGCGGAGGGTATAAAATTACTATTCCCACTCCAGGAAGTGCAATAGTAGGGAAAGTGTTGGAAAGCGGGGGGTAATAATTTACTATTCCCACTCCAGGGAGTGCAACAGTGAGAAAAGTGTTGGATAGCCTAGGGGAATAATTTACTATTCCCACTCCAGCAGGTAGAAATGTAGGGAAAGTGTTGGATAGTGGAGTGGAATAATTTACTATTCCTACTCCAGAGAGTGCAACAGTAGAGAAAATGTTGGATAGCGAAGGGTTAAAAATTAGTATCCCCACTCCAGCAAGTGCAACAGTAGGGAACATTTTGGATAGCGGAGGGGAATAATTTACTATTCCCACTCCAGCAGGTAGAACAGTATGGAAAGTGTTGGATAGCGGATGGCAATAATTTACTATTCCTACTCCAGGGAGTGCAACAGTAGAGAATGTGTTGGATAGCAGAGGGGTAACAATTACTATTCCCACTCCAGCGAGTGCAACAGTAGGTAAAGTGTTGGATAGCGGAGAGGAATAATTTACTATTCCCACTCCAGCAGGTAGAACAGTGTAGAAAGTGTTGGATAGCGGAGGGGAATAATTTACTATTCCTACTCCAGGGAGTGCAACAGTAGAGAAAGTGTTGGATTTCGGAGGGATAGCAATTACTATTCCCACTCCAGCGAGTGCAACAGTCGGGAAAGTGTTGGATGGAGGAGGGGTAACAATTCTTTCTTTCTTTCTTTAATCTTTATTTCGATTCAGGGAATCATAAAAGAAAACATACAAATGCATTAAGTAACACAAATTGTCTTAAAAAGTAAAATCTTACAATAATAATATAATACAACTATAAACTAGGATGAATACAATTGCAAATATAGGAAAATTGGAGCATAATCCTAGCCACAGATAAGCAATTTTTCATTTCATTTCAGCAGGTAAATTCTTCTGATATACCATACTGCTGCTAGATACTTGGTAATAGCAAAAACAGTAGAAGAAGATAAATCACTTTTCAGCAGCCTATAGGCATCTAAATGTTGTCTAATGCCCCAATTCCTACAAATAGGAGCAATCCACTTCTTCCTAGATTTAGCGTACATAGGGCAGAAAAACATTAAATGAATATCGTCCTCCAGCTCACTAGAGCATGCAGGGCAATTTTTTAAGGTAGGAGGGTGCCATTTACTGGTGAGTGCTCTAACTGGGAGTGCGTTATATCGCCATTGTAGAAATAGTTTTCTCAAGACGACGGGATTTATATCGTTCAGGACTGTTTCCAATCTATAATGATCCTTAATGGTTACAAAAGTAGTGGTCATTGATCCCAAATTCTCGCTTGCAAGAGATGCCGAGAGATTAGAATTATGATATAGTGCAACAAGTTCTTTGCGAGATATAGTCGCACAGGCCTCTAGGGGATTTGTCCAGTGGGTCCGTAGGCCCAGCCTAATAAATTCATTTTTAACATAGTTGAGCCATGGGATTTTGCCCAGAGCTGGGTGAAGGTAGAGTTCCATAAGTTCAGAGCGATAGCTCAAAAGTTCAGGGGTTGTCCAAAGACGCCTCCAAAAAGTTAAAGGCTTCACACCTAGTTCTTCCCTTAACGGTCTCAGTCCCATATCGAGCCTCAAGGGAAGCAACGGCGTGCTAGGTGGAAGGGCAGACAAGTTCCGTAAGAACTTGTTTTCCGTAGCGGCAATCTCAGGGGCACAATCAATGCCCCAGAGTTCGCCGCCATAAATTAAAGCCCCACGAGCCTGCATTTTGTAAATTTCCAAAGGAGGACCAATCGGGTGAGTCATGGATTGGTTCCATAATTTCAGGATTCCCCCTACCCTTTGAGTTAACTTTAAATTTGATTTTGTCTGGTGATGGGACCAGGTCATTTTCTCATTGAGAGTTAGACCCAAATACTCAAAAGTATGGACTCTTTCAAGGCTGGTTCCATTTATGGTGGGATTAGGACGAAGAGACCTAGGGGGGTTGAAGATCATAAATTTGGTCTTAGCCGTGTTGATCTCCAACCCCTGGTCAATACAGAAGGATACAAAGCCATCCAAGACACGTTGTAACCCCATAGGGGTCTTAGCTAAAAGCAGCGTGTCATCGGCAAACATAATGGCAGAAATGCCAATACCCGCAAGCAGTGGAGCATCTCTATTGGGTACATCATTTAAATGAGAAATGAGACCATTTACATAAAGGCAGAACAGCGTGGGCGCCAAAACACAACCCTGCCTTACCCCTCTTTCGACAGGGAAACTAGGTGAGAGGCTACCATCTCTACCACATCTTACCCTCGCATAGTTGTTAGTATGGAGGCGCACCAGTATGTGCAAGAGAGGCCCTGGAAGGCCTAAATCTTGTAAGACGGTCCATAATTTTGTGCGGGGAACTAGGTCGAAAGCTGCACGGAGATCGACAAAGACCGTGTACAGGGAGCCCCCCTCTATCTTTACTGTTTTCCAGAAGAGCATACACAATCTGAAAATCTGATCAATTGTGGAAACGCTCTTACGGAAGCCAGCTTGATAGTTGCTCAGAATCTCAGAGGCCTCGGCCCATTCCATAATACGATCCAGGATCAGCCTCGAGAAAAGTTTCTGTGCAACATCTATCAGGCTAATGGGCCTGTAATTCCCTGGTAACAAGGGGGACCCTTTTTTGAAAATAGGCACGACTTCGGCGCCTAGCCATGTAGAGGGAACAGGCAACCCATCAAGAATAGCATTGAATAATAATGTAAGATATGGTGCCCACACTCTAGGTTCATGTTTGTACAAATCACCTGGTACCCCATCCAGGCCTGGTGCTTTCCCAGCAGGAAGTTGGGAAATTGCAAGCAGGATTTCAGTTAGCGTGAAATATGCCTGGTCCTGACTTGGTACTGCATATAGTGAGCTCGCTAGGGCAGATGTCGGGCCCCTATAAAGAGTGCTAAAGTGGGTTTCCCAGGCTTCTGAGGCAATGTTATTAATTATAATTGCAGGAGGTTCGGTTGTGCCAGTAGATACAATCAACCAAAATCTCCGTGAATCTCTAGATTTTAGAGAGGATGTTAAATTCTCCCAGTTTTCAGAAGCCCATTCCAATTTAGCAAAGTGTATCAGGGATCTATAAGTCTGTCTCTTGTGTTGAATGTCAGACCTAGAGGCTTTCTTCTTTATGGCATCAAGCAGGTCGCTCTTGGCCGATCTACAGGTCTTGTTATACCAGTTGGGCTGGTTTACAGATCTCTTTTTACAAGGGACTGTTGGATTAAATAAACCAGACAGCGTATGAAACAATTCCTGATGGACAGTAGCCAATTTCTCATAATAGTTTGGAGGAGAATACTGCTCTAGAGTCTCCACTATGTTGTTTAGAACCGAGGCAGCTACAGCATAAACTTGGGATAATTCTTTCTGATTTCGAACCAATTTGGTCCATTTAATTCTCCGCTTATTATTTGAGAGAGTGGCTGAGGCTGATGGCTCCATGTTGGGTGGTGACGCTAAATCTAGAGGGCACAGGCCAGATAGGGAGACATCCAATATAAGAGGATTATGGTCGCTCTCCCCCCTTGGAATGACTTGGAAATCAAGGACTCTATTCCATTCCTTGGCTTGGAGAAAAATATAATCAAGTCTAGCCTCTCTGCCTGGCTTATTAAATGTGGGCTTAGGGGGATTGTCTAAGGTGGTTCGTCCATTACAAGCCCTAATAGAGTGGACCATTGTCAGGGAAGTAATCTGGATAGCCTGAGGTGTCCAGGCCCTCGCCATTGGGCCTGAAACCTGGGGAATATTCCAGATTTCGTCCTCTTCTTGGTTTATTTGGTCCACCAGGCCCTCAAGTGGTTCAAAATGAGAGTTAAAATCACCAGCTATGAGAAGCATTATATGGTCGGGTATTCCAGTTAAGACATTAGAAAGGGCCTCGATCACCCGGGATTCCGCACAAAAATTCACGGGTCTGGCGTATACATTAATCACCGCCAGTTTATTATCTAAGCCCCAATCTAGTATCAAACATAGAATATCATCAGACCCAGTTTCAAAATTAGTAACAGTACATCCCAAGTGAGTAGCAACCCAAATAATCAAACCACCAGAAGGGCGGCCACGGCCACCCCACACCGCCGGAATTGAATAAGTAACATAACCCAATCGATGGTAATCTTGTCTTGCCCAAGTTTCTTGGAAACAACATATTTGATGAAGATCTATGAAGGCTCCCCAAATTGGGCAATCAAGTTTGCTGGGTAAACCGGCTATATTCCATGAGAGCACTTTGTGTTTTGTTATATAGTTGGAAGGAGCTACGGAAGTTTTACAAACGGAAGGCTCGCACAAATTTGGAATGACAGGAGTGGTAGTAGGAACAGGGATAGGAGCAGGAGAAGTGGGCTGGGGATTAGGAAGTGGAAGCACTACAGGGGATGGAACAGAAATAGAGACTTCCTGAGGAAGTCAATCGACTTCCTCAAGACAGGCATACCTATTGAAGGTTGAATAGCCAGAGCACAAAGGCTCATCAAAATGGAAACGCCTAGGCCTACCTCTAGCCCCATTGCCCCCAACTTTAGACCAATTGTCATCCATATCATCCTGGAAAAAAGTGTGAATTGGGGGGTAGAAAAAAGACAGAGGTAGAGAGTTAATAAGGGAGGTACTATTACTACCTGTCCAATTAAGAATATAGGGAGCTGTTAGGCGGTTACTAAAATTGACCAAAATACAGTCACCCTCGATATTCTTTGTGGTGCTACCCAGCCAAGGAACCCTTCTAACCATTAGAACCTGTGACCTAATATTTGGGGGGAGAGGCCTATGCTTATTGAGCCAGTTAATGACTTTATTTTTTAAAGATGCATAGGATTCAGGCGATGAGTTAGTAAGTTCCGGAACGCCTGTTAAAACGACAACATAGGGTGAGGCTTCTGGTGGAAGATTAATTATGTTTCTCCTGTTTGTTAAAGCCATATTTGAATTAGTGTTGGCTCTTGGATCCTTAGGAATTTGATCCGAGTCTACATATTGTGGGTTGGGTACTGTAACTGAGTTCTTAGTTAGGGTTTGTGTTTGGCATTGGGCAGGCACGGAGGATGTATGTTGAGGGGCAGAGGATATCGACAGGAAAATGTTTGGTGTAGGATCTGGTATACTTGGCATAGGATCTCGAATTTCAAGTGGAAGGGTTTCCTTCCTTTGAAGTGAGTTTGGGGGACCTGAGGGAATGAGAAGGGGGGGAAAATGTGAATCCGCTTTACTTGCTTCACATACAGCACACGGTTTGGCTCTGCTCTCTAATACGTTTGCAGGGGCTGTAATGGCCCTTTCTATTTCCTTAAGCCTAATGTCAATTGCATCAAACCTAGCAATCAGTGAAATAAGAAGACCCTTAATAGCAGTATTTACAGTGTCAGTAAGTCGGCAAGAGCCCTCGTCGGGTTCCAAGTCACAATCTGAGACATGTATAGGGGTGTTCGACGTCAATAAGGTTTGTTCCAATGGGGGTTTGAAAATGCCATTGTTGACTTGGGCAGGCCTAGTACATGTTGGAATGGATGCATTAACAGTGCTGGTCTGAGGTCTGTCAAGTCTGGGTTTTTTCCCTCTCTTGGTGGCCCCCACTCGTTTTCTTTTTGGGACAGCACCCTCCTCAATGTACTGTGCTCGATTTGACATCAGGTCCGGCAATCGGGAATGCGTAGTCTGATCAGTAACCTCAGGGATGGGTTGGAGAGTATCTCTACGTGAGGGAGAGCCAGATCTTAGGTCACATAATACAGATTCAATTGTACGATCGATACTGTCCATCAATGCTGCTTGTGAGTCATCGAGGTTTGAAGGGGAGCCAGCAGATGCGATTATACCCAGAGATGACCTGCGCGTACTGGCAATCCCATCAGATAAGCGCCTTTCTAGCATGTTCAGTTCCCCCTGAATTACAGAGTTCGCCCTGATAATAAAATTATCCAAAGTTCCAGATACTATCGATTGGGATCTCGTTACTTTACTCCATGTGTCCATAGTGACTTACTTCCTTAGGCGCGGCGAGACAGTGGAGCAAAGGGACAGGGCCCGGTCCGGTCTTGTCCGTGCTTGCCAATTACTATTCTAACTCCAGCGAGTGCAACAGTAGGGAAAGTGTTGGATAGCGGAGGAGAATAATTTACCATTCCTACTCCAGGGTGTTCAACAGTAGGTAAAGTGTTGGATAGCGAAGTAGTAACAATTACTATTCACACTCCTGCGAGTGCAACAGTAGGGAAAGTGTTAGATTGCGGAGGGGATAAAATTACTATTCCCACTCAAGCAAGAGCAACAGTAGGGAAAGTGTTGGATAGCATAGGGCTAAAAATGACTATTTCCACTCCAGCAAGTGCAACAGTAGGGAAAGTGTTGGATAGCGGAGAGGAATAATTTACTATTCCAACTCCATCAAGTGCAACAGTAGGGAAAGTGTTGGATTGCATAGAGGAATAATTTACTATTCCCACTCAAGCAAAATAATTTGTGCTGAGGATGTTGTACCTTCCAACCTGTCAGTGTTCTGGATCCTCCACGTGTCGACAAGCCCTAGTTCTTTAATCCCACCCCTGATAATGTGGGCTGCTTTAGGAGAGTTTCCTCTCTGTTGACTTGATTTGTCCCTGCTGCGGTCTAGGTGTGGGTTTAGGTCACCCCCCAATATCATTTCTGCTTCTGGCCACTCACGCAGCACATTCAGTATGCCCACAAAATATCCTGGCTCGTCAGTGTTTGGCCCATACACATTTATTAGGTGACAAGCGTCCCAAGTTGTTTGCCATGGACTATAACGTACCTTCCACTCTGGTCTGTAGTAGAATTGATCATTGTGAACGGGATGCCTTTCTTTATGAGTATAACTACTCCCCTTACGTATGATGAATAAGAAGCCAGACGGAATCCAGCCCAGTGTGTGCCCACCCTAGCTTCAGTGTGCCTCATTAAGTGCATTTCCTGAAGGAAAGCTACCTTAATGTTAAGTCGGTCCAAATGGGCCATTACTTGTCTAATTTTTTGGGGGGAGTTCAGTCCACGTACATTCCATGTCACACATGAAAGCGACATGCTATCTGCACCTTCCACTCCAGCCATCTATTTGACCAGATACAATACCCACAAGCAGATGCAAAGTGCTATACAGATTGGATCCCATGTGTAACACCAAGCCATACAAAACATTCCCATAATCCTCCCCTACCCCTTCACCTCCCATTACCCCAACCCTCCCACAAAGCATCCCAATAATGCTGAAGACAGAGTCTCAAAGCCCCAAGCAGTGAACAGTACTTATCAGTTCAAAAGTGGATCTCCCACTGGAGGGTCGTCAGGAGCCCAAACATGCTCCTCAAAGGAGGTGGCCAGGTGAAGCGAGCACCCAACAGCGCCGTATTCTTCACGCTTTTGCCAGCTGTGCATCTTGCTTATTCACCTGTGCACCTTGTTTGATTAATCCGAGTCCTCTGCCTTTTGCGATCGATGAGCGTGTTTTGCTTTTCTAGCTTTTTTCAGAAATTCCTGCACCGCTTTGGGGGAGTTATATATTTTGTGGTGCCCATTATATTTAATCCTAAACCTGGCCTGGCCTAAGCCTGATACTCTCTCCTCGCTGCCTGCACTGTGGCCGTTAAATCTGGGTAGAATGCGACTTGGAAACCCTGATGATTTAGTTCCGGCCTCTCCTGGGCCAGACGGAGGATCACATCCCGATCCCGGTAGTTTAGCAGTTTGGCTAAGACAGGGCACGGAGGTGCAGCCGGAGGTGACCCGTGGGTGCACTAACCTACCAGGACAGAGGAAAAGCTTTTCCAGCCAAACAACTCAGAGAGCATCTGCTCCACATACAACTCCATTCTGCCGTAGGTCAGCGATATGGCGCCTCCGCCTGCAGATTGTCAATAGTATCCCCGGGTGTTGCTGCCCCTGCCAGGAATGTTCACCTGAGTGCGGTGCTGGTCCAGCCGCGCTTCTTTATAGCTCCAGTTTG
The DNA here is from genome assembly GCF_964204655.1 of Triturus cristatus. Classification (NCBI taxonomy): domain Eukaryota; kingdom Metazoa; phylum Chordata; class Amphibia; order Caudata; family Salamandridae; genus Triturus; species Triturus cristatus. The sequence continues at coordinate 324,812,263 of NC_140589.1, forward strand.
TCTGCAGCGTGTGCTCCTGCCGCAGCCGCTCTACTTACTTTGGAGCCCCACCAGGCAGCTCCAGGCAGCGCAGTGCTGCAGGCCCCAACTCGGTTCACAGAGCCAGCACCCTGCACCACAGGCTGATCAGCAGTTGACAGTGCAAGTCGCAGCCAGCACCAGCCCACCGCACCCCCAGGTAGATTCCACAGGCTGGCTATCTGTTTCATGCTCTTTGTCTAGCGCACTGATCAGCGTCTGACGCGGCGGCCCACGCCTGACACGGCCCGCCACAAACTTCACCCGGCCCACAGTAGGTGATAAAATTAGATACAAAAACATTTTTTTATACTGAATCAAAAAGGTTGTTAGTTAGTAATGACTGACGAGACTTGCCTGCAGGTGTACATGGAGAAGGATGAAACTAAAAGTTACAAGTACTACAGAAAAAAAGACTTCCATGCAACGTCAGCAGTATAATTTGTAAAAAGGAAAGGATTAGAAGACAGAAAGATGTAGTAGAAACAATGCTAGATGGACATGCCAGTTCCCAGTCTCATTAAAGAACAACCACACAGGATGTTGCTGGTACAGTAGGAGGACACAGGGGAAAATGTATCTGGTTTCCAGTGAACGTATGATGATTTGGTCCTAGATCAGTGGTTCCTAACCTGGGGTCCTTGGACAATTTACCAGTTTTATCAGACTAATAAAGTTTACATACTTAATAAAGCAGAATGTAAATTTGAACTTTTTAAAATGCTCTAAACGTATAGGAATTTGAAACGTGGGGCTAAACGTGAAGATTCCATCCAATCATGATTCTGGGAACAGCACGATTACAGCAAACAGAATCTAGTATTGACAGTATGGAATATACCAAATCAGGCACTGGTATAGGCCGACAAAGAAAGCATGTATTAAAAGCAAAAAATGCAGTTATATGCCACACTCTTGCATATCATTTCTTTCAGAAATTATACCAAAAATACAAAAGCTTCATCCTTCCCATTAAAATAAAAACTCCAGTTTTGTATATTTGTTTGCTTCTGAAATATCTAAAATATTTTGTAATTTGTTTACTTGTTTGATTTATACTTTGTTGTGTATTTTTGTGTTGTGCTTTCCTGTCCAATAATAGAAATGACTTAGGCTGGGGTCCCTGGCTTACAGAAATGATTCAGTGGGAATGCACATAAGTCAAAAGGGTTAAGAACCACTGTTCTAGATAAATAGATATTAAATTGAGAATTGCTGTCAATTTTGTACATATACCACATTGCACATGTACAAAAAGGTTAATAGGTAAACAATGAGCCCACCTTACAAGAGGCTATAATGATAGCACATAGGGTAGAAATGAAAAATAGAGATGCCAATGAAGTGGAGACAGAGAAAGAAAAACACTTAACCAGACAGAAGATTAGTGCATGAAAAACAAAGACAGCACATTTAAAGTAGTTAGTAGAAAGGAATGAACTGCAAACTAAGGAGAAAATAGAGGTGCCATTTGAAGGGATTTCATTAAGTTTCCTACTCTGAAACTCGAGTGTGGAAGAGTGTGCTCTACCAATGCACCGTCTGTCCACGGTGCATTGGAAGAGTAAAATAAAGCTGCTAGGTGAGAATGACGTGAATAGCAATGAGGACAAAGAAGAAGGAGGCATTGTATTGAGTGTAGACAACAAAACGTGTTTGGGAAGTTCAATGGAATATTAGATTGAATGTGTTGAAGGATATGATGGTGGCAGAGTCTGGCTCCCCACACACTAGAATTTGAAAAGAGGGTTTGGGCAAATAATGACTGCAATTTATTGAAGAGTTTGTGAAAAATCTTTTGTTCTTAGAAATCAATCTTGATGGAGGCATAATTTGTATATTGAGTTACCAGTGTCTGTATTTCGGTTCTAGGATTAGGGTGATGGGCAATGGGCACACACAAATGATACAAAGCAAAAACTGAACAATTTGTCCTAGGTCAGTCACTGATGGTTACAGATGAGGTAAGACAATAAGGGGTATATTCACAAGAACGTGTGATAACTACCTCGAGAGTAGCTTAACGCAACTCTCAACATCACAGCCTATTGTGGGAAAACTACGCCGTGCCAACTAAGTATTCACAAAGCGGAGGTAGCATGCGATAGTCACCAGATAATGTGTCAAAAGTCAGCATTAAAATCAATGCCACGCGGCAAAAATGTGAAACGCAAACGCAAAAAATCATGTGATGAGGCCAATCGCGGTACAAAAATCAGCAGAAACTAGCCACAGGCCTGCAAATCTCATGCGTGTGCTGGGAAAATGCACTATAAAAGACAGAAAAAAAAACACCAAAACCAATTCAAACTGCGTAGCACCATGGATGCACCCGGACCGAGTGCAGAGGACAAGCCAAACTCCACAAGCCCCACAGAGGGCCAGCCACGAACCCCGTGTTCAGGGAAGGGCAAGGAGAAGAGGAAGACAGGGTTCAGTCCGCAGGAAGACAGGATCATCGTCACGGAGGTGATAGAACACCATCAACAACTGTTCGGCACCTCCACTGCGGCACTGGCAACCCAAACGGAAATATGGCAGGCCATTGTCACCAACGTCAATGCAGTCGGAGTGTCGAGGAGGTCAATGGTGGAGGTCAAGATGCACTGGCAAGAAGTGCACAGCCAAACCAAACAGAAACTCGCCGCCAACAGGAAGGCAGCAACGGCGACTGGAGGTGGGAGTCCTGCGACACAGGAGGAGCTGGATGAGCTGGAGGAAATGGTGGCCACAGTCAGCAGTGTGGAGACAGTGGCAGGATTTGGGGGTCTGGACACAGCTCGATCCAACCTGACCCAACAGCAACAGAGTGAGTAACGACCGGGGACTGGGAGGACGGGCAGAGATGGGCACAATGGCACACATGCACAATTATATGTAGCACACTGCACACCCACTATGATCGTGGAACATGTCCCTGATAGCCGTGGCACACTGATGCACACATAGAAACACCAAGTAGCCCCCCGTCCACAATATGCACAAAGGGGGCCCCCTCCCTATCACCAATATCACACACCATGCACATGTGCTGAATCCAGCAAAGCAGCGTCTCTGTGACCCATACTGACTCTGCAAGTGACACTGCATGCCCGATAGCATGGCAGCAGCCAAAAAACATGAGATGGCCCACAAATCGATATGGAGGTGTCCCTGTGCGGATCACATCCGTATAGGAGCAGGTCACACTCTGACATATCCACGTGCACCCACAACCCATGCCATACAATACACGCAGCAGACGAACAATGCACCAGGCCACAAAATCTGTCCGAGAGCCCATATGACCCAAGTCAAAATCAATTCAGCCCCCGAAAAGCACACAATTCAAAGGCACCCGGCCACAACGGGAGAAGGCTACACGAAATCAGAGCTGCAGGGACAACTCCCCCACAATGCAGCACACACACATAGCAATAACAGAACATCAGCAATGATGGCAATGTGGCACAAAGTGCAACACCAACACCACAGGTTCCGCACGTGCATAGCAACTGTTCACTCACATCTGCCATTGCCTGACACTGTGTGATGATAATGTATGGGTACTACCACACATCTGTCATGTAGTCGAAAAACACACTGACTGCCATCAAATAGCCAGCTCCACCAAAACAGTCACAATGTACATTGGCATGCAGTCTGAATGTAAACATCTGCAAATCAAATCTTCAACCTACATGTGTAACTCTGTTAACCTGCATCTCTCCTTTACATTGCAGAGGGACAAGCAACACCTCCTGCAGAGCACACCACACTTCCCATAATTGATGATGAAGAGGACAGTCTGCACATATGTCAAGACACCCTCCAACAGATAATGGACAGCCTCCGCACCCCATCCCCAGGAGCAGGGCAGGCCAGCTTCCCCGAGGTGACCCCACCACCTGCACAGACCACACAGCAGGAAACACACACCACCACGGCTGTCTCCCAGGACCCCCCAATCAATACATGGAGTTCCAACAGCGTGTGTGGGGTTGCCAGGTGGAGTTGGCTGAACAGCTGCGGGTGGGTTTCAAGCTCGTGGCAGCCAAACTCGATGCAATACGTGGGTGTCTGAGTCCCATCAGGGACCGCGTACAGTCCCTATCAGACATCCCCTGTATGCACCATGCTCCATCACAGACCTGGGCTGACCTCGCTGGGGCCATTAATCGAATACAAGAACTGTCTGGTCAGACAAGCAACAGCAATGACACCACAGAATTGGCACAGATGCGGAGGTCAATGGAGACCATGGAGCAGATGCAGGCTGGAAGTATGACTGCCACGGCTGGACACCAGCGAGTAGTAGCTGGGAGCTTCAATGCTCTGCAGTTCATCATCTTGCCATTGCTGTCACTGAACCTGTTCCAGATGACTGAAGCGGGATCATGGACACACACAGCTTCGACTCCTGATGTGTCAGTGGCACACAGTGATGCTGCCCTATCCACCTTCACAGTCTGATGTGTCAGTGGCACACAGTGATGCAGCCATTACCCCGCCACACACACCGGACACACCGGACACAGAACCCGTATCAGGGGAGTTAGATGGGGATGGTTATTACTGTGTGAGGAAGGAGGCAGTAGCATCCATCACCGCCAAATGGCCTGTCCCTGCCTGGTTCTGCCCTATGCATCATGCCCTGGGACAATACCTCCCACTGAACCCCGGAACACTCTGCGACATTCACATGGACCCCGACATGGACTGCCATATCTTCACTGCTGGACAATTACACAGCAATCCTGCTGCGGACTGCACTCGCCCTCTTCCTAATCACTTTTCGATCCCCAAAGGACTCTGGTTGGCCCACCACTGGGCTGCCATGTAATGTGGGCTTGGATGGCCATGTACAGCTCCAGCTCCATCAATCACCTGATTGTGAATAAAACATTCTAAATCACACAGATGTGTCATGACTATGTTCACTCACGTATGGAAGTGTGGCTAGATGTAGGGACAATGATTGCACATGAAGGTACACCCTGGTAACTGACATCCATGCGCATGTGTATCCCTGAGACACATGGACAATTGGATGACTGTGAAGGTGAGTACTAGCTGTGTCCCCATTGCACATCAACAATAATCTCACAACCCCCCAACATACGCACACATACATGTATTGAATAGGGCTGTGTGTAGGAATGACTAAATCGGTAGGATGTCAGGAGTGGTGTCCTACATCATATGTGACAACAGAACTTCACGTCACATACCTACTCACACACATCTGTGTGGACACATTCTGTTATTATATATGACATTGCTCCACAAGGTCAGATGTTGGACACCATACTCACATTGCTGAAGTCACATAAGTGCACAGGTCGGCCAGCAACTATCCTAAAACAATGTCTAACTCACAGAGGTGGAGCTTCCAAAAGGGAACCACCCCCCTTGCAGATGCGTCAGTCAGTTCCTCCCTGTGTAGGGTCAATGCTCATTGTGGCACACGAGTGGACAATCTAATCAACACACATCACAGTTAGACACCAGTGAAGTGTCATAAACTTTATTGGCATGTGCGTGTCAGTAAGGATGAGGCAACGGTCACAACAGGCAGGGACATGCTTAAGACACTTACACGCAGCATGGGAACATGCCGAGGTTCAGAACATGGTCAGGAAAAAATGGACAACAATCATCACGGATGGCAACTGTCTCAGCCCACCTTGCCTTGCTGAATGAGTCATGTGTTGTTTGGCGTCTGCCCATTGCCCCATGTGAGGGGGAACGACTCATGGGATCTGCATAGTGCTCTGCCACCGGAGTGTGCCGATTGTCTGGTCTGCTGACAGTGATCAGGTGAAAGGGTCCGACAGGTTCACTTGTCGTGCTACATTGCCATGTGTGTACTCTCCCCCCCAGCAGTGTGTCCGAATTGATAACGTTGCCAAATGACGCTGTGTTGCTCCGATCATGCGTAGTTCCACGCACATGCATCCAGAGGGCAGACGAAGGCAGGCATGTCCTCTGTTGTGGTGGGATATGTGAGCATTCCCCACGATGCAACAAGCTGTTGGGACCTGTGCTGTGGATGACAATCAGATGTGGCTGCAGGAACGTAGTTACTCGTCCATGAATGCCCGTGCAGCTTCATGTGCAATGTGTTCCAATAGTACGTCGTTGTCGTGTTCAAGGAACACCAGTGTGAGCCAATCCATTAACTGGTCCGGGCAGGTGTGCTCAGCCCACGCCGTTTCAATAATCCGCCACACAGCCCAATAGGGGAGCGCCTCGATGTGGTCACTGCACACGAGGAATTGTGCAATCTCCCATGCACAACTGCCAATACATACGCAGTATGTCAAGGCATCCCATGCACGGCTGTCTCGGTTACACTCCTGTTCGCGAGCCAACAGGGGGCGCAGACAAAAGTCATAGTCCAATTCATCTACGGTTGTGTTAGATAGGCAGACATCCATGGGACACTCAAATGTGCATGTTCGGCAGTGGAACCAGGGCTTGACGCAGGTGACGTAGGCAAGGCAGAAGCTCAGCCGGTAATTGATCGACAGCACTGCCAGTGCACCCAGTAAATGCAGCATACGTGCACGGTACTGGTCTACGTGATGGGGGTTGTGCATGTGCCCGGGATTGCTTGCCATTGCGTTGGTGCATCTCGGGGAACCGGCTCTTCTGAAATGCGGCAGTTGTGTTGAGGATATGTCACAGCTTTGAGCAATGATTCTAATGTGTGTGCAACGTTGGGGAGAATGGGTTGCTGTTTCCGTGAGTGTCATGGGCATCACATGCGGGGTACCTCAGGCAGGGGCTTCTGTGTGTGGGGTGTGGATAAGTCGGATGATTCATTAGCGCAATGCGTGGTGTGGGAGTTGTCCCCATCTGCCATGGCATCTCTCTCAGGGTGTTCCAGCCGCGTTCTGGACCATGGTCAGAGGTGCAGGTGTGCTCCCGCCTTCTGCATTGGAACAAAAGAGCTTTCATCCCTGATGTTTGTCTGACTACCACTTGCGTTTTCCGAATGTGATGTGGCTTTGGCTCTGAGATTGGGACAAGGCCTCGGGCTCATGGTGTATGGATGGCGAGACACACACATATGTTGGCATGTGGAGCCAGGTGCCCGAGAGGCCTTGTGCTGCTTGTGAGATCTCACTCCGTCTCTCTTCCTCGCTCTCTCCCTCTCTTTCCTTTGTTGGGCACATGGCACACCTTCTTCTCTTGGATTTTGTCTTCCAAGCTGTGTCCTACCGATTGTCCAGTGAGGACCCGCTAAGACTCATCCGAATGGTTGTTTTGGCTTTTGATTGAATGGTGTTTTGTGTTGGTGATTGCATTGCTGTATGACTGATTTTCCATTTTCTGGCCACGCATGTATGATGATTTTCCTGCTTGTGTGTCATCAGGCAAAATATTTGTTTTGGGATTTGTGGTGTTGGTGTGCAGTTTGTCCGGGGTTTGGGGTGGGCCCAGGGGGGGTGTTGCGAGCCTGGGTGTGGTGTCGGTGGGTGTTGTGGCCCTCTTGGGTGTCCGTACTGCATGTTCAGTTGCTGGTGGGCATCTATTGTTCTTCATGTGTGGCTATAGGCTGTGCTCCTTTGTCTGGTGCAGGTTATGGTCCAACTTTGCACCAGGTCTGAGCAGGTGTTAATTTCCTCGTGCTAACGCGGCTTATCGCCTGTTTTGTGTTCTTATCGCAGATCTGGCTGGTCGTTGAGAATGTTGCGGGGTGATGCTGTTGCTGCTTTTTGCTCGCGAACGCCTACTCTGCATCTCATTAGCGATAGTTGCTGGGGTCATCCGTGGCGATGTTTGTTGCGGATGCTAACGCCGGAAAAGTGTTGCTGTAGGCTGTTTGCACCGGCTTGTGAATGGTGCAGTAAATTTAGCACGAATTTGGCTGCGTTAAAGTGCTGTTAATTCGGAGATAACTCCTTGAGAATATGGCCCTAAGTTGGAGAAATAGACGTGTAAGGAAAATTTACCTGAGGTGTTCAAAGGTAAATTTGGGCAATGAAAATGGTCCAAGCAGAACATTTTTGTAGAGTTGATAATGCATGGCGGGTTGTCAATGTAAAATCTGCTAATCATTGTATCATTCTAGGAGACCCATTATGTCCTGATAAATGCTCTAAAGGGATTTTATATGTTGCAGACTATCAGAATGCTAAACTATGCTGGAGAACAGTGGTCAACCCAGAGTGGTATTGCGGTCATGACACCACTATCTTTTGATGGGAGTTGATTATAGTAGAATACCATTGGCTTTTTTGCCTGAATGCAAGAGGAAATGGCCTATTGGCTGTTACTGATAGACCTGCGTTTGTAACTCATGACTTGGCCCCCTAGTTTCACTGGTTGAACATTGTATGTATGAAAGTTTTTGGCTACAAGAGAAATTAAGTACCCACAGGCTGCTTTCTTCCCAGCATCTACTTAGGCTTATGGTGTATGCTGCTCCGTAGTGTTTAGTGATAGTGTTGCTGCCGCCTCTTGTCCTTACATGTCCCTCTGTCCTGGGCCTCTGATTCCTTCTCCCTCCAGAATTCATTTTGAAGCCGAGTGCTGGTGCTTGGATTTGGGTGAAACTACAGTAGCTTTTTAAATCCGCGTATGTCATTCCTCTGTTAAAAACACAGTCATTGCCTGATTCCATAATTGGACCTGACTACCAGCCATCTGACTTCCAGCCATGTCTGTCTGCAAATCTTAGCACATTCATCATGCAGGCCTTTTCCATCTGTTCACCCAGGATCTAGGAGAAACATCCCTGTATCCATCAGGACAGGTTGCTCCAATTTAGGGACCAGTTGCAGACACAGCTTTTTAAAGAGCACTATATCCCAATGCAGTAACATTCCACAAACTAGCTGCCTCTCCCATCACTCATTGACTGCTTGCATTTGACCCCGTACAGCGCTTCACTGCCTTTTATATGTGTGCGCTATACAAATACCGTACACTTACATACAGACATCCATTCCTTAATACTTGCTTAACTGTTGTATTTTCTTTCATTTCATAATCCATTATCTCCTCTTCAACTTCTTATGGAGGTCATTTTGCAGCCTGGCCAACTTCTGTCACCACCAGCTGTCTTCTGTCTTGGTTCCATTACTTTTGAATCTAGTTCTCACCATTCTCTTTTTGTTAAGTTCCTTGCTCTTCTCTGTTTCTATTCTTTCCTGTATCTCTTATTTATCGGATCATTCTTTTCAGGTCCTCAAAATGCGACATGTCTTCTTTTCTCCTTTGTATGGTATACCTCAGTGTTCACTGCTTAGGAATGTAGGTTTTATTCTCTATACTATTCTGTTATCTTCCTTTATGTGCTCACTTATGTCACCAAAATCATTTATTTATTTCAGGTGCAGACAAATTATTTTCATACTTGTTCTTACTGTCTCTATTTCTGCCATTGAACCCTGAACATCTGTCAACTTTCTCCACATACATCGTTTCAACCCCAATATTTTCTGCCTTCATTCCACCAAACTTACATTTGCATGGGCATCAACTTTGATTCGGCTGTGTCTTTTTTTAAAACAAATTGCATGGCTTTCACACACAAGTCAATTTCAGTTGTATATTATCAGGAAGAGTCAGTGCACTCAGCCCTTTTCTCATGCTAAATCTCTTATTTAAACCTCTGCATTTATTATATTTTGGATTAATGTTGTTTTATGTTGGCCACAGTATTCGCTTCTTTCTCCTCAACCTCTTCGTCACTCCTCTGTTTAATATTCGTTTTAGCTTTACTGAGTTAGCCCACAGCTTGCCGTGTCTATCTGATTAGCTCTGGTTTCCAATATTCTCTAACTACCACAGACTCCTTGCCATCCTTCTCAAAGTCATTGATCAGCAGGGCGAGGATTCTTTATTGACCATATACTCCTTTCCTTGTGACCCCTCTATTTCTAACTCTTCCTTTACTTATTTCTAAGTTCAAGAATGAGTTGACAGTTTTAACAAATCACCATAAGCAAATGTTCACATATTTAATTCCCACCCTGCTGGCTAGCTCTTGTCAAGGTGTTAAACATTTCTACAAATGTGGGTACAGTGTTTGTACTAGCACTTAAATAAATACATAACATGAATGTATTTAATGATAGGTTTTTTGTTGAATACTCCAGCCTGACACATCCAGCTCACATTCTCTAAACAAGTCACATATTTATCAATGTTTTCATGTTTACCTTGTTGCAAATTAAAAACCTTGAGTGGCCAATTGAAATGTACATCCTGATTCACAATTGCTGTCCACAGCACTAAAAACCTCCAGCGATACCTCCTAATTACCAACACATGGAGCCATTGCCATATTAAGGGTGTTTTTTTTACCCAACTCGATCCATGACCTAAAAGGTTTCCTCTTTTTTACATAATTGCGCTCATCCACTATAGAATCTATATAGCACTTTGGGCCATATTATCAAGGAACGGCGATAACATTATCACCGCTTTAGCGGCAGTTTCCTGCCGCTAAAGCGGCGATAATGGGCTTGATAATATGCCCTAGAGAATTCCAATCGAAGCCCAGGTTCACACCAGAACCTGGGCTTCTATGGGAATTCACAAGGGCATATTATCAAGCCCATTATTGCCGCTTTAGCGGCAGGAAACTGCCGCTAAAGCGGTGATAATGTTATCGCCGTTCCTTGATAATATGGCCCATATTGTTTACGTGGTAGGATGGCTCTCCAGCACAGGGAAGACGCAGAATTTACTATGTCTTAATGTCCCAAACAACTAGCCACCGGGGTCCATATCAAAGATAGGGCACCGAGCCTGGTCTGCGATGTGGCACGCCTTTAACCGGGTGCGCTGGGGACAGACCAGAGCAGCACACCCTCACACAATGAATGCACAGCACCAACACAGCCACAAACCCGTACCTGTCCTGGGTGAAAGAATATCAGTGAAAGATGGACCGGCTTCTTGAAGCAGCTAGCCCACAGATTGTCACTGTGCAGGTGGTAACTAGTCTGCATTTCAAAGGGGGACACAGATCCCTCTGCAGGCAGGTTAAGTGAGTGACTGCACCCACCTTCACAGGGGTGCCTTGTGTTCAACAGAACCCCCTTTCCACCTCTTAAAGAGGGGCGCACTGACTGCCCCACCTCTTTGAGGCACATAGTCAGAGTACCCATGGCAGTTTGTTTGACTTTGTGCCTGCATCGATCTGTAATATGGCCAGGCGCAGATTAAAAGTGTTTCCTCATTTGCATATGGCCACACAATGAGGGAATGCCCCTTAGAGTGAGCCAGCACTACTTGCGCACCAGCATGATCTGTGTTATAGAACAGGTTACACAAGTGCCTAAGTGCCATTTTGTTTCAGCGAAGTGCCCCGGGAGCACCAAAAATAGGCACAAACTCTAATTTCCCCACCCCCGAGTACCTTTGATACTATTGACCCAGTTAATGTGTTCCTCCGAGCCACACACCTTGATTGCTGAACGAGGCACAAAACAAAAAAAACAGCTCCTCCCACTCCTGTACAGTGCACAGTGCGTCCCACACAGTCACAATGTTCATACTGCCACTTCTTGAGAGGCAGAAATGTTATCAGGAAATGCAGAGCTCCTTCGGATGAACAACGAATACGAAACCAGACTGAATTTTAGATGTGACTCCAACACTGCAACAGCCAACCGCCCTCCCCCTAATACATCCAAACCAATGAAAGCATGTACATCAAAGAAAACAAGAAAGATACCCTAGCTGTAACTATATGGCAGCATCCAGCAACCAGCCCAGAATCTGCCACATTCAAAGCAGCAAAGAAGGGCTTGTGTATGAGGCATTGATCTCCTCTGGGCATGGGTTGAAGCTGAAATGTTTTGACACATGTAAAAAGCTGGTGCATTTGGTTGGTCCCTGGACATGATGGACCTGCCTAATGGAAGGACTTTGACGAGGAGGAAGGTGGAAGCGCTAAACGCTCATGCCCTTGGGAGCTACTGATGAAGGGCTTGATGCTTAGAGAAGTTTAAGATTGTGCTCAAAAATATATTTTACCAGGTTACAAATTATGGTGCTTCGTGATTTATGCACATATTGATATGTCTTAAAATAGCGACCTGAATGGCAAATGAGTTTAAAGAATCGCTAGTTTGCAACTTACTAAAAATCACTCTTTTAGCAGATGTGCAATCATTTCCTGTGCTTTGCCCCGAGTGGTGTCATTTGCATTAACCTTGAGTTGGCAAATGCATATGTTCGAGTAAGAGGTGCCCGATGGCATCACATCACTTTGTGAAAAAGGCATCCCGTGCTATTGAAAATGACCTTGAAATCCAAGACAGGACTTGCTTTCAGGGCCGGCTTTACCACTGGTGGCGCCCTGTGCGAAAATGTTTTCTGGCGCCCCCGCCACCTCGCTACACATCCCCTCACCACCACCATTTGACAGTGCCCCCCCCCCAAGTCTCCATAACCACTGTCTCTTAGATTCATTTAGCTTTATAGTACCGCTCATACTAGTTTAAGGCGTCAGAGCACTTTACATCACACCTACATTGCACAGAGACAATCATACGTGTGTAAATCAGTGTATAGGAAACGTTACATAAGACAGAGGCCTACCAGGTGTAGGAGTCACATGTCACCAATACGGGTAGGCAATATAGTTTAAGAGTCATTGGTCTGGAAAAGCACAAATTGCGGGGCATATGTTCAAGGAAGTGGCGGAGTGAGGCGTTAGCCGTCATGACTTAAAGCCTCACTCCGCCACTTAAGAAATGCAAGGCTGCACCATATTTACAACGATATGGTGCAGCCTTGCGTTTCCCCCTGCGCTGGCGCCACACTTAGCAGTGTAGCGCCAACGCAGGTTCCATTGCACCGTAGTACAACGGTGTCTGCATGCAAGGGAAAGATTGTTTATGTACAGAAAGGTCCCCCTTCCTGTACATAAAAAATCTTCAAATGTCATTTTGTCACTTCTATGTGTGCTGCTTAATGCAGCACACATGGAATTCGCAAATGGCATTTTTAAAAAAAGATTGTTTATGTACAGGAAGAGGGACCTTCCTGTACATAAGCAATTCAAGGCTTTTTCCATGTGTGCTGCATAAGGCAGCGCTCATGGAAAAAGAAAAAACGAGGAGAGAAAATGCATTTCTCCTCTTTCTGCCAACTCAAGACCAGGATTTTTCTGGTCTTAATTTTGGCGCTGCCTCCTATTTATGCTGCCCTTGTAAATAGGGGGCAGTGTCAAAAGCAATGGGTGTTGTGGTGTAACTCCCACCGCAACACCCACTGCCAACCCCTTTCACGCTAAGAATTGCGTGAAAGGGGGCCTTATTTACAAGGTAGCGTTGGCATAACGCTGCCTTGTAAATGAGACCCCTATCGCCACGGGAATGTCACAAGAAGTGACGTTCCCATGGTGATAGGGGCTTGTACATATGCTCCTCAGAATTTAAAATGTAACAGCATTGTTAGGGGTTTTCTTTAATAATAAGAATTGATTTCTACCCACATGAACCCTTTTATGCAATATTAGGATAAGGAAAGACTCTGCAAAAAAACATATATCTGTTATATATTCCTTGCAGTTTGCATGCAGCTCTTTGACGCCTGTTAATAGCTCACTGCTCTATAATAGGATTTTAACAGTTAAACTGCAAGTAACAAAAGGATCTCTCTGACAAAAGTGATAACCCATTGACCTATTAATAGTATATGCACTTCTGTGATCTGAATTGGACAAGTTCTTTGCAGCAGGCATGTTAACCTTCTGCGCTGCGCTATGATGAGTCAAAACTTCCACTATGAGACAAAGCTCCGGTCTCTCCAGAGGAAGACCATTAATAACCAGAGTTAACCTGACATGTTTATTGATGCTTGAAAATTTCTGGGACAAGGAAGGTGTAATCAGGTGCTTTTAAAACAATAAACATGGTGCCCCCACCCCCCCCAAGTCAGCGCCCGGTACGGTGGCACCGATCGCACCGCCCTGCTTGCTTTTATGGCAACTCGAAAGTCTTGAACGTTCACCCTTGTGGCTGTGCCTCTAGAGGGGTTTATTAGGTCCATCCTGGGCAACACATGCCAGGCATGCTGTATTAGAGTATGCACTTGAAGCTCCTCCCACTCTCCACCTGTCGGGTTCCTCAGCTCCTCAGGATCGGAACGATGCTCATTATGGTCCACCTCTCGATAGCTTCAAGTCTGAGGGCTATTATACAGATCAGTGAAGCGATCGAGCGAGGGAAGGAAAGGGAGGGGACAGCAGGGAAGGAGACCTGTAATGAGATAAGAATAACACGTTATAAGACACTATTCCTCCTCCCACCACTCTACCCCCAGACCTTGCGTGTGTGTGCCTCTCTAGTAACAGATAACTACCTGTAAAGGAAAATAACGAGATGCGTAATTCATCCGGTGTTAAGTCTTGTGCTTCACCCCCAGCTCGAGGGTCCTTAAGACAAGGCTTCATATCAGATAAGAATTTATATGTACCACTACAAGGAAGAAGACATTATTAGTCACACGCCAAAGCTACACTCAGTTTATTCTCAATATTCAAACATTCCTCTTCCGATACAAAACATACCCAAATGTTATTGGTCAGGGCATCGCAGAGGTTGTATGAGTTCTTCGTGACTCAACCACAATCCCCTGCTAGGGAAACATAATCATAACAGTTTAAACGCAGATCTCTCTTTATCCGCGATGTACAATGAAGTGAGAAACACAAATTCTAATATCAACCCACACGGTTGTGGAACGTTACTGGCCAATGTTCCGTGTTATACCCCACATGGTATCATTAAGAGTCTAGCATGTACTTAAATGCCCAGGATATGGAAATGTATCATACACCAGTATTCGTGCGACTCGCATGAGCCTACACACGTGTGGCTCTCCAACGAGGAGGAACACCAGGTGCTGATTATCCACGCAATGCCCAGCTCTGATTTGTCTTTGCTTGCACCCAATGAATATATCCATGCGTAACCTGGCAGCCTGAAAATCGTTTGTTTCCTCTTGTTTGCCAAGATTCAAAGGAGGACACGATAGGAAATGATGCGGTGCACAACACCCTTACCGCGTCTGCCGGTTGTTTTGCCAAAGGTTGTAGGAGTATAGCAAACTCCTACCGAGTTCTCACCGACAGGAAACACTACCACGTAGCGCAACTTCAATGCCCCTGAGTGAACTGGATGGAAGCACGAAGGAAGGACAATGACCGCACCCAGGACGCGCCGCGACCTCTCCACTCACAGGATAATCGGCAATGCCGCCAGCGCGGAAGTGCTCTTTGAAACCTTCTGCGTCTGCGCACGCATGCCGTGTAACCGCTAACGCTCATGGGACATGTAGTCTCCGAGCGATTTAGCATGATAAACTGGAAGTTTATCAAGTTTTTTCGGTGTCGGCAGCGCGTGTTGCTGACACCACCCATATTTTTCATTGGCTTGTGTCTTAGTCCTTTGTAAATGCAGGCTTCTGATACCTTAATCTGCTTGTTAGTCCCTCCTTTGCACCGCCTTGTAGTGTAGTAGTAGTAGTAACTTTATTCAGTTGAAATAACCATCAAAGTATAAACAAGCAAATAAAAACAAGCACCAACAATCAGTAAACAGGGAGAATAGCACATAAAGCTAATTTTTGAAAGGGAACCTATGTACACCAAAATACAGCAACATCGCAATATCCTTGCAATTTAGTAATATTCCTCCAGGCAATAAAAAATATAATAAAACTCAGAAGGTAAATGTGCAAAATGCAGCAAATACTAAAGTGCAATGTAATTTAAAATATGTGTTACTTCAAAAAATGTGCATACTAAATAGCTATGGGCTTAGTTCTCTTGTTTTGAAATGAATAGAAAGCACAACAACTGTAGGCATCCTATACATTTACAAATGTTGTCCTCAAATATGTGTTGGAGGCTGTTATAAGACACTATTCCTCCTCCCACCACTCTACCCCCAGACCTTGCATGTGTGTGCCTCTCTAGTAACAGATAACTACCTGTAAAGGAAAATAATGAGATGCGTAATTCATCCGGTGTTAAGTCTTGTGCTTCACCCCCAGCTCGAGGGTCCTTAAGACAAGGCTTCATATCAGATAAGAATTTATATGTACCACTACAAGGAAGAAGACATTATTAATCACACGCCAAAGCTACACTCAGTTTATTCTCAATATTCAAACATTCCTCTTCCGATACAAAACATACCCAAATGTTATTGGTCAGGGCATCGCAGAGGTTGTATGAGTTCTTCGTGACTCAACCACAATCCCCTGCTAGGGAAACATAATCATAACAGTTTAAACGCAGATCTCTCTTTATCCGCGATGTACAATGAACCGAGAAACACAAATTCCAATATCAACACACACGGTTGTGGAACGTTACTGGCCAATGTTCCGTGTTATACCCCACACGGTATCATTAAGAGTCTAGCATGTACTTGCTGGAGCGGGTTATGCTAAATTTTGTATAACCACAAAATTTTGCATGTTTTTTTTTTTAATTAGATTAATTAATTAATTATAATCGAACTAATAATTTGTAGTGATGTGGAAAATATTTACCAACCGTATTAATATATGAATTACACGTGGGATTTGCATCTGCATGGCTTAATTAATTACGTGAACTAAACCTTGTACGCATATTAATGATAGACAATTAGAATATTGCATGATATATGTCGCTTTTGTGATGTAATTGGGATTTCTGCTTTATTTAGTAAGTATAAACCGCATTGAGTGTTGCTTTTGCTAGATAAATACACACACATATGGGTATTAGCGAGGGAATACCATTTAATTAGTCATTTCTATGTATTAATTATGTTTTTTGTGTTTCTTTGCTTAAGTTGACCATTTTGGCATATCGAAAGATGGCTGGCTTGGTGCCTAACCCGACTGCCGACACTGAACAAGGCTTGGGTGAAGTGCGCCTGCCTGACAACAGATACACAGTGGCCTCATCCTGACCCCAGATGAACATGTACCCTTCAAGGTTGCTCTGGGATGCAAGCCAGCTTTTCTGAATGAACAATAATGTGCTACTAAAAACCGGATAATTCAAGTTCAATGACATCAGAGACTTTATTTTGATGAGAATACTGTCAGACGATTTCAATGGACCAATCAGAACATTTGAAGACCTGCTTTTGATACAAATTGTCAATGACTTTTACTATAAATTATGGTAGAATAGAGAGGTGGGTGCGGGTTCGTTTCTGGCCTTTCTCGATTTCCTGACATTATGCTGACGGAGAGGACGGTGACACTGCAGGACAGCTGTGAGCCGGAATCTTTGACGGACTGAATTAATGCCCAAACTCCTGATGAACTGAACCTACTAAATTGATGGGCATAGATTTGCGAGACTGCCAGATTTGACATAAAGGACGACATTTAGCCAGAATAGGTAAATATGAATGGCAATTTGATCAAATGAATGATTTAATTTGCAATATTAATATAAATTTGAATTTGAACATCTACAGAAATGAGTTGGGTTGTTTATTCATTGAAATGTGTTAATGAAAAGGTTAATTAGAGAATTAGAAAGTCACTTAAACCTGCAACTAACTGATCCGTCCCGATTTATGAGAGGAATACTAAAGGTGATGTTTAGGGCCTAATGAGTATCAGAAGGTTGTGTAGATTTGTCGCTCATTAGGGTAAAAGTGGTATTTTCCCTCTCATTTCCAGCGCTTGGAAGGATAATCGCCTCTCACACAGACTGATGGTGAGTGAATGTTGGTGTTATGGGCCCCACCAGCGAATGTATGGATAGTGTGTGTGTGTGAGATCTTTGGTCCGCGACAGTAGGGAGGGTTTTTGCACTCCGCGCTGGAGCAGTTTTTCTGGTAGCAAGATGATGGTTGTTATTGTTTTGGTTTAGTGTTTATTGCTTGTACATTGCTTATTGATTTTGGTTATTGATTGGTATTGATTTATGTACTAACACTCTATGTTGAGTTACGTTGAGTTATATGTTGTATGCACGACTTCTGGGATGTAGGAAGTCGGAAGTTTGTAACGGTTCCGTAGTAGGGCAGAGGTAAGCGCTGCTCTCGGGAAAGACGGAATTGTTGTTACCCTGTAGGTACACAGGGGAAACGTGTGACAATTGAAGTTGCACGGCACATTGTCTGGGTTCGATTCGGTAGCATCGTCGTGTGTTGCCATTAGAGACATTTACAGTGTGAGAGAAGTGTGTATGATAGCGAAGGTTACCTGTGAAATTCTGGTCTTAGGTACCAGGGATCCAACTGGCATTCCGATAACGCTTATCACTGGAAAGGTAATAGGTACTCTCTGAGCTTGTTAGAAGGACAAAGGAGAGGTAAGCGCTGCTTTGTTAACATATGACATAATTCTGCAGCAGGACAGACTTTCCGCTGTTCTCGGGAAAGACAGGATTCTGTGTGAATGTACTACATTTTTCTTGTGTGAATGAGTGTAAATGTAAAGGCATTTGGGTTGATTGCGAAACTCTAGGTTTATTTCTCAGGAGCATTGGGTCTCCAACTATGTGTCTTAACTGCTAGAGAAACAATTAGCTAATGCTTGTTAGAAGGGTGAAGTAGAGGGATGTGCTACTTTATCAACGGAAGTAATGATTCCGTAGTAGGGCAGAGGTAAGCGCTGCTCTCGGGAAAGACGGAATTCTCGTGAGAAAGGTCTTTTGCTGTTCTTTGGTTAGCGAAGCGGACAATGGAGATGTTTCTATGTTGTTACTAACAGAAATTGAAACAAAAACTTACTGAGCGGATTTGTAAAGGAGGGGTAGACAGAAGCAGGAGCAGTAACAAGAGCTGCCGCAGCGGCTGCTGACGTCAGAGCGACCGTGCTGGGATTGGACAGTCGGTCAGAACTGTGAAACGCTCCGGATTGGTTTGTTAGTGTACGCCGCGCTAGGATGGAAGGAAAACAGGGTGACTTAGACGCTCCTTATTGGTGCGTTAGTATGAGTCGCGCTGGGATTTGAGGACTGTGACAGTGACGTGGATGCTCTGAATTGGTGCGTTAGTGTGAAGTCGCACTGTGATTGGATAGACTAGCAGTACGGTTAAAAGAGGCTAGCGATAACAGAAAGACAAGAAAATGTATTACGACCCACCAGAGAAAGAAAAGAAAACCTGGTTAGGCAGAATCAAGAAGTGGTTTAAGAAGGACAAACCAGTTAAAACTAGGGAAGGACAGTTACTTCCTCCACCGAAAACCCCTGCATCCTTTATGATTGCGAAATATGGGTATCATACTTGTATTTGGTTGGATAACTGGGTGAGATATACCAAGGATAATGGAGTATTAGCTTTTCCAGAGCATGGTTCATTTAATTTGGCTGTTTTGATAAATTTGAGAGAAAAGATGATGAATTTGGAACCAAGACCTAGACCGACACAGTTTGAGGCTTTGACGGAATGGGAAGACGAAATGCATGAACAAGAAAGACAAAGAAGTGGTAGAGGATATAGGTACTGGTTTTGGAAGACCATTCGGACACGAAACGCATAGCGATCGAATGAAAAGATGGCGAGATACGAGTATGACTGAGGGTGTGTTCCCTGTAAGAACTGTAGGAGAGAATGAAGGACGAAAGTGTGTAGAAAAGAGACATAATGTGGAGTCGAGAGGGTATGGAGCGAATGAGTCTAAGGATGATGTTCTTGATGATATGTTCTATAAAAATCCACCACCGTATCGACCAGAACCAGAAATGTTAACTCCAAGTGCCCCAATGAGAGAAACGATGCAAATTATAACATCGGAACCAGAATCCCTAAGTTTGAGTAAAAACAGTGCTACTAGAGAAGTAGAAAAGAGGTTGGAAGAAAGAACAGGTGGAGAAAATTCTGTAGAGTTAGCAAAAACAACCCTGGAATTAACTGAGAAAATAGGAGAATTAACTAAGAATCAAGAAGCGGTAACTGTTCCAGTAACGATAGGTCCAGTAATGCCTATTTTTGACAAACAGAAGGACAGTGAGCATTGTTTGACAGTCCCTTATAGGAGTAATAAACCAGTAGAACAACCAAGAGTGAGTCAGAATGAGAATCCATGGAGACAGACTATGAGTGTAATGGAACCAAATTTTACAAATAATCCATTTGTAGATCAGAATTGTGCAGAGAGACGTATGACAATGATAGAGACAGTGTCAGAAACATAAAAAGATTTTGGACACGGAAGTATAGAAAAACCAGTAGGACCATCAACAGACGAGTTAAGTGAATGGTTAAGAAGCTTGCAGAAGAAAGACAAAGAATCCCAATCAATTGATGTGGCCAAGTTACGAATGGTATTAGAAGAATTAATCGTAGGGACTATCCCGACAGAGAAATTGAAAACCTATCAGGATGAAGAACTATTATTTTTGTGCAAAAGTGTGACCTGGAGAGCGAAAAATTTGCATGAAAGGTTAGAAGAAGTAGCAAATGAAATGGGTATTGATTTTGAAAAGGTAAAAGCCTTACGGAAGCCATATCGAGTAGAATTCACTGAAAAGGACATTGAGAATATGAACACCACAGGACGAATAGGTCAAATTAAGGATATAATCATTTTGTTGAGAAAATGGGGAGACGTGGATAAATGGAGAAGCAGGTGGTATAGAAAATGAGATGATGCCTCAGATAAGACATTTTCAGCCTTTCCTGTAAGAGAAAAGGAGAAGGTAGTGACAGAATGCCCTATGAGAGAGATTCCAGGAGGAGGATATGTACATGTCCCATGGACGAGACAGGATATTTTGTCTTTTACGAATGATTTCCCTCGACTACGCGAAAAGCCCATCGAGTGGTACAGACAGGTAGACAGATTTGTGAAACTGTCTAAAGTACTATGGATTGATTTGAATAGTCTATTTGACATAATTGTACCAGCAGATCTATGGTCAGAGTGCAAGTTGATGATAAATTGGCCAACCAAGGAATATCCTAGGGATCTAAAACAGGGGCACCAGACCCCGAGGTAATGAAGAAATATGAGCAGGTTATGGTATTTCTGAAAAATAAAGTGCCCCCTAAAGAGACAGACTGGGTAAAAATTGATCGAACACACCAGGAAAGTAAAGAGTCAGTACATGCATATTACGAGAGGCTAATACAAGCTTTTAAGCAGTTTAGCGGAGATGAGAATCTGAGTGAAAAGGATTTGAGCCATTTTGTATACAGATTTGTATATGGTCTACAACCAGAAATTGGTGAGATGATTAAACAGCATACGGTAGATTGGCAAAACAAGAAAATAGATGAAGTATTGAGACATGCTAAATACTTCAGTGATGAAATTGAAGCAAAACAGCGGAAGTTAAAGGACAAGGCAATGTGGGCACAGGTAAAGGTGGCAGAGAGACAGGAAGCACAATTGGTGGAACAAGCAGGGTCAAAGCCGAAATTTAATACTGGGAAGTATAAAGGGAATATTGAAGAAGCTAAAAAGAAATGTCCGTGTCATAATTTCGGCAGGATAGGGCATTGGAAATCCGAGTGTAAGTTTCCCCCGAGTACTAACAATGAAAATCCGTCATTGAACCCACAGGTGCAGCATGAGGTGAGTGGTCAACTGCAGCAAAAGCAGCAAGTTGTTCCCCCACAGAATCAGGTGCCAAAACCGCCATTTCCACAGAGCAGAAACACACAGAAGTATAGTAGTGAATCGGGATTCTACAATGAAGAACAGGTAAATAAGCCGCCACGCGCTAGCGCTGTCTCGCAGTATTGGCTGCAACGCGATGAGAGTGATGCAGAAGAGAGCTATTGACGGTGCCGAAGGGAGGAAGAAGAGTGCGTACTTGGCGCAACTCTAGAAGTAGACCAGACAGGACCTTTTGTAGATGGGAGGGTTAATGATGAAAATATTACTTTCCTAGTGGATACTGGTGCTACTCGATCAACTGTTAGATCAGCTGATGTTAAGAATCTTCCTCTCTCGGATGAAACGATCCAAGTAGTTGGTGTGTCCAACAGACAGATTAAGACATACCTTACAGAACCAGTGAATGTTAGCATAGGGAAATTTTCAGAAATGCACCGCTTTGTGGTGTGTGACTCCAGTCCTGTGAATTTATTAGGTAGGGACCTGTTGTGCAAAATGAATTGCACTATATTTTGTACTCCGGATGGAATAGCTTTTGAAACACCAGCTGATGATGTATTGTTCAAGATGACCATAGCTAACAGAGAAAGTGAAGTTACTGAAACATATGCTGTATTCAATCCTGATGAATTACCTAAAGAATTGAGACAATCTGTAAAGGAAGAAGTTTGGGATTTCACTGGAGAAGATGTAGGGCTAATGAGAAATGTAGATCCAATTAAAATAACCGTAAAGGAAGGAGTAACATATCCAAATGTTCCGCAATACAAATTGACACCTGAAATAATTGAAGGGGTAACTCCTGTAATAGAGAAAATGATCAGGCAAGGAATTTTGAGAGAAATAATGAGTAGTCCATGTAATTCACCGATAATGGGACTGAAAAAGCCTAATGGGAAATTCAGGATAGTGCAAGATCTGAGAAAGGTGATCAAAATTGTGGCATCATGTTGTCCCATTATACCAAATCCATCAGTGATTTTATATCAGATTCCCCATGATGCAGAATGGTATACATTGATTGATCTGTGTCATGCTTTCTTTTCCATCCCATTGCACCATGACAGTCAGCAAATTTTTGCATTTCGTTTTGGTGAGCGTATTTTGGCATGGTGCTGAATCCCACAGGGGTATACAGAAAGCCCCTCAATATTCAATCAGCTATTAAAGAAGTCTTTGGAGAGTTTAGAAATGCCAGAAATCTCTGTTTTGATCCAATACATTGACGACCTTTTGGTGGCGTCAAAAACACGTGAAGCTTGTGAGGTAGATACAATAGCCTTGCTGAATCATTTGGCAGATGGAGGACTTAAAGTGTCACCAGCGAAACTACAGTTTTGTAAGAAGGAAGTGCAGTATTTGGGACATAACATTGAGAAAGGACTAAGGAAAATAACCATAGACAGAATCAGAATAATAAAAGGAATGAGAGCTCCCATGACTCAAAGAGAAGTGAGAATGTTTTTGGGAATGGTTGGGTACTGTCGTCAGTGGATAGGTAACTTTTCCTTGATCGCAAAGCCCTTGGTGCGATTAACGAGAAGTGATGTAAAAGATCCCCTTGAATTAAACAAAGAAGAATTGGTAGCATTTAGACAATTGAGAGATGGTTTGTGTGAAGCACCTGCATTAGGTATGCCTGACTATGAGAAAGAATTCGAGTTGTATTGTAGTGAGAGAAATGGATGTGCACTTTCTGTGTTGACCCAGAAGCATGGAAAAATGAGAAGACCAATTGCATATTTTTCATCAATGTTAGATCCAGTAGCTGTAGGTTTACCTGGATGTTTGAAAGCGGTGGCTGCAACATGTCGAAGTTTGGAGCAGAGTGAAGGAATTGTGATGGGATATCCATTGAAAGTGTTTGTACCCCATGATGTAGCAATTCTGTTGACAAGGAGTCGTACTCAGTATATGACACATAGTCGGCTGACTAAGTATGAAAAGGTCATATTGGGTGCCACTAATGTGAGTCTTGCGAGATGTGTGAATGTGAATCCTGCAACTTTGTTGCCTGATGCTGAGATTGTGGAAGTAAGAGATGAAGTTGATCATGATTGTCTGGATGTTCTTGATTTTTGTACAAAACCACGACCAGATATAAAAGATGTACCTTTGCCAGAAAGTGATTTTGTGATGTTCGTTGATGGGTCATGCTTGAGAACAGATGAAGAGGTGCTGAGTGCAGCATATGCAGTATGCACAGTCGCAGCAGTAATAGAAGCATCATATTTGAAAGGAGTGAAATCAGCCCAAGTAGCCGAACTTGTGGCTTTGACTAGAGCATGCAAGATTGGGAAGAGTGTGAGAGTGACTGTGATAACTGACAGCCAGTATGGCTTTGGAGTCGTCCACAACTTCGGCCAACTATGGCTACAAAGAGGTTTCCTGACCTCGAGTGGAACTCCCATTAAGAATGCAGAAGTGGTTTGAAAGTTGCTTGAGGCGATACAGCTGCCTAAACAATTGGCTGTTGTGAAATGTGCTGCACATAGTCAAGGTGGTGATTATATTGCCACCGGGAATAGGTATGCTAACGACATGGCCCAGTATTGTGCACGAAATCAGAATTCGGTCAATCGGGCTAAGGAAAGAGAAATGTCTTCTTGCTCATTGATGTTCACTAACATTGTGGGGAAGATGTAAGACAATTGCAAGATGAGGCAGGAGATAAGGAAATGAGACAGTGGGTAAAAGCAGGATGTGCTCCAAGGGAAAAGGATCATGAGTGGGTCTAGCGAGATGGAAGACCAGTTATGCCTGATAGCATGATGTCTACCATGGCACGGATGTATCATGGCCAGGGACATATTGGGAGAGATGCCATGATCAGGTTATTTAAGCAGACCTGGTACAATGCAAAATTCAGACTTGTAGCAGAAAGTCTTTGTCAGAGATGCTTAATATGTCAGCAGTACAATCCTGGAAGGAAGATAGTAGTGAGTCTGGGAACAATAGGTCGAGAAGGAGGGCCTTTCACCAGAATGCAAGTAGATTTCATTGAGATGCCTCCCTGTAACAGACTGAGGTATGTTTTGGTTGTGGTCTGCCTATTCTCCAGGTGGGTGGAAGCATTCCCAACAAGAAGAAATGATGGGTTGACCGTAGCTAAGCTACTGCTGAGAGAGTTCATCCCCAGGTACGGGTTCCCAGTGACAATTGAGTCAGACCGAGGAGGACATTTTCATAATGAGATTGTAGGATTAATTTGTGAAGCATTGAATGTACAACAAAAACTACATTGTGCCTACCGACCAGAGGCTTCTGGTGTGGTTGAACAGATGAATGGTACTATCAAAAATAGAATAGGAAAAATGTGTTTGGCCACAGGAATGAAATGGCCTGATGTCTTGCCTCTAGTACTCATGACAATAAGGTCAATTCCAGACAGAACTACAGGATTGAGTCCTCATGAAATAATCATGGGACGTGCTCTGAGACATGTGTTTATACCAGTCAACAAGCTGATGACAATAACTGATGACATGGTGTTGGAATACTGTAAAGGCCTGGCTGACGCAGTTAATTCTGTGTTTCATCAGGTTGGACCAGATGCCTCCACACTTGAAAAGAAGCCAGCCCATGATCTGAGCCCAGGTGATTGGGTAAGGATAAAGGTCCGCAGAAGAAGAAATTGTTTGGTTCCAAGGTGGGGAAAACCATGACAAGTCATTCTGACCACGACCACAGCTGTGAAGTGTGCTGGACTGAAGAACTGGATCCATGCAAGTCATACATTGAGAATTCCGAATCCGGTGGACAGCACAGGAAAAGAATACTTTGATGAATCAGAATCAAGTACTGAGTCTGATGACGAAGGGTCAAAGACATGAGGAAACTCTAAAAGGGGGGAAACAGAACAAAGTTCAGCTTTGGTCCCCAGAAGTAGCTCTCTGAGAAGAAGATTGCAGATTTCTGAATCAAGCGATTCTGGAAACGAGCAAGAAGCGCAGGGTTCTAAGAAAGAACACAGAAAGAAAAGAGGAAAGAGTACTGAAGACACAACAAAAGAAATTTGTGAAAAGGAAGTACCAGATGAGAGACTGAGAGAAATTCCACCTGAAGTAACAAATTTAAGTGAACAAGGGACAGGTACAGAGAGAGAGGGACAGATTTCTGCGGAAGACCCCCGAGGAGGTGTAGGGAACTGCAACATCCAGTTGGGTGAAGGGACAAGTAGCCAGCAGGAAGATTGCGTGTCGGAGACCCGAGGAGGGACAGAAGTAGGGAAAACAAAACAAGTGGTGGAAGAAGAAGTCACTGAAAAGACAAAGCAAGTTGAGACAGAGTCTGAAGAGAGTGAAAATGAAATACCTGAAGGTCGAGTTCTAAGAAAGAAAGCTTGGAGGAATGAAAAGAATGACAAAGGAAGTAAAGTAAAAAGAGTTGCAAGAGATGATGTTTGGCCCAATAAAATAAGGAAACTGAGATATCGACTGACAAGAGTGAATTCACCGAGAGCTGAACAGGTGAATGAAGTGACAAGTCAAGAGAAATCAAAAGAAGACGAAGTAACTGAAGACAAAGAGATTAGAAGAACAAGGAAACCTAACCAGAAGTATAAGTCACCAGAATGGACATACGTGGCTCTGCCTGAAAAGGGAGAAGAGGCAGATAGTCATGGAAATCCAGAGGAGGCTGTACTGAAAGTGGTTGAGGATGAAATCGAATCGGAAATCCTGAGAGTTCTCTTGTCCGACATTGGAGAAGAAGAAACGGAAGTTCAGGGAAATCCGTATTTGGATGACGAGAGGAGAGTGAAGAATGATGAGATGCCAAACTGAATAAATTAAGAAAACTGCTGAGGAAGAAAACCAAATATCGAATCAAAGATAGAGACTGGTAGAACCAAATTGGTGTTAGAACCTTAGGTTAGAAAAACTAGTTGTGAAGTAAAAGAGGCTAAGTCAAAAGACACGGTCCGTTTTAGCAAAGATGGCTAACATAGAAAGTAGTAAAGGTAGATGTACATTCATGAAAAGATGGTGTAAAATGTGTTGTTGTTGTACAGGATTATTAATGCTTTTATGGAGCATCCTTGTTCTTGTCATTTCTTTTAAGGTCACTATAGATACATTAGAAGGACATAGTGAGAACAAAACTAATATAGGGAAGATTTCAAAGGTAGTTCAAACTAGAATAGATAATAATTATTTGCATAAACACAGGTCAATAACAGATTTTTCTAATAATGTGTTTTCAAAATTATTGTATGAATATGTAAAGACGTATGTATGTAGTTACCTGCATCTGTTTCTGAAGGAGTGACTTATCATCACCTCCCAGCAACGTATGGAATAACATGTAGTGTAATAGCTAGTTTATTTTATGAGACAGGGAAATTAGAATATTATTTTTCAGATGGAGATAAAATTTTTGCGCAAGTGCCTTCCTATAATAAATTGAACAAAGTAAAGCCTGCTAAGGTATTAGGCGAATTTTTCTTAGAAACTAAGGAACTAACATGGTTAAAGAAAGGAGATTGAAAATGCAAAGAAAGGCAGCAGAAGGGAAAGTGGAGAAAACAGTCTGTGATATAGAGAAAGAAAAACATTTGAAAAGAGAAGCTAGTCCAACTATAGCTTTAGATTGGCCTCAGAAAGGGAAATTTTACATTCGAAGGAATCAAACTGTGTATGATAATTATTTTCTAGGTAATAGCGAGTGCCATGATACATATAGAATCATGGGTGGAAGGGGATTTAAAGGTGGAAGAGATCCAGTCTTTCCTGGATTATATTTTCTTTGTGGGAACAGGGCATATTATCATTTGCCAGACCATTGGTATAGCACATGTTACGTAGGCCTGGTCTTTCCGAAAATCTTTCATATGGATAGAGGAGAAGATGGTGTATATAGCTTAAGTAATCATTTAGCTAGATCCAAGAGAGAATCTTGGGCAGAAATTGTAGGTGACATTTTTCAGGCATTGATACCAGCAGTGGGAATAACTCTGAATGCAAACAAAATTAGAAAATTATCAACAGTAGTGGATCGCTTGTCAACAAGCACCGCTGGAGGATTTTTATTGGTTAACACTGAAATGGTTGCCATGCGTGCTATGGTAATGCATAATCGACTTGCCCTTAATATATTATTGGCAAAAGAGGGTGGAGTCTGTGGAATGCTGAAAGTTCAACATTGTTTTACTTACATTCCTAACGAAAGCAAAGATCTGAAAACTTATAGTAAGAATATTACTGAATTGCATGATGAACTTGCACCACTGGAGGTTCAACGTGTTTGGGAAAGAATTGAAAAGAAAATAGCTGCTATTAATAATTTTTTAGTAAAAATAGGTAGTACTCTTATAGGTAAAATATTGTTTCCATTAACATGTGTAATCTGCATAATTTTAGTGATAAGATTAGGTTGTATGTGTTGTGGACACAAGAAAAATAAGAAAAGAATAAAAAGCGAAAATTCAAAAAGAAAAGATAAGAAACAAGAAAGAGAAATTGAGGAAATAGAATTGGAGGAGTGGAAGGAGAGTATGTACGAATCAGTAAAAAGAGAAGACGTAGGTGAAACTGAATTATGATTAAGAGCAAGAAAACATTTTAAAGATTCCGTAAGACAGAACAAAATTTTGGGTGGTGTGGTGATAAAATACCCGCTGGAGCGGGTTATGCAAAATTTTGTATACCCACCCCATTTTGCATGTTGTTTCATTAATTAGATTAATTAATTAATTATAATCGAACTAATGGTTTGGAGTGATGTGGAAAATATTTACCAACCTTATTAATATATGAATTACACATGGGATTTGCATCTGCATGGCTTAATTAATTACGTAAACTAAACCTTGTACGCATATTAATGATAGACAATTAGAATATTGCATGATATATGTCGCTTTTGTGATGTAATTGTGATTTGTGCTTTATTTAGTAAGTATAAACCGCATTGAGTGTTGCTTTTGCTAGATAAATACACACACATATGGGTATTAGCGAGGGAATAACATTTAATTAGTCATTTCTATGTATTAATTACGTTTTTTGTGTTTTTTTGCTTAAGTTGACCATTTTGGCCTATCGAAAGATGGCTGCCTTGGTGCCTAACCCGACTGTCGACGCTGAACAAGGCTTGGGTGAAGTGCGCCTGCGCTGACAACAGATACACAGTGGCCTTATCCTGACCCCAGATGAACATGTACCCTTCAAGGTTGCTCTGGGATGCAAGCCAGGTTTTCCAAATGAACAATAATGTGCTACTAAAAACCGGATAATTCAAGTTCAATGACATCAGAGACTTTATTTTGATGAGAATCCTGTCAGACGATTTCAATGGACCAATCAGAACATTTGAAGACCTGTTTTTGATACAAATTGTCAAGGATTTTTACTATAAATTATGGTAGAATAGAGAGGTGGGTGCGTGTTCGTTTCTGGCCTTTCTCGATTTCCTGACGTTATGCTGACGGAGAGGGCGGTGACACTGCAGGACAGCTGTTAGCCTGAATCTTTGACGGACTGAATTAATGCCCAAACTCCTGATGAACTGAACCTACTAAATTGATGGGCATAGATTTGCGAGACTGCCAGATTTGACATAGAGGACGACATTTAGCCAGAATAGGTAAATATGAATGGCAATTTGATCAAATGAATGATTTAATTTGCAATATTAATATAAATTTGAATTTGAACATCTACAGAAATGAGTTGGGTTGTTTATTCATTGAAATGTGTTAATGAAAAGGTTAATTAGAGAATTAGAAAGTCACTTAAACCTGCAACTAACTGATCCGTCCCGATTTATGAGAGGAATACTAAAGGTGAAGTTTAGTGCCTAATGAGTATCAGAAGGTTGTGTAGATTTGTCGCTCATTAGGGTAAAAGTGGTATTTTCCCACTCATTTCCAGCGCTTGAAAGGATAATCGCCTCTCACACGGACTGATGGTGAGTGAATGTTGGTGTTATGGGCCCCACCAGCGAATGTATGGATAGTGTGTGTATGTGAGATCTTTGGTCCGTGACGGTAGGGAGGGATTTTGCACTCCGCGCTGGAGCATACTTAAATGCCCAGGATATGGATATCTATCATACACCGGTATTTCTGCGACTCGCATGAGCCTAGACACGTGTGGCTCTCCAACGAGGAGGAACACCAGGTGCTGATTATCCACGCAATGCCCAGCTCTGATGTTTCTTTGCTTGCACCCAATGAATATATCCATGCGTAACCTGGCAGCCTGAAAATCGTTTGTTTCCTCTTGTTTGCCAAGATTCAAAGGAGGACACAATAGGAAATGATGCGGTGCACAGCACCCTTACCGTGTCTGACGGCTGTTTTGCCAAAGGTTGTAGGAGTATAGCAAACTCCTACCGAGTTCTCACCCACAGGAAACGCTACCGCGTAGTGCAACTTCACTGCCCCTGAGTGAACTGGACGGAAGCACGAAGGAAGGACGAGGACCGCACCCAGGACGCGCCACGACCTCTCCGCTCACAAGATAATCGGCAATGCCGCCAGCGCGGGGAAGTGCTCTTTGAAGCCTTCTGTGTCTGCGCGTGCATGCCGTGTAACTGCTAACGCTCATGGGACATGTAGTCTCCGAGCGATTTAGCACGGTAAACAGGAAGTTTACCAAGTTTTTTCGGGTCGGCAGCGCGTGTTCCTGACAGTACACCCCCCTTTAGGTGGCTTCCTGTCGTGGGTTCAGTAGTGGGTGTTGTTTGTGGAAGGCGGCAAGCAAACGGGGGTGGGGTGGGTGTATAGCTCTTGCAGGTTCCCAGGAATTGTCTTCTGGTCCATACCCCTTCCATGCTATTAAATACCATCTATTCCTGCCTCGTGTCTTAGTGTCCAGAATTTTTGCTATTTCGTATTCCTTCTCACTGTTTACCCATATGGGGTTTGGTTTTTTCTTTTCGGGGGCGATGGAAGGTTTTAGGAGGGATACATGGAACACGGGATGGATGTGTAGAGACGAGGGCAGCACAAGTTTCACTGCCACTAGATTCAGAATCTTTAGTATCTTATAGGGCCCGATATATTTGGGGTTGAAGATGGAATGTTTCTTGAAGTGGATATTCCTCGTGGACAACCATACCATATCACCTATTCTATACATCGGACCTACTCGGCGATGTTTGTCGGCCCCTTGTTTGTATCTTATTTTTGCGATTCGTAACTGGGTCTGGGTTCTTTTTAATGTGCTTCGTATGTGCTTAACCCTGTCGTGCACTTCTGGGAGGTTATTTCCTGCTCCGGGGTGCAGAAAGGGAAGGAACCTAGGGTGGAAACCATATGTGTTGTAAAATGGGGTGGTTTTTGTGGAGCTATGCAAGGCGCTGTTATAAGCTACTTCCACCACCCATAAATGGTCTACCCACGCTTCTGTTGTGGGGTCCACAGATATTGTTTGAGAGTTTGATTGACCCTTTCAGTCTGTCCATCTGTTTTGGGATGGAAACTCGTGGACAGCTTAGCTAGTTGTCCTGCTATGGGTACGTGTCGACAAGCAACGAAATGCCCCAGTTTCGTGAGGTAATCGACTACCACCATGATTGTGTCACATCCCTGGTCTTTGGAAAGTCCTGTGATGAAGTCAATGGATATCTATTTCCAGGGAACTGAGGGCGTTGGTAAGGGTTGAAGCAACCCCTGTTGTTTCGAATGATCCGTCTTCATGCGAGTGCACGTGACGCATTCTTTAATCCATAGAGTGACGTCTTTGCGAACGCTGGGCCACCAGAACTGTCTCCCAATGCTCTCCAGGGTCTTGTACACTCCGTTGTGCCCCGCACTTGGTATGTTATGGCACCACTGGAACACTTGTTTCTGTAAGATCTTTGTGGGTATTAGTATCACCTGATTGTTCATGAATATGCCTTGTTTCTCTTTCCACTCACGGTGGATCCTGAACCATGTTCTCCATTTGCATGTTCGACTTCCTCTTGCTACTTTCTGTAGGAGATCGTTGGTTTGTATGGCACAAACCACCTTGTGGGGAGGGATGATAGCATGTTCTGCTTGTTCTTCCTCCTCTCGAATAGATTTCTGTCTGGTAAGAGCATTCGCTTTTTTATTGTCTTTCCCAGGTCTGAAGGTTACCACAAAGTCGAATTCTTTAAAGAAGAGCATCCAACGCAGTTGTCTTGGTGTTGAATGCCTAGCAGAGCGCATGAACTGTAAATTTCGATGGTCGGTATATACCGTTACTTTTTCTTTGGCACCCAGCAAGAACTGCCGCCATTCGGTAAACGCTGTCTTTATAGCCAGCAGCTCCTTCTCTGCAATGGTGTAGTTCTTCTCAGCCTCATTCAGTTTCTGGGACATAAACGCTATGGGATGTAGTTGCCCCGTGGTAGCATTTCTTTGTGACAAGACAGCCCCGATGGCTGCCTCGGAGGCATCGGCTTCCACTATGTAAGGTTTTTCCGGGTTGGGGTGAGCCAATACTGGGGCCGTTATAAAGGCTGCTTTTAAGTCATCAAAGGCAAGTTGGGCTTCCTCTGACCATTGAAAGGTAGTCCCTTTTCTTAACAACCTGGTTATGGGGGTCACCGTCTTGGAGAAGTGGTTGATGAAGCGCCTATAGAAATTGGCGAAGCCCAAAAAGCATTGTACGTCGCGAACGTTCTGTGGCTCCGGCCAGTCTTTGACCACTTGCACCTTGCTTTCTGCCATCACCTGCCCTCTCGGGGTAAGCATAACTCCCAAGAACTCGACGACATCCACATGAAACTCACACTTGCTGAGTTTACAATATAAGTTGTTCTCTCTTAATGCCTGTAATACCGAGCTTACGTGTTGTACATGCTTTTCTTCAGATGAGGAGGAAACCAAAATATCGTCAATGTGAACGACAACGAATTTGTCCATGAATTCACGTAATACTTCGTTCAGGAAGAACTGAAATGCCGCAGGGACGTTGCAAAGGCCGAAGGGCATCACTCGATATTCATATAGCCCATATCTTGTTTTGAAGGCGGTTTTCCATTCATCTCCAGCTCTCATCCTAACAAGGTGGTAAGCTCCCTTGAGGTCTAGTTTGGTGTTAATAACCGCCTTTTTAACTTGTTCCAATAGAACCGGGATCAAGGGAAGGGGATAGCGTTTCCACACTGTGCTGTCATTCAATGCTCTGTAATCGATACACATGCGGAGCTCTCCGTTGGCTTTAGGAATAAAAAACAAGGGAGAGGCAGCTGGAGACTTGGAAGGACGGATAAACTCCAACTCCAGGTATTTATCCAAGTATTGCCTCAGGTGCTCATTCTCCTTTTCCGTAAGGGCATATATGCGTCCGCAAGGTACTACCGCTCCTGCTAAGAGATCGATCTGACAATCATATTGTCGGTGAGGTGGTAGGGTTTCTGCCTGGATTTCGTTGAAGACATCACGGAATCCGGAATATCGGGTTGGTAGGACGATGTCTTTTTCTGCCACCGTCGCGATCCACTGTTGAGACGACAGGGCCTGTGAATGTGATATCGGCCGACTGTAACAATGGTTGTTACAATATTCAGAATCGAATTGGATCGTCTTCTTTATCCAACTAATATGTGGGTCGTGCTTTTGTAGCCATGGGAGTCCCAAGAGGATTCCATGCTGGGGGGACCGGATCACATTGAATTCTAGGGTTTCCTCATGTTGTTGGTTACACCGGACTTCTAAATTGTCTGACACAAAACGAATGGGACCGGAGTCTAGAACACGCCCATCTACTGCCACCACGGCTTCTGGTATCGCTTTCTTCAGCAAGCGTACCCCTAGCTGCAGGGCTACTGCCTCGTCCATAAACGTTCCTGTCGCTCCGGAATCCACCAGTGCTTGTGCTTTTTTCCAATCCTCTCTGATCCTGATCTCAAGTGAGATATAAAAAAAACGGTTCATGTCTGCTGCATTTAAAGAGGGCAAATAGGTAGCGCTCGAGGGTGTCCCTCCTTGTTTTCTCGAGCGATCTAGTTTTCCGACTCTTTCTTGGTATAAGAGTTTACCTCCTTTCCGGCGGTTCCCCGGGTGTTCTGGGGTCTTTGTAGACAATCTCTGACAAAGTGTCCCCTTTTTCCACAATAGAGGCACAGCCCATTCTTCCGTCTTGTACTTCTTTCTTCAACGGTTAGCGGAGCTCTTACTGCTCCTATCTCCATGGGTTCGACTGGGCTCTGTGGGAGATCCCTGGCACGGAACCTGTCATTACGGAGGGGGACTCATTCCTTCTTCCGGGCGTCACTTTTTCTGTCACCCAACCGGTGTTCTAATCTCAAGGTCAGGTTGATGAGCTCCGTGCAGGATGACGGCTGGGGACCGATCTGCGCGATGATATCTTTCAGTTCGTCCCTTAATCCTTGATAGTAGATTGCAAACTATTTCTCCTCTGGCCATTTGGTTTCAGCTACCAAACGCCGAAACGTAGTAAGATAGACCACTATCTCCTTACTTCCTTGCCTTAGTTCCAGTAATTCTCGGTCGGCCGAGAGGGTATGCGACCTGCGGTCAAATATGTTCTCGAACTCCTCTCTGAAAGTATCCCAATCATAAAGGAGGGGGTCGTCTCTCTGTACCAATGGGACGGCCCATAGCGCCGCGTCCCCGGCCAAATAGGAAATAAGGAAAGCTACCCTGGCTTGATTGGTGGCGAATGCCTTAGCCTTACAGTTAAAATGTAGCATGACTTGCGTCAAAAATACCTGTATCTTATTAGCATCGTCATAATACCTTTCCGGGGGTAATAGGGGTATTGGCGTGGGGACTTCTACCGTAATAGGGTGAGGGTGAAATACTGAGGACCCCCCTGCATCGACAGGGTTTCTTTGCAAACGTTCTACTTTGGCTTGCAAGTTGGCGGTCTCTATTCTGGAGGCTGCCTATTCCTGCTTAACTACCTGTAAGGCAGCCACCACATCCTCAAGGGTAGCCATACTTGAGCAGAGGATTCGATCGGGAGGAGCTAATTCCGTGGGCCAATTATTCTGTCGGGTTCCTCAGCTCCTCAGGATCAGAACAATGCTCATTATGGTCCACCTCTCGAGCTTCATGTCTGAGGACTATTATAGCGCAGATCAGTGAAGCGATCGAGCGAGGGAAGGAAAGGGAGGGGACAGCAGGGAAGGAGACCTGTAATGAGATAAGAATAGCACGTTATAAGACACTATTCTTCCTCCCACCACTCTACCCCCAGACCTTGCATGAGTGTGCCTCTCTAGTAACAGATAACTACCTGTAAAGGAAAATAACTAGATGCGTAATTCATCCGGTGTTAAATCTTGTGCTTCACCCGCAGCTCGAGGGTTCTTAAAACAAGCGCTTCGTATCAGATAAGAATTTATATGTACCACTACAAGGAAGAAGACATTATTAGTCACACGCAAAAGCAACACTCAGTTTATTCTCACTATTCAAACATTCCTCTTCCGATACAAAACATACCCAAATGTTATTGGTCAGGGCATCGCAGAGGTTGTATGAGTTCTTCGTGACTCAACCACAATCCCCTGCTAGGGAAACATAATCATAACAGTTTAAACACAGATCTCTCTTTATCCGCGATGTACAATGAAGTGAGAAACACAAATTCTAATATCAACCCACACGGTTGTGGAACGTTACTGGCCAATGTTCCGTGTTATACCCCACATGGTATCATTAAGAGTCTAGCATGTACTTAAATGCCCAGGATATGGAAATGTATCATACACCAGTATTCGTGCGACTCGCATGAGCCTACACACGTGTGGCTCTCCAACGAGGAGGAACACCAGGTGCTGATTATCCACGCAATGCCCAGCTCTGATGTGTCTTTGCTTGCACCCAATGAATATATCCATGCGTAACCTGGCAGCCTGAAAATCGTTTGTTTCCTCTTGTTTGCCAAGATTCAAAGGAGGACACGATAGGAAATGATGCGGTGCACAACACCCTTACCGCGTCTGCCGGTTGTTTTGCCAAAGGTTGTAGGAGTATAGCAAACTCCTACCGAGTTCTCACCGACAGGAAACACTACCACGTAGCGCAACTTCAATGCCCCTGAGTGAACTGGATGGAAGCACGAAGGAAGGACAATGACCGCACCCAGGACGCGCCGCGACCTCTCCACTCACAGGATAATCGGCAATGCCGCCAGCGCAGAAGTGCTCTTTGAAACCTTCTGCGTCTGCGCACGCATGCCGTGTAACCGCTAACGCTCATGGGACATGTAGTCTCCGAGCGATTTAGCATGATAAACTGGAAGTTTATCAAGTTTTTTCGGTGTCGGCAGCGCGTGTTGCTGACACCACCCATATTTTTCATTGGCTTGTGTCTTAGTCCTTTGTAAATGCAGGCTTCTGATTCCTTAATCTGCTTGTTAGTCCCTCCTTTGCACCGCCTTGTAGTGTAGTAGTAGTAGTAACTTTATTCAGTTGAAATAACCATCAAAGTATAAACAAGCAAATAAAAACAAGCACCAACAATCAGTAAACAGGGAGAATAGCACATAAAGCTAATTTTTGAAAGGGAACCTATGTACACCAAAATACAGCAACATCGCAATATCCTTGTTAAAATTGTAATCAGAAAAGTGATTTAAAACATTTCTTGCAATTTAGTAATATTCCTCCAGGCAATAAAAAATATAATAAAACTCAGAAGGTAAATGTGCAAAATGCAGCAAATACTAAAGTGCAATGTAATTTAAAATATGTGTTACTTCAAAAAATGTGCAAACTAAATAGCTATGGGCTTAGTTCTCTTGTTTTGAAATGAATAGGAAGCACAACAACTGTAGGCATCCTATACATTTACAAATGTTGTCCTCAAATATGTGTTGGAGGCTGTGCAACAATTGCATAAAGTGACAGTGCATAGTACCGCCTTGTCTTCATTTGTAACCTTCCATGAGGACTGGCACTTTTACTTCTGTTGTTACACCATCTGTGTTGTTTGGTGTGTAAGCACTATTTCTTTTGAGTTTTGCCTTACTGCAGGCACACATGCTTTGCAGCAACATTAGGCGCACCATGCGCGCTTTCATTTTCATAGCAGCTAGGACAATGGAGGCCGATTCTTTGAAATGCCATACGTCTCGTATTTAGGAGAGTTTGAGCTATCCGCATTGTAAATGACAATGGCTTAAACTCTCGTAAATGCAACACCTATTGCTTTACAATTTTTTTTATATTTGTTTGTGGGTACCCCATGCCACACTTGCACTTAATTGAGGCCACGCACCTTTCTTTAGACGTGGCTGGTCTAACAAAAGGGGCGTGGCCTTTATTGGCAATTTAATAGGTCTCGCATTCGCAAGAATATACAGTGCCAATAGCTCAACGTCTCGTAAATGCGAGACCTATTGCATTGCAAATGCTTGTTTTGTTTACTGCAGAACCAAGGTAGAATTCTAGTGCAGACCCATGTACATGTGTTTATTTCCTTGGCTGTAGAGTCAGCACTGTGGCTTCTCTCGTCTTTCACACTGCTTGCTGGTGTGTGAGCAGGACAGTCCTTTCAGTTTAGAATGTTAAAGGGCTCTGTTCCATGCGTCTTTCGGACCTCATTTACGAGAAGTGTTGTATCGCTGCTTGTTAGTAGGAATGCAAAACTTCTCAATGCTCTCTACTTGCGACATGATGGATGCGTCATATTTACTGTATGATGCATCATGTCGCAAGGAATGACAGATAGGTCATTGCTGGAGTTGTTTCGGAAGCGTGACGCAACTCCAGCAATGTTCCTTTCACATGGGCAAGCCCCATGTGAAAGGGCCTGCATCACCCTTACACCTGCCTTGAGGCAGGCGTAAGATATTGACGCATTGGCATCCTTGAAGTGGTGCATTGAAATCCTCTAGATTTCACTACGCCACTCCTATGACCCTTTGTTGCGGGGAAACGCCCACCCTGCATATATAATACCTGACGCAAGTATAATGTAGCACAGGGGTTTACGAAGTGATGCATCTGCCTAGCTGCGTCACATCATAAATATGGCGCAATAAGGCACATTATTTATGTCACCGCTGCAACACAAAAAGTGACGCAACAGCGGTGCAAAAGTGATACAGGGGCTCATAAATAAGCCCCTTCATCATAAGCGAGAGTTCAGCTTTCAATTCCAAACTGCAATAGTGTTTATTTCATCAATGCATATGTTATCAACAAATATAATAGGCCCAAAAAAGGAAAGGAAAGCGATAGCTGTAAATATCTAGTCTCTCTGATTTACTTAGCAACATAATACAACTGTGTACTTTTTTTGCAGTTTTATATAGCAGAAACTCAACCCGAAGGTATTGGAGCGCTTTACATGAGCACCAGTTACGTTAAACAAGGACACATTCTTGGTGAAAGTCTGTCTTGGGTGGAATGTTGCAGTGGCAGGTGGACAGTGGACTGTAGAAAGTTGAGGGAATGTGGACTATTTAGAGGGCAGCTAGAGCAGTGAACGCACAGCTATGTGCTGGTGGTATTTCTATACGATCTACATTGAAGAATAAAGAAGTCCTCATACCCCTATGCAGCAGAATGACTTCATTTTAATACATATAGAAATCTATAGAACTCTCCGGTTAGGCAGTATACAAGTTAAGACAAATCAAGCAGGAAACCTTATTCCTGAGCCTGATGCAGAAAAGAAGTTGTGATGGTGTAACGATGGGGAGCCTCGTTATTGTTCATACATTTTTTATTTAGACGGACTCAGAGCAGTCCACTTGCTTGCCAACCTATAATCAGAGTTATCTCAGTAACTGTCGAACTTGAACTTTTATACATTCTATGTAGCCATGGCTAGATGGCCGCAGTTCTATATGTAACATCACTACATCTTCCCCTTTCTTAGCAACAAGGGAGAAGCATTACTGTGTTAATACGTAGCAAACAACAAAACAAAATAAAAGAAAATAAAACAAATAAATAACGAGAAATACATCATTAACATTGTTCAATCAGTCTTTGAGGTCTTCTTTGTATCCTTCCTGTTTTTCTAAGAGAAATGGAACCATTAACATTATGCCCCTCTCTACTCACTTCATCTGGAGGACTTATACATTTCTTGAAGTGTGCCTTGGTCCTTAATAATATTTTATCCTCATTCTGAGCAGTAATAGCTGAACCCTTCACCGTAGTCACTTCCAAAGGACCCGGGTGAAATCTGCTCATAGACTAGACTTTCATGTCTGATTTTGCCTTACCAATACCTGATCTCCTATTTCATAGCTTCCTGTGTAAATATACTTCCTTTGTTCCGCATTTTGCTCCATTTTATCTTTCATCATCTCATCTCTTTTTTTAATTTGTAAATATTATTTCTGAGGTTTTAACGGCATTTGTGGCAGACGTGTTTGTCTAGACTGACCAAATATCAACTATGAAGGAGTGGTATCCCTGCAACTTTTTAACATCTACATGGAACCTTTCTCCAAACTACTCAAAAAAGCCAACATCCGCTTCCATCTTTACGCTGATGATACTCAGATTTATTTGGAAACTACCTCCCTCAAAGACATTCAAAGACTCAATGATGTACTGAGAGATGTTCAACACTGGCTATCATGCAACCACCTTAAATTAAACCCGGACAAGACTGAGACACTCCTCATCTCGAATAAGGAAGAGAACCCCCAAATTGCCGAATGGCTAAAGGCTGTTGATGCGCTCAAAGGAAATCTCACTCTAGCAGACTCTGTCAAATCACTAGGCATCACTCTAGACCCGAAACTGAACATGACCAGACATATCAAGAATTCGGCCAAGAGCGCTTTCCTTAACCTCAGACAACTGAACAAAATAAAACCTTTCATTCCGCCCAGTGATCTCAAACAGGCCACCCAAACTCTGGTACTGTCAAGACTGGACTATGGGAACTCAGTCCTATCAGGAATTCCAAAATCACATCTGGCTCCCATCAAAACAACGCTGCATGCGGCAGCCAGAATGATCACCGGTATCAAGAAATTCAACCACATTTCTCCTGCACTCTGGGAACTTGGGGGCATATCAGCAACAACCGGCGATAATTATCGCTAAGCGCACTTAGCGCTAGGATAATTATTGCTGGCTAGCGTGGATTTTTATCCCTGAGATAGCGTGCATTTAGCAACGCTTATCTCAAAAGCGATAAAAATCCTAGCGCTAACTGCCTAACGTGAGATTATTACTGGAAACCCAGCGATAATCTCACGAAATGCAGCGTTAGCTTGTTGATAGGGATTCACAAACTTAGCCATGATATCCACCTTCCATAGGATATCATGGCTAAGTCAGTCCTGAAGCAGGCGTAATGAAAGTAGCAATAACAGTGGTTATCGCTACTTTTCCTGCCGCTATGCTTCATAGCATGGGGCTTGATGATAGGAGAAATGTCGCTTAGCAACATTTCTCCTGTCATGTCAGGTCAGGAATGCCCACTTTGCATCTCATTAGAGATCCAAAGCTGGGCGTTAAGAAAAGGTGCGCTAATGCAAGGTTTCACGCGTTAGCGTGACCTTGCTAATTAGGCGATAAAATTATCGCCGCTTTTCGGCCGAAAACGGCCGGAAAAGCAGCGATAATTTTCTATCGCCGCCTTGTAAATATGCCCCTTGAGTGGCTTCCTGTCGAAATGCAGATTAGCTTCAGAACAGCCTGCCTCACACATAAAGACCTACACACCGGCAAACCTGAATATCTGGCAAAAAAACTCAAAAAAGCCGGTCAGGCCAGGAATCTCAGAAGCTCAAACTCATCCCACCATAAACCCGAAAACAAAAAACTGCAGATCGGTCCTTCGCCTGTAGCGTTCCTAAAATCTGGAACTCTATTCCCCCTCACATCAGAACCAATGCCTCCTTTGTTAAATTCAAAAGCCAACTCAAAATCCTGTTCCTCAACCGCTCCCTAGGGTGTGGATAGGATTAATCGGAGCAGCTAGCTGACACCGCGCACTGCTCCAACGCCAAGACTTCGAAGGACTTCAAAGACTAAGACTGTCCTGCACTGTTAATGTGTCGCTCTTCTGTTTTGTGTTTTGTGAATCTCTGCAATGTTTCTGCTGTAAAGCGCTCCGCTACCCTAGGGTCAGGCCAGCGCTAAATAAAACTTCTTAAATAAATAATTAATACATTTTCCCAGTCAAACCATGAGATGTGTTCCTGTAGTCACTCAAAACCTGCAACACAGCTTGATTCACTGAAATGTCTGTCAGTATTGCTCTTTGCACACTTTTCTTTAATGTAGTCATCAATCTTTCCACTATAGCATTTGCTTGTAGCCAAAGTTGGGTAATTTTTCTGTGTCTCACACCCATGTAATCAAGAAATTTGGCAAATTCTTTCCCATGGAAAGGCGGACCATTATCTGTTTTTAAAACTTTGGGCGACCCCAAGTAGACAAATTGTCATCATGAATAGGTAGTATCACGGATGCAGAAGTGGATGATACTTGTTTTAAAACTGGGAACCTTGAATATTCATCAATGAGCACAAACAAATACTGCCCCAAATCTAGGGGTCCATAGAAATCACACTCTAGTTCGGACCACAAAGCATCTGGCAGTTAGACATCTGCAGTTCTTTAACAGTTCTTTCTTTTGTGGTACATTGACGGAAATGACAGGACCATTTGATTTTTTCTACTTGACTGTCAAGCCTCGGAAACCACACTTTTCCTCTTAGAGAGTTTTTGTTGCTGAGAGGGATCTCTGTGACTTTCATGTGCAAGATTAATGACACACCTCTGTAAATTGCTTGGAATTAATATTCTGTTCCCTCTTATCACTATACCAGAAGTGGCTATTGTTAATTCTGCTAAAATATTTTTGAATGCAAGCACATCTCTTTTGCATATTCCTGGTTGAAATGTTGTTAAAGCTGTGACATGCTTCCATCTATTTATGCTTTTATTCTTTTCACTTCTGCTAAAGTATTATCTT
Organism: Triturus cristatus; assembly: GCF_964204655.1. Lineage (NCBI taxonomy): Eukaryota > Metazoa > Chordata > Amphibia > Caudata > Salamandridae > Triturus > Triturus cristatus. Next base: position 324,853,664 of record NC_140589.1, read on the forward strand.
TATAATATTCATAAATCAGTTCTTGTTCAGAGATTACTTCAGGAACTGTCAACTTAATTATGAAATGTATATGATCTTCTGTATCATCTCTTTCATCTTTATCTGCAACTGTTGGGTGTCTGGACAGATAGTCAGCTGGATTCTACTCTTTTCCTGGTTTATGAATTATTTTGAAATCATGGTCCATCAACCTCATAACCCATCTTTCAAATCCAAAGCGGTCTTTTCGCTTTCGGGTTTCCAAAAATAGTTGTGAGTGCTTGGTGATCTGTCACTATCACAAATGATTTTCCAAATATACACGCACAGTCCACCACCAAACTTTCCTTTTCTGGCTGAGCATATTTATTTTCTATATCCGTTAAGCTGCGGCTGGCATGTGAAACCACGAACCTTGGAGGGTCTTTTCCAAACTTATGCTAAAGTAAGATAGCACCTAATCCCACCGGACTTGCATCCACCACTCTCTCTGTGCATACATTTGTGTCGAAGTATTTCAGATTTGCTACTTCTTGTTATGTCATTCCTTATCTTTTCGAATACACTTTTACATTCCCTACTCCAGAACAAGGTCCTCTCCTTTTTCGTTAGCTCTCTAAGGGGTGAACTAACAGTAGCAAAATCTTTGCTATAACTAGAACAATAGCTAGCCATTCCCAAGAAAGAGCATAATTCCATTACATCTTTTAGATAAGACATTGTTATTAGTGACAATACCCTATTTGGTTCTGGTTTCATTCATTTGCTTGAGACTATATGCCCATAAAATGTTAATTTTGGTTGAGCAATTTCTCACACTTTTCAGGGTTTAATGTTAACCCAGTTTTCAAAAGTTCTTTACAAACTGCTCTTAACGCTTGGTCATGTGCATCTTCTGTTTTACCACGCTTGGTCATGTGCATCTTCTGTTTTACCAAAAACAAGAATGTCATCACTATAATTTATTGAATTCTTTACTGGTCTAATGACATTTTTATGATCTCTTGAAAAATCTCTGCAGCCAAGCATATTCCAAAATTAAGCCTTTTTATAGCGGAATAGCCCCATATGCTTGTCGCCAACATGTAACAATGCAGAGCCTCGTTATTGTTCATAAATTATTTACTTAAATGCTTGCTTTCCAATCTATAATTTGCATAATCTCAGTAACTGTCAAATTAGACATTATAAACTTTTATACAATCTACGTAGCCATGGCTACATGGCCGCAGTTCTATATGTAACATTAGTACAGATGGTTGCTGCACAACCTTCTGCAGTGCACTTTGACCAGCCTCCTTCTTTGTGGCGTAAGGGATGCTTAAATACCTTGCACCAGAAAGGTGCTAATAGCAAAATCACTTAATTTACCCATGCCTAGTTTTCTACCCGGAAGGTCCCCGGGACCACCGACTCCAACGCGGTAGCTTGGCGCGAGGCAGAAAGGTCCTCCGGAAGCTATGTGTGAAGTAGTTGTGCAGCACATACTCACACTGACCCAGTAAAGCACACGCAATGAAAAGACACCACCCCAGGTTCATTGGGAAAAACAAGTATCTTTATCTCTCTTTGGTCAGGATTAGAAAACGCAAAACTCGCACAGGCTGCAGAATAGACAGTTTCTCCAATTGCAGGTTATTTCAGATAACATTTCTGGTGCATATGTTCACTAACAGTAACACTTCTCATATTCATGGTCAACATAGGCAACATTCCTTATGTACACATCAATAAAGGCAACATCTCTTTTGCACATCTTCGATAAGGGCAACACTTCCTATGCGCAAATTCAAGGCCAGTGAACATTCTCTAACATCAGGGAAATACAGGTAACCATTCGATGGCTGGTCTCAGCTCTATGCAGGCTCAGAGAAGTCACTCCTGCTAGGAACATGCCCCGGACAGTTATTATTCAAGTGGGGCGTGGTTGACGCAGTACTCAGCCCCTGTGTCCGCCTCTGCGGGGATTTTGGGCCTGGGCCCCCTCGCAGGTAAAGGTGGGGGCGCACTATGACTAGTCTGGTCAGCAGGGGCAATGTGTAGAGCCTTAGGGGGGCATAGGCGCCAACTTCCCCTCGCACTCACCGGTGTAATGTAGAAAAGAGGCGCCGCAGGAGCCAGGCAGCCCCAGGCCTCGTCACGAGGAGACGCCCCCTCTCCCGTCAGCCCACTGTTACTTTCTCTCTGGGCTCTCTCCTGGAGGGGGGCGGCAAGATTCTCACTATCCACGGGGCTTTCTGCAGCAGGGCAGCTGGTCTGGGGGCTCCCACATGCAGTGGAACCCCTTCGGTGTAGATCTGCTTGGGCTACAGGCCTCCGTCGGGCTCAGGACCCGAGAGACAATGGGGTCGTGGCTTCTTGGGGGCACGGGAGCCACTGGGAGTGCGACTTCTTGAGAGGCGCAGCCGATGACGCAGCAGTGCCCCGGTTGCCTGGCAACACTCCTCTCACGTTCACGGGGCTTAGCGCGGTCCTTGCTGAAGCCTCGGCAGCCCTCCCTAGAATTCGGGGGCCGTGGCTGCGTCCTTCGCCAGTGCGCTTCTTCTTCACTTGGTGCCCAGGCGACGGTGAGTTTGGGGCACAGTGACTCTTCTTCCTTCCCCCACGGGCGGCGGCAGCGATCAGGGGCCCAGCACGTCTCCTGACACAGCGCCTACTCACCGGTACCCGGGCAGCAGCGGTGACAGGGTTACAGTACCCTTATGTCCCAGCCTGATCCCAACTACTAGCGCGCAGAAGGACAGTGGCCACTCCGCAGTAGCAGGGGCCTATGGCAACCATATTGTTAGGAGAGAGTACCAGTACCTCAGCACTGTTCAGCAGCGGTAAGGCACCAGAGTCCTATGTCCAACAAAAGATGGCGGTAAAAACGGAGGCAGAAAGGGAAAACAAATGCGGGGTAAGACCACCTGAGGGCTGACAGGTCTAACACCTAATGAACAAAAAAGTCTGTCCTTTTCCCACCACTCCCCTTCTGATCATTTTTTTCAAAAACACAAACACACATTTTTGTGGCGAGCCTCCGAAATGAACACTGCTACAGGGCTGTTAGCTTCCTTATGTGTCCATTGCACATATTTGTGTTTTCTAATTTACCATATGCAAATTGCTGTCCGTCACCTTTGAATGGTAAATGAAACTTATAATCCATTGCAAAATGGTCTTAGTATTTGTTGCCTTATGAAAGCAAGTAGTGAGCTATTTGCCAATGCAGGTTTCATTACATAGGGGCAAATAAATAAATAACAAATGGCTGCGGTGATGTGAGGTCTCCACACATGTGTGATCCACAGCGCAGTACAATTCAAAGATGGCCACCATAGCATGCGTATGTGTTATGACATCACGGCGCATGTGTATGTCACATTAACAATTTATTTGCCTCTGCCGTATCAAACAGACACTGGCAAAGCCAATAGCTTGACCCTAGCTTTAAAAAAGCGAGACAAATTGGCATTGCCAGTGCTAGTTCTCTGTTGTTACCATGCATGTCAATGGCGATTTAAAATGAAGGTTTGCAACTGAGATTCACTAGTAGTTATTGCAAAACGAGTCACAGTCTAACTTTGAGTTGCTGATCTTTTTAGGTCTGGCTTTAGCCTATATGTTTTGATTTTACTAAAATGACATATATATAAAATATATTTATTTATGGGGGCTTTCAGTCACCTTTATCATCCATTGGTCCATTGATGTTTTGTTATTCACGTTTTTCTTTCGCCCAATACAGTATAAACATAGGGCAGTGAGGCATTGGCTAACATCACTGTGAGTGTTTGCATTCAGTTGTTTCACAAGGAGCACATGCATACAAAGGATTTCCTTTGCCTTTCAGGGACTCTGTCATGGCAAAGTGTACGTTGTGAGGCCCAAAAACATGTTTGCTTCTAGCCAATGTTTATTTTTATATTGGTAATGGCCAACAGCGCCTCAAAATATAAATACATTTTTACAAAGACCATAACAAAAAACAAGCATTAGCAAAGCTAAAAGCTGTTGGCCACTTCTAGAACTACTGGTTTTGCCTATGCTTGCTTGGAGTGTGCACTCCTTGCTCCACCGCTTAAAACAATGCTGCATTCGCAAGGAGAGTTGCCCCATTGATGCACTTATTTCTGGGCTGGTAAGGAGAAAGATGGGAAGTCGATCTGTGCAAGGAACAGCCTCTTAAGACTAACACTCAGGCGGATTGGTTTACTTTTTCCTCTCGTTTGTTTCAGATCAGGACTTTTGTTAATGCAGCTTGTTTTCTGTGGCTTTTGGTAAAATCAAGTAAGATTCGGTATGACATAAAATTAGTTTCTGTGTCTTTCATACAACCAAGACTTTCCTTTGCTGTACATCAAGGAAACGATCCCAAAGGGGATGATGGACGGAGCGTTTGAGCAAATCAAACACTCACCCCCAGTCAACTGATCTGGGTTTAATCATTCTTTAGCTCACTCCACCACCCCAGTTCAGACACGGCCATATGCAAATCAGTCTGACCCTGTGCCTCAGGGGAACAGTCCAGCCCGAACTGCCAAGCCAACATCAAGGAAAATCAGCATTCCTAGCCACTGAACTCTGCACAGGATTGAAGTTGCACCACCCTTTGGAGAACAGATCTCGGATGGCACTGGACATATAGCTTTTAAAATACACAATTGCAATTGTCTCCTAACACTAAGGGACTCATTTATAAAGAAGCCACGCAGTTCAGCGCAGCAAGTCACTTTGCTTCGCTGCACTGCGTGACAGGGAAAGGGCAGGAATGCACGTATTCAAGGCAATACACTACATTCCTGTCCTTTCACATGTGCTGGCACCCTTTTGGCTTGCACTATGGCGCAAGGGTGCCTGAGATGCATGCTAAATTGTTTTGTGTTTTGTGCAGCAAGGGGAACCTTCCTGCACAAAATCAATCCTGGGAGGCATATTCCTCTTTCTATATGTGCTACAGAATGCAGCACACATAGAAAGAGGAAAAACAAAGAGAAATGAAGATATTTCTCCTCGTTACGCCTCTCCTGCAAAAGCCTAACATTTTGGCACAATATCATGGTTACAATTACTTATAAATATAGTAAAATGTCAAAATCCATGGGAGTTGTGTGGGAGCACCCATGCAACACCTATGGAATGCTTTCCTAGGGCAGAGTAATGCTACACAACGATTTACGATGTGTTGTGCTACTCCAGATTAAACAATCCAGAGCCCGTGGCTTCAGAAATCTGACTAGGAGGTTTGTGTCACACATGTATCACATTAACCCAACGCAAGCCTCTCATGAATATGTCCCTAAGTAACTCTGGGGCATATTAACAAGCCAGGCGATAAAATTATCGCCGCGTTAGCGGCAGAAAACTGCCGCTAAAACGGCGATAATGGGCTTGATAATATGCTCTATGGAATTCCAATTGAAGCCCATGTTAGACGCTCTTCACATCTTTTAAATTGAAGGTACTGGGGGTATCCCAGAGGACTCCAATGGGACCAACCGTGGTATACAATAATTATAATCCCTTTGTGACCACCCCAAGACCTCTTTCAATGTAATTCTCTCAAAAACAGCTGAACAAATGTACACTGAATACTGCAAAGCATGCTTTCTCACTGAAGTTCTAACTTTCTGTCATATTTGGTGTAACTCAGTTCAGCTATTTTTTCTGTATCTCTTCCTAAAACTTCCTTTGAAAATTAACATTGGAAAATTATGTTTTGGGACATCCATACTTTTTCTTTGTCCCCACGTGATTACAAGAAACTTCCTAGGAAGTAGCTGAGGTGGGAGAACCTGTTTTTGGAAATTGTCTTGAAGATTAGTCAAATGATACCAAAGTTATTGGTGAAACCCAAAAATATTCTTCCTATGGAAACTCAGACCAAACTATAACTGTACAGTAGTGACCACCACTGTGTAATATATACATACACACAGACATGCATATATATATTCAGTGAAAAAGCCAGAAGTTACAGGGACATTATACTTAGGCTCAGATTTCACCTGTAAAAACAAGTGGCATTCAGCAGTTCTAGTTACCTTAGTTAACTATAACTTATGTCCCCACAATGCACTGCTTATGACCTCACATATTACATCACTCATGACATGGTCAGTGACATCACTCATTACATCTCAAATTACATCACTGATGACATCATCCAGTGATTGTTAATCTTTTCTGAAAGTGTTTGTGTGTTAAACATATACAAGGTACCACAAAAGTTAAAATAGTATACTTTGCGTACTACTAATGAGTGATTCCTTTTTTTTAAAATGTATTTATTTATTTTTTATTGTATAAGAATTAAAGCAACAATTTACATACACAACCATATGCCTACATCCCAGAGGCCGGCAATCAAGGGTGGATGTAAATCCCATGAGAGGGATTAAAGGTGAGATGACACAGCTGATACACGACAACCCAGAGGTCCGGCAGCGATTGAGACAGCTCGCGATACAATGGCATAGGTTGCATAAAAGGCTACTCCAGGATAGAAAATACACTAACCCATTCTAGCCAATTAGAACAAACACCCCTCCTCTCCCTCCCCACCTGTCAGAACCTCAACCCATCACTCCAGACCTCACCCATCTGTCGACTCCCTCAGTGTCTTAAGTTTACCACTATTATGTATGCCCTGCGACCTACCACACAGGATAACCTCCCATAGCGTTGTACCCGTTACCCCCCGTCCAGCCGCACAATGCGGTCTAATAATCCAATTAGCTGCATCGACCTTCAGGTTGTATTAGTTCTCAGAAGGTCTGCCCCGCCTGTTGCCAACCAGTTCACCAATGGAGTCCATATATCTTTAGGCCTAGATCTGCCTGGCATCAATTGCCAGTAGCACGTTAGTTGGTCTTTACAGTAAATAGCAGCCTTCAGCCACTCTGCAATTGTAGGAGGATGTTGTTTCTTCCGATGCATGGCCACCTGGCGTTTGGCCAATAGCAGCAGCATGGCGGTAAGTTTCCAAGAGCACTTTTGGACCTCCAACACGAAGCCCAGCAACGCTGTCAAGTGTGTGACCGGGGTGTGAAATCCGGTGATTTGCCCTACATATAAAAAAATCAATTCTCAATATTGTGCTATTGCCCCGCATTGCCATGCAAGGTGTGTAAATGTGGCTGTGGGTGTGCCGCATCTCCAGCAGTTTGTGTCAGGATGTAAGCCCATACGGAATAGCTGCGGCAGTGTGCGATAAACCCTATGTAGAAAATTGAAATGTATCAGCCTCAATCTATAATTAGAACTGCCATTGTCGATCCGTGATAGTTATACCAGCCTCTGTTTCCCAATCTGCCTTGGCAGCAGGGACAATAATGGGAGAGTGCTTTTGCGTTATACTGTAGATTCGCGTGATCAATTTGCGGGGGGACGGGTTTGACAGCACGTTATCCAACGCCTGCAAAGCAGGTGGTTCCTTTGGGAAATCCGCATACCTGGCCCTACAGGCAGCTCTCAGCTGATAATACAACAATCTGTCCATCGCTGTTGGCTCTTGGGCCCCGCACATCTGCTGAAGCGATAGGAACGTGGCCGCAGGATAGAGGTCACCCCCTTTCACCAAGTCACGCGCCGCAGCCCTCTTAGTCGCAGCTCTGTCCATCAGCGGTGTTAGTAATGGGTTGCCCCCCAGTGGCATTGATGGTGCATACATTTCCTGCAATCCGGCCCTCCCTGCAATGCCTCTCCATGCCCAGCGCATCGCCTCCACTGTGTCTATTTCTAGGTGAGGTCGTTTGTATGGCTGATAAACAGCCGCGTTCAGAGGTATAGGAGCTACCCGATCTATTTCTATCGCCACATGTGGCTGAAACGGGGTCGGATGATGCCAGAAGTGCAAATACTGTGCCTGTGCACTATAGGCATATAGCTCAAAATCTGGGGCGCCCAATCCACCCTGTACCAACGGCAGAGTCAACAATTTCCAGGAAACCCTAGGTTGTTTGCCTGCCCATACCAGTTCTAAAATAAGGGAGCGAAGTCGTTTAAAAAAATGAGAGTTCAATGGCATGGAGATATTTACAAATAAATATAATAACTTGGGTAGGATAACCATCTTAGCAATCGCAATACGCCCTGTCCAGATTTCTTGCAGGAATCTGCTCACCTTGATCCCCAAGTACCTCGTTGGGTCCTCAGCCCAATTTATCGGAAATTCCGTGTCAAATGGGCCAGTAGAATCAGTTAGTGGGAACAGCACGGATTTAGCCCAGTTAATCTGAATACCAGTCAGTCCCCCATATCTAACCAGCTCTCTCATTACTGCATCAAAATTATCGCTGGGATTGACCAAATAGATAGCCATGTCATCGGCATACGTAGAAATCAAGAGGCCCCTAGAGGTGAATCCTATACTCCTATGCGTGTGATGCTGGCGTAGACAAGCCACCAGTGGCTCAGTGGCTATAGCAAAAAGCAGGGGCGACAGAGGGCAACCCTGCCTTGTCCCTCTCGTGATTTCAAAGGAGTCTGACACCTGCCCGTTCACCCTGATCCTCGCCATTGGCCATGTGTATATTATCTGCATCTCTTTGATGAACAAGGGGCTGAGGCCCCTTTTGGGCAATAGCGTAAAAAGGAATTTCCCCTCCAGGGAATCAAAAGCTTTAGTCGCATCCAGCAGTGCAGCCATAGCCTTAACATGGGGGGCCAGGTAGTGCAAGAGCCCAAAGAGAGTTCTTAAATTGTGAGCCGTTGAGTGCCCGGGTATGAACCCGGATTGATCTGGCAAGGCTATTTGCGGGAGCATCGGCTGCAGCCTATTCGCTATCAATTTGGCATACATTTTAGCATCTAAATTAATTAGCGACAAGGGACGATATGACTCTGGCCGAGTAGGGTCTTTATCAGGTTTAAGTATAGTGATGATAATTGCCTCATGCAGTGTGGGAGGTAGTGTGCCCGTTTCCAGGGCCTCCATATATACCTGTAGTAGCCGGGGTGCTAGGATATCAACGTATTCCTTATAGAAGACAGCTGTCAGGCCATCCGCACCAGGTGCCTTATCAGCCGTAATGCTATTGATCACCTGTCGTATGTCCTCCACCGAAATTGGCAATTCCATATATTCTCTAGCCCTATCATTAAACCATGCCAGTGCAACAGTATTCAGGTAATCGGAGATGTCCGACTGGGAGGGGTTGAATTTAGAAGTATACGGGCACCGGTAAAAAATCGGTCATTATTTGCAGGATGTCCAATGGTGATCTAGCCACTCCCCCACCGTCTGTGTGAAGTTCAGTAAGATATGTAGTACCCCTAGAAGACCTGAGGAGGCCCGCCAGTGTTTTCCCCGCGCGCTCGCCCTCACCATAACGCCTAGCCTGAGTGTGTTTAAGCAAGAATTTCGTTTCCCTTTCCACTTCTTGCTGGAATTCCGTTAATTTAGAGCGGAACTGGGCCACAACGTCTGGGGCAGGATTTATCAACGGCGCACCTTCTAGTTCTCTAAGTTCACGCTCCACTCTGTGGAGGGTATTCCGAATGTCCTTGAGAACCCCTGTTTTTAGTGCTATGCAATTCCCCCTAGTGACCACTTTGAATGCTTCCCAAAGTACTCCCTGTGAATCCACAGTGCCCTTATTGAGTGTAAAGTACTCTGCTAGTTTGCCCCGCAGCTCCTGCCGAAAAACCTGATCTAGGAAGGCACCAGAAGGGAACCTCTATGTGAACGGTTGTTGATATGGCTCCGGTACATGCAACTTTATGTAGGTGGGTGTGTGATCAGAGAATGTGCGCGGGTGGTGCCCAGCGTCCAATACCCCTGTATGTATGTCTTTGGACATGAGCCAGTAATCCAGTCTGGACCATGCATTGCTATGGTGTGTCACACATGTACCGACTCTAGCCGTTGGATATAGCACCCTTCATGTATCTACCAATTGTAGCTCTTGGGTGATGGTCACGGGACGTCCCCTGCCTATCCAATACAGTTGAAAGCACGACGTTAAAATCTCCCCCCAGAGCACCACCCCCCGACCACTGTCTGCAGTTTCTGCCACAGTAGGTGGAAGAATTCAGGACAGTCTGTGTTGGGGCCATACGTGTTAACCAGCACCATCGGGGTATTGTATAAGGTTCCCTGCAATATAATAAACCGCCCCTCCTTATCCGCTATGGTGCGATGCATCTTCCAATGTAAGCCTTTGCGTATAAGGACCGACACCCCTGGAGTAGTTTGTGTATCCCGCCTCCACCACCTCCCCCATCTGTTATGACGGAGCAAACCCACTGCTGCAGATGTTAAGTGTGTTTCTTGAAGCAAACAAATGTCAACCGCATGCAGGGACAGGTAAGAATGAATTAATCTAGTCTTTCTGCGATCATTTAGGCCTCTAACATTCCAAGAAATGCATGTAAGGGCAGTTATGACTGTGGGGTGGCATAGCAACAAGTGCAGGTCTTGAGACCCCAACTGAGCTGTGTTACGTTCATGTGGTGCATCAGCAGTATGCGAGGCCACAATACGATGTCAAACGCAACGTCTTGCGCCCACCCAAGGCTAATAGCAAACACCACGCTCCAAGAGGTCATGGTGGGCAGTGTGTACGTACGAATCAATGTAGGTCCTGACAGGTGTAAACAAAAAAAATTAACACCCCCTTCCACACCAACCCCCCAAATAGGTTGTGACATTACCCCCCCTCCCAAACTAACTGTAAACCAATTGCCCACATTTGTACACATGAGGGAATCATCCCAAGGGGGTCCGTGGGTCCGCCAGCAATACACCCCTGCACTCTTGGCAGGGTGGCCGAGATAATAGCACGCCAGCCCGGAGCCGTGTACCCCCCACCAGCAGAACATTGTAAGTATATTGCATGAAGATATAGCATCAGATCATTAAACAATCAACAATATTGCTCCCATATCATGATTTAGCAGTGGAAGTACGGGAGCCCATCTTGGACACTTAGCTGAGTAGTTAGGTCTCTGGTGTTGGTCCATCAGTCATTGTCGCTCAGGTTACCCTCGACTGATGCATCTCCAGTCAACGGGCGCTGTTTATGCTCCTTAGCCAACTGCTTAGCGTAAGATAGGGCAGCCTTGGCGTTAGTGAAAAATGTAGGTTTGCCACTGCCCTGGATGTGCAGCTTGGTAGGGTAAATCAGGGCATACTTGGTGCCTATTTGTTGGAAGATTTTCTTTGCAGGCAAAAATTCACATCTTGCCGCCTGTACCAGCAGTGTAAAATCTGGATATAGCGCGATGTCATTTCCCTTGTAATGGATAGTACCTTTTTCTCTCGCCAGCTGTAGTATTGTGTCTCTATCTCTGTAATTCAAGACCCTAGCCACTATAGGTCTTGCCGGTGCTCCCGGTCGCGGCCTGGGCCCCAGTGACCGGTGCGTTAGTTCGATTAAGAACATCGCGGATAGGTCAGACCCATCAAAGCTGAGACATCATCGTCTCTATGTATTTCTCCATGTTCTGAATGTCTGTGGATTCCGCAACCCCTGTAATTCTGATATTGTTCCTCCGCGACCGGGCCTCCAAATCCTCGTTCTTTTGTCGTATCACACGGAGTACACCATCCATTTCCCGCATCTGCTTGGCCAACTCTGTGTGGCCCTCCTCCGTCTCAGACACTCTTGTTTCCAGGACGCTGGTTCGACCTTCCTGTTTGTCCATAAGTTGTGTGATCCTGTCCATTCTCTGCGCAAGCGAATCCATTTTAGAATCTAACCCTTGGAGGCAAGTTTTTAGGTCTCAAAACATCTCCCGGATATCCTCTGCAGGCGGATGGGCAGCCGCCCCGTCCCCAGCAGACTTCTGCTGTCCAGCGTCGGCATCCACTGTTTTGGGGGTCTTTTTATCAAACGTTATCAGAGGTTGGCATGTGTCTGGCTTACCCATCGTGGCTGACCACCGAGTCTCCGCCAGCGAGGGAGCAGCAGATCACGGCCTGCGGCACACTGCGTATACGCATGCGTCGCCCCTCGTCGGCGCCCCCCAGTATACCGCCACCGGCCAAGGGCCCCCCACCGGCACCGACTCCACTGCCCGCGCGCTCACCGCTTCGGGGGGCGGAAGCACCAGGTCCCCCCGCCCGCTGACGCCCCTGGCCGGCCCCGGCAAGTAGGCCCTGCAGCAGCGCCACCGGCCGCCACCAGCACACCACCACAGCCAGGGATCCCCGGCAGCCACGCCACCCCTGAGGCCAGAGAACACAGCAGCAATCAACGCACCACCAGTATCGTAGATGTAGCACACTCTTTCAGATCACCCCTATTGGCCTCGCTGGAGGGAGCAGCACAAGGACAGACCATAGAGGCCTACAGGATAGATTCCACTGTCAGATGACTCACTGCTGCTGCAAAATTGGCCCACTCAGCTCCAAACCAACGCGGGAGACACCGGCCGCCAAACACATCCCCTTCGCCTGCCTCCGTCCCTCCCGTCCTCAGGTGGACGGTCTGGGAGCCAGCAATGATGTAGTGTAGACGATCTCCGGCCAGCGACTCAGCACCAGCCGCAGTCCATAGTTCCCTGTCTCCAATCCAGCGCGTGAGTCAGCGGCCCAGACCAGCAGGTAAATAGTTGTGCGCGACCTCCAGGCAGCGCAGTGGTAGCAACCAGGTTGCGCAGTTTTTATTTAAAAGAAGGGGGGGAGCAATCGGCAAACCTCAGCACCTGGCCCCCACGTCTCCACAGGGGTCCAGCAGCGGGCAGACCCAGCCCGCACTCGCCTTACTGATGCAGCAGACAGCCGGAAGCCACAAGCATCAGGGGCAGGTCCGTCTCGCACAGCCCGCTGGCCCCGGCCTCCAAGTTTCGTCAGCGGGGCAGGCCGTCACTCAAGGCCCCGGTTCCAGTCAAGCGCTCATTCCAGTAGGCCCGCGCTTCGAGCAGCTGTCGCTCTGCCCTGCGGGCACGCCAGCGGCCGTCAGCGCATCTCTGCTTTGCCGAGCAACTCCGGTTACTGTTGAGCTTGGTGGGACATCAACTCCAGGCAGCTACGATGGATATATGATGAATTTGCTGAGCTCGGACGGCGGAGCCGCGCTAGTGTGCGGCCATGTCGCTGCACGCCCCCTAGTGATTCCTTTTTAACATAGTTTATGTGAGTGGCCATGTGACTGTGTGTATCCGTATGTGAGTAGGTGTGAGTGACTGTACATGTGTGCGAGTGGGTATGGGAGTGGCTATATGGGTGTATATGTGGGTCTCTGAATCACTGTGTGGGTGACTTAGTGGCTGTGCGAGTGGCTGTATTGGTGAGTGAGTAGGTGGCTGTGTGAGTGGCTATATGAGTGGGTGTGTCAGTGCCTGTATGGGTGAGTGAGTGGGTGTCTGAATTTCTGTATGTACGAGTGATTGGATGTGTAAGTGGCTGTATGGGTGAGTGAGTGGATGTTTAAGTGAGTGTTTGATTAAGTGATTTGGTGTGTGAGTGGCTGTATGGAAGAGTGAGTTTCTGTGGGATTGGCTCTATGGGTGAGTGATTGACAGTGTGAGTGGTTGTTTGGATGCATGAATGGGTTTGTAATTGGTTGTGTGGGTGTGTAAGTGAGTGTGTGAGTGGTTGCATGGGTGAGTGAGTGGCTCTTTTAATAGGCTCAATGGGTGAGTAAGTGTTTGTGTGAGTGGCTGTATAGGTGAATAACTGAGTGTGACAGTAGCTGTATGGGTTAGGGTGTGGCTGTGTGAGTGGCTGTATGGGTGAGTGACTGGTTATATGATCAGGCTCCATGAGTGAGTGGGTTTGTGAGTGGCTTTATGGCTAAGTGTGCGGTTGTGTGAGTATTTGTAGGAGTCTGTAAATGGGAATGTGAGTGGTTATATGGGGGTGTGAGTGGGCATGTGAGTGGTTCTGTGGATGATGCCATTGCTGATGTCATTTCAGATATCATGAGTGGTGTCATGAGTGATGTTACTGACCATATCATGAGTGATGTAATATGTGAGGTCATAAGCAGTGCATTGCTGTGGTATAAGTATTATTGAGCTCAGATAACTATAACTGCTGAATTACACTGGTTTTATACAAGAGAAATCTGAGCCTAACTATAATGTCCCTGTAACCTTTGTTATTTTCAGTGAATTTTTTTGTTTTTTTAAAAATTCCATTGCCTAACGACAACGTCCCTGTAACCTTTTATTTTTCTAAATACATTCGAAAGAATTTTTAATGTTATTTCCTAACTGTAACAACTAAACTTTGACATTGAGTGTATGAAGTTGTGCATGAGTGTCTCACTGGGTGTATGAGTGTCTGAGTAGGTTTGTAAGTGGGTGTGAAAGAGTATGAGTGGGGCTGCAAGTAGGTACATGAGTGTCTGAGTGGGTCTGTGAGTGGGAGTTTCTGAAATGTTCTGTGAGTCACTGCAAATCTCTGAGTAGATATGTGAGTGGTTTAGAGAGAGTATGAGTGCTTCTGTAAGTGGGTGCATCAGTGTCTGATTGAGTCTGTGAGTGGGTGTATGTGTCTGAGTTCATCTGTGTGTGGGTGCATGAGTGAATGGGTCTGTTAGTGGCTGTGAGAGTGTCTGAGTTTTTCTGTGAGTGGGTGAATTAGTGCCTGCGTGGGTCCTGCTCCTATCTTGCCTTTTATCTGCTTACTTCTGACCTTTATTTTGCCTCTTTCTGCTCATTGCCGGCCCATATTTTGTCTCTTTCTGCTTGTTTTTGACCTGTATTTTGCCTTTTTCCGCTTGTTTCTGACCTTTATTTAGCCTCTTTCAGCTCTTTTCTGACCTTTATTCTGCCTCTTTCTGCTCATTTCCCACTTCTATTTTGCCTCTTTTGGCTCTTAGCTGGCCTTTATTATGCCACTTTCTGCTCATTGGTGACCTTTATTTGTCCTCTTTCTGCTCATTGCTGACCTTTATTCTGCCTCTTTCTGCTCATTGATGACCTTTACCTTGCCTCTTTCTATTCGTTGACAACCTTTTCTGGTTTCTTTCTGCTTGTTTATGACCTTTATTCTGCCTCTTTCTGCACTTTTCTGACCTTTATTTTGCCTCTCTCTGCTGTTTTCCCCCCTGGAACTGTGGGGGGAGCTTCAAGGCCCCTACGGTCCCAGCTGGCTCCCTGTCTCTTGTGGGACCCGGCATTGCTGTCACAGACAGGGAACTGCTAAAAATTCAGCTGTTTTCTCCAAAAACTAACGTCTGCTAAAATGCAGACTTACCTATCCCCAACATTGGGGTGGATTATGCTGATACGACCCTGTGGGTCGTATCAGCAAGGTTATCGCTGATTTGCAGGGAACATCGCTGGAAAATCAGCGATGTTCCCTGCAAAAGGGCGATAACCTCCCTATCTCTGGAATTTTTATCGCCCTGGAGTAACGTGTTGTTAATAACGCGCTACCAGGGTAATACATTCCAGAGATAGCCTACGATAATATATTTATCGCAAAGCACGGCCAGCGATAATTATCGCTGGCCATTGTTAATATTCCCCCTAATGTTTACAATTGACTTAGTAAGTATGTGTGTGTGTGTGTATATGTATATATGGCTAAATCGCCTTTTCTTTGTTTAATGTATTGCTTCAAGCAGGGAAGGAAATGCCCAGACGTGGGTCCCTTTGTCACTGTGCCCCTCGAACTAAGCTGCAGCCGACTAAAAACCGGTCTTGAGTTGCTTGTGTTCCAGTTCACAGAGGACTTTGCTTGGCAGTTTGTGCTGGACTCTTCACACTGGAGCAGGATCAAGACTAATTTGCATATGGCTTGGTCTAATCTGAGGTGCATTGTGGGCAAAAGAAGATGGGTTAGAATGCTTCCATGAATGATGTTTAGACAAAGTGCAAGGATTCCGCCTATCAGCTTTTGTGTGTTTGGTATACATAACTATACACATACAATCAAAAAAAAAAATCAGACTATTTTAAGCATTAACATTTTTTAGCAAAAAGGTAGGCTCGGTATTGCCTAAAACAAACCCTGCGTTGCATTGAAAGGTGATGGGCGAGTAAATGTGTGTCGCAAGCTGCAGTGCCTGTGTTTTTGTTGTTGTTACATTTCTTGGCATAATCAACATCTGGGGTGGTGGGCCCAAAGCGGGGTTAGCGCAAACAGAGATGGAGCACTGGTTCCTTCTGGACCACTTCTATGGACACCACTGAGGAACATTTGAAAAAAAAAATACATAACTTGACAAACACAAGTGCGTAAACACTATGCTTTCTTTTCATTCTTTTATGGGGAATGCCAGAATAAGTTATTGATATATTTAGCCACACTGATTTTCTTCCAGCTAGTTGTGATATTTTTGTTGATTGTCCCCATTTTCTGCGTGTAAAGACCACCCCCTCTGACCCGGTATGGTGCACAACGTTATTGCGTGCAGATAAGCATACATTCCTCTGGTACATCAAAAAATCGCAAAATAAGTACAATTTGGTTTATGCAGAGGCTTTTAGCTCTTGCAAGTACCTTCAAAGGACCAGTGCTTGTGTCAATGATGTTTTTCTTAGGATTTTCATTGCATTTATGTATATAATTATAGCATGAAGCGATAATGGTTACCAACCGCGGTCCGTGCAGGTTACAGCGGTGGGGCCGGGTAAGGGGGGATTTTGAGGGACGATGCAGAGGCAAAATTAAATAAATAATTAATTTTCCTTCAGCATCTTCCCTTAAAACCTCTCCTTGCCTGGCCCCACTGCTGCTACTTGCACAGACCGCGGCTGCTGGGAACCCACCGTCACGTCAGAATAAAGAACAGCTGGTTATCAATCAATATCAAGGTTATTTCGGCCAAGGTCTATAAAAGCACATATCATAAAATACAGATTAAAACATTACAACAGCACAAACATGAGCACAGTAAAAGGTAAGTAATAAAGAAGCAGCTATCATCATGCTAAAACAAAATGATACATCAAAACAAGTAATAAATCACGATTATAAAAACAATGGAGATCCACCAGAGTGATAGGATAGAACTATATAAGCAGCAGGTGTGCCCCCATAATCCTAATAAATTAGGATAAATAATAAATAAAACATACTCATGAACAAAGACCTCAATCCCTTTCTGAGTAGAATAATCAGTCATACAGTGTCGGTCAATTGTATATCACCAAGCTAAAGAGGATGAAAGGGAAAAAAAAGAAAGAAAACTAGTCAAGTGCCCTATGCTGTATGTAAAGACGCCTCCATATGTATAATAAAAACAGAGAAAAACCCAAAACTATTGGGTGGGTTGCGGTAGATCTTGATGATCCTTGACCCCCCCAAGTTCCAACATAGAGGAATGACCCAGGCCCTCCTATGGTGGAAATGATGGCTGCAAAAATGACATAACATGCTCCATGGTTTTCTTAACCCCCGGGCAAAAAGGGCAGCCCATCCCCAGCTCTGTGAAGGAACACTGCCATCTTGCCATAAATGGCTGGAGCAGCCGGGTCCCAAACTAAAATGTAATAAACAGTGTTCTGTCCACTGGAGGCTCAATATTATCCATGTACTGTTCCAAGGCATGGACATCCTTGAATTCTTAAAAGGCTGCAGTCAAGGGGCCCAGATTCCCATGCCTATAGAACCCTTCTTCTATGTATGTCTTTCTAATACATTGCTTTTAACATGGGCTTTGAGACACTACCAGCAGTATCAGAGTGGGTCCAGAGGGTCCCAAAACTGATCTCTAATGGGCTTGTTTTAATACATTTTAGCCAAATGATCTTATCTGTTCCATGGTGTTTTAATATATCTTCAAGACCCATCCTGTAATGTGCTAGTTCGGTGGTGGAAAAATTCCTCCTCCAGTACATCAACTGCCTGAGTCTGACCCTATGAGCAAGAGATTTGATACCCAAACTAGTCTCAGTGGTAAAAGGGGGGTATTAACCGGCATATTGGTCAGGATATGTAAAAAACAATTCTCCTCCTATGCCATATCATTTACATTGTCAAGGCCCCAAAGTTCGCCATCATATTGCGATCCCCCCCAGCACCTGTAAGTTATAAATCTGCAATGCTGGTGCAACTGGATGGAAACTGGAGCCCTATACTTCCCTTAGAATACTACCTGTATCATGCTCCTGCCTGCGTTTACTCCTCTGAATCTGAGCAGACCAACTAAAGGAATCATTAAGGGTGCGGCCCAAGTATTCAAGGTGTAAACTTTCTCCAGGGGGACACCATTGTAAATTGGATATGACCGAGTAGTGGGGCAGAAAATTAAAACTATATACTTTGTTTTACTAATATTGATCTCGGCCCCTTTTTCCTGCAGAAAACACAGAACTGATAGAGCATATTTTGAATGCCCATAGGTGACTTCGAGATTGGCAAGGTGACGTCTGCCAACAAATGTGTTGGGATCTTCCTGTTACCCAAGATTGGGGACTCATTTTGACACTGTTCCAGATAAGTTACTAAGTCATTGGTGAAGAGCAAGAAGAGTGTTGGAGCTAAGACACACCCTTGTCTCACCAACCAGGACACTGAAATAGGGCCTGTTAAATCGCCAGAAGTCCCACATCTAAACTGGGCATAGTTGTTCATTTGCAAACTTCTAAGAAAGTCCAGTAGATATTTTGAGACACCCATGTTGGACAAAGCTTCCCAAAGTTCCTCCATGGGAACCAGGTCAATTGCTGACCGCAGGTCAACAAAGATGACATATAAACGGCCGACCATCCCTCGTATCATATTTCCATTAAACAAGCTGCAGTTGAAGGATCTGTTCAGTAGTGCTGGTCCCAGCCCTGAACCCTGCTTGAAGGGGAGTAAGCACATCTGCAACCTCCATCCAGTTCTGAAGTAGAGTCAAGATGATTTGACTAAAAAGCTTCTATTAGCTCTCAATAAGACATAAGGGACGGTAATTCGATGGGAGTGACCTATGGCCCTTTTTAAAAATCGGAACAATCTCGACCCCAGCCCATGACCATGGCATAGGTAACCCATTATTAATGCTGTTAAAGAGCAAAGTAAAATAGGGACCACAGATTGCCTTCTTTACTTTAGAGGGTTTCGAAAAGATAATTCATTCAAGGATTAAATTGAAGTCCTTTATTTGCAGCACGGTCAAACAGGTACATCTATCTTCCAAGTCCAGGTAGTACTGTCCCTAACAGCATTTCAAAACCCACTCTTGCTGGTGGAATATGGACCATCATTGAAATCATTACATGTCACATGCAGAGGCATGTGACTGAAGACCAGCAGCTTAAAGGAACACAGTCCTAATATTAAACAAAGAATGTAACACATCTCCCTTATTAAACAAACGAAAATGAAGGCATGGAGAAACAGAAAATGAAACTGAGAAAAACAACACAGCATGAAACAACAATGCAGAAAAAAACATTATGTAAAATTTGCATATCTTTTTGGGACATTCATAACGCGTCTAAAATCTTTGACTCTGCGAGCAACAGAATCATATTTGTCAAGATTAACATCCGCGTCAGAGTAATTTTGTTTTGGAAGATTAAGCATGGGACAATTAGCCAACCTTTTTGCATTCCAAATTTTTCCATCTTGTGTCATTACACTATTGGTAAATACTCTTTTAAGTTGGATTGGCTCACTCAATTTATTAGCACCTTTATTCATCAAACCTGGTTTGAGAATATTTACCCAATCTCCTACTTGAAAAAATTGTGATCTTGTCCTCCATTTATTATCATACCAATTTTTGGTTTTAACCAGAGACAAAATAATGTGATTTCTCTCTCAACCACCACGGTAACACTTTTGATGCAGGATTTCTTCCTTTGAAAAGTTTAAAAGGACTCACCTCAGTTGTGGTGTGAGGTGTTATGCGGTAGGTCCACAAACGTTCTCTTAACGCACTTACCCAATTCACACCAAATTTGATGGAGTGAACAATGAAACCCTTCAGTACACGATTAAATCATTCCGCCTGACCATTTTCATGTGGTTCATACAGTGAAGTGAATCTGTGAATGATATTACACCCTTTGAGAAAATCAGCCATTTCCGAAGAGGTTAATTGAACACCATTATCTGTAAATAAAAAGGATGGGCATCCTTCTCTAGTAAAAATGTCTTTTAAAAAACTTAATAACCGCATTAGTGGTGGCCTTTGGGACAAATTGTACTTCAGGCCACTTTGAGTGATAGTCAATGATCACTAAAGCATAACGCGAAGATTCTGGCAACATGTGAAAAGGACCTGAAATATCAAACGCAATTATTTCCCATGGTTCAGATGGCCACTTAACTATCTTAAGTGGTGGAGTGTGCACCTTTAGCATTCTCTCACTGGAAACACACTCAGGACATTCTCTTACAGTTCTATCAATACATTTGTCAATGCCCGGCCACCAAAAATATGTTCTTACCAATCGTTTCATAGAGGAGATGCCTGGATGAGTTAAATGTGCAATCCGTAAAATGACTTCATGCATACCCTCTGGAGGAATACATTTTCCTGACTTGAAAATAAAATCACTTTCTAACTCTAACTCTTCCAAAACATTGTAAAAAGGTAAAAGTTCTGACCTTACTCTGTCTTTTTTGGGGCAGCCATTTTTTATGTATTCTTTTAATTCTACCCATATATTATCTTTCTGTTCACATTCAGGCCAATGTGCCTCAGTGATATCTTGAAATTTTTCCTGGAGAACATCTTCAATGGTCAGAGTGAAATTATATTTATTTACAACACTATCTTCATTTTGTTTGCACGATAGCCGTGACAAACAATCAGCTGTCACATTTTTCTTTCCAGGTACATAAACAGTAATAAAATTATACTCTTGCAATTTTGATGTTAGTCTGGCAATTCTGGCTGTAGAATTCCAACCTCCTCCAACCGATAAAATGTTGACCAATGGCTTATGATCTGTCCTAAGTGTAAACTTAGAACCCCACACATATAATCTAAAGTGTTCTATTGCCCAAACACAAGCTAAAAGTTCTCTTTCTATAACAGCATATTTGCGTTCACATTCATTAAGTGTTCTTGAAGCAGAAGCGACATTCCATTCTTCGTTTCCTTCTTTTTGTGAGAGTACACCACCCAAACCATACAGACTGGCATGGACTGTAATAATACATTCTTTGTTAATGCAAAATGGTCTAAGTATAGGAGCATTTATGATGTCATATTTAATTGCTTCCAAAAGAACGTTGTTGTAAATCAGTCCATTCATACTTAACACCCTGTCTTAAAAGTTTTCTCAAAGGTTCCATTTTTGTGGCAAAATTAACAACAAACTTGCTGTAATATTCACAGATACCAGCGAAATCAAAGAAGTTGATCTCTGTTCTCTGGCGAGGGAGCCTTTGTAATAGCCTCCACATTAGATCTTTTCGGAACAACCCCACTCCCTGAAAGCGTATGTCCCAGATACTCAACAGATTTTTTGAACAAATTGCACTTGTGTGCTTTGAGGATCAAGCCATTTTGTTCTAACCTTCTACAAACATCTTGTAAATGCTCTTCATGTTCGGCTGTATTTTTAGAAAAAAACAAAATGTCATCCTGAAAGCATTTTACATAGTTGTCAACGTCTCTGAAAATGTGAAACATTATTCTTTGAAACACCGACGCAGCGGATGCAAGTCCAAATGGCATGCGAGTATATTGGAATAAACCTTGTGGTGTAATGAATGCTGTATATTTTCTAGAATCTTTGGTAAGTTCTATTTGGTGGTAGGCCGATCTGAGGTTGAGAGTAGAAAATATTTGTGCCCCATCTAAAAGTGATACAAGCTCGTTTATGTTTGGCAAAGGATGATAATCAATGATAATATTAGAATTTAATGCTCTTAAGTCTACACACACTCTCAATTTTTGATCTGGTTTAAGTACTAAAACTATGGGAGATACCCATTCTGATGACTCTATTGGTTCAATGATACCCTCTTTTAATAAATCATCTAGCATTACTTTGAGTTCTTCCCTGATATTAATAGGAACACCTCTGAGTTTTTGTACCACAGGGGTATGGTTGGTTTTTAACACAATTCTGTGTGAAAAGTTTTTAGGTTTACCAAAATTATCACTAAAAACATTTCCAAAGCTTAAATAAGTTTGTCTCCTTTTCCAGTATCTGCTAATTCTTCGCTAAAAGAATTTTCCACTACAGAAACAGTGTCCATGAGATAATCATCACATAAGGATACTGGTTCTTTGGATCGGGAATTCAACATGATTCCCAATTTCCATTGGTCAAACCAGCCTAAAACATTTACTCCCTTCTGAGAAATATAAAGTTTGATATCAGCCTTTCTGTGTTTGAAATGTAATTATACAGGAATGAACCCAATCATATCAATTCTTGTACCACAAAAACTTTCAGCCACAATATCAGATTTCTCCAATCTATCAAATGAAATACAATCTGCCAAAGTGTCAACAAAATATTCATGAGAGAGAATAGTCCATGGGGACCCCAAATCAACCATAATTAATAAATCAATACCACACACTTGAAAAGTGCATTTTGGAGACCTCCCATGTACTTGAGTGTAGTTGTCTACAATAGACACCACAAAACATTTATCCATTTCATAGTTAACATCTCTAATAGTGCTTATGTTTTCCTCTGATAAAGAGGAAACAGCCCCACGCTTCTGAAACTGTGGGCGTCTATCTCTACATATATTGCTAAAATGGCCAATTCTATTGCAGATTTTACATTCTCTCTTCAATGCTGGACAACCTGGAAATGAAGCATAGTGAGACCTATTTCCACATCTGTAACACATGCCCTGGTTATTGAATGCTTCATTGACCTTTTGATGCAGAAATTGTTTCGACCTATTGAAATTGGATTTCCCTACAGTTTGTGTAACTTCTTTTTTTGGTTCATACTTGTGTCCGATAGCACAGATTTCTTCATCAGAAGATTTTTTTTCTGTGTTCCTCTTGAACGTGTCCATCCATAAGTCAGATTGTTCTTGAGCTTTAGCTGTAGCAATGGTTTCACTTAAATTTGGATCACCCATAACCCATAGTATGTCTTGAATTGTTTTACATTTAACATGGACAATTATTTGGTCACGTATCATTTCGTCAGTCATGGTGCCAAAATTAAAATGAATGCTCAAGGATCTTAAAGATGTTAAAAAATCGTCAAAAGATTCGTCATCTTTTTGTTTCCTGGTGTATAATTTGAAACGATTAAGAGCAATGCTAATATTAGGTTTGAATCTTTTTTCTAATCTTTCTAGGGCTTCTGTATAAACATTCATAGAGTCACCTCCTCCTTCGCTTTGTGTAGTAATTTGAGGAAGAGATCTGAAAATTACTTGACCTTCCGAGCCCAAGCAATGTAATAAAATACTCTTTTTTCTTTCAGAACCCATTCTTTGGCCATCAATTGCCTTCATATAAGTTGAAAATTCTTCTTTCCACCTTGACAATGGCATGGGTGGGTCACCTTTGGCCTGATGAAATTTTGCAGGCGGGTCTAATTGAAATATGAAGACAATACTAGGAGAAAATAAAAAGCAATAGATAGTTGTGAAAAGTACACAACTTTAGTCTTTTGTGCTTAAAAAATCAATGAAAACCAAGTTGCTTGCAACTGTGAACTTACTTTAGTCTTCGGTGGTTATTGCAGTCCATTAAAAACAACTTGTTTGTTGAATAACTCTTACATTTGCAAATGCTGATAATTCATTTTGGTCGGCATGTGAAACGAAGGAAACGTGGTTTTAAAATGGCGGTAGTACGCTTGACATCTCACGTAGTGGCGTGGTTGCGTTGTACTAGAATTACGTGTTATGCCATAGAGAGAACGTCATAGGGATTGCCGAAGACGTTTCCGAGTCGGAGAATGTTGGAGAGCATCAGAGCGAGGTATTGTTATTTAAAATCTTGCCGGTAAACAAAATTGAAAGATGATGACGAATTGTGTATAATCACAAGGAAAGAAACAAAAACGCAGCAAAGTCCGACCTTTATCCATTCGATACAATGCTATAAAGCATAGGGTCTATTTGCCGCAAAATTGAAAAGTCAAACAGAGAAATCGAACACAGCCGCGGGTGTGATCAGGGCACTGGTTGTATAATAATAAAGCTGCCGCTGGTACAATGAATGTATTAAAATGAGGGAATTTAAAATTATGAAGATACCATTAAAGTCGATTCTCTTACAACTTGTTAAATTCCAAAAAGTGAAACAGAGAAATCGAACACAGCCGCGGGTGCAATCAGGGCACTGGTAGTATAATAATAGAACTGCCGCTGGTACTATCAATGTACTATAATGAGAGAATATTAAAAAAAATTGCAAACATACCATGAAACTCAATTCTCTGAAAACTTGTTAATTTTCAAAATGGGTGGGTTCTATACACCACTCTTACTCCATGCTGCAGAGTGGTTTCCTTTGTCGCCAATATTGAAAAGATTATTCATTCAAGGATTAAATTGAAGTCCTTTATTTGCAGCACAGTCAAACAGGTACATCCATCTTCCAAGTCCAGGTAGTACGGTCCCTAACAGCATTTTAAAACCCACTCTTTCTGGTAGAATATGGAAGATCATTGAAATCATTACATGTCGCATGCAGAGGCATGCGACTGAAGACCAGCAGCTTAAAGAAACACAGTCCTAATATTAAACAAAGAATGTAACAGAGGGGTCTCCAGGGAACTTATACAGACCTGGCGCTTTCCCTGGTGTAATTCAATCGATAGCATTAACCACTTCACTCTCCGTAGTTGGGACAACAGTGCAGCCAGTCAAACCAATGAAGGCTCCCACAATTGGGACATAAGATGGCAGACCTGCCTCTGCCTGTTATACCAGGCCGACTTTGCCTCCATCAGGACTCTCCAATATCCCAATCATAAGATTCACTGCTGTCTCAGTATGCCCCGGAACATCCGCATATAGGCTTGAAAAGTGGTCAAACCAGGCAGTGGCTGAAACATTACATGTTAATGTGGCAGTGGTTCCTGGGGACGTATCGGCCAATGTATCCCAAAAAGAATGATAGTCTTTCACTTTTGCTGCAACCAAAAGTGTCTCCCAAATAGCTATTTCATGCTCGCGCTTGGCCTTTAAAGTAATGGCCCTATAGAAGGCCCTGGCTTTCTTAATAAGAGGTCTATTACCTCTTTTTGATAGTGGCCATAAGGGATAGCCTAGATACCCTGTAGTCCTTTGTATAACAATGAGCCTCCTTAACCTGCTTGGGAATGGTCCTAGCCTCAGCCATGACAAGGTCGTTGAGAGAACAGAACAGTGAATGATGAATAACTAATAGAATCTCCCACAAGGACGCTGTGAGTGCACGCCCACCCAGCTCTAAAATTGCTTCCAGTGCAGTAGTAGGCAGCTCATAGAGATCCAATTGGATAGTAGGAGTGGAGTTAATAACACACTATTTCAACCTACGTCAATTGGCAGTTGAAACCAGCCTCCTATTAAATGGTTCATTTTGGGGTAAGATGTTGAAAGCCATTAAGTTAAGTGAGTGATCCAAGGCATTATGATCACTGTCCCGTTGCGGGACCACCTCCATATCAATAACCTGCTGCCACATTCTAATATCACCAGGATATAGTCCATCCTGCTAGAACCTCCCAATCAGTTAAAAGTAACCTTCCCATCTTTACTAGAGGGTGTTCTCTCATTACATGCCCTCATTCCGTTACTTAGAGTGAAAGCGTTAATTTACAAGGCAGTAGCTGACCATTTCTTGACCAGATCAAGGGAAAGCTCAGCAACTGCCCATATTTTGTCCTCGTCCCCACTTAGTGTGACAGTAGCAATGTCAAGGGGTTCAACATCACAATTTTGTAAACATAAACTGGGAGGCTAGGTAGATAGGAATTAATAATCTCAATAACAGGTATATTACACTTGCTACCTTCATGTCTACAATACACATTATTCAAACCAAGCCTAACTCTTTCAATAAAATGTAACATTACACATAAAACATCTGTGGGGCGATTCACAGAACTAATGTGAGACAAAAAACCTAAACTTACTACTTTTGGTATTCACAGAAGGCACCTACTACTTTTGGTATTCACAGAATACACTTACGACTACTAACTACAATCGGGCCAGAATTTCAGCACTCTGGCCGGAATTTCCCGACCCGGAGTGGAAATCTGGCATTTGTGCCGGGATTTCCGCTTCCAGCCGTAATTTCCGCTCCTGGGCCGGAATTTCTGAATCCGGGCCGGAATACCCGCATTTGAGCCTGATGATCATTTCAAGTGCCTACCATCCCCCACCATGCTCCAGCTGAAGTCAATTAACACTAACTACAAAACCAACACCACAAACCATATAACAGCAGCACACATTCAAGGAACAGGTTTGGCCACAGAGAGTTCCTGTTATCATTCGCTGTTCATCGCTAGAGGAAAATGTACTAAATGAGGAGGAAGAAGAACTTCACTACTGAGGAGACCAGCATGATTGTGGAGCTCATTTTGAGGCACCACAAACCCCTAAATGGTCTCCCACCTTACTGCAGCAGTGGCACACAGAAGGCAGCTCTATGGCAGCAATTAGCAACTGCTGTCACAGCACTGGGGGAGGAGAGCCACACAGTCCAGAACATCAAGAAGACGTGGCAGGATGAAAAGAAGAGGGTGAAGGAGAAGTACTCCAGGATTGAGTTGAACAGGATTCTCCCTGCCCCACACTCTGGACCCCGCCTCCGTATCAACCCACTAGAGAAGGATATCCTCACTACAATCCACCCTCACCTGCACCATGGGCTGCCTGTGAGTGATGTCCGCAACATGGTACCAGGTAAATGGGATGACAAGAATAAGTATATGACAAGATTGTCTGTTTTGCACTGCCATTGTGAGTAAGGAAGTTGTCCAAAGTTTATATAAAAATATAGTCAGTCAGTGGCTCATGTGTTACCCTCTGTATGTTGCACCACAAGTCCCAGAATCTTTTATATTAGAAATGGCAAATTCCTCTCCCACTATTAAAAACATGGGCCCAGTACTGCTGCCGTATATACCTAACACTGTTAAGTAGCAATTCACAAAGTGCCCCTTCCACTTATCCAGATGCTGCTGGGTCAGTCAAGAACCCAATGGGTGGGGGTTGTGGTGCAGAGGAAAATCAACTGACAATGGAATAGGGAAAATAAATACAAATTATCCAAAAAGTAACTCACCTTGTGCCAGCCAAAATCACAAAGCATTCACATATTCCGTTGTCTATTTCCTACCCTGCCACGCCATTACATCCCTAACGCCCCACTGTTCCTACCTGCACCGGCCGTGGCAGTACTTCCCAATACTGTTAGAAAACAGAAGATGTGAGGAAATATCGGACAAGTTCCACATGTACATTTTCCATTTGGTGATTTTTCTCTCTTCTCACCTATTGACACATTCAGTCAGAGCACAAACAACCACAGTAGCAGAGGTCCCTGCCTCTTCTGGGTGGAAACAACATCATCCAGAGCAACGCTTACCACCCTCACTAACTGGTAAGTCAAACTGGTCAGGAGATGGTCAAAATGCATACATTGTCAGCAGACAACAGAGGGACATATAGGGCCCGAATATCAAAGGTAACCTGAGAGGAAAAACTAGCTCTACAACTATTGGAGTTCTCAATTGATATTTACCTTTAGCAAATGACATTTATGAATAGCGAAAGACAAAATATAATATATCTTGGCTCATCATACTTTTGTAATTTGGGAACATTACATGTATTCCACCAACAGTTCCAGAACTGGGAACTCAATCCTGGAATCGAGTGCCACAACAAGTCAAACAGGAGTCACCACTATATTGTAATTGTTTTTGTAGACCAGATCAAGAAATCCAATGTTAACAAATATGACAATGATGAACAAGAAGTGAGATACTATTGTCAGGAGTATTGAGAATGCATCCACTGTCAAACTTAGAAAGGTTTTATTATACATGAAATTGCCCAGTTCACCCAGTTGGTTATTTATGTTTTCATTGGGTGGCCATTAACAAAACACGATAATAGACCTTACCTCAGGATTTGTATTCATGGCATTTTGATAGACGTTGCTTCTAGGCAGTGGGGCCATTATAAGTTAAATGTGGGATCACTCATGATATTTAGTGCTACACACTTCTGCAACGGTAGTGCCCACAACTGCTTGTGCTTGTCCTTTTTGCCTGAAATTGAGTACATCACGTGTGGCAGCAGAAATGTAAAGTTGCAAACACACTTATCATTGTAGGTCCAATGATGTCCTCCCAGATTCCAACACCCACATTGACTCCTGCTACAAGGTTGGCTGTGACATCTGGTCAGGCACCACATACTGGGCAGGTGCTGGGCCATGGTATGTAAACCCAAGAATGATGTACCTGAATGATCATGAAATGTGCCTTTAATCTCCACTGTATGTTGTATGTGTTGTACAACACCGTTGTCCTGCATCACAATATGATCACATATGGCATTTAACCACATACCAGGTCAGACCATGGTGGCTACTGAAAGGATGACACAAAATGTATGCCAAGTGAGTGCAGAATGGACATAAAATAGTACATTCTGTCATATGATGTGTCCTACACACAACTGGATTGCAATTCAAATGAAAACCCTCTTGCAAAATATCAATGGCTAAATCATATTGAAATTGGTGTGGATGAGGCTCGCACTGATGCCAGTCGGGTTCTTTTGAGATGGGTGTATGGGCTGCTAAGGTGAATCTTCAGGAAGTGACATCTTCAAATCACTTGGCTGAAAAGCACAACGCAAATCCAGTGCAGGTGGCAATCATCAAAGCTTCTCAACTTACCCACAATGTGGAATCCTAGTCAAATGTTGCATTCTGCTTACCTCCTCTTCTACTTAGGTTAGGATGTCTGCTGTACAAGACACCATCTGTTTTCAGCTAAGTACTACCATATTGTTGGAAATGGAGTATGCGAATAGAGGACACTCAAAGGATGGACATAACAAATGTGTGATCTCTCATTCCAAAATGAGCTTTGTGACTTCATGGGTAGGGAAGCACAAATGAGCCACATTATGTAACTGACCATTGCACATCTCACACATGAACTCTGCAATACAATGTTTGAACTGATGTACAAATTTGTTACTGGTCAGCCTGGTGATACTCATGAAACATGTTAGTCTTAATAGTGAGCATGTAATCAATGTAATACGGAGGAGTCCTGATCATTTATCCCCTTCCTTGAAATATCAGTAATCTTCTCATACAAGTTTGTTTGTTGATGTGTCATCTCATTGATGTCAGTGCTGTGTGGAGGTAACAGCTGGCAATTTCTGCATGTGAGCAGGGGCCCAAATGTAAAGTCCATGAGGTAAACATGCTGCACATTGTCCAGGAATATCCTATCAATGGTCATTGAGAATGACATATACAATTTAGCTCATAGCTATCATCATGGTTCAGCAGTTGACATCGGGGGGATCACAAAGGGACAGAAAGTTGTGACTGGAGCTGGTGAGCTGGCTTGTGCAATGTACATCTCCGTTTAACACCTCAGTGCTATAGTGTGAGCTGTCATTTGTAGGGGTACCCAAACCAGGTCACATGTACATCATCTGTTGATGCAAAGTACAGTTAATCTAACCCTTGTGTTGCACCACATCTTATGCTAGGTCAATTACTAATACGGTTACAACCTCTGTGTTCCAAGGGGTGATGACGATGAGGAGGGCGGACCTTTCACTAGTGTTAGGCGACGGGCAATCAGAGGGGAAAAATTCACTGCTCCTCCAAGCAGTTATGTTGGCTGCAAGAACTGCGCAAGAGGAGGAGAAGGAGGAGGAAGTACCTGAGGATGAAGGATTGGAAGATGATGGTGACTATATGTCTATCCACTCCGAGGATGACGATTCTGATGCCATGGACAGAAATCTTACCACATTGCCCAAATCTTGCCAGGCATCACACCCTCCACCCAGCAAAGTGCCTCAGCCTTCTCCAAAACGAAAGATTGCCTGTCCCCAGCATAGAGCTCACCAGCCACAGCTCACACACATCCCAACACAGACATCACTCCCTCAGAGCACCCACATCCAGGACAGACAAGGTGGTTCCCCTACACGCTCCTCCCTATACAGTGAATCCCAGACATCCTCTCCACCATCTGGGGAAAGTACCAACCCTGTTGTGGTGCAGGTATCCCCTGGGCACCATTGTCCTGTCCACAGGCTTACACCTGCCACCCCCTTCTATTGGACCTGCTGGTCTCATCTGTGGCTATCATCATGGTTCAGCAGTTGACATCGGGGGGATCACAAAGGGACAGAAAGTTGTGACTGGAGCTGGTGAGCTGGCTTGTGCAATGTACATCTCCGTTTAACACCTCAGTGCTATGGTGTGAGCTGTCATTTGTAGGGGTACCCAAACCAGGTCACATGTACATCATCTGTTGATGCAAAGTACAGTTAATCTAACCCTTGTGTTGCACCACATCTTATGCTAGGTCAATTACTAATACGGTTACAACCTCTGTGTTCCAAGGGGTGATGATGATGAGGAGGGCGGACCTTTCACTAGTGTTAGGCGATGGGCAATCAGAGGGGAAAAATTCACTGCTCCTCCAAGCAGTTATGTTGGCTGCAAGAACTGCGCAAGAGGAGGAGAAGGAGGAGGAAGTACCTGTGGCCGACCCCTGCTGTGAGGGCCAGCACATGGCAATGGTGGCAAGTGGGAGTAGGACTTCTTCCAACAGCAGTCAGATGTGAGGCAGGACATTCGTGCCATAGGGGCCACCCTATCAGACATGTCTGAGTCCCTGTAGGACATGCTCCAATTCCCTCAGGTGGTGGACAGACTGACCCATGTTTTGGAGGGGATGGATAGAACTTAGCTAGACATGTCCAAGAATATCAGAGACATGATATCCATCCAAAGGGAAGAGAGTGCAAGACACCATGCCTTGGCCATAAAGATGATGGAGGGCATGCTGAAAGTGATCCAAAGTCTCCCTTCACGGTCAATGCAGAGAGGGTAGCCAACACATCTGCCTGCAGCACATCACACCCACACACCTGTACCACCACCTGCACAGGACCACAGCAAGGGTACACACCTACAACAGTGGCCTGAACAGGCACTCCCAGACGTGCACAGCCACCACTACCCCCTGAACAGGCACTCCCACCACCTGCGCAACCACCACCACCCCCTGAACAGTCACTCCCACCACCGGCACAACCAGCCCTTGTCCACACCCAAACACCACCTGTACATGCACCATCTGCCCCTGCACATGAACTTCACCCTGTACAGGCACATGCACAACACCCACCTACACGTAGGTGACAAGCCAGACATGATCCCTCACAGCGATCATCACCTCCGAAATTGCGAAGTCACAAGCATGATCCCCAATGACAACATCCCTAAAACGAATTGACCTCTGTAAATATGTGTAAATAAAAATTGACACTGGCAGTGAGGGTGGCCACTGCTCCGGCAATTTCCTCTTGCATCATGCTTATGTCTAGACACATATGCAGCATGATGCAAGAAGACATGTCTGGCTGACCCTCACATCCCCACATCAAGTCCTGTGGGACAGCCACAGAAGGAACAACACAGGGAGGGGTTTGAGTGGAACATGAGAGGTATGGTACCACAGGTCTGAAGCCAATGTTGGGGTCGACCTGGCAGCTACGATGAGGGGGACAGGTTGCAGGGGATGCAGCTGGAGGCCCCGAAGGAATGGGGCCTCTAGAGGTAGGGAGCGGGTGATGGCAGGCCCAGGTTGGGTAGAGGCCTGCCCCAGGAAAACCTTAACAGAAATTACTGGTGAATGGTCCGGGGAAGAGTAGCTCTACTCCCCCCCTGGCCAGAGGTGTCCAGTTCTTCCCCCCCACTTCAATGTCCACAGCCTTCACCCGGACCGCAGCACCAGAGTTGTCTTCCTGGTCAGTCTGGGTGAGAGCAATCACCCTGCCTCTTCTTCCTCACTTGTCGAAAGAGGTCATAGCTGCCGGCGCACCAAAATTCTCCTGCTGCAAACCTGGTCCTGCTGTTGCTCCATTTGGCCAGCTGTACCCACTGAAATGTAGGAAAAATCATGATGTAGTAGTTACACGTCAGGACAAGACACATACCTAGATGAGCCAAGGTCAGACTTTGTTTTCCTCTGATCACACTATACAGTTGTCGGTGTTTATGAGCTTACATTACTTGTATGTTCACTGTCATCTCATTTTAGTCTGACATGGACATTTCACGAGAATATTTGTGGCTTACACAATTGTATTGGCCAACCCTCAACTTTGGCATTCTTGTGATCTGTGTGTCCTGTCACTGCTACATGGGCAGGTTCCAAACCCAGTCAACAAAAGGAGATCAGAGAGAGTCCAGATGGTATTGAAAAGGGCCTGTGATATGGAGTCTCAGCACTTTTACGTCTGGACAAATGTTATCTGCTGTGTAGCATTGTATGGGAAAAGACGAATGCAGAATGTCGGTCACACATCCACATAGGGTCTGGGCTATTTGGTTTGCTACGTTGTGAGTCTAGCCTTTTGATATTCCCTCACAAAAGCTGATAATCTAGTGCCACATATTGACTTTGGTGACTGATAAGGTAGTGCTGTGCACCGGTGAACAGTAGTGGGTCATTGTTACAGCTACCTGTACATGAAAAATGGCATACAAGCCACTGAGGGTAAGACTTATGTCAATGGACACACTTGGCAAAATTGGACACACCTATGAAGAGTAGCAAATGTCTATCCCAGCATGCAACAGTCTTTCAAAAGTGAAAATGGAGAAAATCTCTCCTTGGAGTGTGTGTCTGTGTAACACAACCCAGAAACGCAGTTAACATTTGACTACACTCCCCTTCCAGCCCCTCTCCCAATCTAATTTGGGGGCTCCCATCTGGCTAGAGATCAAGGAAGTGGGGTGGCCTGGGTCCTGTGTTATCTGTGTTCTGCAGAGGCCCCTGCCTCTGAAGTCCAGCTTATCTACACAGCCTCATTCCTCCCCCTGCCTTCTCCATGAAGAAGATCTCCTCCCACCAAATGGCTGGATTGTTGCAGCCCCATGCCTCTTCACACATATTCAGGAAGCAGCTTGGCTCCGGCTATCAAAGGCTGAACAATCAGAAGAGGCTGCTAAAGGGCTGCTTTAGGTAACCTCAAGATAGCAAGTGCATATTATCAAGCCAGGCGATAAAATTATCGCTGCTTTAGCGGCAGAAAACGGCCGCTAAAACGGCGATAATGGGCTTAATAATATGCTCTATGGAATTCCAATTGAAGCCCATGTTAGATGTCCTTCACATCTAACATGGGCTTCAATTGGAATTCCATAGAGCATATTATCAAGCCCATTATCGCCGTTTTAGCGGCGTTTTCTGCCGCTAAAGCGGCGATAATTTTATCGCCTGGCTTGATAATATGCCCCCAAGTTCTAAAACTACTTTCCTGTAATAGGTATATTAAGTCCAACCTTATAGAGTTGTTGTGTTTAATGTATCTAATAATTTGACACTTTCAATGATATGGCTAGATAACTCTCATCCAAAGTTAGACTTTATTTGTATTCAATAAAGCCTTCCACATATTTGCCTATGGTGCTAGCAGCGGTACAATAGGGAAAAACTACTTTGGTTGGTTTTCCCAGCATGGGCATAAAAAACATGTTATATATTCTCCCTACTAAAAATAAATATGCAGCTTAACCCTGGAGCACATAGGACAGACCTTAAGGAGTATTTATAAGTAATAAAAAGGTAGTTTTGAACTTTGGAAGTGTTTTAATTCCAAAAGCAAATTTGGACATATTTTTTTTATAAATGCATGCTCGGCAGGCCTGGTTTTAAAATGACATCAGATACCACAGTGCATTAAGGCAACTGAGGTCTCTAAACATATGTGCTTACCATATACACAGGACTTTCTGGTGGGTTGTCCTTACCAAGTAGAATTATACCAATCAGCATATACCTATAGAGGATAGAGCACTGGACCTGGGTTGGTTAGCAGAGTCCGGGAACATTCAGAGGCCATAATGGCCAGAATCAGTTAAGAAATGGGAGGTGATCAGGGCAAATAGGAGGAATTTCCTACAGAGTGAAATCTGAATGAAAGGATTAATAAATGGTGATGGCAACTGCTTTATCCACTCAATCATAGAGGTGCATGTTGAGAGAAATATTTAGGTGTTGACGTGGAGGACCACAAGGTTACCAAGTGGAACTGGTCACAGAAGTAGGAGAGGATCATGATGGTGTGTGTCTGTGACCCACAGATTGACTCCGGTGTAAACAACATTATGGCAACCCAGAAGGGTTTGAATAAACGAGGGGAGGTAAGGTTTTCTGTACTGATAGAGTACGACTGTGGGTATGTGCAGGCTCCCAGGAGTTTATCCTGTGGACTCCTGATTGCAATGCCCTGTAGAGCTAGTGGTTGGTGATGTTGTGGGTAGAATTAATCCTTTCACAGGTAATAGTTTGAAAATGTATGTGCCTTTTTTATAACGCTAGTCTCCTGATCATTTACAAACATCTACAACTACATTTGCCTTAACTACATGACGAAGATGGTAACCATAAGCAACAATGGGGCATATTATCAAGGACGGCGTTAAAATTATCGCCGGTTTAGCAGCAGAAATAATGGGCTTAATAATATGCCCTGGAGAATTCCAATAGAAGCCCATGTTCACACCAGAACATGTACTTCTATTGGAATTCTCAAGGGCATATTATCAAGCCCATTATCGCCGCTTTAGCGGCAGTTTTCTGCCGTTAAACCGGCGATAATTTTTAACGCCGTTCATGATAATATGCCCCAAAATTCGGTCCCTGCTTCATCTGATTTCAGGTGCATTCATGCATGTTACTAATGACAGGACCAAAAATATCGCAGGAGCACAAAACATCCATGCTTAGAAGTGCGGGCTGCATCACACAGCAGTTGCCTAGCTGAGGGCAGCGTGCAGCAGCTTTTATGAACATGTTGATATATTTTTTCACTGAGGTTATACATTCACGCGATACCATATGAAATTGACAGAGTATACACATTAAAACCCCTGTAGTCGCGCATGAATGTGAAAAAGCAACAGAAATGAGAAGATCATGATTGCAGTTAGTTTTACTTTAAAAGAGGACTCAAGCACACGCTGGTAACATGTAATGCCCCAGCTATGTTTTTTTATAGTATTTAAATAAGGCACAACCATGGCTTTGTGGTAGTTTTCAGCGAAATATGGGTGTAGTGAGCCAAGATAAGTGGTTTGTCTCACCCTTCGCTGTTCATTGCCAAACGCACTGCACATCATTGACTATCGCTATTGCTAATGGGTAGCGAAAATAAGTAATAGTTTTGTTTGTGCTTTCGTTTTGTTTTATAATTTGATTTAAGGTTCGGTATATGTGTAAAACAGGTAATTGCCCTGTTGGAATAGTGAATGGTTTTAAATATATTTCATTCAATATGCATACTAAAGACTGAAATATATTTATGAAGTTTGTGATACATCAAAATAAAATATATGAAATAAGAATGGAAGCCACTGAAGTAGAATCCAATGCTTGAAACCTTTAGAAAGATGTACATACATTAGCCTGAATACATGGCCTATTGATACCACACAGCGCAGTTATGAAATCAACAAGACAAATTAATGTAGATCTGAGGCCTTTTTAAAGGAACATTAACAAAGACAATAAGCCTTCATTTCTTGAGGTGTTTATACGTGCACATTATTACAGACAAACATGCATACAGAGATATTATACACAGAAACAAGCATTGACAAAGGCAATATGCATTGCTTTAATGTGCTAACATATGCAAACACATACATTCACAAATGCTGCCTGTCTGCTATAGCACACTAAGGGGCATATTTACAAGCCCTGGGCGCCACTTTTGAGCCGCCGTTGCGTCACTTCTGTGATGCAGCGGCGGCGTAAAGCTAGCGCCATGCTGCGGGGCATTTACAACGTGGCGCATCTAGGGAGATGTGTCAGGTTGTAAAGCCCTGCGCCACATGAAACCTGCGTCAGGTTTCATGTGGGTGTTCCGGCGCAATGTGGGCGTTCCGGCGCAGGAACGCCTCGGAAAAGTGCCTGAGTGAAATCTACAAGATTTCACTCAGTCACTTTTCCGACCCCGCTGCGTCAAAGCCTTGCGCCTGCTTGAAGCAGGCGTAAGGTGTGACGCACCATGTGGAAGGTAGGCCGGGTTGGCAGAGTGCTGGAGATGCATCGCGCCCGCGACACAACTCCAGCACTGCGCCAACCTTACACCGGCAGATACGACACGCATCTGTTTATCCTTGCGCCATGATGCGCCGCATTGTAAATGCGGCGCTTCTTTGGTGGCGCAAGGGTAAACTTGCGTAACACATCTTTCCTGGCGCATCCCTGCTGATTTGCAGGGATGCGCCAGGAAACGTAAATCTGCCCCTAAATCTATATCTTTTGATAAATTAGATAGTGTAAAGTGAAAAAGTTTAATGAAATATCTTAAAAGTGACACCACAAGTATCCACTTTATGGTAAAGTACTTTCTATATTGTAGTTTTGTTCTGTTTTTTTAAAAGGCTAAAATAAATAGATTGTGTCTCCTGATACAAATACTAATGATGAAGAAATGCAGAATCCATTGTTCTCATGCTCAGTCAGTTTCCCAAAACAAATTACTGAGCTTTTATCATTCCATGTCTGGGTGAATACATCCAGATAGAGAAGCAGCTTTTAAGTAGGTAATGTAGAAAAAAACAGCACAGAAAGAGGCAGAAAAGTGATGCTGGCATCTGTGAAGGAGGCAGATGGGTTTTCTCTTTCAGATGGGGATGTCATGACCCTAAAATGGCCATCCAAAGTCTTGCAAGATAAATTACTGAAGCTGTTTGCTGCCTCATGCATTATAGTGGTGCTTTCCTTCTATTTCCTGCTAAGGTTCCCTCTCCCTTTTTTCCTGAGCTTTGTTGGTATACGCCTTAGAGTTCTTATTTGGAATGTTGGTGTTCCCTTGGAGAAAAAGAGAACCATTTTCACAGTTATAACTGCTTACCTCAGCTTGTGTATGGGAGCTTTTTTCATTCTCATGATTGAACAAAAAAGTAGTGATCAGCTGAGCCTTATGTAGCAACTGTTAGTATAAACAAGGTGCGCATCCGTTCATTCATTGTCACTTTGAATTCTTTCTGTACCGGCGAATGGTTGCACCCTAAACATAAAGGGCCAGATTTACAATAACTGGCTCATCCCTGCATATTAGCTGGGATGCGCCAGTTATTTTGCGTGACTCAGAAAGCCCCTTGCGCCACCATAGATGCACCGCATTTACAATGCGGCGCACCGTGGCGCAAGGATAGACAGATGTGTGACGCATCTGTTGCCGTAAGGGTGACGCAGTTCTGGAGTTGTGTCGCAGGTGTAAGGATTTGACGCAGCTGGGACGTAAAGTGACTCAGTGAAATCTTGAAGATTTCAGTGCGTCACTTTTACGGGGCTTGTGATGGAATGCCCTCCCTGCATACATTATACCTGCCGCAGGTATAATGTAGCGCAGGGCTTTACAACGTGACGCATCTCACTAGATACGTCACATTGTAAATATGTCGCATAGTGGCGCATTGTTTACGCTGCCGCTGCGTCACAAAAGTGACGCAACGGCCGGGTAAAAGTGTCGCAAGGGGCTTGAAAATCTGCCCCTAAGTGGTTAAAAAAAACAAGAATTAAATTATATATCATCACGACAAAGGTGCATGAAAACTTCACATTCACGAAAGGGACCCCATTTACTTATTAAAAAAATGCAGATCACAAAATTGCACACCATTATGTCTTATCAATATTAATCGTATGTATATGTGTTTAAAATCGTATATTATTTATATCACAGTTTAAAATGAATAATATCATTAAATTGACTGAACTTTGGCTGTGGATTTGGGTAGCAATGGATTAAGCATGAAAATGGAGAGGGAAGGATTTCGGATTTCTTTGATGTTCATTGTAGTACTCGGCACTCACAGGGTGGGTCAGAATGTCTGAGGGGTGTTTTAACAAACGGCTTTCACCTTGAGGATTGTAGTTGTTAAGTTGTGTGGAGTGCACGTTTAAGTCCGTTTTCACGAAGTGTGGATGAGATGGACATGCTGCCGGCTCCAGCGTTTAAATGAGACAGGTATGGAGTGGTCCTTTGGAGTCTGTTGGGATTTAGGATGTGTGCTTGGTTGCAAAAAAGTGGGTTTACATTTAGGCAAGCATGGAAAGAACTGAACCAGAGCCATTTTTTTCATAAGCGTTTTTTATTGTGAGAGGAGGGGTCCATCGACCACGGTGGGGGTAGTAAACTCCGGCATAAGGCCGAATGGAGTTCAGTTAATAAATAAATAAATAAAACTAATTTCATTGCGCGCGCTGCAATGCAGATGCAGTCCCCTTGCCACTCCCCCACCCCACCGCCCGCAGCACTTTCACGAGGAGCAGCGACTGGCTTTTATCATTCTATGTCTGGGTGAATATAGCCAGATAGAGAAGCAGCTTTTAAGCAGGTGCTGCAGAAAAAAAAGAGACAGCACAGAAAGAGGCAGCAAAGTGATGGGGGCATCTGTGAATGAGGCAGATGGGTTTTCTCTTTCATATGGGGATGTCATGACCCTAAAATGGTCATCCAAAGTCTTCCAAGATATTACTGAAGCTGTTTGCTGCCTTATGCATTATAGTGGTACTTTCCTTCTCTTTCCTGCTAAAGTTCTCTTTCCCTTCTTTTTTCCTGAGCTTTGTTGGTATACGCCTTAGAGTTCTTATTGGGAATGTTGGTGTTCTCTTAGAGAAAAAGAGAACCATTTTCACAGATATAACTGCTTACCTCAGCTTGTGTATGGTGGCTTTTTTTCTTCTCATGATTAAACAAAACAAGCATTTGCAATGCAATAGGTCTCGCATTTACGAGAGTTTGAGCTATTGGCAATGCAATAGCTTAAACTCTCGCAAATGCAAGACCTATTCCATTGCAAATTACTAGCGCCCATGCGGAGCGTTCACATTGCTGGAGGCTGCGCCACTTTCTTTAGACAAGTCGCGTCTAAAGAAAGGGGCGTGGCCGACATTAAAGTGAAACTGCGGCATGGGGCGCTTTGACAAAATAAAGCATCTCTTTGTCAAGTTGACAAACAGATGTTTTTTTTGTAAAAGCGTCCATGCCTCGCTTTCAATTTAATAGCAGCTGCGCACCTTTCTTTAGATGTGGCTTGTATAAAGAAAGGGGCGCGGCCTCCATGAATGTAGTAAACAAAAATAATAAAAGTAAGCGCTGTCATTATACTTAAAGCAGACCACGCTTCTAAAATAAAAGAAAGAAATGTGGCTGCTAT
This sequence comes from Triturus cristatus, assembly GCF_964204655.1. Lineage (NCBI taxonomy): Eukaryota > Metazoa > Chordata > Amphibia > Caudata > Salamandridae > Triturus > Triturus cristatus. The sequence continues at coordinate 324,892,858 of NC_140589.1, forward strand.
AGTTAAAACAGACAGCCATTAGTAATTATAATTAAAATAAAAGCGGGTTGCGTGCTGCGATGTAGTGGGTGGTATAGGGGCTAATCATTCAACAAAATAGTGTTCACAGCCATGATAAAGCATACTGTATAACAAGACAAAATAAAGGTCTAGGCGTTATGGGAGGTAACAAATGCAGACAAGGCGGTACCAAGGAGAGATTAACATGCCTGATAACGACTCAGAAGTCAGCGTTTACGAAGGATAATGACAGAAGCCAATTAAAGATTTGGGCGGAGACTGGGCGGGGCTTCAAAGCAATACTCCAATACTGCATGCCTCACAGCAGCACATGCGTCATTAAGGCTTGACCTAAAAAGGGGTTGGCTTGCCACATTTTTAACATATGTTGCCCTATGCCAGACAATTGGTTGTGGTATGGGGAACAAACCAACAGTACCAACATACTATTTTGGTGCCAAGAGCTTCTTTGCGTTGTTGGTTCAACCTTTGACTTATTTGTCACTCTCTAATCGCTTCCACCATCTCTCTCTTAATGGGGCACAAATTCCCAGAGTCTTCCTTCATGGTTAATTTGATAGCGCTACTTCCCTGTGCACTTGTGTTTGATAGTTTATGCTATTGTGACAGGGTCAAGATGAATTTCAATGTCATTCCTAGCTGCCAGGAATAGACCTGGGCTTCATTCCTGTACAGCTAAGCAACAGGCCTGTTATCAGTTCAGCCCTCACCTCCTTGTAATGGCCATCTTCAGTGCACATGCTTACTAGTTCTCAGAGCCTGGCATAGAATGTATAGATTGTCTCACTTTCATTTTGCTTGGCTGGTCTCTTCTTGAACTGTTCGAAATCAGGGCTGAGCTAGGGTGCTATTTGGTATAGAAATACAGTGCTCCTCCATCGAACATAAGGCGATGTCAAATTGAACCCTGGTAACTTTTAACCCCAGAAACACTGGAGATACCAAATATTATAGGCTGTGTAGGCTATTATATTTGGTATCCCCAAAGGGTACCAAATGCAAAATCTTGTGGAATAATGTACAAAATGTGAAAAGATACTGTAGTCTACTATCAAACAAAAGACAATTTCAACTACTCAATGGCTAAAGGGTAACCCATGAAACATAGGGGATACGAGATATTACAGTAATGCATGAGGCACAATATTTGGTATCCCCATAGTAAATTATGTTAAAAAGCCAAAGGAAGGGTGCTATTTGGTACAGAAATACTGTGCTCCCCCATCCAACATATGGCGATTTCAAATTGAACACTGGTAACTTTTAACCCCAGAAACACTGGAGATACCAAATATTATAGGCCGTGTAGGCTAATATATTTGGTATCCCCTAAGGGTACCAGATGCAAAATCTTATGGAATGATGTACAAAATGTGAAAAGATACTGTAGTCTACTTTCAAATAAAAGGCAATTTTAACTGGTCACTGGCTGAAGGGTAACCCATGAAACATAGGGGATACAAGATATTACAGCAATGCGTGAGCCATTACATTGTGTATCCCCATTGTAAATGATGTTGGAAAGCAAAAGGAAGGGTGCTATTTGGTATAGAAATACTGTGCTCCTCCATCCAACATAAGGCAATGTCAAATTGAACCCTGGTAACTTCTAACCAAAAAAACGCTGGGGATACCAAATATTAGAGGCCATACAGGCTATTATATTTGGTATCCCCTAAAGGTACCGGATGCAAAATCGTGTGGAATGATGTACAAAATATGAAAAGATACTGTAGTCTGCTTTCAAATAAAATTTTAACTAGTCAATGGCTAAAATGTAACCCATGAAACATAGGGGATATGAGATATTACAGCACTGCGTAAGCCATAATATTTGGTATCCCCGTAGTGAATGATGTTGGAAAGCAAAAGGAAGGGTGCTATTTGGTATAGAAATACTGTGCTCCTCCATCCAACATAAGGTGATGTCAAATTGAACCCTGGTAACTTCTAACCCAAGAAACGCTGGGGATACCAAAAATTATGGGCCGTGTAGGCTATTATATTTGGTATCCACTAAGGGTGCCAGATGCACAATCTTGTAGAATGATGTACAAAATGTGAAAAGATACTGTAGTCTGCTTTCAAATAAAAGGCAATTTCAACTGGTCACTGGCTGAAGGGTAACCTATAAAACATAGGGGATAGGAGATATTACAGCAATGCATGAGCCATAATATTCGGTATCCCCATAATAAATGATATAGGCAAGCAAAAGGAAGGGTGCTATTTGGTATAGCAATACTATGCTCCTCCATCCAACATAAGGCGATGTCAAATTGAACTCTGGTCACTTCTAACCCAAGAAACGCTGGGGATACCAAATATTATACGCCATACAGGCTATTATCTTTGGTATCCCCTAACGGTACCAGATGCAAAATCGTGTGTAATGGTGTAGAGCATTTGAATAGATACTGTAGTCTGCTATCAAACAAAAAGCAATTTCAACTAGTCAATGGCTAAAGTGTAACCCATGAAACATAGGGGACACGAGTTATTACAGCAATGCATGAGGCACAATATTTGGTATCCCCATTGTAAATTATGTTGAAAAGCAAAGGGAAGGGTGATATTTGGTATAGTAATACTGTGCTCCTCCATCCAACATAAGGCGATGGCAAATTGAACCCTGGCAACTTCTAACCCAAGAAACGCTGGGGATACCAAATATTATAGTCCATACAGGCTATTATATTTGGTATCCTCTAAAGGTACCAGATGCAAAATCTTGTGGAAACGATGTACAAAATGTGAAAAGATACTGTATTCTAACCCGAGCATCACTGGGGATACTAAATATTATAGGATGTGTAGGCTATTATATTTGGTATCCCCTAAGGGTACTAGATGCAAAATCTTTTGGAATGATGTACAAAATTAGAAAATATACTGTAGTCTGCTTTCAAATAAAAGGCAATTTCAACTGGTCACTGGCTAAAGGGTAACCCATGAAACATAGGGGAAACGAGATATTACAGCAATGCGTGAGCCATAATATTTGGTATCCCCGTAGTGAATGATGTTGGAAAGCAAAAGGAAGGGTGCTATTTGGTATAGAAATACTGTGCTCCTCCATCCAACATAAGGTGATGTCAAATTGAACCCTGGTAACTTCTAACCCAAGAAACGCTGGGGATACCAAAAATTATGGGCCGTGTAGGCTATTATATTTGGTATCCACTAAGGGTGCCAGATGCAAAATCTTGTAGAATGATGTACAAAATGTGAAAAGATACTGTAGTCTGCTTTCAAATAAATGGCAATTTCAACTGGTCACTGGCTAAAGGGTAACCCATGAAACATAGAAGATACGAGATATAACACCAATGCATGAGGCACAATATTTGGTATCCCCATAGTAAATTATGTAAAAAGCAAAAGGAAGGGTGCTATTTGGTATAGAAATACTGTGCTCCCCCATCCAACATAAGGCGATTTCAAATTGAACCCTGGCAACTTCTAACCAGAGCAACACTGGGGATACTAAATAATATAGGATGTGTAGGCTATTATATTTGGTATCCCCTAAGGGTACTAGATGCAAAATCTCTTGGAATGATGTACAAAATGGGAAAATATACTGTAATCTGCTTTCAAATAAAAGGCAATTTCAACTGGTCACTGGCTAAAGGGTAACCCATGAAACATAGGGGAAACGAGATATTACAGCAATGCGTGAGCCATAATATTTGGTATCCCCATAGTAAATGATGTTGGAAAGTAAAAGGAAGGGTGCTATTTGGTATAGAAATACTGTGCTCCTCCATCGAACATAAGACGATGTCAAATTGAACCCTGGTAACTTTTAATCCCAGAAACACTGGAGATACCATATATTATAGGCCATGTAGGCTATTATATTTGGTATCCCCTAAGGGTACCAGATGCAAAATCTTGTGGAATTATGTACAAAATGTGAAAAGATACTGTAGTCTGCTTTCAAATTAAAGGCAATTTCAACTGGTCACTGGCTAAAGGGTAACCCATGAAACATAGGGGATACGAGATATTACAGCAATGCGTGAGCCATAATATTTGGTATCTCCATAGTAAATGATGTTGGAAAGCAAAAGTAAGGGTGCTATTTGGTATAGAAATACTGTGCTCCTCCATCGAACATAAGGCGATGTCAAATTGAACCCTTGTAACTTTTAACCCCTGAAACACTGGAAATACCAAATATTATAGGCCGGGTAGGCTATTATATTTGGTATCCCGTAAGGCTACCAGATGCAAAATCTTATGGAATGATGTACAAAATGTGAAAAGATACTGTAGTCTACTATCAAACAAAAGGCAATTTCAACTAGTCAATGGCTAACGGGTAACCCATGAAGCATAGGGGATACGAGATATTACAGCAATGAATGAGGCACAATATTTGGTATCCCCATAGTAAATTAAGTTGAAAAGCAGAAGGAAAGGTGCTATTTGGTACAGAAATACTGTGCTCCCCCATCCAACATATGACGATGTCAAATTGAACCCTGGTAAATTTTAACCCCAGAAACACTGGAGATACCAAATATTATAGGCCATTTAGGCTATTTTATTTGGTATCCCCTAAAGGTACCGGATGCAAAATCGTGTGGAATGATGTACAAAATGTGAAAATATACTGTAGTCTGCTTTCAAATTAAAGGCAATTTCAATTGGTCACTGGCTAAAGGGTAACCCATGAAACATAGGGGATACGAGATATTACAGCAATGCGTGAGCCATAATATTTGGTATCCCCATAGTAAATGATGCTGGAAAGCAAAAGGAAGGGTGCTATTTGGTATAGAAACACTATGCTCCTCCATCCAACATAAGGCAATGTCAAATTGAGCCCCGGTCACTTCTAACCCAAGAAACGCTGGGGATACCAAATATTATAGGCAATACAGGCTATAATATTTGATATCCCTTAAAGGTACCCGATGCAAAATCGTGTGTAATGATGTAGAAAATGTGAAAACATACTGTAGTCTGCTATCAAACAGAAGGCAATTTCAACTAATCAATGGCTAAAGTGTAACCCCTGAAACATAGGGGATACGAGTTATTACAGCAATGCATGAGGAATAATATTTGGTATCCCCATAGTAAATTATGTTGAAAAGCAAAAGGAAGGGTGCTATTTGGTATGGAAATACTGTGCTCCTCCATCCAACATAAGGCAATGGCAATTTGAATCCTGGTAACTTCTAACCCAAGAAACGCTGGGGATACCAAATATTAACATAGACCAGAATTCTTTCTGGCACACACTAACAGGCCTGCTGGTGTGACATTCCCTGATTGTTTGGAAGAGACTTTAATTTGGTCCTCTACACCGCCCTTGATAGATCTAACGCCCGGGGTCTGGGGAGTGGCTGCGCTGCTGGGACCTAACAGGCACGCTTGTACTCCCATTATTCGCACCAACATGGTTTGCATATTCGCATTGACCGATTTGTCACAAGCCCATTAATACTAGCGCAATACCCTAGCACAAACTACCTCGGCAAAACACACTCAGACCACAACCCACCTATGGAGATTCCAGTCCTTGGCATTAGAAGACACGCCAATCAGAGAAGCAGTAGACGCAGCGATAGAGATATACTTTGAAAGAAACACAGGATCAGTCACTGATGCAAGCTTTTTGTGGGATGCAGACAAAGCAATGGTCATAGGGCAATGCTTGAGACAAAGTTGGAGTATCATTAAGCAGCTGGACCGTGAAGTAAAGCATATCGAAGACACCCTGACCAAATTAGAAACCGCAGCGCAGGGCAATGCCACGGAGCAAGCCTTAGGCAGACAAAGAAAAGAACACGCAGAGGTGCTGGAGAGGCTGCGCTGCTTACATTATGCGTCACACGCTGCGCATACACATGCAGCGGCAGACAGAGCAGGTAGACTGCTTGCGAGAATGGTTAGACAAGAACACACACAGATACCTGCGCTGCGGTTGCAATCCACTACGGGGCAGGTACTCACCAAACAACATGATATCCACGGTGAGTTTACTTCACAGTACACCAAAATATATAAGTCATTGACCCGAGCAGAATTGACAGAGCTAGAATCCTTTCTCTCCCCCTAACCCTGCAACAAGTCACAGCAGAACAGAGAGATGAACTAGGTGAACCAATAACACCGTTGGAGGTGCAAGACCCAGTACGGTCGCTAGCCATGGGTAAAGTGCCAGGGCCAGATGGGTTGCCAGATGAATATTAGAAAGCCTACTAGCAGGCCTCTACGCTGTGGTTCCTCTCAATGTACCAGAGCGTGCAGGAATCAGGGTTATTGTCAAGCACACTTCGCAAGTCCCTATTAGTGTCCTTGCTTAAGCCAAACAGGAACGCAGAGCTGATAGGCTCGCATCGGCTAGCACTCCTCAACACAGACTACAAAGTGCTAGCCAAAATACCTGCGTGTAGATAGGCCTCACTAGTGTCGCAACTAATAAACACAGACCAAAACAGGTTTGCGCCAGCTCACAGCACGTCGCTAAACTTACGAAGTTTCTTCAGGGTAGTGCACTACTCCAGGGACAACTGGGCGTACGCTGGGTGCTTGGTTCTGGACCTATAAAAGCATTCAACACTGGAATGGGGATTTTTATTTGCCACGCTGCGAAAATATGACCTGGGAGACGAATATCTAGGCCTTGTTAAACTACTCTACACACGACCAATGGCCAGGATCAAGACAGGCCCATCTATATCAAAGCAGATCCCAATTGAACAAGGCACGAGGCAGGGCTGCCCACTCTCCCCACTACTGTTCACGCTAGCCATCGAGCCACTACCCGGGGCACTGCGCAGAACGCAGGACAAATGGGGAATCCCATCAGGTGACGGAATACACATGGTCTCGTTATATGCTGATGATCTCCTAATATAAGTCAGGGACGTCAGGTTATCCTGCGCGAAAATAGAAAATATATTGCTTAAATCTGTCTCTGTATCAGGGCTCCGAGTGAATTGGGAGAAATCGTGCCTGTACCCCTTCTCAGAGTCCACTCCAGACCCGCAATTAGTCATCAATGACAGGCCAGTACACTGGCAACTAACAGCGTTCCGATACATCGGGATACTTATATACAGGGACCCAGCAGACATGCTTGAGGGCAACCTTGGGCAGGCCATCACAGCAGTGAGGGTACAGATGACTTTTTAGAGCACCCTGCCATTTACAATTATGGGTTGGATTGCATTTCTAAAGATGGTGGTACTCCCACGCCTCCTCTACCACTTCACAAACCTACCACTACACCTTAGGCCGTAATTATTCAAAGGTCTTGAATTAGATATGCGGCAATTCATCTGGCATGGGTCGCGAAGCAGAGTGGCGCTTGATGCACACCCTTACTCATTACATTTATCCAGAGCAATGTGGGTTCATGTCGGTTAGAAGTACACGTGGATTCAAAGAGTGCAGGTGGGCGTCTCCCAAATGCAGAGGGTAGAGGGGAAGCTAGATCTCCTCCTAGTAGACTTCTGTGAAGCTTTTGATATGACCTTGTGGGAATTTCTAGGGGTTGTCCTAGTACAAGTTGGCCTGGGACCAATATGTTGGAAAATGATCCAACACCTTTATCACAACCCCAGGACCCGAGTCCGGGTGAACAGCATACTATCCACTCCTTTCCCCAACTGGCGGGGGACCCATCAGGGGTGCCCATCTTACCCACTTTTACTTGCCATGGCTATCAAACTATTGGTGCATCTTATGTGTTGCGATGCTCAGGTGATTGGATGGAGTTGGGGGACTGGGGACAGGGTTCGAAGACCGGGTGGCACTCTATGCAGATGAAGTTGTGCTATTCCTCAGAGACCCTCCGACCTCAGGCCCTCGATGCCTGGAATTTATTGGTCTCTATAGAGAGGTCTTCGGTCTACATATTAATCCAAACAGATCCTTCCTGGTGGAGGTGAGGAGGGATGCAGATGGCAGTTGCCGGTGCCTAAATATTCCTCTGTGACTTAACACATTTAAATACCTGGGGAGTCATATATCCCACCGTCCAGACTTGGCCTGGAGACTTAACTTCCTGGGCCTAGCCTTTTCCCTTGACCAAGATCTACATCGTTGTCTCCCACTCCCACTCAATCAGATGGGGGGCAATGCTCTCTTTAAGATGATGTGTCTCCTCCGTTACCCACACAGGCTAGCGAATTTCCCATATACCATACCCAGACAATGGTTTCAATCCCTGACCTCCAAACTGACCTCCTTTATTCGGGCTGGAGGACATCATGGAGTGGACTTTGTGGCGGCATGAAAATAACCCTTTAATGGGGGATTGGGTGTTTCCAATCTTTAAGCTTACTATTTGGCAGTTCAATTGGTGCCCATTAACGAATGGTTTACGGGAGGATGGGACGACCCTGCATATCGCCTGGAACTACATATGGTGGGATTCGAGGGCCTACTAGACCATCTCTATGAAAACCCTATTTCCCAGGAGATACCCTTATGTACCTGAGTGGCAATACACTGCTGTAGAGCAGCATTGTGATTCATTTAATGGGACAGCAGGTTGACCGAACTTGCCCCCTGGTGGTGTGACACATGGCTTCACCAACTCTCTGCTCTGCAGGGTTTCCACCAATGGGACTGTATAGTTATCACACATTTAGGAGATGTTTATAAATGGACTACTCAGATGTCCTTCCAGGAATTAAAGGAACAGAATGCCCTGGCGAATATGCAATTCTTTTGCTTTCTTCAGATGCGGAATGCCTTGCTGACACATCTCCCCCCTGGTGCCCTACTCCTAGAATATAGCCCACATGAAGCGAAGGTGCTGTTAGGGCAGTTCAGGAAAGGAGCGATAACCCAAATTTATCACTCATTGTTTATTCATGCCACAGATAGTTGAGTCCCTTCGTCTGAAGTGGGCTAGATGGGCAGAAGACCTAGACAATGATGACTGGAGAGAGGCATGTACGGCCCCTAGGAACTGGCAATTTCTGTGTGACTGCGTATGGTACAGGTATATTACCTCTACATGACCTTTTTATGCCTATCACGCATACAGCAGATGTTTCCTAATGCCTGTCCCTATGTGCACGCTATAAACGACCAGCTGCCAACCTCTTGTACATAGCATGGGACTGGCCCAGGGTAAGACCCTTCTGGGTCAAGGTGGGGAGTGTGATTTCTGAGGTCCTGGAACACCCAATCAAGTTAAGACCCAACATAGCATTGCTGGGACTGGAGGAGGAGCTGGGGACCCCCACCTGAGCAATTCTTCATAGGTGTGGCCTGCCTAGTGTCTTAGCGAGATATAGCGTGTCTGTGGAAGCAGCCTGGGAAGCCCTCCTTGTCAGTCTGGCACACGCAGCAAGAAAAACCCATATATGAGGCTCAAGGGTGTCCTCAAAAGCAGGATAAAGTAGGGGGGGAAATGATGGGCTTACCATGGTCCTCTTTTGCTAAGTGGGTTGGCCCCTGTGTTGGCAGCTACCAATGTGATTGCGGGTCTGAACAGTCACTCCCTCTCTTTTCTTTTTTGCAATATTGTAATGTATGGATGATGCTCATTGCATTTGCAATAAAGTTAATCATTAAAAAAACAGCACTTTATGATTAAATACATTTAATTTGAAAAATGAGGAGATTTGCTCCATCAACGTCTTCATCCAAGCTGCTTGGAAAGGGTCCTGCCAGCTCTGTGTGGCTGGGGCTGCGTTTCTAGGTTAAGGGCCAGAAGGGGAAGGCACAGAAAGCAGCACGATCACCCTAGGAGTAGCAAGTCTCTCCTGATCCAGGCAATGAAGGGAAATTGAGTAAGTTGCCCTGTTGGGGGGGTCATTAAATCTTCTATTTTATATTCAGTTACTGCTCACAACTAAACACTCTGATTACGGTTCAGGGAGTGGTTGGTTCCGGTATTGGGGGCCAACTTGTTTTTAGGACATGATTGGTTCATGTTTCCAGGTCCGGAACAGATATTTAAGGAGATTACATCTCTCCCTTTTCTTTGTGGTATCACAATGGAAGGAAGGAGGATGCACAAAAGAAAGCACATTTTGTCCTCGTCAATTCCAGCCAGAAGGAGCAGATTGGTGGGGTCACCACCTGCACCAGAGGGTGTGCCAGCTCTCATGTCTGCAGCAGAGATCCAGGACATGTTTAAGGTGGCAGAGTTTAAAGCGCTGGTAAAAAAAATCTAACAATAAAACCAAAGTAAAAAAAGATTCTTTTGCTGCCGGCACAGCATAGCCTGTGGACTCATCAGCACCAGACATAGAAGCCCCTACTACTTTATCGGGCAAATATATAAGGCGAGAAGAGGTGCCAGGCATGCTGGCAAACATTAGGCAAAATTTAGGTTTTCTTCCATTCACATCTCAGAAGGATAGAGAAGAGGTTTTTTGTTAGTATACAAAGTCTCTGCTCTATGTCATGCCCTTCCATGGAAGAATCAGGGACTTGATTGTTGGAGAATGGAGAAATGTTGATTGCTCCACAGCACCCACTACTTCACAATTCAAAAGTGGATGCAATTTTAGCTGCATTGATTGACGAAATCTCCATTAATACAGAAGACTGTACTCCATCTGATCCTGAAGATGGGAAAGTCAAAGGAGCTTTGAAGAAGGCTTTCCTAGCTGAGAATTTGGATCTCAAAGTGAGTACCTATTTGGCTTATGTTGCAAAAGATTTAGTGAAAGACTTGGGGTGCTTGGCAGTTGCCATTCAAAACAGGAATGATTGCTCAGAGCTTTTAGAAGAGACAGAGCAGGAAGCAAAATTGTTGGAAGATCAGTACTCAGATGCACTAAAAGCTACGGCTATAGCCACAGACTCAGTGGTATGGGCAAGAAGAAGCTTATGGATGAGGGATTGGAAGTCAGGCACATCAGACAAGGCAGTTCTCCTCAAAACCCCTTTCGATGGAAAAAGCTGTTTGGCAATCAGTTTGATGTGATGGTTACACAGGTGTTTGAAGACAGAAAACACACCATGCTTTATAAAGGACAATCTTCAAGCGCACAGAAATATTTGGGCCATTCCACCAATAGCCCCCTAAAAAGGAGTCAAAGTCATATTCCTATCCTAGGAAGAAATTTCAGCCAAAGAAATCTGCATCTAAGTCTGATACCACTAACCTGCCAGGCTCTTCCAAAAGGAAGTCCTGACAATCACCTTTGTGGGAACAACACATATCCTGTGGAAGGTGGAGGTCTACATTTCTAACAGGCGTGGGGAAACAATATCACAGATCAATGGGAGTCGAATGTCATAACAAATGGCTATTGAATAGACTTCCTAAAATTGTCTCTTGAGTTGTGTATCATCCATATTCCTGTGCCAACGGATCAAACAAAAGTGAAATGCTCTGTAGATGGGAGTAGTGTTGGAAATGAAGTTTATCATGCAGGTTCTTTTCTCTGGGCAAGGGAAAGGAACATACTCAGTATTGTTTCTGGTAAGAAAAGCTTTGGGATCCTTTAGGCCTGTCCTGGACCTAAAAAGAGTAGATTCTTGGGTGCCGACAGTGCATTTCAATGATTAACAGTTGGGATCCTGTTACTTGCCTAGACCCTCAGGGTGCCTATTTACATATTCCAATTCTAGAAGACCATAAGAAGTATTTACTCCTTGCAATAGACAACTTCCATTTCCAGTTGAGTGTTTTGCAATTCCGGCTGAAATCAGCCTAATGGTTTCACAAAGATGTTTGCAACCCTGGTAGCATTGATTCATCAGCAAGAGATATTTCTTCACCCCTATTTAGACAACTGGATGGTCCATGCGCCTTCAGAAGAGTTATTAAGGCATTGGATTGTCCATTCACTCTGTATTACAGTCTCTAACTCAATTGGGAAAAATTCGATTTTATCCCTAAGAGAAGAGATCAACACTTCATGGGAGTAAGATTCTGCATTGGCCGTGATGTGGTAACTTTTCCAGAAAAGAGGGTAAAAAAACCCAGTCACACATCATGTATCTTCTTTCCCAAAAGGTTCTGATGGTCTCTTTTTGGTTACAAGTCCAACGGGATGTGGTATTCTCAGTTTCCTCTCTTTTCTATGTTCCTATTTAGCCCCATCAGCTCGTTTGATTAACTGACCAGTGGCGGTGGTACCCAAAATAAAGTGGCTACTTAAAAAGTGTGTTGAGTGCACCGCTAGACCCATGGCTAGCCAGCCAAAAGTGTTGAAAGAATACATGCAAGACAGAGGCACTATGAGATTGGGACGGGAATGAATCTGGGTCCTATTGTTTTTATGGTGTTGTATGAGTCTGATAGTGTGTTTATTAGAACGTATAAAGTATGGAAAGATGGGATTGTTATTGTTAAATTCGAATAGTTTACTATACAGTACTTGCTTATTGTTGTAAATGTATATAACTTTAGGCATGTGCATATGATTAAATTTACTTTTTTAACTGAATATATGTAATTCATGTGTGAATTGAATTGGTGAATAAATAATATTTCTTGAAGAAGTAATTGTTGATTGAACCAAAGACTGTATAAATTTGAAAGTAATTTATAAGAAATACAGGTCGGGGGTTCTTCAGTGGTGCATGGTGGGATGGCCTTCTTGAGATCCTTCAGCCTAACATATCTATGCCAAGGCCATGCGTATGTCCAGGTGTACTCCCTTTGTCACCTGGCGCTGTTCTATGGTGTTTGGTGTGGCGATCTTGTGTGATACTTCATACTGAGAAGGCTATTTTAAGGGCAAGAACAAAAATCCTTGGATGTTACTTACTGCATTAACTAGTCAGGTACAATACCTGCTTAATTGCTCTTGATGGTCACTTTTCTGTGTGTATCAAATGTTATTTGACACGTGCACTGATTTCTTTTGGATGGGTTTAAAGAGGTGAATGTTGTTGTTGAACGTTTTTTCCGTGCTCCTGGGTGTCACTCCTCTGAATGTGAGTGCATCGAATTAAATCCTTGAGTAGCAAACCCTAAGTGAAGGGTGTGTCCCCTGGGCACTGGTTGATGGGTGAGACTTCCCAATATTAATAAAGTTGCAATGATTTTCAATAAAGTTACACTGATTTCAATCAGGTTGAACGTTCGTTTATTTCATCACGACGTTAGAGGTTCATCTTTTTAAACGAAGATGCGGTGATTAACAAGATCTACGTTTCTCACATATCCCAATGCATTTCGGCTTAAAATACAGCCTTCGTCAGGGGTTTATCTAAAAAAGAATGATGCAAAATGTGTTTCCGATACTATATGTAGTATGCAACTAAAAAGAAATGGTAAACCAAATTGACAATACTGAATGTACATACACATTTTCATTGTATAAATGATATCCAAAGTACACTTAATGCTTATAAAGGCAGTAAGTAAATGATGATACTGGGCATGCCTGTCCCTCCTCGCTTGTGTTGCCGATGTCTTACACGTATCGGTGTTTGTATGTGTTCCAAAAGCTTTGGATATTCCGGAGTGCGATAAAATGTGATATGTAAGTGTTGTATTTCATGTCGGTTAATGTGGGGGAAAAGAGTACTTTTGACAGTAGTGCTCGTCTAAAATGCAATGATGTGTGTGCTTAATGTGGTATAGAAGTAGTGTATGCGGGATAACAAATATTATCTGTGCCTTATGAATGGGGTAGCCGGCTTTAGTGATGGTTTAAAATGCTAGATCACATTAGTCTATGAGTTTGTTTAATGGCTCCGGATTCATGACGTCTTAATAATAGGTACTTACTGGTGAGTCAACGTAATGAAATTCAAAGGCTCAAAAGGGCTCCGTAAGTGATATCCGCGCGTCTGTAGCCGAGTGATCTCCAAAGCTCACTTCGATGTTCGTTACGAATTGAGTGTTCCGTGTGGATGATGTCAGCGCGTCTCTGGGCGTGTAGTTAAGTGTATGTGTGTGTAAAGGTCGAAATGGGACTCGAATTCTATGTGTAGGGGAAAGTGACAACGGACTGTGTAGGTTAACTAGCGAGTGGTTTTTTGCAAACATGATAATTCATAGGACAAAGCATGAAATAAATTGCAAGAGAGACGATGTAAATAAATAAATGGCAAGAAGGCTATCTGTGTTAAAGATAACTCATAGGACGAAGCATTAAATAAATTGCAAGAGAGACAATGTAAATAAAATAAATAACAAGAAGGCAATCTGTGTTAGAGATAACACGTAAATTCCATGCGGTCATTCATTCCGTGTGGTTTCATGGAATTCAGTAGACGAATCCAGTAGTTTTCTCGTTGTAATAATGTTTTGTGATTGTCTCTGCCTTCAACTTTGGCAACAGTTTCTAGAACAATGAACTTGAGTTGACTTATGTTGTGTCCGCCTTCATGAAAATGGTTAGCTACGGTGGATTTTGCATTGTTTGTTCTGATGGTACTTTTATGTTCATTTATGCGTATTTTTTTTTTTTTTTTTCTTTCTGTCTGTCCTACGTAAATCTTCCCGCATGGGCATTTCAAGGCATATACGGTATTTGTCGTGTCACATGTGGCCGTTACTTTCAGTTTGATAGTATGTCCTCTCATGGGATGTGTTATTTGTGGTCCAGGTATGATGTTATTACAGTTGTTGCAGTTTCTGCATGCGATGGTAACTTTTTACTTGACGTGTTGATTTTGTTGAGTTGGGTTCTTTATTATTTCTCCTAGATTCTTTGCTCTGGTGTATGCAAATATTGGTTCATTTTCGAAGACTTGGTGGAAGTCTGGTTCTAGGCGTAATATTGACCAATGTTTTTTGATTGTGTTCTTAAACCTTTTGCTCATTGTGGAGTATTTGGATACCACGGTCATGCGGTCTTGTTGGGTCTTTGTCCTTGGTGATAATGCCATCATTCTGCTGATTTTGTTATTTCTTTCCACTGCCTGGTGAAGGATATTTTCGGGATATCCTCTAGTTTCGAATCGGTGTAGCATTTCTTTGGTGCGAATTGTCATGTTGTCAGGTTCAGATACAATTCGTTTGACTCTTAAGATTTGGTGAATGGTAGATGGTTTTTTAAGGCATTGAGATGGAAGCTGTTATATGATAGAGTCAAACTGGGGGGCAGACCCCCCTACGGGGGCCTCAAGTGATCCCAGGTGGGGCCCAGGCTCTGGCCAAAAGAAGCATTATGCTGATAGCATCACTAACATCTTTTCTCATTTATATCCTAGCTGGCAGTATGTGTCAAAAGGGAAGTGACTAAATATGCTTTAACCTCCCAACCTCATTTCTAGTAATCACACTGTGGATACTTTTACACATTAAGGGGCATATCAACAAGGGCTTTATCTCTGCTTTTTTGGCTTTAAAAGCCAAAAAAGGAGAGATAAAACTAGCGCCCTATCAACAACAGGGTGCTAACATGCAAATTTGCATGTTAGCACCCTTTTACTCTACGCTTCCCCTTGCATCTCTAATGAGATGCAAAGGGGGCATTCCAGAGTAAAATAATAGGAGAAATGTCGCTAAGCGACATTTCTCCTATTATCAAGAATGTCGCTAACCCTGTTAGAGACAAAAAAAGCAGCGCTAACCACGGTTAACGCTGCTTTTTTACGTCTGGTATTTTTCAGATTTAGCCATGATATCCTATGGAAGAAGGATATCATGGCTAAGTTTGCCTGTCCCTATCAACAAGGTAACGTGAGATTATCGCTGGGTTTCCAGCGATAATCTCACGTTAGCCTGTTAGCGTGAGGATTTTTATCGCTATTGAGATAAGCGTTGCTAATAGCACGCTATCTCAGCGATAAAAATTCACGCTAGCCGGCTATAATTATTCTAGCGCTAAGTGCGCTTAGAGATAATTATCGCCGGTTGTTGTTGATATGCCCCTAAGTAAGGCATGCCTGACCAGAATAGTGGGCCAGATGTACGGTCATTTGATTTTGATACTCACAAATTGCGAAAAATTGTGAGTAGCAATTTGTGAGTCACAAAAGCAAATGTGCAACAGTGTCAGAGACACTGTTAGGAATTCCCAATGGGGTTGCAATATGCGAGGCTCATGAATATTAATGAGCCACTCACTATTTGCGACCCCATTGGGATTGGCAGGCCCTCCCAGGGATGGAGGCCTGCTGGGCTCGGCAGACCTCCATGCCTAGGACTGCTTTTAAACAAAGCAGGTTTTCTTTTTTAAATGCAGCCCATTCTCCTTAAAGAAAAACGGGATGCATTGAAAAAAACAAAAAATGAAAAATGTTCGTTTAATTTTTTAAGGGCAGGCAGTGGTCTCTGGGACCACTGCCTGCCCTTAAAAATATTTTCCCATTCATTCCCAAATTGCGACTGTTGTGCGACCGCAATCGCGGTTGCAAAACAGTCATACATAGGGCTCAGATTCGCTATTAGGAAGGTACTACCCTGAAACGCCCCTTCCTAATAGCGAGTTGCAAATACTAATTAGCAAGTCGCAAATAAATTGTGACTCGGTTATTAGGGCTTGTACATGGCCATTAGGTATTCTTGCATGCGCAAACGGGTCAGAAACCTGTTTGCGCATGCAAAAATACTTTGCACATCTGGTCCAGTATGTTTAGCAATCATGTATTTGATTGCATTTGACAACGGTAACAAAGCTTAACTGTAAAGTTTAAATAAGTCTAGACATATTTAAACATTGTCAATCTTAATGGAATGGAAAATTGTGAGGGGGGTGCCTTTAAAAAGTGTGAAGACAACTGCTCCAATGCCTTACTTTTTGTAGAGGGGCCTAAGGAGGCGGAATGTGATGCAATATGATCGCACATCAGCCTTATATAAGTCCTTTTATTTCAGGATAACAAATGGGCAATCCTTCATTACCAGATGATGCACAGAAGGGACAAGTAAACTCGTTTTTCTACAATGTTTAAAGCCCTGCCTTAGCCCTCTTTGTATTTTACAGGAATTTGTTATTCGGAGTGGATTCGCTCTTTTTGTTTTTTGGAAGGGCTCTATCAATGCTGTTCCTTTTCTGTTCCTTTTCCATGTGAGGAGTTTTGTTCAAATAGTGGCATGGGCCTTTCCTCGCTGTGCTGAATAATGTGTCTTCATTATCTTTCTCATTCTCATTTTCAAAGTAAACAATACGATTCTAATTTATTTGATAAAGGACACCTCTTGGAGATGGCTGAACCCTCATCTATTCACTTGGGAAAGCAATAACCAGGATACCCAAAAGTACAAAACAATCAATGCCTTCTGCGGCTTTTAAAACTGCAGTGTGCCCAAAAATAACATGCCAGGTACATTAGCATTCTGAGTAGGGAACCCAAACTTTCATCGATCAATCAAGAGATTCCGCAATAATGAAGGTCGAGGAAATTCAAGTAGTCTGTGATTTAATTTCTTTGGCCCAAACCATCATTCACCCACATTCGGTAGCAGGAAAGACAGATTTACTCTTCCGTGTTCACAAAAGCGAGACCGCCAGCATGAAAAAGGCTAAATAGAGAAGGATGCGAACACTAAATAATACCTTTCAATTACAGAATATTTCAGTGCAGCGAGTCTCAGAGCTTTAGGGGACAAAAGCAAATACGTGTTTTAAATCGAACAGGCGACAATACCTGCGTGTACGGTACGTTCAATAAATGTGACCAACCCCAGGGCTTTGCGTGCAAATTAAAAAAGTTGGGGGGGGGGGGTGGGGGTCTCTAAAATGGGGGGCCCATGTAATTAAGGGCGAAACATGTAAACTAAATTTTGTGCCACCAGACCAGTATTTTGGAGCCTCTCTGAGCTTTAATCCATCCAGATATATAACACAACAACTGATGTGCACCTACAACCAGCCAGATCTATTGGCTTTGTCAATGGTTTTGTTGTAAATAATTAATATTAGAATATTTTAACTATGAGACTGCGAATTATACATTACTAAGGCCTGGAAGTAGTCTAAAGAGTGTCTCAATTATTCCTGTTATGTTCACTTAATGTTAGACATGCACACCCTTTTCTATCCACATCTCCTTCATCCATATGTTACTCCTCATTTATTTCCTCTTCAGCATCTTTTTTTCACTTCCTTCAATGAAATTCCTCGCCTTTCCTTTACATCACCACCTCAAACACACAGTGAACCCTCTCTCCTGTAAACACTGAATTTTCTTTTATTTTGACTTTGCCAATATTTTGACAACTGTGTACCACCGACACACATATTTGCACAGAATCACAAGTGCGACTATATCATGTGATCAATGCGCTGTCCGCTATGCAGCGAAGCCAAGGATTGGATGACCATCTATTCTTGACACCTTTCTGACCCACTAGCAGGCACTGTGAGAAATCACTCTGCCTTCAGCTTCAACTTCAGAGCACCCAAGTATGACCTTCTGCAAACACATGGAGGCAACTCGATTCAAACTATGCATTATGCAAGATTAATATGCTACAGAAAAAAATTACAGAAACACATCATAAGTGGAAATAAAAAACATGCTTGGGGAGTGTAACATTAAGTGAAACATGTGAAACATAAATTGGAATTAAATCGTTGACAGAGTACTTTAAAATGTTCATTCATTCTGTTTATTTCGGATTCAAAATCCATATAAACTTGGGGGCATATTATCAAGCACCGCGTTAAAATTATCGCCGCTTTAGCGGCAGAAAACTGCCGCTAAAGCGGCAATAATGGGCTTGATAATATGCCGCAGAGAATTCCAATAGAAGCCATGTTGACACCAGAACATAGGCTTCTATGGGAATTCACAAGGGCATATTATCAAGCCCATTATCGCCGCTTTAGCGGTAGTTTTCTGCCGCTAAAGCGGCGATAATTTTAACGCCATTTCTTGATAATATGCCCCATCATTAGATAACATACAAAAATATCCCACACTTATTGCGACAATATTGATCACAGTCACATTTCTTTCGATCTGAGATTCAGATTATCTACATTGAATCACATACATACTAGAAAGCTATGCTACATTATGCAAGGACACTGATAAATAAACAATTCCAATTATAAAAAGGTTTAGGAGATAAGCAGGAACACACTTCTCATAGAGACGTTTTGAAGCATAAGCCTTATATAAAAATATATGCATTGAGGATCTTCAAAGTGCTAATAACTCTAAAATATGAAGTAGGTTAAAAGACCAATAGAAATGTCAGCAAAGATGTAAAAGTAAGGGATCAACATGGTAATGGGTAAAATCCCATATCTAAACTTAATATAAAGCTGCATGGCTAGGGGGCTGTTGGACTTGGCCCTTTTTGCAGGTTTATCCCCAAACCTTTTGCCTTCTGCTTCCTATTTTTTCTGCCCTGTGTTTTTGTTGGCTTTAAGACTCTGGGCACTTTACCACTGACAACCGGTTCTAAATTGCATATGCTTTCTGTCTAAATTGTATTGGTGATTGGTTTATCAATGATTGGCATATTTGATTCACTATGTGTGTCTCGGGCCTGTAAATCAAATGCTACTAGTGGGCCTGCAGCACTGACTGTGCCACCCAGATGAGTAGCCCTACAACCATGTCTCAGAGCTGCCACTACAGTGTCTGTGAGTGCAGTTTTAAACTTCCATTTCGACCTAGCAAGTTCACCCACTTGCCAGGCCCAAACCTACCCTTTTACTACATGTAAGTCACCCCTAAAGTAGGCCCAAAGGTAGCCCTATAGGGAGGGTGCAGTGTATTTGAAAGGTATGACTTGTGCTGGTGTGTTGTTCATGTCCTAAAAGTGAAATTCTGCTAATTTTGTTTTTCACTATTTCAAAGACTATCTCTCCCATAGGGTAATATGCGGATTGCTTTGAAAGATCTTTTAAGTGTAATCTCCTAGGGCCATATGTAGGAAGCCTAATACCGGTCGGTAACGGCCTATTTTCGGTAAATATACCGTTACCGACCGGTATTTAGGCTTTTGCTATGTGGGGGGATCATTTCAGGATTCGGTAATTTACCGAATCGGTAAAATTACCGAATCGGTAATTTTACCGAATCGGTAAATACCGAATCCTGAAATGATATGTAGGGGGAGTGTGTCGTGGGTGTGGGGATTCGTTATTTACCACCAACTAAAAGTTGGTGGTAAATGACGAATCGGTGTAAAAAAGCATTTTTGTGCACTTTGAAGTGTGCAATGTGGCAGACATACATGCCCTTAGGGCATGTATGTGCGCCACATGTGCACACATGGACGAATCAGGGGTGCAACAGGGTGTCAATGTGACACCCTGCCACCCATGATGATGCCTCCCCCATTACCTATTCGGTATTTACCGATTCGGTAATGGCAATTGGCTTCCCATTCATTCCTATGGGCCTCCAGGCCCATAGGAATGAATGGGAAGCCAGTTGCCATTACCGAATCGGTAAATACCGATTCTAAAATACCGACACTTACCGATTCGGTATTTTTTTACCTACATTACATTTACCGATTCATAAATACCGAATCGGTAAAATTCGGTATTTAAGAATCGGTAAATGTAATTCACCTACATATGGCCCTAAGTGAGAGCAGATAGAGAATTGCAGTTTGCAGTCTCTGAACTAACAAGTTAAAAATACATGTTTTAGTGAAGTTGGTTTTTAAATTGCGTGCTTGAAAATACCACTTTTAGAAAGTAGGCATTTTCTTGCTTAACCATTCTGTGCCTCTGCCTATCTGTAGAATCCATGTCAGGGCTGGCTGACAGCTGCTCTCTTGTGCATTCACTCTAGACAGTCACGCAAAGGGAGCTGAGGTGTGCCTTGCATATCCTGATGGTCCATTAATTACCAAATATTATTAATTAAAAAACAAATTAAAACTCCTAAAATTAATTATCTTCCCACACTATACCCCTATAATCCCCACAACCCACAGCTAAAATTAAACAGAAAAAAAAATATTTGCACAATTAAAACTTATTTTCAATTAAAAATTAACTGTATTTAACAACTAATTATAAAGTAAAATGAATTTACTCGCCACACTGTACCCCTATAAAAGTAAAACCGACATACAAAAAATATAAATAAATACCCTAATTAAATATCAATTAATTAATATTAATGATCAACTAATTAATCATTAGTTAAACATAAATTACTTCCCACCCTTTACCCCTATAAACCCTACAACCCACACCTAAAATTAATTTGCACAATTTCCATATTTAATTTTCAATCAGTTAATTATCATAAATTAATAACTAATTATTAATTAATCAAAAATGACTTCCCACCCTTTACCCCTATAAACTCCACAACCTGCACCTAAACAAAAATACACAATTACCATAATTAATTACCAATTCATTAATTAACATTAATTAACAAATAATTAATTGCACATCAATTACTTTCCTCCCTTTACCCCTATAAACCCCACAACCTGCACCTAACAAAAATTACACAATTACCATAATTAATTACCAATTAATTAATTCACATAAATTAACAACCAATTAATAATTAATTACAAAATAAATTACTTCCCACAATTAACACTATAAAAACTCAATTAAATAAATATTAAGAAATAAAAAATAATCATTAATTTGTTATAATGAAATTACTCCCTACTCTATTCCCCTATAAACCCACAACCCGCTACGGAACTCAAAAATGCAAAATTTCTTTAAAATAAAATGGATAAATTCTAAATATTTAACGCATATATCAAAAACATAAAAAATACTTATACAAAAAGTACATCAAATACATTTGGAATCTAAACTAAAATACGTAACACTAAATACAAAATTGATCTTTTAAACAACTTTAATTTTGCTTTCGATATTAATGACTTCTATATTTTTGAAAACAATATTTCTTACCTTAAGTTCGATGTTCTTGACCATGATATTCTAGCTGTCGATATTTCTGTGTGACTATATTTCCGACTCGATAATTGTGTAAGTCGACATTTCCAACTTGATATTCTGTCTGAATACCATTTTTACAGTAAACATTTTGAAAGTGATATTTTGTATTGTATTTGTTGGGTTGTTGTCATATTGGTCTTGTTTTATTCAGATAAATATTGTCTCTTTATATAAATTGGTGTGGACTCTGTTTGTAGTGTTTTCACTGTCCTACTGTGTGTGTGTGAGTATAAATGCTTTACACATTGCCTCTGAGACATGGCTGACATTTCGTGCCAAGCTACCAAGGGGGTGAGCAGGGGTTATCTTAGCTGTGTGACTCCCTTACCCTGACTAGAGTGAGGGTCCCTACTTGGACAGGGTGCAAACCACTGCCGACTAGAGACTGTATTTCTACCAGGGGCAAATAACTTTATCAAAAAATGGGTCATGCAGAGGAATAACTTTATAATCTAGAAACCTATCTGTCAGGTTACCTGACTTGCATCTCTGTTCCTCCTCTTCTCAAAGATGTGCCTTTAACTTTTCTTTAATTACTGTTACTGAACTTGCTTTGACTGCAGACTCGCAAAGAGCTGGAATGTCCAATCTGTATAATATGCTTTTAATATAGGCTGACAAGGGAACTTCCAGGTGGTCGTTCGAAAGTAATGGTAATCTGTAATGCACTAATTTATTTGATGGGCCACAATCTATGCAAATACAGTAAGGGTCTCAATTTTAGAGTTAAAGCAATCGATACACACCTAGATCAAGCAACTAGGGAAGATGTGGAGCACTCTGTGGGAGGTTTAGTAAAGACCTAAGGAACCTATTTTCATCCATAATGAGACCATTATCTTTAACATACCCCCATAGCTCTCAGCATTGTAACGCTTACCTTTTAGCTGTGAGTTTATATATTTCCACAGCTATATAGAGTGTTCTGGAGTTGTTTTTCTTGACTAGCTTAATAACGGCCCCAGATTAATGCTGTAACTGTAATGCACTTTTATTAATTTATTTTCAACAGTCAAATAAATTTGTTAGTCAATATAACTCCTAAATTGTCAAAGTCTTGGAATTGCTCAAGCAGTTCATTTTGTGGTTTAATACACCTCTATATAGCTTTATAAGGGTTGAATGTCATAAACATAGTCTTACTGATGTTTAATTCTAGCCCCCTCTCTCTATAAAAGTTTTTAAAACGATCCACCAAGGCCTTTAAATCAGGAGGAGATTTGGAAATAAGGAGATGCTAAGGCCACATCCTTCCTAAACAATAAGGCTTTCAGCCTGCTTTCAATTCTTTAGTTTCCAATGCAGAGGGATGGTTACTGAAGAATTGAATGTCCCACTTTTAAGTATGTCATCAAACGTGTTCCCTGTGTAGTTGTGAATTGCTGCCATTTTGCAAAATGTGCAAATGTGGGAATGTTTGGTGTAATTAGATCCTTTATCTTGACCAAGCCAAGACAGGACAGGAAGTCTGCTGCAAAGTTTTATTCAGGAAAATCAGTTGATGTGGTATAAGGCGTGCGCTAAATAAAGCCTCGTTCCCCTGAACCTGGCAATCTCTAGATCCCCATATAAATTTTGCATCAGTATTGTCTTTCCAAAAGTCATACCCTTGTGTCGACAACTGGGAAATTAAATATAAATAAATAAATTGAGTATCAGTGAACATATTTTGTGTTTGCTGGAAATGGCACTAAAGCCACCCATGCCCTTGAAGCCAGTCTGCCTCACCCATTGGTACCTCCATTGGCCTTGTTTCAGCAGTAGTAGCTGCAATTCACCAGGGATCCACAATTTAGGATTTGCATGCACACAAAACTAAGTTTGCAACCTTCACAGTCTCTCTGCTTCATGCAAAAGCACTTTTAACATGTGCTGCCTGCTTTGGGGCCACTGGAATTATGCAGCAAAGGAAGACAAAATGATGCCGTAGAGTTGACTACATTATGCAGCAAAAAAAAGGCTGCAGCGTAATGCAGTATATTTTCTTATACTTTAATATATTGACATTTTACACATGCGAACAGACTCTGGGAAGATTGTGCCTTATTTGTACAAATACAGCAGCAAGAAAGGTGATCAGTCCACCTTTACAAAGGGATGTCCACTTTACAGCAACACAAGTCACATTGTTTGGTAACTTTTGAGCCATTTGAACAACAAACAATTTATTAGTTAAAATTGTCAGATTATGTAGCCGATGTTTTGTTATGAGTCAATTATGGCAGAGCCATAATTATATAGAAAACATTTGCAAACTAGGATATTTTGCTATTCACATTTGAACTGCTCTTGTTGAAAAAAAGGAGGAGGAGTGCTGATGACAGAAACTCCATGGCTCGGAGACAAATGGCTTGTGCTTCCACTTTTCTGCGTATTTCGGACATTCTGTGATTGGAAACATATCCCACTTTGTGAATGTATTTTAATGTCAATAAATCATATTAAACCTTAAATAATCATTTGTATCCATTGGTTGAATTAAATAACATAATAATCTGTAAGTGGTCAGTGAAATTCCAAACAAATACTAAAAATTGGGATGTTTGGTGCATTCTGGCCACACCTCTGACTCCACCCAGTGATCCAAATCCTCAGGTTATTCCTGCCCCTGATTCTCCCCCCACAGTTCCCCTACTTATTTTCCCCTACTTCAACCACTGCCGCCACCCTGGCGTGAGCAGATGCTAGACCCTCATGTGGTGCTAGGACCACTCCTAACCTGTGATCTTAATTAGATATTGCTCTATCCCCCACTCTGGGAATATAAGCAAATGGAATGTTTTGCACCCTTAGCTGTGAGGAGCATTTTAGTGAAAAACATTTCGGTAGTTGGATGCCACTGAGCTCAGCATTGACAGCCGTCATGATATCTCCATCTATCCTCGTAGTAGTACAAGTTATTGCAGCGTCTGCAACAGTTTGCTTCGTCAGCCATTGAATTCCATGCAGCATGTATTCCAATACATTGGTGGCTTATCGTGTGTAGAACATGAGCCCAACTTGCTGTAAGTTTAGCCACTTGTCCCCAATGCATCTTCTGCTTGATCATGTACTTTATGGCTTTCTGAATCCATTCTAGATCCAGTAGTGTATATACTCATTGTGGGACTGGGCATAATAATATGAATCACACACTATTAGTGTGGGGAATTCAGGATCCATATTTTATAGTGCCAGAATTAGAGCATTCAGTTTAGCCACCTGTGCAGTGCAATCGCCAAGTGATTTTTTGAGGCTGGAATTCTTCATTCCTCATTTTATCCTTTACCGCTGCACAAGTGGAAAAGTACTGGTGTTTTGCCCTTAATGCAGGCTGGGCAGAACCTTCAGTATGGATTAGAAAATCATACTGGTCTGGAGGCAATATCTAATTGGGAAGAGGAAATTTGTGTTCATATTAAAGGAATGCTTGTGTTTGCACTGTAGAGTTCAATGTGTAATCTACATCTGTTGCTGTGAGTGAGTTGCCCCATTGTATCCATCTTAGATGTAAAGCTTTCCAGTTTGGAATGCTGGCCTTTGTGACAGCCTCTAAAGCTGGAATGGGAGTAACAACAATTATTCATTATCCCTGAGCCAATGATTTTCCCTTCACTACAGCGGTCTGTACCACTGTCAGGATTTTTTCTGTTGGTACAAAACTCATTTCTGCATGGTTATATATTTGAGATTTATATACAATTGGTACAGTTTCTCCTTCATTGAATGTGACATAGGTGTATACTGATGTACCCGCAAATATATGGCTCACCACGTTTGTGGTGATTACATGTGTGTGTAAAAGTTTTGAAGCTAACATGTCAGGTTGTACTGATCATAAAATCTGTGTATTTTCAGATATTCAATGTGTGCTTGAAAAATCTGGACGGATAAAGTCGTTAAGCGGTTTTACCCATTGTGCATAATATGGATAGCATGTACTTACCCTAGCGCCAGTGCTGATTTCAGCTGCCATGCGCAACGCACTCACCTTAGCGCCATAGCACTAAGGTGCGTGCCTGAATCTAGTATAGGTTTTATACAGGAAGGGTACAATTTCTGTACATAATACTATGCCGAGACAAGTTTAAAACCTTTTCCCACTTTGTATGTGTGCTGCACTGTGCAGCATGCATGCAAAGTCATAAAAGCACGGACAAATTAAATCATTTTGCCTGTTAGTGCCTCCTTTGAAGTGCTGTTAACTTTTGGCGGTTAACCATATCTACAATTCTTTGTAGAAACGGGCTTGCATTAAAAGGCATGAGTGGTTACTTGGGAACGCCATTTACCACCCATGTAATGCCCCCTCGGAGTAAGTAATGCAATGCAGTGCTTCGCGATGCTTTGTGCTACTTTTAGAGTGCTTTCCAGTGCAAAACAAGTTTTGCGCTGGAAAGTAAATTCCCCAAAAACATTTTGCACTGGTTAGAGTCACTTTTGTGCAGTGCAGTGCAAATTTTGGAAAATCTACCCCCAAATATTGATTGAAGATTTTTCAATGTATTTGAAGGTTGAGGAAGCACACACTGCTTTAAGAAATGTGTCGCCAGGCTTCTACCTTAACTTGACAGCACATATCCCAAGAGCAGGACACTGATATGGGCAAACTTTAATTTTTTTTTTTTATTAAATTTGTAGCCCATGTGAGCAAATCCGCAAAATATGCAATCTACTCTGGTCAAGTGTGTAGTTAAGTCATCATCCATTAAGTTTATGTCATCAGAATAGGTCAATGCTTGGTCATCATAATCTTATAATTGTTCTGTGACCTGGGCTTTTCTTATACCCTGGAGGTACTGTTTCTGAGAATCAAAAGCTTTCCAGTGCATAATACCTGCTTTTAGGTGCTATGTTTTGGCAGAAAACCCTATTTGAAAAGTCTAATGTGGTCTTGTATCTTTTGTGCACTATATTGTTCATTGGTGCCCTGATGCACATTTTGTACCGCAAATGTGCATGTAGCAGTGTTCAAGTGTCTGTAATCTAAAACTAAACAATATTAAGGGTCTGGTTTTATTACTGAAAGCAAAGGATTATTCATTGGTGAGGTGCAACTTTCTATTACACCCTGGTATTCAGGTTGAGTGAGTATCTCTCTAACCTGTTTTCTGGCCTCATATTTAATGAGGTATTGTCTTTGTGATTGTGGGGTGGACCTCACAGGTACAATTTGGTAGCAGATCCATCATCCCAAACCACCTGATTGCTGTATACCACCCGAGCTTGCGTTTGTGGTCAAACTTAACAAACCCTAGTGTAAATCTTTTTCAGCCAAGAGAATGTTGTAGCTGAAGGGCAAGTTCTCCCAAAAGAGAATGTTAATAGTACTGTGTATATCCCCTCCATTTGAAGTTGCAATTTATTTAACAGACTAGCGTCTCTGGTCCAGTGTTTCCACCTGGATGTAGTCACTTGTTGCTACTGCCAGCAGACACTCCATAAGATAACAAACTATTGTGGCTTCTGCCACGGCGTCCAGCATGGTCAGAGCACTGTCCCCATTAAGAAAACATGTCCTTAATATCTGTGTCATGTTTGGCTTCAATCCCTGCCGCTTTCTTCTTTTTAAATTGAGACTGTGGAGGTTTGTCTTCCTTTTTTATTATATAGTCCGAAGAGCACTGTGAGTTTTTCTTTAGTTTCCCGTACTCTTATGATATGCACTCTGATCATCTTCCTCTCTTAGCTAATAGTAAATAGTTAAAGAGGGTGTACCATGTGTACCTTGTGTGCTGAAATTTACTGCAGCAAAGATTGTGCCCCAAGTGGTGCAGTCTTCCACTGGGGAGCCATTAGCATTGGCAGACATGTTGTAAGAGTTCTATTTTTTGGGGGGGGGTCCTGTATGGGGAAACACAGCTTCAAGCTTATTCGTTTTTTGAGGCAATCCAGAAAGGAATATTTTCCATTCTGATGGGAACTTTACCCATTATTGCATTAATGGTCACTGGACTAATTCCAGGCGTAGTCAATTGTGGGTGTGAAGATTGACCAGTCCTTGCAGGGCTTATCATCATTGTTTGCATCATGTATTGTGTCATACATCTGTATATTCTGATCAGACTTGAGTATAATGTGTGTAGCTCTGGTGCAGTAAGATATCCTATATCAGGATAAGGGGTATAACCGGCTAGGACTGGCCATATTGCTCCCTCATTACTGAGGGGTCCTTGTATAACATCGTTTTTAGCATGTGGTAGGGCGCCTTTAAACCATTTTTGGTGTTCTTGAAATGTTTAAGGTATTCCCAATGCTGCATAAGCTATGTAGTTGTTAGGAACTGCAACTATAGTGTAACTGTGAAAGTGTCTCTATTGTGCATTAACTGCGAGAAATGTGATCCATGAATAGAATACCTCTTATCTGTATGCTTTGTGGGCCTCTACCATTGTCCCCTGTAACGGTGAGCCGAAGTTGTTGCAGCATCTGTGTAACTACATGTCTGCAGTTTAATGGTATGTTAACTGGTGCTGCATTAGCCATTTGAATATGTGGAATTCAGAGAACGTACCTCTGTGGGGTGATCCTTTTAATAGTTCAAGCTTGAAAATCCTACAGCCGGAAAATAGGGGTTCCCTACATAGCTGAGTAGGATTATTCCCTAACACCATGGACGTCTCGAGTTAGTAGGTGAGTTGGTCCCACAAAATCTAGAACAATGACTGTGCCATATCGTCCGGTTAATACTTTCTCAGTAAAACTGTGCATTTGCTGGACAACATACTCACCAAACGTGGGCTAGACTGAGTCCATGCACGCCATCAGGATATGTTGGCCTGAGTCCTGGCTAGCTCACAATGCAGCATATGTACCTCTAACCTAGCAAGGTAACCGGTGGTATGTGCAACCACACAACATGACAACTCTGACTCCCCAAGGAAACTGTGGAAACAAATCTAAAACCCTTGTTTGGTAACTCATGCATGCCCAGAGGGAGAGAAAAGAAATGCTTGAATTAGCATTTCAATAATTATTGAAGCAATAAGATTCTTGTGTAAAGTACCTGCACTGAAATAATCATTTGAAGGAAGCAGAACAGAGTAATCAGCATCATGAGAATGGTGAAGAAAATCAACAATTCAACCATTGTACTGTAACATAGCATATATGCATGCTTATAAGTACATTTACATTTGTGCTCCTACCTAGCGATCCCTATCCTACTGTGCCTAGGGTGGGTGAATCTGCCCTGTAGCATGATCTAACTCCCCATTTTCCTCTGGAAGCCCGATGTGGTGTAGATCAGGGCACAATCCTTCTCAGGAGGTAAACAGGATTCAGCTGAGCTGGAAATATGGCATGGGTTGACCTCGACAGTGGCAGCGAAATGCTCCTCTAACTAGGACAAGGGGTGATGTCATTTATATAATAAACTACACCCATGTTGCCATGCCACAGTCCTAGTCAGGCTTTCATTATTGATTCTATTCTGACAAATCTGTCGCCAGCTTTCGTACAGAATGTTCGAGGCTCTAATAATATGCCATCAAAGATGTGTGAATTCAACCAAAGTTATTTTGTTATGAACTCCAATGTACCCCAATGTAGGCCTAGGTAGTTGCACGACCGTTTACCTACATTTGTCCTACCTTGCTCTACAAAACGGCTCTGGTGCTGACCTTTTACCTAGTTAGGTGCAGAATAAATGTTGTGTGGTTTTCTTCGACCACTAGCCTCATTTATTATGCATGAGGATTCTTAGTATCACAGCAGGATTTCTATCTTCTGAATAATAACTTTGAACAAGAGTCACCACTAATCATCATACTTGGCCGACAGTCCCATCTACCATGCCACAACTAGGTAGGACCCCTTCGGGTACCTTTCGGGAATATAAGTATCACATCTTCGCTGGGCACACCAGAAGAGAAACTTCCACGCTGACGCAAGATACTGGGGTCCTGCATGCAGACACTTCAGCACGCAGTGGTCTGACATCCCTTGTGCGGTGTCCAACTCGATACCAAGACGGGGTCCTTCGTTCTCTCTCATCAGGTAATGGGGTTGGCTCTTTCCTAGGGGGATTCTTGGCTTTGCACCTACATACATGCTAAGTACACTTAGGCAAATCTAGTTAGGGTTTGTCTCTTAGAAGTACTCCTGGTTACTGTAATGTATCTATATGCCTGCAAATATTCATTGTTCTAGCACCATGGTAGAATTCTACCTTCTATTTAATCTGTTGGTGCTTATCTCTGTATAAATCTGTCTCTGTCTAATGGTTGTTTTATATTAGAATGATGCTGGTTCAATAAATTCTTATTGAAAACGTCCCCAACGCTTATTTTGTATATCTCTATGAGACCAAGTGAGCACGAGTGACTGAGCGAAAAGTACTGTACTGTTTCCACGATCTATTAGGGATCAGGGTTATCATGTTGGATTGTTGCCAGAGACTATTCGCTCCTTGGTAAGGTTGTGGGGTTTATAGTGGCACTGTGAGGTAGCTGGTCTACAGAGTAACATATCCTTTTGGGGTGTCTGGAATCAGTCTAGACAACAATCCCTTAGTTTATTTTGTCTAAACGCGCAGATCCTATATAGATTTGTAGGAACTACACAACAATTTCATGGAACACTATCCATATAAGCTTGCAAGCAAATGTGTGACAAATGTCACTGTTCAAGAAAAGATGTCAACTTTAAATGTAAACATGTAAAATGGTGGTGTTCCTGCCCGGGCCTAGTTGTGACCACATGACAGTGTCAGCTGCAAACTGTAGGACTGGAATTTTAGAAGCACCCATTCTCGGGGCATTGTTACCAGGGAAGTCTACAAATTTCACTAGATCATTTATATATAGCAAAAAAGAAGTGGGGCTAGAAAACAGCCCTGACCAACCCCCTTCCCAATTCTAAAGGAATTGGACAATTCGCCCATTTTACCATATCTGACACTGGCATAGTTAGCATCATGCAATCTTGTTAAGACAGATAGAATGTTATCTGGAATGCCCATGTGGCCTAAAACAACACAGGGCTTATGGCGTGGCATTAAATCAAAAAACTGATTTTACGTCAACAAAGACCACATACACGTGGCCATTCTCCAGTTCCAACGTTTTCCAATATATTGTACAGAAATGGAAAATTAGGTCTATTGTAATAGTCTTATAACAAAAACCTGTCAGGAGATCTGTTAAGATATTATTTTCAGTGGCAAATTCTGTCATTTTCCCCAATATTTGATGGCAAAAAAGCTTTTACAGCCCATCAGTCAGATTAATGGACCTATAGTTGTGGGTATCTCTTCACCTGCCCTTCTTTTAGATAGGGACGTTCTCGGCATATTGCCAAGATTTTGGGAGAGGCCCACCTTCCAAAAATGATTTTGAGGGGAAATTGTGACATGGATCCCTTATAAATGGTTCTGCAGCAAAAAGGTCTCCTGGAATACAATCAGGGCCAGGGGCTTTCCGTGGGCCTATGGCTTAAGAGGTATTTCAAGGGAAGATGTTATTTCATTTGATCTTGTGTGTTCCTGGTTTGATCTTTCACCTAGGGTCTTTCCACTATCTGATTAAAGCCTCTCAAAATATTTGTCCTATTTCTGGGGCTGCAAATGGAAGCCGACTTTGGATATATCATAACGGCCTGCATGGGTAAATGTGCTCCAAAATGTCTTATTATCACCTGTTCTAACTGATTTCACCAATTCGCTCCATACCTGCTTTTCCCAATCAGTGCTTGGTTGGGCCAGATTTTTTTTGTAGTTTCTCCAAGCCAATAAAATCTGTTCTCGGTTGTTGTCCTTGATGGACTTAATTAAAGCAGCCTTAGCAATTCTGCACTGTCTGTTAAACCATGGATGTTGAAGTTTCTTTATAGGCGGGTTTATAAATTTCCTAAATAACAGTTTGTTCACATGGTTGAACAAATCGTCATGGTACTTAAGTAAAAGATTAGCTCCTTCACCAAGCGAATCAATACTGCTCCTTGTCACATCCTCTTCAGCCTAGGCACCTACCAATGACTATGCCACATGCGGAGCTTAGTTTTACATGTCTTTATTCTGCTGTGTGTAACTGCGAATGCAACATTCTAAAACAAGCTTTCATGGCATTGCACTCTGACACCTATGTCATAGCTTAACGGAGTCTGTTAGGAGCCTGAAGGGGTCCATCATAAAATATCGCAAGACACTATATCTCCTCCTCTGTTAAAATATAAATGACAGTTTTAACATGTATATACATATACATATGAGGACTTCACCTAAAAAACCTGCAATTTCTAAACTGACTGGCTTTACACAAGGGCAAGAAGAGAACATGTGGACCAGGTCTGCGCTGAGTTCGCGACATCTAGGATAAAGGGCCCCAGCCAGCCAACCCCATTTAGCTATTTTGGCGGGTGTTAAATATAAAATCAAAAATCATTTTATAGTGTTGCGTTTCAGGTTTGATGAGCATGAAATTAAGCCACCCAGCTCCAATGATTTCGAAAAGCCAGAATTTTTCAAGTCTAGCCCCGCCCTCCATTTTTCATCATGTTTTTCCAAATCATCTAGGACCCCTTCCAACAGGCACCCACATATTTGTGAGATTGAATAGTTAGTGCCCTTTGTTAAAATCTCCATCAGGAGAAAAGCCTGGTAATCCCCTAACCTTTCTTAAAAGGAAATCCCTCAGCTGTACAAAGTTTTTAAAATCCCAGGTCCCGATGATAAATCTGCCCGCAACCTCTTCAAATTATGCCATATGATTCCCTATTAATAGATCCCCCAATCCTACCAAAGCCCCCTTTTTCCCACCTTGATAAACAATTGTCATAGAATATTCTGGGCAGTATATTGTTCAGAAGTAGTGGAGTGTACCAGCTATACCTACAAACCCCCAGTTTTTTCCATATCTCGTCCAATTCTAGAAAGCAGCCATCAGAGTCTTAAACCGTGTCTTTTTATAGTAACTCAACTCAAAAATCTTCTACAGATAGCCCTTGGCAGCTGCCCCAAGCAGTAGCTCATAAATCGAAGGAACAAAAACTGAATTCAATTCCCCACTTCAGTTGTTTTATTATTGAATAAGGGGTAATAAAATTGCAGAGCTGTTGCTAGATAAATATAGTTTAAAGTTGGGGAGCGCACATCCCCCCGTCTCTGGGTAAGCACAAAAATGTATTTGCCCTCCTAGTCTTCCCATATGCCCAGATAAATCTTGCCACCGTTCCTTCAATTACTTTAAACCATGCATTATCAACCTCCAGTTGGATTGTACGAAAAACATACAGTAATTTTGGAAGGAATATCATTTTAAAAAGGTTACATCTTCTCATTATTGAGATATTTAAATGATCTAATCTACTAAAATCCTTCTATTTTTTTTCAATAATAGCAGTAAGATTTATTTCAACTAAATGCTCCACTTTCACTGTGATACTAACACCCAGATAGGCAGCCTCCTCTACTACACAGCTATCATTGGCAGGCGTGTGTCTGTTTATCACTAACTGCGTTTTCACGTTATTTAGATAAAACCCTGAGTAAGTCCCGAACTCCTCTGTTATCCTTTCTATGGTAAAAACACTCCTATCTGGATTACTGGTAACTATTGCCACATCATCGGCATAGGCCAGTATTTCTGTATCCCAGCCCTGCTGGCTGATGGGCAGGATGTACAGAGAGGCTTCCAGACTCCTAAGGAGGGGATCAACGTATAAAGCAAATAACAGAGGGGAGGCCGGGCAGCCCTGCCTCGTTCCCCTTTCTATCGGAAAGGGATCCAACTTCCCATAATCTGCAATTGGGGTATGGGGCTAAAGTATATCACCCGGATTGCATGGATGAAAGGCCCACCCAAGCCACTAGCCTCCATAACCTTCCAAAGGTACGCCCACAACACCCTGTTGAAAGACTTCTCTGCATCTAACAGGACAACCCATATCGCTTCCTCTAGGACCTCAGTGACATCAAACATTTATATTACTCGCCATTCATGATCCGAGGTCTCTCTCCCTGGAATAAACCCATGCTGCCTAACCAAGACTACTCTGTGTATTATATCGCCCAGCCTGCTGGCAAAGATTTTAGAATAGAGTTTAACATTAATTTTTAACAATGTGATTGGTCTATAGTAGCCCAGCAGGGTCCTTACTAAAAAAAAAAAAAGATTACATTTGTGGTACTCCAGGACCCTGAGGGTGTACCCCATTCCTAACTTGCCTGAAAAGTTCCAGCATTTCCTGGAAATGTACTATGGAAAAAACTTTATAAAATTCCAGTGGTATAGAATCTATTCCCACCTCCTTCCCAGATGGGAGAGCTTGGAGGGCCACCTGGAATTCTTCTGGTGAAATGTCTGCCCCTAACATTGACCTCTCCTCCTGGGTTGCTTTGGCAAATGTCACTGGGTCAAAATATAACTCTAAATCCTCAGGGCGTACTATGTAAGAGGCTTTATAAAGTTCAGCATAAAATTCCCAGAATGCTTCTCTAACTTCAGCAGGGTCAATTACCAAACTGCCTTGCATATTCCTGATCTGCCTAATGTGTCCAGCTGACTGCTTTTGCCTTCATTTAACCACAAATATCCCAGTGATCCTATCAGCTGTGAATTCGTTCAGATGTGCTATAGTTATAGATATCAGGTTCAGCACTGGGGTAGATATTTTCTGGAGGCCACAGCTACAACCTATTCTGCCTCCAAATCACCAAGCTTTTGATTCAGACCGTGCCTCTGTTTGGCGATAGTGAACCTAAGGGTTTCCCCTCTTATACGAGCTTTGAAAGCGTCCCAGACCATTGCGGGAGAGGAGCTACCTTTGTAAGGTAAAAAAACTCCGGAATCCAGCCCTTTACTGACCTATGTATTCTGGGTCCGACAAAAGAGCACTCTCGAAAGTCCATCTTCTAGGCACACTTCTCAGTCCATCAAGTGGTAGTTCCAAGAGGATGAGATTGTGGTCCGACATTAATCTTGGAAAAAGTGCTACCTGAGCACCCCAAACAAATAATAGTGAGACCAAGAAATTATCCAGCCGCACAAATTTGGGGGGGCTGAATAGTAGGTGTACCCAGCATCAGGAACTTTTAGGCTGGGCCAGACATCAATTAAGCCAATGTCCTCTACTAGATTCCTGAAAGTTCTAAATGGTTTTGCTTTGCGCCCAGCATGACACACTTCATTGACCCGAAACCCTCCTCTTGAACCATTTAAATTAAAGTCCCCACAGACTACATACAGGTGAGGCCAAGATGGTAATTCGGTTTCTACAATATTAAGCAGTCCAGGGTCATCTATGACAGGGCATATCTCGAGCCCAGCGAAAAGGACCCACTACCAACTTTACACTCAACAATTGCCCTTCTCTCATAACTATATGCAGCCTTCCGACCATGGTCAACATAGTTTCCTTTAACTAAGATGGCAACCCCTTTAGTCCTGGTATCCTGAGTTATGTGACAAACTACATTCAACCCTAAGGCGTTCAACAAAGCACTATCACATCGGGCGATATGGGTCTCTTGCAAGCAGTAAACAACCGCTCTTAAAAGTTTATGGTCTTCTAGTACCCTTCTCCTTTTAAACTTATCGATCAACCCACAAATATTGCTATCAGCCATACAGAGTTTAGCCATCCTCCACATATGTTGTCCAATCCACATGCACTGCCCCCAGAATTTAACAGGGCCTGATCAGGGACACCTGCTCACAAAATCAACTTTAACAAATCTAAAAATACAATTGTCTGTCAACAACAGACATAACATTTATCCAGACAATTTTTAGATTGCGCTGCCACCCTTCCCTCCATGCGGCAAGATACACAGTCTTACTAAAACATACTTGCTTCTTTTTCCATGCAGTGTCAACCGACATTCTTTCCCCTGCCCCACCCAACAAACAACTCCACCCTACCTGCCCACACCAACCTCCCACCCTCCTCCCCCACCTCTGGAGACAACCAGACCCACCAGGGTCTGTGTGATGGTGATTTGTGATAGGCACCACCAGCCCCCCTCCAGACCCATCCTCTGCCACCCCACCACACCAAAAGAAAAAAGTAAAATATATATATCTTTTGCTCATCCGCCAGGCAGACTTTTACATTTCTTGTGGGCCCATTTATCACAAACTACCCGGATAATCTGGAGAGGACACAGCCAAGCAGTAATTTACACAATTTACAGATAGTTAAAAAAAAACAATGAGCTTAACATTATCTTTATTGGCCGACAAACCACACAGGTACTCTCTGGCTTGAATCTCAGAGGTAAAAAAACGTTATAGATCCTCTGACTATGGTTTTTAATATAGCTGGCGCCAGCAGATAGGCTTCAAAACCAGCTTCCTGAAAGGGCTTAATTAATTCCCAAAGACAGCACCGGTGCTCCACCGTTGTATGGCAATAAACTGGATGGACAAAAAAAGAGAATTCCCATATCTCTGTCTCGCCTCATGGCGGGCTCTCTCAAAAATGTCTTGTCGAAGTAAAAAATTGCGTAGAAGAATACCAGCACAGCCCATCGCTGACTCTGTTCCCTAATGCCCTGGGTAGACTTATGCCAGACTAGAGGGAAACGGTGAACCCTCTGAACTTCTTCCAACCTGACAATACAGGAAAAGCACTCCTAAGAAGCTCCAGCATGAAGGATCAGCTATCACCCCCTTCCAGTCCTTCCTCAATCCCAAGGAAGCGGAGATTGTTCAGTCTCTCACAGTTTTCCAAGTCCTCGATCTTCCACAGCACATCAGTCAATTGATCGTCATGTGACTTAACTTGCTCTGTCACAGTTAACATATCAGTTTCTACAGCTGTAGTCCTTTCCACCATACAGCTGAGCTTCTCTCCAATCTCAGAACAGGCCTTACAGATCTTCCCTATAGAGCCTTAAATCTTCTCTGTTGACTGCCTAGCCTTTTTACCATCTACGCGGGTCTCAGACCGCTGCTCTTTAATTGTCTCCAAGATCAAACCAAGAGAAGGGCTTAAGGCCTCATCCCCCACAGCCTGCAGGGCTGGGGATTTCAACATTGCTGTGGCTGCCGGCACTTCTGGTGCCCCAATTATCTGGTGTGAGAGTAATCCCATTTTAACCCAGCTCCAGCTGAAGGTTTTTCTCAGTTTTTTACAAGAGTCAATATTAACTTTAGAAATCTTCCGGTACTTTTAACACTTAAGGGCTGTTTAAGGAGCCTCTGGTGTACTAGAGCTTGAAAAAGAGGAGCTGCGCTTAGACTCGCTCAAGCAGGAGTTAGAGTCCTCTGAGCCCGAGCCGTCCGCAAGGGAAAAGAATGTGTCTGTCCCTTCTAATGTAGCATCAGCTGAGTCCCAGCCCACTTGCTCTATGTTATGCTCGAGCCCGCCCGTGGCTCTTCCTGGAGTACCAGACAGCAGTAAAAGCATGGAGTCCTTTCTAGGGGATTCTCTTAGCCTTTAAGTAGGGTTGCTAGCAGCCTCTCCCAGCCCTCCTAAGACAGTTTGCATGGGCAGCCCCAGAACACCTGGCATTAGCATTCTCTACCACCTCAGTCTCCTCTTGCAACTCCAGGGTGCCCCCGTACAAATCAGCAGACACCTGACCTGGGCATAAATCAGCTTCTCCCTTATCAAGCACCATAGAAGTTTCTTGGGGGGCTGGACCCATCACGAAGACCTAAGTGAGTGCTGGCTGTGGGGGTTGTGGGGTTTCTTTGCTGGAACAGAAATCCACTACTCAGGAACCGAAAGCGCCCCAGACTTTTTCACTATGCTTATTGACTGGTCTGGCTGGTTCCTCCTCCTCCCTACACCCAAACTTTCAAGTCGATTTTTAGTTGATCGAGAGTAAATCAGCTTACCTGCAGCATTACTTGATTGATCCTGAGAAGGCTCCTGTCTTGCCCCCAGTACCGGTGCAGCAGCCGGCGCTGTGGCAGGCAAAGCATCTCCTTTGAAGTTTTTTGCAGCTTTAGGGGCTATGAGGTAAGCTACACACAACCAGGCAGCATCTGTTTCACGGGTAGAGACCACGCTGGAGTTCCTGCCCTTTGTGTCTTCTCCGAGGCGAGCAGATCACAGCTCTGCTGCGCTAGCACCCGACCAATCTATGCAGCAACAAAGAAAGACAAGCCCATGCTCCAGGGGAAAATGAGGCAAGGTGAGGTGAGCAGGAGAGGGTGCTTAGCTGCAGTAATCCTACATGGTTGCCATCTTGCCTCCCAGTGCGTAATCATTTATTTTCAATGTAATCTTCTGACAACATTTGTATGACTTGTGTGCTTTGGCTATTTGACCTTTCCTTGACTGACATTTTTTCTGACATTCAGCTAGCCCGACATGCCACATTTCTCTGAGGTAAACATCAACATGGCGCAGCCATCTTCCTCACTTTCACTCGATATTGAGGCAGACAAACTGTT
This sequence comes from Triturus cristatus, assembly GCF_964204655.1. Classification (NCBI taxonomy): domain Eukaryota; kingdom Metazoa; phylum Chordata; class Amphibia; order Caudata; family Salamandridae; genus Triturus; species Triturus cristatus. The sequence goes on from NC_140589.1 coordinate 324,930,953, forward strand.
TGGTGATGATTTATATGATGATTGACTTCGTTCAGTGTCGATTAGCCTCAATTGATGTCGCCGCTTGGCCTTGGTGGGTGTGTGTCTTACATTGCTTCTGGAATGTACTGGTCAGCCATTTTGTCTTAAAGCTGTGACGCACTTACTTTTTCCATCGCTTTACACACCGTCATAAAATTATTCTCTCTCCCACAGCCTTTATGTATCTGTCCAATGGTGGGACATTTACCTTCGCGTGGAAACGAAAATCCACATCTCAAACAAAACTTTTTTCAGCCTTTTGCTTTGTCTTACTTTTTATACTCATGACTTATTCACTCTGTGCTCATCACCATGCTCCTCAGCTCTGGCAGCCATCAACACTTGCTTCAGACTAAGACTCTCAGCAGTTGTCGTTTGAATGAATCTGACAAGCATCCATCAATAACTAAGTCGCATATCTACCTCATCATTATATTCATTTAACTTGCATTATTTGATGAACGTATCGAGTCTCTCCACAAATTCATCAATGGTTTCACCAACATTTTGGTGTTCTTGACTGTAAATCCGTCTTTTTCAATCAAAGATTGGTGCTGGATTGAACTTGAGATTCAGCATTTTATTTATCTGACAATATATAATTTCTTCACCAGTTTGCAGCATTTTCTTAATGACTTCTTTCACACCATCATCCGGAAGATTTTTGAGATACTTGATAATTTCTTTTCATCGGTCTCTTCAAGTGCATCAATGAATTCATCAAATGTCTCTTTCCAAGCAGTCTATCTATTGCCAATATTTTGCTTTTTCGTATCGATTGGTGGTGGTGGTTTCAGGAATGCACCAGCATTGTAGACCAGTGTGGAACTTAATGGCACCATGTGTGGATCCCTGTGACTTGGTTTAGCCAACTCATCTGTGAGACCTTGCAACGTGCTGACCGTTGACTCATCCTTAATGATAGCTAATACGTGACTAACTTCTCAACCATCTGAAAAATTTCACTATTATGAGAGTCGCTCTTGGCTCCTAATTTTCCAAAGACCTGTGGAGTTGTTCTGAGCCCCTCTTGGCAACTTTGTGAACAAACTGCTTTGGGTATGGATGGCTCCATAAGTACAACCCCGAACACTTTTCTGTGAGCCAACTTCACTAAGTGCTGTAGTATCATGACTCTTTTTAGTGTCTTCTGTTAGTCATTTATTTCTTTTTTTCTAAATGTCAATTTGCATTTTCTAACACCTGGGTGATCTACACCTTGCAACGCTTCTGTTCGCAGCATTATTTTTCTGTTATGATTATCAACGGATGTGCTTCGTAAAGCAGGTTAAATCTGCATTCAGCATTCACACTCCGTATAATGTACAACTTTATCTTGCGTGGCAGTGTGGTACTTTTATTTCTGGCCTGTCCAACAGGTCATTGACCATCGACGTGCAGGTTCTTTGCAGTGCTTCTGTTGTCTTCACCTGCTTTACAGAGGCTGGAGTTGCACTTTAACTCCACATGTATGAAGTGTTGATTCCGTTCTTCGACAGTGACACACATAGCATGCACGAGCAGTTTGCCTGGACAATGGCAAACTCTCTGGGAGAGCATTGTTGTTCTTCGGGTTACTTATCCTCTGTCTCGTCTCCATTTGTAGCATTTTCCCCAGCCTGGATACCCACCAATGACTATGCCACAAAGAGAACTTAGCATTACATGTTGTTATTTTGCTGCGTGTAACTGTAAACTCAGAATTCTAAAACAAGATTTCATGCATTGCACTCTGACTCCTATGTCACAGCTCTTCTGAGTCTGTTAGAAACCAAAAGGGTTCCGTCATTAAATATCCCAAGACACTACACTCATATTCTCAATTGTATTGGCCAGTTTGCTGAAAATTTGCATCATTAAGGTAGGCTGGCTTCTTGGAATCATACCGGAGCCGCTAGCGGTTACTAATCAACCGTTACCAGACTACAAGGTATACTTTCGGCACCCCTCTCTTGAAAAACTGGAATTCTTTTTGCAAGTGCCAACCAGGCCCATACTTCGAAAATACGGCCTGATTTTTCACGCTGTTCTTAATGGTGCTCCTTCCCCCCTTACACTCTTTCCTTGAGCCCTGATGAATAATAAGGATGAAGCAACCTTTATGATAACAGGGATCGAAACGTTGACAACATATCTATATCTGTATCAAGCATGGGCAACAGAGACATGTTTATCTGTGCCTAGATTGTTATGTTTACTTTGTTTATTATTTCATCTAGTTGAAGACCGGATTGGTTCTAAATTATTTTTGATGTACTTGAACCACACTCAATCAATCAAATTACTTTATTCGGTAACTGTTAAAGATGACCATAAAAGTTCAAGTACATGAAACAAATTTAAAATTCCATTTCCTTATATCATAAAAATATTATAAAAATCATGCCAAGATAGATTTATGATATTTAAAAACATGTTTTAAAAATACAATTACAGAAGCAATGATAAATTCATTATCTAGTGATTGCAGAAAACAAAATGCTGAGTGGCATTGTTTCAAACCCGATCTTTTTAAAACTAGGATAATCCACGTTCTTCTTGGGTTAGAATAAAATTTGCAGAAGAACATTATATGTATTGTCGATTGGGTCGAGACATCATCACATGGACATTTACATAAGACTCTTGACCAATCATTTGTTGCAGAAAAACTTAAAGTTCTGTATAAAATGTTCAATCTAAACCAGGTTAACAGAAACCTATCATAGTCGTTACTTGTCAATACGATATACGGTTGTATAGCAGTAGGCTTCTTTAGCTCTAAAGTGTTTCTAATGTTGCCCATATGATGTATACAACTTGCTTTGAGATCTTTCCTGGACACAGTACTCAGTGTTTGTGGATATTTATAACATTCAGGACGGCCTAATTTAGTCAGGAATATTCTTATGTAGTTTAGCCATCTTATCCGACTTACTCCATCCAACACCAAAGCATCTATTACTATGTGGCGGTTAAAACCCGTCTCCTCTGAGGTCCAGACTTTGTGCCACAGGAGGATTGGTTGGATCTTAATGAGGTCCTCCAGGAGCGACCTGAGAAACTTGTTTTCAGCAGTTCACCCCTGCATATCCCCATATTCCTGCTCCGTAGCATTTCAGAAGGGGAGTGTCTACCTAATTTTCTGCTAAAATTTAGCAGAGCCATCAGTGATTTAATAAATAAAAGTCTTCTGGCCTTAATCGCCTGGGAACAGGAACCTGAATGGTCAAATAAAATTCCTAAATAGGAATATTTTATCGCACTGTCTATTGGCTTCGAATGTATAAAAAGGGTTTTAGTCTTCTTTTTTAGCCCAGCCCCACAGTTCATTGTAAAAGTTTTTGAACAGTTAACGATAAGCCCCAATCCTGACATATAGTTGATGAACGTGTTAACAACATTCTGCAGTGCAATCGGAGTGCGGGCCATGAGGACCGCATCATCCGCGTACATAAATGCTTGGATAGGTCGGGTCGATGCAGCTGGTAAATCCTTGCACTCCTTAACCAGAACGGTTTCTAAGTTGTTTATATATATTGAGAAGAGGAAAGGGGCTAAAATGCACCCTTGTCTTACGCCCCTCATCACTTTGAAGAGCTTAGAGCACTCGTCCCCCCTTCTGTATCGAACCCTGGCCCTTGCCCCTAGGTATAGCTGCCTTAAAAAAGTGACTATTACCGCATCTGTTCCCATTTCCTCTAAAACTGACCAAAGCTTCTTGTGGTTGACACAATCAAATGCCGCTGTTAAGTCGACAAATGTTCGGTATAAATTTTCCCTTTTGGCTTTTATGTACTTGTTTATAAAAATGTGTAAGTTTAGGCCCTGTTCTATTGAACCCAAGCCTTTTCGGAAGCCATATTGGAGATCACCTAATATTGACTTATCTTCCACCCATAGCTGTAATCTATCTAGCAGGACTCGCCTCACGATCTTAACTGTAGAGTCCAGCAATGAAATTGGGCGTTAACAGTCTGGGTTTGCCCTGTCGCCTTTTTTAAAAATAGGCACTATTATGGAATCATACCAGGTCAGTAGGAAGCCTTGTGAGCAGCATGCATTGAAACCCTGCGTTAATAGTGGGCCCCAGAATTCTACATTAAATATAAAAAGATCTACTGGGATCCCATCAGGCCCCGAAGCCTTCCCCCCTGACTTGAATTAATAGCAGAATTTACCTCGCTGAGGGTAAAATGTAAAGGTAAGTATCTAGAAATTAAAAGGTGGCCAATTTCTACCTCAGTTGCCAAAGTATCCTGTTCTTCTTGGATCGAATTTCTGTATAGGCTTGAGTAATGTGCGATCCATTCGTGTTCGGTTATTGCTATCTCTATTGTGGCATTATCAATTTCAGCCAGGAAAAGGGGCATTGACAGCCTTCCAAAATGCTGATGAGTCGCGGTTAACTGACGCATCGTGTAAGGCCTGCCAAGCATCCTCTTTTAAGGCAGACTTACTTGCCTTTAATGCCCTCTTGTATTCAGATCTTGCCTTTCTGATATTTGCTTGATCTTTCACATTGGTGTGGAGTGCATTTTTAAGATTGGTATGAGCCTTTGTGCACTTGTTGTTGAACCACCCTTGTTTAGTATTTCTTTCTTTTCTTCCTTTCACGTGTAGGGTATCTTTGACAAAGTTAGAAATTAAAAAAAAAAAATACGATTTCTAAATGTGATGAGTTCTAGTTTAAGCCAATTAAAAGCTTGTTACTGCATCCTTTCACAACTTTCCCCATGAAAGACCCCGGATCCATTTTTGCCCATTTAAGTGCGTAACCATCTAGTCAGGGTAATGTTTTCCACAGAATATATAGAGTTGCCACCGGTCTTTTTAAGGTTATTATGCACCTTCATTTCCATGCTAATAGGAAAATGATCGCTTAATGCAATCTCATGTGTCCTAAAATCCTTAATGTGGGTGGAATAATTGCATGAAATTAGAACAAAATCTATTATCGTGAAAGTACCTCACACATTAAAAGTCGAACGAAAAGGGACCATAGGGGAACATAATTTTCCCTGAGCACTCACTCCCCTCCCTCTTTCTCTGAGCACTAATGCATACCAATGTTGATTAAGTTCATATTCATATGTTTTGATTGATTCTTTGCTGTGATGCAATATTAAATCACTGTAAATCATCCTTCTGTGCTGTGACATTTTAAATGATTTAAGGGATTTTGAATTCAGTTCTATGAACATGATACTATAAGCAGTTATCCACTGTGACCATTTTATCTTGTACCGCTGTTTACCTGGGTCCAGTGGTTCTATGGGTTGCCCCATTTTGAATACTCTGGCCAGATACATATGCCCACTTTAAGGCCATCTTAATATTTGAGAGGTTGAGTTCTTCCGGGAACCTTGATTTATGGATCTTACTGTGTGGGCAGGTATACCCTTTTAAAGTTAGTTTTGGCAAATTCTGATCACTGTCATTCCAGTCTAACACTTCCATTGCCACCATATGAAGCAACAATTGGAGAGCTAACAGTATGTAATCAATTCTACTTGATTGATTAGGCCTCTTAAAAATGAGGGCACCTACTAAATCCGAAGCTGATCCACCGTTGTAGGCTCTAAGGCCAAGATTCATTGTTAGGCCCAACAAATGGGTGGATAGTGCAGTCTGTATTTTCACTAGTGCAACGTCTAACAGTGGGATTCCTTCTCTGTTATATCTGCTTCAGAGTTGTCAAATGTTTCAAAAGTGACATTGAAGTCACCCGCAACTACCGGACGCCCCCTCGGGGATAGATACTCGATAAAGTGCTCAAGGGTGGTCTAGGGCCTTAACGTATGGGTGACTTACGTGTAATCATAAGAAAGATTTTGGCCTGGCAAGTAGGGGAACTTGCCAGTTAGAAATGGCAGTTTAAAACTGCACACACAGGCTTTGCAGTGGAAGGCCTGAGACATTTTTAAAGGGATACTGAGGTTGGTGGCAAAATCAGTGCTGCAGGCCCACTAGTAGCATTTAATTTTACAAACCCAAGGCACATATAGTGCATTTTACTTGGGACTTATACATAAATTAAATACGCCAATTGTGGATAAGCCAACATATGGAAATATATAAATCTAAAAAAGGGCCATCTATATATTGCTTTTGTAGACCTAAAGGCTACATTCATTCTCATACCTCTAAATTTACGCTGGGAATCGTTGAAATGTCAAGGGATGCCAGATGAATTACTCATGCAAATAATAAGATTACACAAGGATAATTTCGCAAAAGTAATATGGGGCCCGAGGGCCGAACTCACCAAGGCTATCCCTGTGTCCGGTGCTCCACAAGACTTACCTCTGCTTGTGCAGCGATTCCGCAGAGACGACAAGAGCGCCCGCCCCTGTACCCACCTGACCCTCGTGGACAAAGGAACCCAGCAGGGATGAGATGGACGCAGGGAAAGGAGCCTGAACGAAAGTGGTAGGTAGGCGTGTAGGGTATCCCGGAATCACCTATAAACAGGAAGACTAAGGTCAGTGAAGAACCCCAACACACCGTAGAAACACACACAGATATTATCCCTGTCCCCAACTCTGGAGGCTCACCAGGTCTTGGCAGACCATTGACTCCCGTGACGAGTGCAGCTTCTCGGCTGCTTCGCAGGAGAGGTGCTTCAGGACAGGCTGTACAGTAAATCAAAGGAAAGTGCTCTTGCACGTTAATCAGTGGAAAGTAAACCTAACTTCCCCGTAATATCCCTGGAAGGCGAATGCAAAGTTTAAACGCCGCTCCAGATGTAAGAAAACAAAATCATCAAAGGCGCTCCTGCGCGGAAAGGCAAAATCATCAAAAGCGCATATGCGCGGAAAAGCAAAATCATCAGAGGCGCTTCTGCGCGGAAAGGCAAAATCATCAAAGCGCTTCTGCGCGGAAAGGCAAAATCATCAAAGCGCTTCTATGCGGAAAGGCAAAATCATCAAAAGCGCATAAGCGCGGAAGGGCAAAATCATCAGAGGCGCTTCTGCGCGGAAAGGCAAAACCATCAAAGCGCATATGCGCGGAAGGGCAAAATCATCAATAGCGCCATGCGCGGGAAGGCGAAGCTTCGAGGGCAGGCTCACTCCAGGCACATCAAAAAGGAGGACCCCCCAACGTACCGGAGTGACAAGGGTGCAAGGGTTGGGGAACCTGTGGTACCTGGAAGAGTCTTCTTACGTGAGTGTGAAGGCCAATCAGCAGGGTTTCCAGCGGAGAATGAACGCGTTCGTTCTTCTGCTTGTCTGCATCAGGAATCAGTCTCACGCAGCGCGGCTCGGGAAATCCAGAGGAATACGAAGCACCGAGCCGGCGGGAAACGCGATGTTTAAGCGTTTCCCCCGGAAGTGCTCCCCTGACCCTTGCGCTATGCTAACGACTAGACCGGGACTCGACTTCCACCCAGAAGTGAGTCTCCGGGTCGTCTCTGTGTGTGCGTCGTAGCGGAGAGGAACGCCAAGCGCCGTACAACGTGACAGTACCCCCCCTCAAAACAGGTCCCCCCCCCTCCATCCCCAGGAGCTCAAAAGGGGAAAGCAGGGCGAGGGCTGAATGGATGACTGAGATTAAATGCATGGACCAGAATAGGAGCATGGCGAACATGGGACAATGGTTCCCAAGACCGCTCATCCGGGCCGTACCCCTTCCAATCAACCAGGTAGAACAACTTTCCCTTGGTACGAAGAGAACCCAGGATGGCCCGGACCTCATACTCAACATCGTTCTCCACTACTACCGGAGAAGGAGGAGAGGGAGCCCCGCTACCAGGGCGGACCGCCTGCAGAAGAGAGACATGGAAGACTGGGTGGATCTTCATGTGCGGAGGGAGCATGAGTCTCATAGCCACAGGATTGACCACCTTTTCAATGACAAAGGGACCCACAAAACGGGGCAACAGTTTTTTGGGGCCATGCACGTTGAGATGTCGAATAGACAACCACACTTGGTCACCCAAGCGGTAATCGGGTTCCTTCTGCCTATGGGCGTCAGCATGCGCCTTGTAGGTGTCCTTTGCCTTGGCCAATTCGAACCGTGCTTGCTGCCAGATAGTGCGCAAGGAATCATGATAAGAACGGACTGACGGCAATAAGCAGTCCCGGGGTACTTCCCAGGCAGAGGTGCGAGGGTGACGGCCATGGAGACAAAAGAAGGGGGACATGCCGATGGCCGAGTGCTTGCTGTTGTTGTAGGCGTATTCAGCCATCCATAGAACCTCGGACCAGTCCTTATCAACCATAAGCAGCAGGCAACGGAGGTACTGCTCCATGGTGTGGTTTGTTCTTTCTGCCTGACCGTCCGCCTGTGGGTGGTACGCAGTGGACAGGCGCACGTCCATCTCGAGGATCCTGCACACCTCCTTCCAGAAGTGGGACACGAATTGCGATCCCCGGTCTGTTATGACCACCGATGGGATGCCATGAAGGCGGACCACCTCTTGCACAAAGATCCAGGCCAGGTTCGCAGCTGTGGGCACTTTCAGCAAAGGTACGAAATGCGCCATTTTGGAGAGGTGGTCAACTATGGTGAGAATCGTGGTGTGCCCCGTCTTGGTGATAGGTAGTTCCACCACGAAATCCATGGAGATGGTGTGCCAAGGATACGGCAGTACAGGAATGGGACGCAGAAGACCTACCGGAGGCTCAGATTTGTTCTTACTCAAGAGACAGATGGTACAGTTTAGTACATGATGTCTTGTGTCGGTCACCATGGTGGGCCACCAGAACTGTCTTTGCAAGAGCTCTAGCGTCTTATGGAAACCGGGATGGCTGGACAAAACGTGATCGTGACACAGGCGGACCGCTTCTCGCTGACTGGGCACCCCAGGAAGATACAGCCGCTCTTCATGAAACAGCAACCCGTCTACGTACGACACCCCTTTGTGTCCTTCTGCCAGACCCTCTAGGTCGGATTGTTTCGTGTCCTTCCTAACTTGAGATAAGAAGTTTGAGGATGCCACAACACCCTGGAAGTGTGTCTCGGCAATGATAGGAACAGGCTCGGTGTTCTCGGCATCCTCGTCGGTTTCTTCCAACAGAGAGAGGGCATCAGCTTTGGCGTTTTCCTTCCCGGGACGAAATGTGATCACGAAGTTGTAGTCATTGAAGAAAAGGGTCCATCGGAGTTGTCGGGTGGTGAGAGCACGCGCTGACCGGAGAAACTGAAGGTTCCTGTGATCAGTATAGATGGTGACGATGTGTTTGGCGTCTTTCAGGAAGTGGCGCCATTCCTCGAAAGCGGTCTTGATGGCAAGGAGTTCCCTGTCAGACACCGAATAGTTGCGTTCCGCTGGTTGGAGCTTCTTGGAGTAGAATGCCACCGGATGCAGTTGTCCTGTGCGGGTGTTCCGTTGAGACAGCACGCCCCCGATGGCATCTTTAGAGGCATCTGCCTCCACTACGAAGGGCTGCTCCGTGTCGGGGTGCACTAGAACCGGGGCTACGGTAAAACGTCTCTTCAATTCTTGGAAAGCGTCGTCTGCCTTCCGATCCCAACAGAAGCGTACCCCTTTACGCAACAACCGGGTAATAGGGGCTACCATCTCTGAGAAGCCCGTAATGAATCGGCGGTAGTAGTTGGAAAAACCCAGGAACCGTTGCACCCCTTTCACGGACTCTGGGGGGGGGGCCAAGACAGGATGGCTTCCACCTTCTTGTTGTCCATGTGAATGCCTGCTGGAGTGATGACATGCCCCAGGAACTCAACAGTGGTGACGTGAAAGACGCTCTTTTCCAGCTTTACGTACAGACGATGTCTACCCAGCTGTTAAAGGACAGAACGCACGTGCTGCACGTGTTCTGCGATGGTCTGAGAATAGATCAAGATATCGTCTATGTAGACAATACAGAAGACGTCGATGAAATCCCGTAACACCTCGTCGATAAAGAACTGGAACGCTGCGGGGGCATTACAGAGTCCGAAAGGCATGACCTGGTATTCAAATAAACCGAATTTCGTTCGGAAAGCAGTCTTCCATTCGTCGCCTTTCCGGACTCTGACTAGATGGTAAGCACCCCGCAGGTCGAGCTTAGTATACACTGAGGCGTCTTTTACCTGCTCTAGGAGATTCGTGATCAAAGGTAGAGGGTAACGGTTCTTCACGGTGATGTTGTTCATCGCTCGAAAGTCAATGCATGTCCTCAGATCGCCCTCCTTCTTCGCTACAAAAAACAGAGGTGAGGAAACCGGAGACTTGGAATGACGAATAAAGGCCTTGTCCAAATACTCGTCCAAATAGGAGCGAAGGTGGACGTTCTCTTTCTCCGTGAGAGAGTATATCCTGCTGCAGGGCAACGTGGAACCAGGGATCAGTTCTATCCGGAAATCGAACGAGCGATGCGGAGGCAAGGTGTTGGCTCCTTTTTTGTCGAACACGTCGGCTAGGTCCAGGTATTCCTTTGGCACGGCTGCTTGGGAAATCATCCCCATTCCCTGTACAGGCAGTGATCTCGCTTGTATGGAGCGATCCCCGAGGAGGTGGTCCTTGGTATAACAGGATTCACGGCAATGCTCCGAGTCCAGGTGTATAGTCCTGGACACCCAATCAACGCGAGGATTGTGCTTCACCAACCACGGCAACCCCAATATCACCTTGAATTGAGGAGCATCGATGACGTCAAAGCTGATGAATTCGGCGTGATGATTGGTAAAGGACATAGTCATGTTCTCGGTTTGATGCCTGATAGGGCCGGATGTTAGGTCCGTTCCATCCACTGCCTTGACGGTTTCGGGTTGGGCCTTTGATACTGTAGTTATGCCTAAGGCGCGTGAATAAACGGTGTCTATGAAACAGCCTGTAGCACCGGAGTCCAACATAGCCGTCACCTGCCAGGTTCTGCCCTCCTGGTTTTGTAAGGAAACATCCATCCTTACATGGTGAGTGCCATCGAATACAGCAGGGATCGCGGAAAGGCAATACGAAGAACCCAGAGGATGGATCCCCTTGTCTACTGGGTCGTCTCGTTTCCCGTCTTCTCCCCTTTGGTGATGGGCAACGCGAAAGGCCTCCCGCTCCGGGGCTTCGTGGGCTTCACCGGACATTCCCTGACGAAATGTCCGCTTTTTCCACAGTACAGGCATTGATTCTGTTTCCTCCGCCGTTCTCTTTCCTGACTCGACAAAGGACCTCTTATACCCTCGATTTGCATAGGTTCGGGTGCCTCGCTCTGGGGAATGAGCTCATCTTTGGTCTTACGGATCTCCTTATCCCCCATGGACAGGAAACGGTTGTCACTGCTTCTTCCTTTATCTGTCCTTCTTTCCTGCAAACGAAAATTCATCTTTACCACCAGGTCGATGAAAGGACCGATTTCATCGGGTGGATTGGGTAACTATGAAATGAGGTCTTTTAGGTCGTCTCGCAATCCCTGAAAAAACACTGACACCTTTTTGTCCTCAGGCCACTGGGACTCAATCACCAGCCTACTAAAGGTGGTGATGTAGTGAAGGAGGTCCTGGTTGCCTTGTTTGAGGCTGAGCAACTCGTTATCAGCGGCTTGCACAAAGGTGTGACGAGCGAACATACGTCGCATAGCTTCCTTAAAGGTCGGCAGGTGGTGCAGCATGGGGTCGTCGTGTTCTACCAACGCAATTGACCACTGAGCGGCGTCTCCGCCCATGTATGACAGGATGTAGGCTACTTTCGATGCGTCATCAGGAAAAGCAGTATTCCTGGCCATAAAATGCAGGTGGCATTGATGGATGAAGATGCCGTACTTGGTACTGTCGCCATAGAATCGTTCCGGCGGCGCCAGTTGTACGGGGTGAGGAGCGATGACTTGGACTGCAGTGGTCGGGCTGCTGGTAACGGAGGACCCCCCAAATGTAAACGTTGGCTGTCGTAATAGACCTTCTTGTGTGACCCTGTGGCTCGGGTTGGTTCCCCAAGGGTTGTTGACCCCAGCTGTCATCTGGCCCTGTAGGGTTGTTATGTCGTGGCGTAAGCTGATGTTTTCTGCCTGTATGGCAGTCAGCATGGAGGCTATGTCTTGTAAGGTAACCTCCGGGTCGCCCATGTCGTCTGGGCAGAATGGTAAACGTGGGCTTCGTATTCTGTCCGGTGCTCCACAAGACTTACCTCTGCTTGTGCAGCGATTCCGCAGAGACGACAAGAGCGCCCGCCCCTGTACCCACCTGACCCTCGTGGACAAAGGAACCCAGCAGGGATGAGATGGACGCAGGGAAAGGAGCCTGAACGAAAGTGGTAGGTAGGCGTGTAGGGTATCCCGGAATCACCTATAAACAGGAAGACTAAGGTCAGTGAAGAACCCCAACACACCGTAGAAACACACACAGATATTATCCCTGTCCCCAACTCTGGAGGCTCACCAGGTCTTGGCAGACCGTTGACTCCCGTGACGAGTGCAGCTTCTCGGCTGCTTCGCAGGAGAGGTGCTTCAGGACAGGCTGTACAGTAAATCAAAGGAAAGTGCTCTTGCACGTTAATCAGTGGAAAGTAAACCTAACTTCCCCGTAATATCCCTGGAAGGCGAATGCAAAGTTTAAACGCCGCTCCAGATGTAAGAAAACAAAATCATCAAAGGCGCTCCTGCGCGGAAAGGCAAAATCATCAAAAGCGCATATGCGCGGAAAAGCAAAATCATCAGAGGCGCTTCTGCGCGGAAAGGCAAAATCATCAAAGCGCTTCTGCGCGGAAAGGCAAAATCATCAAAGCGCTTCTGTGCGGAAAGGCAAAATCATCAAAAGCGCATAAGTGCGGAAGGGCAAAATCATCAGAGGCGCTTCTGCGCGGAAAGGCAAAACCATCAAAGCGCATATGCGCGGAAGGGCAAAATCATCAATAGCGCCATGCGCGGGAAGGCGAAGCTTCGAGGGCAGGCTCACTCCAGGCACATCAAAAAGGAGGACCCCCCAACGTACCGGAGTGACAAGGGTGCAAGGGTTGGGGAACCTGTGGTACCTGGAAGAATCTTCTTACGTGAGTGTGAAGGCCAATCAGCAGGGTTTCCAGCGGAGAATGAACGCGTTCGTTCTTCTGCTTGTCTGCATCAGGAATCAGTCTCACGCAGCGCGGCTCGGGAAATCCAGAGGAATACGAAGCACCGAGCCGGCGGGAAACGCGATGTTTAAGCGTTTCCCCCGGAAGTGCTCCCCTGACCCTTGCGCTATGCTAACGACTAGACCGGGACTCGACTTCCACCCGGAAGTGAGTCTCCGGGTCGTCTCTGTGTGTGCGTCGTAGCGGAGAGGAACGGCAAGCGCCGTACAACGTGACACCTGTAAGAAGGGGGGGTACGCCAGGGGTGCGTACAGGCACCCACCTTATTTTCACTGTTTGTAAATGATATCCCAAGCTATTTACACGGATGCACACATGATTCGCCTAAGTTGGGGGGGACCTGGTGCCAGCTCATTTATTTGCTGACGACACCATACTGATATCACAAATCCCCAAAGGACTACAATGCTCAATTGATTCGTTCCATGCATATTGCAATATAAAGGGCCTTGAAATAAATTCCAGCAAAACCAAGTATATGGCAATAAAACCACATAGATCTTTTAAAAAGAATTTAGTAATCAACAACCAAAAGTTAGAGTATGTGCAAAGGTTTAATTATTTGGGCATAACCCTAGATACAAAACTATCTTGAAAACCAAAATTGGAAAAAAACAAGATTACCTTGCTTCAAAATTCATTGCCGATAATAAAGAGACACAGGAGTAGTATCTGGAAAGCGGTGTTCTCGCGACTTGTAGGTATTTAAACATAGAGCATAATCAGCCTCTCTTTGTGGGGCTGAAATATGGGGGCCCTATTGTAAAAAGAGTTTTGAACTAGGAGAAAACTATTTTTTTTAATATTATCAAGTCTACCCGTACGAACACCCTTAATTCCCATTGTTATGGACCTAAATGTCAAACGTACAGACCACCACGCTATAGTAAGACCTCTGCTATTTTGGGTGCGACTCTGGTCAACCATAGAACTGAGACACTATAAGGAAGGCTTAGAAGAGATCCTAAAGATTGATCAGAGTAGGAGCATCCTGTGGCTTAAACATGTTTCTTCTTGGTTTGGGAAACTAGGTCTACCTCATTTTTGGGAAGAACCAACTCAGTTGACATTATTTTCCAGGAAACTGCTAAAATCCACCTTCTGAGCTTACATTCAAAATAGTGTACTATATAGCTCGGCAACTGGTACACTAACAACAAAGTTCCTTCTTTTTAAAGAAGTAGCAAGTTTTGAGTCTTTTCTGGATGAAGTGTGCTCACACCTAGCCAAATCTTTAGACATGAAGTTTAGATATGGCGTGCTACAAACTAATGTGAACACATCAAAATGGGTTAGTAATTATGATGGAAATAATAATGAGCTTTGTGTATTATGTCAAAATGAGACTAAAGAAAATGACTTACATTTATTATTTTTCTGCCCCGCATATGATAAACCCAGGAAAAAATGGATCAAACCCATTTGTAGAAACAAGAATACTAGGTTTTGTCTAGAGGCGGAAAGAATATTGAAAACAGATACATCCCCAAAAATTGTTTTCAGTGTTAGCAGATATTTATTTAATGTGAGTTTCATAAGAGCTAAATCTGGGCTGAAGTTTTAACAATTTACGAATATGTGCACTTAAGCCTATGGTTTTGGCAAGCTATGCACACGCACTTTATGACTCAATGGGTGTACAAGGTAACTTTGTGACTTTATATATGCACTAAAAAAAGTATCTGTAGTTTTTTAGAAGATCACGTAAGGAATTGGACTGAAAGGTATAAATAATGGAAGACAAGGTCTTATTGAGTAACAGATACTGATTCAAGTGCTCCATACAAATGATTTTTTAAAACAACTAATGCCTAGTTTTAATATATTTATTATATTATATATTTTAATTGTCATATTGCGGTTAGGTCATTCTATTGTCTATTCTTACTATTGCCCCTTACCTCGATGAAGCAATACTAATTGAAGGCAAAACTGTATCAATTGTACTTAAATAACTTGTATGTGACTATTTATGACGTATCTATTATGGTTTTAATTGAACCGAAACAAAGAAATTTTGAATTTTGAATTTGGATAAACCAACATTACCATGTTTAGAGTACAGAGCACATGCACTTTAGCACTGGTTAGGAGTAGTAAAGTGTTCAGAATCCTAAAGCCAGCAATAATGAAGTCAGGAAACGACGAGGTCAGAAGGAAAAAAAGTCTGGGGAAACCCCGTCAAGGATGCCAGGTCTAACAGTGGTGGTGCTAAATAGCAACGTGGAGCTGGCGGTGACATCTCCCTGTTGCAGAGAGTTATGGGGCTTAGAGTCCCCCAAGTTGAGTCCTGGCATCCAGTGTACCAGGTTGGGTAGCGGTGCTAAATAGCGCTGTTAAGCTGGCAATGGCACCTCCCTGGCACTGAGTGTGATGGGGCTTGGAGTTCCCCCAAGCAGATGTCCGGCACATTCCTTATTCAGAAATTGCTCAGTGTTTTGCCAGTAAAGTTTAGGACATGAATATAGTGCCTGATAAGGACCCGTTTCAATGTCCGCTTTGAATTACTACCGGGTCTAAGACCTGGATGGCCCCAGTACACTTAAAGCCCTGACCATCTCTAAGGGATAAAGCCTCGACTTGAATACATGATCTCAATGGTGATTACATGATTTGTCGCACAGAATGCCAAGTGTCTTTTCTATATAATTGATTGTTCCAAATTATGGTTAATTCTCTGTAGTTTAAAAAATATATATTTAGTTGGGATGAGAGAGATCGTGACGTTTGTGTTTGCTTTCTTCACAAAAGTTTATGTATGAATTTGCCTACTTTGTGACATTTTGGGGCATATTTACAAGCCCCTTTCGCCACCACAGCATCACTTTTAGTGATGTTGTGGTGGCGATAGGGGCTTCGCCTTATTTAGAAGGCAGTGTAAATAAGGCACCCTTTCATGCTGTTCTTAGCTTTAAAGGGGAGGGCAATGGGTGTTGGGGTGGGCATTCCACTGCAACACCCATTGATTTTAATGCTGCCCCCTATTCACAAAGGTGGTGTAAATAGGAGGCAGCGCCAAAATTAAGACCAGGAAAAACCTGGTCTTTAACAGGCAAAATGAGGAGAAATGCTTTATGTGCAGGACGGTGTCCTTCCTGCACATAAACAATTAAAACAATTACGTTTTGCAACTTCTATGTGTGCTGCATTAAGTAGCACACATACAAGTTACAAAACTGCATTTAAAGATTGTTTATGTCCAGGAAGGGACACCTTCCTGCACATAAACACTCTTCCCACCAATGCAGACATCCTTGCACCCTGCATTGGCTCTAGGCGGCAAAATTTAGCATCAGCACAGGGGGAAACACAGGGCTGCACTATATTGTTGTAAATATGGTGCAGCCCTGCGTTTCTGAAGTGGCGGTGCACGGCGTTAAGACAAGGAGGCTAACTCTGCCCTCCGCCACTTTATTGTAAATATGCCCATTTATGTTTTGTAATATCCACTTGAAAATCGTTACTTAGGCGATAATTTATGCCACATGTGCCTGAGTTAATGCCTAAAAAATGGTTCTGCAGAAAATATATTTTTGCAGAAAATAGGGCACGAGTTACAAAGCCATTTAGGACAGTAATCCCATTTTTAAAGCTGAAAATAGCTTCTTATATGTCTATGAGGTATCAGAAAAAGGATACCTGGCAGGCATAAATAGCTTTACAAGTGCACATTGTTGGACACAACTGCATAATGTATGTCAGGACTGAATGTGAGACTTTTCTTTACGAATCACAATCACTATTGCCACAAAAATGGGAGTTGATTGTGATCCCACTATTTTGAAATAGTGCAGGGTGTGATTATGATTTGGGCAACTCAGATTATGAAATACCGCGTTACTAGCAATCACCCCAATTTGTGTCGCAAATATATAGTCATGTTGTATGTGCAAACTTGAGTTTATGAACAAAAGGGACTAGCGTCCCATTGTATGTGTTCTCTTTTGCAAAGTGCACTGAAAATCTCTAAAACACCACCAACATTGGCTTGCACACTTCCCAACATGGACATGTAAGGGAAATATGCAAGTAGCGTGAATCACACTTTAAGGTTTGAGTTTGGCTTGGCCCTGATTGAGATCAATTCACATTAAAATAATCCTGCTATTCAGAGGAAACAATGTCTGAAGAGGCAAAGGCAATACCGATGAAACTTTGTAGACTAGGCGAAGGGAATCAACTCTAACCTGTGTTTGAATCTAACGACATGAGAAGCTGTACAATTAGACAAGATGCAGCACAAATGTACAGCAGAAATGGAAGACGTGAACCCAGTGGTTGGGCACTGTGAATCCTTGGTACGATGCTGAAAGGAAACATAGGGCCTTATTTATGAGAAGTGTTGCATCGCTGCATTGTCGCAGCGACGCAACACTTCTCAGTGCGCCCTCCATGCGACATGATGGATGCTCTGTATTTAATGTACGGCGCATCATGTCGTAAGGACTTACAGATACGTCATTATTACTGACGCATATGGATGGGGCAAAAGTGACACATTTCTGGAGTGTGTCTGAAAACAGACGCAACTCCAGCAATGTGTCCTTTCATATGGGACAAACCCCATGTGAAAGGACCTGCATCACCCTTACACCTGCCATGAGGCAAGCGTGAGGTTTGGATGCAATGGCATCCTAGAAGTGGTGCACTGAAATCTTATGGATTTCAAAGCTCTACTTCTATGTTGCTTTGATGCGGGGGAACACCTTGAATACATTATGCTTGGCTCAGGTATAATGCAGCACAGGGGTTTAGGTAGTGACGCATCTGTCTTTATAAATATGGTGCAACATGGTGCATTGTGGGTTTTTTTATCTCTAAAACACATGTCAAATTATAACTACAGACTTGCCTTGTGGTACCATTTTCTAATATTAGCAAGAGGATGAGAGTGAGCACTCCATAGAGAAACCATTTATGAGAGCGTTGTCTGTTTTTTTAGCAGATGCAGTATCCTAGGATGTAGGAAACAACCTTGACTTTGTCCTATGTCATATAGGTTATTTTTAAGTTTCTCATCTGCCTCACTGGTGACTATACATGTGTTTTGATTCCTTCTTACAGGATCAGTTTTATAATCTCCACTCGAGCCGTGGGTGATACAGTTTGCTCTATCACTTCTGTTCTTCTCCACAAATACTACACTTTGTCATTGCGCCTGATCTGAGAAGTGTGTTTAATTACGGTACGGTTTCAACCAATCACCACCAAACAGGTGGTGTAGTGCTCACCCCAAGAAAAAGCAAACAAATTCTGGGCCATATTATCAAGGTCCGGCGATAACATTATTGCCGCTTTAGAGGCAGGAACCTGCCGCTAAAGCGGTGATAATGGGCTTGATAATATGCCCTTGTGAATTCCCATAGAAGCCCATGTTCTGGTGTCAACATGGGCTTCTATGGGAATTCACAAGGGCATATTATCAAGCTCATTATCGCCGCTTTAGCGGCAGTGTCCTGCCGCTAAAGCGCCGATAATGTTATCGCCGTTCCTTGATAATATGGCCCTCTGTGCCTCTCCGACCCTTTCAACAGCATACTTACTTACGAGCCAGTTTCCTTTTGTCAGTAAAGCACACATTTACAGCATAGCTCCAGACCTTTTTAAAAAGCTACAAATGGTGTATGCATCTGGGTTTAGGCTTGCCTGAAGACCTAGGCGGGCTGATCTGTCCAAGCGTGGAAAAATAGAAGCAGCTGTGGGTGGTGTCGGGACCCCTATACTATTGGGCTTATTGATGTACGAATAGCTGTTATTTATATTGCTTATAGAGTTCAAATATCACTATAAAGGAGCTATTAGAATGAAGTGTAAAGAGCAGGACAGACTAGTGAAAGGGCACAGATGTAGGGAGTAGGGGATTTTACCTTTGGAAGTGCTTGGAGTGGGTGGAAGGAAGCCTGACAGTGCTGCTGCATTGCAACTTGCACAGTTCACATGGCATGGTTGATTGCTGGAGCTGACCATAAGGTGGCAGGGTAGAGCAGTCATTGGGACTCTTTCAATAGTATTTTCAAAAGTCTCTCTAATAAAGATAATATCAGTGTAATTGGACTATGGGGTATGCAAAGTTGTAAACCTAGCTTCCAGCATCCTTCCGAAAGTTGTATGGAATTTGCATTTTAAGAAAGTTGCAAGATTTCATGAGGTGTCAAAAGGGAATGTGATGTTATTTCAGCCTGCCTTAGCATTTAAGTGAATGTGTGTCTATGCCTTAGATAAGGATATCTGGAAAGAGATGACCTCATACAGTACATGATTGTCATTAGTGTGAATACTTGGGAGTGACTGGGCAAGGACTTGTGCCTGGCTACCTCTGATTGCCCACTTTTGAAGGACTTCCGCTACAAGGAAAACCTAAATGTGGATTGGTTGAGGTTGGTATTGTGTTTTTGGGTGCTTCTGGTGATATGTGATACCATTGACAATCAATTTGTACTGGAAATATATTTGATGGGTAAATTCTAGAGCATTTAGTACATACAATATAATAAGTATAGTATAAGTTTAATAAGTAGATAAGTACTGTTCATTTATAATGTCATCTATTTCCACTATTCTTCTGGTGATTGAGGGCCTGATTTAAGGCTTGGAAGTCTTTATTCTGATCTGTAAATATGTTGGTCTTCTGTCTATCAGGGGGCCATACGTAATGTCCTCCAACACCCTGATGGACAAACGACCACCATATTTAGAGATCTTCTCCAGCCCAGTGGTGATCTCTGTGCATTCACAGTGGTGGAGATATTTTTAGGTAACCAATCAACAAACTTTGGTGCATATTCAAAAGGAGCTATCGCCAAATTAACGGCACTTTATCGCAGCCAAAGTCATGTTAAAAATACCTCTCCATTCACAAGCTGGTGTAAACAGCCCACAGCACTAGTTTGCCCACAATAGCAGCCGCAAAAAACATCGCCACAGAGGACCCCCGCAACTACCGCTAATGAGATGCAGAGTGGGCGTTCCCGTCCCAAAAGCCGCGACAACACCACACCTCAACATTCTCAACGACCGGCCAGATCTGCAATAAGAACACAAAACAGGCGATAAGCCGCATTAGCACCAGGAAATCTTCACCTGCTCTGACCTGGTGTAAAGTCGGACGACTGCCTGTACCACAAAAGGGAGCACAGCCCGGGGCCACATCGGAAGGGCAACAGATGCCACGGAGCCACTCACCATGCAGCCCGGACACCCAAGAGGGCCACAACACCCACCGCCACCACCCCAGGACCCCAACCCCACCCGGAACACCCCCCCGGACCACCACAGACCGAGCGCAGACAAAGACAGCGGACCCCCAGGAAGCGTACCAGCCGCACAGACCCAACAACTGACAATGTCACTGTCCACCACAGACAGAAAGGGACAACCATCCTACACATCCTGACTATCATCGCCTAACAGGCCTAGGGCACCGACACAGCGGACAACCCACATCCCACCCCACACCTTTGTATTTTGCTGCTACGTGGGGCATAGAAAACAGGGGAATTGTGTTTTATGTATTTTTACTACTGAAACTTCTCTTACCTGCACTTTAAAAATCTCACATTCTGCTGCCAAATATAAACGGGGAATGGGGGAACTGTGTCTTTTGCACTTACCTGCTGCTAAGAGTATTTTCCTACCGGCACTCGCATTTTTTGGTCAGCGCCATCATGGTCAGCGCGCTAGTTGTTCGTTCGCTCAGCACACGCCTCCCTATTTAGGAAGGGTGATGCAAGTTCGCAGGAGGCACGCCAGAGGCAAGCTCGTCTGCGCCCATCTGCGCTCCGACCACGCTCAGCGCCAGCCATGCTGCCAGTTTTATTCCAGGACATGCCAGGCTATGCTACTCAAGGGAACAACTTCTCCACATAGGTGAGAGGGACACCAGAGGGACACAAGAAACTATGGGTAATAATGGCAACAATATTATAGTCGACCAGACCCCGGGCAGACTGAATTGTGGCCTGATCAACAGCAGGTCTTTAGTGAAACACTAGCAAGAGGTATCAACTGTGCAAGAGTGCCTTGACTCAGATGCTTTGTTTTTAACTGAAACCTGGACCAGCACCGACTCTGTCGTAAATCTAGGATTTGCATGCCTAGAAGGCTAAAAAATCTTTCACAAACCCAGGCCGCTGGGGAGAGGTGGGGGGGATTGGGGTGATTTTTAAAGAAAAGTGGGATTGTACCCCGTTACATGTTGCTGATGTCGAGGGCATTAAACTGCTAGGCTTCTCATTGCAAGAGGCAAGAGGAAAAGTGTTGACAGGAATAGTATGCTACAGGCCCCCGGGTCAAAACACCCAATGTCAAGCTCTAATTGACACCCTCGCTAACATGACTTTAACACACTCAAGGACAATTATATTGGGTAATTTTAATCTCTGGGATAATGGGAACCTTGGACCCCCATTCAGAGATCTGAGGCAAGTCTGCGAGAGCCTCAATCTTCACCAATTGGTACATCAGCCGACTCATCAAGGAGGGCACACCCTGGATCTTTTGTTTGCCAACCGGAGTGAGACAGAGGTGAATGAAGTATTACCTCAATGCTGGACCGATCACTTTTTAATTCATTTTAGGATAACATTGCCCAGTTTAGTCAATAATACAAATTGGTCAGTAACTTTCCGTAAGGGAAGAGAATGGGCTAAGCTAATAAAAAATAGACAATACCTGACATTCCCAGAACAAAATTTATTTGCATCCAGTAAATCAGTGGAAGAAAACTATCAAATTTACTGTGATCATATAAACTGTACCCTAGATCAGATTGCTCCAGTAAAAAGGCTGAAGAACAGAAAGAAACCCTCAGCCCCTTGGTATAGTGAAGAGCTAAAACTGATGCGGAAAAAACGCAAACAGGCCGAGATGAAATGGAGAAGGTCGTATGGGTAATTAGACAAAAAGTAGCTAGGATTGCTGCAGGCCTCATATAAGGGAGCTATTTCTAGGTCCAAAGCAGAGTACTATGCTAAAACCATCTTGCAGGCACCTAATAGTACAAAAATGCTCTTTAATATTATAAAGGACTTAACCAATCCAGCATGTATGGGTAATAAGGTGGACGCAACACAAAAACTCTACTTTGATGAAAAGATTAATAAGATTGTTGGGGGTCTAAACTCCAACAACAATAGCAGCCTGGATGAGAAAAAGGAACCACCCACGATATTAGCAGAAGAGCAACAGGCAGAGGCATTTAATAGCCATCAGCCGCCTGCTCTAGAGTGCTTTCAAGCTCTTACTGAGGATATATTTAATAACCTTGCTCAAATGTATCTTCTGGCTCTCCTTTGGATCCTCTTCCACATGGGATATGGAAAGAGTTTTAGCTAGAAGTGTTACCCTGGCTGCGGCAGGTTTGCTGCCAATCACTAGAAAAGGGAACTGTTCCAGAAGTCTGGAAGCAGGCAGTGGTGACCCCGCTGCTCAAGAAACCGTCTCTTGATCCTAAAAGTCCAACAAGTTTCAGACCAATCTCTCTCCTGCCCAGTAAAAATTCTGGAGAGGGCAGGTAATAAATGCCTGTCCTTATATCTAGAAGATAACCATTTGCTAGACAAGGACCAATTCGGTTTTCGACCAGGGCATGGAACTGAAACAACCCTAGTGACGGTACTTGACAACCTGAGAATGCGAGCCGACAATAGTAATCCGTCTGTATTAGTGTTACTGGATATGTCGGCCGCATTCGATACGGTGAATCACAGTATACTGCTGAAAAGACTAGAGAACATCGGAGTGAAAGGACGGGCAATGAAGTGGCTGCAATCATATCTGACGGGCAGGCAACAGGTGGTAACCAACTCACCATTCACATCTCCAAAGACCCCTGTGCGACACGGGGTGCCACAGGGCTCAGCAATAAGCCCAATCCTATTCAATATCTATCTGCGCCCTCTGATCCCAATTATTAAGTCCTTTGGCATTGATCTAGTCAATTAAGCAGACGACATACAACTGGGGTTTTGCCTGGAAGGAAATCAAGCAGTATCCCTAGATAAATTCCAGGAGTGCAAGTATAACACCTCCAATTGGCTCAGGAAAACCTCCCTACAATTTAATGGAGATAAAACGGAGATAGTATACTGTTCCACGGCCAAAATGGCGCAGCATTTGCCGCATGAGTTCAGACTCACCTCTATGGATAAACCACTGACTCCAGCTAGAACAGTACGAAACCTGGGGGTTTTAATGGATGACAACCTTCAAATGGAGTCACAAGTCAACAAAAAAGTTGACATCTCTTTCTCCCTGATAAGAGCACTACGCCAGATTCTCCCACTACTGCCCAGTGCTACTAGATCTCTAGTAGTGAGGAGTATAATATTACGTAGGCTGGACTACAGCAAGTCTTTGTACTTGGGAGCACCACAATCAGTGCTACTGAAGCTGCAGAGGATCCAGTCCATAGCAGCCAAATTGGCATTAAAAAGGCAGCGCAGGACCTCAACGACTTTAGCTTTAAAGGACCTTCACTGGTTATCCATCAATGAGAGAATTCAATTCAAATCCCTCTGTATTGTGTTTAGAGCAGTACATGGTTTGGGTCCAATGTCCATGCATGAGAAATTTACCTGGTACACTCCTGTGAGAAATCTCCTTTCTTCTAGTGCAAATCTGGTAACCACCACTAGATTCAAGAAGACCAGGGTGGGTGGCAGAGCATTCGGTGTAGCAGCCTCACGACTCTCGAATGATCTTTCCCTGAACATCAGACAAATTAAATCTCTGCTTCCATTTAGGAAAAGCTTAACGACTTGGCTCTTCCCTAGGGATGGGTAAAATGAGCTCCCCTAAACCGGCGACTAGGTCATCTTTTTTGCTCAGTGACAACTTGATAAGTCGCAGTGCTAGGTTACCCGTAGGGTGAAATGTTTTGCGCTATATAAGTTCAAGTTACATTACATTACATTACACCAAGCTGCTGGCTTGGCTGCACCTGTTGGCCCCTGGCACCCCCCAACCAACACCCGCCAGAGTCTCACAGACAGCCACATCCAAGTCCTCGACACCTGTCCTGGACATCACCATCCCCCAGGTACCCCAGTCCCCATACGTCCAACACAATGCACAGGTCACGGTGGAGACCAAGCAAAGACCATACGCCCCAGCAGGATTCACACAAGTGTTGGGGCCAACCCACAGCACACATGTCCTACCTGTGCCCCATGGTGACACAGCACACAATCACCACAACAGAAAGCACACGTCCCACCCCAATGTGCAGGCAGTAACAGAACCCCGTGGAACCCCCAACAATGTCGCCTTCAAATACACAGCCAGTGTGCATGATTACTTCATCCTCCTACCGTCCATCATCAACCAGCGTACCCAGGATGGCAACAAGGGAAATACACAGCCTCCTGGCAAGTTCCAAATGAACACCCCACTCACCTCAACACCACAACCATGCAAATCACAACTCTGGCAATGCACAAGTCACGAAATCACAACCAACATGCACAACAACATGCCCACTCACCAGACACGACAGAACAACTCACAATGGTTACGCCCCCCCTAAGCGTGACCGGAGTGGGATGGCCCGGCGTACGCCACGCCAGCGGAGGGGTGTGAATAAAAAGCACATAGCCCTGGGCGTGTTCCTCTTACGGAAGGCCCAACGTCTCTGCCAGAGTAGTGCCTCTCACCCCGCCACGAGGTCAACACCGTCCTCATGAGTGGAGTTGCCTGCGACGCAGTGCGCCTGCCAGACCCTGGCACGCTGGACCACCGCCCCTGCACAGCCAGGCCTCACTGACCACCTGCCGACACCTGCGTGTGTCAAGCAGGGCCCACCACGTGCCAGTGCAAGCTCCAGGCCCCAGTCCTGCGACCTTGACAGCCTCCTCAGACCATCATGGCCTCCACGACACAGACCCGCTTCAGTCCGTTTTCGTTGACACACTCTACTGCCGCCTCAGGCCTACTTCTCGGCCCAGTAGGTCACATATGTGAAACTGTGTACTGAGTCATGAATGGCAGTGACCCCAAATCCGGGCCAGCGGCAACAGCACCAGGCCCCACCCGATCAGTGAGGCATAGTTTCACATGGGCACGTGGTGCCATTAACCCTGTTTAAGGCCAGCCGGCGATACGTGGTGCCACTAACCCTGTTCAACGCCAGCCTGCAACACGTGGTGCCACTAACCCTGTTCAACACCAGCCGGCAACACGTGGTGCCACTAACCCTGTTCAATGCCAGCCGGCGATACGTGGATGAGGGACCAGGACTACCCTGCCGACCAGTAGGTCCCACTTCTAGCACCTTGGCGCAAATCACTAATGGCAGAGTCCACACCAGTGGTCGCATGGAGAGGAGTAAGAGGAAGATGCGGCTCAGTCCGTACGAAACCTGGCCCACATACAAGGAGGTGTCCGAACACGTGGTGCCACTGAACCTGAACTACGCAGGCCGGTGGGGCCATCCAACCTATGCTGGCGAAAATCGGTGAATAGCCTGTGCTGACCGCTGACTCAGGCCTACAACACAGTCAGGTAGGTCACATATTTGTAACTGAGTCTTGATTACACCATGGCACTGAACACCATTTAAGGCATAGGACAAGTCACTATACTCACTTCGATGTAGTGCCAACAAGTCTGTGCATGGCATCACAACCACACATGGCTGTGGGCCTACGCGGACTACTGCCCTCGGCCTACGCTGCGCACGAGAGGGTCACAGATTTGGAACTGAACATCGGTTATTCAAAAGGTAGAATACATGTCATTGCACACACAGAGAGGTGTAAGAGGATTATGCGTTGCAGTCCGGAGGGAACAAGATCATCATTATGGAGGTGATCGAACACTACCGACAACTGCCCTTGTGTCACTAACTCTGTGCCTCGCCAGCCAACCACACGTGGCTGTTGGCCACTACTGACTGCAGCCTCCAGCCTACACTGCAGTCCAGTAGGTCACAGTCTTGATTTGGCAATGGTGGAGTTCATGTTAGTGTACCGGCATCATCGCAAACTTCAGCCCCGCTCAGCACCTGTGCCACTAAGTCTGTTCCCCGACATTCATGGACACTCCCTGGTCGTACATTGGTGGCGTTTGAGTCTATGGACTAGGGCCTAGTTTTTATCCTCATGTAGCTGATACCGAATTGGTGGTGAAAACGAGGCTGGTGCTTTCCACTCCTCCATTTGCTGCTACCTGATAACATCAGACCTTCCGCATCATGACCTGGAGGACACCTTCCACTGTCCCCCGCAACCCTCCACAACACACACCTCGGACATTGATGGGGACCCGCCCAGGTCGCATGGCCCATCTGACTGCACCACAAGTCACCACCCCGTGGTTGGGTGCATGTGCCAGCCGCAGTGCATCCGGGGCCACTGACTCTGTGCTGCTCAGGTCTGGGACCCCTTCTTCTGATATATTAAATGACCTCTGTGACGGTGGTCTTGGGGTCATCAAGGCCATGTGCCTGTGGCCCTGCGCTGTCCGCAGCCTCCGGCCTCAACTGCGGCCCACCAAGGCCCACACATAGATTTGTGTCCTGACCGGCTCAGACGTCGCATCACCGCAGGAGGCACACGCCACCACCGCAAGGACCACCTCCAAACGCTATCAGCCAGAGTTGAACCAGCGGCCCTGACAGACCTACGGAGTTGCTCAGGCCGATCATGGATGCCATCATTGGCCTGATACTCTGCTCAGCACTCCAGGTGCCAGTGACTCAGTGCACCGCAAGCCATTGTCCTTTAGTGATTGAGTTTTGTGCTGTGGAGATGTTGCGCAGCAATGTCACCTCATGCAGTGGGGAAGACCTGGGACTATGATGAGTAAAATGTGTCAAGTGTGTGGACAGAAGGTGGCACAGACAATGGGAGGGCAGGAGGCAACATCCCCAAGGCAGGAATGCAGACTGAAGGTGGTAGTCAAGCTACAAACACACCCGGAACCATTACTGGGTATTGCGCTGTGGACTGCAGATGCAACTGTCACTTCAGGCAGTGTGGGAGACCTGGGACGTTGATGCAGGTGTAACACACCCCACTGCATCTGCATCAGGACTAACCCGAAGGGACACAATCCTAGCAATTCCTTCGCATTCGTGCGCTCATCTCTAGTGCCCCTACCTCAGTGCACTGCAACTCACGGAACCTCCTGACTGAACATTGGGTGACCTCTGTCCTTACTCCGGCTCCCTCCATGTTGCTGTGCAGTTGACTATGTTATGCATGTGTTTGCTGTTTCCATTGCACTGGTGTCCAATGTTCAAGTTGTTGCCAGCACCAAGCATTCCGTGCGGACTGGCTTACACTCAGCCCACACACACCCAGCACAGGCGTCACTGTACATGTGGCCCTGCCAATAAAGGTGCTGGGCGCATGTGCCCGTAGCCAGTTCGACATGATATCTACATGTTTCCCTGTGGTCTTCTTGTATGCATGAGGGCCTTGGGCCCTAGGACATTACAGTGTGCTGTGTACATCGGATGCAGACATGTCACCGCAGGCAGCGGTTGGAACTTGGACATGTAGCTTTGTGGTCAACCACTCAATTGGTAAGGGGAGTGGCATTTGTTATTTATATTGCTGTTATCCATAATGTGCTTTCTTATATTCTAGGGTGAACCCTTTGGAGGGACAAGGTTTCTGTTTTCACTGTTGTTGACCTTATATTGGTCTTTCCTTTGATCGCTTATTTTCTTCTACTCCCCTTATTACCAGTCTTGCCTCATTCTGTTATATTTATTCTAATGTTTTTCCTGTTTTTGCCTCCGCAGATGCTCCTTTTGTGTTTTATGATGTCCTCCTGGCTGTCCGTTTAGCCGACCCCTGGATGTGTCGTCCATTCCATGTGGTTCCGCCCTCCCCCTCGTGTTCACTTGGTTCCTTCTTATGTAGGTATGTTGTCCCCTCATTGTTTCCATTTTCTATATGTTTCAATTTTTCTTCTTTCTCCTACTCTTTCTGAATTTTCCATTACCCTCTTACCCTGTGTGATGTTCAACCTCCTATTCTTCGCATTTCACTTTCCAATTTTTCTCATGATTCAATTATTTTCACTCTTAAGGTGGCTTAATCCTAAATTTTGGGTTACTTATTTTCCTTACTGTCCACTTGCTTTTATCTTTTCTTACTAGATCACAGCTTTGGCTCTGTCTTTCTCTGCTCTTCTTGCTCTCGTTTAGGACTTCTGACATTATATCTTATATTTTGTATCTATATTCTCTCTCCTACTTGACTCCTTATAACTTAGCTTTCATTTTGTTACTCTTCTCTATTCTTTTTTGTGATTATTCTTCATTGTTAACATTATTGTTCTGTCATGCCATTGAAGTTAATTTCATGGAATGTTAGAGGACTGAACTCTCCCATTAAAAGACAAAGAGTTCTGTCTCATTTAGCTAAATTAAACGCAGACATAATATTCTTGCAAGAGACTCATCTCACGGAGAATGAATCGTTAAAACTAAAGAAAGGTTGGGTGGAGAAAGTTTTCTTTTCCAAAGGTGATGGTAAACGTAATGGAGTCATGATACTATGCCGCAAGTCGCTCAAATTTACGTTCCTCTCACAGAGTCTGATGCAGATGGTCGTTGGCTTTATGTTAAATTGATGTTGAAGGATGTTCCAGTCTCTTTTTTCAATGTTTATGGTCCAACTGGTGGCGATGCCTCCTTTTGGTCCTCAATTAATCAACAGCTTACTCTTTGTGTGGAGACTGTAATCAGGTTTTTGATCCTTTTGTGGATAGAAACTCCCAAGTCTCCTTTATCCCTAATAAATCCCATAAATCCTTTGTACATGCGATTACCCAGCATAAACTTTTAGATGCTTGGAGACTGTGTAATCCAACCACTAGAGAGTATACTTTTTTCTCCCCGGTGCACCATTCTCAAACACATATTGATTATTTTTTTTATATCCCATAATTTATCACAAGCACTTACAAAGGCAGAGATAGGACCTATATCGGAACATGCGCCCGTTCTAATTGATTTAGATGTCTTGCCTAAAGTTAATACCCCTAGGAGATGGAGATTTAATAACTCCCTCTTGATGGATCCAATATTTTCCTCTTCCTTTGCTGCCTTTGTTGAGGAGTATTTCTCCATAAATGATACTAACTCATTGTCGTTCTCCATCATATGGGATGCCTTTAAGGCTTCAGCAAGAGATTCTATTCTACAGTTTGTGGCCCGTAAACGTAATACTGCTCGCAAACGTTCAGACTCTCTTTTACAGCATATCAAGAGACTGTTGCATTCTTTTTACACATCCAATTGGAAGGTTGTTCTTGATACTCTTATAAAAGCAAAATTACTTTTTAACAAGGAATCAACTGAAAATGCTTCATTATATTTACTAAAATCTAGCGCTAAATATTATGGTGGGAAGAATAAAGCAGGGAACATTCTAGCTAGTTATCTGAAAACTAAACATAACAAACTGAATATTGACTCTATTTATGATAGTAACTCTTCTTTAAAACTTAAAGACGCAGATATTTTGGAAGAATTCGCTCTTTTTTACCAGTCATTATATGACCCGTCTAATCACATGTTCTCAACCTTCTTTTCCTCGCTGCAGACACCTCAACAAGTCCCTCCCGCTTTGTCCTCATTAGAAACAGACATAACACAACAAGAACTCTTGCTTGCACTCCAGCAATTAAAGAAGGATAAAGCACCTGGACCTGACGGCTTCACTGTCTAATTTTATCTTCATTTCTCTAAGCTATTGATGCCTAAGCTGTATACTTTGATTAGTTCTTTTACCTCCTTGGGAAAATTGAAAGGTTCTTTTTCAGATGCTCATATATGCCTAATCCCCAAAGAAGGTAAAGACTTACGGTTCTGTAAAAATGACAGGCCTATGTGACTTATCAACATAGACTATTAAATCTTTTCTAAAGCACTTGCCCTACGCTTTGATCCTATTTTGCCATCCATTTTAGGCAAAGAACAATCTGGTTTCGTGAAAGGACGAGTTATCAGTGATAATACAAGATTGTTTTTTTAATATCTTGTCTAAAGCCCTGCACTTAAAACATTCTTTTGCAGCTATAGCACTAGATGCTGAGAAAGCATTCAATAGAGTTGAATGGCACTATCTCTTTTATACCCTTAGATGGTTTGACTTTGGGCCTAAATTCATTTCCTTAATTTCCCTTTTATATTCCAATCTGCGTGCCGCTGTGTGTGCAAACGGCCTCATCTCTTCCTATTTCAATCTTGGTAGAGGAGTACGTCAGGGCTGTCCCTTATCCCCTTTTCTTTTTAACCTAGCTCTTGAGCCTTTTTTTCAAAAATTCGCCAAAACCCACATATACATGGTTTTTAGACGCCAAATGCCAACGTCAAACTTGCAGCTTATGCGGATGATATTTTACTTTTAATTTCCAATCCTATTGAATCCATTCCCGCTTTTCTACAAGAAGTTCAGGACTTTTCTTTGATTTCAGGATATAAATTAAATAGTGATAAATGTGAAATTTTACCGTTGACTACATTTACCTTCAAAACTGACTTTATCTCAAATAATTTTGCTTGGAAGTCATCATATATCAAATATCTAGGACTATGTTTTAAATCGACTATAAAAGATACTGTAACCCTGTGTATGGATAATTGCTTTAAAAAAATCTCAGAGCTGACTACTAAATGGCACCCCCTTTATCTTTCCTGGTGGGGCCGTTTAGGTACTATAAAAATAATCTTGTACACTATCTCCAATATCACGGTCCCAATTCATGCTAAATTTTTTAAATCTATTAACTCAGTACTATCCTCTTTTTTATGGAATCGTAAAAAACCCAGATTATCGGCCTACAAACTAACACGTCCTAAAGCCGATGGAGGCGTTAACTTTCCTAGTTTTCCTTCTTACCACAAAGCATTCTTATTACGACAAGCTTCACATTGGTTGCTCGACTCCACAGCAGATTGTCCTTTATGGACATCTGTAGAACACTCGCTATTATCCCCATTTTCTTTTATTGAATATCTTTCTTTTCCTCGTAAGCCCCAAACACTATCCACCCCTCTATTTAAACTACCTTCCAAACTTCTACACCCTCTATATCCCTCGACTCATGATACTCTTGATTCTTTTTTAGCCTCAACTATCTGGCATAATAAAACTTTACAAATACGTAATAAACCCTTCTATTGGAAAACATGGAGACAACGTGGTTTATTATGGGTCCACCAATTGTTTTCAGAGGATGGCTTTATCTCATTTTCGGCACTTCAGAAATCTTATAGTTTGCCTGCCTCTTGTATAACTAAATATTATACTCTTCGCACTACAATACTTGATCTGTACAATCAACTTACCGGTAATTCTGTTGTCCCTCCCACTAATGTCTCGCCCTCTGGTTTATCCATTATCCTACGTACTAAACCCAAAGCTTCTGCCTTATACTCATTCCTTCAATCTGTGGGAATATCGAGGCAAAAGTCCAAAATTGAAACTGCTTGGGAAACGGATTTCAATGTCGTCTGGTGCTTACCAACGTGGAATAACATCTGGATTAAAATTCGCAAAACCTCAAGAATGGTGAGCTTAACACAGACGTTATTTTATGTATACAATAGGATTTTGCTCTCTCCACATTCTCTAAACATTAGATTCCCCACAGTACAAGCTACCTGCTGGTCTTGTATGTCTCCTGGTGCCACTCTTTTTCATATGCTTTTCCTATGCCCTCCTGTACATAAGTTCTGGACCCAGGTCTGGGCTCAAATTAACTCAATATTTGGCACGAATATCCCTTTTTTTCTAGGGGACATTTTCTTGGGCAGCATCTTCCCAGTATGGGATAATTGTGACATCAATGTTCAAATTGTAGATTTGTTAATAGCTGTTGCTTTTCAGCAAATTACGAGGAACTGGAAAGACTTTGCAAAAATTTCATACAAAGCTTGGTGGTATGATGTCTGTTATCATCATAGACTGGACACGTTTTTGCTTTTTCCTTTCTGCACGGCTACGAAAGGAATCCAACGATGGTCGCCTGTCACTGCCTTTTATGATAAATGTGCGTTGCAACATGCTTTACAACTCCCATCTCAGCAAGAAGTTCTTAAACCTCCATGACTTTAACTATGATTTCTTCTGTTACTCTCCTAGTTCTTTCAACAATTTGTAAGCTATATCAGTTATAATTTTCTTTTGCTGTGCTCTTGTTTCATCTTCTCAATTGTGTGTTTATATTGATCACCTCTGTACTATATTGCTTTTTGCTTAAAATTATGTATTGTCTTTGTTAGACCTGGCACCTTGGCGTGAGTGTCCCTTCCACTTTTTGATGGTGTGCCTCGATTGTTTTGCTGGTGTTGTCCGCTCAGGGCACTGCGCCACGGCTAATCCGTGCCGCAGTGCAAGTGCTCCCTAGGTAAAGTGTACCTGTAATTGATGTCCATGATTGGTTTATTGGATTCACTGTCAGTCCCCAGTAAAGTGCACCAGGGGTGCCAGGGCTTGTGAATGCCAATGCTGCTGGTGGGCTTGCAGCGCTGGTTGCGCCACCCACGGAAGCGGCCTTGTAAAGTGTGCCTAGGGTCTGCCACCGCAGACCCTGTGCGCGGTCCGGGACCGTCGCGCTGACTGCGCAAGTGCCCCCACTTGCCAGTCCCTAAACCTTCCCTTACCTACATATTAGCCACCCCTCTGGTAGGCCCGAGGGCAGGGTGCATTGTAGGCATAAGGTAGGACATGCCCTGATGTGTGTGGCATGTCTTAGTAGTGAAGTACAGCCTTGTCGTTTTTCACTATTGAAGGCTACCTGCTCTCCATAGGCCAGAATGGGCTGCCGGGGTCACGCCAACGCTGTGACCCCAGTGGACTCAGAGAGCATGGTAGAGTGTCAAGTTTGGTATGCCTGAACTCAGAATAATAAAATACTTCTTGTAGTCAAGTTTATTTTAGTATCCTGGGTTTGTAAATACTACGTTTAGAAAGTTAGTATTTACTGACCTGACCATCTCAGTCCGCCTCTGCTGTGTGTATGTGTTCTGCCTGGCAACAGTAAGGAGCAGGGTTGGGGAATCCCCAGAGACAGGTTGGCTGCCAGGTGGTGGGTAGAGAGATTACACCTGGATGGGTGGGAGGAGTACACCTTGACTCTTGAATAGACCTGTGCTCTGCCACCACAAAGCCGGCGCCACCCCCTGTGGGGCGGCTGATGTCTCTGCCCTGCTGCTGAAAGGAAAGAGCAGAGTCACCATAACAAAGTGCTCCAGAACTGGACTGAGCCAGGCCTAGGCCCCCTGGCGCTAAAGAACAAAAGAATTGGTGTATAAAAGTAGGAGCCTGGCTCCTAAGAAATCAGAATCCTGTTTACCACAAAGGACCTCTGCCCGACTAGAAGGAGAAGAAGACGCCGGAGGAGCTGGCCTGCTGCTTGCCTTGCTGAGAGAGGAGAGGAAGAGACTTACTGAAAAGACTTTGCTACTTTGTGCTTGAACATTCTCCAAGGGCTTGATCTGAGCTTGCCCCCTGAACTGAACCCCAGGAACAGTGGGTTCTCTGTGCTCTTGCTCGTCCTCCAATTCGAGCCGTGTGTGCATCCCGCTGGAAAAGAGACTGCGCCCCTCATCGCCCCTCCTAGGGCCGTGACACTCAGAAGCTCGCCTGCCTCCAACCCGTGAGAGCCCCGCTCTGTCCCGAGCCGCTCTCTGTCCCCGGGCCAGGCCGCCTGCATCCCTGTCACCGCCTGCTACTGGAGCGCGCTGACCGCGCTATCACCCCTCCTGCCGGAAGCCGTCCGACGACTGTGATCTACGCCGGGTCACCCAGCTGCACTAACCGTGCCCTGCGACCCCGCTTCGCTATCCCCGGACTTCTCAGGCCGCGCCGCCCCCGCTGTGGAGACCCTCCTGCACCGCCGTGCTAAAGGGTCGCTGGCCGCGCCTGCCTACGTGCCCACACCTGCTGATTGAGGACCCAAGAACACTTCCCAAGCTGAGAGTCGCACCGACCTGTGCCGACTCTCCACATCACGAGAGAAGTTCCAGTATCGGGCTCGGGGCCCGCAACGCCTTATTTCCCCGTTCGCAGGAGCCGATCTCTGTGAGTACTGGAACCACGAGTAACATTTGCAAGAGACTATAAAGTATCCATTTGAAACAACGAACCAAGAACATTTGCCTGCTGTATAACTTGGTGGCCTAGCGAAAACGTTATTGGTCTTGTGATAAGTCTGCTGAGATATATATACCTATTTTTACATAAAGAATCGTATTTTTATATATATCCAAGTCTGGTGTCCGTTTCTGGGGGGATTGATGTATTTACTGTGTGTACGATTGTAAGTGCTTAACCAACACCGCCTGAGGAATCGCCTTGGCTGCTCACGCCACGCACCTAGAGGGTGAGCAAGGGTCATTCGCGAGGGGTTATCCTGCGCCCTGACGTGGAGGAGAGGGTTCCTGCTTGACACAAGGGCAACCTTGCGCCAACCAGAGATCCCCGACTCTAACATTGTTGGCAGCGGTTGGGATTTCGGATTTGCACTTGTAATTTGCATACAGTGAATTATTAATCACCAGATAGTGAGAGCAGACCAAATAACGCAGCCACAGGTTTAACTTTGTTGAGACATCTGCCATTACTGCAACCATGCCTGGCTCACACTCCGCTGGAAGAGCACTCTCTGTGATTTCTGGAATAGATGAGGTGGATTGGGAGAGACTGGAAGGCTACACGATGGAGCAATTGAAAGGCTACAGTGTACAATTCAGAGTCCCCCATGCTGGATGCAAGAGGAAGCCCCAGTACACCAAGGCGTTGAGAGCCTGGAAGGAGTCACGAGACCTACGGAATGCGGGGGACATCGTTCCACCCGACAACCTTGAGGAGCCCAGCAGAGTCCGGTCGCCAGAGGAGCTGGCAGACAGGGCAGCCGACAGGGCGCATGCAATGGAGATGGCAAAGTTGGCAGGACAAATGGAAATGGAAAAGCAGAAGTTGGCCCTGGAGGCACAACAACGCCAAATGGATCATGATATCAGATTGAAGGAGTTGGAGCTGAAGGCGAAAAGTTTGGACACCGCTCCTTCTGGTGGCAGCACTCCACCAGCGCAGGTAGAGTCCAAGGTGTACATCCCCAAAGATGTAGTAAAGGAGTATTTCAGAAAGGATGACATAGGGCAGTGGTTTAGGGCCTACGAGGTGGCCATGTCCTCACACCGGGTCCCTGAGAAAGACTGGGGAGCGGGGTTGTGGGGAAGGTTCCTTGCTGAAGGGCGTGACACACTGTTAGATTTACCCTTAGATCTCCAAACCTCATACCCCCATATGAAGGAAGCTTTAATGACCAGGTATGGGTTAACTCCTGAGCTATATAGACAGAGGTTCAGGGAGACCAAGAAGATCCCTGAGAGTACGTATGTGGAATATGTGACCTTTTTCTGCAGAGCGCTGGATGGTTGGGTGAAGGGTAGCAAAGCGAATGATTATCAAGGGCTGCTTGATTTAATTGCATGGGAGCACTTGTCCAGTCAATGTTTTCCTGAGCTACGCCAGCACCTGATTGATAGCAAGCTGTCCAACCCGAGGAAGCTTGCTGAGGAGGCGGACCGCTGGCTCAGCACCAGGGTCCACAAGGGTCAAGTGGGAGACTCCGCCAAAGGTGGGCAGGGTCCCCAGCAGAAGAGTGGGGGGGACAAGGGTAAACAGAAGGGGTTCCAAAAAGGCCCCCAAAGTAATTCCCAAGGGAACCAGCAGAAGGGTTCTCAGCCTCCCCCACCCCCGCAGCAGAACGGGGCCCCGACAGGTAGACCTGTTCCAAAGGGGCCCTTCAATTGTTATAAGTGTGGTGATCCGGGTCACATTGCCTCTGATCCTAAGTGTCGCCTGTTTGGTAAGACCGCACCCACTGGTGCTCCACCCCGGCAAGTAGCTAGTGTTAACTTTGGGGAGGAAGTAGCAGT
The DNA here is from genome assembly GCF_964204655.1 of Triturus cristatus. Lineage (NCBI taxonomy): Eukaryota > Metazoa > Chordata > Amphibia > Caudata > Salamandridae > Triturus > Triturus cristatus. The sequence continues at coordinate 324,966,859 of NC_140589.1, forward strand.
CCAGGAGGGTGGGGGTCCCGGGCAGATGACCCTAGTCTCGCTAGGAGACAGTGAGATGGTCCCTGTAACCTACCTACCCTCTAACACTAAGAAATATGGGCAGGTGGTGACCATCAATGGAAAGAAGGTTGAGGCTCTTAGAGATACAGGAGCCAGCGTGACCTCGGTGAGGCAACACCTGGTGTCTCAAGAGCAGATTGTACCCAATGCCTACTGTAGGGTTGTCAATGCTGACAACGTAGAGAGTCGTTGTCCAATGGCTCAAGTTCCCTTTGAGTGGGGGGAGGTCTCTGGTACTCTACAAGTCGCTGTGAGAACTGACATGCCTGTAGACTGTCTGCTAGGGAACGACCTGGAGAGTTCCCCTTGGGAAAAGGTGGAGAAGACCACGCATCTGAGGATGGTGGGTCTACCCGACTGGGCGTGCGTGACCACCCGGTCCATGGCAGCCAGTAGGGGTGTTGAGAGGGTCCTGGAACCTGAGGGAAAGGTCCAGGGACCGGCCTTAGGGAGAAGGCGCAGGAGGCGCGGGAAACCGGCCCCCGAAGTTCCCACGGCCCAGGAGGAAGTAGACCCTGAGGGGGATGCTCTGGAGCCTACCGGGGAACAGATTGCCGAACTGGGAGATCTGCCTGAGCTGACCCATTGGCAGCAAGAAGGAGGTCCCTCCAGGGAGGAATTCTGCAGGGAGCAGAAAGAATGCCCTTCTCTCGTAGGTATGCGGCAACAGGCTGCAGACCAGGCCAATGGTGTTCAGGCCAAAACCCACTACGTGTACTGGGAGAGTGACCTCCTGTATTCCGAGCCTAAGGCTGCTGAACCTGGGTCAGCCCGTGTGCTGGTGGTACCCCAGAAGTTCAGAACCTTCCTACTGGGGCTGGCTCACGATGTGCCTTTAGCAGGACATTTGGGGATGGACAAGACCTATGACAGGCTTGTCACCCACTTTTACTGGCCCCAAATGCACAAGAATTCCGATTCCTACTGCAGAACCTGTCAGACTTGCCAGGCAAGTGGTAAGAGCGGAGGGAAGCATAAGGCTCCTCTGCAACCTTTCCCTGTGGTCGGTACGCCATTCCAACGAGTGGGTATTGACATTGTGGGGCCTCTGGACCCCAAGTCAGCCCTGGGCAACAGGTTCATCCTGGTCTTGGTGGACCATGCCACCCGGTACCCTGAAGCCATCCCTCTGAGGACAGTGACGGCCCCCGTGGTGGGACGGGCACTGATGGGGATTTTCTCCCGAGTGGGATTCCCTCTAGAGGTGGTGAGCGACAGGGGGACCAATTTCATATCCACATATATGAAATCCCTGTGGAAGGAGTGTGGGGTAACTTACAAGTTCACCACTCCTTACCATCCCCAAGGAAATGGGTTGGTTGAGAGATTCAACCGAACCCTCAAAGGCATGATCATGGGCCTGGACGGTCCAATGAGGCGTAAGTGGGACGTCCTCTTGCCATGCCTGCTCTTCGCTTACCGAGAGGTGCCACAGAAGTCTCTAGGGTTCAGCCCCTTTGAGCTTCTGTATGGTCACCCGGTAAGAGGACCTCTGAGTTTGGTGAAGGAAGGCTGGGAGCAATCTCCCAGGAAACCTCCCCAGAATGTATATAGTTACATGCTGGCCTTCCGAAACCAGACTCGGCGTTTCAGGCAACTTGCTGAGGCAAATCTGGAAGCCAGCCAGGAGGAGATGAAGCGGTGGTACGACCGGAATGCCACTCTGGTAGAGCTTCAACCTGGACAAAAGGTGTGGGTCTTGGCCCCAGTGGAGCCGTGTGCACTTCAGGATAAGTGGACAGGTCCATTTGAGGTTGTGGAGCGCAAAAGTCCTATCACCTACTTGGTGGACATGCAGACTCCCAGGAACCCTTTGAGGGTCCTACATGTTAACCGCCTTAAGCCCCACTTAGAGAGGACCGAAGTGGGCATGCTGCTGGCCACTGATGATGGAATGGAAGAGGAGACCGAGCCTCTTCCTGACCTCTTAGTGGCCTCTGAGAAAGATGGGTCAGTGGATGGAGTTAACCTCTCACCCACCCTGACGCCCGAACAACAGGAAGACTGCCGCCACTTGCTGGGACAATTTTCCGACCGATTCTCCCTGGTTCCTGGTGTCACAGATTGGTGCGTCCATGATGTGGACACAGGAGACAGCTTACCTGTGAAGCACAAGGCTTACAGGGTAACTGACAGGGTCAGAGCTTGCATCAAGGAGGAGGTCTCCAAAATGCTTGCGCTAGGGGTGGTTGAGTCCTCCAGCAGTCCTTGGTCCAGCCCCGTGGTCTTGGTCCCAAAGGCTGCTGCGCCGGGAGCCACACCTGAACTCCGGTTCTGTGTGGACTACAGAGGACTCAATTCAGTCACGAAGACTGACGCGCACCCCATCCCCAGAGCTGATGAGCTCATTGATCGGCTGGGGGCTGCCCGGTTCCTCAGCACGTTTGATTTAACGTCTGGGTACTGGCAGATCGCCTTGACCGATGGGGCCAAAGAGAGGTCCGCATTCTCTACACCAGATGGGCACTTCCAGTTCCAAGTCATGCCATTTGGGATGAAGAATGCCCCTGCTACCTTTCAGAGGTTGGTCAACCAGGTACTGGTTGGGCTGGATGCGTTCAGTGCCGCCTACCTGGATGACATCGCAGTGTTCAGTGCCACCTGGCCTGAACACCTGCGCCACCTCTGGGAAGTGTTGATGGCGCTGCGCCGAGCAGGCCTCACGATCAAGGCAAGCAAGTGCCAGATCGGGCAGGGTTCCGTGGTGTACTTGGGACACCAAGTGGGGAGTGGCAAGGTGGCACCCTTGCAACCCAAAATCGAGACCATCCTGGCTTGGGAACCCCCCAAGACGCAGACCGCAGTGAGGGCCTTCCTGGGGCTCACTGGGTACTACAGGAGGTTTGTCAAGGGCTATGGAACGATCGTTGCCCCCTTGACAGAGCTGACTTCGAAGAAGCAGCCCAGGAACGTGATTTGGACTGACACCTGTCAGAAAGCTTTCGACACCCTGAAGACTGCCATGTGCACGGCGCCCGTGCTCTTGGCCCCCGACTTCTCCAGGGAATTCCTAGTCCAGACAGACGCTTCAGAGCATGGTGTAGGGGCTGTTCTCTCACAGATGACTGAGGAGGGCTGGGACCAACCCGTAGCCTTCATCAGTAGGAGGTTACTTCCACGGGAAAGTAGGTGGAGTGCAATTGAGCGAGAAGCATTTGCTGTGGTCTGGGCGCTGAAGAAGCTAAGACCCTACTTGTTTGGGTCTCACTTCCGGGTTCAGACGGACCACAGGCCCCTCAGATGGTTGATGCAAATGAGGGGTGAAAACCCGAAGCTGTTGAGGTGGTCCATCTCCCTACAGGGTATGGACTTTACGGTGGAACACCGTCCTGGTACAGATCACGCCAATGCTGACGGTCTGTCCAGGTATTTCCGCCTTAGTGACGAGGAACCCCCTGGGCAAGGGTAGTTCTCCCCACATTTCAGCTGGAGGGGACACGTGTTAGACCTGGCACCTTGGCGTGAGTGTCCCTTCCACTTTTTGATGGTGTGCCTCGATTGTTTTGCTGGTGTTGTCCGCTCAGGGCACTGCGCCACGGCTAATCCGTGCCGCAGTGCAAGTGCTCCCTAGGTAAAGTGTACCTGTAATTGATGTCCATGATTGGTTTATTGGATTCACTGTCAGTCCCCAGTAAAGTGCACCAGGGGTGCCAGGGCTTGTGAATGCCAATGCTGCTGGTGGGCTTGCAGCGCTGGTTGCGCCACCCACGGAAGCGGCCTTGTAAAGTGTGCCTAGGGTCTGCCACCGCAGACCCTGTGCGCGGTCCGGGACCGTCGCGCTGACTGCGCAAGTGCCCCCACTTGCCAGTCCCTAAACCTTCCCTTACCTACATATTAGCCACCCCTCTGGTAGGCCCGAGGGCAGGGTGCATTGTAGGCATAAGGTAGGACATGCCCTGATGTGTGTGGCATGTCTTAGTAGTGAAGTACAGCCTTGTCGTTTTTCACTATTGAAGGCTACCTGCTCTCCATAGGCCAGAATGGGCTGCCGGGGTCACGCCAACGCTGTGACCCCAGTGGACTCAGAGAGCATGGTAGAGTGTCAAGTTTGGTATGCCTGAACTCAGAATAATAAAATACTTCTTGTAGTCAAGTTTATTTTAGTATCCTGGGTTTGTAAATACTACGTTTAGAAAGTTAGTATTTACTGACCTGACCATCTCAGTCCGCCTCTGCTGTGTGTATGTGTTCTGCCTGGCAACAGTAAGGAGCAGGGTTGGGGAATCCCCAGAGACAGGTTGGCTGCCAGGTGGTGGGTAGAGAGATTACACCTGGATGGGTGGGAGGAGTACACCTTGACTCTTGAATAGACCTGTGCTCTGCCACCACAAAGCCGGCGCCACCCCCTGTGGGGCGGCTGATGTCTCTGCCCTGCTGCTGAAAGGAAAGAGCAGAGTCACCATAACAAAGTGCTCCAGAACTGGACTGAGCCAGGCCTAGGCCCCCTGGCGCTAAAGAACAAAAGAATTGGTGTATAAAAGTAGGAGCCTGGCTCCTAAGAAATCAGAATCCTGTTTACCACAAAGGACCTCTGCCCGACTAGAAGGAGAAGAAGACGCCGGAGGAGCTGGCCTGCTGCTTGCCTTGCTGAGAGAGGAGAGGAAGAGACTTACTGAAAAGACTTTGCTACTTTGTGCTTGAACATTCTCCAAGGGCTTGATCTGAGCTTGCCCCCTGAACTGAACCCCAGGAACAGTGGGTTCTCTGTGCTCTTGCTCGTCCTCCAATTCGAGCCGTGTGTGCATCCCGCTGGAAAAGAGACTGCGCCCCTCATCGCCCCTCCTAGGGCCGTGACACTCAGAAGCTCGCCTGCCTCCAACCCGTGAGAGCCCCGCTCTGTCCCGAGCCGCTCTCTGTCCCCGGGCCAGGCCGCCTGCATCCCTGTCACCGCCTGCTACTGGAGCGCGCTGACCGCGCTATCACCCCTCCTGCCGGAAGCCGTCCGACGACTGTGATCTACGCCGGGTCACCCAGCTGCACTAACCGTGCCCTGCGACCCCGCTTCGCTATCCCCGGACTTCTCAGGCCGCGCCGCCCCCGCTGTGGAGACCCTCCTGCACCGCCGTGCTAAAGGGTCGCTGGCCGCGCCTGCCTACGTGCCCACACCTGCTGATTGAGGACCCAAGAACACTTCCCAAGCTGAGAGTCGCACCGACCTGTGCCGACTCTCCACATCACGAGAGAAGTTCCAGTATCGGGCTCGGGGCCCGCAACGCCTTATTTCCCCGTTCGCAGGAGCCGATCTCTGTGAGTACTGGAACCACGAGTAACATTTGCAAGAGACTATAAAGTATCCATTTGAAACAACGAACCAAGAACATTTGCCTGCTGTATAACTTGGTGGCCTAGCGAAAACGTTATTGGTCTTGTGATAAGTCTGCTGAGATATATATACCTATTTTTACATAAAGAATCGTATTTTTATATATATCCAAGTCTGGTGTCCGTTTCTGGGGGGATTGATGTATTTACTGTGTGTACGATTGTAAGTGCTTAACCAACACCGCCTGAGGAATCGCCTTGGCTGCTCACGCCACGCACCTAGAGGGTGAGCAAGGGTCATTCGCGAGGGGGGATCCTGCGCCCTGACGTGGAGGAGAGGGTTCCTGCTTGACACAAGGGCAACCTTGCGCCAACCAGAGATCCCCGACTCTAACAGTCTTATGCCACCTTTTACACCTTTTTATTCAATAAATGTTTTTCTGAACTAGGAAAAAAAAAAAAGAAACTCCACACAGAAGAAATTTCAGAAGAAACCAGTCAATGTTACCCTATGGAGGAAAATTGGGTTATCGTCTTTTGGGTAAGTACTCGACTGGCAGAGTTAAGGTTCTGGGCACAGACTCAGGGGTCTCCCAGGGTCAGGTAGGTACAGTTGTTACACCCTCAGTGGTGCAGGGGCAGCCAGGTGCAGAGTGAGTTAGGCCCAATGTTATCCTATGGGAGGCAGGGGGCCTTGGTTGGTGGCTGCTGACTAGCAGGCCACGCGGCTGTGGGAGCTGGGCTATTGGTCACTTGCTCAGGGCAAATGGGGAAGTAGATAGGTGTAGAGGTTACACTGCCAGGGCCACTCGGGCAGCTGGGTGCAGGGTGCTTTTGAGCCTCAATTGATTTCAATGGGAAAGCTCCTGGTTGAAAAAAGGCTGCAAGCTCGGGGACGAAGATTCTTCAGGTGCCACCACCACTTTGAGAGGTAAGTTGGGTAGTTGGAGGATAGGTAGGTATCCCGGAGATGGGCACAGGGGGCCGCAGGGCGCCGGGTGCAGGGGTGTTTTTCGGTGTCGGGAAATCTTACCCTCTGTTGATCGCGGTTGGGGAGGTACCTGGTTCTGAGGCTGCAGGCGTCGTCAGGAGCGTCGAGGTGAGTCCTTGGGTGCCGGATTCGAGGTCACAGTCACTGGGGGGACGTCCTCGGGGTCTTTGTTCACTCCGGCACAGGCCAGGCTTGGCGGGTGCAGAGTGTGCAGGGTTCGCGGTTCCGGGCTGATGCCAGGGGTTAGAAGCTGGTTTTGAGCAGAGCCTCTGCTCATGGGAGTCCCAGGTGCTTAGAGCTAAAAGGTAGCCAGGTCCTCCGGGGTTTTGTGAGGTTGCTGGCCACAAGAGGTGCCGGGATGTAGCAGGAGCAGGTTCGAGGGTCGACAGGCCGGTAGGGCTGGGGCCAAAGCAGTTGGTGTCTTCCTCTTCTTAGCAGCTGCACGGCAGATCTTCTTTCTTCTTGCTATTCTTTGTTTTTCGGAATCCGGAATCTAAGGAAGGTTGGTTCAGGGTGCCCCTAAATACTAGATTTAGGGGCGTTACAGGTAGGTAAAGGACAGGGACCAATGGGTCCCTGTCCTGGGGTGGATACACCCCCTATTCTGCCACTCTCCTGTTGGAGGGGGGCAGTAGCCTAGTCCTGATTGGGCAGGGCCTCCCATCTTCAAGATGGCGCGGGCCCGGAGATGTGCTTCACCTCGCCTCCCCCACCTGAGGGGTGGGGTTGGCAGGCTGGCACATCCCCTGTCCTTATTTGGGGTTTCCGGCCAGGCTTCCCGCCAGAGTGGGGGCAGCAAGTGGCCTGGGGAAGCTCACAGAGGCGGCATGCCTTTGAAGCTTACCCCTGTCCATCCTGGGGGAGGAGACCTAGCACCTCACCCAGGATGTGCATTGTTGCAGGCCCAGGAGAGCGGGGCTCTCCTACCCAGGAGTCCAGCAACATGTCTGCTAAGTGGCAGCCTAGGCAGCCCCTCAGACCAGAGGTGGATTGTAGGTTAGGTTTCAGGGGGCATCTCTAAGATGCCCTCTGTGGTGCTTTGTACATTAAATCCCACACTGGCATCAGTGCGGATTTAATGTGCTGAGAAGTTTGATACCAAACTTCCCAGTCTTCAGTGTTGCCATTATGGTGCTGTGGAGTTCGTGTTTGACGAGCTCTCAGCACCATGTCCTCTTAAATGGCAGCACTGCACTTACAGTGCCCAGGAATGGACCTGGGTACTGTAGGGGCACAGGGCTCATGCCCGTGAGGGAAACGGCCAAGCTTTGCTCCAGCTCCTTACTTTCGCGCCGTGAGGGGAACGGCCAGCCCGCCCGTTGACCATCCGGTCTCGCCGTGAGGGGAACGGCTGTTACTGATTACTGACTACAAATCCCAGCAGGCTCTGGGTGGCGCAGGGCAATCGCGTCACAGCAGCGCCGGGGACAATAAATTACCAGCAGCCCTCCCGCAGCGCGGGACGCGCACTAGGAATACCTGTTTCAGCCGTGAGGGAAACGGCCAAGCTTTGCTCCAGCTCCTTACTTTCGCGCTGTGAGGGGAACGGCCAGCCCTCCCGTTGACCATCCGGTCTCGCCGTGAGGGGAACGGCTGTTACTGATTACTGACTACAAATCCCAGCAGGCTCTGGGTGGCGCAGGGCAATCGCGTCACAGCAGCGCCGGGGACAATAAATTACCAGCAGCCCTCCCGCAGCGCGGGACGCGCACTAGGAATACCTGTTTCAGCCGTGAGGGAAACGGCCAAGCTTTGCTCCAGCTCCTTACTTTCGCGCCGTGAGGGGAACGGCCAGCCCGCCCGTTGACCATCCGGTCTCGCCGTGAGGGGAACGGCTGTTACTGATTACTGACTACAAATCCCAGCAGGCTCTGGGTGGCGCAGGGCAATCGCGTCACAGCAGCGCCGAGGACAATAAATTACCAGCAGCCCTCCCGCAGCGCGGGACGCGCACTAGGAATACCTGTTTCAGCCGTGAGGGAAACGGCCAAGCTTTGCTCCAGCTCCTTACTTTCGCGCCGTGAGGGGAACGGCCAGCCCGCCCGTTGACCATCCGGTCTCGCCGTGAGGGGAACGGCTGTTACTGATTACTGACTACAAATCCCAGCAGGCTCTGGGTGGCGCAGGGCAATCGCGTCACAGCAGCGCCGGGGACAATAAATTACCAGCAGCCCTCCCGCAGCGCGGGACGCGCACTAGGAATACCTGTTTCAGCCGTGAGGGAAACGGCCAAGCTTTGCTCCAGCTCCTTACTTTCGCGCCGTGAGGGGAACGGCCAGCCCGCCCGTTGACCATCCGGTCTCGCCGTGAGGGGAACGGCTGTTACTGATTACTGACTACAAATCCCAGCAGGCTCTGGGTGGCGCAGGGCAATCGCGTCACAGCAGCGCCGGGGACAATAAATTACTAGCAGCCCTCCCGCAGCGCGGGACGCGCACTAGGAATACCTGTTTCAGCCGTGAGGGAAACGGCCAAGCTTTGCTCCAGCTCCTTACTTTCGCGCCGTGAGGGGAACGGCCAGCCCGCCCGTTGACCATCCGGTCTCGCCGTGAGGGGAACGGCTGTTACTGATTACTGACTACAAATCCCAGCAGGCTCTGGGTGGCGCAGGGCAATCGCGTCACAGCAGCGCCGGGGACAATAAATTACCAGCAGCCCTCCCGCAGCGCGGGACGCGCGCGGACGTCGCCGGACGAAGCCCGGACTAAGGGCGGACAGTCTGTGACAGTCCGGGACAGGAGCGGGTAGGAGGGGGCCATTACCCTTGACTGTATACCGTTTGCTGTTATTCTGCCCAATTGGTTGTGTGACCTGCCGTGTCGTAACTGCTATGAGTGAGGGGCAGTGAATGACATAGTGGTTTTGGTCGACGTGACCCTCTGTGCTGGGTAGCTTTATTTTGCCTTGGGTAATAGGTTGTTGATTATTGTCGTGTCATCCTGTTTTTGCATTATTGGTACTGGCACAGCTTGTTTTCCCAATGCCTAAAGCCAAACCAGCGGCTGCGTTGTCCACTATGGATAACTATTTGGTAAAGATGGTGGATAAAATCAATCAAGAAAGGAGGAAGTCCTTAGGACGATCAGGGCCACAAAGTATAGGCCCTCCTTCCCCTATCGAACCAGCATCTCAGTCAACCTCCAACCTTGATGCTAGTGTCCACACGAACTCAATGGCCAGTCCCGTATTGGTTGCTACCAATGACACCATAAGAGAGCCAATTGTCACTACCATGCCCATCAATGAAGTAGAATCGGATGTAGAAATTTCTTCAGACCCAATAGCCCCAAATGTGCAGGCCCCAAGGCCACAAAGATCAATACGTTCTTGCAGGATTATTAGCAAAACTAATCTGCCCAAATGAGGGGGGAATCGCCCTGTTAAAAGAATTGACCCCTTATTGCCCAATACTCAGCAGGATCAAATTAAGTTACTGGATGGTCCCACGATCAGTTTGAACAATGAGCAACTAGATATTTTGCTTAATGCTATCGAGGCAAAGCTTGATCTACTTGTTACACCCCTACTGACCAAACTTGCTACAATCTCTGACGAAGTAGTCAGACTGGGCGGTTTAGTGGATACCCTCCTAAATACCGCAAAGGTAGTAACTACTGTCGAAAAAGATTTTGTATCTGCTGTGGCGTCTTCTAATCCCCACATATCTGACCCGACGACGGTTGAGAGCAGTAACTCTAACTCAGGGAATGATCGTGTTGCAACTCCTGCTGTACCTAACTCCCTCCTGCAGTTGCCGGCTCAAGCTAAACCTTCCTTTAGCTCAGTACTAAGGAAGCAGATGGGTCCCAATGTGAATTACAATAGTCTTAGTAGCCCCCAGCCGGATCTACCACCGTCCTGTGCACCATTTGTAGCAGTGTTAACAAATGTCCCCCCTATAAGCATGTCTGGAAGCAACCACGGCTTGTTTGAATCACACTCCTCTCTAAAGAATAAAACCGTGGATTGGCTTCACAGGCAGTGCGGTTTTCCAATTGCACTCTCGGGGGATATTTTAAGCACTAGAAGAACCAATTGGGTGGGGAAATCACACAAGACCTGTGGAGGGGATTGCATAGTTATCAACTTTCGAAATCCGCAACTAACCTCCACGACGCTGATTAAAGCTGCTTCTCTTCCCTTACGAGATGAAGGAATATCCCTACGTCCCCTGGGGTTCTTCTATAGAGACTTTGATATTCAACCGGATGCTGAGCGTTATCAAGGGAGGTCTAGAGGTTTGAATATGTATGATGGCCCTACCATTCCCACGTTCAATAGATTTCAGCCCCTGAGTGGCCTTGATTGCAATGATTGACTGGGGCTACCTTCGGTGGTCCCTGGGACTGGGACTGTTTCTATGGGAAAGGGAAGTTGTAGTATGACCAGGGGGGCTCATGAATTAGCAGAGACCATTGGTCTAAAAGACCCCAATGTTAATCCTATTGATGTTTCAATGGATAGCGGACCAGTAAGACCGATCACTGGCGTTGGGGACAGGATTGATCCAACTACACCCACCATATTAGACAATAGAGGCCGGTGCTCCATTGCATGTTGGAATGTTGCTGGCCTCTTACATAAGGATACTTGTCTAGGATGGTTTGATTTTATCAATAATTTTAACATCATTTGTTTTCAGGAAACCTGGAGTCTGGTACCCATTAACTATTTGGGTTTTGTTTCTTACCATTTGCCGGCTGTGGCTTCCACTTCAGGCAGAGCTAAGGGTGGGCTTCTGACTCTGATCTCTGTGGACGTGCCACTTATTGTTAAGAAACATGTAACCATTGGGGACCATTCCCAGATTTTATGGCTTTCTCAGGAGCCGGGTAGAAATACCCTTTTAATCAACTTTTATAATAACGTATTTGACAATTCTAGGCACGAGGTAGTTTTTGCTTTGGAGTCCGCTTTGGCAGATATAGCTACGGGCAACAATGTTATGTTTGATTTCATTTGGCTAGGGGATTTTAACACTGTTGTATGTCCATCCCCTGTCCATAGGGCCTGTGGTTTTGTTAATTGTTGGGGGGAAGGCGTCTGCCACTTTCCCCACAATTCCTACGGAGAGTCACTAAATAAAATCCTGATGACTTATGATTTGGAATTGTTGGAGAACTTGAAGGGTGCCTCTGGTGAAATCATCCCTACATTCACGGGCCGGAATGCAAATACTGTGATTGACTATATTTGCATCTCATCTAGCCTCAACCAGTGGTGTACAGCCCCTCTGATAATAGATAACCTAATCAGTGACCATAACTGTCTAACTATGGAGGCTGTACTATGGAAGGCGAAAAGGGGCCCCAAACCCAACATAATAGGTAATATCGAACCCCATCGTCCCAACGGTACTAGAATTAGGTGGAAAGGGGATAAAGCAGATATCTTGTCCAACTCCATTATTAATATTTGTCTTAACGATATTTCCGTTATTTTAGAGAGTAAAGAACTGACGGATGTAACTATCCCTAAGTTTATTAATATTAATACTACTATCGAGGCAAAATTTACAGTGTTCCTTAAGGGCAAATCGTGCAGGCAAAAGGGATGGTTTGACCATGCTAGCACCATTGCACTTAAGGGTCTCAAAGAGGCACTTGCTGCTAAACCTAGAGACATAAATTTGGTTAGGGGGCTTAGAGCCACCTATCAGGCAGCAATTGTCAACAGGAAGGCCGAATTAAGGCAAGACGCCTGTGACAAGTTAGACCAGGCAGCTGAAACCTCAGACTCCTCTCTTTTCTGGGCAACAGTTAACTGTCCATTTCTTAAAAATGAGGAGATGCCTGAGCTGACTGCTAACGTTAGTGCAGAAAGTTGGGTTTCCCACTTTTCCATGATTTTTGAGTCGGATAAATCCCTGGATGTAGATCGAGGTGACTGGCCTGTCATTCCTTTAGATATAACCATCTTTGAAGTTCAGGATAGTATTTTTGCCAGTAAGGGAGGTAAGGCCCAGGGGCCAGATGGGGTGCCCATTGATGTCTATAAAAAAGAACCTGAGATTTGGGGCCCGCTACTAACAAATGTGTTTAACGCAGCAGTCTGCTTCGGTGTCCCACCCTCATGGGAGGAATCCATTATAGTACCTATCTACAAGAAGGGAGAGAGGAGGGATGCCAAGAACTATCGACCAATCTCCCTTCTAGATTCCTCCGTAAAAATCATGAGTAGGGTGCTCCTGGTCAGACTCGAAGAATGGGCCGATTCTAATAACATACTGGCAAACTCTCAATATGGTTTCAGGAAGGGACGGGGGACAGTAGAACAGTGCCTTAACCTTGAACTTCTAATAGGGAAATATACGAAGGCCAAGAAAGGTTCTCTTTTTCTCTGCATGGCAGATTTGAGTAGTGCCTTCGACATGGTGAACCACAAGATTTTATGGGAGAAACTTCTGGAAATGGGAGCTCCGGAGGGCATTGTCCACTTCTTGGCCCGGCTATACGCCAATCTTAGATCTAGTGTCCGTTATGGCCCGGGTGGAGAGTGCACTCCTAAGTTCCCTATTAGACGTGGTATCAGGCAGGGGTGTGTACTCGCCCCCCTACTTTTTACACTCTTTATTAATGAGGTTGACTCGGTCTTAAAAACTGTAGCGGCTGATACCCCTAAAACCCTTGATTTTCATATTCCCGTTCTACTTTACGCTGACGACGCCGTTATTTTATCTAGGACCCCTATCGGCCTTCAACGTCTAATGGACAGATTTTCTCTGTTCATCAAGGACAGGAAGTTGAAGATCAATAAATCAAAAACCTTTGTGATGGAGTGTGGTAATAGTTGTAAAAAACCACATTCCTTTTTCATCGAAGGGCAAAAGGTCCAAACGGTGGACTCTTTCAACTACCTAGGTATCACCTTTTCCAAATCAGGTAGTTGGTCCAGCGAGATTAACTATGTAAGGGGTAGAATGGCGAAAAGTGCCCATGGGGTGTTTCAGTTTGCTTCTAAACTTGGGGATAAACGGCTCATGGATATGCTGAAAATTTACCAAATGAGGTGTCTTTCTATTACTCTCTATGGTGCTGGTATTTGGGGGCACGCCCCGAGTGGAAGTCTACAAGTGGAGGAAAATACCTTTCTTAAAAGACTTTTAAGTCTACCCACTTCGGCTTCTACCGACTTGGTGCATAGGGAGTTTGGAATCCAACATCTCTCAGACTCCGTAGCCCTTAGACCACTTATGCTCTGGCGTGCAATTTGGGTAAAGGAAGAGACCTCTTTAAATAGAGTTATTATTGAAGACTGTCTCTCTACCGATAATCATTTAAAGATTCCATGGGTTAAATTTGTTTCTGATAGTTTTTGGGAAATCTATGATCTTAATGTAATAGAGGATCACTATGCCGCCTCTTGTTTGACCAAAAACGAGTTGAAATCTGCTTTTATGAACTATAGGAACGAGAAGCAAGGGAGGATTAGTGGTAATTTAACAACCTGTCGGTTTTATGGAAGTTTCAGTGAAACGACAGGGTTTCAACCGTACCTGAGTTTTGTTTCCAGACCCTCCCACAGATTCGTTCTGACAAGACTCCGTTTTGGTATTGTTCATCATTTGGTGGCATTTCCAAGCATTAGAAAACACCCAATTGGTCCTTGCCCATGTGACAATATTACTGTACAAAGTACCATGCACTTCTTACTGTTTTGTTCATTTTATGGGAATATTCGTTCAGCTTTTTTAAAACCCGTTTTTAAGAAGTATGGAGTTAGGACTGTAAATGATACTATGAAATTGTTATTCAACCCTTCACCTGATGTCTGTTTTTTTACTGCCACTTTTCTTCTACGGGCCATCAAAGCAAGGCCAAGTATGTCATTTTAAAACTGTTTTAAAGTATTTTTAAATGTTAGATTGATTTGTTAAAATGATGATGTTGTTTTATATGTATGTATGTGCTTTTATGGACTTTGTCTTTAAGCTCCGAATAAAGCCTTACGAACTGAACTGAACTGAAGTTAAAGTAGGCTAGTGTTAAGGTTAGATAGGATAGGGTCATGTAGAATAGGTTGGAATAGGTCCTTAGAATAGGTAAGATGGGTATAAGTTTAATTTTTCTAGATTTTTCAATAAAACCTCTATGTTTGTACATTGTGGTGTAAGTATTAATGCATGTGTATCAGTGATCTATTGTGCTCAGCTGAGTCTGTATATCATAATGTATCTTATCTTGTATTGTAGCACAACAGTGTGAGTAGTTTGCTGATCTAGGGACTGGGTATTGTCATACTGCCCATTGGGTCACATGATCTGACATCCATATAATGTAGACGAGGATCTGTTTCTTTTCTCTTAGCATGATGAAATACTGCTAAATATGTTGTCCAATAAGGTATTTATCTGTGTCAATAATGCACTATGATTTTGAGGAATGTTGTGCTCTATGACTTTTGCACAGATAGTTGGTATGTTGACTGATACACTGATCGCTGCCTCATTTCCGCTTTCACTTGCTACATCTACTTGACACCCCATTGAGGTATGTTTCACTGGTTGACACTGATGTACATTAAACTTGCAGTATGAAGGATTTCACCATTCACATTAACCACATGTTACCAGTTGAACATTATCAAGGCCACCTTGACTTTGCACTCAATGCAAATCACACCATAGATGCTTCAAAGATTAATTTTACTCTCACTGCCTATCATAGTCCCTGGGCCCGATTCACAGAACTAACTTAAGACAAAATCCTAAACTTACTACCATTTTGGCATTCAGAGAAGGCACTTACTTCTTTTGGTATTCACAGAAGACACTTACTCACTTCGGTATTCACAGAAGTTAGGAGTTCTAATTTTAGGACTCCTAAATGCCTTCTGTGAATACCGAAAGTCTTAAAATTAGGATTTTTCTCAGTTTAGGAGTCCTAAAGTTAGGACTCCTAACTTTACTACTACTAAACTGAGAAAAATCCTAATGTTAAGGCTTTCGGTATTTACAGAAGGCATTTAGGAGTCCTAAAGTTAGGAGTCCTAACTTTACTACTACTAAATTGAGAAAAATCCTAATTTTAAGACTTTAGGTATTCACAGAAGGCATTTAGGAGTCCTAAAGTTAGGAGTCCTAACTATAATACTACTAAACTGAGAAAAATCCTAATTTTAAGGCTTTCGGTATTCACAGAAGGCATTTAGGAGTCCTAAAGTTAGGAGTCCTAACTTTACTACTACTAAATTGAGAAAAATCCTAATTTTAAGACTTTCGGTTTTCACAGAAGGCATTTAGGAGTCCTAAAGTTAGGAGTCCTAACTATACTACTACTAAACTGAGAAAAATCAAAATTTTAAGGCTTTCGGTATTCACAGAAGGCATTTAGGAGTCCTAAAGTTATGACTCCTAACTTCTGTGAATACTGAAATGAGTAAGTGCCTTCTTTGAATACCAAAATTAGTAAGTGCCTTCCGTGAATACCAAAATGGTAGTAAGTTTAGGATTTTGTCTTAAATTAGTTCTGTGAATCGGGCCCCCAGTGTCTGCAGACACAATGTTATAGATTTTTACGTGATGAAGTGGATACACAGATTATCCATTGGTCACACTTGTCCAGATTCATGGTGACTGACAACACACAGCTGGCAATTAAAGGTGCATTTATTTACAAGTGCAAAATAAATTGGGTCACACAGGGACACTTCACAGGATTACAACCCCAAATTATGTTTCAAGCCAGTGATTTTCCAGACAGAGTCCTTGTGGGGAACATGTCATGGGACATGTTGAGTATTAGGACATTATCAGTCTGGAGGATGATTGCAGTGTCATTAGGGACAATATGCCACATTGGCAATTCATAAATGTCCAGGGTGAACATGGCAAAGTTAAGATGAGGAAAGTGATAGCAGATGTTCCCCGGCGTTTTGGTAATCACAGGGCTAAGCAGAAACTGGACATTTGACATAGATGAATGCTATCGCATACTTTTCCTTTGGAAAGATGTACTGTCCACATCTCCCTCCTCTGATGTGAGTGGTGTCTCTCTTTAGGGTGGTGTTGTACATGCAGCAGGCGAGGGAGACACAGACATATCAGGGCAAGAAGATGTGGATGCTGTGGCTGCAGCAGCATTCATCTGATCTAAAACTTTAGGCATCATTGCAGTGAGGAGGATCTGCTAGTTTTGCAACACAACAGCAACGTTGCAGTGCTAGGCAGCCATGTGGGAGTCCTGCTTCAACTCCGGGATATTTTGGATTGCCCCCAGCTCTTTGACCACATTTCTGGTGCCACTTTGACAGGGCAGTTGTTGATGCCTCATGACACCAGTGACTTCCACCTCCGGTCTGCAATGCTGCCTATCGATTGTTAGCCAGTGTCTGCTTAGTTTTGCGCTTGGTTTCATGCCAGTGCTTCTTGCAGTCGTCACTGTAGGAGAGTAGGATCTGCTTCACATGGGTACCCCCACTTTTTACTGATGTTTCACTGTTTTTTTACCTTAGTCTGGCTGTGGCCCTGCTAATCAGGACCACAGCCTAGCTGCTTTCTCTCTAAAATGGTCTCCATGTACATTAGGTACATATCTAATTGGATTCTGGAGTGCCTTATAAGCCCCTAGTATATGGTATACTATGTACCTAGGGAATAGGTACCTCATAGGCCTACCAGGGGCTGCAGCATGTATTATGCCACCCCTGGGAAGCACTCCAAAATGACACCACAGGTCTGCTACTGCAGCCTGGGTAAGTGTGTGCTTGCACCCCTTACTGTGGTATAGGCTACCTATATCACTACCTTATACAGACACATATAAACCTATATGCCACTCATATGGCAGGCCTTGACAATCCTGAAGGCAGAGTGCTTGGTTTTATGTGAGAGGGTGCCCAAGCATGAGCTGAGCCCCTCTGCAGCATTCGGAAATACTTCCTTATGGCTGTTCTGTGATACAGCCATACCAGATACTCTTAAGTGCATTAAAACCTCGCGGTAAATACTAACTTTGGGATGGCTGCATCAAAACATGTCGTGTTTGGTGTCAAACGCTTTGGAATACTACCCCCCCGCCAGTTTTGGCAGCAGGGGTAGCATTCCACCCTTCTAGAGGGAGAGATATGTTCACACTGGCTAAACCCGGTTAAAACGTTCCAAAGCCCTGGCATCACAAAATTTATGCCACAGACACGGGTCTGGCCTCCTGCTGCTGACCGAAATTCTGGCAGGGGAGGCCTGGACAATAGGTTTCCTGTCAAGGGGAGGTGTAACCACCTCCCCAGACAGGTAGATGTGTATTGGGGCAGGGTGGGTGCATTCAGAGAATGCTTTTGAGACACTGCCTGGGGCACACAAGGTGTCCCCGTGCATAGCCCAGTTGAAACCGGTTGCAGGGGCACTCAGCCCCTGGTCTGGCGCGAAACTGGACAAAGGGGAAGGGGTGTAATCACCCCCACCCCAGGTCCACCCATAGGTGGGGCCTTAGAGTTAGTCCATCCCCTAAACTTAGTATAAGTATAGGAATCCAGTCCTTAGGACTTTAGATTACCCTGGACGAACCTCTGCAACATATATCATGGACCTTCGACTTTCTATCACGACTAGAAGATGGAAAAAATCTCCCTTGGGGTCAAGGAGTGACTCCCCTGCTTGGCAGGCACCAAAGAAGCAACTGACCGGTCTGCAATTCTGAAGCTCCCGCCGGACGCCGAAGTCTCTGCATCCCCAGAGGAGGATTTCCAGACTTTTCCAAGGCTACCCTGAGTCCACAGCAAAGCTGAGGCCCGTGGCTATCGTGGGTAATGTGGAACCGTGACCCCTGGACACCTTGAACTTTTGCAGCAACACTACCTTCCTGGTCATCCTTGAAGTTGTGCTTTGGGCTTCGAGTAGCCCCAGCCTTGAGCACCTCCTGCATTGAAGATTGTTGGCCTCCACTCCACGAGTGACTCGTGGGCCAGCTTCAAGTGCGACCACTTGAGGCTCCTTCGTGATCACTGACACGTTGGCTAGCAGGTCCCCACAAAGGCAACTCCACTTCTGCTTGGGCTTTTCTGGTTGCTCCAGACTTGCTCTTACTTACCCTTGCTGGGTGCGTCCATCACACCTTGCTGGTCTGCACCACAGTCCTTTCTCTGATTTCCTGTGACTTGCCTTTGCCAAGGCTTGTTGGGTCCTTCCTGGTTGCCGATACTGCAACACTCAACAGACTTTGTGGGACAGCTCGAATCCGGCTCGTGGACTTCGTCGACACCTTCTGGACCTCGTGGCAGAAGAGTCAAGACAATATGGTAAGATACCACGCACACCAAGTTTTGATACTATAGATCAAATTTGAAGAAGTTAATTGCGTGCTGTAGAGAAGTCGTCCTCTAAACCAAGGCGAAAAAATAATAATGACAATAGTTGCACCACTCAACAATGAGTTGTGTCCCTCTTATAGTACAGCAGTGGTGAGGCGACGAAGTCGCAATGAATCCAAGTAGCGTTCAACAGGATAATTCTTGAATTTTTATTGAACAATAATGTCCATTTTTAGCATGAAGATTTAAATGATTAAGCTGCTTGAGCAGTCCCAAAACACATTTAAAGAAAACCAAAGGAAAGTCCCCGATGCATTTCGGGTGAATGACCCTTCGTCAGGAGGAATCCTAAAAAATGAAAGATAGGAGTAAATGTCACGACCCCAAACGCAAAATGATGATCTACAAACTAGCTAATGACTGAATGTGAAACATGCATTAAATCCTGTCATTGTCATAAATGAAGATAAAGAAATTGAATGTGAAGGATAAATAGTAGAAATTCTGGTGCGCAAAACCATTAGCGTGAAAATACCTTAACGAAATGTGAAACTGTAAAGAAGATCACTGTGAAAACGGAAAAAATGGATTAAAAACGTGAGAATAAGTGAGTGACTGAATTAAAGCAACCGAATTAACGTAGTAGCGAAAAAGTGCAGAACCAAGAATAACGTGTTTAGAAACAGTGACAAAGTTTGAAGCAATCCATCGACCGTGGTAACCGAGCAATGAAAAATCACGGCAATAGTAACCCCAAATTAAACAAAAAGTCAGTCCGTTAGACAAGGGTTTACCTTCAGTTAATCAGAAGTGAGCGTGTAATATGCTCGCGTTGGCTCATTACAAAGGACGACTGCTCTTCGTGCACCGTATAAACACTGAAAACGGACGCCCAATGGCGGCCATCTTAAAACGGGCAATTGCAATAAGGTTCAAAGCCAAGATCATGACGCCAAAAACGGCTAACTTCAAAGCACGATTGAGTAGTCTATGCATAAGAATGTAAAACATAATAAAATAACTTAGAGAAATGTACACAATAAAGCATGTGAACAGTAAGACATATGAAATGAAATAAGAAACTGATGTTGATGCATGTGTGCTTGTATGTGTCAATAAAGTTACAAGAAAAAATGTGTGTGCCACGATAACATAGACAGTGAGAACAACGTTTACATGAAGGAAACGGAAAACACGATGATCAGATAAAGGGATTGAAATAATGAGTATGAAAATCAAAGTGAAAAAGGTATTCGTGTAAAAACGAAAATAGTGTAGAAAAAACTAATCAAATGGACTCGAGAAGATAATGGGGAAAAAAGGAAAAAAGTATTTAAGAAATAATAGATGAATAAGAAAGATGATGAATGAAGAATAAAGAATAAAAGTGAGAGTCAGGAAAAATGCATGAATTGAGAAAATTAGATGAACAGATAAACAGTGAGTAGGTAGATACAAGGATAGTTGTGACTTGTTAGGTGGAACAGGCAACCTAGTGCATGGCACTTTTATATAAAACAACTGAGTTCAATCCGGTCATTGAGTCCATAAGGTACCAAGGAGTTCATTCTGTATATCCAAGATGTTTCACGTTGAATCAAAAACTTGCGGTTGTCTCGGCCTTCTCTGAAAGGAACGATTTCACAAACCAGTAAACGCAATTGACTGATGTTATGTTTGTGTTCATTGAAATGTGTGGCGACTGCAGATTTCAGACTTTTATTCCGAATGTTGCTCTTGAGTTCATTCAAGCGTGTTTTGATTTTTCTTTCAGTTTTACCAATGTATGGTAGGCCACATGGGCATTTCAACAAGTAAACCAAATTTTTAGAATCGCAAGTAGCTGAAACAAATAATTTGATATTATGTCCCCGTGTGAAGAGTCAAGACATCCATCAACTCACCTGAAGCACCTGACATCTGTGGGCATTGGTCCATTCTGCCCTAGGTCTCTGGCAAGTGACCCAGACTCTGTCCCCTCTACTTTCAGGTTCCTTACATCCTATATCCAGGCTTGGATCTCTCCGGACACTTCTCCTCTTCACGGCAGCAGCAGTTCTTTGCATGCTTCCATTGGAATCGACGACGCGACCCGACACCAAACGACACCTATGCACCCGGCTTCCCTGGGTGAGGTAACTCGAGCACTCCGGTGCTGTCGTGGGTGCTAACCCTAGAACTGTCTAAGTCCAAAAGGGTTTGGTCCTGACTCGATTAGAAGTGTCCCTAATCTTTAAAATTCCAACCGTGACATTCCCCATAGAAGATAATAGGAACCCGCGGTTGTGTTTTCACACTGCATATGGCTCCCGTTGGTCCCCGATGTCACTACCTTGGGTGGTTCCTTGGGGTCCCAGCGATTCTAGAGGCAATAGGCCTAGTGCCTATTACAGTCGTGGTTCTTATACCATTTT
This sequence comes from Triturus cristatus, assembly GCF_964204655.1. NCBI lineage: Eukaryota > Metazoa > Chordata > Amphibia > Caudata > Salamandridae > Triturus > Triturus cristatus. The sequence goes on from NC_140589.1 coordinate 324,987,832, forward strand.
TATAGTATATGGTTTGGTACGCCCCTAGGGCCCAAACCTGTATTTGTGCTTTTACTGATACTTAAACACTTGTAACTAAAGTACTTCGAACTCCAGTCTCATAAAGAGACTAGAAGGGTGTGTGTTATCTTAAATACATATATTTTAAATATATACCTGGTGTGGTTGTCTTTTCATTTGATCATTCAAGAGATTATAGACTGGTAAAACAAGCTGCTTTACATTCCTTCAAGCTCTCCATAGCTACCACTAGGATAGCTTTCACATAAGGTTGTCTTTAACCTATCACCATAAGGGGTTGTTTGGACTGATAAAGGGTGCCCACTAGAACTAGTGGACAGCATAGATCAGGCCATCTTCTCACAGTCACTGTAAAATTGACTTCTGCAATGGAGTTCACCTTATTCACCATGGACTGCCATATAGCATTTTTGGTCCCCATTGACACCTTGGAGCTGATGAAGAGCTGGTATTGATGCTCCACCACCACCGCAATCAGGATCTCATTCTCCTCCAGACTGAATCTGTATTTCCTCTTCTCCTTGGACTCATGCTGGTCATGCTTGCTTTTTGTGGGGTTCGCGGGGTGTTGTTTTCTTGTGCTGAGTGTGGTCCTGGCTGCTACATTCTGCATTCACTTAGCGGCATATTAGTGTGTTTTTTACACGCTAGACAATGAAATGTGACGTTAGTCCAACTGGCTAAATGGCCGGCCGGCCTTTTTTCACACTAACCTGTATTTTTCTTACGACTTGACACTAGCATTAGTGTAATTTATTCTGGCCTTTAACTGAGCCTAATACCACGTAGGGCTGTATTGTAAATGCGGCGCTAGCATGGTGTTAGGAATTGGGGGACAGCAGTGGCAAAAGAAATTATTTTAAACAGTGTCAAAACAGCATAGCGAGAATCCTTGTAAATACCCCACAGTGTGCCTGGCAGCCATGAGCTCCCTGTGGTGCCTGGCAGCTGTCTCAGCAGCTAAACCTGAGAGACAAAGGGGCATATTTAGAATAAACTGGTCGAGCATGGTGGCGTTCCAAAATTGCGAATGCCGCGCTCCGTCAGTTTTAAAGCACTGGGATGCGCGTCTTCACAAGAATGCAGCACACCCCTGTGTTTCCTCCAGCGCTGGTGCTAAATCTAGCTGCCTAGCACCCTTGCACCATATTGGAAGGGTGTCTAAGTTGCAGGGAATGATTGTTCGTGTGCAGGACCGTGTCCCTTCCTGCACATAAACAATCCATAATGGCAATGGCTTTGTGCACCATACATAGAAGTTTCAAATCATCATTAAAGGTTTTCCGTCCTGCACATAAACAATCACTAATGGCGATTTGCTTTTAGAAACAACGAAAACCAGGAGAAAATAATAATTTCTACTTGTTTCACCAGGTTAAGACCAGGTTTTCCCTGGCCTTATTTTTAGCACTGCCCCAATTTACGTAACCTTGTAAATAGGAGGCAGTGTCAAGAGCAATAAGTGTTGCGGCAAAACACCCACCGCAACACCCATTGCCTGCCCCTTTCACGCTAAGTGTTGCGTGAAAAGGGACCTTATTTACAAGGTGGCGTTAAGCCATGTTAAGTGGCTTAACGCCACCTTGTAAATAAGGCGAAGGGGTTATCGCCAGCAGAACACCATAAAAAGTGACTGGTGGCGATAAACTCTTGAAAACATGCCCGCACTCCTTTATCCATCCACACACAAAATGTAATTCTAGACAGTGCTTGTGTGTATTAATGCAGCATATCAAAGACACTTCAATTCAGCAAAGGCTGCCTAATGGGGGCCAGCCCAACAAAACCTAAGGGACGAAGGGTGGGTGAACCAAAGTCAATTTTATGTCTCCGTTTATGTTGTTGACATAAGGTCTGGCTCACAGTGAAAGCTGGCTGTTTCTAGACCAACGAATTACTGTTCCATTGGGTGATGGATGATAACTATGAGTTAAACTTCAAGAACTAAGGGGCATATCAACAACATCTGGCGATAATTATCGCTAAGCGCACTTAGCGCTAGGATAATTATCGCCGGCTAGCGTGGATTGTTATCGCTGAGATAGCGTGTTATTAGCAACGCTTATCTCAAAAGCGATAAAAATCCTCACGCTAACTGCCTAACGTGAGATTATAGCTGGAGACCCAGCGATAATCTCACGTTAGCTTGTTGATAGGGGCTCACATACTTAGCCATGATATTCACCTTCCATAGGATATCATGGCTAAGTCAGTCCTGAAGCAGGCGTAAGGAAAGTAGCGATAACAGGGGTTATCGCTACTTTTCCTGTTGCTATGCTTCATAGCGTGTGGCTTGATGATAGGAGAAATGTCGCTTAGCGACATTTCTCCTGTCATGTTAGGTCAGGAACGCCCACTTTGCATCTCATTAGAGATACAAAGCTGGGCGTTAGGAATCCTGACACTAAAGCAAGGTTTCACGCGTTAGCGTGGCTGCGCTAATTAGGCGATAAAATTATTGCCGCTTTTCGGCCGAAAACGGCTGCTAAAGCAGCGATAATTTATTATCGCCTCCTTGTAAATATGCCCCAGATTTCGTATTTGTTAACATGCTCATGAGTTCAGACTAACAATCCACCTCACAGACATAAGGACACCCTTCCTTACCTGAATAAACAATGAATGCATGTCATATAGATGATTGACAGGCAGTAGGAAGCTTCCTTTTATTTATGCAAGTAATGGCAATAAAGAGTCTTATTCTGTTCCTTGAATATAATAGCGCATTATACTTATTATTCACAGTGAATGCTCGTGTAGAATGCCTGCCTCGAAATAGCAGCACTTTTATTGAAGGCAGAAGCTTTCTTGTTAAAGTAAAATTAGCTGCCTGTGTTTTTCCCTGGTCATGAAAAGAAAATTGCACCTTTACAAATTCAGTTTCACACATCTGAACAATTAGCTAAGATGATGTACCTCTACTGAAATCATCTCCTACATATGTTCTATTCCCTGATTTTTACAGTAATGGAAAGATCACTTTTCATATACGTGCATTTGTATGATCAGCAATAAAACATATGGGGTAGAGTGTCTTTACAATGACAGTCTAAAACAAGCATTGGCATAGCCAATAGGTCTTTCTTTTGGGACCTTTTAAGTATTTAGTTATGCAGCACAATACCCTTGGTGCAACAACATCAACTGTTGCGTGGCTAAACACTTATAAGGTCCCAAAGGCGAGACCTATTGGCTATGTATTGGCTATTGTAATTTGTGTCGGACTAAAGCAAACTTCAGGCTCAAAAGCATTTCGAACCCATTTACAGTACATTAAGTGCACATTACTGGGAAAAGGTCCCCCTGACAAAGGACACTGGATGGGTCCTAAATCTATTGGGGCACGAAGGTTGATGTACAGTGAGGCATTAAAAGGAATGGCATTCATTTTCATGTAAAAGAAGAAAGGAGTTTAAGAAATATTAAAGACGCAAAATGCCTGCACTGTAATGAATACTTCACGACTACACATCAAGTGTTATTCATATAAGGAATTGCTTATCTAAAGAAGTGGTGTGGGAGATATACGATTTAAAATGGATGGATTACAACATGACTACATTTAACGTGGAAGTTTAGCAAGATATACCTGGACACTGATCAATTAAAGGCAGTGTACCAAGGGTCTGCATTTGAAAAGAAAGCAGTGTATTTTACTATATTTGATGTATCCAAAGCTAGGCCAGGGTGAAACAGATTACACTGGCGTGGTTAGCATAATTATGGGAATTTTGTGTTATGCTTGTAAGGTGAAAGTCTCAAAATAACGCCATTACGCCACTTTGCATAATTACGCGCCACTCCCTGTAAAAGGTTGCCGCACATACGAAATTCACAGCAAAAAATGTACTGTGAACGCACAGAAACAATGCAAAGCGAATGGCGACTGTTTGCAATGCTGGATAACCACTTACAAATTAGTTCTGTTTGAATTCACTGAATGCAAACCTATCTCATCAGGATAGCCAGAATCACTAGCTCGAATCTGGGCCTCGTAGGCCTTTCTTGGACACTGCTGTGCCGTGGCCTTCTAGAGATCTTTTTCCTCTTTGTTAATGGCTCTCCTATCATCCAAGCCCTGTGTGCAGCCATTCATTTGTAAAATATAAATAAGTGCCGAGGCCCAAAGATTTTTGTTCGCACTCTGCCATCACCACTGTTAAATGCTGGATTGCTGAATACCAAAGCTGCCTCGTCTTGATTCCACCTCACGCCTCTTTCTTCTGCCACCCTACAGCCATGTGTCTGTATCTTTCTCTTGCATGTTTCCTTTTCATCTTTGCTTCCTCCTTTTATCACTGTTTTACTAACTTCTCTGCCTCTTTCGTACTCCCTTTTCCATCTTTATCTGTCTCTACTCTGAGTCGTCTGATGATGAAAAATAAATTCTAATCCCAAAACAAAATCCGTGTTGGGGCCTACCACCAGCTCAAATTAGGCACTGCCTGTGGCTGATGTTCCAGGGTATTAACGATGGATATGATGTTCATTGAGGGAATGTATCTCTTGCACTTGATGTATCCTAATCCCTCGGCGGAGGAGTCTATTTAATAGAAAGGACAATGGAGTTACCTATTTTCTGTCGAAATAAAGTGATTCATAAACTCTTTCTTGCCTCCTTTACATACTCAGGAACTCTACTAACCTTTGGATCTAACCTTACCTTTGCAGCAAGGAAGAGTCTTAAAATGTGCATAAACTCCCAACTTCTGTCTAAATTATGGAGGGAAATACTTTGATTCGTGACTGCAGTGGAACTGCGCTACCCGCTAACATTTATAGGTAGGGAAGCGCAGGTCTGTAGCTCTAAAACCCAAACCTCTTTAAACGACAGGCATTTTTAAGTCACATCTCTCATTGAAAGAGCAACGTGGTATTCCATACTTTTGGTAGAACTCCCAGAGATTGACAGCATATTGTGAATTTGAAGGAGACAAATATAAGATTAGGAAGGGGCATATCAGCAACACCCGGCGATAATTATCGCTCAGCGCTCTTAGCGTGAGGATAATTATCGCCGGGTAACGTGGATTTTTATCGCTGAGATAGCGTGATATTAGCAACGCTTAGCTCCTCAGCGATAAAAATCCTCACGCTAACTGCCTAACGTGAGATTATTGCTGGAAACCCAGCGATAATCTCACGCAATCTGGCGTTAGCTTGCAGATAGGGACTAACAAACTTAGCCATAGGATATCATGGCTAAGTCAGTCCTGAAGCAGGTTTAAGGAAAGTAGCGATAACAGAGGTTATCGCTACTTTTCTTGCCGCTATGCTTCATAGCGTGGGGTTTGATGATAGGAGAAATGTCGCTTAGCGACATTTCTCCAGTCATGTCAGGTCAGGAACGCCCACTTTGCATCTCATTAGAGATGCAAAGCTGGGCGTTAGGAATTCCTGCGCTAACGCAAGTTTTCATGCGTTAGCGTGAGCTTGCTAATTAGGCGATGAAATTATCGACGCTTTTTGGCCGAAAACGGCCGCAAAAGCGGCGATAATTTTTTAACGCCCGCTTGTAAATATGCCCCAAACTGAGCAATTGTCCGGATTTAACTCTGAAACTGAAAAAACAATGGTTTGTGCAGTACCACCTGACAGTGCATGACAGCGAGAGTGTTTTGTTAAGATCCTAGTGGCAAAAAGTAGTGTGGGTCTATTTGGTACCTTTCCCGGATTGGCAAACTTCTCAACCAGTGCCAAGCTTTACTCTTACCAAGGTGGGTAAACAAAGCACTGTACACAGAATGATGCTGTATATATCTTGGTGAAGGGGGGTAAAGGAGAAGTCTGAAGGACTGCCGAGCATAACCCATATCATTTTCATCCAGACCTCACTCACCTGAACCAAGACCAGTCTTAGTGGAGAGACAGAGAAGGCCTTCCCCAAGATGAAGCATATCTGCATCCTGTCCCAGCTGCCCCTTCCATCTCTTCCCAGCGTGATGGACTCGAGGTTTTAGATGCAGTTTTCTTTTCGGGCCATATTTACAGGAGCACGTGCAGGGGAGGATCAGCTGTTCTTCAAGAGACAATGACGACCAAGAGCTTTATATATGTGTCCTTGAGATAGAAAGCCAGACCTGAGTGATAATAAAGGGTGCACTGCGGACCAACTGTCATTGAAGATGCGCTCTCTCTCTCAGGGGTGCTCATATGGAAGTTAATGTGGTAATAACCCTGTAATCTGTGTATAAAAGCGTGACGAGTGGACCTCGGTATTACTTCATGTGGCGACGAGGGTGGTCAAGTGCAGTCTTTTTCAGTTTGTCTGCGAAAGCTGGACAGAGGATGTGGTCCGCCGGCTGCGCTGCCGGCTCTGGTGCAAGAAATCAGGGTTCGAGCCTCGAGGTCGCGTCCACATCCTGTGATTCTGGGCAAATCACTTAGGGGCAGATTTATAAGCCCCTTGAGACAGTTTTACGCCACTGTTGTGTCACTTTTGTGACGCAGCGGCAGCGTAAACAATGTGCCACTATGCGACATATTTACAACGTGACGCATCTAGTGAGATGCGTCACGTTGTAAAGCCCTGCACTACATTATACCTGCGTCAGGTATAATGTATGCAGGGTGGGAGTTCCCTCTCAAGGAAGCCCCGTGAAATCTACAAGATTTCACTGTCACTTTTACGTCCCCGCAGCGTCAGATCCTTACGTCTGCTTGAAGCAGGCGTAAGGAGTGACGCAGCATATAAGGTATAGGGCACCCCTGAGGAGTGCTGGAGTTGCGTCACGCTTGCGACACAACTCCAGGACTGCGTCACCCTTACGGCGACAGATGCATCACGCATCTGTCTAACCGTGCGCCATGGTGCGCCGCATTGTAAATGCGGCGCATCCATGGTGGCGCAAGGGGGTTTTTGAGTCACGCAAAATAACTGGTGCATCCCTGCTAATATGCAGGGATGCGCCAGTTATTGTAAATCTGCCCCTTAATCTCCCCGTGCCTGAATGTGTAATGTAAATACGGTGCTATGTAAAGTGCTCCAGTTCCTTCGGGTCGAGTTCGTGCTATATAAATATACAAAAAAAAAAAAAATGTACAAGAGCCAAACACCACCACCAGGTGGTATGATGTTGCTTAGCTCAAACCAGTCCCACAATCAGGAAACTAGCACAGGCAGACAGACACTGGCATGTCAGGGGGAAGTTCTGACAAAGACCCTGGGTAACTGGGGTAAGTGCATGGGCACCCAGTATCCTTTTATTATCCTAGTCACATGTATGTACCCGTGGAACGGTGGGGAATGTGTGAGTGATGGTTGTCTAGGAAAGTGGTATTCTTTGAAAGGTTATCTAGACTGATGTTGCCTGCAGGTGAATTCAGCAGTTCAGGGCATGCCTCCCTGCATCCTTTTCCTGGGGGCTGTTTTGCACGGGGCAAGCTGAATGCGCATATCGGGAATTCGAACAGTAGCTGTTTGGAGGCCTCGACTAAATCACAGGGCAGAACATGCATAGAAGGGATGGTATTACATGCGACCAGTGTATCTCTGAAACTGTATTATACGCTGTGGGGGAGAATTCCAGATGGCGTGTGAATGTTAAGGGGGGCTATTACTGCCGTTGGGAGGAAACAGTTTTAATATGACTACATACACGTGCACGGTGGCTTCATGGTTCTTATGCCTGGCCACGCCTGCTTGCAGGTGGGGAAGGGCTCCTGGATGTCCCTCATGTGGGTATTACCCAAGTTGTTTTTTGTTTGTTACGAACATTGCTCGAGACATGTCTTTGGCGTGATTGGGATGCTGCAGTGGGTGGGGGTGGAGGGGTTGGTTTATCTGGTTTTACAGTGTGACACAATAGATATAACAGGAAAAGCATTTTTGGTAGTGCATGGCAGGCGCGACAGTCCATGTGCAACAACACTGCTCCACAACAACTGGAGCTGACAGAAAGTTACATTCGTCTGATGACTTGGAACGTCAGGGGACTGAATAATCCCCCCAAAAATAGACAAGTGTTTGTCTATCTGAACAGACAACATGTCCAGTTGACGCTGTTACAGGAGACGCACTTGACACGGGTGGGGTGGAATCGGGTGGGGGGCAGGAGGGCCATGGCAAAAGCGGCAGCTTCCTATTCTAACTATGCTAGAGGGGTGATGATCTTGGTTAAAAAAGGAACGCCATTCAAGTTGCTGTCGACGGAATCTGACCATCTAGGGCGATTCACCCTGGTGCGAGGGAACTTGGCGGGTACCGTTCTCACGATTATAAATACCATAAGGCCCTAATGTCGACAACCCTGACTTTTTATATGGCCTCAAAACTAAATTATTCCAAATGCAATCTGATCTAGTGATATGGAGGGGTGACCTGAATACATACCTCGATCCGGACGTTGACAGATGCGCAGACACACCCTGGCAGGGTAAACGTTCAAGTAAAGTAATACATGACATTATGCATAAATTCCACTTGAGGGATATTTGGAGAGATAGATATTCGGTGTGAAGGAAGGCACATATACATAGGCAGTACACAAATCATGGATTATTGGATCCACGCGGAGTCGTTAACACCTTGGGTGACGGGGGTTAAACATATGCCTCCAACACTCTCCGATCACGCTCGGGTAGTGTTAGATATCAACATTCCAACGAGGCATCATCATCCATTCATGTGGCGTTTGCAGCCATCCTCCTTGCTGGATCCGATCTTTCGGGAGGGGGTCCATCAAGCCATAGAACTGGTCTTTGAGGAGAATGTTGGTACAGTTGAAGGTGCCAGTACGCTTTGGGAAGCCTTCAAGGCGACCATCAGAGGGACCTGTATAGGCCTTCAGGCCGGGGTTTTAAAGGCTCTGCGCTCCTGTATAAAACTCCTGGAGGGTGAGATAGGGCGGCATGAGAGGGAATATGAGCGCACGTTGGACGTCCATGAGCTGGCAGCGATTCGGCTGCTGGTAAGTGAATATAATGAAACAGCGGAGCAGGAGATACAGCACATGTCACGGCGATGGAGGGCTCGTTAGTATGGTGAGGGTGGTCGCCCGGGCCATAACGCTAGCGGCAAAACTCAAGAGGGAAATCTCAGGCCTCTGTCACCGAAGTAGTGGGGACCAATGGAACTAGGTTTTATCACTCTCCCGATATCTTGGACAGCTTCAGAGACTACTACGCCTTGCTTTATGGCCCAGTAGAAGATACAGACAATGAGGAAATCGGTGCATTCTTTGAGGAGATTGCCTTGGTCTGGCTCTCTGATGCTCATCGGGAGTATTTAACGCAACCCATTACAGTAGAAGATGTCAGGGAGGCCATTCAGTCGCTTCCCTCTAGTAAGGCAGCGGGAGTAGATGGACTGCCCGGAGAATTTTATAAAGCATACGCTGATCTCTTGGCCCCACATTTGGTCAATATGTATGGGGAAGCGCATGAGACTGGTGTACTCCCACCCACGCTTTGGGAAGCGTTAATTGTTACGCTGCTGAAGGCCAAAAAACAGGCAGACAGATGCGAGTCGTATCGTCCCCGATCGTTGCTAAACATTGACAATAAAATTATCGCCAAAATTATTGCCACTAAATTACGCCCTCTATTGCCGGTCATGGTGTCACCAGAACAATCAGGTTTCATGCCCTCTCGTTCCACGTCTCACAATCTGCGCACGCTATTTGCGGTCTTGCATTAACTGGATCCGGAGTGCCGAGCGACTGTGGTGTTTCTCAACGCCGCTAAGACGTTTGATTTGGTCAGGTGGGGCTATATGTTTGCCACATTACGTAGGATGGGTATGCTGCTCCCCTTTATTAGATGCATAGAATTCCTTTACCCGGCGCCACTATCGAGGGTGCGTATTAATAATTGTCACTCGCAACCCTTTAAAATCCACAAGGGGACTAGACAGGGTTGCCTGCTGTCTCCCATTCTATTCGCCATTGTGATGGAACCGTTGGCCTGTGTCGTGAGACAGCGATATGTGAGGGCGGCTTTGCAGTTTAGTCAGTGCCCATTGATCATCTCCATGTATGCAGGTGACATGGTGTTGTAAATTCGAGATCCAGAGGAGAACTTGCATGCTCTTATTTGGGCATACCTGAAATACGAGCATCTCTCTGGGCTCCGAATCAATTGGGAGAAGTTCTCTGTTTTCCCTCTCACGCCGAACACATTGCAGTTCTCAATGGAGTCTTAGAGTGGACAACAGAGCCAGTGAAGTACCTTGGGGTATGGGTGCACTCGGATCCTGTGACAGTGTTGCAAGAGAATTTTGGCAAGGCTCTATCTACCACGGAGGACTAGGTGACTAGATTGCTGGGGTTGCCACTCTCTTTGGCTGACAGAATAGCAGTTATTAAAATGGTCATTCTTCCCCTGTTCTTGTACCTGTTCACTAATGTTCCGCTTAAATTAACAAAGGTTTTCTTCATTCAACTCCGTTCGATAGTGTTGCGCTTGAGCTGGGTGAATAAGACCCCCAGATGTAGCTGGGGAACATTGACTAGGCAGTACTCGCAGGGATGTTTCGCGGCCCCGATTTCTATTTTTATTACTTATTTGCGCAAGCCCAATTCGCACACTATTGGTTCTTTCCCCCTCCATTTCTTTGGTTCTTTCCCCCTCCATTTCTTCCGCATGTGGCGGTAGAAGCTGATGATATGCCTCCGGATTCTCTGGTGGCTCTCGCCTCGTGGGCTAAACTCACCCACCCGTTCAGAGACATGTGTCCTGCGGATTGCACAGCGTGAACGTGGCGGGCGATGGCGAGGTGCACGAGCGGACGACTGGTGTATGCTCCAACTCTTCTGATAGCACACCACCCCAATCTCTCAGTTACCCAAGAAAAACTAACGCTGGACACGCTCTCAAAAATGGGGCTGACTACAATGGGAGACGTTTCCCCAAAGGGCAACTTTATGCTGATGCCAGAAATAAAGGATAATCACGGATCTGTCCCAATGTCCGTCTTTGCATATTACAGGTTGCGGGAAGACCTAAAAGCTTTCAATGACAAACACCCTGCTGCACCAGGCACATTAGCTCCCCTACAGACCTTATTATCAGGGCCATCACGTGGTAGATTGGTTACACGACTGTATGATACCCTGCAAGCTGATACAGTGCCAGTGTCCAGTCCGGCGCGTGTGCATTGGGAGCAGACGCTTGGTGAGCCTCTTGACGAGACTGACTGGGGCTTTTGCTGTGACATGACCAGGCGCCTTAGAGCCAACTGTAACTTGCGCATCATACACTTTAAGTACCTCCAACAAATATGCTACTCGCCATTTCAGCTCCACAGGTATGGGTTGTGGGAAGTTGCTAGTTGTAGACGCTGTAAGACGCATGAGGCTGATTTTTGCCTTTTGGTTTGGGATTGTGCTAAGGTGCATATCTTCTGGTTGTTGGTTACGCAGGCCTTAACAAATATGGTGCTGGAGATTGTGGACTGTTCGCCCCGGATTTGTTTGCTGGGACTGGTGAAGGGCTTACAACCAAAAAACAGATGGCAGGTACTAATAGCCCAATTGATGGCAAAAAGGAAAGTGGCTCAAATATGGGATGGCAAACGGGCACCGCAGTTCAAAGACTGGCTTAAGAATCTTGTGTTTTGCAGGGATCAGCTTACGTACTACGCGGAGGAACTTCTTGCCACCTCCAGGCCAAAAGATATCTGGGCACCACTGACCACCTGTTTGCTGATTAGTCCTCAGACTCCGACAGACGTTCTGGACTCACATGAGTGATGTTCATATGTTCTGTACAAAATGGTGGATTGCTATGTAAACTGGATGTACGCTGCACTAATATACTGTGCGCATGTTGTCACACTGTAGGGGAGGGGGGTGTTTTGGGCTTGCTCTATTGTCATATATTTTGTGAACTGCAAAAATAAAATTCACCAAAAAAACCACAATAGTGTCATGGACTGAGACTGTCTTTAATTGCCAGAACTGTAAACAAATCACAAATTAGCAAGGACATTGTGTAAAGTATGTTGAAGTGTCCTTGGACTCTCACAGCAACCCAACACAAGACAGCCACCCTTCTCTCAAAGAGACTGAGAAATAAAGGTCCTGGGCCGGCTACCTTCTGCTAGTGTTCTGACTTTCTGCAAACCTGAGATGGGGCCACATGCGTTTATTAGCATATCATATATCTGTTTTAGAGCTTTGGTGTCATCAAACATTGTCCCATAATAATTCAGAAAAATTAGACAGGCCCCAGCAACTACCACCTCAATCCAGATTCATCTCGCTTCATCGTCCGGATCACTTCTCTCACCACCTAGTCCATTGTAATTGAAAAAAGAACGCCAACCCGAGCCGCCCTATTGGCTGAAGCAGAGTACGCTTGTGAATATTTCCTTGGCAGTGACAGAGAAAAGAAGCCCAGCTTTTTTAACACTGCCCCCCTTTTACGTGCAGTTAAAAGACCATTTACATTACAGCAGATTATCTTTATCTTTTGAGACATTCTTCTAATTTTGGCCATATCACCGTTACTTATATACAAGATACATGTTCTGTCCTTATCTTTATTGCTCTCCACTTCGTATACTTTTACTTGTTGGAACTGGTTCATACCCCTGCTTACCTCTTTTACCACCACTACCACCTCACCTCCTTCTCTCATTCCGCTCCTATGCCTTATCCATTTCTGACCTGACATTGTCCTGCTGCTTTTTAACTGCCTAACCCTACAAACCCCCCCTCTACCCCCCACCCAAAGAAGGAAATGGCCCTTGACTCCCTTCCTCAGCCCACTCATCGATTGGCGCCTTTACCTGGCGCCTGCCCACACACATGCTCCCTCCCCCTCTGTGATATATAAACAACCCCTGCAGAACCCCCCAGTGCTGGCAGCATAAATAAAAAAAAGGGCTTGTGCTTCTTATACCTATACCGGCTGGCGATGGCCATCTGTGCCATAGCTTTTATGATAAATCAACTTCTTTTCTTGATTAAATAAGATACAAACCCTATTAAAATGTACAAAATGGAAGGATCTTATATGATTAAAATCATTCTGAAGTGCTGTTTACCCTGGGCCTGGCCCAGATTAACTGCAGCTTAAGTAGCCCTTAGTGCAAAGAAACCTTTCTCAGACAAAACATGTTAAATAACCTTCCAGCAGGAAAATCGTGCATTGTGCAAAGTGCATAAACTTGCTTCAAAACCTATAAAAACCTACAATACATTCATAATAATCTGTAAACTAATCATAAAGTGTGATTAATACAAGACTATTCATTGTAAATATATAGATACAAAATGCTAATATATAAAAAGGAAAGTGCGGAGTGTAAAGTGAATACAGTGTATAAAGTGCAGAAGTGCAAGAAATGCAGCCTTTTTTTCAGGAGTTGTTTTATAGAATAGGCTTAATGTGCTTGAACTAAATTCTAAATTGCTATAACTGATTCCATCATAGATCATAATAAACTACCTATCTCCCTAGTCCATGGCAATAGCCAGAACAACCACAGCCTGTCTCCTTCATCAGACAGCCCCACCCTGGAAGGTCCTAGTTTTCATTTGCTTAAGTCGTCTTTTGTAATACAGCATTAGCTTCCTAAAGGATTGAACATAAATTAAATTGGCCTTTAAATAAAATTGTCAATTTAGGCTGTTGAACGATAGAAGCCTGTGCTCTTACACTGGCCAATAAACCAAACGAACGATTTACACCGGCGTGCTGCAAGTGCCGACATATCAGAAAAAACTCTCACCCTGGAACCATCAGATAGCACAATATCCTTCTTTTGGACTGCCTTACTTAGAATGGCTTCTCTTATACGGAAGTCTGTAAAGTTTATAATCATTGTCCTTGGGTACTTGGACCCCGCTAATCTCAGTGTAGAAACCCTATATGTCCTCATTATGGCATGGTCAAGGATTACACTGACCATTTAAACGTTCATTGCCCTTGGAATTCCTCTAAAGCGCAGGTTTGATCGCCTCGCATATTTCTCCATTTCGTACATTTTCAATTGTGAGCCCTGCAGTTTTTTCTTAAGAGTAGCAATTTCGCTGTCGCATCTCAGAGAGTGAACCTCAATATCTGACACTTGTTGCTCCAGCTCTTCCATTTGTTCTAGGATATGTTGTACCATGCCCTCAATTTTATCTAGCCGTTGGTGAACTAACGCAAGTTCCTGAGCCTGGGACGTTTTACACTCTCGTATCTCCACTAGGATAGTCTCAAATAACTGTTAGACTTGGCGCATCAAGGATTGACTATCCCTATCCCTAGATTGCCCAGTCGGAATCTCATCCAGCTTCTGTCGATTTTGATATCCCATATCATTAACACCGACATCCATCGGGAGTCCCTGATATAAGTGATTCTGCAAGAGTCCCAGGGAACCTAATGCAACTGAATCTCGAGGGGGGGTGAGGGGGGGGGGGGGGGTACACCAGTACCTTTTCCTATTCCCATTGCCCCATTGAATCACAGACCTGGCCATGCAAGATTTCGTAATCCATAGAATCTGATCCCGCAAGGTGGCTAGACGATATTCTGCCTGCCGCCTGACTTTGGATTGTTGATTAGAGTCCTTGAGAGTTGGTTTAAGACTTTTTGCAAATAGAGGGTAGTCTTTCCCCTGTTTCCTCTCCTCAGAAGTATTAGATGAATCTGTTGACCCATTTCCAGTACTACTGATATTCAGCGAGTTGGTATAGGACTTTGAATTTCTCGCCTCCAGTGGATTCAAATTTCTATCAGTCTCTGGCACCAAGACCTCTTCTACTCCAAAGCCCGTATCACAAGTGACAAGCTCCGGATGGGACCCTGAGAAAGCAATGCCTGGAGAGAACATGTAGGGGCATATCATCAAGGAGGCGATATCAAATTATCACCGCTTTTGTGTCCATTTTCGGACGAAAAGAGGCGATAATTTTATCGCCTAATCACCAAGGTCACGCTATCGCGTGAATTCTTACATTATCGCCCTTTCCCCGAACGCCAATCTTTGCATCTCTAATGAGATGCAAAGTGGGCGTTCCTGCCCTGACATAACTGGAGAGATGTCGCTAAGCGACATTTCTCCAATTATCAATGGGCACGCTAACCTGCAGAGCGACAAGCAAAGTAGCGATAACCTCTGTTATTGCTACTTTCCTAACGCCTGCTTCAAAACTGACTTAGCCATGATATCCTATAGAAGGTGGATATCATGGCTAGGTCTGCCCTGCCCTGTCAACAAGCTATCGCCAAACTTTGTGAGATTATCCCTGGATTTCCAGCGATAATCTCACATTTGGCAGTTAGAGCTTGGAATTTTATCTCTTTTGAGATAAGCGTTGCTAATAGCACGCTATCTCAGCGATAAAATTCCACGTTACCCGGCAATAATTATCCTAGCGCTAAGTGCGCTTAGCGATAACTATCGCCGGTCTTTGATGATATGCCCCATACTAGTTGAAAGACCTGGAGATATCTGAACCATTGAAATATTTCTGGCACCACTTTTCCTTTGTGAGATTTTGTCCCTTCTTACTGGCAAAATACTAGCCCTACTTACAGCGGAGAATCTCCTAACGAGGGTGTGAATGCTCAGGGACCCCAGCTGAGCAGGGCAAGTCTAACGGAGTGCCTCCTCAACCAGAAAATACCTCATTACCTCAGAAAGGCACCAGGCAACTACCTTCGCCGACATTGGAGATTTGTTTTTCTCCCGGTTACTGAGTCTAAACAGCCTCATTGCTCCTAATCCAGGACCGGCATTTCTCACCCAGAAGCAGTTCTCGCTGCCTCGACATGCATACAGCCTGAATAGAGGGGGTGGAGCTTAGCGTGTGTTCAGCAGCGAGGCATTAGGCTCACCCTCGCCGCTCCACCGCTCCAGCAACCACAATTCTCGTCAGGATGAACCACAAAAAGTCACAAAATTAACTTGTGCTTACCTCTCTGGTAGCTTGTACAAAAGCAGTTAGGCTTAATTTAGAAGCAATAGGGCATATTTACAAGGTAATATCAGATCGCGGGGCTGTGCCAAATTTGGCAGCTACTACATTTTCCAAAACACAGGGATGCGCCATATTTACAACAATACTGTGCACCTCTGTGTTTTGCCTAGCCCCGGGCGCTAAAATTAACTGCCGAGAGCCAACACAGACACCCTTGCGCCATAGTGCAAGGATGCCTGTGTTGCAGGGAATGACTGTTTATGTGCAGGATGGGGTCCCTGCTGGCACATAAACAATCCATTAGGGCGATTTGTTACTTCTATGTGTGCTGCAAAATGCAGCATACATAGATGTAGCAAATCGTTATTAATTCATGATTCTTTATGTTCAGGAAGGGACACATTCCTCCACATAAACAATCAGTAAAGGCGTTTTTCTCTTTCTATGTATGCTGCAGAATGCAGCACTCTTAGAAAAAACAAAAATGAGGAGAAATAAAAGTATTTCTCTTCATTTCGCCATTCTAACTCCAGCTCTTGCATGAACCCTTGTAAATCTGGGGCAGCATCAATAAGCAATGGGTATTGTGGTGGAATGCCACAGCAACACCCATTGCAAGCAGTGATGCGAGTAAAGGGGCCGCATTTTCAAGGTGTGGTAAAGCCACAAAAAGTGGCTTAACGCCGCTTTGTAAATGTGGAGAAGGGCATAGCGCCACCAGAATGTCACTAAAAATGACTTTCTGGTGATGCTATCCATTTTTAAATATAGAACACAAACAGTAATAAAGTGAAAACGCAACACGAAAGATCCCAAACCAATTTAGAATACATTTTATGAAAAAATTATACCAGCATGGTAAAAATGCAATCAGTAGACTGGCTATATTTAATTTTAAAGAGCGTAGGGGCATATATATCAACATCTCCATTTGCGATTCTCAAATAGCGATTTTTTGAGAATCGCTATTTGACAATTGCAAAACGGGATGTATCTAAAAATTCGCACAAATTTTGCAAATTCTTAATATTCCTTAATTGCAATTAGCAAATTGCGAAATCGCAATTAAGAAATACCTTCCCATTCATTCCTATGGGCCAGGAGGCCCATAGCAATGAATGGGAAGTCTTTCTCAATTTGCGAATCGCTATTTGCTAATCGCAAATTGAGAATATTTTCAAAGGTGCAAGGGTGTCATGATGACACCCTGATGCACCCCTGAAATCAGCATGTGTGCGCATATGGCGCACATACATGCCCTAAGGGCATGTATGTGCGCCACATGGCACTTTGAAAAATGCCAAAAAGTGCATTTTTTCAAAGAAATCGCAAATAATTAGGAGTACCATCCTCAGCCGTTTGGATTACTGCAATGCTCTTTTGCTGGAATCTCCTGCCTATCTCATTTCCAGACTTCAAAGTATCCAAGCGGCTGCAGCCAAACTGGCACTCTCTTGGGAACGAGGATCTTCTACCACTTCTGCCCTGGACGATCTTCATTGGTCAATGAAAAATATATTCCTAGGCAATAAAATGATACAAATGTCACAATGGATATGTTGATATAGAACCAAAACAGACAAAATTACTTTTAATAAGAGCCAATGTACCATGTAATGATGAAATTGAACTTTTTTTCTTTATTGTCAAAAGAAAGAGGTTTGTAATTTGTTTAAAAAAAACATATAATCAATACTCAATGCAATATTTAAAAAGAAACACGTCTTTTTCCCCATATAATATGTTTCATGAATCATAAAAATATACAATGTATAGTTCAAATGTAATAACAACAACTTCAATAGATACAGTAAAAATAAAAAATTAATGACAAACATTCAAAATCAAAAAATTCATAAAAATTAAATTGCGGCAATAGATTGTCTTCGACGCGCGTTTCGGCGCACTGGCGCCTTCGTCAGGAAAGCCACACAAAGTTCCTGAAAGTAAAAGGTACACTGGCTTAACAGTAATATAACATAATTTTGGTGATGACAAATGTAGCTATCTAATTAGCTATGAAATTAGCTCTTCCAAGAATAGCGAAAACGGACTCCAACTATATATGTAAGTGATAAAGTGGAAAAATTAAAGAAAGGACCAAAATAACTGTATAATTCGAATATGCAACCAATATAGACATTGCATATTGAGATTAGTGAAGAGAGGATACATGCACCGTGATGATAAAAAGACCAAATGATTCAAAAAAAGAGCAAAAAAATCCCAGTAAGGAGTATTTTAGACCTGATGTGATACAGAAAGAGATAACAACCAAGATTTGAAAATCGAAATACATAACCTAAAGAGGAAACTTACTTATAACAATAAAAGAAGTCAAAGGAGGAAAATTTTCCAACGCTTGATTGAAAGTTCACTATGGGAAAAGGCAAGGGAGAAAAGAGAATAAAAGGGGGGGGGAAGGGAAGGGGGGGGGGAAGAGGGGAGAGGGAAAAAAAAAAGAAAAAAAGGGGGGGGGAAAGAAAGGAAAAAGGGAAGGAGCATTATTATTTTTATTAAATGCTAATGATAATAGACAATAAATGTCTAAGTAAATCTAAAGTGTGCACATAGTTACCTTATGGTTAATACTATTTTAAACCGATATCCTCGGCAGGCACAACTTTTTAGAGAGACACCGATGAGGCGACGAGAGAGGGCAATAGCTTCTGAAGCAATATATAATTATATATGGGTTATTAGAGAGATGTAATCTTTTGCAATATAGTGTCTAGTTCGTATCAGACTTAGGAAAACAGGTGGTATTACCTACCTAATTATAATCGCGAAGAATGTCGATTTGTATTCTCATTATTATGTATTGTTTGTTGCACTGATAACGGGGCGTATTATCTTCTTCGCCACAAAGTAATTTTTGGTCTGCAAATAATAAAATAAAAACGACATAATTTCAATATGAAGATAGTAACCTAATGTTGCGATAGATGGCAAGGGTTTTTTATGAAATACGAAATAGGGAGTACTATATTATATGCTGGCCACTAATATGTTTACGATAACAAAAGGATTCGGTAAAGCTTACCTAATGATAAAAGACCTTCGTGGAGACAGGACTTGCCTCGCTGTGCTCACTTTTTCTACGGAACGATTTCCTCCATATGTGCGACCCGGCGTTTGATTAGGAATTTAACTCGGTACGACGAGACGTGACTCAGTCAGGTGGTTACGACGTGATGACGTAGTTACGTCTAAGGAAAACGAATCCTTTTGTTATCGTAAACATATTAGTGGCCAGCATATAATATAGTTGCAGAGCGCTTTACAAATGCTATAATAAATAATAATAATAAATAACTTGAATTTGGTGGTAATTTGCGATTTCTTAAGGAGAAATCGCACAACTTGGGTGCGTGTTACATAGCATTTAAGGAATCACAATTTGCGATTTCTTAAATGCTTACGCAAACTTAAGAAATCGCAAAATTAGCGATTCCTTAAGAATGCGCTGCTGAAATGCCTCATACATCTCATTTTGCGATTTTGTATTCGCAAACGCTGTTTTTTTGCGATTCGCAGCGTTTGCGAATACAAAATCGTTTGATACATATGCCCCTTAGTGAAATAGTTACTAAAAGCACTCATGATCATCTTGTAGCACTAGACCAGGGGAAAGCCACAGGTTCAGGCCGACTGTGATGGAGCACGTGTTGGATACAGGGAACAGGTTAGTCCTGCTGAAAAGTTAACTTCTAAGTCCGGCGTGAAGACTTCTGTTTACATTGAGAGAGGCCGCAAGGAGCAGGCTGAGCATCATAACGGTCATCGTTGTAGTGCAAACTGAGGTTGAGTGTTGCGGACAGTCATTGCTATAGCTTCACATTGGCAGTCATCCCGGGCTGTCATTGTAGCTCAAAGTGCAGGTTTTGCGTTTCCAGTTGCCGTGGAGTGTTGTTGATGCAAAGAGCAGGTTTCACCAGAGTTCTGTGTTGCCAGTTGTCATGGTTGGCAGAGTTTTTGCACAAACAGGCCTGTTCTCAGTCGCAAGGAGCCCAAACGTCAGGATTTTCATTTTTTCTTGAGGAGTAGTGCATTCTTTTGCCAGCCAAGGGTCCAGGACTTGGGGAAGCACCTCTTGGGAACCAGGACACAATCTAGCAGAGGCCAGCAGTTATCAGGCAAGTCCAGTTGCAGGTCCAGGCAGGGCCAGGTACAGCAGGTCAGCTGGGCAGTTGCAGGGAGGCCCCGGAAGCTTGTTGTATCACTGTAGCTCACAAAGGAGATCAGCCAAACTGACCCTTTGATTCTTCATGGTTAGTGAGGAATGAAGGCAAGCAGGTCCATTCTTCGTTCTCATACAGAGAGGCGGTCCTTCAAGCACATTGCAGTCCTCTGGCAGCAGGCCAGTCCCTCTTCTGTAATGTCCACAGCCCCAGAAGGGTTCTGATGAGTGGTTCTGTAGGTCGAATATTTATACCCAGTGCCAACATTTATTTATACCAGGTGCCACCCTGGTTCTGGAATGTTCTTCGCCTTCTCCTGTCAATGCTCAAAACTGTCTGGGCCTTTGTGTGTGCAGGAGGCAAAGCCCTTTGAAGTGTAAATGAGGCTGATACAGCCATCCTGTGAGGAAGGCCCATCCTGTCCACACCTAAGCCATTTGAGTCACAGTCTTGAAGTAATACAAAAGAGTCAACAGCAGAACCATTCACAGCCATGTGACCCAGGATATTGGCAGAAAGGCACAGTTGGTTGGGACAAGAAAATGTCACCTTTCTTAAACTAGGATTTTCGAAATTGTAACTAAAAATCCAACTTCAGCAATAAAGAGGATTTAAAATTACAAATCATTTGAGAGTAAACAGCATATCTCCATCTATTCCCAATCTAAAGCACTAAATATAATAAGATAACCCAGAGTCAGTAAATGGGAGAGATGGGACTTAGAACAAAAACGACTGGGAGCCTTTAGGACTTGCCTTAGCGCTGATCTATAAGTATTTTAAAGGAAGGTTTAGGCTGGTAAAAGGTATATTACCAGGTAGAAATGGCAGTTTAAAACTGCACTTCAAGTGGCAGGCCTGAGACTTGGATTAAAGTGCTACTTTAGTAGGTGGTATAGAAGTGCCAGAGGCCTACTAGTAGCATTGCATGTATAGACCCTGGGTACATCTAGTACCATCTACCAGGGACTTACATGTAAATTAAATGTACCTTTCAGATAAATGTAAATTGTACCGTGTTTAAGGGAGAAAGCACAAGCCCTTTACCACTGGCTGGATGAGAAAAAGTACACAGAGTGCTAATGCCTACAAAAACTGTTTCAGTAAAAGAAGGAAAAAAACTGGATGTTTCCTTGCAAAAAGGGCCATTTCCAACAGGAACATATTACAATAGAGCCTGCAGGACCATATCCGATGGTAATCTATAAAAGACAACAAAAAAGCCCACTTCTTTTGCCGTTTTTGCGTAGTATGGCATTTGCCCATCCCTACTCTAAAGCCAGTGTCTGTGTGCTTTTCAGATAAAGAGATCCCCAGCGAAGCTGGGCAACAGGGATAATTTGACTGTCCCCTGACCCTGTGGGTTGTAGGGAGTGGATTTTCTATTTTGCCAAATAACACAATTATTAGGTCCTCTGCCAAACATGTATGATTAGTACTTTGGGGCAGATTAATGAGGCCCGTTGCGCCATCGGAACGTCACTTTTTGTGACGTTCCGTGGCGCTGAAGCCTGCGTGATATTTATCAGGCAGCACTGAGCCACTTTTTTTGGCTTAATGCTGCCTCATAAATATCAGTCCCTTTAACGCAGTGTTCTGCGTTAAAGGGGCGTGCAATGGGTGTTGCTGGGGGCGTTCCCAGCAACATCCATGGGCTTTTGACACTGCCCCAGATTTACGAGAAATCGTAAATCTGAGGCAGCGCCAACAGCTTACGCCTCCCCAGGGAAGGCGTAAGGGAGGCGCAACGGGGAGAAATATCTTTATTTCTCCTCGTTTTTCCTTTTTCTGTGTGTGCTGTATTCTGCAGCACCCATACAAAGAGGAAAAACCTCTTGTGATTATTTTTGTACAGAAAGGTTTCCCTTCCTATACAAAAATATTCATCCCCGCAACGCAGGCACCCTTGCACCATGGTGCAGAGGGGCCTGCGTTGGCGCAGGCAGCCCATTGTGTGCCGGCGCAGGAGAAAAGGACAGGAATGCGCCGAATTTCATAGATACGGCGCATCCCTGCCCTTTTCTTTTGCCGTAGGGAAGCGCAGCAGGAAGGCCTGCTGCGCTTCCCTACGGCAAAACCTCATAAATCTACCCATTTGTTTTTATTAATCCCTGGCAATTAACTGACAGCATTTTGAGTCAATTTTAAAGCAGGTTAAGAGGATGAGCCATTGCTGGCTTTACATAATGGGTGAATCGAGGCATACTCAGCAGGGTGAGTGATAATACTCCTTCCCATATTTAGGGCAGTGACAAAGACTAAAGAATTCCCAGTCTTGTGGAGAGGGTCAGTGTTTATTCCAGTAGCAACAAGCATTAGCATAGCCAATAGGTCTCGCTTTTGGGACCTTATAAGTATTTAGCTATGCAACAGATGCATAACTAAATACTTATAAGGTCCCAAAAGCGAGACCTATTGGCTATGCCAATGCTTGTTTCTTTTTATTACTGCTCTGTAGTAATGGCGGCGCACGGGTGCCACCATTACTACATAGAAATAATAAACAGGGAAAAAAAACTGGCTCACGGAGAACATCAAAGCGGCCGTGAAAGTGAAAGTGATCGCGATCAAACATCAAAGCGGCCGTGCGGCGCGAAAGTGAGCCCTCACAAAAAGTCTCGCCAGACCAGCGCATGCGCTGGGTCAGGCGAGACCTAAAAAGGGAGGTCTATTGGTGATTCCGGTAAATACCGATTGCTTCCCATATTCAACCCACTGGGTACTTTTTTGATAAGGAGTTTCTTCATAAGAATCTGCAAGATAGTGTTGTACAAAATGCATGTGGGCTTCCATAGGACTGCATCACAATGATGTGGTTGTGGTCGCCTATCAGAGAAGGCATTAAAAGTGGACCACCTGCCACTCCATTGTGCTTCTTTGGCCCTCAAGAATGCTTTGACAAGTTTGATTGATAACATATGTGGCTGAATAATAAAAATGCAGAAAAATGCAGCGTTAATGAGTTAATTATGAACCTTTATTATGGCACACCCGAAGGAACCTTGGGCCACTCTCGAAACAGGAGATGCTTTAAACTCTAGGATAAACCAAATGTAAGAGGTCTGACACTTGGATGCATATTGGCCCCTCTGTTGTTTCATTTATACATCCCTGAACTGGATGAACCCTTGTGGGTGGGAAGTGTATTTCTTGCAAGGTTGGCATAGAAGCATCCGTAGTGCTTATACTACCCTGAAGATGCAGTTCAACACATCTTGACCTCTGTTGGGCTCGAGCAAGTACTTATGGTCCTGGACAAATACTGTAAAGTGAACAAATTATTGAGTTCAAAACTACAGTAACTACAACCAGCTGATATCATATAGATGGTAAGTATATTTCTGGGAAATCCCAGGAGCGGGCTCTAAAACACAAATATTTAGGTGTCACCATGTATAATCAATTGCCCTTGAAGGAAATGTGTGAAAATGTGATTAATGAGTGGGGTCTTGACATAGGAAGTGAGTAGGTTTAAAGACAGTATGGTAACTGTGCAAAACCTAGATGGCAAAAATTAGGTATTGTTTTTTAGGCTTGGCTGACTAGTTAAAGAAGAAAACTGGACAAACCAGAAAATAAAGTTCAAGAAAAACTATGGGGCTTCCGTAATTTCACACACATCTCCATAATTCACTTTGCATTGGCGAGTGCAAGATGCAACTCGCGTAATTATGCATAATATTGCTGTACTTTTGTGTAATTAACCTACATGACATTTTGCAAGTTACTCCCACCCCATTTCAAACATCAAATGAAAATCGGTGCATACCACATGGCATTTAATTATGGTTTAGACTTATAACATTGGTATATTTGAGTAAAGTATGCTTAATAATACATATCAATCAATCAATCAATCAATCAATCAATCAATCAATCAATCAATCAATCAATCAATGTTTTTGTAAAGCGCGCTACTTACCCGTGAGGGTCTCAAGGCGCTGAGGGGAGGGGGGGGTGCCGCTACTGTTTGAAGAGCCAGGTCTTGAGGAGTCTTCTGAAGGCGAGTAGGTCCTGGGTCTGCCGTAGGTGGGCAGGGAGGGTGTTCCAGGTCTTGGCGGTGAGGTAGGAGAAGGATCTGCCACCGGAGGTTGTTTGTTGGATGCGGGGGACAGCGGCGAGGGCGAGGCTGGCGGAGCGGAGCTTGCGGGTGGGGGTGTAGAAGCTGAGTCTGCTGTTAAGGTAGGCTGGTCCGGCGTTGTGGAGTGCTTTGTGTGTGTGGGTGAGGAGCTTGAAGGTGATCCTCTTATTGACGGGGAGCCAGTGTAGGTCTCTCAGGTGGGGGGTGATGTTGCTGCTGCGGGGGACGTTGAGGATCAGTCAGGCGGAGGCGTTTTGGATGTGTTGTAGTCGTCGTAGGTGTTTGGTTGGGATTCCTGCGTAGAGTGCGTTGCCGTAGTCCAGTCTGCTGCTTACGAGGGCCTGTGTCACCGTTCTTCTTGTTTCGATCGGGATCCACTTGTAGATCCTGCGTAGCATGCGGAGGGTGTTGCAGCAGGAGGAGGAGACGGTGTTGACCTGTTTGGACATGGAGAGGGAGGAGTCAAGGATGAATCCTAGGTTGCGTGCATGGTCTGTGGGTGTCGGTGCTGTTCCCAGTGTGGTCGGCCACCAGGAGTCGTCCCAGGCTGAGGGGGTGGGTCTGAGGATGAGGATCTCCGTCTTGTCCGAGTTCAGCTTCAGACGGCTGCTCCTCATTCAGTCTGCGATGGCCTTCATTCCCTCGTGGAGGTTGGATTTGGCGGTGTGTGGGTCCTTTGTGAGGGAGAGGATGAGCTGGGTGTCATCGGCATAGGAGATGATGTTGAGGTTGTGATGTCGGGCCACTTGTGCAAGGGGGGCCATTTAGACGTTAAACAGCGTCAGGCTGAGGGATGAGCCCTGAGGGCGCCGCAGATGATGTCGGTGACTTCGGATCGGAAGGGTGGGAGACGGACGCTCTGGGTTCTATTGGAGAGGAAGGACGTGGTCCAGTCGAGGGCCTTCTCTTGGATTCCGGCTTCTTGGAGGCGTGTCTTTAGGGTGCGATGGCAGACCGTGTCGAAGGCGGCTGATAGGTCCAAGAGGATGAGGGCTGTTGTTTCGCCGTTGTCTAGTTGGCGTCTGATGTCGTCTGTGGCGGCGATGAGGGCTGTCTCGGTGCTGTGGTTTCGTCTGAATCCGGACTGGGACGGGTCTAAGATTTTGTTGTCTTCGAGGTGGCGGGTCAATTGTGTGTTGACGATTTTCTCGATGACCTTTGCCAGGAACGGGAGCAAGTAGATGGGCCGGAAGTTCTTGAGGTCCTTGGGGTCCGCTTTGGGCTTCTTGAGGGGGGAGTTGATTTTGGCGTGCTTCCAGCTTTCCGGGAATGTCGCTGTTTCGAAGGAGATGTTGATGATCTTCCGTAGTTGGGGTGCGATGACTGCGTCTGCTTTGTTGAATACGTAGTGTGGGCACGGGTCTGACGGGGATCCTGAGTGGATGGAGTTGATGACCTTGCGTGTCTCGTCGTCGTTGACGTTGGACCAGGAGGTCAGGCGGTTGGTGCTGGTGGTGATCGCGGGGGAGGTAGAGTCTGGTGTGGTCAGGGCAGTCGTGGTGTTGAAGCTGTCATGGATGTCAGCGATCTTGCAGTGGAAGAAGGTGGCTAGTGAGTCGCACAGTTCTTGTGAGGGTGGGATGTCGTTGGCATTGGCGCTGGGGTTGGTGAGTTACTTTACGATGCTGAAGAGTTCTTTGCTGTCGTGTGCGTTGTTATCCAGGCGGTCTTTGAAGGAGGACCTCTTGGCTAATCTGATGAGGTGGTGATGTCTGCGGGTGGCATCCTTGTGGGCTGCGTGGTTGTCCGGTGTGCGTTCGTGGAGCCATTTCTTTTCCAGTTTCCGGCATGCGCGTTTGGAGGTCTGGAGTTTGTTGGTGAACCAGGTGGCTCTCTTGCTGGCGTGGTTGTTTCTTGAGCGGGGTGAGGGTGTTGGCGCAGTCATCGAGCCACTGTTTGAGGTTGCGGGCTGCGGCGTCTGGGTTGGTGGGGTCGGTGGGTGGGTTCTGGGCAAGGGTGATCAGCCGGTCTTCTGTGACTTTGCTCCAGCAGCGGCGAGGCAGCTGTTGGGTGCGGTGGTGCGTGGTTGGTTTCTTTTTTTTTTTTTTGTAAATCTTTTTATTAAAACTGATTCGACAACATGGCATAGTATCACAGAATCATAGCACAGTTGGCAGCAAAACAGAGGTTCTTCAGACTGCATTAACTTCGGACAGTAGGAATTACACGCCAAGGGAGACATCTTCCTCTAACAATTGGGGGGGGGGGGGAACAGATATTACCCCAGTATGTGTTCCAGGGGGCCCATACTTTGGACCACTTACGGGGGCAGCCTCGAGCAATGTAAACAGATTTCTCACATTGCATGCACCAATCAAGGTCTTTTTTCCAGTCCGCGATTCTGGGTGCATGGGAAGCCCCCCAGAGACTTTTTGCTACCATGTAACCAAGTGTGACCCATTGCATGGCGTGATTGTTCAGGTCTGTTGGTCCCCAAATATTAAGGAGGCATCTGGGGGCTTCTGTCTGGATCTCAATTTTTAGGGTGTCACTCATGATTTCGTGTATCTTGCACCAGTATTCCTGAATTAGCCTACAGTGCCATAACGTGTGCATGAAAATGCCCGGTTGTGTGCACCCCCGCCTGCAAGACCCATCTGTCTGGCCCCCCATGCGTACCAGTTGGGGCCCGTTATGTATATTCTGTGTAAAATTTTCAATTGCACCAACCGGAGTCGTGCTGATATTGCAACCGTTTTAGGGGACGAGACCGCCTCCTGCCACCCCTCATCGTCCAACTCAACACCATCTGCTGTCCATTTCTCTCGTAACAGGGCCAGGGGGTCGCTCATATTGTAAATAAGCTTCCTGTATGTCAGGGAAATAGCCCGCTCAGGCATGTGCCCATCTAGAACCTGTCCTCTAGTGGGGAACTGTCCGGTAAGGAGGAGTCACTAGTGATTGTAGACTGTAATGCATGTCGGACTTGAAGGTATCTAAACAACTCAGAGTCTGCCAATGAATATTGGCTCTTAAGAGTACCGAATGGTTTCACTCCCTCAGCACCCCATAGATCCCCAATACTGGAAATGCCGATAAGGTCCCATTTGTTAAAACCTTTGGTGTTCCCCAAATAGTCTGATTTTTGCGAGTCCCAGAGCAGGGTGGCGAGCCTCAATCTATTGATCCAACCTAGAGACTGTGTCGCAGCATGCCAGATCTTGACTGTATGTTTAGTGGGCCCTGTCAGTGGGTATTTGCCAGGCTTGGAATACAGAGCTCGGGCAAAGGCCCCATTAGGGAGAATCCAGCGGTCCATCCGGAACCCCGGAGCGTCAGGGGGCCCGTAGGCGCCGTGGTTTATGGCTATGAGGTGAGCAGCCCAGTAATACTTTCTGATGTCTGGTAGTCCAATTCCACCATCATACCAACTGAGCGTCAGTTTTGGCAAGGCAATGTGTGGTCTTCCACACCATAGGAGGTCCCTCTGAAGCCCTTCTATTTCCTTAAAATATGAGTTGAGGACTGGATCCGCAGCATTCTGTAATGCATAAAGGAAACGGGGCAAGGACATCATTTTGAATAAGGCAGCCTTGCCTAATAGAGAGATCGGTAGTGACTTCCAATGCACAATGTCACTTTTAAGCCTTTGCAGGGGTGGGGCCAGATTGCGATCACGTCTAAGTGCGTGGTCAAGAGAGACAAATATGCCGAGGTATTTAAATCCCTCAGTAACAATTGAGATTGGACAATTCCGAGGCAGTTGTGGAGATTCGTGTTTGCTTTCTTGAAGTTGAAATGGATGCAGCGGTGCTTGTGGAGAAGACGGGGTCCAGCGTGTGGCCGGCGGTGTGTGTGGGTGCGGTGACGAGTTGTCTGAGGTCGAGGTTGGCGAGGTTATCTATCAGGGTGTCGGAGTTGGCGTCGTTGTTGTTTTCGAGGTGGAAGTTCAGGTCCCCGAGGAGGATGTAGTATGTGGAGACGAGGGTGTGGGTGCTGGCGAGGTCGGCGATGGAGTCGCTGGACTGAGCCCGGGGTCCGGGGGGTCTGTAGACAAGTGTTCCTCTGAGGGTGGTGTTGGGGTCGATGTGGATCCGGAAGTGCAGGTGTTCGGCGGTGTTGAGGGTGTCGTCTGCGTGGGTGGCGACCTTGAGGGTGGACTTGTGGACGATGGCTATTCCTCCTCCAATTCCGTTGGCGTGATCTTGTAACCGTCCGGGATGGCTATGGCGATGTCGGGCGCCGAGGAGTCGTTCCACCAGGTCTCGGTCAGGAAGGCTACGTCTGGGGCAGATCGAACAGATCCCAGAGCTCGACGGCATGTTTGCGTGCGGAGCGGGTGTTGAGGAGTATGCAGCATAGTTGGTTGGGTCCTGTCCTTGGAGGTTTGCTGGCTCTGTTGCAGGTGAAGCTGCAGGTGCGGCAGGTGAAAGGTCCGTGGGTCCGTTTCGGGGCGGCCTGGAAACAGGTGTGGTTTCGGCCGGCGTTGAGTGTGTGGAGGCTGTTGGTGTCGTAGCGGAGTCTGGTGTCCTAGCGTTCGTGGGGTCCAGGGATTCTGGCGCTGGGTGCAGTCCAGGCGCGGACAGGCGCAGACGGGCTTGCCTTAGGCGCACCTTAGGCACGCCAGCGGCGCATCCGCTGCGCAGCCACGCAGCGTCCGGCATATATGGGGAGGTGGGAGGGAGGAGCAGCCGGGAGGTGGGAACAGCGAGTGGGCAGGGGGCCGGGCCGTGGGGGTGCAGCGGCAGGGAACAGTGGTACAGAAGGCAAGTGGGCACAACAACAAGGGGGGAAAGTACGAGTGTATTACAGCAGGAAAACGGGGCACAGAAGTGAAAGGGGCATAACAAGGGGGGAGAGACGAGTGGCACAGAACAGAAGCGAGGCCTCAGGGGAGCAGTGGCACAGAGGCATAGGAAAAAGTACAGAGCTTACTGGCAGAAGCGGCAGCAGGAGCACACAGTCGGTGCTGCGTGGAGGGGGAGCGACCTACCAGAAGGTCAGGGGTCGCTCACCTCAACGCGCAGCGTCCGGCATATATGGGGAGGCGGGAGGGAGGAGCAGCTGGGAGGCGGGAGGCGGGAACAGCGAGTGGGCAGGGGGTGGAGCCATGAGGGTGCAGCGGCGGGGAACAGTGGTACAGAAGGCAAGAGGGCACAACAACAACGGGGGAAAGAACAAGTGTATTACAGCAGGAAAACGGGGCACAGAAGTGAAAGGGGCACAATAAGGGGGGAGAGACGAGTGGCACAGAATAGAAGCGGGGCCTAAGGAGAGCAGTGGCACAGAGGCAAAGGCAAAAGTACGGCGCTTACTGGCAAAAGCGGCAGCAGGAGCACACAGTCGGCGCTGCGTGGAGGGGGAGCGACCTACCAGAAGGTATGGGGTCGCTCACCTCACCGCACAGCGTCCGGCATATATGGGGAGGCGGGAGGGAGGAGCAGCTGGGAGGCGGGAGGCGGGAACAGCGAGTGGACAGGGGGTGGGGCTGCGGGGGTGCAGCGGCGGGGAACAGTGGTACAGAAGGCAAGTGGGCACAACAACAAGGGGGGAAAGAACAAGTGTATTACAGCAGGAAAACGGGGCACAGAAGTGAAAGGGACACAACAAGGTGGGAGAGACGAGTGGCACAGAACAGAAGCAGGGCCTAAGGGGAGCAGTGGCACAGAGGCAAAGATAAAAGTACGCCCCTTCATGGTGGAATCGGCAGCAGGAGCACACAGTCGGCGCTGCTTGCCGACTGTGAAAGAAGACCACATTTGCCAAGTGTGCATGTGATTTAGGCTCACCCAGTCGCTAATGCGTATTACAGTTGACCCAAGTGAAGGAAAAAACAAGAAAGCAGTGCACCTAACGACTGTGGCCCAGATTCACTAAGGGCTTGCGTCGCCCTTGCGTCATGCAAGGAGATTCAAGGCAACACAAGCCTTAAAGTCAGATTTAGAGACTGCGTGGCTTAGTAAATCTAGAGTAACCAAAAGCAGAGCAAGTTGCTGCAAGTCGCTGACTTGCGATACTCTGTGTTGGGATGGTGTGCATTGGTGGAGCGTTGGTGTTCCCACAATCCACCGATGGGTTTTGGAGCATTCCCAGATTTTCTAAGACAACTAAATCTGGGAATGCATTAAAATGGTACACCATCCAAACAGAGGCGTAATGAGGAGAAATATCTTTATTCCTCCTTGTGATTTCCTCTTTCTCTGAGGAGTGTTTTTGTGTGGGAAGGTGTATCTTCCTGCACATAAGCAATCCTGCCTGTAATGCAGGTAACCTTGCACCCGCCAGGCAGCACATAGAACACCAGCATAGAGAGAGCAGGAATGCACCATATATTGGCAAATATGGCTGTTCTTTCCATTTGACTCAGCACGTTGATTAGCTGCGTTGCCCAAATTTTAGTAAATTTGGACCTACGTGATCTTGGGTTGGAAACTCTTGTTCATGTCATTCCTCATTGTAGATTGATGGAGAAAATTGGAGTTTATTATAAAGATTTACCGTTATTTGCTAATTCAGTAATACTGGAAAAATGATGGGTGTGCTAAGATTTTTTTATAAACTGCTTTTATTTATATACATGTGGAGGAAAACAGGGGTAGGTTCATGAATCTTAAATGCACTGCTTTGCATTGTATTTCATCACCGATGACACTTTGTACTTGTCCCTTTATATGATTTAGGGCCAGATGTATCAAAGGGTTTTACCCATTCTGGGGCTTATTTATCAATCAATCAATCAATCAGTGACACTTGTAAAGCGCGCTACATACCCGTAGGGTCTCAAGGCGCTGGGGTGGGGGGGGGGAGCCGCTACTGCTCGAACAGCCAGGTCTTCAGCTTCTTCCTGAAGGAGAGGTGGTCTTGGGTCAGGCGCAGGTCGGTCTGGAGGGAGTTCCAGGTCTTGGCGGCCAGGTAGGAGAAGGACCTTCCTCCTGTAGTCGCTTTCCGGATGCGGGGGACGGCGGCGAGGGCGTGGTTGGCTGATCGGAGGTGGCGTTTGGGAGCGTAGAAGTTGACTCGGCTGTTGAGGTAGCTCGGGCCTTGGTCGTGTAGGGCTTTGTGTGCGTGGGTGAGGAGGCGGAAGGTGATTCTTTTGTTGACGGGGAGCCAGTGAAGGTCTCTCAGATGTCCGGAGATGTGGCTGGTTCGTGGGATGTCGAGGATGAGTCTGGCTGAGGCGTTCTGGATCCGCTGGAGTCTTTTCTGGAGCTTGGCGGTGGTACCGGCATAGAGGGTGTTGCCGTAGTCCAGTCGGCTGGTGACGAGGGCCTGGGTGACGGTCTTCCTGGTCTCGGTGGGGATCCACCAGAAGATCTTCTGTAGCATGCGTAGGATGTTGAAGCAAGCCGAGGAGACGTTGTTGACTTGCCTGGTCATGGAGAGGGAGGAGTCCAGGATGAAGCCCAGGTTGCGTGCATGGTCTGTCGGTTTGGGTGCGGTGCCCAGGGCGGGGGGCCACCAGGAGTCATCCCAGGCGGAGGGAGAGGAGCCCAGGATGAGGACCTCCGTCTTGTCCGAGTTCAGTTTCAGGCGGCTGGTCGTCATCCACTCGGCTACCTCTTTCATCCCTTCGTGCAGGTTGGCTCTGGCGGCGGCGGGGTCGTTGGTCAGGGAGAGGATCAGCTGGGTGTCGTCGGCGTAGGAGATAATGCTGAGGTTGTGTTTGCGTACGATGGCCGCGAGGGGGCTCATGTAGACGTTGAAGAGGGTGGGGCTCAGAGATGATCCTTGGGGGACGCCGCAGATGACTCCGGAGGCCTCTGACTTGTACGGTGGTAGGCGGACCCTCTGTGTTCTTCCGTCGAGGAAGGAGATGATCCATTCCAGCGCTTTGTCCTGGATTCCGATGTTGCTGAGGCGCCGTACTAGGGTTCGGTGGCAGACCGTGTCGAATGCCGCGGAGAGGTCTAGGAGGATGAGGGCCGCTGTTTCTCCATTGTCCATCAGGGCTCGGATGTCATCGGTGGCGGCGATGAGGGCGGTCTCGGTGCTGTGGTTGGCTCGGAAGCCGGACTGTGAGGGGTCGAGGGATCCGTTCGTCTCGAGGAAAGCGGCCATCTGCTGGTTGACGGTCTTCTCGATGACTTTGGCTGGAAACGGGAGGAGCGAGATGGGGCGGTAATTCTTGAGGTCGGTGGGGTCCGCTGTTGGTTTCTTGAGTAGAGTAGAGCCCTTGCGTCACTTTTGCGCCGCCGGTGCGAAACTTTTTGTGACGCACCAGTGGTGTAAAAAGTGAGCTTTGTTGCACCATATTTACAAAGTGACACATCTACATAGATGCGTCACTTTGTAAACCCCTGCGTCACATTATACCTGCGCCAGGTATGATGTATGCAGGGGGGGCGTTCCGACGCAAGAAAGGGTCGTAGAAGTGGGGCAGTGAAATCTATAAGATTTCACGACGCCACTTCCAGGATGCAAATGCGTCAATATGTTACACCTGCCTCATGGCAGGAGTAAGACTGACACAGGCACATTTCACATGGGGCTTGCCCATGTGTAATGACCGATTGCTGGAGTTGCGTCACTTTTGTGACACACTCCAGCAATGTGTCATTTTTGCACCTACAGATACGTCAGAAATACTGACGTATCTGTAACTCTTTGCGACATGATGCGTCATACAGTAAATATGACGGATCATTGGTGTCGCATGGAGAGCGCAATGAAAAGTGACACATCACTGTTTTCTCGCAGCGATGCGTCACTTTTCATAAATGAGGCCCTCTGTGTCTATGGGAAAATGTGTTCATACATATGGCCCTTAGTGTTGTAACCAAAATATTTTTTTAAGTGCTATTATTTCTAACAAAAATGTAAGACATGATAAAGTGCACTGTTATCTGTTACTCTATCGATAGAGCAGACATGGGTTTTTACTATGTCCAGTGCATGAGAGTGCTGGCATCAGCATCCCTATGTAGTCAAAGGGCATCATTTATGAAAAGTGACGCATCTGTAGGCACAAAAATTTTATAGATTTCACTGCGTCACTTCTACGACCTTTTCTTGCGTCGGTACGCCCCCCCTGTATACATTATACATATACATTACATTTAAGCCGCTGTTGCGTCACAAAAAGTGACGCACCGGCGACGCAAAAGTGACGCAAGGGCTCATAAATAAGCCCCACAGTGAGCACCATTATGCGAAACTACCTCGATACTTAGCAGCTTTGTATAGCACATCTGTACCAAACAGGCAATAGTGGGCTTCAAACAAAACACAACATGAATTAAATCATAAGCAAGCGGCGGAAACAAGAAATTGTGGGGCATAATATCAAGAAACGGCGTTAAAATTATCGCCGCTTTAGCGGCAGAAAACTGCCGCTAAAGCGGCGATAATGGGCTTGATAATATGCCCTTGAGAATTCCCATAGAAGCCCATGTTCTGGTGTCAACATGGGCTTCTATTGGAATTCTCTGCGGCATATTATCACGCCCATTATCGCCGCTTTAGCGGCAGTTTTCTGCCGCTGAAGCGGCAATAATTTTAACGCCGTGCTTGATAATATGCCCCTGTGTTACTGTGGGCAATAGGGCAAAAGCCTGCAGACGAACATGGATAGCAAGTCATTGCTGGAAACGTAATTATTTCCGGAATTAACTAAAAGGAAAATCTTCAAGTGAACGCGAGGAGTGAGGGTTAGGTACATAAATCAGGAGGGAGAACGTTCAAGAATGATTTGGCATTCATTGCGACAGTTTGACATTTTTGATTTTGATAAAGAAACAACTTCTTGCTCCTGAGTCTTCTTTGGGCTGCTGAGTTACTGAGCAGGTTTTCAAGCTATGGTGCTCAATAGTAGTCCGTTAATATCGTTGAAATGTTATAAGGACGGTTGTCTCTTGAGTCAACCACCTAACACATCACTTCTATATCTGTAAGGTATAACCAGGGCAATTAGAATTATTCATCAGGGTATTAACACGTTAAGTGGCAGGTTGACTTAATTATGTGGCAAGATAAGGCAAATTATGCGGAATAATGTGGCATCTTTTGACACAGTACAATGTTAACTCTGTCCTAGAAATATTTCAACTCATTAGTTCTTTGATACACAAATACAACTATAAGCTACTGAATGGTGACCAGTCGCACTTTGCAAAGTGCCTTCTACTCAACTCCAAGATATGTCACCTCGATTTAGTAACATTGGATCAAATTGAGTTAGAAAAAAATTGTTGTTTGGTAAAATCTGCAAATTATGCAACAGATGTATTATGTAGCAAATGCAGTATATTCATAATTATGCAGAAGGTGCTGCAGCCACAGAATCGCAGAATTTCATTGACCCCGGGTATCACTGGCCCCTGGTGCTCCTGCCGCATTTTTAAATAACCTTAATCTATATTTTAGGCATTGCTAGGAGTAAGTTATTGTCATGTTTCATTACTATAGGCTGCAGTATTTTTTTTAAATATGCCACCAAAGTCCAACTCAGCTATCAATTTGCTGTGCACATTTATTAGAGTAAGGGCATACACTACTGAACCCTCTTAAAAGGGTTTGCTACTCATTGAATGATACGGCCAAGGCTACGGCCCAGTTGCCTGTAAGCACAATTCAGAGACCCCTATTTACAGAGGTGGAACCTAAAATGAAATGAGGAGTTTTTGAAGGTTTCACACAAATTACTGGATACTCTGATCTTAGGAGATGCTTATGCCTCCACATGTGTTGTCCTAACACGTGTGGCCCACTGAAGTGGAACTGAAGGGCTCATTTGTAATGTTCAATAGTCTGTTCATGGAGATAACTTGGAAAACTGTTATAAAGAACCCACCATTGCTTCCTAACATTAAGACACGTCACATGCAAAAAGGGTCAGTCACTATATCTAGCTTGCACTTTACTCTTCACCAGCTGCACACTCTTCACCATAGCCTCCCTGCTATATGATCATACAGTAACCATATGGAATATGCAAAGAGATCCTACAAATATTTACAACAGGAACCACCATCCTTTCTTTTAGCATTAATCATTTACTGCCTATCCCTGTCTCTACCTTGCAGCTTCAGTGCAGATGTTTGTGTCTCTATGTCTAGTGCTACAAGGTCAGTCGGTAAACATAAGGGACCATCTTTATCATGGGTCTGCGTCACCCGTGCACCGTGCAAGGGGGCGCAAGGGTGAGGCAAAACCTTAAAATATACTTACCATACCACGTAAGGCCACCTTGAGTGTCCCCGCATGGCTTTATAAATGTGGAGCAATGCAAGGCAGCGCAAGTCGCTGCCTTGCGGTATTCTCCCCCAGGGAAGCGTTGCATGGTGGAGTGTGGATGTTCCCACACATCCACCCTTAGATTTTGGCGCATTCCCAGATTTGCCATTGGTGGTAGACTTGGGAATGCCACAAAATGATGTGCCTCCCCAGGGGAGGCGTTAAAGGATATGTTTATTTCTCCCCTTTTTATCCTCTTTCTGTATGTGTGCCTCTGAGGTTTGAATTGCAGGAAGGTGTCCCTTCATGCACACAATCAATCCTGCCTACAACACAGGCACTCTTGCACTCTAGTGCAAGGGTGTCTGCATTCCCCCTAGGCAGCACATTATGCGCCGGCACAGGCAGAGAGCAGGAAAGCGCCATATAATTTAAAATAGGGTGCATTCCTCCTTCTCCCTTTCACGCAGTGCAACGCGGCAGGGTCGTTTGCTGCATTGCAATGCGTGAAAATGTGATAAATATGCCCCAAGAAACCTCCAGGGAAGACCTGCAGAGGAGTCTCGTAGGACTCACCTTTAATGAAGAGCCTATATTTACCACTTAGAGCTAAAATAATCTGTGCAGAATGCAGACCTCTTTATATGTACATTATGAACTCAGCTCAGAAATAGGAAGTATGCATTTCTCTGACCTCATATCTTCCTTTTCCACTCTTTGTTATTTTGTCTAGCTCTTCAGTAACCTGTAAAAGACTGTTGAAGAGTTAGGGAGGCAACTCAAAAGGTCAGATTAAATGTTATGTATGGGCCTTAATGGGTGCCACTCGAGTGACTACCAGATTCTAATTCTGGTTATTCATTGCTGTGACCTAGCAACAGTGAGTAATACAAGTTGCTTTCCACTATTTCTGAGTTATAAGGGAATTCTAGGCCACTCTCACAATGCTCCCAGAGAGCCTGTCAGGGCAGCGCTGGCTCTCTGCTCTAATTGAGAGCGTAAATTTGTGTGGGAAGGTGGAGGGTAATTGGATCGTTGGCAGAAGGTCAGGTTTCTTTTTACATTTAGGACAGACGGAAAGGTTATGTTATGTATGGCTGGCTCATTAGTCCTCTAGTCCTGTATAGATGATTTTGGGGACCATATATAGCATAAAACCATCTCAATAAGGACTTCAGGGTAATGAGTGACATCGTAGACAACTCAAGCTTCGTTCTAGTCTATTTTATGTGTCCCAGAGCCTTTTAGTGAAAGGAGGCGATAATTCACTCAGAGTAGGGCTAGAGTTCCATTCTTTGGATGCAAAGAGCCTAATTAATTCACTGTGTCCCCGCATCCACAGAGCGAGAACAGGGGGCAGATCCTTCTTCTACATGGCAGCCACGACCTGGAACGAACTCCCCCCTCAGCATCAGACGGAGCCCTTAATGCAAGCCTTCAGAACAGACCTCAAGAATTGGCTTTTTGGATTACCTCGGAGCCGCACGAACGCCCCCACCCAGCACCTAGAGACCCTCACGGGTGAGTAGCACACTCTATAAATCCCTGATTGATTAATTGAGTGTGTGAATTCTGTAGAAAGGACAACTCTTTGATAATAGGCTTTTTTTACAAGGAATTTAACATCACTGGTTTGCCGTTTCTCAGGATTAAATATAATGGTACACAATTTGTTGGCCCCAAAGAATGAAAGGTTAAGTGCCATCTTGCCGACATTATAAAATAGACGGATTTCTACTTTAAAATCTAAGTCAGAACATTTATATCAGTGTGAGATTAAGCAATGTACGTGCACTATAAGGCTTCAACGGGCTCAGAATGCGCCAGCCGGGGCTCTCTTCTCACTCCTGAAGTATTGCCATGTCTCAGGCCTTCTTCGCTGGCGTCACTGGCTACCAATAGAGCAGAGACTCTACGTCAATGCTCTCTGCACTACACATAAGATCCTTTATGGCCTCTGTCCCCGGATGTTTAGCGATATGTGCTCCTTGTACATTCCTGCATGTGCTTCGCGCTCAGTAGATTTGTATGTGGCCCGAGTACAACGTGTGCACTGGGCAGGAGTGTGCGGACGTTCTTTCAGGGCAATGGCACCTACCCTTTGGAACTCCATACCCATTGGATTTTTGGGACAATGGTCAAGATGTGGCTATTCTCCATCCACTAAGGTTCCTTGCTACCCGCTCTGTCAGACTTAGCACTGGGACGCCCTGTTGCTGTGGCAGCCATGCACTTTACAAGTATTCTAACATAACATAACATGAAACATCGGCTGGGAAAAACAGTTTTACTATACCAAATTTGGTAATACTTAACAACCAAAGAGTTTTGGATTTTTCAGAGAATATTCTACAACACATGGAACAAGATCCTTTCTAGAGAAAAAAAGGCAAGGCACAACAAGTCACATTCGAGAAAGGGTACTAACACATGTGAAACATACTGAGGACTAAACACACATTTCTTTAGAACACACGTAATGTGTATGTAACGTATAAGCAGAAAATGGATTAAAGATACTAAATGCACATTTACAATCACATTTCTGACACGAGCATGCTTGAAATAAAACAGTATTGAGAATGAAAGGGTGACCTTCAAAATATATTGGACAACTACAATCCTGAGCATGTTTCAATGTTCACAAATGACACTGCTCATGCAAAAGGCAGGAGTAGGTGTCTGTGAAACATTGGGTTGTTGGTTGAGGGGCTGAAACTCTACTCATGCAATGGCCACAATCCTTGCAGGGTAAAGTATTCATGTAGCACTTGAACAGTAATAAAGTAAAAACACAACACAAGTAAAATCCCACCCTAATTTAGAAACATTTAGTACATTTTAAACCATTATTTGACACCAAAATGACATAAATCACAACAGTACAAACAGAGTTATAAACTTTTGAAGATTTTAGTAAAATCCAGTGCCTAAAAGATCAAAGCGCCAACCACGAACATCTAGACGCGTGAGACCAGGACAAAGTCAAATGTTATGGCTGACTGTAATGGAGCATGATTCATATATACAAAGTGGATTGTGCCCATACTTAGAAGAATTTAAGAAGAAAAATGTTTGAGAAATTCGACCGGCAATGCACCTTGGGCAGATCGACAAGCAGGTAAGTCCCAGTCTCCTCTCGGTTCTCAGAGCACTTTGTGGCAGTAATATATTTAAGTCCCAAGTTTTGTATTTGGGTTCTCTGTGCACCTTTAGCACCACTTCCAAGGGTCCTAGACTGGAGGATCACCACTTGGAGGGTCAGGACTCACTCAGGTTGTGCCCATGCACCTGTTTCCAAGATGGTTGGAGACTTGTCTGTCCCCAAGCATCTGGTAAGGAGAACTGCCAACTAGCCCTTGGAGTCACTCAGGAAGTCCTGGGTTCAAGCAGAAAAGCATATCTCAAGAAACAGGGCAGTCCTCTGAGGGCACAGGGCACGATTCGGACAGCAGAGGTCCTCGTGGTGCAACAGGGCAGTCCTCTGAAGTACACAGTAGGCCACAATCAGGAGTGAAGTCCTCTGAGAGTCCTTCCACAGGTCCAGAAGTGAACTTAAGAGTGGGTCTGAGGGTTCCTAAGTGACTCCCCTTTTGAAGTTTAAGAAACATCTCAGGTTTTCCCCCTGGAGAAGTGTCTGGAATTTCTTACCTCCCTGCCCTGGTCCCAGTTTGTCTGCAGGCACAATAATCTGATGTGTTTATCTCTTAGTGAGAGCCATATATAATAATGTATATGACCCTTTGCCTTGCCCCTCTAACTCCTCAACTTAGTGTGTATTCTGAAGCTGTGTCTTTGAAGTGCAAATGAGGCTGTGAACAGCTCCCCCCGTACTGCCTTGGATAGCCAATCCTGCCAACACCCAGGCTCTCTATTGTGTGGCTATCTGGGAGGAATACACTAAGGCCAACTACAAACTACACCTACTCATGTTAAATAGGAAACAGGCCGGAGGCACCAAGTGGTTAGGACAAGAATATGACACCTTTCTAAAAAAGCATTTTCAAAATAGTAAATTAAAACCTATCTTTACCAATAAGGAGGATTTTAGATCACAATTCCCTAGACACCATACGTGACATTTCTACCTGCTCCGAAGCTAATGTTATCACTTATTAAATGTAATAATGTAACCCAATGTTATCCTATGGGAGAGGAACACCTCACAGTAATAAAACATTAATGTGTTTGTTTTTCAATATTAGGACATTTGAAACTTAATGTACATGTCCAACTTTTTAAACACAATGCACCCTGCCCTTTTGGGCTGCTTAGGACCAGTCCCGGCCGTGACTTATGTGTATTAAAAAGGGAGTTTTATGCTTGGGAAAATAACTTTTTTGCCACCCAAGTTGGCGGTTTAAAATTCCTGACAGGCTGCAATAGCAGACCTGAGACACATTTTAGGGGGCTACTTAAGTGGGTAGAACAATAAGTGCTGAAGGCCCATTAGTAACATTTAACTACCCATTAGTAACATTTAACTAAGAGCCTAGGGTGTGTGGTATACAACTTTACTGGGGACTTATAAGTAAATTAAAGATGCCAATCAGGTGTAAGCCAATTTTACTATGTTTTAGGGATTGAACACAAACACTGAGCACTGGCTAGAGGTGGTAAAACGAACAGAGGGGCATATCAACAACAACCGGCGATAATTATCTCTAAGCGCACTTAGCGCTAGGATAATTATCGCCGGCTAGCGTGAATTTTTATCGCTGAGATAGCGTGCTATTAGCAACACTTATCTCAATAGCGATAAAAATCCTCACGCTAACAGGCTAACGTGAGATTATCGCTGGAAACCCAGCGATAATCTCACGTTACCTTGTTGATAGGGACAGGCAAACTTAGCCATGATATCCTCCTTCCATAGGATATCATGGCTAAATCAGAAAAATACCAGACTTAAAAAAGCAGCGTTAACCGCGGTTAGCGCTGCTTTTTTTGTCTCTAACAGGGTTAGCGATATTCTTGATAATAGGAGAAATGTCGCTTAGCGACATTTCTCCTATTATTGTACTCTGGAACGCCCCCTTTGCATCTCATTAGAGATGCAAGGGGAAGCGTAGAGTAAAAGGGTGCTAACATGCAAATTTGCATGTTAGCACCCTGTTGTTGATAGGGTGCTAGTTTTATCTCTGCTTTTTTGGCTTTTAAAGCCAAAAAAGCAGAGATAAAGCCCTTGTTGATATGTGCCAGAGTGCTAAGTCCAACAAAAACAAATTCAGCAAAAGAGGGGGAGAGAAGGCATAAAGTTGGGGGAGCACCTCCCTAAGCCTGGCAGTTCTAACGTTGGCTTTCAAGCATGGGAAATATATAGAATAAAGAATTTCTGTACTTCTTCATGGTATAACAAAAGAAGGGGTTTCTATACTGGAAAAATATTGCCCAACATGATGTAGGCATAAATCTGCAGGAATAAATTACCGATTTAAGACAGCTATGCTGCGTGAAGAAAACACACTTAAGTCCAACTCCTCATCCGTGAAACAAAATAATTTAAGGCTTGTCTGATATCAAAATTAATTTGATGAGCTCTACTCTGACAACGATGAAAAGAGTTTTCCTAAAGGAAAACAAGTGCTTGAAGCTGAGGCAATTTGTGCTTTTCTCATCATTTCTACATAAATAATCCCCGCTTGATATGCAAAGGAGTCCTCCGCTGAGCGCATTCAGCAAATCACTCAGTGGCTGTTTTA
The DNA here is from genome assembly GCF_964204655.1 of Triturus cristatus. Classification (NCBI taxonomy): domain Eukaryota; kingdom Metazoa; phylum Chordata; class Amphibia; order Caudata; family Salamandridae; genus Triturus; species Triturus cristatus. The sequence continues at coordinate 325,028,786 of NC_140589.1, forward strand.
ATAATCCATAAAGGCTTTTCGTTTTAGTGACAACTTTAATAATACATTAAAGGTTTTTGAATTAATCTGCTTGTCTCATCAAACGTATCACATGCAGAAATGCTGTTATTGCAGTCATGAGCTCAAAATATGAACAGGACAAGAGAAAGATGATTGGTGATGGGGTGAAAATCACTGTAAAATGTTACACTGATTCCCAAACTGCCTTAAATAAAAAGCAGCACCATTTCTGCTATTAGGAGAGCACAGTGGGTTAATACATTTAAGGCAGAGAGGTAAAATGCCACTCATAACTTCATGTTTGTATACTGACTTTCATACTAATGTTTAGCCTTTCCTACCAATCTTCCACCTGTATGAATGCACTCACAATTTAGACAAAAATTCAAAATGGGGCTTGGGGATCATAAGTGCTTCGATCAGGACCACACAATGTGATAGATTCACAAAGATTGTCATATGAGTAAGTTTGTTGTACTCCTGTCTTACTCATGAATTTTAAGCCATCCAGGAGTTTTTCTGGATTACTCCTGGAATTCAGGTGCACTACAAGAGTAAGTTTCTGCAAAATCTTAGTGAATTAGGCCAAATATGTTCTAGTGGTAAAACCTGGAATACACAACAGATCATCTGGATACATAGGTGCATATTATCAAGGACGGCGTTAAAATTATCGCCTGTTTAGTGGCAGAAAACCGCCGCAAAAGCGGCGATAATGGGCTTGATAATATGCCCTGGAGAATTCCAATAGAAGCCCATGTTCACACCAGAACATGGACTTCTATTGGCATTCACAAGGGCATATTATCAAGCCCATTATCGCCGCTTTAGCGGCAGTTTTATGCTGCTAAACCGGCGGTAATTTTTAACGACGTCCTTGATAATATGCCCCGAAGTTAGTAGTTTATCTCTAAAGACTACTTTTTATTTTGCCAAGAAAGTGGTCAGCCATTCTAAACATGATGTTTTAACTCAGCCTTTTATCACTCTGGAGGTCCATAAGACAAGTTCCATTATGTAATAACTGCTAACTGTTTAGGAGCCTAAGATTGTAGGGTCTGCTATGTAGGCACATGGACAAAATGCCAGGGACAGGCGAAGACCCATCAGGTGCTCTTTGACACCCCAAATCACAGTAGGAGCAAGTGAACTTTGAACCCAATGACATTACAAGAAGGATGTCATGACCTTTGATGCTCATAACATCACAGGAAATTATATCACTGACGTTTAGTAAACAATAAAGTGCAAATTAGATAAACGTCTATTTAAGATTGCACCCATAGAGTGATTAGAGTGCTACCATAATGTGCCAATAACTATGTTACGTATTGCAGGGAGAACGTCATCCCATAGAAAATTATATTTATATTCAAGGCAAAGCTAGGGCTTAAGTAATATTTACTAAGCAAAGCAAAGCCACCTTCCACATTTGTAAAGTGCAACCCCATCGCCCCAAAGCATATCCAGGTGCTCAGGGGCCGTCGGGGAGATTAAGTGAGCTATTGCCCAGAGTCATATGATGCTGAGCTGCGCTGCCACTGCCACAGGGGATCAAACCGTGAGCCCCGCGCTTGGGAGTCAGCCACTATGGTCACTACGCCACACCTCTCCCACCAGCCTTTTGTGGTTCTGCACAGCCTAGTAAATCCAGAGTAACACAAATCGCTGCCTTGCATTCCTCTGCATTGGGAATGTTATCCATGTATGGAGTGTTGCCTATGGATTTTGGCGCATTCTCAGATTTAAGAAGGGTACTAAACCTGGGAATGTGTCAAAATGCTACCCCAGCCCAAGAGAGGCATGACAAGGAGAAATATGTTCATTTCTCCTTGCTATTACCCTTTTTCTTCAGCTCACATAGAAAGAGAAAAATGCCTCTGAGGATTGTTTTTTGTGCAGGAATGTGGGCCTTCCTGCACAAAAACAATACTGCCTATAATGTGGGCACCCTTGCACCATGGCGCAAGAGTGCCTGCATTGATGTTAGGCAGCACTCAGTGCAGAGAGAGAGCAGGAATGCGCTTTATCTCAGTAAATATGGTGCATTCCTGGTCTCTCCTTTAGACACAGTGGAGCGCAGCAAGTTGTCTGGCAGTGTTGGCCAGGTCAACTGTAAGTAAATCAGGGCCCAAATGTTAATGTCTGCACTGTTTACATCAAAAGGGCAGATTTATGGATTTGGACTATGTGTGTATTTGTAAAGAGGAGAAAATGTATTTAAACCAGAGAAATTTCATAGTTAAATACACACAGGAAAATATACACAAGACAACGTTCAAAGTACACACTATGGGGCATATTTACAAGAAGGCGGTAAAAAATTATCGCCGCTTTTGCGGCCGTTTTCGGCCGATAAGCGGCGATAATGTTATCGCCTAATTAGCAAGGCCATGCTAACGCGTGAAACCTTGCTTTAGCGTCAGGATTCCTAACGCCCAGCTTTGCATCTCTAATGAGATGCAAAGTGGGCGTTCCTGACCTAACATGACAGGAGAAATGTCGCTAAGCGACATTTCTCCTATCATCAAACCCCACGCTATGAAGCATAGCGTCAGGAAAAGTAGCGATAACCCCTGTTATCGCCACTATCCTTACGCATGCTTCAGGACTGACTTAGCCATGATATCCTATGTAAGGTGGATATATATAATATAATATCTTATATGGACACAGCTGCAAGTGTCTAGCTACAGTCCCAAAGGACCAAGTACAGGCTTGATGTGCAGGCACTTCCACAACTAACCAGGACCGCCTAAATGCACACACACCACTTCAAATACCAGGTGCTTTACAGCACAGGTAGAACTAATAAATGCTTCTATCACACACATCAATAGCATCAAGCAGACTATGATGCAGAGTGTAAACCCTGCAAGAAACAAGTTGCAACCTTGTTCAGCACAAAACATGCAAAAGTTTGATTAAAAAAAAGAAAAGAAAACAAAAATAATAATAATCAATGGGCAGCCAGTTAGCAAAAAGGCAATACAATAGCATAAATGGATTAAACGTTCTTGGCGAGAAGGTGGTTACAGTGAGGACAGGGCAAATTACTGCAGGAGTTCCTGGTGCAGCTGGCAAAAGGTATGCATGTACATTGCAGGAATTCCCACCAGCTCAGAGAAAAGAAGTAGCAAGGAAAAATGGAGTTGGTCCTGCTAGCATGAACACTATGCTTCTAAGGCTATTGTACCTTCTGTTAATAAAGTGATTACTACTGCTTCTACTGCAGCACAGCCAAAAGAACCAGCAAGAACAGAGATTGATATCTACAAACTAAAGGCTGAATATGGACACATTTTGCAGGAAACTCTTTCCATAGAGAGATTGACTGTCTATAGTCTGAATCAATTGATATACATTAGTTAGGAAGCAACAAAGTGTGCATCTGATGCATATGAGAAGCTGGAAGAATTAGCAGAAGAGTGTGAGACTGACCTGTCAAAAAGAAGAGTTTATGCTAAAACTTTAGAATTAATATGACAGGCAAAGAGATTGGCCACATGCACTTAACACCCATACAGTTGCGAGGCAAAATGTTGGTAAAATATACTAAACAATGATGGGAGAATCTGAAAATATACAGGGACAAATGGAGACCAAAACCTAACCCACCCCCTTTGGGTGGCAAAGTACAAATGAAAGCGTCAAATGTGGAGAAAGACAAAAGTGCAAGTGAGTCTGAGAAAGAAATGTTTTTGACCGCCCCACCATGCACTTCTCCTTTGCGAGAAGTCCACGGAGGAGCATATGTGCAAGTTCCTAGTCAGAGGTCCGATCTTCGTGCATTTATGTTGAACTTTCAAAAGCTTACAGAAGAACCGGAAAAGTGGTGTACATAGGTGGATAGACTAGTGACAGTCTTGAAGGTGCTTTGGATTTGAATCCATTGTTTGAGATTGTTTGTGATTGCCAAAGATTTGTGGGCAGAGTGTAAAGCAGGCATAAATTGGCCCACAGAGGAGCCTTCAAAAGTGCTTCCTAAGAACACTACAGCTGTTACTGTCATGGACAAGTACAAAGAGATCAATGTGTATTTGAAGGAAAAGGTCTCCAAGAAAGAGGTGTATTGATCTAAGATTATGAGGGCTAACCAAGAGTCAAAAGAATTGGATTCTGCCTATTATGAAATGGGATATGTGGAAAGTATTATGAAGTCCAAGATCTGACAAACGAAAGCAGCGGTGTTGCGTCAGCTTTCATTCTGGGTTTGGATCTAGAGCTTGGTTCTCATCTTCAGCAAAGTGCAGTGTTGGCAGGCTAAGAGCACAGATGAGATTGTAAAGTGTGCAGTGCATTCCAGTGACTGTTTTGATGCAAAGCAGTGGAGGTTGAAGGAGAAGCTTTTGACTGCTCAAACTTAGCATTTCCAGAAAGGTGGTAAGAGTCAGGTGATGGAATAGGGTTTAATAGTACTGTTAATGGTGCAGATCTGAACATACAGGGATTAAGCGTCCAGGGAAATGATATGCTGAATTGTGTTCTGTTGGGTAGAAGTTGGGAAATTGGGAGCAATTTGAATGGAATGAAGGCAAAGATTAATGTGTTGAAAGAGACTACTGCTTGTCATTTTTGCAGGACTCTTGGACTCGGCTAACGGGAGCGTAGACAGAATCTAGACCGAAATCAGAATGAATGTGTTCCACAAATCAAATCAGTTAAGACTAAGTGGGCCACAGATTCCTTAGTCAGGGGTCTCAGCCCAATTGCCTTATGTCAAAAAAGATGCAGAGTCCGAGGCAGTTCAATTCGATTGTGCCCATAGTTTATGTGATGCAGAAGAATATGATAAACAAGATGCCAGATTTTTAACAGAATCCATTTTTGAATATTGATTCCACACTATTTCCAGAGTCTGCAATTAATTTAAAATGATGGTGCCGATTGGGACGGAGGATTGCATGCTTGGTGCAGTCTTAGAGGTAGAGCACATTGGCCTCCTGTAAGTGATGAGGTAAATGTATCATTTTTGATCCATACAGGTGCTACCACTCTATAGTTTGTACGATGGAGGTTCCAAACCTACCACACTCAGGAAGTCCAAGTTGCTAGTAACAGCAATATGCAAATAGTTAATCAGATCTCAGCTAATGTTCCTGTAAATACTGGCCCACCCAAAGATGCTGAGGAGTACATAATTTGTAATAGAAGTCCTGTAGACCTATTAGGTAGGGACCTTTTTTGCAAGATGAGCTGCTTGATATATTGCACACTGGATGCGGTAGAATTTCAAATGCAGGACAAGGATTCCGAACATTAAATTTAGTCCTTATTTTCCCAGTCCTCACAAAATATGATGTGCCTGCTGATTAAAGATATATATTAAAAGACGAGGTATAGGATTTAACTGAAAAGGAGATAGGACTGATTAAAAGTGCAGTGCCAGTGAAAATTATAGTAAAATCTAATGCAGTTTACCCTCAGATTCCTCATTTCAAGCTTACTCACAAAGCAGATGATGGAATTAAACCTGTGACTGAACATCATTTAGAACAGGGCATCCTGAGAGAGATGGTTGGTAGTCCTTGCAACCCTCCTGTGAAGAGAATTAAACAAATGAGTGGAAAATGGAGGGTGGAGCAAGATCTGAGAAAATGCAGTAAAATGTTACTTCCTTCTTTTTTTTTTTTTTTTTGTATTCCTCATATACCAAGGTGGGCATTCCAGATGGGGAAACCCGCCCCCTCTCCTCTTCCCGCGTTATTCCAATCTCGATGTTTAGGGGTCTGAGGAGAGATGGGAAGGAAATACCCCTCTAGTAGCAACTGTTTTCTTATTCCACTCCATTCCATTCAGGCCATTTGACCCAATGTTTTGAAGGCAAAGAACCAACAGTGCCCAGGTGAAAATCATTGGAATATGCTCATCTGTTCCGCCATGCCACAAGGGCCGCCCAGATCTTATCTTGGCTGGTACTATCACAGGCCATATCAAATTCACTTATATATATAAGGTACTTCAGACAATCTGCAAAATTTGGGGCATTTTCACTCTTCCAGGCTTTACATAATTCTCGTCATGCTAGGATGATAACATAAAAGATAAATTTAGAAGCCAGATCATTCTGTTCAGCGTGCGATGTTACTCCAAACATGATCATCCTAGTGGTCACTACTAATTGTCTGCCTAAAACCTCAGCCAGGAACCCTTGTACTTTAAGCCAGTAATTTGTTAACATTGGGCACTCTACAAACATGTGCAAATCGTCTGCGGCTAACAGTTTACATCACGGGCAATAGTAATCTAAACTAGTTATTTTGACTAATTTTTTAGGTGAGATGTATACTCTATACAATGTAAAAAGGTGATTTCTTTTTAAAGGGGCAGACTTAACCACCGTATAAAGCATTGCAAAGGAGTCCACCCACAGATCTCGCAGATTAACGTCTGTACCAATAACATTGCCCCACAGCTTTTGGAGTTCAGGCTCGGTTACATCCTCCACCTCTATCAAGGCCCAATACCAGTAAGAAAGTTCTTTTGGCCATCTGCCCTTTTTATTAACCAGATCAAACTTTGGGTTTGGGATGTTAATATTCCATGGAATGGTGGCCCACCACCCCGAAAGCTGATAATATTTAAATCTGGTAAGTGTTCCCCCGGTCAAACTCGAAAGAGTATTCCAATCCAGGAGCTCCGAATCTCTCTGTAAATCCCTCCAGAATACTAATCCTGCTGTTTTAAGTGGGGATGAAAGGGTGTCTTTAAGGCAGTCCGGCGTCCCTGGTGAGTCCCATATTGGGGCATTAAGGGCATAATAGGGGATGCCCAATCTTTTCCTAATAAACATCCAATTTTTTAAAGCCGTATTTAGAATTTTTAGTCTCACCCTCTTGTAGTATTTTGGATCTCCAAATTTGAACAGAAAATATTCCTGTCCTTGTGGGATACCATGGAGAAGTGCCTGAAACAGAAGGCCCAAAGAGGAGGCATCTATCTTATCAGCCAGGAGTCTGAAGTTTTTAAAATGAAAGGAGTGGCAATATATAAGTAAATCAGGTAAAGCTAACCCACCCATTTTCAGGGTTCTCCTCATTTTCTTCCAAGAAATTCTTGAAGTCTTCGAATTCCAAATGAAGGAGCCTATTTTCCCCTGAAGTTTGGCTAAATCTGATGAGTTAAACATTAGTGGAATGGAATTGAATAGGAAGGTGATTTTGGGTAATATAATCATTTTAATTAGATTTACTCTCCCAAATATGTTCAGCTGGAGGCCTGACCACCGTAATAGAAGGTTACACACCTCCTTATGGACTCTACTAAGATTTACTTTCGCTATCTCCATAATATCTTGAGCTAAATGAATGCCCAGATATCTCATGCGGAGTTTTACATCAGGAGCTGCCACCCCCTGATTCCATTGCATGATCTCGGTCTTTTCCCTATTGATCTTATATCCCGAGATCTTCCCAAAAGATTCTGCCTGAGCGAATAGCCTAGGAATGGCTTCTGCCGGATTAGATGTGAACAATAAAAGATCATCAGCATATAAGGCCAATTTTAACGTAAAGTCTGCTATATTGAAAGGTTTAATTGCCTGGTCGCCTCTCAGCTGACAAGCAAAAGGCTCGATATAGAGATTGAACAACAGGGGAGAGAGGGGGCACCCCTGTCTTGTTCCACGTAAAATATGAACCCAATCCGTAAGTGACCCATTTATCAGAATTTTTGCCCTGGGAGAAAGATAAAGTGATCTAACTGCTGTTACATAATTTTCCGGGATTCCAAACCTGGACAGAGCCAACCATAAGTATGACCAATTCACTTGGTCAAAGGCCTTGGCAGCATCGATTGCCACAATAGTCAGGGGAGATTTTTTATCTGTAGCAACATCTATAGCAGCGATGACCTGGAATGTTAGTTCGTTTAGCTGCCTACCGGGGATAAAACCTCTCTGGTCTCCATGTACTATAGATTTTATAACTTTAGCCATTCTTGCCGCCAGGACCCCTGCAAAAATCTTATAGTCTACGTTCAATAATGAGATTGGCCTATATGACTCAACCCTTGCAGGGTCCTTATCGGGTTTTAAGATCAGCGTGACTGTTGCCTCTGACCAGGTTTGTGGAATTGCCTCACCCAATATCAGTATCTTATTAAACAGTGTAGTGAGGATCGGGGCAACTTTATCCAATCCCAGATGGTAGATCTCTACAGGGAGTCCATCCGGACCCGCTGCTTTCCCTTTTTTCATTTTTTTAATCTGAGTACAGACTTCGCCCTCTTGTATTTCAGAGCTCAGATATCTTCTGTCAGCCTCTGATAGTTGTGGTAGTTCGAGCTGATTTAACCATTGCTCGGCATCGTGTATTGAGGAGCCGCTCTCTTCTGTATATAGGTCCTGCATAAACCGTTTTGCCTCCCCGGAGATTACACCATTGTCATGGGAGATGGCCCCAGTGTCACCTATGGTTAACCCCTTAATCACATTCCTAGCCCGATCTGATCTAGCCTTCCAGGCGAGTAATCGGCCACATTTCTCCCCATACGAAAAGTTTTGTAAATTACTAGCGTCCCATCTGTCTTTGACTATTTTGTCCATCCTAGCCTGATATTCAGCTTTCAGAGCATCAAATTCATTCTGTATAGTGGCTAGATTAGGCTGGAGGTCTAGTAAAGCCTTCTGCAGCTGTTGTTCTTTTAGTTTAATTTTTGTGAGGTGATCTTCTTCCTCTCTTCTTCGTAGCTTATTTCTCCTAATCATAAAGGAGGTTAAATACCCTCTCAACCACGCCTTAAAGGTTTCCCAGACCAATTGATCTGTTGCAGTGCCACTATTTGTCTTAAAAAACTCAGCGACTTCGGCCACCAACTCCATTCTCATTTCCTCTTTTGAAAGTATTGACCTGTCTAAGGTCCACCTCCTCACTTGGTCTTCTTGCCCAAGCTTAACCTTTAGCTCAACCATGGAATGGTCTGAAAGTATGGCAGGAATATAGGATACGGTGACGACCCCCGATATTAATGTTTGGTCTAACAAAAAGAAATCTATTCTAGAGTGATGTCTATATCTATGACTATAGAACGAGTACTCTCTACTGCTGCCATTTCTGACCCTCCAAATATCATGTAAATTAAAATCCTTCATAATATTTTTAAGCTCTGTTTGTGTTTTACGTGGGGGGGTGAATTTAACTCTTGAGGTACGATCCAGATCTTCATTGAGGAACAGGTGTTTCGTAATTTAAAAGACTCATTTTTAAGCTAGATAGAGCCCCTGGAGAATCAGAATTGGGACCGTAATATACTGCACAAGTGAATCGTGACCTATCTACCGCAAAGGATGCGGTCAGCCATCTACCTGAACAATCAGTTTCAGACTTCTCCACCCTAATCCCACTATTTGCTCGTACTAAAATTGCCACTCCCCTAGTATTTCCGCTCTGGTTGGAACAAAGAAGTTCCTGTATCCATCTTTGTCCCCTAAATGCTATCCTACATTCCTGTTGCTCCAGATGGGTTTCTTCTAGAAGGCATATATCTGCCTTTGATTTATTTAAAAATTCACAGATCCTAAATACTTTCCTCCTTTCCCTTAATCCATTTACATTCAGATTTACTATTTTTAATATTTTTCTAGCCAAATCCGTCATGTCGGATAAGATTCTTGGGTAAAAGGGTCATATATAGCCCATAACTTTTTACTACCGAGGAGTTGTTCCCGTGAGCCGAGGTTATATGAGGAATGTTTTTTATTTTTTTTCCACCCCCCCCCCCTTGCCCCCTCCCCCCACCCTTGAGGAACCCTCCCTTGTGAACCTTGGCGATCATATCGCCGTTTAGGAGCCCAAGTCCCATACGCGTGCTCTGCCTCTAAACATTCAAAGTGAGAGTGGGAGATAGATAACTAAACGATAATTAAGCTTTCCGTCAGCTTTCTGTAACCCCCATGTGTATATGTGCTCTTTTTTTTTTTTTTTTCTCTCTCCTCTTTTTATTTTATTATTTTTTTTTTTTCTTCTCCTTTCCCTTCTCATCCTTCCTACCTTTCTCTTCCCACATGGAGTCACAACCTTCATCACAACATTCATCCAAAAAGAGGCTATCACTGGGACTTCTTCATACCAGCCAAAAACGTCTCTACCTCCTGTGGTGAAGTGAAGTTATACGTTTTATTTCTCCAAACCACCCTCAGTGCCGCTGGAAATTTCATTGCTACCTGTCCTCCTAGACTTCTTATATCGGCCATTCGTGATCCCAGTTCCCACTGTCTCTGTGATGTGACTCTGCCTACATCGGAGCGTATAAGGTACTTGGTGGACTCTATCTGCAAGGATGTATCTGTAAGTGCCCTACTCAATATCAGCTCCTTCACTGCATAAGTCTGAAAGTTCACCAATATCCTTCTAGGCGCTTTCCTATCTGGGTGCTGTCTAAACGGATCTCTATGTGCTCGCTGTATTTCTCTCTCAATATCTAACTCAGGCATATCTTTCAATACTCCCTCTCTCAGTAATCTACATATTAGAGACTTTACATCACCGTTTTCTGCCCCCTCAGGAATTTTTATGAATCTTAAGTTGTTCCGCCTGGCATGAATCTCCAATCTTTCCATATCCATCTGTAGAGACCTGTTTTGAGCTCTTAACTCCGATATGTCCCTTTTTTGATCCTGGGAAGCTTGGGTAAGAACAGCAACCTCCCCCTCCAAGGCCTCTGTACGGGAGCAAATATCATCTAATTTACTCTCCAAGTTAGAACATTTCTCATTGATCTCTCTCTGATTAGCCTCCGAGATTTCAAATCTGGGCAATAGTTTTGAGAGAAGATCTTCCCGTAAGGACTGAAGGAGCAGCTCGAGCTGGGATTGACTGGTACCTTCTTCCGCACCATGGGTCTCTCGGACAGATGATGATGGAATATCCGATGCTAGGCTGGCCCCTAGCATTATACTTGAACCCTCTACTGCTGTGGACGGAGACTCTATTTCTGTCGCACCGAGGTCTGTCTCTGGGTCCGAGAGCAGTGGGGAATATCTATTTAGCTGGGTGACCTGAATACCCGGGGGCTGAGTTAGGGGCTGAGTTATGGGAGGGAGAGTCTGGTTGCCTGTCTTAGCCACCTTACTTCTACAAGCAGCAGTGTTGGAATTGGTGTTGGAATTGGTGTTTACAGGGGTCTTCAAAGCCGTCATTTTTTCCATTATCCTGAAATACGATTTAAGCGACGGGGTGGGCTTAACTGTACTCGGACAGACTTTCGATCTCTTTACCTCGCCTGCCTTGCTCTTTTCACTCTTTTGACTCTTTTTCTGACGAGGAATAATAGGGATAGGGATAGGTCTCCCCGAGTGGGGGTTTAACAAGTCCTTCTCGGGTTGAGAACGAAGTGAGTATCTATTTCTTGCTTCCAGTGGAGCTACTCGGGGGAGAGGTGGCTGTTTTTGTATATTGCCTGTACAGCCTCCTTCCCCAACCTCATCCGCTGTCCCTCCCAAGTACGGTATATGCTCCACGAAATGCTCTTTGGGGGAGATCAATTGGGACTGATCTGTCGACAAGTCCATTCCTCTACCTCCCTGATTTCTCTCTCTCACCCCTCCAGACCTCCTCCTGGGCCTATTAGGCACATCAGACACAAAAATTTTACCTCCTCGGAAGTCTCCTCTCCCCTCTCTGAAGACGGCTATCTCCTCCCCCCTCCACACCGACCTTGATTCTGTTGTCTGTAATCCCAGCTCCAATCCAGCGCTAGGTTCGAAACAGCTTACAGCGCCGCACCGAAACCGAAAATCGATCCTTCTCACAGCTGCACGAGCTCTACCCCAGAGCCTTGCCCCTCGTCTGCTACAGACACCGGCTCCTGGGCTTGCTGCAAACCAGTCCTCTTTTGCTGGCAACGGCCGGATCTCAACGCCCATCGACAGCTCCTCCTTGATCCTCCGATCTCCGGTCTCCAGGCTCCAAGCTCAGCGGCGAAACAGCCAGGGAAAAGTTAGAGGCGTCGCGGAAGTTTTTCGGAGAAAGAAAAAAAAAAGAAACCAAAGTAAGCACATAGTTCTGCTTTATTTTTTTTAGTGTGAAAAGCTCCGTACTCTCACCGCATCGCTACGCTTTACGCGGTCCGGGACAGCGCTCCTGCAGCCGGCGTCAGCCCGCCGCCATGTTCCTTGATGGTTTCTCGCAATATTCTCAAATGTTACTTCCTTCTTGTGCTGTGGCACAGAACACTGCGGTGATTATATTTCTGTGGCGGCAGAATGGTGCACAGTCATTGACTTGTGTTCCTATCTATTTATCTGCATAAAGACAGTCAGTACCTTTTCTAGTTCAGATTCCTCGATAAAGTACTTGTTTTGGTATGAGAAAAGCTACTCACGCTTAGGTGAGGTACTAAAAAAAAAAGTTGGAGAGTCCGCAGCTGCCCTGTAACTCCGTGTTGGTGCAGTTCATCGACAACCTGATGGTTGAGTCTGATTTTCAAGTTGGATACAAGTGTACTCTTGAACCATCTTGCTGAAAATGGTCATAAAGTGTCCCCCACAATAATGCAATACTGTATGAGAGAGGTAATCTATTTGGGTCATCATATTGAGAAAGGGGCAAGAAAAGTGTCCAGAGAACATGTTTTTGCAATCCTGATAATGAATTCACCAAGCACACAAAGAGAAAAGAGAATGTCACTGGGAATAGTTGGCCACTATAGGCAGTGGATTCCAAACTTCTCTCTTATTGAAAAGCCTTTACTAAGGCTTACTCACAGCGATATATTTCAGATCCAGCGCCGTTTAATGACAAATGAATGACTGACATCCTAGAGCTCACAGACAAACTCTGTAGTGCAGCTTTGGAAGCTATCTTTTTATCGCAACAACCTAATTTTCTCTATCTTGAACCACCTTTTTGGTGATGCATGCAGTTGACCTGGACTACTTCTTGGCTGAACTCATTTTAGCCTCATATTTCCTTTTTACCCGTGCTCATGGACTTGCCCTTAGAGGACCTTAAAATTGATTCCTTTACCCCTGTTCTTTAAATCTTTAGATGCTGTTAGAAAGGACTGAACTATCCTTCTGTCTGTAACGGTGGTAGAAGTCTGTAAGCACTGATCTGATGTTTGTTTTAAACCATCCACTTTGGATTTGAAACTCGGATTAAATGTGTAGTCTAATGCTATATGCCTTAATATTCTTGACTGAGATGCTTAAGAAATCTCAGTCTATATCGATTTTGGAACAATAATACAATAAGTAAGCTATTTAGATTTGCCTGGGTCTATTATTGTGTCCTGGTGTTCTTTATTAGAAATGGAGTTAAATTATTCTTTTGATCTAAATATGATGTAAGGAGAATCAGCAATTATTTCAGAATATCAAGTTCTGCTTCTTTTATTCTGTGTTGCAATTCCAGAGCTTCTGGTGTGTATCATTTTAGTGAGACTTAACTGCTTCAGAGCATTGAGCTTCCCCATTGCAATACTTCATTTTTACAGTATGATTCTGAGAGTTGTGTATTTGAACCTTATTTCAAACTTGTATGTTAGTCACCAATTAATGGGTGGCTAACGTGTTTTAGACACCCTAATTACCCCCTCCACCGCTTTTGACATAGTAGGATCCTTCAGAGGACCATTCACGTATATGTGGTGAGCAGCAGCGGTCCGTTGAGGGTGTTCCATGGGGCGGAAAGGCGGGGTGGGGGAGGCGTTACTAAACACCGGAACATGGATAATTGGAGGTAAGTAAACAATTAAATAAATAAAACGAATTTTATAGCGCGCCCTGCATCACAAAATGTGGTGCAGCGCGCGCTACGAAATTCATTTTATTTATTTAATTGTTTACTTACCTCCAATTATTCATATTCCGGTTTTTAGTATCCCCCGCCCCGCCTTTCCGCCCCACGGAACTCCCTCCACGGACCGCTGGTGGTGGTGAGGGTGATGCAGTGATCCTTCTAGCTGCAGGGGGCCCCGTACAGTTAGAGAGACAGATGACGTAGTGAATTGAAAGTTAAACCTAACAATAATATACTGCTTACGCTGGAACACGCTCAATGCTGGAGGAAATGCTGCCTTGGTTTTATTAGTCCACTCAACGGCATTTGACACAGACAATCGCTTTCTACTCATTGTCCGTCTCTTCTCCATCGGAATCAGGGATAGAGGTCTCACTCTTCAGACATCTTTTCTTGTGGATCGAGAGCAAGTTGTGACCTTAGAGGGTTTAACATCACCCTCTTTTTCTTTGCCATGCGGATTTCTGCAGGGCTCATCATTGAGCCGAACTCTTTTTGATCTATATGCTATTCCAATGGCAAATTAATCAAATCATTTGGGTTCTCATTGGTTTCTTATGCCGATGACACCCAGATTGTGGTGTCAGTAAAAAGCAGCCCAGAGGCTACCGTCACTAGACTCCATAATTGCTTGGTTCACACCGGATGATGGCTGGGTGATAATTGCTTGAAATTTCAAGCGGCTAAAACCAAGGTGCTGCTATTTGGCACTTCTTTTTTATCTCCGAGCTGATGGACCCAGGGACTTGGCAGTCTGCTCAGTCCAGTTACGAAAGTGAAAAACCTGGGGTTGCTGTTTGACAGTATGTTATTTTTCGAAGGTCAGATTAATTCTATCGCCTCTTCCTCTTTTTTCATGCTTAAGTTACTTAGGAATGTCTTTCCTTTTATCCAGTGGGACCTTCACAAAACTGTGGTCTCTGTTCTGAGAACTTCTTAATTGGACTACTGTGGTGCACTGTTTATAAATATACAGAAAAGGTTCTAAAGCAAATTACAGATTCTTCAGACCACAGCTCCACGTCTGTTCCTGGAAATCCCCAGACACAAGTCTGTTTTGCAGGCGTTGGCTCTGCTCCAATGGCTTCCTGCCAAGATCAAGAAGCGCATAGACTTTAAGGCCCTATTAATTACTTTCAAAGCCTTGCATAAGTCTGGACCTGAATTTCTAACACAGCGCTTTCTGTGCTATATACCATCCCGACCTCCTTGTTATTGCTTTAACTTTGATCTAGTTGTTCCCAAATTCAAAATATCTAATTGAGGTGGCATAGGCTTTGTGATTTATGAATCTAAGTAGTGCAACTCTATGCCCCTCATTCTCAAAAAGAAGTCTGAGTTGCTGGCCTTCAGAAAAGCCCTATAGACTTGGGGGCAGATTTACAAGCCCCTTGTGTCACTTTTACACCGTCGTTGCGTCACTTTTGTGACGCAGCGGCAGCGTAAAAGTTGCGGCCCATTTACAACGTGACGCATCTAGGGAGATGCGTCACGTTGTGAAGCCCTGCGCCACATTAAACCTGCGTCAGGTTTAATGTATGCAGGGTAGGCGTTCCGTCGCAGGAAACCCCGTAAAAGTGATGCAGTGAAATCTACAAGACTTCACTGAGTCACTTTTACGTCCATGCTGCGTCAAAACCCTGTGCCTGCTTGAAGCAGGCGTAAGGAGTGACGCAGCATGTTAGGCATAGGGCGCCCCTGAGCATTGCTGGAGTTGCGTCGTGCTTGCACGACTCCAGCAATGCGTGACTTTTCCGTCAACAGATGCATCAGAATTTCTGACGCATCTGTCAATCCTTGCGCCATGGTGCGCCATATTGTAAATACGGCGCATCCACGGTGACGCAAGGATTTGGCATGTTGGCGCAGGGAAAGTGACGCATCTCTACAGATGCATCACTTTCTTGTAAATCTGCCCCTTGGGCTTTTAATCAGCAACATTCTGTATCTAGTCACTTTCCTTTCTGCTGTGCTGCTTTCCCTTATTTGAGCCAGCAGCTAAGCACCCAAGGGTAGTAGAGCGCTTTATAAATGTTATTTTCATTTCATTGTCCTTGACAATTACTATGTGGATGAGGTGGCAAAGTTTTGGTCTCTTGACTTTGCTACCATTCACTCAGGTGAGGAAAACCAATGTGAAATTGATAATACAAATGAAAATGCAACGGAAAAAGCACAATGCTTTCTGTTGACTTCAGTTTAGCCATTAAGTAAATTCAAAGAGTTGCCGGACGATGCACTAGAAGATGAAAAAAAGAAATGGGGAAGTAAAAAATTGTATTAAAATGAAAAATACATTTTGGTAACAGCTGAGTGACAATTTATTTTGCCTGATGCAATGTTGTCTCCCATGTGCAGACTGATCCATGGACTGTCTCACATTGATCGAGATGCCATGTTAAGAATGTTTGGTAAGTACTGGCCCAACCCAAAATTTAGGTCAGTTGCTGAGAACGTGTACCAAAATTATATTGCTTGCCAGCAGAACGGTCTTTAATAAATAAAGAAAAAATAATTATTTTTTGCGTTTCGCAATGTATTTATGCTCCATTTAGCCTTATTTACCATCTGCTGAATTCCCCCAAAAAACTGAAACTGACTATTTATGACAACACGACCTGAGTGCCTGATTTCAAAATGGTGGGTGTAATGCTTTCTACTCAATTCGCGCATGTAAACTGCCCGTAACTGCTTTTCTTCGTTGGGGTTTTTTGTTTTTTTATCTTCTTTATTGGCACTCACCACATATTTCTTTTTGCAAGCTTCGGCACCACTTCCTTTCCAATCCTTATTGCCAACTATACGACAACGACCTCTTACATCAGCTGTGGCATTGTTCTTCTTCTGTTTTATCAGAGAGTTGCGACAGTGCTGGCCGATTCTTCATACTTCGCACACACATGTCTTCCTTCTCGTCACCATTGTAACGGGCGC
Organism: Triturus cristatus; assembly: GCF_964204655.1. Taxonomy (NCBI): domain Eukaryota; kingdom Metazoa; phylum Chordata; class Amphibia; order Caudata; family Salamandridae; genus Triturus; species Triturus cristatus. The sequence goes on from NC_140589.1 coordinate 325,045,459, forward strand.
AGCAATTACCAGAAATGTAAGTAAGAAGTTGAAATCTTATTTATTATTGTAGGTAGTCAGTACAATAGCTTTCCTGCGTTTCCTCCTCCAACTGTACTGTAAACCCTTGAACCAACCTCCCCCTTCCACCCTGGAACATCCCCCTTCCATTATTCTACATAGCATCACAGTACCACTTGCTAATACATCACATCATCACGAGAACAATCCAGGAAAGAGGACTTTTATGGCCAGGAGCCACCTAGGGGGCATATTTACAAGCTGGCGATAAAACATTATCGCCGCTTTTGCGGCCTTTTTCGGCCGAAAAGCGGCGATGATTTTATCGCCTAATTAGCAAGGCCACGCTAACGCGTGAAACCTTGCTTTAGCGTGGGGATTCCTAACGCCCAGCTTTGCATCTCTAATGAGATGCAAAGTGGGCGTTCCTACCCTGACATGACTGGAGAAATGTCACTAAGCGACATTTCTCCTATCATCAAGCCCCACGCTATGAAGCATAGCGGCAGGAAAAGTAGCGATAACCCCTGTTATCGCTACTTTCCTTACGCCTGCTTCAGGACTGACTTAGCCATGATATCCTATGGAAGGTGGATATCATGGCTTAGTATGCCTTTCCCTATCAGCAAGCTATCGACAAACTTTGTGAGATTATTGCTGGATTTCCAGCGATAATCTCACATTTGGCAGTTAGCGCTTGGAATTTTATCGCTTTTGAGATAAGCATTGCTAATAGCACGTATCTCAGCGATAAAAATCCACGCTAGCCGGCGATAATTATCCTAGCGCTAAGTGTGCTTAGCGATAATTGTCGCTGGTTGTTGCTGATATGCCCCTAGGTGAGTCTAAAGGTCCTTTTTCCTGGATTCAGGTTTATTTGTTGAAATGCCTGTTCCTAATGGTCTTAGTTGGAAACTTGTGGTTGATTGTTTACTTTTCAGGTGAGTGGAAGCCTATTCAACCAGGCGAGCATACAGCATGACAGTGGCCAAATTATTGATGAACGACTGTATCCCTAAATTCAGTTTGGCCTTCTTTAGAATCAGATAAAGAAACTAATTATAAGAATGAGTTGTGCATAGCCTTACAAATTGAACAGGAATTCCATTGTACCTACAGAACAGAAGATTCAGGAGTTGCTGAAAGCGATAATGACACCCTAAAATCAAAGGGGAAAATTCCAATAGAAGCCCATGTTCACACCATAACATGGGCTTCTATTGGAATTCTCAAGGGCATATTATCAAGCCCATTATCGCCGCTTTAGCGGCAGTTTTCTGCCGCTAAACCGGCAATAATTTTAACGCCATCCTTGATAATATGCCCCAAAGATGGCAAAAGTGTGTGCCATGACATACTTGAAATGGGCTGACACACTTCCACTTGTGCTTACGATTATGAGATGCACACCAGACAAGAAGACAGGACTCTCTCCACAAGAGGTCTATATGGGCAGAGCAAAACATATCTCTTGCATCCCATCAGCTGCACTTATGTCTAGAAGTCATAACATTGTACTGGACTGCTGCAAAAATCTGGCTGAGTTGTGCGCTCTCTCTTGTTAGGTAAATTTGGCAACACCATAAGCACAAGAAGAATTGTGCCACACACTCCAGCCTTGAGATTGGGTGTTGATGAAGAAATACATCTGAAAGAAAGGCCTGGAACAACAGTGAAAGGTTAATTTCCATGTGATACTTGTGATGAATACTACTGGTAATTGTGGACTTCCAGAGGAAAACAGTTTGTTGTGATAAGCAAGAATCAATCTGTCACAAATGGAATCCAGTGACAAGTGAAGATGAAGCTACAGCAGTTGTCATAAGCGAGTCTGAAGCTAAGAATGAACGTCATGGAGATAAGTGACCTGAACCTGTGAGAAAGAGAAAAAGAGTGCAAAAGAAAGGCCAGAGACCATACACAATTAGAGAAGAGACTGACCCAGAAGAAGAAGACACTGATCACAGTGAAGGTGAACCACCAGTAGATAAAAGATGAACAAGAGTGGGAGTGCCCAACAGAAAGTATTCAGCTCAGGAATGGTCATACTTCTGAGATACTGAATCAGAGGAAGATGGTGTAGAATTCTAGAACCTAATTGGCTGACCATTTATTTTTGAAGAAGAGCTACCATGGATACAATAAAATAAATTGAAAAAGGGCAATACTGATTTTTTGAGATTGGATTGTTCTTTTTTGAAGGCTTGAATTTTACAGAACAATATGTTACAAAGCTGGAGACTGTTTTGCTTTGCACCTTAGGTATCCATACAAATATTCAAGGGTCTCTATGAACTTCGAACTTTTAACATATGGACTGAGTCACTGAATTATTGATTTTTTTAAAAAAGAGTTGTTCCTGTTAGTTATTATTGCATCTATTTTCATTTTGTAACTTTACAAAATAGTGGTCAGATTTTTATTTGTGTTTTTACATAGTGATAGTTTCTTAAGCAAATATCTAGAACATTTGTATTCAGATGTATTGATTACATAGAAAAAATGCGGGCAGGTAACTGCTAAAGTTGCACGTTTCTCCCAACTTCTCAGAGGAGTTTTTCTAACTCCAACTTCCCCTATGTATTCCCTTTCATGTAATGTTTTCACAAACTACAAATTGATTTTGGAAGCTCTTCCTGAAACTTGAATGGTTTAAAATCTTTTCCTAAGCACTTCAGGTCAAATATGTACACTAACTCGAAAATTGAAACTAATAATAATGTGTTTGTCTGTAATTGAGTGATATGCAGCATTAATTCATTAAAAGGAATAATGCGAGAACGTGAACATTAGTAGAAATCGGAAAGAGTCAAGAGACATTGCGTTAGAAGAAAAAGCTGAAGGGAAATTAAGACATTTAAGAAGGACTCCTAGACTGAGAGTGGCAAAACAACAGTTGATGGACAGAATGCAGAACAATTTCATACATTCACCCCAGTACAGATATCTGGGCCTAAATCCATCATTTTTTTGCTCACCACGCCATTCCAGTTTGAACCCAGCCATATGCAAATCAGTCATGATCCTGTGCCTCATGGGAACAGTCCAGCCCGAACTGCCAAGCCAGGTCCTCCCTGGACTGGAAACAAGCATCCTAGGACCGGTTTCGGGGTTTCACCCCTCTTCTGCCAGGATAGCTTGATTCCAGTGTCATGGAGAGCACGGGACCCACGTCTGGGCATACCCGTCCCACTCGGGGTAAAAAATGCAAAAACAACAGTTGATGGTGATGCAGCGCAAAAGGCAACATTTACATACTCTCCTTATGTCACAGATTCGTAAACACAACAACTCATCCATACACTCAATCATTGGTGGGGCCCATAACACCAACACACACTCGTCTCATTCGAATCCGTGCATAGGAGAAAAAGCGCTGGACATGTGGGTATCTTATTACCTATATATACATGTTAAACACGTGCGCCTACAGAGTCCTGACCTTAACATCAAGGCACTCCACCACTTGGTCGATGGACCAATTAGTTGGACTGGTTGATGGTGAATTAGAACCAGCTAAAACACAATTAAAGCCTAGGAAACATTTGTTTATTTTCTGTAATCAATTAAAGAACCACAAACTCATGTGTTATTGATCAATTTTTTTTGTTTATCTAATTATAATTTTCTCTGCATTAGCATTTACACACTACATTTCATGGTATAAATTGAGTTTATTTTCAAAGAGAAATCGGACATTTGGTAAATAAGTATAGATTTAGAAAGCGCATTTAATAATTACCAATCAGCAAGCATCGGCAACTTTCTGAGTAAAACAAGGAGCTATCCGCATTCTCTGGTATAATATCCGGGATAACTGTCCGTCCCACAGCAAAGATCAAATCATCAGACGAAATAACTTCCCGAAAATCAAAGAAACCCAAGGCAAACCATGAAAATCTTCACCAGCTCAATGCAGACCCAACGCCATGAAAGATCAGCTCGATGACCACCCCCTTTCGCAGATGAAGATCTTATATACCCTTTTTCCCTATTATTTCATGCTAACGTGCAACAATTTAGGGGTAGAGAAATGTTCTGATTGGACAGTTCAGGGTTATCTGTGAGTTTTTCTAAAGTTTCCCAGGGTAAACTGGTTTTCCATGAGACTTGGCATAGGAAGGCTTAATTTGTATAATTTCCTTTTTCCTCCCAGGCGAAAGTTGCAAATGTAACATTTAGAATGAGAGAAGACATTTCTCCACAGGTTCTGAATTGTCCCTTCCGCTGTTCTCACAGTCTCATCAGTTGGCAGACAAACACGTTCATCCTTGACAAGGAACACGGTGTCACAGATCTGAGGTCATTTGGAGATCTCCATAGCCATCCGATTCTGCGCAGAAACCATCGCGCTCCCATGGTGGCGGTCTTGGTAGAGACTCCATCTTGGGTGCTGCAGCCTAGTAGGCCCGAATGCCAACTTAAGCAAAAACAGAAATAACAGTAATTAAAATATAGAAATGGAGATTCTAATGTTTAATCCCACTCTAATCCCAATATATATTAGTATTTCCCTAGCTGTAGAAACATTTAAAGCGATAATACTCACCATTTTGTAATCCTTAAAGCACAAACAATCACAAAGCAACATAAATCATGCAATATTTCTATTTCACCACACTCTAAGGTTAGTTTGCATACCATAATTAATTAATTAATTATTCTGCCATGCAATTAGCATTTAAGTCCCACCTGTATCTCGTGTTTATCAAGGTGTAAAAGTTGATTAGTACATTTCACTGCAAACAAGTTAGTACAAGTTAGATTTAGAATGGTTACGTAATTAATTTCGTGTAATTTAGAGGAGGTATACAACATTTTGTTTTACCTGCTCCATCAATGGACAGAATGCAGAACAATGTCATACATTCACCCCAGAGCTGGAGGAGAAAACCAAACTTAGGGAGCTTACTCTCAAATATAAAAGGGTGATTAAAGAAACAAAAACAGCATAATTTTTTCAGAGGTTAAGGTCGGTCATCAAGGCCCTGAGTGAACTCTTCAATACAGTTAGCACCCTTATGTCTCCTCCTGTTGCAGGGATTCTGCTCATGTACAGAACTATGCGCAGGAAACCAGGACCTCAGTGAATTGTGGTGTACCAAAAAACTCACCTCAGTACCCAGAACCCCTACCCGACCAACATCAGTGTCCCATTCGTTATCCGTATTCTCTCAGAGGTCCCAATGTATAGACAAACCAGAACAAGCGACTTAGAGTACTCTCAGGAATGGTGGGAATCAGAAATACCTGTTTGTTATTATTCTCATATCAGTCCACAACAAGAGTAATCAGAGACACGGTAAAGTTTAAAAGGTTTATTTTATAAACTACGTGTCCTAAGATGCAGTACTTTGGCTAACATAGGCAGACAAATGATTATAATTAAAACCATCAGCATTGTTACAATACCATAGAAAATGAAAGGAGAAATCATAGTATAAATGACAGTGGAATGCAGCCACCTTCCTTTCGCTAGTAAACTAATATTATTAGGCTAATCGAAGGTCTCTAGGCTTGAATGGGGAACCCCATACCGTAAAGATCAGCTTAGGTGAATCACATCACAGGATCAGCTTTGCTCTGCGCCTGGAAATGTTCTTATCCAGAATGTGTTTCTAACGCATGCAAAATGTAATATTAAAGGCTCTCGACATTCAGGTATTTGTAGCTGTGTGCATATTATGGCTAGAGAGTGGGCCGATCAACCTGAACTCAAAAACATACATTGTCTGGCGGCTCAGAGTGTTTTGCACACAATGTTCAGACCAAGGTCGCAGTGCACGTCTAGGGATGTGAACAACAGACAGTTCTCATGTGAAGAAAAGGCAAGCAAGCAGTTTTCAAATAATAACATGTCTCTGCAGTGTCGTGTGCAAAAGCAGCAAAAGTGCCAAGATGGCTTTCTAAAATCTAACGCACTTATGCTAACATAGCTATGTATGCATCTAAATCACTACCTTCACTACACTCCAACGTGGCAGAAGCTGGAGAACTCCCGAACCTTTTGTAATAAGGTTGCAGATTTTGTTAAAGAGAAAATGTTGACGATCCTTGAGGACTTTCGAGCATTCGCTGATGGTTCGGGTGGCTTGGGAATTCCGTCCCTCGTTTGTGAGGATGGAATAGCATAAAAACATACTACCCCCACCTGTTTGGCCAGATTCTCTCCACTACCTCCGTTTAAGATCAAATTCCTGCCAGCTGGCAATACTTTGGGCTCTATGGACGATCTATGTCCACCTAGGATCCTCCAATTGGTTCCGGACCTTATGGTTGAGGCTATGTAGAAGAACAATGCTCAGATCCTGGAGACCGGGATATGTCCACAGGTATGGAAGGAGGCAATTGTCATCCCTCTAAAGAAGTCTGATGATGACCCCGCTGACCTGAAAAATCTGCGGCAGATCTCTTTGTTGTTCTCTCCGGTGAAGGGCTTGGAGAACCACAGAAACCAGGAACTTGCCAAATATCTCCTTGAGAATGAACTCCTGGAGGCTTCCCAGAATGGTTTCAAGAAGTATCATAGCACCAAACTGGTGCTTATTGCTACTGTGAAGTCTATCCATAGGCAAGTAGATCAGGGAGGGGCGGAGATCCTGGTTTTGTAAGACCTGTCAGCAGCCTTTGACACCATATCTCCATCTATGTTGGTGCAAAGGCTGCGGCAGGCATGGATGAAGGAAGTGGCCCTCAAGCTGCTGGAGTCCTTTCTGTGGAATAGAATGATCACAGTTTGTTGCAGCAACTTCAGAGCAGCACCTTTTCAGCTTCCCTGTGTAGTCCCTCAAGGGCCATCCTTAAGCCCTACTCTGTTTCACTTGTATTTTGCTCCATTGACAAAACTGGACCGGTCTTCAGGTTTCCAGGTGTTGTCATATGCGTACAAAACACATATCATTGTTACCAAACCGGATGGCTGAGAGGAGGTAGTGGACAGGTTTAGGGCATGTGTGCAGAAGACTAGCAGATGGATGAGGGATAAATGGCTAAAAATGAATGGGGAAAAACATGAGATTATGGTGTTTGGAGCAAACAGCTTGATTTGGACGGATGGCTGGTGCCCAGATACCTGTGCTACCCTACCTATTTCAGCTGTGGCTGCCAAAAACAGGGGGGTGCTGTTTGATAACCCCTTGAACTTTGACTCCCAGGTTAATTGAATGGTGACTTCATGTATCTGGATGAACAGGATTCTGAAGAAGATTTTGCCTTTGCTTCCAAAGGAGCTCAGGGCATCAGTGGTCATTGTATGGATCACCTCGCGCTTAGACTACTGTAAAGCCCTGTATTCAATCAATCAACCCTTGTTGAACAAGCTCCAAGTCATCGAGAATTTGCCCGCATGCTTGGTCCCGGGAGTACAAAAAATATGCCTTAGTCAGGAAAGGCCTGAGATCCCCTCACTGGTTGCCAATAAAGAAACAAGTGTCTTTTAAAGCACTGCACTTGACTCACAAAGCCCTTCATTCTAGGGACTCGAACTATCTTATGACATTGGTATGTTCCCAGGAGAGCTTTGAGATCTGCAGGTCACCATAAGGTAGTGGTTTCACGATCCAAGAAAGTCAGATGGGGGGAACGCGTTTTATGGTGGCGGCTGCGAGGTTATCATCAAGGCGGCGATAAAAAATGATCGCTGCATTTGCAGACGTTTTCGGCCGAAAAACGGCTATAATTTTATCGCCTAATCAGCAAGGTTACGCTATTGCGTGAATCCTTGCATTATCGCCCTTTCCCCCAACGCCCATCTTTGCATCTCTAATCTCTTCCTGCCCTGACATAACTGGAGAAATGTCGCTAAGCGACATTTCTCCAATTATCAATGGGCACGCTAACCTGCAGAGTGATAAGCAAAGTAGCGATAACCTATGTTATCGCTACTTTCCTTACGCCTGCTTCAAGACTGACTTAGCCATGATATCCTATGTAAGGTGGATATCATGGCTAAGTATGCCTTTCCCTATCAGCAAACTATCGCCAAACTTTGTGAGATTATCGCTGGATTTCCAGCGATAATCTCACATTTGGCAGTTAGCGCTGGGAATTTTATCGCTTTTGAGATAAGCGTTGCGTTGCGGGGATAATTATCCTAGCGCTAAGTGCGCTTAGCGATAATTATCGCCGGTCCTTGATGATATGCCCCAAAGTCCGCTTGGGGATATTCTTTAGGGTGTCTGTCTGTCTAATGGGTTCCACTGTTCTTGTAAACAGCATCATATTGTGTATTTTGTAATGCTAACTGTATTTTGTGCTTTTATGGATTATTATCAATCCGAATAAAGTTATACTTACTTACTTACTGTTCTGTCTGTCTTCCCTCTTGCATAGCGCTTTGATGCCTTTTGGGTGTAATACTCTCTAGATATACCACAAATACAAGGGTTCGTACTAGGATGGTTGTAATATATGATGTTGTATACTTCTTATTATACCTGTCAGCCTTCCAGTGGTCTTCCCCTAAACTTTTTGCCTTCACTCCTCCTATTTTGCTGAATTTGTTTTTGTTGGCCTTAGGACTGCTAAACCGTGCTAAGGTGCTAGTACTCACTACCTAAAAAACATAGTAAAATTGGTTTATACCTAATTGGGATATTTAATTTACTTATAAATGCCTAGTAATGTGGCATACCTTGTGCCTAGGGCTGGTAAATTAAATGCTACGAGTGAGCCTTCAGCACTTTTTGTGGCATTCACTTGAGTAACCCCTTAAAAACAAGGTTCAGTCCTGCCATTGCAGCCTCATAGCACTTTTAAACTGCCAATTCGACTTGGCAAAACAACCCCCTTGCTAAGCCTAAAACTCCCTTTTTATTACATATAAGTCACCCCCATGGTAGGCCCTAGAAATCCCATAGGGCAGGGTGCATTTTAATTATAAAGTTGGACATCTACTTAAGTTTTACAGCTCCTGTTAGTGGAAAAACTCCTAAGTTAGTTTTTCACTACTGTGAGTCTTACCTCTCCCATAGGTTAACATTGACTTACCTTATCACATGTAATAATTACTAACATTTGATGGGAACAGGTAAGAAAGTCATGTTTGGTATCAGATGAACAGTAATTTAAAATGCTCTTTTACGGTAAAGTTGGATTTTAAGTCACAATTTTGAAAAGGCCACTTCTAGAAATTTTGTATTTTCCTGTCCTATTTTGGGCCTGTAGCCTGTTACTGAGTCACATGAGTAGGTGTAGTGGCAGTTGATCTTTGTGCATTTCCGCAAGACAATATTACAAAGGAGGTTCTGGGTGTTGGAAGGACGTGCCATCTCTGACTTGGTAGGGGGCAAAGCTGTCACCTACCACACTTAGACTTCAAAGTCACTGGCTGAGCATACACACAAAGGGCTTCACACTAGCATATTGTGCTCCTACAGAGACGTGAACCAGGGCAGAGAGACAGGAATTTCCAGACATCTCTGTAGGGGTAAAATCCACCTCAAAGAAGGGGCCAGGTATAAATATTGGACCCTGAGCCTCAACTCTTCAGATCACTTCTAGACCTGTGAACTTTGCCAGGAAGAAGGACTGCCCAGCTATGAAGTCTGCCCTGCTGCCCAGGCACTGCTGTGCTAAGGACTTTCCTGCTGCTGTGAGCAGCCCTGCTGAATCAAGCCTGCCTGTGTGGACCCAGAAAGCCATGAAATCTCCAAGGGACAGTTGGCTGGCCCCCTGTTCATGCTTCAAGGACATAACAGGCTCCTTCGATGTTCTACGCATCTCTGCGCAGCACGGCGCAGCTCAACACCAATGCCGCCTAGCACAATGCATCTCATTTCCTGCACCAGTACAGCACATGTCCGCGCAGCCCAGGTCCTTTGACTCTGATGCGGCTCCACCCCACCACCAGCCCAGTGTGACACATTTTGGTCTCTGCACTGACGCAGGTAGCACAACTCTTCCCAGCCCCAGGGGCTCCTTCAACAAGGACGTAGGAACCTACATCAAAAGCTCCCGTCAATGGCTTATCGGCTCTGCTGCTACGCAACACATCTCGACAAGGGACCTCTCATCGCAACTCCTCATCAACAACTCTTCAACACCAGTCCTCACATTTCGATTCAAGAATTTCCCATCTCAACACCTAGGACACAAGCTTCTTTCCCAGGAAACTGAACTCAGCACTGTATTCGGCACGCACACTATCACGGTCTAACATGACCAGATAACCGAGGTTGGATTTCCAGCGATAATCTCACATTTGGCAGTTAGCGCTTGGAATTTTATCGCTTTTGAGATAAGCGTTGCTAATAGCATGTTATCGCAGTGATAAAATTCCATGTTACCCAGCGATAATTATTCTAGCGCTAAGTGCGCTTAGGGATAATTATCGCCGGTCCTTGATGATATGCTCCTATCTTCCTGAACATATCAGGAGTAAGAGTTCACACTTGATATTCCGTAAGCAAATTAAAACTTGGCTGTTTGCAAACATGGGGGCATATCATCAAGGCGGCGATAAAACATTGTCGCCGCTTTTGCGGCCGTTTTCGGATGAAAAGTGGCGATAATTTTATCGCCTAATCAGCAAGCTCACGCTATCGCGTGAATCCTTGCATTATCGCCCTTTCCCCCAACGCCCATCTTTGCATCTCTAATGAGGAAACTGTTGCTACTTACTTGGGCTACTTCCTGAGAGATACGAGGCGATGTAGAATAATTAGGTTGAGGTTTTAAAGTGGCAGTAGTTTGTTTGTGGAATTCAGAGTAGATTTTATCAATTTTATCCACATAAAAAGTCGCCAAATCATTGCATTGTTTAGAGTTAAGACCCTGGGGCTCGGGTTGACAGGTGACACCCGAGAGTCCCTTCACCACTCCAAACAGCACCCTGGGGCAATTTTGTGATTGTAAAATAATATGGTTGGCGTAAAATAATATGGTTGGCGTGTTCAGCCCGAGCTGCATTACACATTGAGTGATAGTTGTTCAAAGCTAGTTTGTACGATGATTTTTTTTCTGGCTCATAGTTTTTCCGCCAACGTCTTTCTAAATTTTTACATTTAGTTTTTTCTGTTTTAAGTTTTTCTGAGAACCATGGAGCTGGAGGGCGATGGTGGCCCCGTTTATTCTTTTTATTGGACAGAGGAAGGCATGCATCAATGGCAGAGGTAAGTCAATTGTGGATGACCTTATCGTCTTCTAAATTAATTATTGGGGTTATAGGCATAGTGTTGTTCAAAAATAGGTTCAAGCTGTTAATATCTAGATTTTTCCAGTTTCTTTAATTTCTAGGATTGGCGAAAGAAGCTAAATGCTTCAGGCACCGTTTATGTGTAATCTTAAATTCAGCAAGAAAGTGGTAGGACCAGGAAATAGGGATAGCTTGTTTGCATGAAATGGTGGTGAGGGTAGAGAAAATTGGATCCAATAGATGTCCTGCCGTATGAGTGGGCCTGAGTTATGGAGGAAAACATTCATAGCAGCCAAGTCGGCTGAGAGAGTGGAGCTTGTAATGCATGTAACTTCATTAAAATGTAGATTCAAGTCACCTAAAATCATAAAATTGGTAGCCTCTAATAATAAGGGGACAATGAGGTCTGGGAGTGCAGCTGCCCAGGGTCCAGCAGGTCCAGGGGGGCGGTAAATTAGGGCCCCAGAAAGAGTGAAGTTGGGAGATAGCAAATGTTTGAACAGCCCGGCTTCACAATCCTTGAAATCCAGATCTTCCCATTTGCATGTATAGGCTGTTTTTATAAATTATTGCTATACCACCACCATTTGTCTGCACGTCATAATCATAATCGTCATAATCACATGTGTAGAGTGCACCTGCATGTAATCCTTTGTTGTATTAATGTGAAGTGTTAGAATTGCGAAGTATAATAACATGAAACATGATGTACTTAGGCCACTGAATAGTAACATGGAGAATTAATGTAGAAAGTGAATGTAACTAGCAGAAAACATTAACAAGAAGAGTTTGTGTTATGCAGCTGACAATTACTCATGTATTAAAATGTTTTATTATTAGTGTTGTTTACACGTAAGGAAAAATATTAATTGAATGTGCCTTATTTTCATATGCAAATTCGTAAATCTCACATGCCATATTCTTATGTTACCTGATACTGTAGGCCTGAAATGCATTTCCCTGGAAGCTCTCGCTATATAAATAACAGCTTGAATTTCATGTGTGCTGTGGAATTTGTTCTTTCTTACGTTTTGTATTGCAGGTTAAAGAAGCATTCTTGTTAGCTACAATAATGTATTTGTTTTACTAGTCAGGCAAGGAGAGAAAGTGATACATGTTATGGTTTTAATCGATAAAGGAAGGTCGCTGTGCTTCACACAGAAGAAGGCTGCCATGAGAAGAAGAACATCGTTGTACCATGGAAAGCTACCTTTAGGACAGTACCCAGAGCTGATGGTGTGACCTGCAAAGGATTTTAGGAAAAGCTACCTGCAATATTGTGTTGTTGGGAGTAGGAAAAGCACCCACTTCTCCTTCTGCCTTCAGAGAGAGAGCAACTTAGATGACCTCTGTCTCAATATCTTTATGCTATTTGACACATTAATTTGGAGAGACTTCTTAGGAAGACTTCACGTGCTGACACCTTTTATTCCTTTTCCTTATAATGCTTACATAAGAATATCCTTTTAGCATTAGTGTAACGATAGATTAATGATTTATATTCATCAGCCCGTGATGCAGGTAAATTTGGACTCAGGCTTTCTGATCCTCTGCATCCTATTTCTTAAATTGATTGTTTTGCTCATGGTACATCATCTAAACTGTATATGCAGATTTGGCTTCATGCAAATTCCGATATATTTCTAAACTCTCATCTTGAGGTGTCTTTCTGTTCAGTTATTTTTGGCTTTGTAATAAATTCACTAACCTTACATAGTTGTCTGTGGTTACTATGTGTCCAGCGAACCTTTGTTGAATTGGTCAGCAAAATAATAACAACATTTTCTCCCCTCTAAGCTTACATGCTTCCAAAAGGAACCATCGGATTGTGATTCTAGACCATAATTTATGGGCCAGGACCTTTCACTCCAGAACCTAGAGACTTATTTATGAGATCTATGTGTCACTTTTACACCATGTAAAGTGGTACATGTGTGACACAGGGTTCTCAAAAAGATTTATGAAGCCACGCATAGCCACCCTGCGTGGCCTCATAAATCACGAGTAAGACAACGCAGCACAAATCGATGCTTCGTCTTACTCTGCGCCCGGGAGGAATTCCATGAATGTTGTGATGAGTTTTTCCACACATCACCCATGGAATTTGATGCTGCCCCAGATTTATAAAGTTATGTAAACCTGTGGAAGCGGCAAATCCCTACACCTCCCGAGGTGAGGCTTAACGAGGAGAAATATATTGATTCTACTAATTTTTTCCTCTTTGCATTCTGCAGCACACATAGAAGGAGAAAACCACCTCTAAGGATTGTATTTGGGAAGGAAGGTGCCCCTTCCTGAACAAAAACCAACCTGCCTGCAATGGAGGCACCCTCGCAGCATGGTGCAAGGGTGTCTCCCTTGGTTCTAGGCTGCCAAAACGGCACCAGCGCAGACAGATAGGACAGGAAGGCACCATATTGCTTAAATATAGTGGGGCAGATTTACAAGCCCCTTGCGAGACATTTACGCCGCCGTTGCGTCACTTCTGTGACGCAGCGGTGGCGTAAACCATGTGCCATGTTGCGCCTTATTTACAACGTGACGCATCTAGGGAGATGCGTCACGTTGTAAAGCCCTGCGCTACATTAAACCTGCGTCAGGTTTAATGTATGCAGGGTGGGCGTTCCGTCGGAAAAAGCCTCGGAAAGGTCACTTTTCCGACGCTGCTGCGTCAAAACCCTGCGCCTGCTTGAAGCAGGCGTAAGGCATGACGCAGCATGTTCGGTATGGGCAGCCCCTGAGCATTGCTGGAGTTGCGTCATGCTTGTGACACGACTCCAGCAATGCGCCGCCCTTATGCTATCAGATGCGTCACGCATCTGTTTATCCTTGCGCCATGATGCGTTGCATTGTAAATGCAGCGCATCTGTGGTGGCGCAAGGGTAAACTTGCGTGACGCATCTTTCCTGGCGCATCCCTGCTGATTTAAAAGGATGCGCCAGGAAACATAAATCTGCTCCGGAGTATTCCTGTCCTTTCACTTTGGCATGGGAAAGGGCAGCAAGGTGCCTTGCTACACTGCCCTCCGCCAAAATGCCATAAACGAGGCCATTAGTTTGCAAGAGAGTTAACATAGGTAAATGGCAATTAATAGAAGTCTAGAAGAAAAGGATTGTTATGGTGTATGAGTCTGGAAGGGGACCTTGACCAAGTGGGAAAACTGCCTTCAAAATGGCCACTGTGAAGGGTCTTGAACATCATACAATAGATTAAAGACCTGCTTTCTACCCAAGCAAAGCTTGATTCGAAAATAAAATTCCTGCCCCTGTGCACAAGAGCACTTTTACAGGTGCAGATTTAAGATTTCTTTTGTATATCTAGGGGCATATTTACAAGCCCCTTGCACCACTTTTGCGTCACTTTTCCCATGTTAAAAGTGACGCAATAATGGCGCAAGGGGCTTGTAAATCTGCCCCCTAGTCTTTAAAGGCACAGGTCTACATTTGGAAATGTGGGATAGCAAGTGGCATGTTATACTCATGTGTGTAACATTTTTAGAGAAAACGTAAATGATGAATCTTGGAAAACTGCACTGACTGATACAAAACAAAGCAACATGTGACCCCTTAACAACATATAATGAGCTACATAATGCAACATGAGCATAGTAAGTAAACAGTCCTTAAAGTGTGGGTTTGGTAGTGCCTTTGCTGAACATAGAAGCAGATGTAAAATTGAATAGTTCAAATAAAATAGTTTTCACTTGTGTAGAAAAAGAACCATGTTTTCTTTCATCTCTCTTCATGTTTTATTCAGTGTACTGTCACAGAGGCTTTTATTTACCCTGGTACCAGCTGAGAATGCAGACATTAATTCAAGAAAAGATAAGACTGAGTGCTAGTGGGATGCTTTTTTCCACAAACTTGTTCGTCCTCTTGTTATTCAAGGTTGCTTTCTTATCTGAATACTATTCGTGTTCTTTTAGTTGCTGTATAGAAGCCTTTTCCAGGTAGTGTTTTTTAATCCTTTGATAAATATAGCTGCTCAAAGCTTTTTCATTCAGCGTCCTATACATAATGGAATTAGAGGGTATTTGCAAATCCTGTTAAAAGGAACTAGGAATTGCAGCTAATACACTTTGAAAGCAGACCTTTTTTCAGCTCAGTAAGGGGCATATTATCAAGACAGGCGATACAATTATCGCCGCTTTAGCGGCAGAAAACTGCCGCTAAAACGGCGATAATGGGCTTGATAATATGCTCTATGGAATTCCAATTGAAACCCATGTTAGATGTCTTTCACATCTAACATGGGCTTCAATTGGAATTCCATAGGGCATATTATCAAGCCCATTATCGCCGTTTTAGCGGCAGTTTTCTGCCGCTAAAGTGGTGATAATTGTATCGCCTGTCTTGATAATATGCCCCTTAGTTTGAATTAAAAAAGTGACCACTGCGGAGTTAAATTTGAGCAATTGAGCAAATGAAGGGGCATATTATCAACAGCCAGCGATAATTATCGCTGGCTGTTCATAGCGATAGAAAAATTATCGCCAGCTATCGCTGAATATTATCGCCATGATAACACTATATTTACAACGCATAGCGCTATGGCGATAATATCTCAGCGATAGCGGTGTATTAAATGGAACATCGCTGGTTTTCCAGCGATGTTCCATTGAAAACAGCGATAACATTGCTGACAGGACCCTGTGGTCCTATCAGCATAATCCATATCCCATTAAAAGTATGCCTTAGTCAGGAATGTAACAGGTGTTAAATTCCTGAGTTAAGGCTGAGGTAGCGCGATTTTTTTTTTCGCTCCGAAAACCAGCGATGTTCCCTGCAAAAGGGCGATAACTTCGCTATCTCTGGAATTTTTATCGCCCTGGAGAAACGCGTTGTTGATAACGCGCTACCAGGGCGATAAATTCCAGAGATAGCCTGCGATAATATTATTATCGCTAAGCACGGCCAGCGATAATTATCTCTGGCCGTTGATAATATGACCCCAGATTCTTCGAAAGAGCAGGAAGATTGGATCTGCTCTCCCAGTTGGGTTAAGGTCACTCCAACGCAAAGGTGGCAGGATTTGTATAAAGAGTGAAATTCCTCAATGAGTATAGCCGACAGTTCCAGTCGTCCACCCAATCCAACCAAGACACTGAGCAATAATACTTTAATTAGGAACAGGGAAAGCTAGAGGGGAAGGGATAACATAGCATTCCTTCCAAAGACTTCAAATATTTTCCTGAACTGTACCAAGACCATGGTTTGTGTTTAAGCAAAGCTATATTTTTTTGCAGATCTTCATGTGAGGGCTTTCACCACCATGACTGGTTAGTTTTTTTTTTAAAATCATCATACTTTGGCAGTTGGTATCCTTTACAAACGACTTATTTTAGGAGAAAATGCTTAAGGTTTTGTAACTGTTTATAGAGCTGGGGGTCACCTTATAGTCATCTTGTATCATAGCTTGAAATTTAATTTTTGAAACCATCAATATACAGACTGTTGTTCTCTGCTTAGGAGCTATGGTCCAGAAACTATGTCACCTTGACTTAGTCCACCAAACATAATCACCAGCAAATCTGAGTGTGCAGCTTGAGCTTTGTGGTTAATCATAAAATCATATAAGAAGTCAACCATGAAGGTTATTATTGAAAGGATACCTTGCCCAGGATGTTTTGACTAACATAATACTTATTGTTGGGCAATACCTAAAATGCAGTGTGTCCACCTTTTCTCTTTTAATCAGAATGTTACTATCTACATTCAGATAAAGACCAATGCTGAGTGCTGCCATTGATGTGAGGTCACAAAGAGCTTCTTTCTGATGTTTGCATGATTTTGAAGGCTGTCCCACAGTCATTGATGTGATGTTCTGTTTATTTCTGTCTTTTTACGGTAACTTCTGCTTCTAGAATTTGCTAGAGTACAGAAGGATTGACATGTGTGGATTGTTTTGCTAGCTCATTTGGAACTGTGTTAGCTATTTTAGGTGTGGATTCACTTTGATATGTTTTAGAGAGCATGGGACTACTCTTCTTGAAGGGACATATTTTCAATGTCCACGACACTCATTTAGCAGTGATCTCCATTATTGTAGCATTGTTTCAAAATCATGTTGGAGGATGTGATCTTTTTGCTAGCCTGCTATCCTATCCACGAGATTTGGAGTGAACAGAAATGCTTGGGGAGGTCTTGGCTTTTGTGCTTTTCAGGCCTGAGAAAAACAGAATATTTTTAAAGTGTTAATAATTTACACAAGGATAGTATTAAAAAGAAATTCTAGATTGTCCAGCTCCCCTAACCTAAGTTACACAAGGACAGTGTTTAGCAATTCTGAGTCAGCCTCTTTGCCCAGCTTTCCTTTTCCCCTAGAATCTGCATTTTATACACCCTCTTATAAGTTCTATTGTAAGTCTTGTCTATTTAGATCGGTGATTTTGGTGCTCCACATTCAAGCATGGCTTTTTAAAGTCCTGAAAACCTTTCTTCACTTTAGATGGAACTCTATAGAGCTATGTTGGATATGTGTTGCTGAGACCTTCTTGAAGGTCCTCGATTCATGCATTTATTTGTTGTTATTTCAACTGTATGGAAAGTATGTGTGAACTTGACGTTGGCCTAGTTTACTGCTTTGTTTGAAATAAATAGTGTCAATGCCTGGATTATTGACAGATATGGAACATATTGTCTATTAAAGAGAAAATCATTTTTGGGTGGAGCACTCAACACATTATCTAAACCACTTAAATTCATAATATTCCAGTTGGCACAGGGAAGACCTTTTCAGCCAGCTATTCAAATGAGGTTGATAAAAGAAACTGACTCCATCTTCATCCAATAATGTGAATGTTAATGTGTCAATACAATAATTAAAAATAACAATTAGCCCAACCAATATGTTTCATCCCCAACCGGAACTTCATCAGAGCTGCAAAAGGACATACACATAAGTTACAATTGCATAAAATCTCAAATAAGATTACCTAAGGAGAATTTACATCAAATGGAATATTTAATATTTAATAATCAACCCCACATATATTAGGCTTATTAATTCTATATAATATTAGTAGGACAGAGAATATACCTTTCATCGATCATATTCAATTCCAATTACCCACTTAAAGCCATTTCTAGTAATTCAATACTAAACATCAATTTCTAAAGCTCAAAATGTTAGTCCATTGTATTCCACTTAGTCTTAGCTGTCAGAATGTGATTTCAGATGTAGCAGAACATTGAAAAGCACTATCAATTTTAATTTGAGGCACTTATACTCAAATAGCAATTGTGTTCATAACATTCAATGCTGTGTCCGAAATTATCGACCAAGGGTCAAAATAAAAAAATCTACCTGTGGGCACTATGCCTAATTATTGTATTTGGAGAATAATGAATCGTCATTTTATGGAGCAAGGTTGACTCTAAAGGTATTATATTATCTGCCTCAGTCAGTATTGTCTGCATAGGAATCATCTGCATTGCATCAACCAAGATGGAACCTCTCTTATATGTCATTTCCCTTGATAATAAAGTAGCAAAAATTGTATTTCATTGCTTCACTATTCAGAATTAGAATTGATCAACAGTCAATTTGCACTCAATTTAACTTACTAAAATGTTCTGTAACGTCCTGGCTTTCTCGGGGTTGGGACAAACAGACGACGGACCAGAGAAATGGAGGTTTAAGGATGATTTAATAAACAGATAAACAACTACAGACAACAAAGAATACCGGTACTGGAATCACCAGTTAAAGTACGATACCCATTCACAGCTCGTCTAACCGTCCTCCGCATGCACACCGGACCCGGTATGCTCCAACGGAGGGCACAGTGCTAAGCAGTGGCCGACAATGCCACTCGACCGCTGTGAAGGGTAGTTCCAAGGTTGTGGAATCTACGGGGGGCACGTGGGAGTCATCCGGCCGGGCTCTCTACCACCTGGGAACAGCCGCTCTACCAGTATCCCCCAGAGTACTGCCACAACACAAAGACACTGGGAACACCTCCTAGTGTGCGTCTCTTGTATCCGGGTTTCAGTGATTATACCCAAGGTGGCGCAGAGAATGGATGGGAGCAGCCGCTCTACCTATCCCAGTTCTCCTACGAGTGTCGATGGCTAAGACGCGGAAACACCTCCTAGATAGCGTCTTAGCTCTAAGCGTGTGTTTACCCAAGGAACGAGGGTTGGGAGCTTCGGCTCGCACTAACCTCGTTTTCTCCAAATTGTCAGGCCGTTGGGAGCTTCGGCTCTACCAACGGGACTTGTGCCCAATGACGTTGAATACGGCTCTCAGAACGGGACAGGACACGGGCAGGAAGCACACGCCAGCACCTCTCCTCCGTTCTTTAGAATGTTCCTTCTGCCGCTCAACTCACCAACGGGTCCGTGTACCTCAACCAGGTACTCCGGCAAAGATCAGAATATCCGACGCCGAGTCCCAGTGATCTTCTCCTTAAGTAGTACTCTCGGCGTTGTATAACCATGACTCTTGAGTTGCATAACATGAAAACTAGGCGTTCCCCTTGGTGTTATGCAACCAAAACTCTTGAGTTGCATAACATGAAAACTAGGCGTTACCCTTGGTGTTATGTAACCAGAACTCTTGAGTTGCATAACATGAAAACTAGGCGTTTCCCTTGGTGTTATGTAACCAGAACTCTTGAGTGGCATAAGGCAATTGTTGCCGGAGGGCATTCTGGGAGTTGTAGTCCGCTCTCCTCCATGCGCACCAGGTTCACGGAAGTGGCATCGTGGGAGGGAATCCATGTGCGGGAGGGGATTCCTGACATGTTCTCATCTAGTAATAGTGCTGATTGAAAACCACAATATTTACTTCTATTATTGCAGTGCGACTGAAAACTTTTGCTTCACAGTTATCATAGAGATGTTTTTTTATGTAGTAATTTTGATTAATAATGAAAAATCCTCACTTCGTTTGTTACATAACACACATTACTCGACAGTTTTTGTCGCCCGTATTACAAGTGCGTTAGGAAACAATGAACGTGTAATACAGCAGACAGGATATCTGACACGATTGTGTAGGAGTAACCCATCCCCTAAATTATAATCAGGATCTGAGTCTTGTGTTAAATCCAGTTTGTTGATAGTTAGAAAAGAACTTATACACAAAGAAATTAGTGACATAAGGATTCTGAGTCATTTATTTCATCTTCACAGGCTCAGGCAATTTCATAAAAATGCACAGGTTTATAGTTAAAGGTGAAATACCAATGTTCACATTTTTCTTTATTGCTCTACCTGATGCCCACTTTCGCAAAAACACCAGCATTTTTGGTGCTAATCAGCAACTGTAAATTGGCCTTCTTTGCATGTTATTACAAACATTTATGGTCTTCTGCAAGAGAACCATCTGTTTTAAAAAAATATTAAAATTAAAATAAGATATTTCTATTCACTTTGGGTGTTGAGCATGTGCAAAGGAGGAAAAGAATCAGAGGAAAAAGAGTATTTTTAAAAATACATTTAATGATGGAACAAAGAAAAGAAGATAAAGGCAAAGGTAAGATCCTGTTTAAAAGCACGGATTTCATGAGGTGCGGAGGAGAGAGTAAGGGGTTAAATTAGTCTTTGGTGGGCAGGCCCTATTTTTGGAGATCACTTCATTCAAAATGTGACATTCAAGTAAGATTTAACAGGAATTATTGTATTAAATAATGACTCATCAAAAGGAACTATGGGTAGTACACAGAGATTTTATAGTAGAAGATGGTGTGATATATTTGTTGGGCATAAAAGTTGACAAAATAGAATCTTGTACATACTGTTCAATATAAAGCAGAACATCATGTAAGAAATGACATAGGATGCCTGGAGGAGATGGCAGACTAATGGGAATGGGTTTTTCATCTCTTTACCACTTCATCCAATAATTGAAACCCTGAGTTTCGTAATTAACATCAATAAAACTAAGATTATGGTTTTCGGATGTGCAAACCAACCATTATACATCATCAACTATTTCTCAACCACTGGAAATAATGAAACATATTCTCAATGATCTATCACCGAGTTATCGGCACTTTAGCGGAGCCAAAGTCGCGATAAATTCATCGCCCCATTCACAAGCTGGTGCTAACACCCGATATCACCAGTTTTCCAGCAATAGCATCCTCAAAAAACATCGCCACGGATGACCCCGGCTACTATCGCTAATGAGATACAGAGTAGCCGTTCCTGAGCAAAAAGCCGCGACAACACCACTCCACAACATTCTCAACGACCAGCCAGATTGGCGATAAGATCTCAAAACAGGCGAGAAGGCGCGTTAGCAGCAGGAAATTAACACCTGCTCTGACCTGGTGCAAAGCCGGACGACAACCTGCAGCATAAAAGGGAATACAGTCCAGAGCCACACCTGAAGAACAACAGATGCCATGGAGCTACTCATCATGCACCTCGGAGCCCCAACAGGGCCACAACACCCACCGCCACCACCCCCAGGACAGCCACCCCCCACACCTCCACCACCTCCCCCGGAACACCACAGAGGCAGCGCAGACAAAGACAGCGGACCTACAGGAAACGTACCAGCCTCACAGACTTAACACCAGAGTATGTCATTGCCCACTACAGACTCAAAAGGACAACCATCCTCCGCATCCTGAACATCATTGCCTACAGGCTGATGGCACCAACACAGCGGACAACCAACATCCCTCTGCAGACAAAGCTGCTGGCTGTGCTGCACCTGTTGGCCTCTGGGACTTTCCAACAAACAACCACCAGAGTCGGAGGAGTCTCCCAGCCTGCCCTAACTAAGTTCCTCAAACCTGTCCTGGGTGCCATCATCAGCTTGGTTCCCTTGTACCTATACTTTCCCCCACACTGCACAGGAACAGCTGGAGACCAAGCAAGGCTTCTATGCCATAGCTGCATTCCCGCACGTGTTGGGGCAATTGACTGCACACATGTCCTACTTGTGCCCCCTGCCGACACTGCACACAATTACCGCAACAGAAAGCACACGCATTCCATCAATGTGCAGGCAATAGTGGACCACCGGGGACTCTTCACCAATGTCGTCGCCAACTACCCAGGCAGTGTGCATGACTCATACATCTTCCGACAGTCCATCATCAACTGACGCTTCCAGGATGGCACCTATGGAAACGCAGTGCTCGTTGGTAAGTACCAAATGAACACACCACACACCTCAACTCCACAATCATGCAACTCACAACTCTGGCAAAACACACGTACAAACACACATACAACATGCCAAACAACATGCCCACTCACCAGACACGACAGCACAACTTACTGTGGTAACCTGGGCTAGCCATGTACATGAGCCATCAACGGCATGGCCCCTCAGCCACACAACAGCAGGATGTGGGGAGAGGTGGGAACCAGGAATGTGCGAAGGAGGCAAGTGACCCATGAATGATAATGCACACAATGCCAAGTGTGGTGTGGATATGCTGGACAGACTGCAGTATGCAGACCACAGACATATCCATGTCGACATATAATGCTGGTGGTGGTAGTGTTGTGAACAGTGGACGCAAACATTTTACCCCAGCCAGTGGGGAAGATCACGGAAATGTAGCTTGGTACGTCCCCCTGTAAGCGTGTGTGGAGTGGGCTGGCCCGGCGTACGCCAGGCTAGCGTAGGGGTGTGAATAAAAAGCACGCAGCTCTGGGCGTGGTTCTCTTCCGCAGTGCCTAACGTCTCTGCCGGGCGGTGCCTCTCACCCCGCCACAAGGCCGACGATGTGTGCGGCCGTGCCTGCGAACCTGGGTGCCTGCCGCAGCCCGGGTAGCTGATCCCAGGACCAGTCCCATCCGCCCCTGTGCATTCCAGGCCCCACTGTTCACCTGCCGACACCAGCGTGTCTCCAAGAGAGCACAGGCGTAACTGGATGTGTGACCCTGGCAATAAAAGGGGGCGTGTGGTCATTATGTATGCATGAGGGCCCCGGGCCATACAACATCACATTGTGCTGAGTACAGCGTGCGCAACCTTGTCATCTCAGGCAGTGGGGTAAACCTGGGACATGTAGCTGTGCCAGAACCCCCTGTGAGCATAAGTGAGTGGACCGGCATACGGCAGTGCGGCATAGGGGTGTGGTCATTCGACATGGGGCTCTGGGCGTGGTTGAGTTTTGGCCTTGACAAGGAGATAACTGATGCGTGTGTCTCTGGTGTAGTGTCTGCTCCAGCTGTCACGCAATGTGCAATGTTGCCATGTAGCATGCCCACGGATTGCAGGCTCGGCCGAGTGGGTACATGAGGATGAGCAAGCCCGCCCGGGGTCCGGGATCATACATGCCAACTTCTGTGTGTGTGTCGCTATTTCCGCAGCATAGGCCAAAGATCTACCCTCAACCGCAGGGCGAGTTCAGCCAGGCATGAACTCTACATCTGTGTCCGCTCTGTCCTTACCATAGGCCTACACACACGTGGCCGCCGACCTTCAGCGCAGAACATCACTGTGTCATTGTCAGGCTTGAGACATGCACAGTCTGGCATGACAATGGTGTGCCGTAGGGGTGCAAGTGATGCAACCTGCTGCGCACACTAGTGAATAGGCTCGGGGGAGGGAGGAGCAGCAGTGAGGCTACGTAATACACATTGATGCCGCTCATTTGCAACAAGCAGTTTATGTCATACAAGAATCACAAGATCACACATATCACACACCAATGAACCAGTGAGCTGGCCAACACATCATGCAGGACCAACTATTGACTCATGTCTCTCTGCACTGTCACAGGTGATCAAGGATATGCACTCTGCGCTTGAATGATGACGCCCCTCCGAGCCCCGAACACACAGGAACAGCTGGAGGCCAAGCAATGCTTCTATGCCATAGCTGCATTCCCGCACGTGTAGGGGCAATTGACTGCACACATGTCCTACTTGTGCCCCCTGCCGACACTGCACACAATTACCGCAACAGAAAGCACACGCATTCCATCAATGTGCAGTGGACCACCGGGGACTCTTCACCAATGTTGTCGCCAACTACCCAGGCAGTGTGCATGACTCATACATCTTCCGACGGTCCATCATCAACCGACGTTTCCAGGATGGCACCTACGGAAACGCAGTGCTCGTTAGTAAGTACCAAATGAGCACACCACACACCTCAACTCCGCAATCATGCAACTCACAACTCTGGCAAAACACATGTACAAACACACATACAACATGCCAAACAACATGCCCACTCACCAGACACGAAAGCACAACTTACTGTGGTAACCTGGGCTAGCCATGTACATGAGCCATCAACGGCATGGCCCCTCAGCCACACAACAGCAGGATGTGGGGAGAGGTGGGAGCCAGGCATGTGCAAAGGAGGCAAGTGAAGCATGAATGAGAATGTACACAATGCCAAGTGTGGCGTGGATATGCTGGACAGACTTCAGTATGCAGACCACAGACATATCCATGTTGACATATAATCTCTGGTGGTGGTAGTGTTGTGGACAGTGGACGCAACCATTTCACCCAAGCCAGTGGGGAAGATTAGAGAAATGTAGCTTGGTACGTGCCCCTGTAAGTGTGTGTGTAGTGGCCTGGCCCAGCGTACGCAAGGCTAGCGTAGGGGTGTGAATAAAAAGCACGCATCTCTGGGCGTGGTTGTCTACCGCAATGCCTAACGTCTCTGCCGGGTGGCGCCTCTCACCCCGCCATGAGGCTGACACCGTGTGCGGCCGTGCCTGCGTACCTGGGCACCTGCCGCAGCCCGGGCCGCTGATCCCAGGACCAGTCCCGTCCGCCCCTGTGCATTCCATGCCCCACTGGTCACCTGCCGACACCAGCGTGTCTCCATGAGAGCACAGGCGTAACTGGATGTTTGACCCTGGCAATAAAAGGGGCCGTGTGGTCATTATGTATGCATGAGGGCCGCAGGCCATACCGCATCACATTGTGCTGAGTACAGCGTGTGCAACCTTGTCACCTCAGGCAGTGGGGTAGACCTGGGACATGTAGCTGTGCTGGACCCCCCCGTGAGTGTAAGTGAGTGGACCGGCGTACGGCAGTGCAGCGTAGGGGTGTGGTCATTCGACATGGGGCTCTGGGCGTGGTTGAGTTTTGACCTTGACAAGGAGGTAACTGATGTGTGTGTCTCTGGTGTAGTGTCTGCGCCAGCTGTCACGCAATGTGCAATGTTGCCATGTCGCATGCCCACGGATTGCAGGCTCGGCCGAGTGGGTACATGAAGGTGAGCAAGCCCGCCCGGGGTCCGGGATCATACATGCCAACTTCTGTGTGTGTCGCTATTTCTGCAGCATAGGCCAAAGATCTACCCTCAACCGCAGGGCGAGTTCAGCCAGGCATGAACTCTACATCTGTGTCCGCTCTGTCCTTACCATAGGCCTACACACACGTGGCCGCCCACCTTCAGCGCACAACATCACTGTGTCGTGCGCAGTCGGGCATGACAATGGTGTGCCGTAGGGGTGCAAGTGATGCAACCCGCTGCGCACACTAGTGAATAGGCTCGGGGGAGGGAGGAGCATCAGTGAGACTACGTAATACATATTTATGCAGCTCATTTGCAACAAGCAGTGTATGTCATACAAGAATCACAAGATCACACATATCACACACCAATGAACCAGAGAGCTGGCCAGCACATCATGCAGGACCCACTATTGACTCATGTCACTCTGCACTGACACAGGTGACCAAGGATATGCACTCTGCGCTTTGATGATGATGCCCCTCCGAGCCCCGAACACACAGGCCCAGAGGCAGTACAATGCGGCCCTCAAACGCACAAGGGGCATCGTGGAACGCACATTTGTCGTGTTGAAGTCACATTTCAGGTGCCTGGACGTCATAGGTGGAAGGCTCCTGTACAGCCCAGACATCGTGTGCAAGATGATCATTGCATATTGTGTATTGCACAACATATGTGTATGCAGCAAGGCACCATGGATACCAGTTCCAGAGGCACCGGACGATGATGATGAAGATGAGGCAAGTGGACCACACCCCACTGCAGTCGCAGTAGGAATTGCCCGCATGGACACCATCACTGCAAATTTCACTGATGAACATGTCACATTGTGACAGTCCTTGGCACCCAAGGGACAGTACAGGATAACCACAGGCACAGCATGTGCAAATAAATGCATTCCAAAATAACATTCCCTAAGTGCATGTCACTCCTCTGTTCGGGCACATCACTCAGACAGGTGTGAGTGCGACGTGTTGATGACGATTTTATGACATGTTCATGGATGGTGAGTGTGTCACCTCTGTGCAGAGCAGCTGTTTGGGGTGTCACGTATTCGAACTGCCAGTTCTGTGTGTTACAGTTAGTAGGGTATCCCACTCTTCGGCATTTCACGTGTGTCCAAGATCATTCCATTTTGGCTGCCATTTGTGACATACAGGTGACAACAGGGCTCCTTTTGGGGTCAGGTATGTACCACCATGATGCAGGGATGCCCCCTGTGACTCAAATCCCACGACATGGGCAACATGTACCTAAGCGGGAGTCACTGCCCCTACATTCGTCCACGCTGTCATTGTTGATTGATCATGGCAATGACATGTCTGTGTGCAGGGAGGGTTGCTTGTCCCTCTGCAATGTGAAGGGGAGATGCGGTTTCACTGTGTGTTCCATGCATGTGTCTGCATTGGCGCAGTTTACATGCAGACTGCATGTCAATGAACATTGTGACTGTGTGGAGATGCCTATGCGATGCGGGACAATGGTAATTTGTTCTACGTCATGGATTGGGGTTGTGCTTGTCATCTCACTGTTTTTGTACTCTGCTTTTATGGTGCCTTTTCACCAATGACGCGTGGGACTTGTAGGCCTGTCACTGGTTATCGCTGATTTTTGTATCGCGATTGCAGCTTTTTTTGCGTTTGTGTTTCGCATTTTTGCGGCGTCGCGTTGGTTTTAACGCGGTCATTTCACGTGTTGTGGTGGGTCTATCGCATGGTGCCTCCGTGTTGAGAATACCATGTTAACACAGTGTTATTTTCCCGCGATGGACTGCGATGTGAAGAGTTGCACTAAGCTACTTTTGCGGTGGTTATCACACGTTCTTGAGCATATCCCCCAATGTCTGCTATAATTATTTAGGGGTTTTAATACAGAGCTATTTTTCTAGTAAAGTTTGCGAAAATGTCTATGCTACTTAAGCTACAAGTGTTGGTAATAGTTTATTACAATTTTTATCTCACTAGGCAGACAGAAAATTGAGACTCATTTAAAGGTCACATAGCAAAGATTTCAGATACTACTTTAATCCTTTGAATGTGGCAACATTTCAGAATGTAACCTTTGAACACAGGTCTTTCACTTCTGAAATGTTACCTGATGATCAGGAAAAGTTTTTCCATGGAAGAGTTTAGGTTAGAGTTAGACATGGTTGATAAATTATTCCCGGCATAGGGACAAATAATAGAGACCTGAGGCCTATTTATGAAAGTTGTGTGTCACTTTTGCACCACGTAAGGTGGTACATGTGTGACGCAGGGCTCTCATAAAGATTTATCAAGCCACACAAAGTAACCCTGCGTGTTTTTGATTAGGCTTATTAATCATGAGTAAGGCGACACAGCTCAAATCACCGCATCTCCTTACTCTGTGCCCGGGAGGAGTTCCATGGGCAATGCAGTGGGTTTTCCCATGCAACACCCTTGGAATTTGATGCTGCCCCAGATATACAAAATTGTGCAAACCTGGGCAAGGGTCAGATCCGTACACCTCCCGAGGTGAGGTGTAACGAGGAGAAATGTGTTAATTTCTCCTTTGTTTTTCCTCTTTCCATGTGTGCTGAAGAATGCAGCCGGCATGGAGGAAGAAACCGCCTCGTAGGATTGATTTTGTGCAGGTGAGTGCCCCTTCTTGCACAAAACAATCCTGCCTGCAACAGAGGCACCCTTGCACCATGGTGCATGGGTGCCGACGTAGGCACTAGGCTACCAAAACGGCACCAGCAGAGGCAGGTAGGTTTGCTGAGCATTATCCAATGAGCAATCTCATTATATATCACCTGACACTGGGAATGTTTGCTATTGCCTGCATAACTTTTAAACTCTTTAAGACTTTTTGTATACTCTGTGGTTTATACAATTTACTCAAAAAAACAGAAATGCGATGGCCAAGACAAACAAGCAGGGCTGAAGGCTTGCCTTAATTCCCTAAATGATTGTTTGATTGGATAAGGCATTAAGGAAGTAACCAAAAGTTGTTTTTAGCCTATCTAACTCATGATCAACTGCAATTACAATTAGCATGGGCTTAATGCTGAGCTCACTGGGGCTATGTACAAGCCCCTGTCGCCACGGGAATGCCACTTTTTGTGACGTTCCTTACCTTATGTACAAGGCAGTGTTAAGCTACTTAACGTGGCTTAACGCTGCCTTGTAGATAAGGCACCCTTTCACTCTATGTTTAGCATGAAAGGGGCGAGCAGTGGGTGTTATGGTGGGTGTATCACCGCAACACTCATTGTAGTTGATGCTGCCCCCATGTACAAGGGTGGTGTACATAGGAGGCAGCGCAAAAATGAAGGTCAGGAAAATCCTGGCGAAATTAGGAGAAATGCTTAATTTCTCCTAGTTTTTGCTTTTTCCATGTGTGCTGCCATGTTTATGTACAGGAAGGTGCCCCTTCTTGTACATAGACAAACCTTTTTAAAAAATGCAATTTTGCAACTTTCATGTGTACTGCATGAAGCAGCACACATGAAAGTTATAAATTTACATTTTAGGATTGTCTATGTGCAGGAAGATACACCTTCCTACACATAACCATTCCTCTTCCGAAGTATCAAGAATATGATAGATTACGGAGGAGTGAGAAAGGGTCTTTAACCCCTTCCATGCCCATGACGGAACGGTTCCGTCATGAGCATCGGTTGCGCTGTGCTCATGACGGAACCGTTCCGTCATGGCCCCGCCCGCGCTCGAACCCTTCAGCACCGCGGGGGAATTCCCGCAGCGCTGAAGGGGTTAAATGTTTTTGTGGTTGGTCAATATGGGGGAAAACAACAAATCTGGGTCTATATATTTGAGCACTATGTGTAAAATACTATATACTTACATGAGGGTAACCTCTATTTTGGATCAACTCGCATTGGGATATCAAATTAAGAGTAAATAAAAGTGTTTAGAAGTCTCATCCATTGTAGATTGATCAAAAGTGACATCACTTACAATACCTCATTACACATTTGATACATATCACCCCCACTTTGCAGCCTTTTTTTATAAAGTATTTTAATTTAGATTTCAAACATATAAAACATACCTGCAAACAAAGCATGCATAACTAAAGTAAAGGCAAACAGCAACGACCCCCGGTCATAAAACAGGAGAAGGATCCATATTATATTCCCATGTGTAGGACCTGGAGTCTCCAGGCCCTATGGGGCGGTAATGTGACACGAGCGGTCGGGCCACCAAAGGTCTGTGTGTAAAGCAACCATACAACACGCACCTCACATGGGACGATGAACACACACAATAAGTGACGCCACACTGAAGGAGTTAGGTAAATACTCAAGTTTATCCAAGTAGATCACGTTAGATGCAGTTCATGAGGTAGCAGTACATTTCATAAGCTGATAACACAATTCCTAGCGATATACAGATCAGTCAGGAGTTATCAAAGTTGGTCATACCCTAAATGCAATTAATGAAATATCAGTACTGCCTGAGGGACAACTACTATTCACGTAGGTGTCCAAGCGCGCTTCACTTGCCTGTAGCGCCCTAGGGGGGGTGATTACAGCGCTGGGCGCGCTAACTGGTGACGACCTCAGAACGGGGCATCTAGCGCCGAGAGCTACTCGTAATAGATGACAATTAGCACTTCAATGTAGAACATGAATAACAGAACGCTACTCGTAATCAATAGCATGTAGTACTTCAATATGGGCGTGAATAACAGAGCGCTACTCGTAATCAATAGCACGTAACACTTCAATATGGAATATGAATAACAGAGCGCTACTCGTAATCAATAGCATGTAACACTTCAATATGGCACATGAATAACAGAGCGCTACTCGTAATCAATAGCACGTAGCACTTCAATATGGCACATGAACAACAGAGCGCTACTCGTAATCAATAGCACGTAGCACTTCGATCCGGAACATGGATAACAGAGCGCTACTCGTAATTACTGACATTTAGCACTTCACTGGGGCACAGGAACAACAGAGTGCTACTCGTAATTACGGGCACTGAGTACTTCCATACGGGGTAGGACAGTCAATGCGCCTCACGGAGCTTTTAGCGGGGAGCGCCCGGGACTGGAGGAGCGGGTCTCTCGGCTCCGGTGCAGTCCGTAGGGCACCACGTGTCAATACAGTCACGGGGACACCAGGGAGGGATCCCTCGGCGGGGTCTCTCTGTCGCGATGATAGGGGAACTCCCACGGAGAGGGAACCCGGGCTGAGGGTGCGGTGTGGCTCCCAACCAGTAGGGGCGCACCGGGGACAATCCCAGCCTCCGGGCTTACCTCGTTCTCGTCGTCAGCAGGCGTCCGCTCCAGCGACGATGGGGAAACTCGGCCCAGGCCTCGTGCACCTTCTCACGCAGCTGCGACGGCAGCGGCGGGGCCCCGGGTTTCTCACGGGCCTCGGGACTCTGCAGGGCACTTCTTCCGGCCTCCGGGCCGCGGCAGTGAGCGCGCTGGCTTCCACGTCACAGGGGGAGGCTCAAGTTAAGGATGGGGGTTCCGCGCTCAGCGGAGCACGCTGCCGGGGGTCCCAGGTCAGGGAGCGCAGGGGTCACAGCGCTAATACCTGGTCGATCCCCGGTGGCTCTTCAATCCGCTTTGCATACGGCTTCAGGGGTCAGTTTGGACACGCAGTCTCAGCACTTGGCATATAGGTTTAGAGTTCAATCTGGACACGCAGTCTCAGTGCTTGGCATAGAAGTTTAGAGTTCAATCTGGACACGCAGTCTCAGTGTTTGGCATATAAGTTTCTGTTCTTAGATGTTAGGTTAAGTCTTGTTGGCGCAGATGTATCTGGCGCCCTTAAGGGGTTCTGTTACAGGGGGGTAGGGATGGAGAAGGCGACTAGGTCCTTCCTAGTCAGGCTGGGCAGAGGTTCTCTGGGTCCTCCTACTGCTGGGCAAGATCAGTGGGTTTCACAGGGTCCCTCACTCACTTAAGAGGCAGCACCTAAATCCTGTCACTCTCAGAGGCATAAGTCCCTGGCTAGGCCCTACTGCCTACACTCCTGGTGGATTCTTCCAGCTCTGCTTCACCCCACTGGCCAACTCACCACAAAAAGTTCCCTCCCTCACTTAAGTAGCCCTAGGTCAGGTGACCTCTGGCCAAGGCGGCAAAAGAAAAACCACACCTCCCTTCTAGAAGGTTCCAGCACATTCCAGGTGCTTCCCCACTCTACCTATGGGACAAAAAGGCAGGCTGGTGTCGCAACATTGTTGTGGGGTCCCAGCCAGCTCCTGGCAGCTAGGGTGCTACTATGAAAGACCACTCCGCAGTAGCAGGGGCCTGTGGCAGCCATCTTGGGAGAAGGGAGCACCTGCACCTTAACACTGATTGGCAATGAAAAGGCGCCCGGAGACCTAGTCCAACATAAAAATGAGGGTGGAAAAAATGAGGCACGATCAAAAATGGAAGGGGAGACCACCCTAGGGCTGACAGGTCCAACATGCGTCCCCCCCAGCCGAAAGAGGGGAGAGCTACCCAACCTCTAGGGAGTTCTCATCACTAAGGCGGAAAAACCTGGAGAGACCGTCAGCATTGGCGTGGTCAACTCCGGGCCGATGTTCCACCCGAAAATCCATCCCCTGTAGGGAAATGGACCACCTCAACAACTTGGGGTTTTCGCCTCTCATCTGCATGAGCCAGCGAAGGGGCCGGTGGTCGGTCTGAATAAGGAAGTGAGTTCCAAAAAGATATGGTCTCAACTTCTTCAGGGCCCAGACCACCGCAAAGGCTTCTCTCTCAATGGTGCTCCATCGCCGTTCCTGAGGGAGGAGTCCTCTGGATATGAAGGCCACTGGTTGATCTTGGCCCTCGGTGTTGAGTTGCGAGAGCACCGCACCTATGCCGTGCTCTGAGGCATCTGTTTGTACAATAAATTCCTTGCTGAAATCTGGTGTTGCTAGTACTGGAGCGGTACACATCGCCTGTTTCAGCGTGTCAAAGGCTTCTTGGCATGCAGCTGTCCATATGACCTTGCGAGGTTGCTTCTTTGAGGTCAATTCCGTCAAGGGGGCTACGATGGTACCATATCCCTTGACGAACCGGCGGTAATACCCAGTGAGGCCGAGGAAAGCTCGGACCTCTGTTTGGATCTTGGGGGGTTCCCAAGCCAAGATGGTCTCTATTTTGGCTTGGAGGGGTTGCACCTTACCTCCGCCCACCAGGTGTCCCAGGTACACGACAGATCCCTGTCCAATCTGGCACTTGCTGGCTTTAATGGTTAAGCCAGCGCGTTGCAGCGCCTGCAATACCTCCTGGAGGTGTTGCAGATGGTCCTCCCAGGAGCTACTGAAGACAGCTATGTCATCCAGGTAGGCCGCTGAGAAGGACTCCAGGCCAAATAGTACCTGATTCACTAACCGCTGGAATGTGGCCGGAGCATTTTTGAGCCCAAAGGGCATCACTCGAAACTGGTAGTGGCCCTCGGGGGTGGAGAATGCTGTCTTCTCCCTTGCTCCATCGGCCATGGCAATCTGCCAATATCTGGATGTCAGATCAATGGTGCTGAGGTACCGGGCTGCTCCCAGCCAGGCCACCAGCTCGTCCGCACGTGGGATGGGGTGAGCATCTGTCTTCGTGACAGAGTTCAACCCCCGGTAGTCCACACAGAACCGAAGCTCTGGTGTCGTACCCGGTGGGGCCGCTTTCGGCACCAGCACCACTGGACTAGCCCACGGGCTGCTGGAAGGTTCTATCACCCCCAGCTCCAGCATCTTTGCTACCTCATGCTGGATGCTATCCTTCACTCGGTCAGAGAGCCGGTAAGACTTGTTCTTCACCGGGGGGCTGTCCCCTGTGTCCACATCATGGGTACACAGATGAGTGATTCGAGGCATGAGGGAGAACAACGAGGCGAACTGTCCCAGGACATGGCGACAGTCCCTCTGTTGCTCTGGGGTCAAGGATGGGGAGAGAACTACACCTTCCACCGAACCATCCTTCTCTTGCACCGCTAGTAGGTCAGGAAGAGCCTCGCTCTCTTCCTCTTCGCTCCCATCCGTCACCATAAGGAGAGCAAGCTCTGATCGCTCATGGTGCGGCTTCAGGCGGTTGATGTGGAGCACCCTGAGGGGCTGACGGGGGGTTTTCATATCGACTACGTACGTGGTCTGGCCTCGCCGCTCCACAATGTCGAACGGGCCAGTCCACCGGTCCTGGAGGGCACAAAGCTCCCCAGGTTCCATAACCCACACCTTCTGTCCAACGTCTAACTCGACCGTCCGAGCGTTGCGGTTATACCACTCCTTCATCACGGTCTGGCTAGCCTCCAGGTTCTCTGTGGCTGCCTTCCACAGCTTGGCCATCTGGCTGCGGAAGGCCAACATGTAGCTGACAATGTCACGGGGAAGCTTCTGTGAAGTCTTCTCCCACCCCTCCTTCACTAAACTGAGGGGACCCCTAACGGGATGGCCATAGAGCAATTCAAACGGGCTGAACCCGACTCCCTTCTGCGGTACCTCCCGGTAGGAGAATAACAAGCAGGGGAGGAGGACGTCCCATTTACGCCTCAAGCCCTCTGGCAGGCTTCGGATCATCCCCTTCAATGTCTTATTGAAGCGCTCTACAAGTCCGTTAGTCTGGGGATGGTAAGGAGTGGAGAACCGGTAGGTCAACCCACACTCCTTCCACATGGCCTGCATGTAGGCCGACATGAAATTTGTGCCCCTGTCCGACACCACGACCTTGGGGAATCCCACTCGGGTAAAAATCCCCAACAGTGCCCGCGCCACCACCGGTGCAGTGATGGTCCTCAGAGGAATAGCCTCTGGGTACCTTGTGGCGTGGTCCACCAAAACCAAGATGAACCGGTGTCCCGCTGCAGTCGGAGTCCAGTGGCCCAACAATATCGATACCGACCCTCTCAAAAGGGGTCCCGACCACGGGGAGCGGTTCCAACGGGACCTTCAACTTAGTCCCAGTCTTGCCACTGGCCTGACAAGACTTGCAGGTCTTACAAAAGGTGTCTGAGGCAATCCTCATCCTGGGCCAATAAAAATGGGGGACCAACCGTGCAAAGGTTTTGTCCTGACCCAGGTGTCCGGCTAAGGGTATCTCGTGCGCTAACTCCAGCAGGATGGCCCGTTAACATTGGGGAACCACTATGGCCCTCGAAGATCCATGTACCGGCACCCTGGGCTCACTGTATAGGAGACCATCCTCCCAATACACATGATAACCTCCCAGCTCCTGAGTGGCCACTTGGGCTTCGGCCTGTCACCGCATGCCTTCAAGCGTGGGGCACGTCCTTTGTGCCTGACAAAATTCTTCCCGGGTAGGCCCTCCTTCCACATTCCAGTCAGCAAGGGTCGGCAAGTCCTCCACAGGAACGACATCTACCTCAGCGGACTCCGGGGGCACCTCCACGGCCTCCCCATCCATCTCACGGGGCATGTCCTCTACCACCTTCCTCTTTCCATGTTTGGCTTTGGGTTGGGCCATGATTCCAGCCTCCAACCCAGGGTGAGTTCCATGCCGGGCAGCCATGGACCGCGTGCTTACGCAAGTCCACCCTGGTAATCCCAGCATCTCGGTGTGAGCGTGAAACTCGACGTCTTTCCACTTGGTGTGCTCCAGGTCGTTCCCTAGCAAACACCCCACAGGCAAGGCAGGGCTCACAGCAACTCTCAGTAGGCCTTTGACTCCTCCCCACTCAAATGGAACACGAGCCACTGGATAGTGACTCATACTGCAGTCAGCCAATACGGCCGGATGGAACTCCTCGGGGACTACTTGGTCTGGGGACACCAGCCGCCGCACGACAGTGGTCATGCTGGCCCCTGTGTCCCTCAGAGCTTCCACCTCCTGCCCATTAATTCTCACCCTCTGCTGATATTTAGCAGTGTTCGGGGGCAGGGACACTATGGGGACCACCTCTCTATCCCCGAGTGAAACCAGCGTCAGGCCTGGCCACTCCCCTTCCCTATCTAAGGGCAGCTCCACCCCAAGCGCTATACTACTCACCCCGGGACTTTTCCCGCCCGTTGGGGCTGGGGGTCGCTTGCGTCACTTGGGATCTCCCCTGTAGTGTCCAATCTCCCCACACTCGTAGCACCGCACAATCCTTGGCTGCTGACTCCTGTCAGGGTAAGTGGGTCTTGTGGAATTGGACGGGGGTGGGGTTCCTACTCCCTTCCCAAACTTATTTTGGGGACCTTTCGAGAACTCCACCTTTTTATCTCCCCCCTCTTTCTTCTGGGGGAAACCCTGTCCGCCTTTCGAGCCATCTCCCCCGGGGCCCTTGTGAGACACCCGGGTGCTCACCCAAATATCTGCCTCCTCCGCAAGCTCAGGGGGATCCATGAACTTGCGCTCCACCAGATGTTGGCGCAGCTCCGGAAAGCTCTTATCCAAGAGGTGCTCCCTTAAAAAAAGATCGTACAACCCTTGGTAGTCCTGCACCTCGCTGCCACGCACCCAACCATCCAGTGCCTTCCTCGCATAATCAAAAAAATCTACCCATGTCTGGGTGGACAGCTTATGGCTGCCACGAAACTTCTGCCTGTACCTCTCGGGGTTAAGACCAAACTTTTTTAACAAGGCCTCTTTCATGGGGGCATAGTTGACCTGATCCGCCTTGGCCAAATATAGCAGGGTGTCCCTAACATTGGGAGGTATGTACCGGTATAACCCACCTCCCCAATTACTCTCGGGTACCCCATGGGCAGTCAAGGCTACCTCGTATGCCTCCAACCATTTCATGATGTCGTCCCCCACTGTGTAATTGGCAATTACTTCTTTAGGTAGGTAGAATTTTGACTCGTGAGGTTCCCTAGGTATGCTGCCACCATTGCCCTTGTTGGACACATTCAATTGGAGGGCGCGTAACTCCAGCTCTTTTAGCTGAAGCTCGTGCACCAGCTTCTTTTCCTCTATTGCCCATCTCTTGTTTTCCCTTTCCTGTTCCAATTTGGCCAGCTCCCACTTTAACTGCCTCTCTTCCCTTCTGTCCTCATACTCCTTTGGAGACGCGCTCCTACTGGACCCTGTCCTACTACTGGCCCCAGGACGTCTCCCTGGGGGCCCATTTTCAGACACATCCACATTTACTATGTCGATCACTTCTTGGGCGCTCTCCTACTGAGGCGCATCTGGTGCCTCCTGTCCCTCATCCCCTCTCCCTTCTGGGTGGGCTTCTACCCATGCCCTAATGGCGGTGCGGAGTTCCGGTCCTTTGGCCTTCCGCATCCCAGGCACCCCCATCCCCTGCCCGAACTACCTTAGTTGCTTCACAGTGTACCCCTCGAGGTCAGCTAACCGGAATTCCATTCTGGCAGGTGGGGACCTAGACACTAAGGAGAAAATTTCCTAGGGTATAGGTAACAGTTATCAGCTAACCAGGACTCTTGCACTCTCAACCTGGACAGTGGAAATAACAATGCAGCAATCAATGGTTTTAGAGCTCTGGAACAAAAATAGGCGTTTAATTGTGGCGCACTTCGCCTCATGGAAGGGTGCTGTATGGTCACAGCTCCTAGGATCCCACCGCTCGCCAACAATGTAGGACCTGGGGTCTCCAGGCCCTATGGGGCGGTAACGTGACACGAGCGGTCGGGCCACCAAAGGTCTGTGTGTAAAGCAACCATACAACACGCACCTCACATGGGACGATGAACACACACAATAAGTGACGCCACACTGAAGGAGTTAGGTAAATACTCAAGTTTATCCAAGTAGATCACGTTAGATGCAGTTCATGAGGTAGCAGTACATTTCATAAGCTGATAACACAATTCCTAGCGATATACAGATCAGTCAGGAGTTATCAAAGTTGGTCATACCCTAAATGCAATTAATGAAATATCAGTACTGCCTGAGGGACAACTACTATTCACGTAGGTGTCCAAGCGCGCTTCACTTGCCTGTAGCGCCCTAGGGGTGGGTGATTACAGCGCTGGGCGCGCTAACTGGTGACGACCTCAGAACGGGGCATCTAGCGCCGAGAGCTACTCGTAATAGATGACATTTAGCACTTCAATGTGGAACATGAATAACAGAACGCTACTCGTAATCAATAGCACGTAGCACTTCAATATGGCACATGAACAACAGAGCGCTACTCGTAATCAATAGCACGTAGCACTTCGATCCGGAACATGGATAACAGAGCGCTACTCGTAATTACTGACATTTAGCACTTCACTGGGGCACAGGAACAACAGAGCGCTACTCGTAATTACGGGCACTGAGTACTTCCATATGGGGTAGGACAGTC
The DNA here is from genome assembly GCF_964204655.1 of Triturus cristatus. Lineage (NCBI taxonomy): Eukaryota > Metazoa > Chordata > Amphibia > Caudata > Salamandridae > Triturus > Triturus cristatus. The sequence continues at coordinate 325,082,955 of NC_140589.1, forward strand.
AATGCGCCTCACGGAGCTTTTAGCGGGGAGCGCCCGGGACTGGAGGAGCGGGTCTCTCGGCTCCGGTGCAGTCCATAGGGCACCACGTGTCAATACAGTCACGGGGACACCAGGGAGGGATCCCTCGGCGGGGTCTCTCTGTCGCAATGATAGGGGGAACTCCCACGGAGAGGGGACCTGGGCTGAGGGTGCGGTGTGGCTCCCAACCAGTAGGGGGCGCACCGGGGACAATCCCAGCCTCCGGGCTTACCTCGTTCTCGGCGTCAGCAGGCGTCCGCTCCAGCGACGATGGGGAAACTCGGCCCAGGCCTCGCGCACCTTCTTACGCAGCTGCGACGGCAGCGGCGGGGCTCCGGGTTTCTCATGGGCCTCGCGACTCTGCAGGGCACTTCTTCCGGCCTCCGGGCCGCGGCAGTGAGCGCGCTGGCTTCCACGTCACAGGGGGAGGCTCAAGTTAAGGATGGGGGTTCCGCGCTCAGCGGAGCACGCTGACGGGGGTCCCAGGCCAGGTCAGGGAGCGCAGGGGTCACAGCGCTCATACCTGGTCGAACCCCGGTGGCTCTTCAATCCGCTTTGCATACGGCTTCAGGGGTCAGTTTGGACACGCAGTCTCAGCACTTGGCATATAGGTTTAGAGTTCAATCTGGGCACGCAGTCTCAGTGCTTGGCATAGAAGTTTAGAGTTCAATCTGGACACGCAGTCTCAGTGTTTGGCATATAAGTTTCTGTTCTTAGATGTTAGGTTAAGTCTTGTTGGCGCAGATGTATCTGGCGCCCTTAAGGGGTTCTGTTACAGGGGGGTAGGGATGGAGAAGGCGACTAGGTCCTTCCTAGTCAGGCTGGGCAGAGGTTCTCTGGGTCCTCCTACTGCTGGGCAAGATCAGTGGGTTTCACAGGGTCCCTCACTCACTTAAGAGGCAGCACCTAAATCCTGTCACTCTCAGAGGCATAAGTCCCTGGCTAGGCCCTACCGCCTACACTCCTGGTGGATTCTTCCAGCTCTGCTTCACCCCACTGGCCAACTCACCACAAAAAGTTCCCTCCCTCACTTAAGTAGCCCTAGGTCAGGTGACCTCTGGCCAAGGCGGCAAAAGAAAAACCACACCTCCCTTCTAGAAGGTTCCAGCACATTCCAGGAGCTTCCCCACTCTACCTATGGGACAAAAAGGCGGGCTGGTGTCGCAACATTGTTGTGGGGTCCCAGCCAGCTCCTGGCAGCTAGGGTGCTACTATGAAAGACCACTCCGCAGTAGCAGGGGCCTGTGGCAGCCATCTTGGGAGAAGGGAGCACCTGCACCTTAACACTGATTGGCAATGAAAAGGCGCCCGGAGACCTAGTCCAACATAAAAATGAGGGTGGAAAAAATGAGGCACGATCAAAAATGGAAGGGGAGACCACCCTAGGGCTGACAGGTCCAACACCATGAACCCAAAATTTTTCCACCATATACCCCATATATTACAATGTTTCTGTGAACAGCCGCGGGATGCGTACACTGGCTCTTCCATCTTTGAAAACCAGTCCATGGCACTTTGCCAAGCATGCAGATCAGGGCCAGGCATTGAAGTCTAGTGCAGGGTGATATCTTTCCTCCCCAACGGAGTGCCCAAACCTACCAAGTGTCTCTCTGACCTCTTGCCACCCAACTCTTCCAGTAAACCTGAAATCATGATCTGAGGCGAAAAAGCAATCAGCCTACCCAACACATCTGACAATACCTTCAGTAGTTTGGACCGATATTGATGTATAGTGGGGCAGAGACAAATTACATGATACAAATCAGCGTTAACTGCTCGACATCTATGGCAAGCGGTTGTTAGCAGCTTGCCCACCTTCCAAGGCTGCTCCGGTGTCAAATAGTTCATGTGAAGAACATTTACTTGGATTATATGAAGCTGGGAGGAGATGGCTAACTCCCTGAGTGCCATAAGTGCTTCTATCCATTCCCAATCTTCCAAAGCACCCAACCAGGCCTCTGGGTGAGTGTAGAGGAACAGTAGCAAGTCAGGGGAGTTAATGACCAGGGTACGGTAAATCTGGTAGACTCCACCCTGTCCCAGAGGTGATATGAGGACCTTGACCTCCATGGGGCTAACCTCAGAGACCTCCATCAGAGCAAGCTGCTGATAAGACAGGGCATAACGAATCTGCAGAAAGAAGAAGAACTGGGTGTGGTGTAAGTGGTAATCGGCCTGTAACTCAGAGAAGGGGTGTATAGTAGAACCCTGCCACACATCACCTAGATGAGAAATGCCAAGCAAATCCCACCATCCAAACCCTTCCAGGTTTGCCACATGCTGCAGTAGAGTGCTGCTCCATGGGGGAGTCTGTAGAATGATCCTACACCCCCCCAACCAGTCCATCTCGTAGCTATCCACCAGATCCTAAAAACCATCCGGGTGAGGTCCGGCAGAGCTCGGGGAATAGTTAACCCATATAAGTGGTCCATAATCGTCTCCTGTGTAATGAGTGAGAGTTCCACACAATATGCTGGGTCCTCATACCCCGTGAAGCCAGTCATTCCAGACCACCAATTGTGAGGCTCAATTATAAAGCTGTCGGTCAGCCACCAATAGACCACCATTAAAGGGGGATTGCACACATTTATTAAATGCTATATGTGGAGCCCTGTGGTTCCATAGAAAGGGATGTATAACGGCTTGTACAAAGGAAAACCACAATTTGGGGATGCTGTGAGGAAGTTCTGCAAGACATATAAAAAGTGGGGTAGCACCATCATTTTAAAAAAGCACAATCCTCCCCATGAGATTGAGGGGCAAGGAAGACCAGTGCTCAACGGTCTCCACAGCCAACTTTTCTTCCACCTATATGATGCAGATTTCAAGCTCTTCGACCTGTAATAGCCGTTACTGTTCCTCACTGCGGAAATGTGTATGGACTGTACCTCTCATTTACACCTTGACGGAGGCCCAGAGAGTCCAAGGGGACCCCACTGACCTGATATTACATTGTAGCAAGTCATTCAGCTACTGCATCAGATAATCAACCGCTGCTATGTCCAAGAGGTGCAGGTGCTAAAGGCCACATCAGGCGCTACCCTTGAACCTGACATCCCAGCTGGAGGCTAACGGGGGCGTGATTGGATTTGTCTCTCTGCAGGATCCCTGCACCGGTGGTAAAGAGCATATCTGTTGCTGGCACGAAGATGTTATTGATGCTTGAGTTAACAGAGTTATGGGTATACGCTCACATTAGAGGGTGTCAGGTGCGCCATACGTCGATGTTGCAGCCATTTTTAAGAAAACCAATGAAAAAATATGTTAGATCGAACTATATTTATGAAATTTAAGCTGCTTCTTTTTCCAATTAGTCCCCCTAAATGAAGGTGTTGATGACTGTGTGTCAATATCTATGTGGATACCCAGGGTTAATATACTGTCAAGACCAAGTTTTACGAGGTTGGGAAACAAGGGTTTGCCTCACAGTTCTGGAATAACTGGCAATATCTATGCTGTTTTATTAAAAAACGTTAAAGTTTACCATATTGAAATTCCAGAATAGGACTGATCACCATTTTAAAATGTGTGATAAAGGTTTAGACAACTGGTATAATAACGTGTCATGATAGTGTGCTGACGTTCGACACATTTGATTTTATGTATTTGTTTTTAATTACCGATGAAAGGCAGCTTGGCACTCACTGTTGACCTTAGGAAGGATTTCATTAAGATGTACTCAAGTTTCTGTAGCATGTAGGCAGGCCTTGCTTTCAAAAAGTCTAATTGTTATGGTTAACTTGTATCATAAACTGATAAGCATGGATCATTTGTATTCACATGTAATGGTGTATTGGAATGATTGTAAATATTCTGTATAATACAGCCATGCCAAGTACCACGCATCAGACGTTAGTCTAAAGCATTTCAGTGTGGTTGTCTGCATCACCTCAATAAAATTCATTAATCATCCATTATAGCAATGCTCAGCTGTAAAGCTGAACGCTGTTATACTGCACTATCATGTAAGACTGTGAGCTGGCTGCAGTAGTGCGGTGCGCGCTGCTCCCGGCAACAGGCTAAGAAGGCTGCCTCAAGATCTGCTAATCTCACAGTTCTGTGAGTACTGCTCTCGCTGCTACAATGTATCTAAGTACTTAAGACACACACCCAGCCGAGTCGACACACAAGCATAAACTGACTTCAGAGTCTACTATGTCCAATCATGGCCTGACTACTAGTAAGTCTGACTGTGAATGAGAGGCACAAATATAGGCTAGGTGGGTCAGGTGGGGGGGTCAGTCAATGGTCCATTTTTAGGTCTCGTATAGGGCAGCGCATGCGCTGCCTCTATGAGGCATGAAGTAATCTGGATATGTGAGAATCTCCTCCTACTGGAGCTGTTTGTTAGTAATTGGTTCCTGAGCTTGTCTGTTTTCTTGTCTTCGTTTTTGACAGGCTAATGCGCTTTGTAGATCAGCCTTTATTTTTTCAGGAACGCCCATGCATCACCGCCTAACTACAGTAAACATGCAGTAAGTGGCCTGAAGTGTTTCTGTTGGAACTCTTTTGTTTCCTTCATGGCTATTGCTTTCTGCTATGTAGTGTTTTATTGGGGGGGATATACTTGCGTTCGTTTTTTTATTTTGTCTAATCGGTATTTAAGGAGTTTGCAGTGTTTGATGTCTTAGTTGCAAAGCACACTAGGATCCCGATCTATCCGGGTCATTCGACGCTACCTCACAACCCCCCTCCATGCAGATTCCAACAAGAGGGCGTGAGGCAAAGGATGTAGCGCGCGTGGCCCTCCCTTTGAAATTTCACTCCAGTTGCACCTCTGCACCAAGGGTGGGCGTATGGGCGTAGTAGGGCTACGTGGAGCAGCGCGTAGTGTGGCACAATCTACGCACACTTGCGTGCTCCGCGTAGCCCCACTACGCACTGCCCGCCTCCCGCCCGCCCTAATTTAAAAATAATTAAAATAAGTTTAAAAGTAAATATAAACCTCTTACCTTAAGCGCGGCGTCCCGGGGCTCCCTCTTCTTGCTGATGGTAACTTCTTCACGCAAATGCGCATGCGCAGACACCTGCGCATGCGCATTTCTCGCGAGGAATGCGCATGCGCGGGCGTCCGCGCATGCGCATTTGCATGAAGAAGTTACCGTCAGCAAGAAGAGGGAGCCCCGGGACGCCGCGCTGAAGGTAAGAGGTTTATATTTACTTTAACCTTATTTTAATTATTTTTAAATTAGGGAGGGCGGGAGGCGGGAGGCGGGAGGCGGGTGGCGGGCAGCTCTGCTTCGCTACGGTGTGTGCGTAGCGCTGCCTGCTTCGCCTACTTCGTAAATGGCGAAGCAGGCAGCGCTACGTGCACTCCGTGGGCGAAGCGGAGCACGACGCCCAGGGTTACTCTGCACCTTGCCAATGTACAGGTTAGATGGCCCCACAAGTAAAGACAGTCAAACACGTCACCAAAAGGCAAGTACCGATCTCTCAATGTTCCCAGTTGAACATATACCTGCCTGCGCATGCTGAATTGTTCTTGTGGCAGCTCGCATAGCAAAATTGTTATATTTATCGCACATTTTTTACACTTTCCCGGGTTGCACGTATTGAAACAGTGCTTATAAAGGATTGTTTAAAAGCATCTTTAAATAACTTATTAAAATTTTGAGATGTACACACTTATTTTCTTGTTGCAGTACGCGCTGAAAAATTGTTCGTATTTCATTGCAAATTTTTTTGTGCTTTCCCAAGCTGCACACATTAAAACTGTGCATTTAAGATGTGTTGGAAGGATTGTAAAAGAGCGCCTGTAGCTAACTTTTTACAATTTCTATCTTTACACACACATTTGCTAATATTTCCATTCCTGCACAATTTTAAGCTTAAAACTTCACATTAAGAAATCCTTTCCTAGGGCTTAATTTGTAACACATCTAATGCTAGTGCGCCTATTAATGAGCAGATTTAAATAGTATACTTTATTTACAGGTAGCTTGCTTAATATTTAGCCCTGAAACTGTAGGAATGGGCAGAACTAGTGCTTTAAAATCTTAAACATAGCTATTTATTGCATTAATGACGATTGAATACTCATTTTCTTACTGCTGCGTTTACTGTGATTAATTTGTATCTTTACTGTTGCCGGTAGTCTTACTAAATTGTTCCTTGTAATGTTAGCAGAGATCCTATTAACAAATTCGGCATGGTTCACACTTCAGATTTATGCGCTTACATAACTGGTGCAGCAGGTGCAGTGACACCAAACCAAAGGCTATTAAATATTTATTTTTTATTGGACGCCCATATGCACAAAAACAAAGACTAAATATTTTAAGTAAAGCTAATTTTTTTATGTACCTGGGCGTAGCGCTTTGTTTTTAATGCTTTCTTGTAATTTATTTTACAGCTTTTGGAGTTTCTTGGGTCCGTACTCTTTGTAAAATATAGGCAAACATGAACTATTTTTATTTCTTGACGACAACAAAGTAAAAGCATTTTGTGTGCATTTGAAAGTATGCGATTGCGAAGGGGGGGAGTTGTGCTTTTAGCCCTTACTTCAGCAGTGACCTCCATTTTTTTTCCGGAGCTTAGCATCCTGCTGTTAGCTGTTTTGCATCTCCCAGATGCTGCCAGGCACCAGATTACAATCTTTACTACACGGTTTAAAGCATGAAGGGGCATATCAGCAAGGTGAGGCGATAAAATTATAGCCGCTTTAGCGTCTGTTTTCAGTCGAAAAGCGACGATAATTTTATTGCCCGATTAGCATGGACACGCTTACGCGTGAATCCATGCCTTAGCGCCTGTTTACTGAACGCCCAGCTTTGCATCTCTAATGAGATGCAAAGTGGGCGTTCCTTCCCGAAATAACTGGAGAAATGGCGCTAACCAACATTTCTCCAATTATCAGGGAATCGCTAAGAAGCATAGCGATAAGATAAGTAGCGCTAACCATGGTTATCGCTACTTTCCTTACGCCTGCTTTAATTCTGATTTAGCTATGTAATCCTGTAATCCAATGGGGGGTGGATTACATGGCTAAGACCACCCTGCCCTATCAGCAAGGTATCGCCGGTCACCGTGCGATTATCGCTGGATTTCCAGCGATAATCACACTGTTTTTCAGCTAACGCTTGCATTTCTATCACTTTGGAGATAAGCATTGCTGATAGCACACTATCTCCGCGATAGAAAGCAGCAATAGCCAGCGATAATTATCCTAGCGCTAAGTGCACTTAGCGATAATTATCGCCGGCCCTTGCTGATATGCCCCTTAATTAGCCTGGTCTGGTTTCGTTTCCAACTGGTGAAAACATGTCACACTATAGCAGACTTTCGGTCTGTGTTTTTCGTTTGAACTAAATGGGAATGCATTACAATAGCTTTGCCCAGTTACAAAATAAACGTACGCAAATTGTTTTGTTTAAATTGTTTAAAGCGTATTGCCTAAAACATATACTTTTTGTAAACACGAAACTGCTTATATTTTTCTACACGTTCACATTATTTGGCAGTTTAACGCAATGTTTTCAGCTTCCTGGATTATATTCCTTTTGTTGGTTTATGTTACAGAGAGCACATAAAGTATACATAATGTGGCTTTAATTAAAATTAAAATATTGTTACAATATCGTCTGATAATACAGCTAAATGATGGCTTTGTTACATTTGCTTTTATAGTGCTTAATTTGTAGCTATAGTGGTGCAGGGGCTATTTTAAAAAGTCAGTCTTTTACAGTGTATTTTGGGTGGTTAATTTATTGAACAGTGTGCATACAAACTATACACATGTGTTGGTAAAGTTGTTTTGGAGCTCAAACTGCCAATGTTTATGTTGCAGTGCCCATGGGCCAGCGCTTTTTGTATTGTGATTGCTTTGTTTTATTTTCCGGCATTTTACAAAGTTTCCCGGCTCTGGACTCTTTCCTCAATTTATAAACTCTTTAAAGTTCACGGAAACAGTGTAATTGGCTGCACGCACCCTGTACGGATTAGGGAAGGGTACACCTTTGCACATTTTAAAAGCAGTCAACCTAAACCTTGCTTCCATCTATAGCCACAAGTGTTTCTGTAACACTGGTTTTAGTACCGTGCTTTTGTTTGTTTCTATTTCTTATGACATGGTGAAAGGCTTTAAAATGTGCACTAGAATGTTAGCAAATATCTTATTGAGAGCATAGGCATACGTTTAGAGTTCAAATGTATGCGTATGGATAAGTGGTGCAGCAGATGCAGTGACACCAAGACACAAAGGACAGAGGGGCCTGCCAAACAGTGGTTATATGCATTTTAAGCACCAGCACAACAGCTAGAGACTAATTAAATTACAGCACTCCTTGAAACGTCTTATTAACAGATCCTTTCCTAGGACTTAATTTGTGCCACATCTAATGCTAGTGCGCTTATTAATTTTCCGGTTTAAATAGCATACTTTATTTAGGGGTAGCTTGCTTTACATTTAGCACAGAAACTGTAGGAATGTGCAAAAGCCATGCTTTAAAGGCTAAAACAGAGCTATTTATTGAATTATCTACAATTTATTACTATCTCTCTTACAGCTGTGTTTACTGGACTGAAATTGTATTTTTAGTGTTGCCGGGGCTTTTATTAAATTGTTCTTTGTAATGTTAGCAGAGATCCTATTAACAGCATGGGCATGGTTCACACTTCAGATTTAGGCGTATACATCAGTGGTGCAGCAGGTGCAGTGACACCAAGACACACAGGACTGTGGGATCCTTAATCACTGGTTATCTGCATCTTAAGATTCTGAACTACAGATAAAGAATAATTAAATCGATACTGGTTGCTACCCGTTTTTTGCATAGCAGTGTTTTATGCACGTTTGTTGTGGCCCGACTGTTATCACCATTATCATGCCTAGTTACACACCCTCAGTGCCCTCAACTGTTCACTGTTTTTCCTTTTATTAAAAAAAAAAACAATAATGAATGCTTCAAAGTTGCCGAGAATTCTATTTAAATGTGCACCGGAATATTAGCAGAGATGCTATTAAAAACATGGGCATGCATCAATGTTCAGATGTATGCGTATGCGTTATTGGTGCAGCAGGTGCAGTGACACCAAGGCACATAAGACAGAGGGGCCGTACAAACAGTGGTCATATGCATTGTAAGCACCAGCACAATGGAGACAGATGAGCTTAATTTTTTTTGCTCCCTGAAACGTCTCATTAAGAGACCCTTTCCTAGGGCTTAATATGTAACACGCAGTGAACAGAAACAATGCTTACATTTATAGCCACAATTTTTTCTTTAATGCTTTGTTTTAGCACAGTGCTTTTTTTTCTATATGATATAATTGGTTAGAAGGCTTGGAAATGTGCACTAGAACGTTAGCAGATATCCTATTAAGTACATGGGCATGCTTCAGTGTTCAGATTTATGCGTATGCATTATTGGTGTAGCAGGTGCAGTGACACCAAGACACATAAGACAGAGGGGCCGTACAAACAGTGGTCATATGCATTTTAAGCACCTGTACAACGGATACAGATGAGCTAAATTGCTGCTCTCCCTGAAATGTCTCATTAACAGATCCTTTCCTAGGGCTTAATTTGTGACATATTTAATGCTAGGTTGCTTATTAATTTGCCGGTATTGAAAAACATCCTTTATTTCGGGGTAGCTTGTTTAATATGTAGCCCAGAAACTGTAAGAATATGTAGGAGTAGTGCTTTAAAAGCTAAAACATATCATATTAATATAGTATTCACCTTTAATATTAACACTACAATATAATGTGTATATATATATATATATATATATATTATATAATAGTGTTAAAATTTAATGTGAATGCTAAATAAATGCCATAAAAAATTGTTTGATATGTATGTAGACATATATATATATTTAAAAAATATATATACATGTATTTTTAATATACAATAAATATATCGCACCCCGCAATTTTTTCCCAAAAAAATTACAATGCTTTTTTCAGCCTTCGTGGTCCTTCAGGGACCCCCTGACAAAGGCTAGGGGGTCAGAAACTCTTCACCCTGCCCCCTTTTCACGTTCGCCACCTTCCTTTTTCACTCTCGCACTCAAAACAAACGCACCGTGCGCGCACCCCGCGATTTTTTTTAAAAAAGATCAAAATGTTTTTTACTGCCTTCGTGGTCCTTCAGGGACCTCCTGACAAAGGCTAGGGGGTCAGAAACTCTCTACCCTGCCCCCTTTTCACGTTCGCCACCTTCCTTTTTCACTCTCGCACTTAAAACAAACAAAATGGTGGCCGACACTTCCTGATTTCGACCGATTCGAACGTTGACTGACGTGTAACCACCAATCAGAATTACGCTCGCGCACGTTAGGGTGCGCGCACGGTGCGCGGCTATAGATATGTATGTAATTTAACTGCAATTTTCTCAGGAACTACTGAACAGATTGACTCCATATATGCAAAAGGCACATCCCTGACCTGAGGACTACCTCTTTGCCAAATTTCAAGTAATTCTGTTCAGCCGTTCGGGCTGTACCTTCGACTAATGGTCCTATGGGAAAACGCATGGGGAAAACATGTTTTGGGACCCCCCTTTTTTCTCGGCCCCCGCTTGAAGAATCCCCCCGAGACTTTCAGGGTAGGAGCTGAGCGGAGCGCCCCATTAGTTTTGAAAATTTCGCGACGATTCGTCAACCGGCGCCAAAGTTATTCAAAATAGAATTTTGAGATTTCCTATGGAAACACAGTCCTAACTATAACTATCTACTGGCGACCGCCAGTAGATAATATATATATATTACCATGTTTTCTAAATAAACATAACTAAATTAAAAGTTGAATATTATTATGTTTATAAGTTTACAGTTTATATATTAAAATTAAAAAAATATCGAAATAAATACATATAACAAAATATATATAAATACATTTTTATATATACATATATATATATATATATTCAATGAAAAAACCATAGGTTTCACACACGTTATAGTTAGGAATTAGCATTTAAAAAACCTTAGAAATTCAATGAAAAAACCAAAGGTTTCACACACGTTATAGTTAGCTGGACATTTTACTCGTAAAAAACCATTGAAATTCCCCCGTTATAGTTAGTTAAGCTAACTATAACTCGCGCGCCCGCAATGCACTGCTGATGACGTCACATATTACATCACTCATGACATGGTCAGTGACATCACTCATGACATCACTGATGACATCTCAAATGACATCACTGATGACATCACTGATGACATCATCCAGTGAATGTGTGTTTTTCTGAAAATTAAATATGTTTTATATATGTATATCTCAAGGTCGATGGAAGAATAAATGGGTATATAAGTGTCTAAATGGATGATTTGTTTTTGAAAAATTGATTGTGTAACTGACTGATTAAGTGTATCTTAGTGAATACATGGCTTAGTGAGTAATGTTTAAATATGTAAATATCTGTATCAGTCTCTCACTTTGTGTATAAGTGGCTGCATGGGTTGGTGAGTAGCTACTTGAGTGTCTATATAGGTTATTAGTTGGTTTTTTGAGTATCAGTATAAGTGTCTGATGTCTGTATGGTTCGATGGGGGGTATTACGTAGTGCATAGGTGCATGAATGAGTGACTCACTGTTCATATGTGTTGAAGATAGTATGTGTGCAGGACTGCATGGGTGGATGAGTGTGTGTATGGGTGTGTTAGTGAGTGAATGACTGTCTCTACAGTGTCTTTATGAGTAACTAAATATGTTTTTAACTAGTATATGTGACTATTGGTGTATATAAGTGAGTATATGTGAGAGTGAGAGATTGAAAGAGTTCCTGTATGAATAAGTATGTGTTTCTATAAGTGATTGTTTAAAAGACTAAGTATGTGTAAGTTTTTGTAGAAGTAAGTGTGGTGGTGTGTGTATAACTGTATATGCAAGTAAATGGATGTTTGATTCTTTATTAGCATGAGTGACTATGTGTGTGAGTAACTCTACGGATGAGTGGCATTGTGTAACAGGATGTATAGGTGTATGAGTACATATGATGAGTGAGTCCATGTATGAGTGACTGTATAGGACTGTTGGTGAATGAGTGGATGTGTATGTGGATCTTAGAATTACTGAAGAGGTTGTTGTAACTGGCATTGGTATGTCCATTGTTTTGAAAAGTTTAGTCTCTATTTATGAATGTGTGTATCAAAGGTTATATTAGGGTGAGAGGAGGTCTGCCACTCTATCACAAGGATGATGTCATCAGTGATGTCATCAGTGATGTCATTTGAGATGTCATCAGTGATGTCATGAGTGATGTCACTGACCATGTCATGAGTGATGTAATATGTGACGTCATCAGCAGTGCATTGCGGGCGCGCGAGTTATAGTTAGCTTAACTAACTATAACGGGGGAATTTCAATGGTTTTTTACGAGTAAAATGTCCAGCTAACTATAACGTGTGTGAAACCTTTGGTTTTTTCATTGAATTTCTAAGGTTTTTTAAATGCTAATTCCTAACTATAACGTGTGTGAAACCTATGGTTTTTTCATTGAATTAGCAAGGTTTTTTAAATGCTAATTCCTAACTATAACGTGTGTGAAACCCATGGTTTTTTCAGTGAATTTGCAAGGTTTTTTAAAGGCTAATTTTTTTTTTTTCTTCTATTTTTTTAAACATATTTTTAATTTAATGTTCTAACCTTTTATAAAGACTATGGTTAAATTTTTAAAATTCTTTAATATGTTTTTTTAAATATATTTCATAAAATAAACATGTTATAATTTTTTGCAGTACATTTTTTCCTTTTTTTTTAGTACGCGTACCGTAAGCTTACGGTAAGCGTACGGTTTACGCAACGCCCGTAATTTATCTACGCTGTTTGCGTATAGTTACGCAATTTGCGTAGCCGCGCGTACTCCGCGCGGGACGCGTACGCGTGTACGCTACACGCTCACGTTACGCGGAAGTGTCGGGTAGTGACTGTTATGCGCATGCGCGCAAGCGCGTGTCTTTTTTACGCGCATGCGCACTTTTGCCGTAAGCGTACCGTAAGCGTACCGTAAGCGTACGGTAGGTCATGTGATCATGAAACACAACTTTTGATTGGTTGAAACTACTTTCAGTTCTAGAACTCTCCTACACCACACCCATTCCCCTCATTTCTGCTTGTGATCCCTTAGGAGAAGGAGCTGGGTTGTCTTTGTGATACGATGGCAGAACAGCAGAGCTCTTCTGAGAGTGAGGCTAGCACTAGCAGCACTACCTTGAGGCAGAGAGCGAGGAAACAAAAGACCTCTTATGTATCGGATTATTTTACTTTTCCTGAAGGCCAGCTAAAGGTAAATGCACCCTTAGTGACTTGCAAGCAGTGTAAGCGTGTACTTTCAAGAGGGAATCCTGACAGGAAGTATTCCTTTGGGAATCATACCATGATGAGGCACCTCAGGGATGTACACAGAAGGACACATGCTCGACTTTTTGGAGGTAACCCTTCAGAAAGTCAACCAAGCACATCCACAGCAGCTCAGCCTGGACCATCATCTGCAGGGCTGACTCCTTCTTCTGCAGGTCAGGTGAGCCCTTCATCTGTGGGGGGAGCATCTCCTTTTGCTGGCCCTCTGGAAATTAACCCTCGATTTCTGAGGGTTGATATTCGATGTGCCTCTTGTCATGATCTAATTTGTCATAGGGAGACCAGTGTTTCCCTAGTGAACCTCAAAATAGATCAGCACACTTGTCACAGAGACTAATTTTCCCATTCTTTCTTTCCTCTCTCCCTGCATGAACACAACGGCTCTTTTAAGAGCCAACCTTATCTTTCATCTTTTTGTTATATATGTTTTTAAAAACTTTTTTTTTTTTTTTTTTACCGTACGCGTACGGTGCGCGTAATTAAAAAAAAAAAAAAAAAAAACACTAAAAATCAATTATCACATTACAAGGTCTTTGAGACACTACAATTATTATTATTGACTTACCATACCCACTCAAAAAAATATTTATTCATTTGTTTTTAAAAAAAAAAATTGCTTTAAAAATGGTTCTAGTTTTCGAAAATTTTCTATATCAATCTGAAAAAAAAGAAAAAAATATTAATATTTTTCAAACATTTTAAAATACAGTACACGTATTTACATATTTACCCAAAAATATATGAATGTATTTGCATTACAGACTGAAACCTCAAAACCCCACTCGCTTGTAAATACTGTGCATGATTATACATGGAAAGGAGCTGGGTGTGTGCTAAGAGTCTGCTTCTGCACCAAAAAAATCGCTCCCCCTTTTTCCTACTAATGCAACTGTGAAATCACCAGAGCAAAACGCAATAAATCTCTGCCTGTAATTCCTATTTGCACACAGAGTCATGTTTTCACATTAGTCACAAAACGAAATTTCTTTGCCAATTTGAATGCACACTTACTGCTCTTTTTTTTTGGCAAGTGAAAATCACTTTTACAGACTGACACATTATGAAACCACTTTTCAGTTTTTTTTAAAAGCCCATGTCCAGACTGCTTTTTCAGACCACCACCATGTGTATCCTCGGTGACTGCCTACACTCCAGCAAGGGCAACCAGCCTTAGTGATGCTGAATGTATTTGCATTACAGACTGAAACCTCAAAACCCCACTCGCTTCTAAATACTGTGCATGATTCCACATGGTAAGCAGCTGGGTGTGTGCTAAGAGTCTGCTTCTTCCCCCAAAAAATCGCTCCCCCTTTTTCCTACTAATGCAACTGTGAAATCACCAGAGCAAAACGCAATAAATCTCTGCCTGTAATTCCTATTTGCACACAGAGTCATGTTTTCACATTAGTCCCAAAAGGTAATTTCTTTGCCAATTTAAATGCACACTTACTGCTCTTTTTTTTTGGCAAGTGAAAATCACTTTTACAGACTGACACATTATGAAACCACTTTTCAGATTTTTTAAAAAAAGCCCATGTCCAGACTGCTTTTTCAGACCACCACCATATGTATCCTCGGTGACTGCCTTCACTCCAGCAAGGGCAACCAGCCTTAGTGATGCTGAATGTATTTGCATTACAGACTGAAACCTCAAAACCCCACTCGCTTCTAAATACTGTGCATGATTATACATAGAAAGGAGCTGGGTGTGTGCTAAGAGTCTGCTTCTTCCCCCAAAAAATCGCTCCCCCTTTTTCCTACTAATGCAACTGTGAAATCACCAGAGCAAAACGCAATAAATCTCTGCCTGTAATTCCTATTTGCACACAGAGTCATGTTTTCACATTAGTCCCAAAACGAAATTTCTTTGCCAATTTAAATGCACACTTACTGCTCTTTTTTTTTGGCAAGTGAAAATCACTTTTACAGACTGACACATTATGAATCCATTTTTTAGATTTTTTTAATTGCACATGTCCAGACTGCTTTTTCAGACCACCACCATGTGTATCCTCGGTGACTGCCTACACTCCAGCAAGGGCAACCAGCCTTAGTGATGCTGAATGTATTTGCATTACAGACTGAAACCTCAAAACCCCACTCGCTTCTAAATACTGTGCATGATTATACATGGAAAGGAGCTGGGTGTGTGCTAAGAGTCTGCTTCTTCCCCCAAAAAATCGCTCCCCCTTTTTCCTACTAATGCAACTGTGAAATCACCAGAGCAAAACGCAATAAATCTCTGCCTGTAATTCCTATTTGCACACAGAGTCATGTTTTCACATTAGTCACAAAACGAAATTTCTTTGCCAATTTAAATGCACACTTACTGCTCTTTTTTTTTGGCAAGTGAAAATCACTTTTACAGACTGACACATTATGAATCCACTTTTTAGATTTTTTTAAAAAGCCCATGTCCAAACTGCTTTTTCAGACCACCACCATGTGTATCCTCGGTGACTGCCTACACTTCAGCAAGGGCAACCAGCCTTAGTGATGCTGAATGTATTTGCATTACTGACTGCAACCTCAAACCCTTAAAGTATTCCTTATTTTTACCAGTACACCTTAATTTATCATGAAAAAATAGTCCATATTATTTTACATGTTCCTCACATTTAAATTTCTCCCAAAACAGAAAATAATAAACACAACTTCTACGAAAGGAATTCCAATTCTATTATTCATTTCTTAATTTACCATATACATCCCCTCTCAAACTTATAACTCACCTTTAAAATTAGTTAGTTGTGAAAGAAATGTGGCACTCAAACAGCAGATTATCAGAGCCAGGATCTCTGTTCTCTACACCTCTCTCCTCTCAGCAAAACCAGAAAATGGCAAAGTTTCCCTCTATTTTTCCACACATATACATGTAAGTTTCAAATCTCAGTGCTTCCCCCTTTTTTTCAAATGTAATCACACATTTCTATTGGTTGAAAACCAACTCTTTTCTTAAAGTACCCTTCCCCCAACTTGACTTCTGCCTGCTACCATAGCAACACCTCATGGAACACTGCTGTGTGGAGTTAGGTCAGAAGTTCGCCAAACAATGTTTCAATTCCACAGAGCAAGAGTGCTTGACTTTTCAAACCTTACAGCAAATCCATAGTACTGTTCTTTGGTAACACATTTTTCTGTACCAATACAAAACATGCTTCTATCAATTTACACATACAGCCTAGTTTTTAGTGTAGAATGGTATGAAACAGCCAATCAGTTCTTTTTTTTAAAAAAAAAATATGTATGCCTCCATTTCCAAACTGTTTTTCATTTCTTTTTCCCATTCTACTGAATTACACCTCCTGAGTGCATCCAGATCTCCTTTGAAGATGTTCACAGTGTGGATTGTAGGGCACAGCTATGTCTTCTGGAGTGAAAAGTTTGCAGAGAAAACAGGTATGGTGAGAGACCTTGCTTTGCCAAATGTAGACATTAAATGGATTGGTCAGAGAGGGTTAAAGTGGCACCAATTGATGCCATTGGTGAAATCCTTCATGCAAAACCAACACCCTGACCTCATAATAGTGCACTGTGGTGGCAATGACCTAGGCACTTTGACTGGGGTAGGTCTGGAAATGCTTATGAAGGACACCTTTGCACAACTGTTTTCTCTTTTCCCTAAAACTGCCTTTGTGTTTTCCAACATATGCCAAACGCAAAAATGGAACTGGTCCAATCATTTCTGTCCTCAAATTGACAAAGCAAGGAAGCACGTCAACAAATATGTTTCTGCTTTCCTCCGTGACTATGGTATGGGTGCCATTTACCACAACAACTTGCGTTATGACATGCAAGACATTTATAGAGGAGATGGTGTGCACTTCAATGATGAAGGGAACAGAGTCTTCCTCTTGAACCTTAGACTCTGCATCGGTACTTACTTGTAGGTACCACTTAAAAAATCACTTCATAAACACAACGGCTCTTTTTAGAGCCCCCTAATATCTAAACTCTTAAATCTGCATTTCATTTCTTTTTTAATTTTTTTTTTCTTCCGTACGCTTACCGTAAGCTTACCGTACGCGTACCCCGTGATTTTTTTAAAAATCAATAAATGTTTTCTTTGTACTTTTCTGTCCTTCTTTGACCCCCTCACAAATGTAAGTGGGTCTGTAACTCTCCTCCTTGCCCCCTTTTCTTGTTTTCACTCTTTTTTTTCTGGGTGAAACACACAAAATGGCGGCCGCCGCTTCCTGGTTTCGGCCGATTCGAATGTTTACTAAGATCTAAGAGCCAATCAGAATCGCGCTCGCGCACGCCACCGTACGCGTACGGTAAGCTTACGGTTAGCGTACCGTAAGCTGGCTCAGATATATATATTGATTTAAAGGCTATTTTCTCAGAATCTACTGAACAGATTTACACCAAACCTACAAAAGGCACTTCCTTGACCTAGGGACTACCTCTCTGCCAAATTTCTAGTAATTCTGTTCAGCCGTTCGGGCTGTAGCCCTGTCTAAAGGTCCTATGGAAAAATGCATGGGAAAAACGCGTTTTGGGACCCCCCTTTTATCTCAGCCCCCGCTTGACGAATCCCCCCGAGACTTTCAGGGTAGGAGCGGAGCGTAGCGCCCCACCTATTTTGAGAAATTCGCGAGGATTCGTCGACCGGCGCCAAAGTTATTCAAAATAGAATGTTGCGGATTTCCTATGGAAAAGGGGTCCTAACTATAACTACCTACTGGCGACCGCCAGTAGGTAATAAATATGTATATATATTTATATAGATATTACAATGCCAATGACTCTAAATTTTGCAAATGCGAGACCTATTGCATTGGAAATGCTTGTTCTTCTCAGCTGCTGCCCGCGGTGCGAGCAGGCGGCAAAACTTTCAGCAGTGCTTTAAGTTTGGGCATGCCACTGAATGCCGCAGCAGCTCCTCGGACCTCGCTTCTTTCAGCGTGGAGCCTGATCGATCTCCTCGTCTGGTGCAGGTGACCTGCAGTGCTGGGCGCCAGGGAAGGGCAGAGCAAGCAGTTGCTCAACAAAGATAATTGATGCCGGAATATGCGAGCCCCGGCCCACCTGCACCAGCTGACAGTGCCTCAGTGTGAGGCAGGCCAGAGTCACTAGTCAGTCAGTCAGTGCAGCAAATATAGGTTGCACGCCAGTGTGACTGCACATTCGAGCGGGAGGGAGACCTCCCAGCACCTGTCTGCAAGCAGCAGAAGTGGGGGGTTGGTGAATCGGGCCCTAATCTTTGGAGATTGTTGAGTCTCTGTCTCCTGAAGACAGAAATTGTAGCTGGAATGATTATTCAATGAGTGTTCTCTATTATGATCATGTGATGAAAGGTATTATGCATATGCACCACTGTGCAAACCTGCTGCCTCCCCTGCCTTGCACTGACTGTCTGATTACCATCCAGCTGGGCAGTAGACTGTGGGGCAGGCAGTCGTCTGCCCATCAGCATGCACACACTGCGGCCTCTACCTGACCCAGCCCACCTGTGTCCATTTAGCAAGGTTCATCTAATCAGCCAGAACGTAGTATTAATCTGGTTAAGTGACATGCCCTCTCCATTGGCTTTTCACATTTTTTGAGTGGGTTGTTTCAGTGACGTCTGTTTCGATGTTTACTTTGTGAAAAATCGAGGAGGCAACAGAGAGAGAGAAAAATGTAAAGATGCAAGATGGAAAGCCAAAAGGGATAGGTCTATCATTATCCTGGTTTCTTCCTCAAATTGCTCACAGTATGGCTGTGTGTGTGCCCCTCTGTCAGCCTCTCCTGCCCTCCCATTTCTGCTGCTTTGCAGCCGTTTTGAGATCTTCTTAGAGCTTCTCGTTGCTCACATGGGTGTAGTTTTTGATAATTCTATGTTTACCTCATCTTCATTGCTTAATTTTGCTTGAGAAAAAGTGTCACTCATAGATGTTGAATTTTCACTCATAATTACACTGAAATTATGAAAGTGCCACACATCAATATGAAACCATGGCAGCTATGAGAATAAAAATAAAATGGATATCATTAATAGGCTTAAGCCACTCTACTGTTATTTTCCTGTCACAAGGGTGTGAGATGCCCAAAGATTCTCAGTGTTAAGGTCCTGCTGCAGATGACGTAGCAGTGCTGGTGGATACAAACCCATACTTCTATAGGTTTCTCAATGAAGCAGCCCATATTTTGTATACTTCTCGAGCTGTGGAGCACCGTCTTCTAGGAAATCATTTTAGGCACTGAGAGGCCCCTATTTTCCTTGAATATGTGTAGTAGGATGCATAAGGTTACCTATGAATCCAGTGAGAATGGAAACAATGGGGCAGATTTATGTTAACTGGCGCATCCCTGCATATCAGCAGGGATGCGCCAATTATTATGCGCCACAGCTGCGCCACCATGGATGCGCCGCATTTATAATGCGGCGCACCATGGGGCAAAAACGGCACAGATGCGTGACGCATCTGTGCCGTAAAAGTGGCGCATTGCTGGAGTTGCGTCGCAAGCGCGACGCAGCTCCAGCAATATTCTGGGGGGCCCTATCTGTACAATGCTGCGTCAATCCTTACGCCTGCTTCAAGCAGGCGCAGGGTTTTGACGCAGCATGGGCCTAAAAGTGACTGAGTGAAATCTTGTAGATTTCACTCAGCCACTTTTAGGAGGCGTTCCTGCGCCGGAACGCCCCCACCTGCCCTGGAACGCCTACATGTGGCGCAGGGCTTTACAACGTGACGCATCTCCCAGATGCGTCACGTTGTAAATACCCCGCACCATGGCGCAGGATTTGCGCCGCTGCTGTGTCACAAAAGTGACGCAACGGCGGCGCAAAAGTGGCGCAAGTGCTACATAAATCTGCCCCAATATGTTTTGAATCCCATTTGCTTGGTTTTCAAAGATTGCTGCTGAAAGTTAGGACTCCTGTATTTCAGGCTCCTTCCATTTGCAAAATACAACGAGTCTCGAGCCAAATCGGTTAGTTTTTTTATTTATTTTATTCAAAGCAATTTTATATAGTGCGAACATTACCCAAAGGTGTCAGAGCGCTTTACAAAAGAACCAGTTGCGTTACATGAGGACTTTGGATTACATGAGTTACATAAGAGATATAAACAGGAAAATAATTTGTAAATGTACAAGTGGAGCGAAAGGAGGGAAAAATTGCAAATGTACAAGTTGTAAAGTAATTCACGGAAGAGATACAAACAGATAAACTCTAAGGGGCATATCAACAAGGGCTTTATCTCTGCTTTTTTGGCTTTAAAAGCCAAAAAAGCAGAGATAAAACTAGCGCCCTATCAACAACAGGGTGCTAACACGCAAATTTGCATGTTAGCACCCTTTTACTCTACGCTTCCCCTTGCATCTCTAATGAGATGCAAAGGGGGCGTTCCAGAGTAAAATAATAGGAGAAATGTCGCTAAGCGACATTTCTCCTATTATCAAGAATGTCGCTAACCTTGTTAGAGACAAAAAAAGCAGCGCTAACCGCGGTTAACGCTGCTTTTTTACATCTGCTAATTTTCAGACTTAGCCATGATATCCTATGGAAGGAGGATATCATGGCTAAGTTTGCCTGTCCCTATCAACAAGGTAACGTGAGATTATCGCTGGGTTTCCAGCGATAATCTCACGCTAGCCTGTTAGCATGTAGATTTTTATCGCTATTGAGATAAGCGTTGCTAATAGCACGCTATCTCAGCGATAAAAATTCACGCTAGCCGGCGATAATTATCCTCACGCTAAGAGCGCTGAGCGATAATTATCGCCGGTTGTTGTTGATATGCCCCTAAATTCTCTTAGGAATGATAGTAAGTACAAAGGTCTACAACATATACTAGTGGTTGGAGTTATATATACAAGTGGAGGGAAAGGAGGGAAACATTGCAAATAGTTAAGCCATCATAAACACCTACGAGCTCCCAAAGTAGTCATCTGCCTTACTTTGGGCTTTGCAGTGCTAAACATGGAATGGGAACTGGATGCTGGAGATAATTGACAACATATTGAAGAATTTTGCCTGCTCTTATGGAATTATCTAAAATTGAAAAATAATGTGGTGCTAATTAGGTCAAATACCTGCATAATCCAAAGACATATAAAGTTGTTCTTTGCCTCAGTGTATTCAATAGCAGCTGACAATCGTCTCTTCAATAGAGGCTGGCAATGAATTTCACTTCTGCATTTCTGAATGAAAGCCATTCGAAAATTTTAGTAGACCGAAAAGCAGAGGGTCAGGAGAATCTATCCTTCAGTTCACATGTGAGATAAAACTGTTGTAACACAAGTGAATTTCTTTTTTCCCTCTTAAAATCTAAAACAAAATGGAGAGGAGGAAGGGAATGAGGGAAACAACCTTTACAACGCAGTCATTACATCGCACTACCTTTACATAGCAGTCATTACATCGCAACATCCTTTACATAGCATGTCATTACAACGCAGCCATTACAACGCATTTAACTACAATGCAGGCATTACATCGCAAGTCTTACAATGTATACCATTACAACGCATAGTACCCTTACACTATCCAACACTTACCCTACTGTTGCACTCACTGGAGTCAGAATAGTAAATTTTACCCCTACACTATCCAACACTTACCCTACTGTTGCACTCACTGGAGTTAGAATAGTAATTTTTACCCCTACACTATCCAACACTTACCCTACTGTTGCACTCACTGGAGTTAGAATAGTAATTATTACCCCTATACTATCCAACACTTACCTTAAATGCGATGTAATGGTATGCATTGTAATGGTGTACGTTGTTAAGGTATAATGCGATGTAATGGAATGCGTTGTAAAGTTAGTTTCTGAAAATGCGATGTAATGGCATGCGATGTAAAAGAATGCATTGTAAAGGATGTTGCAATGTAAAAACTGTTTTGTAAAGTCATGCGTTGTAAATGTATGCGTTGTAACATCATGCATTCAGGGAATGATCATTCCACAGGATGTGCTGCAATAGTGCGTATGTTTGCTTTTCGGTCCAGAACTAAGAAGTGGACTCCAAGGCCTTCAGTGTTACCCCTTTTCCATCTTCTATTTTAGACCGTATTTGTCTTTTTCTATACAAAGTAGTTACATTTTTAAGGGACTTTTGTTTACTCTTCTCCAACAGGTGTGTATATAAACAACAGAAAACAAAAAAACTGGCCAGGTTAGTTAATTTTCCCTGCGAGACTTTCTTCAGTTTATTTACAGCACTAACCATTTGTCTGTAGCCCGTCGTTGTGTGGTTCTCTCACCTCGTTAAGCACATTTCTAGCCTCCCTCCTTTCTTGCTTTATTGTGCCCCTGGGACTTGTCTACACCAGTTACATTTATTGCTGTAACGAGACAAAACACAAACATTCCTCATAATTCAGCCAAAACACCCTCAAACAAAATCATCCAAAAGGAAACACCAGATGGCAATTAATTAAGGCACCACAATTATCTAGAGTTAGGCAAATACATGTCATATATGAAGAGAGCCAATAATATAGCTGTCAGCAGCACTGGAAATAGGGGGCTTCTAACCCTCTTCTCTTCCTGCTGGATTGCTAGCTGAACTGCTTTCTTTATTATTTAGACGAGAACAGACTGAATGCTTAGTTTTAGAAATCATGTGGCCTCTTGAATTAATATGATTTCATCCATTAAAGCCACTGCTGTAGATGTATGTGTGAATGACAGATATAGATGCATCTTTTCATTTATATATGAGTTAAACGTGTGTTACCCTGTGCTGCTATTTATACATCAGTATGTTATTCTATATGCTAACCACAATATTTGTTGTCCGTTTGGAACCTGAATTCACAACAGGAAACTGATTGTAGAAAATTAGAAACAATTGCAGTCTGAAATTTTCTGCAGCACCGGAAGTAATACCCATCCATGCAGGGAGAAATAATGACCACAATGTACAGTAACACTATACGAGATATTGTGTCTGGAAATGCACAGCTGCCCCATTATAACACATTATTATTAAATAATGATCATAACTAGCACCTTTTTGAGCAGCCACACAATCAGCTGCCCACCACTCAGCTCTTACTAAATATCAGACCCAGTTTCTATTGATCTCACCCTCAACTGTTATCAAGGACCAAATCTCATCTCCTAATTAAGCTCATTTACTGTGAAATCCCAGATATGCAGGACTCTTAGGAAAGCTAAGAATCAAGCAGATCCTGATCAAGTGCATGGCATTCAACTACTGGTCAAGTCTCAACGATTGCTAACAATCATACTCCCTGCTTGCTTGTTAATTCCCATGCTCACCTCCTGTTGAAGCCCATACTCACCCTGCACTATAGCGGAGCCCAGATTCACTTGGCTCATGTTAAAAGCCAGGAAATGCTCAGTTCTTTTTTTAGCATGGGATAGATTAACATAATAATGCATATCATATTTGAACGGTGTGAAATGCATTTAGGAAAACACTGCAAATGAATGTAGAGTACGTCTTGCATATGTTGGAAATTACCATCACTTGCCTGGTATGCCCCCAGATTGTTACCTCCTCTAGCTCAACCCGTCTTTTTTGACTTTAGGACTTTGTGCACTTTACCCTGTCCAACCAGATGTAAAGTGTTACAATGGGTCACCCAAGGTGAGTAGTGTTCTGTCCAACAGATGTGCTAAAAAGTCTTATATAATTTCTTTAACTCCAATTCTTTATTCGGGTACTCAGCGTCCGATACTAAGCAGTATAATATACTCAATACACAACTTCCAAAATATGTTACTGTACAATCGAACAATTTACAGCCAACACGTGTTTCATCGTGCGTTGTAGCACACTTATTACTTCTTCAGGGTTGTAAACCCAAAGTAAAAACAGTTACCATCACTGTTCTTATATAGAGGCAAATTGTGCCCAATCACCCGTGTGTCATGCCTTCAAGATTTCCATAATCCACTGTCAGCGTGCACAGTGAATCCGCACAGTTTTTAGCAGAGCCATCAATAATGTCCAATAGAGAAGAGAATTGGATGAGATATTGAAATCAGTTGTCCCTATATATTAAAGGGAAAAAAGTAGAAGAGCGAAAGTCCCAACACCTATGTATAAAAGAAGCCAGTAGTATGAGAAAGTATGAAAATCAGAATCCATATGCTAGAAAACCCTTAGGCACGTTACTACATAGGATGGCTGATGTTCTAGGACATACTCCCATTTTAATTAGTTCCTTTGTGTTGGCTGTTTTTTTCCCCCTGATTACAGTTTATTGAAGATTATGCATCCGTGAATATAATTTCTGTACTGACGGAGACATCTATATTTACCTGGTAGGCTCGGTAGAGCGAGCCATAAGGTGATCACACCATTATTTATTTTATGCTATTAGCTAGTGTGCATGCCAGAAATCTGAGGACTAGATAACTGGTTGTATTTGCAATTGCAGGATTTTATTTTATTTTAACGGCGTATGGATTGAGAATTTAGCTGGCAACGGAATCAGGTGACAACTCTTGAACATGCAGGGTTTTCTAACATATGGATTCTGAATGTTCATACTTTCTCATACTACTGGCTTCTTTTATACACGGGTGTTGGGACTTGAGTTTCGCTCTTCTACTTTTATTCCTATAATATATAGGGATAACTGTTTCTTTTCTATTGGCCATTTTTTATGGTTCTGCTAAAAACTGTATGGATTCACTTTGCACGCTAACATTTGAATATGGAAATCGTGAAGACATGACACACAAGTGATTGGACACAACTTGCCGCTATATAACAGTGATGGTAACTGTTTTTACTTTGGGTTTACAGCCCTGAAGAAGTCATAAGTTTGCTACAACAAACAACGAAAAATGTTGCAATACAAAAGGCGGTAGTAGTGTCTAAGGGGTCGCACCTCAGAAAAGTATTCAGTTAGACTGGGCAATCGCAAATGTGGTAAGCAATGGAACAATTAGTTACGGTGCCACTGAGGGTAAGAAGTGTACCCTACTACCTTGGGTGCACAAATACACAGGTACTGCCAACAGTCACTGTGCGATACAATGCAACATGGTTATACCCCGGCACTCTAAAAGTTATATTTCTTATAATGTGGAACCTTAATATGTTGACTTGACAAAAATATATCACCAATATGTCACAGGCAAACAACAGAGATGAGTTTGTACAAAATACTTTCTTTTCTTTAATTTATGCAGATATCTTAAAACATAACAATTTCAGTCAAGACTGTAAAAACCCCTGTTTCAAAAAACTTACAAATGGGAGATATTATACAAAGAATTAAATGCTACACAGTCTTGATCAAGATGCGTGAGAACAGCCGACACATGTTTCATCACATCCAGTGACTTCCTCAAGGCTTTCTAGAAAAGATTTAGTTAGATGTTGATATTTGAAATTACCTCCTTTGGAAAGCCCCTGGTAAAAATGCCAAGGAGGGTTCTATCTACTGCAGGGCAATGACAGTCCAAAGGGGTATAGATTCCGGATATCCAGTGGCCTCATCCACTACCACTAGGATGAACCTATGCCTCGAGGCAGTAGGTGGGTCTAGAGGACCAACTATATCAATCCTCATCTTCTCAAAGGGCGTCCTCATCACTGGAAGTGGCATGATGGGAGCCTGTGGTTTGCTACCTGTTTTGCAACCAACTTTACTGGTAACACAAGAGCGCAAAATTCCTTTACCTTTTCTGACATCTGTGGTCAATGAAAGTGGTTGACTAAACTGTCCCAGGTTTTAGTCTGCCTCAGCTGTCCAGCTAAGGGGTTGGCTAAGGGGTTGTCCTGGGTTAGGTTAAGTAATAACTCTCTGTCCTGTTGGGGGACCACCAAACTACTGGTTGCCCCTGGTTTTGGGTCCCTTGTCTCACTCTAGAAGAGTCCCTCATCCCAGTATACCTTATGCATACCACTGACATTTCCTTCCTCCAGTCTGATAGCCAACTGTCTCAGACTGTCTATTTGCTGACCTGCTGTCCTTTACTCAAGACCTCTCTGGAGGGGCCCCCTGCTCCTTGAAGTACTCCAAGGTCAGGCAAGTCTATCAGCGCAGTTCCCTTCTCTTCAGAGACCAGGCCTTCTCCTAGAGGGTTGGGTCCCTTCTGGCTCTGTGGACTTTTCAAAGAGCCCTTCCCAAGCTTCCTTCGTCTTCCCTTCTTACTAGGGATTTGGGGGTACATTTACAAGGGCATACCGCTACCAAAACATCACTTTTAGCGATTTTCTGGTCAAGCTATTTTCCAAGCAAAGCTACGCCAATTTGAGTGGCTTAACGCTGCCTTGTAAATACAGCCTGCATCACTTTGCAAGAAAGGGGGTTGCAATGGGTGTTGCTTTGAGATTTCCACTGCAACACCCAATACATTTTGGCGCTGCCCCAAAGTTACAAGGATGTGTAAATCTGAGGCAGCGCCAAAAAATAACCCCATGCAAATGCAGACATTAGAATGGCACAGCTAGGAAAAATACTTTTATTCTCCTCGTTTTTGCTTTTTTTTGTATGTGTGCTGCATGCTGCAGCACACATAGAAAGAACGAAACACCATTAATGATTGTTTATGTGCAGGAAGGTATCCCTTCTACTTTCTTAGGGCCAGTAACCCCTCCCGAATCAAAGTCTACCACAGCTATGGGATGTGACGTTGTTACATTGTCAGAGTTCACTATCTAATGCACTTCGTTTTGTACATTCTGGCTTGGGGAATCCAGCTTGGCCGTGACCATGGTTATGCTGGCACCTGTATCCCTCAAGGTCTGGACTTCTACCCCATTAATTCTTGGTCACTACCCATACTTTACTATACTGGCAGGCACCTTTCCCACCACCCAGGGAAACTAAGGTGGCTTAATTGTAACCATTGCAATCTCCAGGGCCAAGTTTCACCCCAATCCCTACACTGGCAATTCCTTAGGAACTATCACCAGTGGGTGATTTTTAGTGCATGTATGTCATTTCATACCCTCTCCAGCCTTTGATGGGTCAAAGTTACTTCCCTTATACCCTCTCCCCTTTTAGAATTGGGAGTTGGCTATGGGTCACCACTTTGGGCATCCGTTGAGACCTATTTAGGGTTTTCACTGTTTTTGAACTTACCCCTATATTTCCTCTGAATAGGGGCCGTTCCCATGTTTTTGCTTACATATCCTTCGGACTTCTTAGGTACCCTAGTGTGCACCCACTCATCAGCTATGTTCCCCAGATCCCTACGGCTTGATAGTTCTGAGTTTACCAGATGCTGGTGTAACTTCCCTGAGGTATAATTTGTAAGAATGTGCTCTTTTACCACTAACTTGTGTCTTCATAGGTATCTACCTTGTTACCCTTAATCCAGCACTCCAGTGACTTCCTAGAGGAATCTACAATGTCTACCCATGTCTTTCTACACATGTCTGTGTTGCTCCCTTGTATATGCTCCTAACGTTTTATCTATACTCCTCAGGGGATCAGACCAAATACCTAAATAAGTGCCTCCTTCATGTGGGTGTAAGATTGTGCCACCTCATCCTCGAGTGTACGCAATCTGTCTCTCTCTACTGTAGATATCAGTACCCATAGTAACGACACCCAGAGTTGTGCACTCACCCTCCTCATCCTAAGAGCTTTCTCATAAGATACTAGCCACTTGTCTATGTCATCCACCTCAATGTATTTAGGGACAATCCCCTTGGGCAACCTGCAATCATAGGCACCACCTTATATTACCTATGCTTCTTTGCTGCCACCATTCTCCTGGTGTCTCATCGTCAGCTTGACCCTCCTCTCTTCTAGGGCCAATCTCTTCTTCTCTAAGGCCAGCTTCCTCTACTGGGTCTCCAAGAGGTTGAGCTGGGCTTATAGGTCTTGTAGTCTCCTCACTGAAGAAGAGCTCCTTTCACTCCCAGACAGGATGATGCCTCTTGATCTGATGGTAGGGATGCCACTCTCATTGCCATCCCCTTCCTGGTTCTCAAACTCTGCTTAATCACCTTCATCTCTGCTGTCAGTGGGGGTGATCTCATCTTCCAGTTGGATCTGGGCCCTTTTTGATTCTTCCCAAGTTTGGGCGCTTTCTGTTTTTTGGTGCAGTGTTTCCAGGGTAACGTTTTCACTCCCTGCACAGTGATCTCATAGCAGTGATCTTGAGTGTGGGCAGGGTAGCCTAGTAGATTCCCTGCTCACCATCTTTGAAGACTTTTTGTGGAATAACATTTTTTAGTTCACTGAACTTTTCTCCTAGAGAACAGGTGCCTTTGGAATTTTTCAGAACATGGCAAACTTGAGAACTTTTTCTTAATGCTAACTTGGCAATCTCTTATCAGTGGTTATCAACATATTAGCTGTCTGGTACAACTAAATAAAAGTTCTGGATCTCGCCGCTGGACACAAATGTGAGGACGTTGGTGTACTATATGATAGGACTGCAAGCCTTATCCTGGAGTACACTCGCAGATGCCATCTTGGGTCCAGTCAGTATTGTTTACTGCACCTTAGCTGAACCCTGGGTAGCTGTGGCTGCAAGCGGTAAAACTTGGCAAAGGAAGTTAGGGGCTTATTTATGAGCCCCTTGTGCCACCGGAGCATCGCTTTTCGTGACGCTCGAGTGGTGCAAATTACAAATTCATATCTATGAGGCCATGCAAAGCAACTATACATGGCTTTGGATGGCCTCATCAATATGGAGTAAGGCAAGGAAACACCATTCACTGCTTTGCCTTACTCTGCACTCAAGAGGCATTCCATGGGAGGTGCGGTGGGTTTCCCCATAAAAACCCATGGATTTTGATGCTGCCCCAGATTTACAAGTGCATGTAAACCTTGGGAAGCTCCAAATCCTAAGATATCCCGAGATGAGGTTTAGCGAAGAGGAATATCTTTATTTCTCCTTGTTTTTCCTCTTTCTATGTGTTCATTCTGTAGCACACATTGAAGAGGAAAACATCTCTTAGAATTGTTTATGTGCAGGAAGGTGCCCCTTCCTGCAAAAAAAAAATCTGCCGACAACAAAGGCACCCTTGCACCATGATGCAAGGGTGCCTCCGTTGGCATGAGACTGCTGAAACAGCACCAGCACAGGGGGATAAGGACAGGAATGCAGCGTATTGCATAAATATGTTGCATTCCTGCCCTTTCACTTTGGCATAGGGCAGCGCAGCAAGATAACTTGCTGTGCTGCCCAATGCCAAAAACCCATAGTTGCCTTATTGTGAAGCATTTAACAGCATTTAAAGGCATCAAAAAAGGAATACGGATATCACACACCAATAAAAAGCCACAACAATTTATAAAAATAGTGCCTATTTTTATGACTATTTAGAGACCTTGATCATTAAAATCCACCAGAGGGTTCCGGAGATACAAATTTGTAGAACTTTCTATCACTTTTAAATGTAACCTCAAACAAGCAATGTCAAATGTAAAGTTTGAAGACTTTTGAAAAATTTGAATGAGTTAGTGTGAGTACTCCAGCCCAGCTTGGGTGACCAAATCCAGCATAGATAAGATCTAGTGGGGCAGAGAGAATACTTTGGACAGTCACCTGGCCACCAAAACTTTTTTACAGCAAGTTCCAAACTTTACAGGTCAAGCGCCATATAAGTCAATTGAATGGTCCTAATACTGAGGCATACATGCAAAGGTGCTTAGAAGGATTCTCCATCTGTGGTGCAGTCGACAGGGGTGTCTCGATGGTGGTTCCTCAGACCACAGGTGGTGTGGGGCAACTTTGGCCATTGAGATCGTGGTCCCTCGAAGTACTCTTTGTTGTAGTAGTCAGACAGCGGATGCTGCACTACTGATCATGCTGCACGGTGGTAGGATGCAAACTCTTTGGTGGGGGCTGGAGTCCCATGCGTGTGACGAATCAGCACTTGGACAGCCATCCTAGGTCCGCCAGACTTGGGTGCAGGATTTTGCTATTTCAGATTTGCCCTTTATCATGTCCAGCGGCTGGTAGCAGCAAAACGTCTGTGGTGGCTACCAACTTGTCCATTTAGGCTTTTTCAGCTCTTGTTGTGCTGGAGCTGGTTCTAGGAGAACAGCAGTCACTGGTCTTGGTGAAGCTGAGAAATAAACTTTTCCTGGGTCAGGATCAGCAGGCACACTCCCAGTCTCACAAGCCCAAAAGTGCAGCAGGTACAGTCCTCTCGATGGTGCAGCCTTTCTTTGCACGGTTCAAGAACAGCAGGGCAGTCCTTCTTAGGTCCTCTCTTCTTTTCCAATGTGAACTGAGGGGCAGGGTGCCAAGGGTGCCCTACTGATCCAAAGAAAGTGTCCACAGGGGACCACACAGTCAGTAGCCAATGGACCACTGGGTCTCCACTTCTCCTGTCATGTGTGGTGTTAGAAATTGGGGTCTCTAGTTGGCAGAGGTAGGTACCTTTGTCCAAATAGGGACGCTTGCTTCTAGTCAATGCAAGGGGGATACTCACTTTAACCCCTGCTCACCTCCTTGGTAGCTTGGAACGAGCAGACAGGCTTATCCCAATGACAATGTGTAAAGTATTTGTACCAACACTCACAGTAACACAGTGAAAACACCACAAATGGACACCACACCAGTTTAGAAAAAATATATATCTTTATCTAAACTTAACAAGTCCAAAACGAAAAAAATACAACATATATAATTAAAAATAAGACTTTCAAAAGGTTTCAAGAACTTGTACCATGGAAAACTATGGATGCGTGACTTCCCCACAAAGTACCTGTAGTTGAATCAAAATTCACAAAGCCAAACAGCCGCAGAGTCGGAAACAAAGAGATGCGTCAACTCCTGAGACCGAAGGAGGCGATACAACAGTCCCACTGCACGCAGAGGAAGGGTTGTGTCAATTCCAGTCTGTATGGGGAGTGAAGTGTCGATTCTTCGTGACGGTTCTGGTCCACAGGTGATGCATCGGGAAAACTTGCCGCACAGGTGCGATGCATGTAATCCGGAATGCGTCGTGATTGATGCAATGGCATTGAGCAGTGTTGCATCAGTTTTCTTCAGCTGCTAAACCTTAATTCTTGCAGCTACAACAGGTGGTGCATCGGTTTTCGCAGCAGAACGGCGATGCGTAGAAATCCTTCTCGGGCCGTGGAGATGCATCGGAAAACAGTCGCAAGGGGAGCGATGCATCGATTTTTGCAATTCTTAAAGTTTCTTCTTTCTTCCAGCTCCCAAACAGCAGCAACAACCTCCAAAGGCCCAAAACTGGCACAGGCACCTCTTGGCAGGTCAGAACTCACAGCAGCAAAGTTCAGGGGAGCTGGGGATGAAGTCTTTGTGTCCCTGAGACTTCAGAAAAGGAGGCCAGCAAACACTGGCCCTTGGAGATCTCCTTCAAGCAGGGGACACAGCACACAGCAAAGTCCTCCTCCTTTCATTGGCAGAAACAGCGACTGCAGGCTGACCAACCCTACACAGTACACAGCAAAGGGGCAGTACTTCTCCCCAGTCTCTTAATCTCTTCTCCTTGGCAAAGGGTCCTCTTGAATTCCAGAGATGATCTAACGTTCTGGGGTCTGGACCCCAATATTTATACAGCAGAATCCTTTGTTCTCTGGTGGCAGAGATGCCCTGTGCTCAGTCAAAACCAGTTCTGTAATCTCTGGTGATGCTTCCTGGCAGGTGGTGGAGACAGCATTGTGGAAGGCAGGCCAGGCCCATTCAAGTGAAAGGAAATCTCCCCCCCTACTCTGAATGCAGCCCAGGTCTATTCAGCCCAGCACTGACTCATCCAGACTCGCTGGAGCCACTGCACATCCCCAGCCCCTTTCGCTCCAAAGCTACACAGTCAATATACATCCTAGCAGAGGCACACTGGATAGCTAAGCAAGAAAATACCTACTTTCTAACAGTGTTATTTTCAAACACAGAATGTAAAAATCACCCTCACTAAAAGATGCATTTTAATATCCAGGCATACTAAACTTTATTTTCCTACCTTGTTCCCAGATGTAGTTATGTTTATAAGATGTTATAAGCAAACTACTCCCCAATCTATCCTATGGGAACAGGTAGCCTTCCAATAGTGAAAAACAAAATTGACAGTATTTCAATATCAGGACATGCCACACACACCAGGGCCTGGCCTACCTTTCACATACACTGTACCTACCCCAGGGGGTACCTTGGGCCTACCATAGGGGTGTCCTATATGTAAGAAAAGGGAAGGTTAGGGCCTGGCAAGTGGGTGCACTTGCCAAGTCGACATGGCAGTTAACAAACTGCGCACAGGCACTGCAGTGGCAGTCCTGAGACATCTTTTCAGGGCTATTCACGTGGGTGGCACAAACAGTGCTGCAGGGCCACTAGTAGCATGTGACTTACGACCATGGCACACTCAGTGCACATTACTAGGGGCTTACCAGTAAATCTAATATGCCAATCAGGGAGAACCAATCACAATATGAATTTACACAGAGAACATATGCACTTTAGGACTGATTAGCAGTGGTAAAGTGCCCAGAGTCCTAAAGCCAACAACAGGTCGGGAAAAAATAGGAGGAAGAAGCAAACAGTTTGGGGATAGCCCTGCAAAAAGGTCCATTTCCAACATGTGGCATCTGGCTATCCCAGAGTGCCCTATTCGTGCCCCATTTAAGATGGCACGACCCGTCATCGGTCGTCGGTACCATTGGGCTACATTCCACGGTTTGGTCACATGATTCCCTCCTTGAGTTCTGACTCCTAATTGTCTGCTGGAACAAAAAGCATCCTGCACAGGAATGTTGTCACAAGCGGCGCTTCAATGGCGGCTTCACCTTTGAAGCCTGCCTTTTGGGCTAAAACATTGAGATCCTGGGAGATAGGTAACACCTCACTCTGTGGCAACTGCTTTGTTACCAGGCCTGGAGGCATTCACATGTCTCCAAAGACGGTCAGGAATCTGTCTATGTGTCAGCTCCTTTGTGAGGTTACTGGATTAGCTTGAGTGCAGAGTGCCAACTTTCCAAAAGTTGCTTAACTTTAAAAGTGACTGGGAATCAGGTTGGGTTTAATGTCACAATTAGTTTGATACCTTACTTGACTTTGTAAGGTGGTCCCATTCAGAAGTTAGCTGGGTTGGGGTGCCAATCAGTAATCCTGTCTTAGCTAATGGGGCTCCTAACCTTTCCACAGCAAAATGACAATTTGCATGTGTTGCTGCTTAGACATGTAGAAAATCATGTGTCTTACTAAGTAATATACAGCTCCCTGCCATAGGACTTTATAGGCCTTCCTTAGTGGAGACTTACATATATTACTTAAGGGAAGTGTTGGCTTTGCCATTAGATGTAATGGCAAAGTCGAACTGCCAGTGTCACTCACTGCTTTATCAGTCTGCAGTAGCAGGCTGGATTCCATTTTGTCTCTGGCACAAACAGTGCAGCAGCCCGGGGTGAACACTCTGTCTTACATCCCCCAGGTGCCTAGGTTACCATATATTAGTGACTTATAAGTAAGCCAGGACTTGCCAATTAGTTGCATCCAATTCAGCATAACTTGGTTTGGGTTAGAACACTGGACATAGGTCTTGTTATCTTGTTAGCATACCTCAGTGCACTCTCATAGTAAGAAAACCAGCAGCATCAGTTCAAAAATGTGAGGGTGAACATGCAAAAACAGGCATTTTATTACACTCTGGCAGTCAAAAACTGAAAACCTGGGCATCTGGTCCAACCTGTAGCCAAAGACTCTCCGCCAGGTGTCAGCTCCACAACAGCCAAGTTGCAAAGGTGCCTGCATTTCAAACAGGAGTGTTTTTGTGCAGAAAGGGAGCTTCCTGCACAAAAATATCCCTTAGAGGCTTTTCTATCTTTCTAAGTGTGCTTGAGAATGCAGCTCACTTAGAAAGAGGAAACAGCGGGGAGAAATTTCTCCTTGTTGCAGCTCTATTGGGAAGGTGTGCAATTTTGACACATTCCCAGGTTTTCTACATTGAGTAAATCTGAGAATATGTCAAAAAGCCTGGGTGGATGCGTGGGAACACCCATTCTCCACCAGGGTAACGCCTTACCAGGGCAGAGCAATGCAAGGTAGCATCTTGTGCTGCTGTGCGGTACTCCAGATTTACCAAGCCACGCAGGGCCATGCAAGGTGGCTTTGCGTGGCTTGGTAAATCTGATTTAAGGATTGCGTTGCCTTTACATCACCTTGAGTGATGCACAGACAATGTAATCCTTTGATAAATCTGGCCCTTAGTGTGGATGTAATAGGACCCCACAGGGATGTCACTTGACATTTCTAAAAGTATCCTTTGAAACCTTTGCCAGTGCAGCTTTCTAAGCATACTTTTGAAAATGTGTGTGGACTGAAAAAAACCTGTAAAAGTACACTCAAGTGGATATGTATTAATAAAGGTGGAGAATTACATTTCCACCCATTATTTTTACTTGTTTTTTCAAGAATAGGACCCTTTGTCTTTTGAATATTTTGTGATGAAATTTCTCTTTGAAACTGTAAAACAGGAACATGAAAGAACATAGTGAAAGTTGTACATTAGTTTTGGAGCAGCGTAATTGTGATCTCATCCTAAGGTACTGTAGGAATGCATCATAATTATGTTGCAGTCAGCTCCCAAATATATTATGTGTGATTAATGTTACTAAGAAAAGATGGGGTATTGTATAATTAAAGTACTCCATGTAAAAACTATTGAGACTTATAAATTGTATGCATAGAATGTGATTAATAAAGGTCTTTGCAACTTTTACATGTTAATATTTTAGGAGAAATTAACATTTAGATGTGTCTCATTGTGAAGCTGATGAAATAAAGTATATATGTAGACTAATGTTAAAGCATGTATAGGTGTACCAAGAAATTATATTCATATTGCTGACATTTTTGTAATCTTTGCGATCTATTCATGCGTTAAGAATCCTTGGGGTAAATTTACAAAAATTGCCTCTAAATAGGGTTAGCGTTAGTTAGCGGTAATTTTCGTAACGCTGCCTATCATTGAAAATGATCGCCCTGTTACCGAGCTATGTACAATACGTCACTACAGGGTAATAGTATCAGCTACCTGCGGCAAAAATTGCAGCTAACACTAGTGTGAAAATGATCAAAGTTTTGCCTTTAGCGAGAGAAAAGTGACAAAAAGCTAATTCGAGGCAAAAAAACTCACATTAGTCAGCCCAATGCCACTTTCCTGCTTTTAGAGGCAAAAATAGCCTCTAAGTCCACCACCAATGATAAAAAATAAAATAAAGACTATGAAATGCAGAATGGAGCAGGCAGGGCAAGTTCAGTACAGGACAGCTCCACACCAAACCCCCCAACAGCCAAGATGACCAGTCAGAGTCCCAGGGGAAAAGGAAATGCAGATTCAGGGCTCAATTTATGTGAAGAGGCGCATCACTGGGGAAAACCAGTGATGCATCACTTTACATAGCACTTTCCTTCTAACACCATGGCAGTCGAAGCCTGGAAGCGTGGACAGTCTCAGGGGCCCGGAGGCCTCGCTGGACCTGCATCTGAGACCCGAAGTGGGAGGCAGAGGTGCTGTGAAGTTGCTGCGGCCTGACGTTGGAGGCTGGCCGCGTCGGGACCAAGCCCTTGGACCATGGCGGCAGACATTGAGGCATTAGCGATCACCCTTACCTGGTGGTGAAGTCTGACAGGTCGCATGGAGACATGTTGCTGACCTGTGTGAGAAGACCGCCTGGTGCCACTTGGAGCTGTGATCAGTAGAAGCGCTACTGCACACCAAGGTAGGGAGGTCTGTATCGCATAACACATTCCACCACTACACCAGGGTGCATGAAGGAGATTGACAATGGTGGGCTGCGTCTCTCTGCACCATAGGCCGGAGGATGTGGCGCTGCCCAGACACTGTGGAGGGTGAGGCCCCTGAGCTGCGCCAGACTTGTGTGGTGGGAACGCTGCAACTTCATGCCTAAGGGGGCCCTGTTGCATCACCTGCATCGGGAGGTTCCACAATGCACTTGGTGGCGACTGCTGTACCCAGGCTTGTGAAATCCTATCAGGCTCCTGCTGGCTAAGTCACATATTCAGAGAGAGTGCAGCGGATTGAGGACCAATGTCAATGTCTAGGTGAGGAGAAGATAGGACGGGCATCGAAGGTGCCTGGGACCTTGTTGGGCCCAGGCCTAGCACCTGTGAGTGGTGCACACTGTGCCCTTAGCAATCCCTGGGTTGCGGAAGACACACATTGCCGAGGACACTGCAGAAGACTGCTGCGGGACTCCACTAACTGGTGAAGTTGCTGACATCCGCCATTATTGGCAGTAGGGGCCAGGTGCATAGGTGCCCGTTCAGGCCCAGGCCCTTGGGTATGCAGCTTGATCTGCCGTTACTCGCTAGGGAATCAGGGAACACAGAATCTGGTCACCACTGTTGGATCAGAAGAGGCAACCGGGTGATGCTGCCTTTCCTTGCAACCCAGTAGTGAGCTCTTGGGTGCACAGGGGACTATCCCTTAGTGGACTTGCTCTTCCCACAGCGCAGTGCCATCTGGTAGCTGCTGCTGCTATCCCCATCTGCTGCTGCTGCTGGTTGCTCTGACCCAGAGGCCAGTTGTTCGAGGCCCTCCTCTCCCCACAGGTTCTGCCTGGGCCTCATCGTTGGTGGTCCAGTGGTACAGTGTCACTGCTGTGCTGCTTGACTGCCCTCCTGTCCTTCTTTTCTGCTGTTCCCATCCCTCTTTCTGCTCTTCTCCATTACTTTCTACATTTGGCTTTGTTCTTTTTTTTCTTTGCTTTGTTTGGCTTTGTCTTTCATGTGCTTTTGTACAGTTCCTTTTCCCCTGTCCTCTCCCTCATTGATGCCCCGAACCCCCAGAGCCCCGCCCCTCCAGTGTCCTTTTCCACGTTTCCCATCTCCCAGCTGTCCAGCCCCCCACAGCATCTACTTAATGGTGGTCGCTGTGCAGCCATGCAAAGCGGGTGAGCCACTAGTGTACCAAATGAGCAGCAAAGACAAGCCTGCCTGCGCTGTCCACACAGTGGACCGCGTCCAGTGCCAGGGACCCTGCCTCCTGGGCACTCCACAGTTATGACGCCAGCATCCTCCTCACCTTCAACCCTGGATGCCACGCTGCCTGCCATCTAGCATCACCAAAGAATACACTTGCAACCTTCACCTGCCAAAACTGAAAAGACACGTTCTGCCACATCAACACAACAGTGCCTCTCACTGCCCAGTCAACCAATGGTGCACCCGACTGGCTCAGCTGCATCCTCCTCAATGTGTGGTCCTTCACCAAAAACACCACCTTGATGTCAACTTTTCAGACATCACCTTCTTCACGTAAACCTGGGCCAACCTCTGCTCCAGACCAGACTTGCCATCACCCTCCCCGACAGCTACAACATCACCCGCAAGAACCACCCCAACCACCCAGGAGAAGGCATTGCCATCCTCTATAAAAGCACACTCCGACTGACCACGCACTTTAATGACCCAACAGCGACCATGGAACACCTCCACTTTCAGATCAGGACCAAGCACAACACCACCCTCAGCAGGCACCCTCGTCTACAGGCCCCCAGCCCATAACACCCATGCACCTATGCTATTGTAGACCTCATCGCACCCCTGGCTCTCCCATCCACCGACTACATCCTAATCCGAGACCTCAACTTCCACCTGGACAACCCTAGTGACCAGAACAACACCACCCTCCTGAAGAACCTCACCAACATTGGACTCATGCAGCTAGTTACCGCACCACATAGCCACACACCTGCTCATCCCCGTCTTCTCTGCCAGCAGGAAGATCCAACTACAGCCACACCACCAAACTCTCCTGGACCACCCATCATTGTAAACATCACGCCTTCACCACGCCCATGTACACCACTGCCATCATTGCCCCTTCCCCATAGCAGCAGGCCATAGAAGAACTTCTCATCAACTCCCTCAGCCCCACCACTCTGCTAACACTTACAGGCACCAACGCCACCACGCGCAACCTCCACCGATGGACCTCAAACTGCGCTGACACTCTGGCACCCCTCAAGAAAATCCAGCAAACAACCCTCCAAGAAGGCCAACTGGTTCACTCCTGCACCCCACCATTCCAGACGCACCTGCAGACGTCTCAAAAAGAGATGGAGCCACAACATCAATCAACTCCGCAACACAATCACCCTTTCACCACAACGCAAGGGTGCCTACGTTGTGGCATGCCAGCCTCATGGCAGACGTAAGGGTGACCCAGTGCCATAAGGATAGGTTGGACCCATGCATTGCTGGAGTTGCGTCATACTTGTGACACAACTGGAGAAATGCGTGACTTTAGCACCGACAAATATGTCAGGATTCCAGACATATTGGTCATTGATTGCGACATGGAGCGCGGTACATTAAATACGGCTCATCTACGGTGTCACAAGGAGTGAAAAGTGTTGCACAAAGTTTTGTCACAGCGGTGCAACACATTTCATGAATGAGGCCCGGGAATGCGCCCTATCTCATTGATGGGGTGCATTCCTGACATTTGTTTTGGCACAGGGCAGCGCAGCAATATTCCTTGCAGCGTTGTCCAGCACCCAAACATCTTATATGTGGACCCAAGTGTTTGCACTAATTTTAAGACCAACTATGTTTTGGTCTTAAAAAACTGCCTCTATCTGAAATTAGAAGCAGTTTTGGGAGGTCATCAATGTACAGGAATTGCATTGTAAATATCTCGAAGTGTAGTTAGCAGTTGTTTTATCACAGGAACGCTTACCTTGTTAAATCCCGCTAACAGAAGTGGCGATCCTGAAAATTCCGTTTTATTCTGGAAAAGTTCAGCTTACTGCTGTTTATGGCAACCTGTAAATATAGTGAAAAAATACTGCTGCAACGTCAAAAAATGGATGCTACTTTGGCGTTAAGTTCTTATAAATATGCCCCCTCATTTGCTATGTGTGTAGAAATGTGCACATATTTGGAACCCTGTGCACTATTAAGTTCACATGATTTTTGGGCCTCAAGTACTGTTTCACATTTAAAGTCTAACATGTAATTTGTGTTATAGCGTCAATGTAGAATATGTTTGTTTGCCTTTTTGTTTCGATTGCAGGTGCAGCCAATGCCTTATTAGTTAAAAAAGAAGAGTTTTTGTTCTAGTTACCTAGCAAGGACTCAGAAGATGGATCTTGGCAGGTAGTAACACAGTAACGAGCAAGGAGGTGAATTCCCATGGAGGAGTAGAAGAATGGGCAAGGACGAATGAAGTAGCAACTTGATGTGGAAAAGTTGTTGCCAGTAACCTATTAGTGCTGGAATCATGGAAAGTTAATGGAGATGAGCACGTGACTTACCTTGAGTGCAACTAATGTCTTATGCTGTAACATAGTGAGAGTCAGAGAGACATCTTAGGACTTCATGAGGTACAGCCCACTGCTTATGCTTTGTGCGGCTTCATGCTACTTGACCCTGGGTTGGAGTTACTTCTACTGAAGACTCTGACAGCTGACACTTTGATATTATTCATACTTAATCAATGCTTTTTAGTTTTAGGGTTGTCCCTTTTAAGGCAGTGTAGGGTGCTCATGCTTTTTTTTGAGAATCATTTGATGCAATTTATCGTTCAATTCTTTTTCCTGATTACTTGCATCGTCATAGCCAAATTAGTTGTATGCTTCTTGTTATATAGGGCAAATCTCTTCAGGAAATTTAGACCCATTCTATTATTGAATTTTTAATTAAACTTTCCTAATCTCAGATTTAGTTGTCGAGTGGATTGTTGTGTGACTGAATTGGTTACACTGTAATGAAATTTAAATTGTGATTGTTCCCTCCCTCTTACCTCTCAAGCAGCTAAAAAGACCATCTGGATGAATAAGGATGTTTATATGCGCCCCATCTCTCTCACTTTCATAGAATCATTTAAATCTTTTCCTTCACTATTGTGTATGGATTTTCTAGAATTTTTTTGAGCCTATACTGCCTCCGCAAGAAAACATAACTTATGGCTGATCATAAGCAATCTGAAAAGAAACATCGTGCTGGTGATTGTTCCAAGAGTAGGCAGTGGGATCGGTGCATGAAACTACATCAGAGCCCAAGCAGAATGTTCAAGTGTCATTCGTATGTATGTGGGCAGTAGCTAGAGAGCTTTTTAATAAAGAAGCCCAAAAGCGTTTTTTTGTATTGCAATACAAAAGGGCATTGAACACTTTAAGGGCAGATTTACTAAGATTTGCAATACTCAAGCTGTGCGAAAAATGACAATAATGTTTTGTGTGAATGGGAAAAAATAACATAGATTTGTAGTTACAAAACATTTAGCAGCGATAATATCAGCAGCAAATCAAATAGTGTGGAAGTCAAGCAATATTGAGCCCCCTTTAGCATAATGCCAGGGCATATAAGTCTGATCAAGTGCTATCCTGCGTCGCTTCTGTACTCGATGGGAACCCTAATAGAGTGCTATCTGTGAAATGTTTGTACTCCAGAGAAAACGTTTAGGGGCATATTTATCAAAGGGTTGTATCGCCCTGGCACCACGCAATGGAGCGCAATACCAACACAACTTTTGAGTTACGCAAGCAAGGGCCGCCTTGCATTGCCCTGCGTGGCTTGAAAACAGTGTGGCTTAATAAACCTAGAGGACAACAACAAAGCGCAAATTGCTGCGTTGTGTTACTCTTCCCCATGGAGGTGTCCCATGGATTTTTGTGTATTCCTAGATTTACCATCACTGGTAGAGCAGGGAATGTGTCAAAATGCTATACATCCCCAAAGGAGGCCTACCGAGAAGAAATATCTTTGTTTCTCCTCGTTTTTTCCTCTTTCTATGTGTGATTCATTCTGCAGCACACACAGAAAGAAAAAAAATACCTATGGGGATTGTTTTTGTGCAAGTAGGTGTCCCTTTCTGCACAAAATCATTCCTGCTTACATCGTAGGCATGGTGCAAGGGTGCCTGCATTGGTGCTAGCCTGCCAAAAGGGCACCAACGCAGAGGAAAAGGCAGGAATACCCCATATTTTCTTAAATACAGCTCATTCCTGCCCCTTCCTGATCACACAGCGCAGCAAGGTGGTTTGCTGCACTGCTCTACACGATAATTTGATAAATGTGCCCCAAAGTACATTAATCACTGATACGACCACCCAAGTGTGACTTGTGTAAAACGCGAATCTTCCATGCACTTCCACACACTGGGCCCATATTCACCAAGATTTTACTGTCACTTACTCTTGTGTTACATTTGGATTATTTTGTAATGCCAGGAATAGTCGGGAGTCACACTTACTCAAGACACATTTGTGCACCTTTGTCCCGCTTTGAAAATGATACAATGGCACTAAGCACTGACTCCTGCCTATTGTTTGAGCCTCTTTTCATTCAGCATTAGGTTTTCACACAGCGCAGGTCATGTTATTTTGCTTGTCTTTTATAGATATTGGGTAGCACACCATCCTGTGGTTGTTTGTGCTGTTCCTGACCTGTACACCTACTCCGAATAGACTGCTCCGGGTTTAAGCGTCCAAAGCGCCCTTTTTAAAGATATAAGGAGCATATCAGCAACAACCGGCGATAATTATCGCTAAGCGCACTTAGCGCTAGGATAATTATCGCCGGCTAGCGTGGCTTTTTATCGCTGAGATAGCGTGCTATTAGCAACGCTTATCTCAAAAGCGATAAAAATCCTCACGCTAACTGCCTGACGTGAGATTATTGCTGAAAACCCAGCGATAATCTCACGCAACGTGGCGTTAGCTTGTTGATAGGGTCCCACAAACGTAGCCATGATATCCACCTTCCATAGGATATCATGGCTAAGTCAGTCCTGAAGCAGGCGTAAGGAAAGTAGCGATAATAGGGGTTATCGCTACTTTTCTTGCCGCTATGCTTCATAGCGTGGGGCTTGATGATAGGAGAAATGTCGCTTGGCGACATTTCTCCTGTCATGTCAGGTCAGGAACGCCCACTTTGCATCTCATTAGAGATGCAAAGCTGGGCGTTAGGAATTCCCACGCTAACGCAAGTTTTCACGCGTTAGTGTGAGCTTGCTTATTAGGCGATAAAATTATCGCCGCTTTTCGGCCGAAAACGGCCGCATATGCGGCGATAATTCTATCGCCTCGCCTTGCTGATATGCCCCCAAATCCTTTCGTGCGTGAAAGCTGATTGACACTTCCGTTTGCGTGACTTTCACTATATGTTATGAAATCTAATCTTCTGAATAAAGAGCAGTGTTCATGACGTTTCATGCAATGGCCAGAAACGACAGTGGTGTTAATGTGCTCACAAAGGACAATAACCAACATGTAAACTACAGTGCTTCCAATTTGTGCACGGTGAAATGCTGGTGCTAGACTCTGGGCCAGATGTACGATGGATTTTTGCATGCACAAACGGGTCTTAGACCCGTTTGTGCATGCAAAAATCCTTTTGGCCATGTACAAACCTTATTTTGCGATTTGCATTGATTTGTGACTCACAAAATAGTGATTTGCGACTCGCTTTTAGGAAGGGGCGTTCCCTTCCTAGTAGTGACCCCAAATGCCATGTATGATTGTTTTGCAACTCTGATTGCAGTTTCAAAACAGTCGCAATTTACCACCCTTAACCACTGCACACGAGAAGGGGTCCCCGGGGGACCCCTTTCTCTTTTTGACTGGCTCTAAAAATAGTTTTTAGGGGCAGGCTGTGGTCCCAGGGAAAACGTTTCATTTTTTTTTAGGAAAACGGGCTGCATTTTAAAATAAAAACTGGTTTATTTGAAAGCAGTCCCAGACATGGAGGTTTGCTGAGCCCAGCAGGCTACCATACATGGGAGGGCCAGCCGTTCTCAATGGGGTCGCAAATTGTGAGTGCCTAATGAATATTGATGAAGCATGCAATTTGCGACCCCATTGAGAATCGCTAACAGTGTCTCTGACACTGTGGTACATGTCATTTTGTGAGTCGCAAATTGCAGCTCGCAATTTGCGACTCACAAAATGACATGGTCGGACATCTGGCACTTTGTGCTTTATTGTTTAATTGTATTCTGTCTAAAAGCATCTTTATGACGCACAAG
The DNA here is from genome assembly GCF_964204655.1 of Triturus cristatus. NCBI lineage: Eukaryota > Metazoa > Chordata > Amphibia > Caudata > Salamandridae > Triturus > Triturus cristatus. The sequence goes on from NC_140589.1 coordinate 325,126,137, forward strand.
AGCGATGCAATGTGTGAAAAATAAAACTGAGCGCCTATAATGGCCTGTATACAATCATAAAATAGCCCCCGCTAACCAGCGGTGGCCAGAAAGTTCTAGAATGTTTTTTGCGCGTATTTTGAGCAGGCTGAACAATAATCCCTATTTTTGGCTCAGCTGTGTGACTCTCGGCGGGGTGGATCCCTTGCTGCGGGTTCAGCTGCAGTGGGGAGGCTGGCACACAATGCCTGCCTATTTCTGCCCTGCGGAATGCCCCCACTGTTGCCACTGCGGCGAGTTCAATAGTTTAAACTTGCTCAGAGCTCTGGCACCGCTGCTTGACAAAAGAGCTTTTACCTGCTGCTGGTGGAGTCAACAACAAAATGGGCAGTCACGTGATCTCGGTTCTGCCGAATGTTGCTCAAGTTCCGCTTTCAGGTTGATGTTTTTAGCTTGCAGGCATTTTACGTCCTTCCAAATAGGACAACTTGGAGACTGTGGGTGTCATCACAATTTAAACTGCGGTTCCAGAGTGGCACATTGAGGACAATATATAATACAAAGAATGACATATGGACATCAGAAACGTCATATGTACCTCATAAAAGACACCCCCGGAGTATTATCTGCAGAGTCTGACGACAGGAGATTCTGTAAAGCCTGCAGGGGCCTTCCAAGAAAAACATGATTTTCACGCATGTTCTAAGTAATGTGTGTTGTGTAGGTGTCCAACCCCTGGAGGCAGGCATTTATAAACCCATTTAGACAGAAAATATAATTGTTTCAAAAAAGCGACGGCATTCTCGCGTAGGGCTCCCATCTCCAGGGTGAAAATGTTCATAAGCAATATGTGGGATTCTATTTCTCGTGAGCTTAGTAAAATGTCAGGTAAGTCAAGAGCTCGGTGACTCATTGCAGAAGTTCAATTCTCTTTATTATAGTCATCACCGCCCTTCTATTTTTGTGCAGTGCAATCAACTTTTATAGTCCGGCGCTGGAGGTGACACAGACAGGCGTCTCTGTTTTCGTATGTCTAGTTCCAAATATTAATTTGAAAGTTCCTCGGAACTGATGATCCCAAGAATATGTCAATTGGACTCTGAAATGAGCACCCTGCCATAGGCAAGTAAAGGGAAGTCCTTAGGGGTTGATTGTGTTCGCTGACCACCAACACTTAAATCATATGAAGGGCTAGGAATTATAGAGCAAGGGTGGCCAAGTGGACTAAAATTTGCGGCAAAGAATAGGGAAATTGTACAGCTCTATAGGGGACTTAATGGGGCAGTATGTTTTTTATCGTTTTGTCATTTTGACACACATTAGGCGTTACTGCCGAGGTCTTAGAGCATTGAGACCCAACTGGTATTCCGTCCGCATTTTAGCACGGAGTCGGCTCTGTTGTTAGCATCAGATTCCCTGCGTTGATTATGTTAGATCTAAGTGCAGCCTTCAACACTGTGTCCCATGGCCTCCTATTGGATCAGCTATGGAATGTTGGTGTTGAGGGCTGGCCTTGCGTTGGCTAGCCTCCTTCCTCCAGAATCGCTCATTTCAGGTGGCTCAACAACCATTCCTGTCGAAGGCTGTCCAATGGTGGCAGGGGGTGCCCCAGGGCTCTGCCTTGAGCCCTGCGCTGTTCACTCTTTACGTGTGCCCTCTTGCTGATGTTATTGAGCATTACAACTTTAACATCGTGTCATACGCCGACCACACGCAGCTTATTATCACCTTGTCTCAGGATGAGGGAGCCCCTGCAGCCCGGCTCAGATCTTGCTTGGCTGACCTAGCGAACTCAATGGACGACAGCTGCCTCTAGCTAAATGCTGGAAAATCTGAAGTTCTCTTAGTGGGGAAACAGCTTTCGATTTGGTCCTGTGCCTGGTAGCCTGATGTACTTGGACCAGTACCGATTCCCAAGCTAAAAGTGAAAAATCTTGTCATCCGGTTTGATGCTAACCTATCATTCGCCAGCCAAATTTCTTGCCTGGCTGGTAAGTGCTTAGTAATCCTGAAATGTCTCAGCAGAATTTTGGGCCTTCTCCCAGAGGCAGCCAGGAAATCAGTAGTCCTGTCTTTGGTTGTGTCTTGACTGGACTATTGTAATGTTCTATACCTTGGAGCTTCTCAAGGTAGTTTGGCCAAATTGCAGAGTGCAGAGTTTTGGGCAGCACGGATGCTGCTCAAAATTCGGAGGAGGTCATCTATGGGGACAGCTTTTGGCAAACTACACTGGCTCCCTGTGAGGAAGAGAGTCTCTTTTAAAGCTTTGTGTCTCTGACATAAAATCATAAACATGAGAGGAATCCATTACTTGCATTTGCTGGTGAAGCTGTACCAACCTTGCAGAAGTCTTAGGTTCATAGGGACATTGCTTGCTGCTATTCCCAGAGTAAATATAGTACAGACAGGAGGGCACTCCAGGTTTTTGGCTCCCGAATTATGGAATTCCTTGCCTTTAGATATGAGACAGGAAAGGTCAGAACTAGCTTTTCGCAAGAAACTCAAGACCTGGGGGCATATTTGCATCAGCATGGCATTTAGCAAAAATTGTTACGCCACGCTTCACCATTCTGAAAATGCAGGGATGCGTTGTATTCACAACAATACGGCGCGCCACTGGATTTCCCCAATTACTGGTGCTAAAACAAGCTGCTTAGCACCAATGCAGGCACTACGTTGGGGTTAATGATTTTTTATGTGCAAGAAGGTGTGCCGATTTAAAGCATTATGCACCACACATAGAAGTTGCAAATCGCCATTTGTTTAATGATTGTTTATGTGTAGGAAGGGACACCTTTCTGAACATACACAATCATTCATGGCAATTTGCAGTTTCTATGTGTGCTGCACAGTGCAGCACACATAGAAACAGCAAAAATGAGGAGAAATTAACCATTTCTCCTTGTTTCGTCATGTTAAGACCAGGTGTTCCCTGGTCTTAATTTGGCGCTGCCTCCATTTACGCCTCCCTTGTAAACAGGGGGCAGCGTCAAAATCAATGGGTGTTATGGCGGAAAGCCCACCGCAGCAGACATTGCCCACCACTTTCACAGTTAGGGCCCGATTCCAATCCCGATTGGAAACCGTACCTACCGACACAGACCGGGACTGGAGTCCGACCGACACGTACATGTGCCGTACGACCATCTGAGTATGATGCAATTCCAGTAAAGTATGAACGACTTGTACGGAGCACAATCCGCATGATCAAAACGTACGGAAAATCATGATTTGGCTGGAAACTGAACAGGAACCCTACCGAACGACACGGACCGGGAATGTGTCGACCGACACGAACACGTGCTGTACGTCCGGCCAAATACAATGCAATAAGTGTGAAATTCGCACGGAGTCCATCCCGCTGGACAGAAACGCACGGGACATACTGACTGCTATGTAAAAGAGCCCGTCGCGATAGACGCGTATGCAAATGCTGCAACATAGCAGAATGTGAGTGTGAAAGACGCGGATGAGGCCCCAAGTGCCACTGTAAGCGTCCGTCACGTACAACTGAACGTCTCCGTCATGCTCACCAAAATGACATAGAAACAAACTGAAAAAGATCAAACAAACAGTGTCGATGGCAAATAAAAAAATTAAAAAACTGGAACAAAGACACACCCAGAACTCCACCTACATAAAGGGCCAAAATGTCTACCATGATCCTTTGCAAATTCCACACACATGACAGCAGAGAACACCACCACCCTGCACTCAGAGACACACTCACAACTCACCCACCACACAACCTTCACACCATTTGCACCTCTCAAACACACTTTCACAAACACCCAGATAAACTGACACCCACTCACCCTCACACACACATCAATCTCCACAACCACACATCACCATGCCCCCAAAGAAGAATCCAAAGTTCACAGATGCGGAGTTGGAAGTCCTTGTTGATGAAATCCTCAGAGTAGAGCCACATTTATTTGGCACATTGGTCCAACAGACCCCCATGTCACAGAAAACAAAGATGTGGGAGAGGATTGTCGACAAGCACCTTGCATGCGCACAATGGAGGAAATAAATAACAGGTATTACGATGTGCGAAGGAGGGTCAGGAAGCTGATTGCCAGAGATCATGTCTTGAGCCAGCGGACCGGCGATGGCCCTCCTGCAAAACCAATGCACTTCACTGCCTGGGAGGAGAAGGTGCGGGCCATCCTTCCACCGGAGGGCATCCATGGATTAACAGGAATACCAGAGCTTGGTGAGTACATAACCAAGTAGCTAATAATGTAAGGCAATACACACACAGACAGACAGTACTGTAAACGGGACAGTGGAACCAAAAGCCATAGCAACCAAAAGGTAATTATCATGCAATGTGTATGCCACTGAGATAAGCACAATACCTGCAATCTCTGAGTAAAATGGAATGATGTCATAACATGTACAAACTTACAAACAAATACAGCAAGGCATTGGCCCAAAACACCAACAAACACTGTCAGCCATTTTGTCAGCACTATTTCATCCACTCACAGGGAAGCAGAGTCACAGGAAGGAAGTCTTGCTATTCTGGGAAGGTGGGTGTAGCCAATAGAATGATGGGAGTTGTAGTCACAGCCACCTGTCCTCCTCTCACATGGCCCATCAACCACACCCTGAACCATGCTCACCTCACAGGGAGTGGAAAGAGACTGACAAGATGGCTGACCATGGGCAGCACTAGGCCCTGGTGGGGGTACTGCTCAAACAAACAACAGGACACCACCGCCCCCTGGCCTGGCTGTGAAGTGTGTGTGTTACATGACAATTGGGGAGATGCAGACCTAGCACATATCAAAACACACACAAAGCTACATATACATCATTGACAGGGGACATATGACAGTGAATGGAATGGCCACAGCAAGATAGCTGACACTGTTGCATGGTGTTATGTCAACAAGGTGCTGTTGAAGATGCATTCCACTCCTACATCATGCAGCATTGTCAGCATCCTTGACACAACACTTCCCTCACTGTCATTGACACTTGCAACACCAGGAGTAACCTGGACTGGGTAGGAGAAGGCATACAATTTACAACAGCATAACTCAAACACACAAACCATAGGCCCTCACTGTGATGAGCATTGAAAATCAGGAGAGTCGCATTGCTCAACTCCTCTTTCCATGGAGGAAATTGACGAGATAAATGACGTCATCACGTACAAAGCTCATCAGCAACATCATTTGCTACGGTAACATCATTACATATGTGCAATGAAATGTAAACAAGGAACACGTACATCAATATGGTAGCTCACAAGAGATATCAGATATACCAGACTGTGACCATGTTGTTACAACACACCAATGTGACTCAAATAAACATGCACAAAGGCCAGCACACATGACCCAATCTTACAACACATCGTAAGAGGAAGTGCACGTATGTCCTTGATAAACCACACATGATGATAAGGAAAATACACCTGTATCAGGCACGGGATAGCAATTGAGCAGCAATGGACATGTACAGTACTTGAATCAATACATGACCTGACCATGCACACAGCTCCAACTGCCCATCAAAACACCTCTGGTTGCCATGACAATGTGCCTAACCAATATAGACCTCTGTCTGTGGCAATGGAGGACAATGCAATGTACATACACTCATCATGAAGTACAGTAGCAACTGTAATGTGTGTGAATTGTTGATGTGTGCTTGTCCCCAACATACATTGTGTGTCTCTTCCACCCACAGGGGATGCTGGGGACACTGCATGGACCGAACACGGATCCCAATCCCAGTCTCAGGTTGACCCAGAGCTCTCCGGTGTTGATGTCTCACAGTCCTCTTCTGACAATGACAAACGGCCTGGCACCCCCGGTGTGGCTCCACGTCCAGCCCCAGCAGCTGTAACATCAGCACCCTCTGCCACCACTCCTGCCACATCTGCAAACACACCATTGATCCCTGCCGACACGGACAGACCAAGACAACAGAACACCAATGGCACAGCTACACAGGGCACCCTGGAGGTGACGGACAACAACACCAGTGCCAACACAGCAGGGGGAGCAGTGTTGTTTGTGCTTTCCACAGCAGGTCCTGCCCGTGTGGGCAGAGGTGTTGGGAGGATGGTCAGGCTGAGGCCATGGACTGCTGATGCAACTGGCCTGCAGGATTATCCACTGTTGGGACGCATCATAGATGCGTACTAGGAAAGCACCAGAGGCTTTGGCCAGGTAGTGGGGATCCTCAGGGACATTAAACAACAGCAGGTTGCCCATCATGCTAGATTGGACTCCCACATATCTCAGGTGGAGACACAAATGTCCCGAACGGAGTACAAAATGGACAATATTGATGACCTCACATCGTTGCATAGGGACACACTTAGATGCACACCTCCCTGTGTGCCCTCTACATCTGTTGCAACTATATCTGCAACTGCCACAGGGAGGGATGAGGACTCTGGCAGAGAGTCCCCGGTACCGCAGCAGCCTGCACTTGAGGGGCCCCATGAAAAGAAGAAGAGGGGTCATCCGAAGAAGGACAAGTGAGAGGCAGATGCCCATGCATGGCCCCCAGGAGGTGAATACCTGTTCCAGAAATCCTCCATTGTGTGCAAAGCGTTCACCTTGTTGACTGCTGCTAAACTCCCACACATGTGATGGAGGGTCTAAGTTGCACCAATGTTTCAAATGACTGTGGACTATACTCTTGAAATTTCATCAACAAACACTACCAACTACTCTGTGAACTTTGGAGTCCAATTGTACTGTACAGCACTTTCATTTACGTTAACTATTCAAACACATGCATGTTAATAAATTCACAATCACACAAAAGTTGCTTCAGTTGTGACTTAAACTTGGTTTGTGTCATTAAGATGATGATCTGGCAAAAGAATACTGTGCATGAAATCAACTACAGCAATGTAAACATAGTTATGTGAGTCATGATGATGTGACACACATGAGGGAGACACAGCACTACGTCTACACAACACATACTTACCATGGCCATCCAACTCATCGCATAGACTTCTGTGAACTGAAAATACGTTGGAAGACACATACACAACACACATCCAGAGTCGATGGCAATCAGCTCACATGTACAGTATGCAAATGATTGTCAGATGTGTGGACACAGAAAAAGCACAGTCCAAAGTGACTCACGGGTTTATCACACAATCACTACATGTAAATTCCACAACAGATGGAAGGTAACCTCATGTGGCAGTGATCTCAAAGTAACCAAGTGGTAAACAGTGAAAGTCCAGGGGGTGTGGCACATCATCGGTTTGACAATGACAACTTGCACTCTGTAATGGGAATCCTTGTTTTAGGGGGGACACATGACCAAACAACAGCCAAAGGACACTGTGAAGGACAGACACACATCACTAATAATATCATAACATAACAGCATAGAGCTCAAATATACATGACAAACAAAATGTATTCCGATATGTGAATACAACCGAGTAATCATGTCAACACTGTTTGGGAGTGCATACTTACTCAAAGGATACATCACTGCAAGAATCCTGTCAAGTAGCACACATCCACACATATGCAGCAACATTGCACCACCTACACATATCAGGCCATGACAATACGTAGACAACACAGCACTGTATACTCACAATCATGTGAAAAGGTTGTTGCTGAGCTGTGTCCTAACATCCCCTTCACCCTCATCATCAATGGCAACATGACCCAGACCAGGATCCTCCACGGCTGGCGGCTGGCGGTCATCATCATCCTGGATGAGAGCCAACTCCTCCCTCACTGCCAGGTTGTGGAGCATGCTGCACACAATTATGATTTTGCACTCTTTCTCAGGGGCATATGGGAGGGCCCCTCCTGTCCTGTCCAGGCAGCGGAATCTGCTTTTCAGTAGACCAAATGTCTGCTCTATCACTCTCCTGGTCCACCCATGTGCCTCATTATAAAGTATCTCCGCCGGTGTCACAGGGTTCCTGAGGGGTGTCAGCAACCACGGCATGTTTGGGTATCCGGAGTCACCTACATGCAAACAAAAAAACATTTTACGGGTCTGAAAAGATGTTTAAAGACATTGTTTAGCAAAAACACACAAGGGAGACAGATATTACACACCGACAAGCCAGGCACGCTGGTTCTGCAGCTGTGACATCATTGTTGGGATCCGACTAGTAAGCATGATGTAAGCGTCGTGTGCTGAACCAGGGAAACGTGCACACACATGGGATATTGTCATGTCCGGCAGACATACCACCAGGGCATTAATGGAGTGTAAATGTTTTCGGTTACGGTATGTCTGCTCATGTGCTTGTGGTGCTACCAAAGCCACATCGGTCCCATCTATGGAGCCTATAACATGTGGCATCCTTCCCAGTGCATAAAAGTCACTCTTTATGTCAGTGAATTGTCCTGGGGTTGGGCATTGTATGTAACGGTCCAGGACATGCAACATCGCCTCCAGAACATCGCGAAGCACACGGCTGAACATGGTCTGTGGCATCCCACCAGCAGAAGCCACAGTGTGCTGGAAGGTACCAGTGGCAAAGAAGTGTAGGGCTGCCATCACCTTCAACTTTGGTGTCAGCGCCGATGGATATGTCCACCCAGGTTGTAAATGTGGTGCCAACTGCTCTGCCAAAACCTCAATTAGTGGTCTGGTGAAGCAGTACCGTCTGATGCAGTCATGTTCCGCCATGGTTGCTAGGTCTGGGAACGGTCTATGGACAGCTGGTCTCCTGCAGTACATAGGTGAGCAAAGAAAGATTGTCAGTTCACCCACATATGTTGCAATGACCATGCCAAATATCACATGCTACATCATAGCAAGACACCATTACTTGATGTGTGTGCTGTTGGGCATGGACACATATGTCAGCTATGTGCCCCAAACTGACACCCCAGCTCAACATGGCTACACAACAAGTGCAATGTTGCGCATTGAAAATTCTATGGGGTCTGTCACAGTAAATCTGCGCAAATGTCACATATCAAACACACACTGCAGTGACTAGTAAGGATAGATGTGTTCCCCACATGACAGGTGCTATGTCAGTCACACACACAAGGATCTTGTCGTGCCACAGGGACACTATACGGATGTAGCATCTGACGTACACGTACCAACACACCCATGAAACCCTCATGATTTGCTACCATATTGGTACTAAGGCATAAATGGATGTCTGTGACACACAGACACAACAGCAACTCACATGGACAAATCACATGAATGTTGTAAATGATTGGCATCTACCACATACACTAAGAAACATGTGTGTGGCACAATATGCAAATACTCATGACCATACACACAATGGTAGTTCTGGGACACCCTGTGAAACACAGTCCATTTCACCTATGAGTCAGGGTGTACGTAACATGTCATCACACAATGTGCACCCTCAACTATGTACCGGCCTCAGGGTTTGATCTTCAAAGTTGTCACTCACTGTATTGAGGTCCCTCACACACAATGGTTTCTGTCCACATTACACATCGCATATCCTGGGAGTCCAATATGACATGTGGAGCTATATACACACACGTCATGAAGCCTGAAAAGTTCTTCCATATACTGTGTGACAGGCTGTATGTTTGTTGTCCAGCACCGGACTCTTGGACAAGATATTGTGTTTGGCACGCCTTGGCTCCTGACTGTAATGAAACTGACGCGTGTGATTTAACATAAAACGTGACATAGATCTACTGGCCAAGCCGGGTGCACGCCTTGGCTCCTGACTATCATGGAGATTGACGCATGTGAGTCTTCAAAAGACGTGACGTACAACTACGGGCTGCGCCGGGTCGAGCAAGGCGCACCAATTGCCGCCTGACTATCATGGAGACTGAGGCGTGTGAGTTTTCAAAAGACACAACATACATCTCTGGGCCAAGCCGGGCGCACGCCTTGGCTCCTGACTGTAATGGGGACTGACGCATGTGATTTAACAAAAAACGTGACGTAGATCTACTGGCCGAGCCGGGCGCATGCCTTGGCTCCTGACTATCATGGAGACTGATGCATGTGAGTCTTCAAAAGACACAATGTACATCTACAGGCCAAGCCAGGTGCACGCATTGGCTCCTGAGTGTCATGGGGACTGACGCTTTATTGATACTTGTACGAATAGCGTTCAAAAAATACCTTTGGCACCCAACAACAATGTATCAAATTCAATGGTGTCATGATGGGGAATATTTGAATGATGTGGAAGGCATGCACGAAGCATGCAATGCAATGAATTGGTCAATTTCATACAAAAGCAAACATCTTGGACCTATCACTTTGGACGCATGGGACAGATTCTGCCTCTGCAGCACAGATATAAGGCTGTCTGTTAACCAGAGACTTCACTTGCCTGCACCACATGCCACAGGACTACATCTACCACTACCACTTCTGCTGTCTCTGCATCCTCTGGCTACTGCAATGGCACATACTGTGGAGAGGGCCCCAGCATTCACTGAGAAGGAGAGCCATGCCCTGCTGGATGGACTCCTGCCACAGTAAAGCAAGCTGTATGGGAAACCAGAGGAGCAGGTGAGTGTACAGTCCACTGCCTTTGTAATTGCGCATGTTGTCTGACTGGCACTACTAGCATTGTGTTCACCAGGGCCAAGCATGCTCACTGAGTGATTGTAAGTCTCCAAGTGTGTAGGAGCAAGTTATGTGCAGGAGCAGTTTCTAAGACGTGGCATTTTGTCTTTGCTTTGGATTGACATGCACTGTTATCATGTTGTCAATGCTGGCTTGCACACAGGACAACTGCCCATGTCCATAGTTGCACTCCCTGTTTACAACATATGTCCTTCAGCAAACGACATGTATGTCCAACTGTGTGATGAACAAACGTATTGCATGTGTGCCAATGGTGTCTGACTTTGTCATCCATGCAGGTTGATGCCCATCAGAAGCAGGAGATTTGGCTGACCATTGTCCAGGCAGTAAGATCTGTGGCGGTCTACAGATGCCGCATCCGCAACTGCCAGAACAGGTGGTAGGACCTTCGTGGCTGGACGAGGAGGATAGCCAGTGTATATCTGAAGATGTCCCCTCCACGCAGATGGGGCGGATGACGGACACTGACCCCCCACATGCTCCGGATTCAGCCGGTGGTCTTCCCTGCCATGGATGGGTAGTTGAAGGCCAGACAGCAGCAAGGAGGGAGTAAGTTCTTGCCTTTTTGGGGAACTATGTCTAACATGCAATTTGCACCCCTTCAACCTGGTAACACCCCCACAGTTCGTCTGTCTGCTGAGAGAAAACTCATGTGGCTAACTTTGGTGATGCCACATTCTCATCTGATACCGAGGTGTGCTCATTTCAGTCTGTGACTTGTGTCACTTGGGTTGTGTGTTCTTGCTGTTGTCCAGGGCTGATGTTGTGAACAGCATCTGCTACAGGTGCATTAATTTGGGCTTGATGAGTGGGTCGATTGTCTGACATGTGTCAGCACATTGACAGAAATCTGACCTTTACTCTGTGTGGGCAATACAGGAATGTTCAAATTGCTGACCTGGGTCACCATAGGTGTCTGAGGTATTGAGCACACACCCATGCAGGAGGTAAGACCAATGTTGGCACCTCAGAGCAATGAAATGCATGTGTGTAACTGATGCATAGCCAACTGCCAAGTGTTCCTGGTAATCCCATGGTGCACATGGTCCAGGGAAGGTATGGCAACATCGGCCATCCGAGACACTCTGTCCTTCTAATCCTTGGTGTCATCCAACATCATGACTATTGTGAAATGTGCAATCAGATGTCTGACTCTGTGTAATTGTGGAGTGGCATAGCTTTTTGCACTTCAGGAGTGTTAAAATGTTTATGATGTACTGACATCTGATTTGTGGCTGTCGGATCGGCGCATAGTATGGTACATATGTGTGTAATCACTGGACTTTGCCTAATGGTGTATTCCACATTAATGTGCAAGCAGCTTTACTTTCTTTTTGTCAGCCGGTGATGTGTTCATGTATACTGATTTGTGTTATCATACACTCAAATGTCTCATTTGGTTAACGTGATCATCAGATTCCTTCCTATGGTGGCTAGCATGGGGTGTACATGTGTACTTGACCACTACAGAGCTTACATTCACCGCAAAAACATGAGTGTGACACGGTGCACACTGTTGTGTTTGGATGCACTGCCCCTGCGACAAGAGCCAGTAATGACTCATTGGTTAGACAGGCCTGTGGCATGGTGTACCAAATGCCATTCTGGAGCCTGCAGCATTGTCAATTGTCCTGCATGAACTCCATTGTAGCATAGACTATCAAGACATGAGGCCATCATGGTGTCTGGTGATGGAAGCATATCCATCATATCAACAATGAGCATGGGCAGCCCATTTGCTGACACAAGTACAGAGTAACTGACAGGAGATGGTATATGGGTGCAATGACACATTAAACTCACAATCCTTGCAGATAAGTAAACTGGCAATGTGGTTTATGTTTGCACATATAATCAGTGACATCATACATGCACCAGACAGATTGGTTCATTGCCAGGATGGGTGAGAGGGGCATGGGTGACTAGCACACTGACAAGTGCCTGGTTCACATATGTGTCATTCATTTAAGCACGGATTTTCTGGTGATGCCAGGGCTTTCTCTGTGATGTGCTGCAATTACAGCCATGTGTCAAGTCAATACAGGTGACTAATGTGCTTATGTTTTTCCTCCTTGTTTCCAGCAACATCTTCAGCTACTGGAGGAGACAGCTCCACGGACCAAGAGGAGGTGCAGAGCCAGACTGGGTCCACTGTGGATGAGGCAGAGGAGCCCAGTGGCATGGAGCGTGAAGGGAGCCACACTGAGGGACACTCAGCAGCAACCACCTCCTCTGAGGAACACTCCAGCGTCAGTGAGGACTCCCTTGTGGAGGCGGGTGTTACAGTACTGCAGGCCCTAACTAGCAAGTCTGTCCCCGCCACCACCACCATCTCCACCCTCCCAGCTGCTCCCATTCCAGATGTCCGTGGAGCCCCCTTGTTAAGGTGCATGTCTCCTTCAATCAAGGCACCGCGCCCCCTGCCTCTGTCTCTCCTGCTGCCCTGAGTGTGGAGTCTGTGGACTTGCTGAAGCAGATCCATGTGGGGCAGACATCGATGCTGAGTGTCCTCCATGCTCACACCAGTCTATTGACACACTTGGTGTCATTCATGTATGGCATCTCAGCAAACATGTCTGCCTGTCAGTGGACCCCCTATTCCATGGCCTCCTCACTTATGGTAGCAGTGTCCCTCCTTCAACAGTCCCTCACACCTCCTACCGCTGCCCCATCCACAATCTCCACTACCCTACCTGCCCAACACACACTGACACAGGCACACGCACGCACAACAACAGACACAAGCAGCACACAGCAACGTCAGTCCAAGGTAAGATGCACAAGCACACACGCTCATGGGACTGATGGCACACACACAGGGGAGAGGGTACAGACACCCAGACAGGCATCCACAACCACTCTGCAGTCAATAGATACCTATCCCTCCAAAACCCCTTCCCTTGACTCACCTGCAACCCCCCCTTCCCAGAAGCTGTTCCTCTGTGAGCTTGGCCTCGTCCCCACAGATCCATCAGGTCCAACTCACAAGGGGGAGAGGAAGTCACCACACACAGAGGGTAGACCCCCCCCACGCACAACCTGGCCAGGAGCAGGAACACTGAGGCCCCCACCCACAAATCCCACAGGACCAGGAAGAGCAAGACCCCACCACAATCCCGCACTCCCAACACACAGTGTCCGTCCTCCAGCACCCAGGCCACCACTCCTTGGGTTCCCATGCCACACCCTGCCCCAGATTCACCTACATACAAGTACAATATCCTCAAAATGATTAGGGCTCCCCAACTTCCACATGCACTTCCACTCCAACCTCACACTCTCAGCCTGTTCCTACGACTGCTGTGGAGACCATGTCCCCCCCATCAGACCTACACACTTCATCTGAGCCCCAAACAACACCTTTGGACATTGGCACTGCAGTGGAGACCTCATCCACTCCGTCTGACTTGGGCACTGCAGTGGTGACGGTGCCCACTTTGTCAGGCACATCCACTGCAGTTGCCACTGATGCTCCTGCACCCACCACACCTCCCCTGCCCCATAGTGCTATCCTGTCCCTGTGGTGCCTGGCCTCCTATGTATGCCCCTCTAAGGGGAGATGTCCCCTGGCTGTAGCAGTGCAGGCAAGCAATGTGTGACGAGTAGTCATATGTCACACAAAACGGACAATTGCAATGGACTGGCCATTGGCCTTTGGATTGATCATGGTATCAAAATGTTTATGAATAAAGCTAATTTTTGTTGTTTGCTAGTTTTGCATTTAATATACATGATGTTGCTGATGAGTGTCATTAAGTTGCTGTTGCTATTGTGTTTGTTGAAAATAATTGATTCGGTGATGAGATGGACTGCATGTGGTCCATGGTATATGTGTCCTATTACAGTATGTAGCCATGTCATCCTTTGCTGCAAATTGAGGTAGTAATGATCCCAATTACTTGGCACAAGGAGTGTCACCTTCTTTTCACAACTTCACATCTTTGGCTTACACTGTTGCACATATGTTGGGCTTAGATTTGTGCACATTGCACTTTTTCCAGACTGTGGGCCCATCTCCACTGGACATGCAGATTAGCACATCAATGATGAACAAGTCATCTGTGTCATCAGTGCAACTTGCTATACATGTGTTTTGATGTTGTGCAGATGACTTAAGAATCACTCCTGTACATAGGCTGATGTGACCAGAGCTTTCAGGGTGATGTAATTGGTGGCTCACTGACTAAGTTTTATACTGACATGACAGAGCTCTGCATAGACAACGTTTGGCACAACTGACCTTACACATGAGTGGAGTCACCTCATGGTAATGTGTTTTTCCTTGACATTGACTGATCCCATGTGGTGTGTTCTGTGAGCATGTCTCTGTGGGTTACCGTCCCTTTTTCTACACAGCCTATATTCCCTGCAGATGTTCATGTTTGTGATGCTTGCTGAGTTGTCTTGTGTTTGTCCAACATCTTTGACCGAGGTTTCTGGGATGTAGGTGCATGGAAAACTACTGTTCATTCGGGTGTCATCCGTGGGTGTGTTTGATGTAAGGGCCTGGAATGTGGGCAAACACACATGGGACATATTCAGAATTCACCAAGGCACTTTTTTGTTTCCAACATCAGGTTGTCTTCACTATGTGGTGTCTTTCTGTGACTGGGTCACTTGTATGTGTGTGTGACTGCTCACACTCATCAGATCCAAGACTTCAATGATGATGTCAACATGTGTTCTTTGCGGGTCTCCTAGGGCTCTTCATTGGTCTGGGACTGTAACAGGGATCCCAATGTGTCTGATACGTTTCACGTCATGCACATGTACCTCATACCATGCAGTGTGGACGACATTCACAAGGTTTGTTAACTGGCCATGTGTGATGAGTTTGTACACCTTGGATCCCCCTCCACCCCTCAGACTGTCATAGGTGCATGTGCAATGTCACCAGTCCATGTGGGCTTAGCTGATGCACAATGGTGAAGATCAAGGTGTGAAGTATTGAGAGTGGGCATAAGTGAGTTGTCTCATGTCTAGGCCCCTACCTACATAGTGGGCTCAAATTACAGGCCATGCCCAGTGAGTTTTCTGTGTGTGAGTGTGATGGAAGTTGGTATGTCATGACATGACACAGTGCACACATGTGACTGTGCTCCACAGTATGGGCAACATCCAAATTTGTCATCACAGAGGGATCATCATACAGGCTACTGTCGCCACTATGTAGGGTCCTTGTGGGTACTGATGGAGTGGGTCTGTCTCTTGCTGTGTTGGTTGCTGTTCTGCCCAGCTTATGTCACATGACTGTGTTGTGCACCCACTCATCTAGCAAAGCGCGATTCCCCACAAAGAGGTACCCAATTCATGTGATACTTCTGGATTGCACTGTGTACACATATGTCTCATTGGAGTTCAGCCTCACATCATGTGTGTCGTACTAGCCTGGGTACAGTGAGGAACACACACACATGTTGTGTTTGATATGCAGTGTGAGGCTGGCTGGTTGTGTTTGTGCATCTGCACCCATGCATTGCTATAGCTTTTGTGGGCCAGTGGCTGAATGTTGGTTGTAGGTTTTTTCCTACCCTCCCTGGGACTCCTACCTCATCAGTCTGCACATTCATTATGGTTAGTATATCCCATTGCTGCCAGGGTATGGGTCTTGATCACCTAAAAGCTGCAGTCTACACAGGATTCCTTAGTATGTGTGTCTGTTTGTGAACATTTGTGTGTATGCATTATGATCGTCACTTCTTACATTGTGTAATTGGACATTGGACATTGGAGGCATTGTCATCCCCCATGTGCGCTGCTTCTCTGCACATGGCAGAGGGTTTTTTATACGACACAAAACATCTTTCACTCAACAGATCTAGGTTTGTTTGCAACACAACTATTTCTTTGCCACTACATTGCTTGTGGTATTAGGACCAGGAATCATACATGCTGTTTTGCAGATGATGGTATTTTTAAGCCCGCACTCACCTTTTGGTCACTGTAGTGAGGGGGGTTTAACCCCATTACCACAATGTTCCTGATATGCTGGAATTTTGGACACCACACTCACCTTTTGGTCACTGTAGTGAGGGGGGGGTAAACCCCATTACCACAATGTACCACATTTGCTGGGGTTTTGGGCCCCAGATTCACCTTTTGGTCAATGTAGTGAGGGGGGGGGGATTAACCCCATTACCACAATGCTCCTCAAAATGCTTGGGGTTTGAACCGCTCATTCACTTTTTGGTCACAACTGTGATGGGAGTTACAGTATGTGTTCCCTTTCAGTGTCACTGTTGCTGGCAGTTTCCACACAATGCACAACATTGCCATTATGTTAGGGGGGTGTTTGGCCTACAACCCCTATGGGTGGGAATGCTAGTGGTGTTAGCCACCCCCCTACCTATGAGTAGTGATTGCTGGTAGTCATAGCCATCCATCCCCCTATGTCCTGGACAATGCTGGTAGTGGTAGCCATCCACCCCCTATGGGAGGGGACTACTGGTAGTGATAGCCATCCACCGCCCTATGAGTAGGGACTGCTGGTAGTGATAGCCATCCAGCCCCCTGTGGGCTGGACAATGCTGGTAGTGTTAGCCATAAACCCCCTATGGGTGGGGACTACTGGTAGTGTTAGCCATCCCCCACCCTATGAGTAGGGACTACAGGTAGTGATGTAACCCCCCTATGAGTAGGGACTGCTGGTAGTGATAGCCATCCAGCCCCCTATGGGCTGGACTATGCTGGTAGTGGTAGCCATCCACCCCCTATGGGTGGGGACTACTGGTAGTGACAGCCTTCCACCACCCTATGATTAGGGACTGCTGGTAGGGATAGCCATCCAGCCCCCTATGGGCTGGACAATGCTGGTAGTGGTAGCCATCCACCCCCTATGGGTGGGGACTACTGGTAGTGTTAGCCATCCCCACCCTATGAGTAGGGACTACTGGTAGTGATGGTAACCACCCTCCCTATGAGTAGGGACTGCTGGTAGTGATAGCCATCCAGTCCCCTATGGGCTGGACAATACTGGTAGTGGTAGCCATCCACCCCTATGGGTGGGGACTACTGGTAGTGATAGTCATCCACCACCCTATGAGTAGGGACTGCTTGTAGTGATAGCCACCCAGCCCTTATGAGCTGGACAATGCTAGTAGTGGCAGCTATCCACATCCTATGGGTGCAGACTACTGGTGGTGATAGCCATCCACCACCCAATGAGTCGGGACTGCTGGTAGCGATAGCCATCCAGCCCCCTATGGGCTGGACAATGCTGGTAGTGGTAACCATCCACACCCGATGGGTGGGGACTAATGGTAGTGACAGCCATCCCAACCCTATGAGTAAGGACTACTCATAGTGATGGTAACCCCCCTATGAGTATGGACTACTGGTAGTGATAGACATCCCCCCAACTATGAGTTGGGAGTGCTGGTGGTGTTAGCCATCCACCACCCAATGGGCTTGACAATGCTGGTAGTGATGGCCATCTCCCACCCTATGGGTTGTGCAATGCCGGTGGAGATGGATATCCACCCCCTATGTGTGTATTGCAATGCGGTGGTTCATGACGTTTGTTTGTGTGATGGGTGATTGACTTACCGTCTGTGACATACGGTTCGGTTCCTGTTGTTGATCCAGTCATAGATGTACAGTACAGGGATGACCTGCTCAAGCCGATTCATGGTTGGTTCGTCTCGTAGGCGTAGATCGGTGGTTTGTCTTGTAGACGTAGATCGATGGTTTGTCTCGTAGGCATAGATCATTGGTTCGTCTTGTGGGCGTGGATCGTTGGTTCGTCTCATAGACATAGATCCTATTGTGGCGCGATTCGGACCTGATGTACTGCTCTTTCAGATGCTGTGACGTGCTGGAGGTGGCGACCTGCTCGGTCCGCAACTGCTGTGAAAATTGCTTCCGGGCGACTCTGTTCAACATTTGCAGATCTGGCTCGTATGGGAAATGTGGTGGAATCAGAGCGTACATGTCACTCGGGATTTGGACACATATGCGCATCGTGCTTCATCGTTCGGACAGAGGGGCTCCCGGGACGAGTAGGTCGTAAGGTAACGCTATGGATAATCCTCGGAGGGCTGTCCGAGAGAGATCGGAATCGACCCCTAAGTGTAGTGTGAAAGGGGGCCTTATTTACAAGGCGGCATTAAGCCATGTTAAGTTGTTTAGTGCTGCCTTGTAAATAAGGCATCATAGTGCATGGGTCCCTGGGTTGAGGGGAAGATTGTTTATGTGCAGGAAAGTCCCTCTTCCTGCACATAAACAATCTTTAAATGCAGCACACATAGAAGTTGCAAAACAGCATCTTTTTAAATGATTGTTTATCTGCAGGAAGGAGGACCTTCCTGCACATAAACAATCATTGGCATTTTGCTGTCTCTATGTGTGCTGCACAATGCAACATACATGGAAACAGCAACAACGAGGAGAAATAAAGCATTTCTCCTAGTTATGCCTGTTTAAGACCAAGGGGCATATTTACAACAGAATGGAGAAGCGTGGCGTTAAGCAAACATTGCTAATGCCACGCTTCTCCATTCTGAAAATGCAGGGATGTGCCGTATGTACAAGAATGTAGCACACCCCTGAGTTTCCCATAGCGCTGGCGCTGAGTGCAGGCACCCTTTCACCATAGTGCAGGTGTCTGCATTGGGGGAAATGATTTTTTATGTGCAGGAAGATCTTTCTTCCTGCACATAAACAATCATTCATGGCGTTTTGAAACTTTTATGTGTGCTGCTTAAAGCAGTACACATCGAAGTTGCAAAACGTACTTATTTTTTTTATTCTTTATGTTCAGGAAGGGTCACCTTCCTGCACATAAACAGTCATAGGAAATTTGCTGTTTCTGTGTGTGCTACAAAAGGCAGCATACATGGATACAGCAAAAATAAGGAGAAATTAAGCATTTCTCCTTGTTTCACCTGTTTAAGACCAGGTTTTCCCTAGTCTTAATTTTGGTGCTGCGTCCTATTTACGCCACCCTTGTAAATATGGGGCAGCTTCAAAATCAGTGGGTGTTGCAGTGGAACGCCCAACGCAACACCCATTGCCCTCCCCCTTCACGCTAAGTACAGCGTGAAAGGGTGCCTTATTTACAAGGCAGCGTCAAGCCATTGTAAGTGGCTTAACGCTGCCTTGTAAATAAGGTGAAGCCCCTATCGCCAACACAACATCACTAAAAGTGATGTTGTGGTGGTGATAGCGGCTTGTAAATATGCCCCCAGGTTTTCTCTGGTCAATAGTTTGGTGCTGCCTCTTATTTACACCACCCTGGTAAATAGGGGGCAGCGTTAAAATCTATGGGTGTTGTGATAGAACGCCTACCACAACACCCATTGCCCTCCCCTTTCACGCTATTACTGCATGAAAGGGTGCCTTATTTACAAGGCAGCGTCAAGCCATTGTAAGTGGCTTAACGCTGCCTTGTAAATAAGGTGAAGCCCCTATCGCCAACACAACGTCACTAAAAGTGATGTTGTGTTGGTGATAGGGGCTTGTAAATATGCCCCCAGGTTTTCTCTGGTCAAAAGTTTGGTGCTGCCTCTTATTTACACCACCCTGGTAAATAGGGGGCAGCATTAAAATCTATGGGTGTTGTGATAGAACGCCTACCACAACACCCATTGCACCCTATTTCACGCTATTACTGCATGAAAGGGTGCCTTATTTACAAGACAGCGGTCAGCCTCGTTAAGAGGCTGAACGCTGCCTTGTAAATAAAGAGAAGCCCCTATCACCACCACAAGGTCACTAAAAGTGACGTTGTGGGGGCAATAGAGGCTTGTAAATATGCCCCAATGTGTCTTGAACACTAGGAGGAGTGCAATTGTTCTGAAATAATTATCTGCTGATGTTTAAGGTACTGAAAAAGATTGAGCAGGACTATGTTTTTGTGGAATTTCCCCAAGTATTTTGCAAATAGTGCTGTGTTCTATGAAGCACACTTCACAATGTCGACATGACCGTGTGCATCCCATCAAGGTAACCGTTCCACAGCAATTCAATTCAATTAAATTCTTTATTAGGATTTGGAACTCAAAAAGAGGTCCACTTAAAGTTACAAGAGGATCGCACAATTAGATAAACATTTTACATTGTGCAAATAAAGACCTGTACCATAAACTATTATTTGTGTAACAAGTAATCTGTCACTCACTTTTAAAGTAATCAAAAATATAGCAGCATTTCATGAAAGTACAATTTTGTACAGATAAAATCACAACCATAAAGTCAACCAAAGATATAGCTAGAAGAAGAGAGAAACAAGAACCTTATATAGTTGTAACGAATCATCCTTTAACCTAGCAGCAATAGTTAAATGCAAAATTCTGCAGATACTTAGAGATAATAATAAATACATCATTAAGAAGAAGAGAACAAGAATCACAATGAAATTGTGGCACACAATCAAGTAGTTGGAACCACAGGTAAGATGTAATATGACTAAGCATGAAAAAAACGATTTTGCCCATTCCTCCCTGTCCAAGACAAGAATTTAAATTACGACTAAAACAAATTTAAAAACACCTTAAAAAAACGTGAACATTTTGATGCATTCGAATTTGTTCTTTAGGGAAAAGAGAAACTCACGTGCTGTAACTACAGTTTTTATGTTATTATGTGTAAACAAGCGAGGTAATAAATGTTAGCGATAGGGTAATAAGACTGGGCATACAAACAGAATATGATCTATCTTCTGAATGCCCAGATTAAACAGGTTGCAATGTCTTCCTGTGCTCACTGGGGGGAAACCAACTTGCCATTAAATCATTTAGGGGTAAGAGATTCATAAGGAATAAAATAAAAAAACGTCGAACCCCATGATCCAAATTCCAGGAAAAATATTTCTGGGCATCCCTCGGATTACAAGAGTTAACTGTTGTCTTCAATCTATGCTTCAGTTGACAGTTCTTAAGATCTCTTTGATAGCTAATAGTACTGCTAGTGCTTTTTAAAAAAGCTTTGAGTTCCGTGGGTGGAGAGAGAGCACTAGTTCTTCTTGTGTGCTAAAAAGATATACTGCTAAGGTGAAGTCTCGTGCAAACGAGTAATTATTGGTCTTTTCACCAAAGATCTCTTGACGTAAGAAGCCCTTTTCTTGTATTTACGTCACTATTCTTTAGCAAATATCCCTACCGGATTACTCTGGCTAAACCTTGGACAAATGAACTTATCAGGCCAAATTCCAGATGAATAGCTGGAGTTGGGACCAAGGTATAAAATTATGTGGTTTATGTAAAATCTGTCTCTCTATGTTATCTAGGAAACTCCATTCAACTATTTGAATGGATTCAATAGCATACAGGAGTTTTGGCGGGACCTCTGCTTTAAAGACAGACAGCATGTGTAAAGAATGTCTACAGCCCATTTAATTATAAAATCTATGTAAGCTTTTGGCATGTAATATGTTTTTACTTGAACAGTGATCAAAATGGGGTTTGTTCTTGGTATTACCAGTTATCATTTTACCCAAATAGAGATAGGACTCTACCACTTAGAGTTTCTTGGATCCTACGCTCCAAAGAAAGGAGTCAGATCCATAATAATAAAATCATCCGCATACATTAGACACGGAAAAGGGCGCCCACCTATCTTCGGTACATCTTCCTCTTGGGAAGAAAAACAATCAGGGAGATCAGCCAAATAAAGGGAAAAAAGGATTGGTGCAAGATAGGCAATATTTTGTAGGAATAGTGGCTGATAGGCTTTGGTCTCCTCCCAGGAGAACCTGAGAGCATGTATTGGAGTGCAAGGCTATTAGAACAGATAAAATGGGGGAAGGGATTCACATGTTTAGAAGTTTTTTCAAAAGTAAAGGGCGATCTATCTTATCGAAGGCTGTTGTAAAAATGATAAAAGTCACGTGTATGCAAGAGTTACGAAATTGAGT
Organism: Triturus cristatus; assembly: GCF_964204655.1. Lineage (NCBI taxonomy): Eukaryota > Metazoa > Chordata > Amphibia > Caudata > Salamandridae > Triturus > Triturus cristatus. The sequence goes on from NC_140589.1 coordinate 325,148,545, forward strand.
GTACTTCTCTTCAAATAGTTTCAACATGCAAATATTATCTATGGTACAATAATCTTTCCTAAATCCGGCTTGTTCAAGGCGGAGAACTTTCTTTTCAGACACCCAATCATTTAGATGATCCAGTACGCTACGAGCAAAGACTTTCCCGACTGAATCCAATAGGGGTATTTGTCGGTAGATGCCTGGGTGGTGCCTAAGCCCCTTTTTAAAAAGAGGAATTAAAATACTGCCAGACCAGGAAGGAGGTATCCTTCCTAGTTGGTAGCAATAGTTAAAAAGAGGGGCAAGAAGTATGGCCCATAGAAGGGGCTCTTTCTGAATGAAAGACATGGGAATTTGGTCCGGGGCCATAGATCCTGAATACCTAATTTTTTTAATTAGGCTAGCAACCTTACACCTTGATGGAGCAAAGCTAGGTGCCAACAGACTAGATGAATTACTTAAGGGAATAAGGCTTCCCAGAGAGTTAGGATTATCCAAATACAAATTTGTTAAATACATTTTCCAATCTACGTCTCTATTGGGGATAGGGAGAGATTTTTCCCTTGAGCGACTGCAATCAGATAATATTTCCCAATACTTTTTTACATTATTCTTTGAGGCCGCCTCCTTTAGGCGGACCCAATTGGAGTCGTCCTTTTTTCCTGAGGGAGCGTTTTTTCCTAGATCTTTTCCTCTTTAGTAGGGACATCAGATTGTGGCAGTCAGGGGAGACATTCAATAATTGGGCCATCACTAGGCTGTTTATTTCCCTATTTAAGGAAAGTAAAGTCTTATCCAATGGCTTGTGCCGAGGAGGTTCAGATATGACTTTACATGAAGCGACCAGAGTGATCATATTAAAGTTAAAGGAAACCAACGGATCTGACTTAGAGGACTCTTGGTCTCCTGTTATTATTAGTGGCTGGTCATCTATTAATGTTATTAAGGTTTCTTTTACTCTGGAGACTGCATTAGCATTCCAGTGGTTCCTGCCATTTGTTTTATTGAAGCCAACAGGAATACCTCCTATTTACGCCACCCTTGTAAGTAGAGGGCGGCGTCAAAATCAATGGGTGCTACGGTGAAATGCCCAACCCAACACCTATTCCTCTCCCCTTTCACGCTAAGTATAGCGTGAAAGGGTGCCTTGTAAATAAGGCGAAGCCCCTATCGCCAACACAACGTCACTAAAAGTGAGGTTGTGGTGGTGATGGGGTTTGTAAATATGCCCACAGATTTTCTCTGGTCTAAATGTTGGTGCTGCCTCTTATTTCCTTGTAAATAGGGGGCAGCGTTAAAATCAATGGGTGTTGTGGTAGAACGCCTACGACAACACCCATTGCACCCTATTTCACGCTATTACTGCATGAAAGGGTGCCTTATTTACAAGACAGCGGTCAGCCAAGTTAAGAGGCTGAATGCTGCCTTGTAAATAAGGAAAGCCCCTATCACCACCACAAGGTCACTAAAAGTGACATTGTGGTGGCGATAGAGGCTTGTAAATATGCCCCAATGTGTCTTGAACACTAGGAGGAGAGGAGTTGTTATGAAATAATTATCTGCTGATGTTTGAGGTACTGAAAAAGACTAAGCAGGACTATGTTTTTGTGGAATATCCCAGAGAATTTTGCAGATAGTACTGTGTGCTGTGAAGCACACTCTACAATGTCCACATGAGAGGAACAGTGTGCATCCCATCAAGGTAACCATTCCCCTGCTGTTCTGGCCTCACTGAAACAAAAAAAAGTGCACTAATGGCTCAGGGAATTTTCAGTAAGGGCACCATTTCCTTGTGATTCATTTACACCCATTGATTTTGCCATAACCATTTCTAGTCATATTCTTATTGTTTATAAAGCATTATGTTTCGTGAAATGTTGTTGTTTTTTATTAAACCTAGTTTGAAGTTTTAAGATCATTGTTATGTAACTATGTTGTATGGTTGTGTATTTACTTGTAACACCTCAAATATGTTTTCTGAAGATTGCCTTTTCACTGTATGCTTCCTAATACATTTGAATATATAGATCCTGGGCCATTGCCCAACAGGTCCATTCATCGCAAAGGTCATTTCTCACACCAACTCCCTCGTAGCTCCGCTTATCTGCTCTACGTGTCAATTGTCACACTGGGCATGAACCCACCCCATTGCCATGTTTAGATTTTTCGTATTGTGACATTAAGTAATATGTTAGAGGCCACTATAAGCTGTGTACTACCAGCAGCGTCTAAAGATGCACATCTGTACTGCTAATGATTACAGCATGATTACAGTTTGTCTGTTGGATTACTCCCCTTTTGTTCTATATTGTAATATAGGTGTTGGTTGTCTACACTGTAAAGAGGAAGGATACTGCAAGGAGCTGTTGTCGTGCCGCATGCTCCATCTGACCAAGGCAGTTGGGCGAGATGTGCTGCCTTCCTGTGGTGGCAATCACATGACAGCGCTGGCAAGCCAGCACCTCTCCTTCTTACACTTACCTCACACTTGGTCTGTCGGCACCCACTCACTAGAGTACTTTCTTAGTCACAATAGGTCCAGGCGGTTTCCTTGAAGCCATTTTCCTGCCCAGGCTTCTTCCCAGAATCTCTCTACAGGGATTCTGGAAAGCTATGTTTTAGCCCAATCCAACATGGCCGACACCATTCCAACTCTCATATCATCCCAAACAGTTATGGAGGGATTCTTCTGATTCTGATTCCTCGGTTAGGCCTATTTAAGGGAGGCTCTTTTTGCCTTCCAGTTTGTTGCAAACACCGTGAATTTCATAAAGTGTTATCTCCCTCCTGGATTTAGTTTTTGCTGTTTTTCAGCGGCAGCCTTTCCAGTACATTGCCCTTTCTTGTTCCTGTACCTGGTCATCAGTGTTGCAGTCTGACTGAATCCATCTAGTCCATTGAGACTTGAGAACTACCTTTGGAAGCTCCATCTTAGGATGTTTCTTTCAGGCTGGTTTTATCTCCTTGGGAGTCCTTCTGGAGGGCATGTTCCTGATGGGCACTTACATGTGTCTGCAGGAACGTGGCTACCCGTAGGTGTCGTCCCTATCTCTTGGATACCAAGAACAGAATAAGCAAAGGCTGAACGCACTCAGAGGACCCCATCAGATGTCCTAGTCGTGACAGCTGTATAGTATCAGATACAATTAAAAACTAAGCAAGCACTTAAGAGTGCATGCCTTTGTTTACAAGGAAGACCCATGTGACTCAAGTCAATATTTATCTTCAAACTCAGATACAAAATGGGCAAGGTTGCTCCTGATACTTCCAAAATTTCATTTTATTGTACTCATCTTTTAAAAGATTTGCATGTTCATCTTTAGTAAATCTGATGGATTGTGAACACAAAAGCACTATTTTAAATGTACTAAGCCCATTTAATGATTCTTTCCCATTAGTTCAATGGGTTTTGGAAACATTAAGGAATCACTATTCAGAATGGGCATTTTAAGGGTGTTCCTTTCAAATACTGATTCCCTCACTCCTTCAGTGCAGAGGACAGAACAGTTCATTCCTCGGCCAAGGTGGGAGTGTGCAGAGGACGGAACCTTTCCATCCTGGCAACCACCCACGGAGATAGCGCTGACACTCCCCCGTGGGTCACCCCTTTTTACCCCCAAGCAGGGATAGCTGTGGAAATGCTTCCTCTGCCATCTCCCCCCCCCCCCTTGGTATGTGATGATGTCAGCACGCATGACGCGCCAACGTCATTAGAAGGGTTGGGCCGCAATTATGCCACAGGAAGTGGGAGGCTGATCTCTCATTCTCGGCACAGATACGGCAGGTGACAGCTACTTCCTTCTGTAAACTAAGAAATTTGAAGAAATTTCTGCATTTGCTGCCAGAGGAGTGCCGAAAAATCACAGTCCATGCCTTAGTGACATCCATTCTGGACTATGCAAACGACCTTTATCTGGGCCTGCCAAAGTACCTAATTAAACACCTTCAGATGGTAAAAATGCAGCTGCAAGACTGATGAGGCGTGTCCCTTTCCGCGAGCAAGTCTCACCGCATTTAAAAGAGCTCCATTGGTTACCAGTGGCTAAAAGAATCGAGTACAAGGCACTGACGCTTGCATTCCGAGCCACGCATGGTAAGTGTCCCAGCTACTTAAAACACAGACTACGCTGAAATAAGCAGACCAGATCCTCAAGGTCCAATTCTCACAATCTACTCTGCAAGCCTCGTTTCAAGAAGGCTTATATGGGGCGCAGATCCTTCACGGTTGGAGCGGCAAAATTGTGGAACTCCTTGCCAAGTGACTTCCGCAACATAGAAACAGAGCCCCTTTTTAGGAAAATGGTTAAGACTTGGCACTTTAGGGCAGAATAATGGGCCTGGGGCGCGGCTTTCTGGTTCTCCATCTATGCACTGCCGATCGCTTTAGCACCGGGACACCTCTGTTTGAGGTAGCTGTCACGCTTTACAAGTGTATTATTATTATTATGAATGCCCACTCGGCCACCAGGGATATTTACAATTGGCAATTACTGTTTTTGGAGAGCGGCCCCTTGGGCAAGGGTCGTTCCCCTTTAGGGGGTAAATGTTTTGGCTGTTTCTGCCCCCACTTGGGGGCAGATCAAGAATATATTTTTAGGCAAGCTACTAAGCCACTAGGGTTTTTTTATACATGAATATTGTTGTCGTGGGGAGCAACCCATAGGGCAAGGATCGCCTCACTTAAGGGGCTATGTATTTTGGTTGTTTCTGCCCTCTTAGGGAGCAGATTGGCCATATTTGTAGGCCAATCTGACCCCAGAAACCACTACCCATTACGGATTGAATGATTTGCCCATATTGGGGAGCAGCCAAGTTTGAGGTTTGCAAGGGATTATGGGTGAAAAACATGAAGAGAGCCACACAGGTCAGTCCCCCTGGATACCACTAGGTGTTTAGTTTAAACAAAATGTACCGATTTGCTAAGTTTCCCTGGATGCTGGATGAGCTAGGGCCCAAAATCCAGAGCTAGGCACATTAGAAAAAAAGGTCCACCCACACAAGTGAGGTAGCATTTTTATTAGTAGACTTGGGGGAATTCTGGAGGGTGGAAGTTTGTGACTCCCTGTAGACTCCAGAACTTTCCATCACAGAAATGTGAGGAAAATGTGTTTGCAAGGGATTGTGGGTAAAAAAACATGAAGAGAACCATGCAAGTCACCCTATTCTGGATCCCCCAAGGTGTTTAAGTTTAAAAAATGAACATGTTTGCTAGGTTTCCATTGATGCTGGCTGAGCTAGGGCTCAAAATCCAAAGCTAAGCACATTGCAAAAAAAGGATCAGTTTTCAGTGGAAAAATGTGATGTATCCACATTGCGCTGTGGGCTGTTTCCTGTAGCAGGCACTAGGCCTACCCATACTAGTGAGGTACCAGTTTTATATGGTAACTTGGGGGAATGCTGGGTGGAAGGAAGTTTGTGGTTCCCCTCAGATTCCAGAACTTTCCATCACCGAAATTTGAGGAAAATTTGTTTTTTTAGACAAATGTTGAGGCAAGGGATTCTGGATAACAGTACCTGGTGAGACCCACACAAATCACCCCATTCTGGATTCCCCTGGGTGTCTAGTATTAACAAATGTACAGGTTTGGTAGGTTTCCCTAGGTGCTGGCTGAGTTAGGGCCCAAAATCCACATCTAGGCACATTGGAAAAACAAAACGGTTAGTTTTCATGTGAACAATATAATGTGTCCACACCGCGATTTGGGCCGATTCCTGTCATGGTAACTAGGCCTATCCACACAAGTGAGGTACCATTTTTACTGGGAGACTTGTGGAAATGCCGGGTGGAAGGAAGTTTGTAGCTCCTCTCAGATTCTAGAACTTTCCATCACATGAATGTTTAGGAAAATGTGTTTTTTAGACAGATTTTTTTAGGTTGGCAAGGGATTCTGGGTAACAGAACCTAGTGAACGTCACACAAGTCACCCCATCCTGTATTGCCGTGGGTGTCTAGTTCTCAATAATGTCCAGGTTTGCTAGGTTTCTCTAGGTGCTGGCTAAGCTACGGCCAAATATCCATTGCTAGGCACATTGTAAAAAAGGGACCATTTTCAGTGGAAAAATGTGATGTGTCCACATTGCATTTTGGGATGTTTCCTGTCGCGGGCACCATTTTTGACTTAGGGAAACACAGAATGGTAGAACAAATGTTATTACCAATCGTCTTTCAATGCATTTGTGCCTTCTAAATGTAAGACAGTGTGTAAAAAAAGTCATTTCGAAAAACGCCATCTAATTCACATGCTAGTATGGGTACCCATGAATTCTTAGATGTGCAAATAACCACTGCCTAAACTCCAAATCTTGATCCCATTTTAGAAATACATAGGTTTCCCTGATACCTATTTGTCACTCTTTATAATTTTCCTAAATGAATTGCAGTGTACATGGTGCTGATGAAAAAGCATTGCAAACTGCAGCTCAGTTATTGGCTCTGGGTCCCTCGGGTTCTTGGCAAACCTACAAGCACTATATATCCCCACAATCAGAAGGGTCCAGTGGACATAACAGTATATTGCTTTTGAAAATCGTTAGAAGAAGCTACAGGTGAGAACGTAGGCACGAATGAATGTTTTTTCAACTCAATTTCAGCCTGTGATTGTAGCCAGTCATAGGGGCATATTAACAAGCCAGGCGATTGTGAAGGACGTCTAACATAGGCTTCAATTGGAATTCCACAGAGCATATTATCAAGCCCATAATCGCCTCTTTAGCGGCAGTTTTCTTATCGCCTGGCTTGTTAATATGCCCCATGGTGAGTCGCAATTTGCAACCTAACTCATTATTATTTATGAGGTAGGTTGAATTGCAAACCATGACAATTCTGTATTTTGTGAACCAACCTAATAATACATAGGTTGGTTCTCAAAATAAGAATGCATGCATTAAAATTCTATGTGCAAATTGCGACCCCTTTTGCCTAATGCATTCAAAGTACATGAGGCCCGTTGTTTGCTACATAGCACATTGCCCAAATTGTGATCGCAAATTTGCGATCACAATTTGTCTTCCTACATATGGCCTATCACCTCCTAACTGCGAGTTGCAAAGAAATACATCAATGGTTTGTGACTGCAATTACACAATGTTCTTGTACTTGGTCAGTTGTTAAATAGTTTTTTCTTCCATCCTGTTCAGTTCAATTTGAATCTTGTCTACTTTTGTTCCATGTGCAGCAAGCTGATATCTTAGGGATCAGTGTATAAGAATGCTAAAATAAATTAATTAATCAATAAATACAAAAATAAATATTGATCCTTAAAGAAGGTGGTAACTTTCGCAAAGCAGAAGCTGTCACTGCTAGAAAGCTTCCCCTTTGGGAATTGTTTTTTGATGGTCTTAATTTGTACAGGTTATCACACATTGCAACTTCCCTAATTAATATTTATTAGGCAGGTCATTCTATGACCTCTTGTGACTGAGCCTGTAACGGTGCAACCTACTGTCAATCTGGTTGCATCACAAACAGGTTAAAAAAAGTTGATGCGCAACTTGCACCCACTATTTTTAACATATAGTTAGCTAGTGCCCTCAGAACAATGTCCACACACTGGATTGGGTGTACACTACTTCATTTGTTTATTAAATATTTAACTATTTTGATCTAGGTCCACATTTCTCTCTGACTTCACCATTGACTTTACTTTTGACTTATTCATTTTTAGCCTCAGAAACAGGCCTCATCCTTACCCTGCTACTGCAAGAAGATAATGTAATCTCTGGCCATTGTACAAGTTATTGTGAATACCTTTTAGTGTACTGTGGTAACATCCTGAAATTGGGTTGTTGGTTGACTGGGGTGTGAGGCCTGGTAAAGCTACAGCCACAAGTCCTTGCAGGGTGAGCTACAAACAGTCACTAAATTAGCAATGCATTAACCCAGAGTATATTGAAACATAAAACAGCCAGGCTTGACTTAGAGGCAATGTCTAAAGTATTTATGAAGCACATACTAAGTCTGGGTGGTGAACTCTCCTCCGCTTGAGGAGTTTGAGGAGATTTCCACACTCCATGTTACGCGAAGCTCACAGAGTTCCAAAAAACTCTGCTCCATGGAGCAGAGTTTTTTCCCTTGCTCACGTTTGTCAATGTCAATCCATCTCCCGGCGAGATTTTTCCTTGTTCCTGATCATTAACATCAAGTTGGCGAGCGTGTAAAATCAATCTCCCAGTGAGATTTCTCAACGTAGGCAGTCAGATTTATCATTGCGAGTGTTCGCGCATGCTCTCGTTGAGAAACTGTCCGCTCGCGTTGAGAAAGCTGCCTCTCAAGTAAAAATCTACTCAAGCAGCAGAAAGGAAGCAGCACCCGCTATCTCTGTGCAAGGTGCCGTTCTCAAGGATTTCATAGTGCGGACAAGCACCTGGCACTGAAAATCACCTCAAACTGCCTTTATCCAACGCACTCCGCCGCTTGCGGTGCTCTGCGTAGCGCAGCAGAGTTCTTTTGCACTTCACAGGGTTGCACATAGTAAAACTCTGCAAACTCTGCCCCAGATTGGCACATACTGTAATAAATTGAAAACACAACACAAGAAAACCCTTAATCAATTTGGAAATTAGAGTCAATTTTAATAAATATACACCAGAACAAAAAAAATCCAATCAGTAAAACTGGAGTATGAATTTTTAAAGTTTCAAGGTAAAACACAGCGCCTAAAAGAACAAAGCTCCAACCGTGGACATCTAGTCGCAAAAGATCGGGTCAAAATTGAAAGTTAAGGCCAACCGCAATGGAGTGTGGTTCGTTTACAAGAATTGGATTGGCCCAGGTTAGTGCTTACCTTTGGACTTGGAAAAATTCTTGAAGACAAATGTCTGAGAAGGTAAAGTTCAGTGGGTCAAGACTGCAGGAGGTGTCCGAGGAGGGAGCTTTGTCGGTGGATGGTCTTGGGTTTAAGCCACGGCAAAGATTTCTATGTTCGGACTTAGGAATTGAAATGGGAGGCAGAGGGCTGTAGCCAAAGACAGTACCACAAAGTCAGATACCCTTTTGGCGAAGGACTGCTGAAACTGATTTCTTGCCTTGGAGAAGAACATAGCGGGACAAGCCACAAAGTCAATCCAGCCAGCAAGGCACCTGAGGTGGATAGGCGAGCAGGTTCGTCCCAGCCTCCTCCTGGTTCTCAGAATACTTTTTGGCCAAATGTTGTCCTCAGTTTTGGAAATTTGTCAATCTGGGCACCTTTAGCACCACAACCAAGGGTCCAGGACTGGTGTGACACCTCTTGGGGGCCAGGCTTGGTCCACATGAAGGTTCAAGATGGAGGCAGCCTTTTATTTCCCTGTGGCTCTGAACAGGACGCCAGCATACTAGCCCTTGGATTCACTTCTGGGAGTCCTGAGTGCAGGTGAAGATGGAGGGCTCAACAGCAGGTCTGACCTCTGAGTGTTCAAGGCAGGCTCCAGGCAGCAAAGCAGTCCTTGCAGGTGCTTTGCTGTGCATAGCAGGTCAGAGCAGCAGGCAGTTCTCTGAGAGCCCTTCCACAGGTCCAGAAGTGAACTGAAGAGTGGGTCTAAAGGTCCTATTTTTATACTCTGGTGCCCTCCTCCTGGAAGGTGGAAAAACCTTCTAGAAAGCTTCTTCGAAGTGCATGGAATTTCCTGACTCCCCTGCTTTGGCTCCAAGCTTGCTGCAGTGACAATACAGGGTAGTTAGGTTGGGCCCTTTGTGTGGAGGCAGAGCACAAGCTATTCAGTTATAATTGGGGCTGTGCTCAGCTCCGTCCTCCATCCTGCCAGCAGATGGCCCATTAAGGCATATCTAATCCCTCCATTATGTGACTGTCTGGCAAGAATTCACAAAGTCTAACTGTCAGCCACACCCAATCATGTGACCCAAGACAGGCTGCAGGCCCAAAAGGGCTGACGGCAGGACAATTTCAACTTTTTAAAAGTGCCATTTTCAAAATTGTAATGAAAAATCTGACTTACCCATTAAAGAGTGTTTATCATTAAATTGCATAGGTGGCAAACATGATATAGCTACCATCTCCCAATTAGGAATGACAGCTTATTAAATGTAATAAGGAATCCGCAAAGTTATCCTTTGTGAGGGGTAGGCCCCTCAGTAGTAGAATATGAATTTTTTAACTACCAGCACATGTAAAACTTAAAAGTACACGTCCATCCTTTTAATTACCCAGCATCCTGCCCTATGAGCTACCTATGGCCTACCTTGGAGATGACTTATATGTAATAAAAGGGGAGTTTAAGGCTTGGAAAGGCGGTTTAAATGGCAAGTCAAAATGGCAGTATGAAGTGCATTCAAGCTGAAATGGCTGGCCTGAGACTTGTTTTGGAGGGACACTTAAGTGGGTGGCACAACAATTGCTGCATGCCCACTAGTAGCATTGATTTTACAGGCCCTGGGTATATGGTATACTGCTCTACAAGGAATTTCAAAGTAAATTAAATATACCAATTAGGTATATGCTAATAAAAGCACATCTAGGAGAGTGAGCACAAATACTTTAGCACTGGTTAGCAGTGGTAAAGTGCACAGAGCCCTACGGTCAACAAAACGAAATCCAGCAAAAATGGGAGGTAAGTAGACAAAAAGTTTGGAGGTAGACCACCGTAAGGTTGACAGGTCTAAAAGTCTCTATGTTGCTTCATGGACACACAGACTTCACCACTAGCAGTATCCATACTGCAGTGCATCAGCTTGTCCTGTTTGCTAATTCATTTACTTTTTGGTGCCTGAGAGAGCTGAGTATCCTTGCTGAAATATAACCAAACAGTCCCCATTTGTGTTCATGACATTGTGGGCCATGTTAATGTTAACTATGCTTATAGAGGGCACTTCAATCTAGAATGGTATCCTGGCACTGAGGAAAAAGAAAGCTGAGAATAGCAGGGGCACTTAATGTGTGAAATGCCAGGTTTTAAACACTTTTCAAAGTGGCTGTACTTGTGCAACAATCACAAGAATTCCGAGTTGAGCAGCTTTAACTGAAAAAGATCTGATGTCCAGTCTTACCTGATGGAACTTTGGTAACGCAACCAAGTGGGCATCAGAGGATCAAAGCTTACATGATGATGTCAAGCACAAACGTTTACTGGCACTAAAACTTTAACTTAACGGAAGTCCATTCAATTCCAAGCTCTTAAACCCATTCTTAAACCATGCAGGGGTCTTTGAAATTAATCCTCCTTAACACATACAAATCAGTGTAGTTGTGGCTGACTCTAAACCCCTTATTTGTTCTTTCTGGCTTCTCTAACACATGGTTTACTGGTTAAGGTAGGCAACTCTCTGAGAGCATGGACAAGCATTGAATGAGAAATCACTATTGGGTGACACACCTCTACTTCCCACATGAAGTTCTTGTCTAACTCTAACACTACATTGTTCTGCTACTACAGTACCCAGGACCTAAACATGGGAGCAATCAACCACTATTCACCCTTTATTCACCTGTTCTATCTACAGCTAGTCAACCGTCTCAGGGGCATATTATCAAGAAAATTATCGCCGCTTTAGCGCCCGTTTTCGGCCGAAAAGCGGCGATAATTCTAACGTGGTATTAACAAGGACACGCTAACAGGCTTTAGCGTGTGTTTCCTTGTGTCATCACCCATTTCACTAACGACTTGCATCTCATCGCTAATGAGATGCAAAGTAGGCGTTCCTCACATTCCCTACATGGCAAAACATCGATCACGCAGCTTCGCGCTCTTAACAAGCATGCCCCATACTCGCGTTGTTACTATGAAAGTCGCGCAAAGACCCAATTAACGCTGGTTTCTAACGTCAGGTAAATTTCTGACTTAGCCATATTGCCCTATGGGAGGTGGATTGCCAGGCTAAATCCACCATAGCTTATTAGCAAGGAATTCCCTATCGCTGACATTTTATCACTGGATTACCAGCGATATCCCATCCCACTGCTATCGCTGGAATTTTTATCGCTTTGGAGATAGCCGTTGATAATAACGCGCTATCTCAGTGATAAAATCCAGCGATAGCCGGCGATAACTTTAATCGCGCTAAGCGCGCTTAGCGATATATATCGCTGTGAGTTGCTAATATGCCCCCCAGAGACCAGACCCTGTGAAATCGCCTTCTCTCCAGCAATGATTCATATATATGGTGGCATTCCTTTGTCAAGATTGGCTCCAGGTGCCAGCAACCCCTCCCAGGCTAATCATGAGAGGGGCCCCTGGGAATAGTTTAAAATGAAACTCTTCCATGAAACTCGGCCCTTTGCGGGAAAGCTTTTTCAAGAACTCCTGACAGGACAGATTGTCTTGTTCCTCTTCTTCCAGCTCCTCACACCAACTCCTCTGGCTCGTGTCAGAGAACAAGACCAAAGAGCCTCTACAATTCAATTTGTAATATCTAAACAGTTTCTCTAGGAGACTGAGTCACATGATTGTATTCACACTGTAAGCAACCTCAGACACAGGGAAAATTTAAAAGAGCCCCAGATGTGCTGAAATTCTTATAAACACCTAAATAGGGTTTAGAAGTGGATCATATATTTGGAAATAATTAGTGATAATGCTGAGCTCTATTGACTGGCTCCTGTAATGCTGCCAGGAGTGATCTACAGTGTAATCTAAGGATTCAAATCACCATGTTCATTACTGTGAGAACATGGATCTTTGCAGATACCCCCACTTTTGGCCCCATTTGGACTACTAGATGCTGGTTTTCGAATCTGACAGTGCTCTGGAGCCTTCCAACCAGGCCCCAGTGCCTATGTTCTTTCGCCAAAACTGATATGTGTGAATTGGTAACCCCAATTGGCAAAGACTTTTTCCCCTTACAAGTCCCTAGTAGTACCAGTGGTGCTCAGGGTATGGGTCATGAAGGGGTTCCCAGGCCTTGCAGCCCTGTTTGTTCCTCTCTGTGTGACCCAAATAAACTACTGAGAGCAGGCCTACCATTGTAGACTGCAGGGGCAGTGCAAACTGCTCAAGCTCAACGGTGCACTCACCATGTGTGCCACAGTCAATACGCTATCTTTAATATATTTCAAGCACCTCAAGGAAGACCTTCTCAGCCCAGGGGGCAGGGTGCATTATATTAAAGGTGAGGACATATAAGTGCAAGTCTATATGTCCCTATAGTGGTGTTCCCCATTGGAAAATACTATAAGTATTAGCAGTCTATGGGCTGCCATCCAGGCATTCTCAGGGTTAGCAGCTCCATTATGGTACTGCAGAAAAATGTCATTTTTGGTATCAAACAACATGCCTTCTCACCCCTGACAGGAATCTCGTGTCAACCTTAGAGGATGCCCACCTAGTTGCCCCAGTATCTCTGTGCTCTGGCTGGTAAGCCTGCACTTCCTGCATTTGCTGCCACCAAGACAGGATTCTGACCTCATGGTAGGCAGTGTCATCACTTCTAGGCGTCAGGAAAAAAAGGCTTGGGTAGGAGGGAGGTGAGGGAGGTCACACCTCCCTCCTCCCAAGCAGGCCAGTGAAGTGGCACATCAAGGTGGTGAACTTCAAAGGCTGTACCCCCTCTTATATGCATCAGGGCTGACTCCAGACTGGAGGAAACAGCCCTCCCCATACCCCAGGCACATTTGCAATTGAACAGGTGGGAAATTAGTCAAGGAGATGTACACCCCCAGAAGGCTAGCAAGGGTGAGCAACCTGGTCTGTACACTAAAATTTGATTTCTGCTTACTCTCACGGAAAACATCAAAGGTCCCTTCGCTTGTGCCACTTGTCAATATATGTGCAATGTTTCAGCTAAAGAGACTGCACAAAATAAGAGGGAAACACAACCTAAACAGCTATGCTGTGGCCTGATAAACACCAGATCTCTTGCAAAAAACGCCTTACATGTCCATGACATGTTGAGTGCATGGAAGCTAGACTGCCTATTTGTAACAGAAACATGGCTAACGACATGTTCTTATCCCGATATAGTGCAAGCTCTCCCTACTGGTTATACCATCTCCAGACTGGATACAAATGAGAAAAAAGGAGGGGGCATAGCCATAATCTATAAGGACCATTTTAAGTGCTCCATCTCTGATATTACAGGACTAAAAAAAGCAGAAAGCTCCTGCTTTAGTTTCCAATTAGATAGCTGCACTACATTTGCAAGGGCCTTAATTTACAGGCCTCCAGGTCCTGTCCATGAGTTCCTAGACATGTTGGGTGAAAGCATAAGCTCTCTAATGGTAAGGTTTTCTAACTTCACCTTAATAGGTGATTTTAATCTACACCTCGAAGCCACAGACATATTGAACACCGTTTCTTTTTTAGAGACTATGACCACCTTAGGGCTAAAACAGATGACAGAAGGGTCCACTCATCAAGCAGGGCATACCCTGGATGGAATATGCACTAATGTAGCTAACTTAATTATTTCCCCTCCAGTGGTAATTACCTGGTCAGACCATAAGTTAGTCCCTTTTAAGCTTAACCTGAAAAACGTACAATCTGAAAAAAACCTGGGGGAACCAGGTTTTACACGGAAATGGGATAACTTGCTTTCTAATCCCAATTTACATGACGTAGCAGAAGCAAAAAAACCTTTGTCACAGGGGGACCCTGAAATAGATAATAATATATTTAATGAATGGATGATATCAGTGGCTAACACGTTGGCTCCCCTAAAGAAAATCAGTAAGAAAAAAGGGTCAGCTCCCTGGTTTACCCCTAGCCTAAAAGTCGCACAGAGACAGTGTAGAATATTAGAGAAGAAATGGTGAAAAGAATATAGGGGCATATCAACAAGGGCTTTATCTCTGCTTTTTTGGCTTTAAAAGCCAAAAAAGCAGAGATAAAACTAGCACCCTATCAACAACAGGGTGCTAACATGCAAATTTGCATGTTAGCACCCTTTTACTCTACGCTTCCCCTTGCATCTCTAATGAGATGCAAAGGGGGCGTTCCAGAGTAAAATAATAGGAGAAATGTCGCTAAGCGACATTTCTCCTATTATCAAGAATATTGCTAACCCTGTTAGAGACAAAAAAAGCAGCGATAACCGCGGTTAACGCTGCTTTTTTACATCTGGTATTTTTCTGACTTAGCCATGATATCTTATGGAAGGAGGATATCATGGCTAAGTTTGTCTGTCCCTATCAACAAGCTAACGTGAGATTATCGCTGGGTTTCCAGCGATAATCTCACGTTAGCCACTTAGCACCAGGATTTTTATCGCTATTGAGATAAGCGTTGCTAATAACACGCTATCTCAGCAATAAAAATCGGTGCTAGCCAGCGATAATTATCCGAGCGCTAAGTGCGCTCAGCGATAATTATCGCCGGTTGTTGTTGATATGCCCCATAATGCGGAAGTGTGGGAGTGCAGGCCAGATAAACAGACGAGGAGGCTGTATATAGTGAGATACTCAACGTGTTTTATTTGAGGTTGTAGTGTTTGGGCTGGGTAGAGTCCTTAGAGGGCTGCCGGCGTTCTCCCCGGTCTCCTCTTCTTTGTGTAGTTCTTTTTCTTCTGTGGAGCTCCCATCCAACTGTTCTTCCCCTGGGCTGATGGGTTTCCCACGGAGGCTCATAAGAGAAGGAAATAAGGAGCCGTCAGTCACCTCTTAATAATGAGCCCTAGGGCTATGTAACCATCACCACACCACCGTGGGTTACTGCGGGAAGTCCTATTTCTAGGCAGGTGCCAATAGAGGGGTACAGGGAAATGGTGATAAGGTCAGGGTAGGGTGTTCTTATACTCCCGGGCTGATTACAGGTTCCAGACAGTCTTTAGCAAAGAATGTTCCTCCTCCCCTCCTTCCCTTCAAAATAAATGATCACAAAAATACGTGAGGTGATGGGTGCATGCAAAAGAAAACCCGGTGTCTGGTTTCACACCCCTCCCTTCACTTTCAGTCGTTCACCTCCCGATTCCCTCTTTCCCCTACTCGTGGTTACTCACCGGCTCCGCCGCAACTCTCCTGAGTTGCGGCCGGTCTCCAGCCTCCTCCGGTGGGGACCACCACTACTCATACCACTTCTCGTCTTCTTCTCGGATTTCCTCACCTTCCGTCTTCGTTCCGTCTTCCTTTATTCCGATGTCCTCTTCTTCTGCTTCTTCTCCGCTTCCTGACTCCTTCCTCTCTCCGGCTGGTTCGCGCCCTTCTCTGTATGTTCCGGCCCTTTTCACTTCCGGGGCTGTATCACTTCCGGTGTCAATCCCTCCTCCTTCCGCGATCCCGGTGCCGACGTCACGTTCCTGTATGGGTAGAGGACAAGGGGGGAAAGTTACCCTTTCAGAGGACGTCGCAATGGAAATCCGAGGTCGTGAGGAGGTCCCCACAGGTTCCTTATTCGAGTCCGGATCTGCACCCTCTCACAGGAAGATTTGTTTTTTTTTAAATCTGCTCTTAGATCTTATCACCAGCTGATTAAAGAAGAAAAAAAGACATACTATGCAAATTCAATAAATAAAGCTGACAATCAAAAAACTATTTTTAATATAGTAAAGTCTTTTACCATGCCTAAAAATCTTGAACAGGAAATTCCACCCTCACAAGATCTATGCGATCGTATTGCTGACTTCTTTGAGGAAAAAATTCTGGAACTAAAGAAAGATTTCATCACATCACCCCCCAGAAGCATAATGCCCAGACCACAGGGAAAAGAAGTAAAGAATTAATATTCTTTAAGGAGATTAATTTGGAGCAATCTAGGCAAGCTATTCTCTCCTGTAAATCAGGCTCGCCTTTCGATCCCTGCCCTCCAAATATTTTACACGCACTGGTGGATATTATCAACCCCACCATTAATCAGATCATAAACGCTACCTTTAGATTAGTCAAAATGCCCGCTAGCTGGAAAACTGCCATTGTAAAACCGCTTCAAAAGAAGAAACTTTCAGATCCAACATCCTTTCCCATCTTAGGCCTATTTCACTGTTGCCATGTCTAAGTAAAATCACAGGGAAACTCGTCAATAACTGTTAGACCTGGCACCATTGGCTTCCCTTCCATTTCTTACTGTTGCCTCATGTGTTTTTGCTGGTGTTAGATGCTTTGGACACTGTGCCACTGCTGTCCAGTGCCACAGTGCAAGTGCTCCCTACTATAAATGAATGTATTGATTAGGGATTCCATGATTGACTGATTTGGTTTACTTGTCAGACCCTAGTATAGTGCACTGAGTTTGCCCAGGGCTTGTCAATCCAAATGCTGCTGGTGGGCTTGCAGCACTGGTTGTACCACCCACAGAAGCAGCCCTGTAAAATATGTCTAAGCTCTGCCATTGCAGAGCCTGTGTGCAGTCTGGTACTGTCATGCTTACTGGGCAAGTGCACCCACTTGCCAGTCCCTAAACCTTCCCTTTTCTTCATATCAGACACCCCTATGGTAGGCCCAAGGGCAGGGTGCATTGTGAGTATAAGGTAGGACATGCCCTGATGTGTGTGGCATGTCCTAATAGTGAATTGTAGCCATTTTAGTTTTTCACTATTGCAAGGCTGCCGGTTCTCCATAGGCCAGAATGGGCTGTTAGATTATTACATGTTTATAATCTTAACTGACTCAAAGAACATGGTAGAAATTCGAGTTTAGTATGCCTGAACTCAGAATGATAAAATACATCTTTTAGTGAAGGTGGTTTTAACATTCTGTGTTTGAAAATACCACTTTTAGAAAGTAGGTATTTTCTTGCCTAACCTTTCAAGCCTGCCTCTGCTAGGTTGTGTTCTCCTTTGTCTGGTTTCTGTGAGTGACAGGGCTGGGGGATTCCAAGAGACAGGATAAGTCAGCCCAGTGGTGAATAGAGAGATCTAGATGGGAGGGAGGGGTTACACCTGAACCTTGAATAGGGCTGTGCCTGCCTTCCACAATGCTGACTCCACCTCCTGGGGAGCGGCTGATGTCTCTGCCCTGCACAGTGAATGAAGACAAGGAATCCTGTCAACAAAGTGCTCCAGTGCTTTACTTGCCTTCCACAATGCTGACTCCACCGCCTGTGGGGCGTCTGATGTTTCTGCCCTACACTGTGAAAGGAGAGGAGAAGTCTGGTAAACACAGTGCTCAGGAACTGGTTTGGACTGACTGGGAAAAGGCCCCTCTCCCCTCAGAGAACAAAGGATTTTGGCGTATAAGTAGTGGGACCCTGATCCCAAGAATTTAGATCACTTTTGGAACAATAAGAAACCTTTACTGAGGAGCGGAACCTGAAGAAACTGAGGAGAGACTATCCCTAAGCTGAAGTGCTGCTTGGGGGATTGGCCTGCAGTGGTTTGCCTGATGGCCAAATGAAGGAGAAGAGACTTTGTGTGCTTATTTCAACTTGTAAGGATCTCCAAGGGCTTGGAACAGAGCTTGCCTCCTGCTGAAGTCCCAGGGACAACAGACATCAACCCCCAGCTCCCCAGATTTCTTTGGAAGTGCCTAGTGCTGTTTTGGGCCTTCTGAGGGACTGCGTGTCGCAAGGAGCTGGAAGCGTGACTCAATGAAGCCGAAGCGTGTCGCTGCTGCTGCCATCGCACTTCTGAAGAAGGGTGTCGCCACTGGAGTTGTCGCACTGCACCGCATCGAGAAGAAGCGTCTTGCAACGAAGATGAAGCATGTCGCCGTCGCACTTCTGAACAAGGGTGTCGCCACTGGAGTTGTCGCACTGCACCTTATCGAGAGAAGAGTCTCACAACGAGGAACAAGCGTGTCGCCATCGCTGTTGCTGCCGTCGCACTTCTGAACAAGGGTGTCGCCGCTGGAACTGTCGGATTGCACCGCATTGGAGAAAGCGCCTTGCATCCCCGAGAAGTGCGCCGCCGTCGGAGCTGCTGCTGTCGCATTTCTGAACAAGGATGTCGCCGCTGTAGTTGTCGCATCGTGCTGAAGCTTCACGCATCGTGGGAGAAGAGTGTCGCAGTTGAAGCTGTTGCTGTCGCACTTCTGAACAAGGGTGTCGCCGCTGCAGTCCACTCATCGAACCGAGAACTTCTCGCATCCCCGGAGAAGTGTGCCACATCTGGAAGATCTTCACATCTTTATTTCTTTGCACCAGAACTTTGCCGCATTTCCATCGCTGCAACATTACTTGTCGTGGAAGCGCAACGCATCATAAGGTACATTGACGCAAAGTGTCGCATCTTAAAGAACTGAACTGAACTAAGCTAAAACTACTATCTTAAAGTATTAGTATTGTGTATTTTTGTCGTTTATGGTCTTGTGGTAAATCTATATAAAGTATACTTATTTTTTATATAAAACCTGTGTGGTGTCCATTTGTAGTGTTGTTACTGGATTACTGTATGTGGTCACAAATGCTTTACACACTGCCTCAGAGATAAGCCTGTCTGCTCATGCCAAGCTACCAAGGGGGTGAGCAGGGGTTATTTTAGGAGTGTACCCCCTTACCCTGACTAGAGGCAAGGGTCCCTATTTGTCACAAGTACCTACCTGTGCCATCTAGAGACCCCCGAATCTAACATTGGTGGTCATTGCTGAGGATTCTGGACTTGCATTTGTGACTAATGTACAGTGATTGGTGAAAACTACTTAGTGAGTGCAGACCATAATGCAACCACATACTTTTTGGTAGATTCCTTTTTGAATTTTCTATTTTTGAAAGATGCCAAATTCAGTTGTCATGGAGAGAGCACAATCTGTAGCCTCTATTGATTGTGAATGGGAAAAAGAGAGGCTGGAAAGCTACAAAGTATCACAGCTGAAGTACTTCTGCAAGAAATTTAATGTTTCCACTTCTGGGTTCAGAGTGAAGGAAGAACTCTACAAGGTGCTGGGGGCCTGGGTAGAAGCAAGGAAAACCCCTGACATTGAGGAGAGGGATGACCATCCAGATGTACAGCTGGAAGGGCCAGTGGGCCAAGGAGGAAGGAAAGTACCTTCCCCCGCAGGTAGCAGTGCTTCTGGCAAGAGTCTGTCTCCAGAGGGTTTGGAGGACAGAGAGAGGTCTAGGAGGCATGAAATGGAGATGACCAAATTCAAGGTGAACAGGCAACTGGAGTTAGAAAATAGGAGATTAGACATAGAGGAAAAAAGGTTACAGTTTGAGCATGAAGAGGTTTTGAGGGAGTTGGAGTTTAAAACCAAGAGTTTAGTTAGAGGTTACTCCCTCTGGTGGCAGCGTACCGTCAGTGTCTGTGGAAGCTAGAGTATACATTCTCAAAGATGTGGTGAAAGAATTTTATAAAAATGATGATATTGGGCAGTGGTTCAGAGTCTATGAGGTAGCCATGTCTTCCCACCGGGTCCCTGAGAGAGATTGGGGAGTGGTGTTGTGGGGAAGGTTCCTTAGTGAGGGGTGGGACACACTTTTAGACTTGCCTTCAGACATCCACAATCCATACAGCCACATGAAGGATGCATTAATGTCTAGGTATGGTTTGACCCCTGAACTCTATAGACAGAGGTTCAGGAAATGCAAAAAGTTAGAAAACAGTACCTGGGTAGAATATGTCACTTTCTTTTGCAGAGCATTGGATGGTTGGGTGAAGGGCAGCAAGGTTAATGATTTTCAAGGTCTCTTTGATTTGATTGCATGGGAGCACTTGTCTGATAATTGTTTTCCAGAGCTGCGCCAGCATCTGATAGATAGCAAGC
The DNA here is from genome assembly GCF_964204655.1 of Triturus cristatus. Classification (NCBI taxonomy): domain Eukaryota; kingdom Metazoa; phylum Chordata; class Amphibia; order Caudata; family Salamandridae; genus Triturus; species Triturus cristatus. The sequence goes on from NC_140589.1 coordinate 325,169,025, forward strand.
TGACTAACCCTAGGAAGCTTGCTGAGGAGGCGGACCGCTGGGTTAGCAACAGGGTCCACAAGGGTCACATGGGAGACTCAGCCAAAGGTGGGCAGGGTTCCCAGCAGAAGAGTGGGGGGGACAAGGGTAAACAGAAGGAGTTCCGAAAAGGGCCCCAAAGTAATCCCCAAAGGAACCAAGGGAAAGGTTCCCAGCCTCCCCCTGAGAGAAAGCAGGGGGTCCCGACAGGTAGTCCTGTTCCACAGAGGCCCCTGAAATGTTACAAATATGGGGACCTGGATCATAAGGCGAATTATCCCAGGTGCCGCCTATTTGGAAATACAGCACCCACTGGTGCGCCGCCCCGGCAGATGGCTATTATAGCCTTTGGGGAGGAGATTAATGTCCAAGGTGGGTGGGGTCCCGCAGAGATGTCCCTCGTCTCTTTAGGAGACTGTGAGGTGGTCCCAGGGACCCAACTGCCCAGGAACACTAAGAAATATGGGCAGTGGGTGACCATCAATGGCCACAAGGTGGAGGCTCTTAGAGATACAGGAGCCAGTGTGACAGCTGTCAAGTGGCACCTGGTGTCTCAAGAGCAGATTGTCCCTCATGCATTTTGCCGAGTTGTTGCCGCTGACAACACAGAGAGCCATTGTCCAATGGCTCAGGTTCCCTTTGAATGGGGGGGGTCTCTGGTACTCTTCAGGTAGCTGTGAGGCCCGCCATGCCTGTTGACTGTTTGTTGGGGAACGATTTGGAGTGCTCACCTTGGGGAAAGGTGGAGAAGAGTACTCACCTGGAGATGTTGGGTCTTCCTGACTGGGCGTGTGTGACCACCTGGTCAATGGCAGCCAGTAGGGGTGCTCGAGAGGACCTGGAGCCTGGGAGGGAGGCCCTGGAACCTGCCTTAGAGAGAAGAGGCCTGGGGCGCGGGAAACAGGCCCCCGAAGTTCCCACGGTCCAGGAGGAGGTAGACCCTGAGGGGGATGCCCTGGAGCCTACCGGGGAGCAAGTAGCTGAACTGGGGGACCTGCCTGAGCTGGCCCATTGGCAGCATGAAGGCGGCCCCTCCAGGGAAGAATTCTGCAGGGAGCAGAGAGAATGTCCTTCTCTTGAGGGTTTGCAGTGACAGGCTGCAAGCCAGGCAGCAGGTGATCAGTCAGGATCACATTGGATTTACTGGGAGAATGGTCTCCTGTATAGTGAGCCTAAGGTTGCTGAACCTGGGTCAGCCCGTGTGCTGGTGGTACCCCAGAGTTTCAGAGCCTTCCTACTGAGGCTGGCTCATGATGTGCCGTTAGCAGGACATTTGGGGCAGGACAAGACCTTTGAAAGGCTTGTCACCCACTTTCATTGGCCCCAAATGCACAAGCATTCAGACACCCATTGCAGGACCTGTCAGACTTGCCAGGCAAGTGGAAAGAGTGGGAGGAAGCAGAAGGCTCCTCTCCAGCCATTCCCTGTGGTCAGTACCCCCTTTGAACGGGTGGGGATTGACATTGTGGGGCCACTGGACCCCAAGACAGCCATGGGCAACAGGTTCATCCTGAGGATAGTGACTGCCCCCGTGGTGGGACGAGCACTGATGGGAATTTTCTCCCGAGTGGGATTCCCTCGCGAGGTAGTGTCTGACCGGGATACCAACTTCATCTCTAAGTATATGAAGTCCCTGTGTCAGGAGTGTGGGGTAACTTGCAAGTTCACCACTCCTTACCACCCCCAAGGAAAAAGGGTTGGTTGAAAGGTTTAACCGAACCCTGAAAGGCATGATAATGGGTCTTGAGGAACCCATGAGGCGCAAGTGAGATGTCCTCCTACCATGCCTACTCTTTGCATACCGTGAGGTGCCACAGAAATCTCTAGGGTTCAGTCCCTTTGAGCTTCTCTATGGACACCCCATCAGAGGACCTCTGAGTCTGGTCAAGGAAGGCTGGGAGAAATCTCCCAGGAAACCTCCCCAGGATGTATATAGCTACATGTTGGCCTTCAGGAACCACACTAGGCGCTTCAGGCAACTCGCTGAGGTGAATCTGGAAGCCAGCCAGGAGGAGATGAAGCAATGGTATGACCAGAATGCCACTCTGGTAGAGCTCTAGCCTGGTCAGAAAGTGTGGGTCATGTCCTCAGTGGAGCCCTGCGCGCTCCAAGATAAGTGGACCGGACCGTTTGAGGTTGTGGAGCGCAAGAGTCCAGTTACCTACTTGGTGGACTTGCGGTCTCCCAGGAACCCCTTGAGGGTCCTACATGTCAACCGCCTTAAGCCCCATTTGGAGAGGTCCGAAGTGGGCATGCTCTTAGCAACAGATGCTGGAATGGAGGAGGAGACTGAGCCTCTTCCTGACCTCCTGTCTGCAACAGAGCCGGATGGGTCAGTGGATGGTGTTAACCTCTCTTCCACCCTGACCCCTGAGCAACAGAATGACTGCCGCCAGTTGCTGGGACAGTTTTCTGACCTGTCCTCCCTGGTTCCTGGTATCACAGATTGGTGTGTCCATGATGTAATTACAGGAGACAGCTTACCTGTGAAGCACAAAACTTACAGGGTAAATGACAGGGTGAGGGCTTGTATCAAAGAGGAGGTCTAAAAGATGCTTGGGCTAGGGGTTATTGAGTCCTCTAGCAGTCCTTGGGCCAGCTCAGTGGCCTTGGTCCCAAAGGTTGCAGCGCCGGGTGCCACACCAGAACTCCGGTTCTGTGTGGACTACAGAGGGCTCAATTCGGTCACGAAGACTGACGCGCACCCTATCCCCAGTGCTGATGAGCTCATTGATCGGCTAGGGGCTGCACGGTACCTCAGCATGTTTGATTTAACGTCTGGGTACTGTCAGATCGCCTTGACTGATGGGGCAAAGGAGAGGTCAGCATTCTCCACACCAGATGGGCATTTCCAGTTCCGGGTTATGCCCTTTGGGATGAAGAATGCCCCTGCCACCTTCCAGAGGTTGGTCAACCAGGTGTTGGTTGGACTGGATGAGTTCACTGCCGTCTACCTGGATGACATTGCAGTGTTCAGCGCCAGTTGGGAAGAACATCTGCACCACCTCTGGGAAGTGTTGTTGGCACTGCGGAAGGTAGGCCTCATGATCAAGGCGAGTAAGTGCCAGATCGGGCAGGGTTCCGTGGTGTACTTGGGACACCAAGTTGGGAGTGGCCAGGTGGCGCCCCTACAACCCAAGATTGAAACCATCCTGGCTTGGGAACCCCCCCAAAACCCAGACAGAGGTGAGAGCCTTTTTAGGACTCACAGGGTACTACAGGAGGTTTGTCAAGGGGTATGGCAACATGGTTGCACCCTTGACAGAGCTGACTTCCAGGAAGCAGCCCAAGAAAGTGATTTGGACTGACACCTGTCAGAAAGCTTTTGAGGCCCTGAAAGCTGCCATGTGCACTGTGCCCATGCTCCTGGCACCCAACTTCTCCAAAGAGTTTGTCATTCAGAGAGACGCTTCAGAGCATGGTGGGGGGGCTGTTTTGTCACAGATGAATGAGGAGGGCCTAGATCAACCTGTAGCCTTCATCAGTAGGAGGCTACTTCCACGGGAACAGAGGTGGAGTGCTATTGAGCGTGAGGCATTTGCTGTCGTCTGGGCACGGAAGAAGCTGAGACCCTACCTGTTTGGGACTCACTTCCGTGTTCAGACCGACCACAGGCCCCTCAGATGGTTAATGCAGATGAGGGGTGAGAATCCAAAGCGGTTGAGTTGGTCCATTTCCCTACAGGGTAAGGACTTTACAGTGGAACACCGCCCTGATACAGAACACGCCAATGCTGATGGTCTATCCAGATTTTTCCGCCTTAGTGATGAGAACTCCCAGGAGGTAGGGTAGTTCTCCCCACATTTCAGCTGGAGGGGACACATGTTGGACCTGGCACCATTGGCGTGGGTCTCCCTTCCATTTTTTGCTGTTGCCTCATGTGTTTTTTCTGGTGTTAGATGCTTTGGACACTGTGCCACTGCTGTCCAGTGCCACAGTGCAAGTGCTCCCTACTATAAATGAATGTATTGATTAGTGATTCCATGATTGACTGATTTGGTTTACTTGTCAGACCCTAGTATAGTGCACTGAGTGTGCCCAGGGCTTGTCAATCCAAATGCTGCTGGTGGGCTTGCAGCACTGGTTGTGCCACCCACAAAAGCAGCCCTTTAAAATGTGTCTAAGGTCTGCCATTGCAGAGCCTGTGTGCAGTGTGGTACTGTCATGCTGACTGGGCAAGTGTACCCACTTGCCAGTCCCTAAACCTTCCCTTTTCTTCATATCAGATACCCCTATGGTAGGCCCAAGGTCAGGGTGCATTGTGAGTATAAGGTAGGACATGCCCTGATGTGTGTGGCATGTCCTAATAGTGAATTACAGCCAGTTTTGTTTTTCACCATTGCACGGCTACATGTTCTCCATAGGCTAGAATGGGCTGTTAGATTATAATAATAATCCACATTTGTAAAGCGCGAACAATCACCCGTAAGGGTCTCTAGGCACTGGGGGCCATCGGGAAGATTAAGCAAGCTATTGCCCAGAGTCACATGGTGCTCTTCCTCTTACATGTTTATAATCTTAACTGACTCAGAGAACATGGTAGAAATTCGAGTTTAGTATGCCTGAACTCAGAATGATAAAATACATATTTTACTGAAGGTGGTTTTAACATTCTGTGTTTGAAAATACTAGGGGTGGGCGGAATTTGCGGAATTAACCTTCGCAAATTATCGCGAGAATGTTTAAAATTATCGCAAACAAGCAGAAATATCGCAAAGATGCGGAAGTTTTTTTCCGGCATGTTCGCGAGATTTTCTGCATGGTTGCTGGTTGCCAACTTACCCATGTGGTTGCTTGCGGGCGCGGCCATCTTGTTTTGAGTTGTTCTCGCCGTGCATGATCGCGAGAAGAAAGACGTGATCGCGCGACGCATGACTTCACTGCGGGCGCGAACTGTCGCGAGACAGCGCAAATGGCTAAAAACAATACAACATCTCATGGAGAACGCGACCGGATCAAGAAAACTTGTCGGCGAACGCAGGGATTCAGGTAAGGCGATCGCGCGCGCGCGAGAATGTATCATTTTACAGCGCGAGCAAGAAACAAATTATCGCCAAGCTGCGGAAACCGGAATTTTTGACATTTTCGCGCTCTCCGCGGAACGCAAAAATGTCAAATTATCGCAATTTCCGCGAACGGAACGAAATTTTTGCCCAGGCCTAGAAAATACCACTTTTAGAAAGTAGGTATTTTCTTGCCTATCCTTTCAGGCCTGCCTCTGCTAGGTTGTGTATTCCTTTGTCTGGTTTCTGTGAGTGACAGGCTGGAGGATTCCAAGAGACAGGATGAGTCAGCCCAGTGGTGAATAGAGAGATCTGCATCTAGATGGGAGGGAGGGTTCACACCTGAACCTTGAATAGGGCTGTGCCTGCCTTCCACAATGCTGGCTCCACCTCCTGGGGAGCGGCTGATGTCTCTGCCCTGCACAGTGAATGAAGAGAAGGAATCCTGTCAACAAAGTGCTCCAGGGCTGTACTTGCCTTCCACAATGCTGGCTCCAACGCCTGTGGGGCGTCTGATGTTTCTGCCCTACACTGTGAAAGGAAAGGAGAAGTCTGGTAAACAGAGTGCTCAGGAACTGGTTTGGACCGGGCAAAGGCCCCTCTCCCCTCAGAGAACAAAGGATTTTGGGGTATAAGTAGTGGGGCCCTGATCCCAAGAATTTAGGTCACTTTTGGAACAAGAAGAAACCTTTACTGAGGAGCGGAACCTGAAGAAACTGAGGAGAGACTATCCCTAAGCTGGAGTGCTGCTTGGGGGATTGGCCTGCAGTGGTTTGCCTGACTGCCAAAGGACGGAGAAGAGACTTTGTGTGCTTATTTCAACTAGTAAGGATCTCCAAGGGCTTGGAACATAGCTTGCCTCCTGCTAAAGTCTCAGGGACAACAGACTTCAACCCCCAGCTCCCCAGAGTTCTTTGGAAGTGCCTACTGCTCTTTTGGGCCTTCTGAGGGACTGCGTGTCGCAAGGAGCTGGAAGCGTGACTCAACGAAGCCGAAGCGTGTCGCTGTCGCTGCTGCTGCCGTCGCACTTCTGAACAAGGGTGTCTCCGCTGGAGTGTTCGCACTGCACCGCATCAAGAAGAAGCGTCTCGCAATGAAGAGGAAGCGTGTCGCCGTCACTGCTGCCTGCCGTCTCACTTCTGAACAAGGGTGTCGCCGCTGGAGTTGTCGCACTGCACCGCATCGAGAGAAGAGTCTCGCAACGAGGAAGAAGCATGTCGCTGTTGCTACGGTCGCACTTCTGAACAAGGGTGTCGCCGCTGGAACTGTTGCATTGCACCGCATCGGAGAAAGCGCCTCGCATCCCCGAGAAGCGTGCCGCCGTCGGAGCTGCTGCCAACCCCGGAGCTGCTGCTGTCGCATTTCTGAACAAGGATGTCACCGCTGTAGTTGTCGCATCGTGCGGAAGCTTCACACATCGTGGGAGAAGAGTGTCGCAGTTGGAGCTGTTGCCATCGCACTTCTGAACAAGGGTGTCACCGCTGCAGTCCACGCATCGAACCGAGAACTTCTCGCATCCCCGGAGAAGCGTGCGGCATCTGGAAGATCTTCACGTCTTTATTTCTGTGCATCAGAACTTTGCTGCATTTCCATCGCTGTGACATTACTTGTCATGGAAGCGCAACGCATCGTAAGGTACATTGACGCAAAGTGTCGCATCTTAAAGAACTGAACTGAACTAAGCTAAAACTACCATCTTAAAGTAATAGTATTGTGTATTTTTGTCGTTTATGGTCTTGTGGTAAATCTATATAAAGTATACTTATTTTTTATATGAAACCTGTGTGGTGTCCATTTGTAGAGTTGTCACTGGATTACTGCATGTGGTCACAAATGCTTTACACACTGCCTCTGAGATAAGCCTGTCTGCTCGTGCCAAGTTACCAAGGGGGTGAGCAGGGGTTATTTTAGGAGTGTACCCCCTCACCCTGACTAGAGGCAAGGGTCCCTATTTGTCACAAGTACCTACCTGTGCCAACTAGAGACCCCCAAATCTAACAATAACCAACTCAATGATTTCATGCAGGAAGCAACATACTACATCCTAAACAATCTGGCTTTTGAACAGGTCATTCTACAGAATCAGTACTATTGCACTCTGCTGAATCCTTAAAAATTGCCTTGGATCAGGGAAAGGACGCAGTACTGGTTCTGTTAGATTTGTCAGCGGCGAAAACAAGCTCTCTCATGATATCTTGAGAGATAGACTTGCTTGCAGTGGAATCACATACAATGCATTGGCCTGGTTCACCTCCTTCTTAGAAAATAGAAAACAGATTGTAACGCTGGGAGGATATAGATCACAAGAAAGAGAGTTGGCATCAGGGGTTCCTCAGGGCTCGGCCCTGAGTCCAACACTCTTTAATCTATTTAGGGCACCATTGCTTTTTATGATGGACACATACGATGTTGAGTGTATCGCTTATGCGGATGACACCCAACTGATCCTTACACTGGATAAAAACTCAACTGTGGCTGAAGAAACCTTTCACCACTGTTTAACAGCAGTGATGAACTGGATGAAGCTAAACCATCTGACATGTAATGGCTCCAAAACAGATATCATGCTGTTTGGCAACAATAACGTTTTTAGACCGGAACAGTGGAGACTGTAAAGAATCTGGGAATAAAATGAGATCATACTTTATCCTTCCACAAGCAAGCTCTTGCTGTGGCTGGTACTTATTTTCAAGTAATAAAAACTCTCAGAAAATATTTTGATCTACTCCCAATGTCGGCCAAAAAAACAGTGGTAGCAGCTTTAGTGCTATCCCGTTTGGACTACTGTAATAGTCTCTACGCAGGAACCAACAAAAAAGTATTACAAAGACTACAGGTGGTCCAAAATGCTGCAGCGAGGTTGGTACTTAATCTGCCTAGAGATACCTCCTCTGCACCTGCACTGAAAACCCTTCATTGGCTGCGCATCCATAAGAGGATTCTGTTCAAGGTTCTTACCATTATCTATAAAACAGTAAACTTCGGGGCATATTAACAAACCAGGCGATAAAATTAACGCTGCTTTAGCGGCAGAAAACTGCAGCTAAAACGGCGATAATGGGATTGATAATATGCTCTATAGAATTACAATTGAAGCCCATGTTAGATGTCCTTCACATTTAACATGGGCTTCAATCCAAATGCTGCTGGTGGGCTTGCAGCACTGGTTGTGCCACCCACAAAAGCAGCCCTTTAAAATGTGTCTAAGGTCTGCCATTGCAGAGCCTGTGTGCAGTGTGGTACTGTCATGCTGACTGGGCAAGTGTACCCACTTGCCAGTCCCTAAACCTTCCCTTTTCTTCATATCAGATACCCCTATGGTAGGCCCAAGGTCAGGGTGCATTGTGAGTATAAGGTAGGACATGCCCTGATGTGTGTGGCATGTCCTAATAGTGAATTACAGCCAGTTTTGTTTTTCACCATTGCACGGCTACATGTTCTCCATAGGCTAGAATGGGCTGTTAGATTATAATAATAATCCACATTTGTAAAGCGCGAACAATCACCCGTAAGGGTCTCTAGGCACTGGGGGCCATCGGGAAGATTAAGCAAGCTATTGCCCAGAGTCACATGGTGCTCTTCCTCTTACATGTTTATAATCTTAACTGACTCAGAGAACATGGTAGAAATTCGAGTTTAGTATGCCTGAACTCAGAATGATAAAATACATATTTTACTGAAGGTGGTTTTAACATTCTGTGTTTGAAAATACTAGGGGTGGGCGGAATTTGCGGAATTAACCTTCGCAAATTATCGCGAGAATGCTTAAAATTATCGCAAACAAGCAGAAATATCGCAAAGATGCGGAAGTTTTTTTCCGGCATGTTCGCGAGATTTTCTGCATGGTTGCGGGTCGCCAACTTACCCATGTGGTTGCTTGCGGGCGCGGCCATCTTGTTTTGAGTTGTTCTCGCGGTGCATGATCGCGAGAAGAAAGACGTGATCGCGCGACGCATGACTTCACTGCGGGCGCGAACTGTCGCGAGACAGCGCAAATGGCTAAAAACAATACAACATCTCATGGAGAACGCGACCGGATCAAGAAAACTTGTCGGCGAACGCAGGGATTCAGGTAAGGCGATCGCGCGCGCGCGAGAATGTATCATTTTACAGCGCGAGCAAGAAACAAATTATCGCCAAGCTGCGGAAACCGGAATTTTTGACATTTTCGCGCTCTCCGCGGAACGCAAAAATGTCAAATTATCGCAATTTCCGCGAACGGAACGAAATTTTTGCCCAGGCCTAGAAAATACCACTTTTAGAAAGTAGGTATTTTCTTGCCTATCCTTTCAGGCCTGCCTCTGCTAGGTTGTGTATTCCTTTGTCTGGTTTCTGTGAGTGACAGGCTGGAGGATTCCAAGAGACAGGATGAGTCAGCCCAGTGGTGAATAGAGAGATCTGCATCTAGATGGGAGGGAGGGTTCACACCTGAACCTTGAATAGGGCTGTGCCTGCCTTCCACAATGCTGGCTCCACCTCCTGGGGAGCGGCTGATGTCTCTGCCCTGCACAGTGAATGAAGAGAAGGAATCCTGTCAACAAAGTGCTCCAGGGCTGTACTTGCCTTCCACAATGCTGGCTCCAACGCCTGTGGGGCGTCTGATGTTTCTGCCCTACACTGTGAAAGGAAAGGAGAAGTCTGGTAAACAGAGTGCTCAGGAACTGGTTTGGACCGGGCAAAGGCCCCTCTCCCCTCAGAGAACAAAGGATTTTGGGGTATAAGTAGTGGGGCCCTGATCCCAAGAATTTAGGTCACTTTTGGAACAAGAAGAAACCTTTACTGAGGAGCGGAACCTGAAGAAACTGAGGAGAGACTATCCCTAAGCTGGAGTGCTGCTTGGGGGATTGGCCTGCAGTGGTTTGCCTGACTGCCAAAGGACGGAGAAGAGACTTTGTGTGCTTATTTCAACTAGTAAGGATCTCCAAGGGCTTGGAACATAGCTTGCCTCCTGCTAAAGTCTCAGGGACAACAGACTTCAACCCCCAGCTCCCCAGAGTTCTTTGGAAGTGCCTACTGCTCTTTTGGGCCTTCTGAGGGACTGCGTGTCGCAAGGAGCTGGAAGCGTGACTCAACGAAGCCGAAGCGTGTCGCTGTCGCTGCTGCTGCCGTCGCACTTCTGAACAAGGGTGTCTCCGCTGGAGTGTTCGCACTGCACCGCATCAAGAAGAAGCGTCTCGCAATGAAGAGGAAGCGTGTCGCCGTCACTGCTGCCTGCCGTCTCACTTCTGAACAAGGGTGTCGCCGCTGGAGTTGTCGCACTGCACCGCATCGAGAGAAGAGTCTCGCAACGAGGAAGAAGCATGTCGCTGTTGCTACGGTCGCACTTCTGAACAAGGGTGTCGCCGCTGGAACTGTTGCATTGCACCGCATCGGAGAAAGCGCCTCGCATCCCCGAGAAGCGTGCCGCCGTCGGAGCTGCTGCCAACCCCGGAGCTGCTGCTGTCGCATTTCTGAACAAGGATGTCACCGCTGTAGTTGTCGCATCGTGCGGAAGCTTCACACATCGTGGGAGAAGAGTGTCGCAGTTGGAGCTGTTGCCATCGCACTTCTGAACAAGGGTGTCACCGCTGCAGTCCACGCATCGAACCGAGAACTTCTCGCATCCCCGGAGAAGCGTGCGGCATCTGGAAGATCTTCACGTCTTTATTTCTGTGCATCAGAACTTTGCTGCATTTCCATCGCTGTGACATTACTTGTCATGGAAGCGCAACGCATCGTAAGGTACATTGACGCAAAGTGTCGCATCTTAAAGAACTGAACTGAACTAAGCTAAAACTACCATCTTAAAGTAATAGTATTGTGTATTTTTGTCGTTTATGGTCTTGTGGTAAATCTATATAAAGTATACTTATTTTTTATATAAAACCTGTGTGGTGTCCATTTGTAGAGTTGTCACTGGATTACTGCATGTGGTCACAAATGCTTTACACACTGCCTCTGAGATAAGCCTGTCTGCTCGTGCCAAGTTACCAAGGGGGTGAGCAGGGGTTATTTTAGGAGTGTACCCCCTCACCCTGACTAGAGGCAAGGGTCCCTATTTGTCACAAGTACCTACCTGTGCCAACTAGAGACCCCCAAATCTAACAATAACCAACTCAATGATTTCATGCAGGAAGCAACATACTACATCCTAAACAATCTGGCTTTTGAACAGGTCATTCTACAGAATCAGTACTATTGCACTCTGCTGAATCCTTAAAAATTGCCTTGGATCAGGGAAAGGACGCAGTACTGGTTCTGTTAGATTTGTCAGCGGCGAAAACAAGCTCTCTCATGATATCTTGAGAGATAGACTTGCTTGCAGTGGAATCACATACAATGCATTGGCCTGGTTCACCTCCTTCTTAGAAAATAGAAAACAGATTGTAACGCTGGGAGGATATAGATCACAAGAAAGAGAGTTGGCATCAGGGGTTCCTCAGGGCTCGGCCCTGAGTCCAACACTCTTTAATCTATTTAGGGCACCATTGCTTTTTATGATGGACACATACGATGTTGAGTGTATCGCTTATGCGGATGACACCCAACTGATCCTTACACTGGATAAAAACTCAACTGTGGCTGAAGAAACCTTTCACCACTGTTTAACAGCAGTGATGAACTGGATGAAGCTAAACCATCTGACATGTAATGGCTCCAAAACAGATATCATGCTGTTTGGCAACAATAACGTTTTTAGACCGGAACAGTGGAGACTGTAAAGAATCTGGGAATAAAATGAGATCATACTTTATCCTTCCACAAGCAAGCTCTTGCTGTGGCTGGTACTTATTTTCAAGTAATAAAAACTCTCAGAAAATATTTTGATCTACTCCCAATGTCGGCCAAAAAAACAGTGGTAGCAGCTTTAGTGCTATCCCGTTTGGACTACTGTAATAGTCTCTACGCAGGAACCAACAAAAAAGTATTACAAAGACTACAGGTGGTCCAAAATGCTGCAGCGAGGTTGGTACTTAATCTGCCTAGAGATACCTCCTCTGCACCTGCACTGAAAACCCTTCATTGGCTGCGCATCCATAAGAGGATTCTGTTCAAGGTTCTTACCATTATCTATAAAACAGTAAACTTCGGGGCATATTAACAAACCAGGCGATAAAATTAACGCTGCTTTAGCGGCAGAAAACTGCAGCTAAAACGGCGATAATGGGATTGATAATATGCTCTATAGAATTACAATTGAAGCCCATGTTAGATGTCCTTCACATTTAACATGGGCTTCAATTGGAATTCCATAGAGCATATTATCAAGCCCATTATCGCCGTTTTAGCGGCAGTTTTGCTGCCGCTAAAGCGGCGATAATTTTATCGCCTGGCTTGTTAATATGCCCCAATATCGGACCAGAATATCTTAACTTTAGAACTAAGCCATACATCAATCAACATACCCTACGGTCTTCCTCAGAGAACCTCCTAATAACATCTGAATAACATCTGAAACTTCAAACCAGGGACAGCAAGACACTAGTAGCCATAGGGACAAAAGCCTGGAACTCCTTGCCTACCCAACTCAGACATACACAAAATGAACTCAAGTTTAGGAAGTCCTTAAAAACATGGATCTTTGGTATTCCAGAGAATACAGCTTGGTCTTTTCTCTGATCAGCAATCATCTGTGACTATTCCAGCTTTTCACTTTCTCCTGTAAGGTGCCCTTCTTCTCAGCATCAGCGCCAAGATACTCCTTGAAGTGAACGTTGCGCTATATAAAAACTGTTTCATTCATTCATTCATCTTTAGGAGTAGCAGAATAGAGCGTTCTGGGTGCAAAAAATGACCCACACCCCCGCATGTGGTCACCTCAGGGACGGACTAGCTGCAGGGACTAGCTGCCCAGTGGCTACTACCTCCCACATCCCTAATTCCCCTAAATCTAGGATTCAAGGGACCCCCCTGACACCAGAACCTAATTTCTGATCCAACTTGCATCAAAGAGGAACCAGAAGGGATCCGTGTCATCGACAACAGGAACTTGCACAAACAAAGAGAAGGATACTCTGAACCTGTGGAAACACTTCTTGGAACTGTATGAACGAGACTCATCCTAGACTAAAGATCAGTTCCCCCGTTTATTGTAGGCACCCCTAAAAGAACCAGAAGCGATCTGAGACTCCCTTGAAATAGTCCCCGGCAAACTAAAGGTAAAACAACACTCAAGAACCAAAGAACCACTGGCCATTGGGTCCTCCGAGTGAAAGGCCAAATCCAGATGGGCGAGTGCACTGTACGAACTGACTGTTGTGGCTTGGTCCTGGGACCCGCATTATCTTTACCCCGCAAGGGTACAATGCAACTCGACCTTTAAGTGACCGATTGTCTATAGTGGTTTTGCCTATTGACTGCAATGTTACATTTTCACTGTATTTTTTGCATTGATTTTAAGTTACTCCAAAAATCTATGGGCCCGATTCACAGAACTAACTTAAGACAAAATCCTAAACTTACTACCATTTTGGTATTCACAGAAGGCACTTACTCATTTTGGTATTCACAGAAGGCACTTACTCATTTCGGTATTCACAGAAGTTAGGAGTCCTAACTTTAGGACTCCTAAATGCCTTCTGTGAATACCGAAAGCCTTAAAATTAGGATTTTTCTCAGTTTAGTAGTCCTAAATTTAGGACTCCTAAGTTTAGGACTCCTAAATGCCTTCTGTGAATACCGAAAGCCTTAAAATTAGGATTTTTCTCAGTTTAGTAGTAGTATAGTTAGGACTCCTAACTTTAGGACTCCTAAATGCCTTCTGTGAATACCGAAAGTCTTAAAATTAGGATTTTTCTCAATTTAGTAGTCCTAAATTTAGACTTAGGACTACTAAATTGAGAAAAATCCTAATTTTAAGACTTTCGGTATTCACAGAAGGCATTTAGGAGTCCTAAAGTTAGGAGTCCTAACTATACTACTACTAAACTGAGAAAAATCCTAATTTTAAGACTTTCGGTATTCACAGAAGGCATTTAGGAGTCCTAAAGTTAGGACTCCTAACTTCTGTGAATACCGAAATGAGTAAGTGCCTTCTGTGAATACCAAAATGAGTACGTGCCTTCTGTGAATACCAAAATGGTAGTAAGTTTAGGATTTTGTCTTAAGTTAGTTCTGTGAATCGGGCCCTATAACTCCAGTTGTATGTTTGCAATTCCGCTCATTGTGGTGCCTTAATTAAGATAAAAATACACCTTATTTTTTTATTAGTGTCGGATTTCTCCTGAGTCATGTCAATTACTTATCATCCATGTTGGTACTCTGAAATGCTTAACACATGTTCCTCTGGTAAAGCCTGACTGTTCTTTGCCACTCTGATAAACTGACCAAATCATTTTTGGGACATTTTGATTATTTCTGGTTCCAAGCTCGCATGTTTGTGTATGTGATCACCGGGAGATTTGTATTTTTCACTATGTATATATGAATGTGATGTATTGGGGCATATTTACAACGTGGCGATAAAAAATTATCGCCACTTTTGCGGCCATTTTCGGCCGAAAAGCGGCGATAATTTTATCGCCTAATTGGCAAGGCCACGCTAACCCATGAAACCTTACTTTAGCGTCAGGATTCCTAACGCCCAGCTTTGCATCTCTAATGAGATGCAAAGTGGGCGTTCCTGACCTAACATGACAGGAGAAATGTCGCTAAGCGACATTTCTCCTATCATCAAGCCCCACGCTATGAAGCATAGCGTCAGGAAAAGTAGCGATAACCCCTGTTATCGCTACTTTCCTTACTCTTGCTTCGGGACTGACTTAGACATGATATCCTATGGAAGGTGGATATCATGGCTAAGTTTGTGAGTCCCTATCAGCAAGCTAACGTGAGATTATCGCTGGGTTTCCAGCGATAATCTCACGTTAGGCAGTTAGCGTGATTTTTATCATTGAGGAGATAAGCGTTGCTAATAGCACGCTATCTCAGTGATAAAAATCCACGTTACCCGGCGGTAATTATCCTCACGCTAAGAGCGCTGAGCGATAATTATCGGCGGGTGTTGCTGATATGCCCCATAGTTCTTTATGTTCTCTGGACAGCTGTTGAAAAGAGAAATATGAAAATATATGAAAAATAATATATTTAAAACAATTTAATGGTTGTGTTGTGTCAGTTGTTTTTGTAAATCATTTTTCTTTAAAGATTTGTGTTTTTTGAGTAGGAGAAGTTTCCCACATGCTTGAGGGATCATTTATAGCCCCTTTTAGTATTTAATGTTTAATGAAAAACATTATTTTACAATTCCCCTTGAGGAGATTTTGTTCACCCGACAGAACTGTTTGTAGCTCATAACTGCATACCCAGGTTCTGAGGGACACAGGGTAACCTATTGTATTTAATGGTATATGGAAGGCAGTGTAGGTTTTAAGTTTGTGTCATTATTTAGGTATACAAGGGTTTCTGGGGAACAGAGCGTGTAGGAACATTGTTTCAATATTTTGTTTCTTTTAGTTAATTTTAAATGTACGAATTAATGAAATTTACTTAACCAAACAGTAGATGTGCCTTGATATCCACAACAAATGGCTTGGCAGCATGAAAACTGAGTTATAGTTTCTATGGGAATGTTTACATTCTGTTGTTTAGGGCAAAGCATCAAATTTGTATTCCTCACATGCCACTGCAATAAAGATAATGATTGTTACTACCAGGCTAATTTTCTCTTTACTATACCATTGTTCTCTGCTTTTACAGGATGTGCTATTCAAAGCTCTCAGGTCAATTCAGACTCCTTGGCGCACTTCTTACTTCTAAAAAAAGATGTGAATGCATTTCAAGCAGCTTATGGTGTAAAGCTTGCCTAAAGGCAATGACAACCTTTCAGTCACTTACAAGCACACTTGCAAATTTGTTGCTGATATATATTTTATTTTCTGGTCACATTGATGCCTTTAAGTAATGTATTTATTTATTATTGCATTATATTCAACATTTGTTTTTGTGCAAATTAAAGGCAGCACTCCTTTAAGGATGTAATTTCTGGTTAGAAAGGGCTTTACTAATATATGTAAAGCAGCTTTATAAAGCTTGGGAAGTTTTGTAAAATCGTTTTCTGTCATTGGAAAGGAAGCGTATTTGTAATTTCATGTACCTATTTTGGTCTTAAAGGGTTCATTTATATTGGAAACAGAGCATGTAAGCACATAGGGGATATTCACAAGGACGGGCGATACCTATCGCAAACTCCAGTTAGCAGCAGTTTTTTTATCTTCGCCTAACCCTGAAAACTATTGCCATGTTAGCGGCGTATTAACAAGCCATCGTTACATGGCGATAGTATCAGGGAACGGTGGTGAAAACTACCGCTAACATCAGCGCTAAGGCAATAGGAAATCCGGCGTTAGTGGGCGAAAACTACCGATAGGCCCATTATTGGCAAAAAAACTCACGTCAGCCAGCCCAACGTGAGTTCTTTTTTGCCTCTAATGCAAAAAATAGCCTATCAGTCAACATCCAATAGAAAATAAAAAAAACAAAAAAATGCAGAATGGAGCTGCCTGGGCCAAGTGCAGCACACATCAACAACCCCTGCAAGCCACCCAACATCCAGGATGACCAGGATGAGAGCCTGGATGCCTCGCTGGACCTGCGTCTGGAGCATAGATGCCTCGCTGGACCTGCGTCTGGAACCTGGATGCCTCACTGGACCTGCGTCTGGAGCCTGGATGCCTCGCTGGACCTGCGTCTGGAGCCTGGAGTGGAATGCGGAGGAGCTGTGGAGTCGATGAGCTGTGGCAGTAGGCACTGAGGCACGACGATTGCCCGTACCTGGTGGTGAAGTCTTGCGGCTCGCATGGAGACACGTTGCTGACCTGCTGCCTCTCTGCATCCCAGGCCGGACGGTGTTGGGCTGGCCGGATGCTGTAGAGGGTGCAGCCCCTGAGCTGGACCAAACTTGTGTGGTGGAAGCACTGCAACTTCACGCATAAGGGGGCCCTGCTGTATCAACTGCATCGGGAGGTTCAACAGCAGACTTGGCGGTGACTGCTGTACCCAGGCATGTGAAATCCCACCTGGCTAAGGCTCCTGCTGGCTGAGTCACAGATTTGGAGAGAGTGCAGCAGATTGCGCCACAGTGTCAATGTCCAAGTAAGGAATCAATCATCAATCAATCGGGCGTTTATTGAGCACGACTACTCACCCGTAAGGGTCTCAAGGCTCTATGGAAGGGGGGGGGTGAAGGTTCCAGTCCATCAAGGAGGGGGCCTGTCTAAGAGCCAGGTTTTGAGGTTTCTTGTCTTTCTGAGGTGGAGCGGAAGTGTGTTCCAGGTCCTGGCCGCAAGGAAGGAGAAGGAGCGGCTACCCAATCTGGTCTTTCTGATATGGGGACCATGGCATAGGAGAGCTGGGCTGATCGTAGGGTCCTTTGGGGTGCGTGGAATTTGAGTCGGCTATTCAGGTATGCTGGTCCGGTGTCATGGAGGGCCTTGTGTGCGTGGGTGAGTATCTTGGAGGTGATTCTAGCCTCGACGAGGTGCCAGTGGAGTCTGCGCAGGTGCTGGGAGATGTGGCAGTGTTTTTGCAGGTTGAGGACCAGTCTTTCGGCGGTGTTCTGGATGTTCTGTAGCTTGCGGGAGAGGTTTTTGTTTATTCCGGCGTAGAGTGCGTTGCCGTTGTCGAGTCTAATGGTGACCAAGGCATGAGTGACGGTCTTTCTGTGTTCGAGGGGGATCCATTTGAAGGTCTTATATAGGAGGCAGAAGGTGTGGAAGCAGAAACACGAGACGAAGTTCATCTGGCGGTCCATTTTGAGCTCGGAGTCCAGGATGGTTCCCAGGTTGTGTGCGTGGTCTGGGTGGGGTTGGCGGGTTTCCGAGGGCGGGGGCTACCAGGTGTCGCTCCAAGCATCGGGGTTTGGGCCCATGATGAGTACTTCTGTTTTGTTGCTGTTTAGTTGTAGGCAGCTGTTAACATCCATTTGTCAATGGCTTGTTCCCAGGTTGTGTGCGTGGTCTGGGTGGGGTTGGCGGGTTTCCGAGGGCGGGGGGCTACCAGGTGTCGCTCCAAGCATCGGGGTTTGGGCCCATGATGAATACTTCTGTTTTGTTGCTGTTTAGTTGTAGGCAGCTGTTTACATCCATTTGTCAATGGCTTCCATGCTTTCTTGAAAGTTGTGCCTGGTGGTGTTGGGTTTGTTGCATAGGGAGAGGATGAGTTGGGTGTCGTCTGCATATGACACAATGTTGAGTCTGTAGGTTCTAACGATGGGGGCGAGTAGAGCCATGTAGATTTTGAAGAGCGTTGGGCTGAGGTAGGAGCTCTGGGGGACTCTGCAGCTGATACGTGTAGGGTCCGAGAGGAAAGGGGGAGTCTGACCTGCTGCGTTCTGCCGGAGAGGAAGGAGCGGATCCAGTCGAGGGTCTTGTCCTAGATTCCTGCATCGTGGAGTCTGCGTATTAGGGTGCAGTGAGAGACTGTGTCAAACACCGCTGAGAGGTCGAGGAGGATGAGGGCTACTGTTTCTCCTTTGTCCAGTAGGGGGCGGATGTCATCTGTTGCGGCAAGGAGGGCGGTTTCCGTAGTGTGTTTTTTCTGAAGCCGAATTGGGAGGAGTCGGGGATGTTGTGCTCTACGATAAATGTGGCGAGTTGGCTGTTGATGGCTTTCTCAATGACTTTCGCTGGAAACGGGAGCTGGGAGATGGGTCTGTAGTTTTTTGAGGTCGGTGGGGTCTGACGAGGGATTCTTCAGGAGGGGGTTGACCTCGGCGTGTTTCCAGTCGTCGGGGAACCAGGCGGTCGCCACTGAGCGGTTGATGGTGTGTTGGAGCATGGATGCGATGGTGTCAGCGGCTCTGTTGAAGATGTGGTGGGGACAGAGGTCCATGGGAGCCCCTAAGTGGATTGATTTCATTGTCTTCAGTGTGTCTTCGGTTGTGAGGGGTGTCCAGTTGTCAATCGTTGGTTTCCGGGTGTTGGGGTGGTTGGTGAGGGTTCAGTGTGTAGGTTGTCGACATCAACGTTATCGTAGATGCTCTTGATTTTGTGTTGGAAAACGGTGCTGAGTCTGTTGCTGAGGTCTTGTGAGGGAGAGATGTCAGTAGACTCGCTGGTGGGTTGGGGGAATGCCTTGATGATGTTGAAGAGTTCTTTGCTGTTGTGCGCGTGAGTTGCAATTCTGTCTTCAATGGCTCTTTTCCTCGTTTCTCTGATGAGTGGATGGTGGCATTGGTGGCGGCTCTGAAGTTGTGGGCTTCTGTGGATTTGGTGTTCCTCCAGGCCTTTTTGAGGTTGCGGCAAGTGCGCCTGGACTCTCGAAGTTCGATGGTAAACCATCTGGCTTTCTTGGTGCGGGTATTGTTGTTTTTCTTGTGGGGGGCTATGGTGTTGGCGCTGTCCGAGATCCATCTATGCAGGGTTCGGGCTGCGGTGTTGGGGTCATCGTTTTCTGTGATGGTTGGGTGGAATTGTTGAGTGAAGAAGTGAGCTGGTGGTCAGTGATTTTGGTCCAGTTTCTTCGTGGGAGCAGGTACTGGTGTCTGTGGATGGTGGGTGTTCTGAAGGTGAAGTGGACGGAACGATGGTCAGTCCATGAGAGTTTGGTGGTGTAGCTGAAGGTGATGGAGTTTCCTGTAGTGAAGAGGGGGTCGAGGGTGTGGCCTGCTGAGTGCATGGGTTCGGTCACGATCTGACAGAGTCCAATGTTGTGGAGGTTGTCCAGGAGGGATGTGGCGTTGGGGTCTAGTTGGTTGTCGAGGTCTCCCAGCAGGGTGTAGTTGGTGGATGCGATGGAGTAGGTGAAAAGTCTGCGGGGTCCAGGAGGTCGGTTGATGAGGGTTCCTCGGAGGGTGGTGGTATGACTGGCCAGTATCTTGAAGTGAAGGTGTTTCATCAGGTCTGTGGGCTCGTCGGGGAGTGTGCTCAGGTGGAGGGTGAATTTGTGGACAATGGAGATTCCTCCTCCCGGGCGGGTGGGGCGGTCCTTCCTGGAGATCTTGTATCCTTGGGGGGATGGCGATGGCGATGTTCGATCCCAAGGTGGTGTTGGTCCAGGTTTCGGTGAAGAATGCTACGTCCAGGGTGGTGCTGTCAAGGAGGTCCTAGATTTCGGTGGCGTGTTTGTGGAGGGATCGGTCAATGAGCAGGATGCATTGCAGGGTCTTCAGTTCGGTTGTGTTCTTGTGGGCTGGTTGTGCTGGGTTTGTGTTCTTGGCAGTGCTGCGGGTGTGCCGGCAGCGGTGACAGCTGAAGAGTCCTTGGGTGTCAGCTGGTGAGGCTAGCTTGCAGTTGTTGTTGCGGCAATGGTTTAAGTGCGTGGAGTGCTGCTTGGTTGTAGCGTTGGCGGGGCAAAGGTCCAGGTTTCCTGGCGCTAGTCATGGTTGGGTCGCGGACGGGCGCAGATGGGCTTGCCCTTGGCTCGCCAACAACGTGCACACTGGTCATGCTGGGAGGGAGTAGGAAAGTAGGAATAAAGGGGAGAAAGAGAAACAAGCAGAACGCAGAAAAGTGAAGAAAGCAGAAAAAGTGCAGAAAAAATAGAATTGAGGAAAGAGGGTGAAAACAAGTGAAAAAACACAGCGGAAAGCAGAGCGGGAAGAGGGAGACAGAGGTCCACTGGACCACCAGGGATGAGGTGCAGGTAAACCTGCAGGTGGAGGAGGGCTTTGAACACTCACTCTAGAGAGTGCAGGGCCTGGGGGAGGACTCACTCAACGGCGGAGCTGCGAGGGTGGGAGCGCAATTTCACTGACAAAGAGTCAGTGGCCTTGCTCCGTGAGACGAGTAGAGCAGGAGCATGGGGGTCAAACCACCCAGGTCTAGCACATGTAGATGACGCACCCCCAGTTGCGACTCATCCGCTATGACGGAAGAGCATCGTTACACTGCTTTGAAGCAGTGCAGAAGAGGAACAATCATCACATGATGATAAATCACTGATGTAACTGTGCTATGTTTCCTTTGTGGGTGGGAGGGTGATTAGGACTGCTCCAAGCATGGGGCAAGGCATGGGCGGATTGGAATGCCCACTCAAGTGCGCAATGACTGTGTGTTCGGCCCACTCAGGCCACCCAAAGTTGTCATGCACACTTCCCTGTTCGTAATGCAGGCCGTATTACAGCCTGCATGGAGAGCATGCCCACCCCTCCAGCCCCTGGTTGCATGCCTTGTCCCGTTGCCAATTACCAATACCACCGCCGCATTGCAGAGTTGTGATTGGCTCAGGGGAGGGAGCCTGGCTGCCTACTTCCTGTTCCTGGAAGCAGATGCAGGAGAGCAGGTGCAACGGAGACACAGGACCCGGCTTCGAGGTGAGACTTCCCTTATTAAAATAATTACAACACCCGCTCACACACACATCCCCATGTCCACGCTACATCCAGTGTTCTTTCCAGTGTTTACCACCTCCCAGCTGTCCAGCCCCTCCCCCAGCACTTCTCTATGGCGGCCGCTGTGCGCCCATGCACAGCGGGTGTACCACTCATGTGCCAAAGATGCAGGTGTTGCATAGCGAAGACATTATTATCACTATTCCCACTTCAGGGAATGCAACCCAAAACTAACCTTTGCACCCAAACCCTACAGTGAACCCTGGAATTCCTTTATGAGCCCCCATTACACACCCAAAAATCAAATTTGACAAATGCACACCCCAATTTTCATATTTTACCCCAAAACACACCCCACTTTTCATATTTTACCACAAAACACCCCCCAATTTTCATATTTTATATGCGAATCCCATACCCACCCAAAACACTTAAAATTACCCCATCACTGACCTCACAATCCGTTGTAACCGAATGCGATGTAAAGGCACCTGCGTTGTCGGAGTTGCATTGTTAATGATGTACAACCTGCCTTGTAATGGTCGCCTCCGGTGCCAAAGGCAACCCATAGGGTACGCCGTTTGCATCCGTCTGCCCCTGGACCGCGCTCAGCACCAAGGAGCCTTCCTTTTGGACACTCCACCGCTACGTTGCCAGCACCCTCCTCGACATCAACCCTGGATGCCACCTCGCCTGCCAGGACCAATCTCTGCTCCGGACCAGACATCGCCATCACTGATGGCTGCAGTATCACCTGCAAGGAGCACCCCGACCATTAAGGAGGAGGCATTGCCATCACCTAGAGTAGCACACTCCGACTGACCACGCACTGTAATGACCCAACGGTGACCATGGACCACCTCAACTCCCAGATCCGGACCAAGCCCAAGCACATCCTCTGTTGCACCCTCATGTGCAGGCCCCCCAGGGCATGGCCCCCCATTCTCCAATACCATTGTTGACCTCATTGCACACCAGGGTCTCTCATCCACTGACAACATCCTACTTGGTGAACTCAAGTTCCACCTGGACAACCCCAGTAACCAGGACCCCACCCCCTCCCGGGGAAGGTCCCCTACATCAGACACAAGCAGCAAGTAACCTCAACAAGCCACATAGCAGGACACACGGTTGCGCACATCACCTACACCAGCGGGAACTTCAACTACAGCCACACCACCAAACTCTTCTGGTCTGACCATCATTGGTAACATCACATCTTCACCTTGCCCACCGGACGCCACTGCCATCATCGCACCCCCTCACAGCTGGATCAAGGCCACCAAAGAACATCTCGTCAACTCCCTCCACACCAACACTCCACCAACGCTTACAGAGGATGACACCACAGCGCGTAACCGCCACCAATGGATCTCCAACAGCGCCGACATTCGGGCACCCCTCATGAATGGCACTGCGTCAGTACCTTCCGCCTGCCTGATGGCAGGTTTGAGGGGAACACAGTGCCACAGGGATAGGTTGGCCCCATGCATTGATGGAGTTGCGTCATGGTTGTGACACGACTGCAGCAATATGTGACTTCAGCGCAGACAGATACGCCAGGATTTCTGACATATCTGTCATTACCTGCATCATGGAGTGCTGTCCAGTGAATACAGTGCATCCATGCTGGTGCAAGAAGGGCGTAGTAAGCAGTGTTGCAACCCTGTCTTCTCACAGCGCTGCAACATGTTTCATGACTGGGGCCCAGGAATGCGCACTATCTAATTGATGGTGCGCATTCCTGCCCTGCAACATTGCTTGCAGTGCTGTCCAGGACCAAAACCTGTTGAGATGAGGCCCCAAGTGTTATCCCCATTTTTAAGACCAGCTATTTTCCGGTCTTAAATAACTGTCTCTAACTGCGGTTAGAGACAATTTTTTTGGTCTTCAGAACTTCAAGGATCCCTTTGTGAATATGGAGTAGTGCGGTTTGCGGCCATTTTTGCACATTAACGACTCTCTTGCATTTAATTATCGGTAACAGAAGTAGCGATATTTACAACTGACGTTTTCACCTAAAAACTGCCGCTAACGGCTGTTAGCGACAGCTTGGTAATAGGACGATAAAATTATTGCCGCATTAGCGGCAGAAAAGTGCCGCTAACGCAGCGACAACTCCTTGTGAATCTGCCCCATAGTTTTACTAGTTCTTTAAAGTGTGCTACAGTGTAGCAACAAATGGCATATGTTTTCAAATGTACTCATGTACTTTTTGTTAGTCCTTCAGGAAGGCCAAACAGGTAACGTGCAAACAGATGCTATCATTTGTTTTGTTGTGGAAAACAATCCTTCAAGCAATCACTTTCATCGAAATCTCTTTGATCATTATCTGTGTTACCATCATTTGTCAATCTGGGATCAACACTCACAACCTAAATACTAAGAGCTTTTACCCACAAGCTGTTACAGTTTACACTTCTTTGAGAAATACCTACATGGGTTTACATTCTTTCTCTGCTTCTTTTAATTTATCGTTGGAAATGCGTTCAATTTCTGATAAAAAAAAAACAAAGCAAAGTATGTTCAGTTGGAAAATGTTTGCTATATCCAGATTTCAGTTTCATTCACCAAATCAGTAGGCTTTCAAAAATGTGATCTGCTTCCTTATGGTTACAGTGGTCCACTCCTCTCTCTTTATAAAAGCAATTTATGTTGGTTTCAAAATCACAGCTTGCATTGCCCTCTTTAACAACTGATTTAATTAGGTTTGCCATTTAAAATGCAAATCGCTTCTCGTATACTATTTCTAACCGAAAAACACATGGTTCATTTCTGCTATGCGTTACTGATTTCGTCTATACTGTATTTACTTTTGGATCACACTCTTTGGGAACTAAAACAATACATTTCACACACAACAAATATGAACACTTACAATTATTATTATCATTATTTTTTTTTTTTTAAAACAAATTTTATCGAGTTAGCCAAGGACATAGGCACATACACATACTCAAAGAAAGCTGCATATAGACAGATTAAGTACAAACTTAGTGTTGAATAGGATATTACAGCACCACAAGGCAGCACCAATCAACTGCAAGCAACAAAGAAAGGCACTCCCGCCTACCATAGGGAAATGTAATCAAATTGGGGGGAATCCCCGGCGCCTCTTTCGCCGTCTGGCAGTAGGAGTTAACGAAATCTATTAATAGGTATCCCTCCGATCAACTGCAGCAGCCTGGATGAACACTTACAATTATTGTAAGCATTCTTCTAATGCGTGCCATTCCTCAGTCGTTTCACCTAACTTTAATACCCACACAAACAAACAAAACTCAAACCAAACTCCAGGACACACATTATTACGTATAACTAAGGTCACTGAAGTTATGTGGCTCTATTTGATGTCTATGAAGTTTTATACATAACTACAAATTTGCCCTTTTTTCATCCTGAACTCCACCCCACATCATAACCTATTATTCCACACAAGGCTGCATATTTCCACAACACAAAATCCAATTCCACTCTATCCAACTTAATTGCACTCCACATAATACCACTTAACATCACATACTTCAACTCAACAAATTTGCCCTCTACTACATAGCACAAAAATCCACTCCACACAAATCTACTTTATACCACATAACAACACTACCCAAAATCCACTCCATATCATTTAATTACACTCAATATACTTTCACGCAATGCCACACATTTCCACACTACACATTCAAACTCCACACAACTCTATCCACACCACACACATTCCACAACACATACTTTCACTACACAACACATATTCCGACTAAACACCACTTAAATACATTACACACCACATACATACAAAACCACACCACAAAATGTTAAATTATACTACAAAATTAAACAACATGCCACACCCGTACATAATATACAATACCACTACACATTATTACACTTTAAAATATGCACTCGCCCTACACAGAATTCTACTGCACTCAATACTACATAATTACTCTTCACATAATTCCACTACACACCAAGCCAGATAATTCTACTTCATATAAATCTACACACCACACTTTCACTCAGTGTCACACATTTCCAGTCCACAAAATTCCATTTCCACACCACATACATTCCACAACACATGCTTCCACTGCACAACACATATTCACACTAATCACCACATATATCCACCTTACACCACAAGCATACAAACCACACCACAGCTTTGAAAACCATACTACAGATTTCAACTGCATGCTACATGATTCCACACCACTACATAACACACAATAGCACTGCACACACCTACACTCAATAACACACAATCCCACACTACATAATTCAACTGCTCTTAATACCACATAATTACTATCCACATTATTCCACTACACACCATACCACATACTTCCACTACACATAACTAGACACAACAACACATAGTTCCATACCATACACTTCCACTGCAAACCAAGCAATTCCACTCCACACCACAAACCTCCACTCCCAATCTAGACCCCACACACATCACTGCACAAACTAGCTACCTAAAATAACATAAAATCAACTTCACATAACTCAACACAACACCACACAATTAAATGTCACACAATTCCTCAAAACACATTTCCACACTGCATAATTCCAGTACACACAATACACGCAAATAACTCACAATTCCATGTCACACATTTCAAATACAAACCAATCTACTTCATGCTACATAATTGCAATGCAAAAGAAACAACTCCACATATTTCCACTCCGCTCCATCTCACAGAATACCACTTTACATAATACCACGCAACTCAATTCAAATCCCAAAAAACTCTAACACAATCTTCCACTCCAGCCTACATATTTACACCTCTTTCCACATATTTATATTCCACATTTATCCAATCAATTTATAAAACATAATTACATTCCATAACATTCGATTCCCCAACATAAAACATACTTCGTCTCCATATCATCACACATAATTCCCAAAACACACACACAATTCCACACCACACAGCTCAATTCAAATACATTTCACATAATACCACACAACACCACAAACTTCCTGTCCACAAATTACAAACAATGACATACAGCATAAATACACAAGCAATACATTCACTATATAGCACATAACAACATGCAATATAAAAACACTCATCACTATTCAACATAATTCCACTGAACATATTTCCACATGCAGCCACATATTTCTACACCACACAATTACATTACACACGATTACATTATAAACCACATACATTCCACAACACAAGTTCACTACACACCATATATTTTTACAAAACACCACATAACTCCTCTGCACACCACATATATTTAAACCACATCACACAATTACAACTCATCCTATAAAATTCAACAAAACACTACATAATTCAAATACACTGCATAACACGTCACGAAACACAATACCACTCCACACACAATTCTACTACACAACACCCATTTACACTCCACATAATTCCACTACACTTATTATCACAAACTTAATATCCACATAGTTCAACTACACTACATGTGACATAATTAGACGTAGCTCTACTCAACACAACACAATTCAACACTAAACAATTCCCCTGCAACACACTCAATTCGACCTCACACCGCATGCATGCACTCCACTCCCAAAAATATACATAAAAAGTATTCAATAAAATTGAAAAATTCAAAGAAATAAAAAACATGTAAATACAAATAAAGATTTAGAAAATGTCACAGATTAACTACATGACAGGATGCAAATAAAATTTCACAGCTCCTTTAAATTATGCTAAAAAAAGGACTAAATAAAATATTGTCATTAAATAATAAACGCATACTGTTGCAGCACTTCTACTGTATTCTTTTGGTCACTGTCTCGCAAATGTTGCTTTATAATTTTCACTATTTGGAAATACTTGGGGGCATATTTACAAGCCCCTATCACTACCACAGCATCACTTTTTCGGATATTGTGGTGGCGATAGGAGTTTTGCCTTATTTACAAGGCAGTGGGCTTAACACTGCCTCATAAATAAGACATAAGGCATTTCAGAGCGGCAGAGCATGCAGTTAAGCCAAGGTGGTTTACGCCACGCTCCGCCACTTCTCCTGTAAATATGGCCCTTAGTTCCATCTATCAAAAAATAGTTTCAAAAACTATCAAACTAATGTTCTTTCAGGGAGTATTTCACATACTGGCATTAGCCAAGCACACCACACAACAACACACCACACAATTACACAGCTAACAAGACCAATACAACCCACCTCTATATCACACTTTAACAAACACTATCATTTCTCCAACACACACACACTGCCACCTTCATCTCTAACTCATACTACTGCTACCCATTCTCATCTCACAATTACACTACCCCACATCCATTCCTCACACTCTCTATACCTATCTAAACTGCCGACCAACACGTTACCTATCCTTACATACTCATACTGAGTACAACTCCACCTCAAACCTCTCTCCCAAAAATCACCCTCCCTCAACTTCCTCTCACACTCTCTCACTCACTAATCCAGCATTTATAATATTAGTTTACTTCATATCTTTCTACACACTTTCAATTCGATAACTTTCAAATAATAACAACAAACACATACCATCCTCCTCTTCTTTCACTATCTTCTGCAAATACAACTGCTGCCTCTTTGTACATCTGTAACATTCACTCCCCTTCTGTCTCTCTTTCTCACACACTATTTATACTATTTTGTCTACAGTTCATTCACCACTTCATACACAAACTACCTATCCCTCTCATTCTTACTTTCTATCTGTTTCATACAGATCTCACCCCTATGTATTCACCATACCAACAAATTTACAATACACAAATACTTCTACACACCACACAATCACAATTCCACCACACACAATTCCACTACAAACAACATACATCCACCCCAATACAAACAACTAAACATAAATGAAAAACAAAATCATTTGCAAAACCAAAAACTCAAACTTTCAGGAATGTGAGACCAATTGCATTGCAATTGCTTGTTTCTTCTTCTGGTACCTTCAGAGAGAAGTACGTGGCCACCATTCATTTGTTTGGTCAGATGGTATTTTAGAGGATCTGAACACTCATATCTTCCCCTATTTGCTTCAAGTGTCGACAGCTGCTCGTGCTTCAAAGCACTACAGCAGTTGTTTGTTGACCCGTTGGGTTCGAAAAAAGAGTTGTGCTTTGTTCTGCAACTTTTTACATAAACTCTACACACCGTTTTCTCTGTATTGAACTCTCCATTTTGTTATTTACAAGCCACGTTATTGCACACAAATGCTCGAGACAGTCTTTAATTGCACTATGGTATTTTCAATCAAAGAATTTTCACTATATCAATTTTAGAACTACAGAACGCATATCAATCAATCAATCATAGCATTTATAAAGCGCACTACTTACCCGTGAGGGCCTCAAGGTGCTGGGGGGTGGGGGATGCTGCTACTGCTCGAAAAGCCTGGTCTTGAGGAGTCTTCTGAAGGTCAGCAGGTCTTGGGTCTGCCATAGGTGGGTGGGGAGGGTGTTCCAGGTCTTGGCGGCGAGGTGGGAGAACGCTCTGCCGCCGGAGGTCGCTCTTTGGATGCAGGGGACTGTGGGGAGGGCGAGGTCGGCGGAGCGGAGCTGGCGGGTGGGTTGTAGAAGCTGAGTCGTCTGTTGAGATACGCTGGTCCGGTGTTGTGGGGTGCCTTGTGTGCGTGGGTGAGGAGCTTGAAGGTTATCCTCTTGTTGACGGGGAGCCAGTGCAGGACTCTCAGGTGGGGTTTGATGTGGCTACGGCGAGGGTTGTCGAGGATCAGGTGTGACGAGGCGTTCTGGATGCGTTGAAGCCGTTGCAGGAGTTTGGCCAAGGATCCTGTGTAGAGGGCGTTCCCAGAGTCCAACCTGCTGCTGATAAAGGGCTTGGGTGACCGTTCTTCTCGTTTTGGTGGGGATCCACTGCGGAGGGTGTTGAAGCAGGAGAAAGAGACGGCATTGACCTGCTTAGTCATGGAGAGGGTGGAGTCAAGGATGACCCCTAGGTTGCGTGCGTGGTCGGTGGGTGTTGGAGATGTTCCCAATGCGGTCGGCCACCAGAAGTCGTCCCAGGCCAAGGGGGTGGATCCGAGGATGAGGACCTCCGTCTTGTCTGAGTTCAGCTTCAGATGGCTGTTCCTCATCCATTCGGCGACGGCCTTCATTCCTTCGTGGAGGTTAGTTTTGGCGGTGTGGGGGTCCTTGGTGACGGAGAGGATCAGTTGGGTATCATCGGCGTAGAAGATGATTTTGAGGTCATGCAGTCGGGTGACGTGGGCGAGCGGTGCTATGTAGATGTTAAACAGAGTCGGGCTGAGGGATGAGCCCTGGGGTACGCCGCAGATGATTTTGGTGGCTACAGAGAGGAAGGGGAGGAGGTGGACGCTCTGTGTTCTGCCGGAGAGGAAGGAGGTGGTCCAGTCCATGGCCTTCTCTTGGATCCCGGCGTCTTGGAGGCGTGTGCGTAGAGTGCGGTGGCAGACTGTGACGAAGGGGGCTGACAGGTCCAGGAGGATGAGGGCCGCGGTTTCTCCATTGTCTGACAGGGTCCTGATGTCATCGGTGGCGGCGATGAGGGCGGTTTCGGTGCATAATAAAATCTTTCCGAATGCCACTGTGTTCTTGTTTAAATGCACAGTATATTCTGTCTCTTATGTTTTCGCAATGGCTGTTTGTGAGAAATCACATACTGGATAAAGAATGGTCAGAACTATGCAAATGTGTTTACCATACGCCGCGCAACTGTGGCTCACTCAGGTTTTTACTGTGTTACTGTTTATGGTGCATCAATGCTATTGCCATGACATTGTAGCACTGTTTCATAAATTCACACCATTGTGAAACTGAGGCATGGTAGGACATTGGCCTAATTATTGTGTGGACCCAATTCACAAAGCTTGTCCTGTAGGTGTGTCTTACTCCAGGCGCAACTGTGACTTACGCAAAAGGAACACATTTTTCCTGTTTCAGAACTGGGCTTATTAAGGTTACAAGGTGACACCATGTCATTAGGACCACCATGATCATGCCTAGTTTTACATTTTTCTTTTTTAATTAGGTGTGTTAGGCCAATTGGTTCAGTTGAAGTAAACCAATACTGCAACGCCCAGAATGCATTAGGTTGTTGAAGAAAATTGTGACCCCCATGACATGGTCATGCAGTAGCTGTACACTTCATCACTTTCTACCAATATCCAACTTAGTTAAAACGTAATCAAGTTTAAATATGTGAAAATGTAGGGGGCTATTCACAAGAACGTGTGCTAAACATCACCAAAAAATGGTAACGCAACTTTACACATCGCAGCCCATCGCGGGAAAATAACCCCGTCTTAACGTGGAATTCACAACATGGCGGTAGCATGCGATAGTCCGCCGTAAACGCAGCCAATGTCCGCAATACAACCACCCCGACGGAGATAAAAACACAAAACACAACACCAGAAAACTTGCAATGAGCCCATCTGCAATGAGGAAAGCAGGGATAAGCACTGACAGGACCGCAAAACACACAGCGGGCGAGAATAAGCACAAGCCTGAAAAAGCAAGACTGACCAAACAGAAAACAACAGCCAACCACAATGGAGGCAACCCGAGCCAGCAGACAACCCCACCAAACACATTGGCAACAAAACATTGTACATGGCAGGCCAACTTGGACAAGCTGAATGCAGCCTGAGAGCGGCAGAGGACAGTGGCAGAAAACCAGAACTCCAGCAATAATCCAAAAGGCACAAACAAGCAGAAACACACCAACAACAAGAAGGCAGCAATGTACACCGGTGATGGGAGTTCAGCGCCATACCAGGAGCTGGATGACATGGAGGAAATGGTTTCCACCACATCATTCTGGAGATGGTGGCAGGACTCGGGGACCGGAAACTGCACCAAACAACAGACACACATGCACAACTAAGCACAGCACAACTGCAGGCAAACCATGCCCAAGAGTAGCAACACCAACCAGGAGCACAAGTCACACAACCCGGCAATGTCACACCACTGAACAAGCACAGAAGTGAAGACAATACCGCCTGAAAGGGAGAAGGGTGAGCCAAATCAGAGCTGAAGGGACATCTTACACACAATGCAGCACACACACATAGGAAGCAGAGCACCCCAACATCCAAGACAATGTGGTACAAACAACAACTTGTGCACAACCAAACACAGGACATAAGTGCACCGCCTGTGGCCGGTAAATGGCCACACGCATCTGGCAAAGCACGAAACAGGGACGTGATAATGCACATGTACAAACACACAGTCCTGATGGGGTAGCAATGCACGGATGGCAGGGAGCCAGAGAGTCCATGACACACACATTGGCATACAAATCAAGACACAACAAAGTTGGAGACAAGTGAAAGTGCGGAAACTTTATCAACAAGTGTGATTCAGTACGGTCAAGAGAAGTGCCACGATATGCAGACCAATGCAGCAGCATGTCTGAATGAAGAATGTAGGAAGCGCCCATGTCCACCTCTGGGGAGGCCTTGGGTGGGGTGGGAGTACGTGTGAAGGTCATATCACGCATGCAAACTACGACCAAGGACCACTGCATGTGGGATGTGTACACGTTGGTCTCATGCCAGGCAGTGCGTAGTGTGGGAGTCGCAAGCAAATGCTACAGTATCTGTCGTGGGTGTGGTGGGACGTCTGTGACCCTGGGAATCATGGATGATATGTCCAGCACAATGCACATGAGCGGACTCACTGTGTGTCATGTTGCCACACAGCTGCTCCTCCCTGCCAAGGGCACCCACACTTGTGTGTGCTGCACGGTTGCATCACGTGCACTCCTACGGGACACCATTTTAATGCCTGTCCACACATGTCCTGTGCCATGCCAACAACACCGCGACGCTGGCTTTCGAAGGTGCACGTCCACTTGCGTGTAGGCTAATGGTCCGGACAGGTGTCCAGCCCATGGGTGGCTAGGATCGCACTGCGAATGAGACCAGCCAACAGACTCATGCATCCGCAAGACTGATACACATCACACCTGGCATGCATGTGCCAAGACCCCGAGCGTCCTTGAGCCCCTACATGTCCCTGTACCTGCGGGCCCGCCCTCCTGGTACATGCCACATTGCAACATCGTGTACTGTGGCCCTGGTGGTGACAACACCCCAAAACAGAGACACACTTATCGCACTTCCGTACCATGCCCTGTCCTCCCTGAAGAACTAGCACACGCAGCCTGTGCATGCAGGGGGGCAGGTGTGGGGCTACATGTCCAGGGTCACAGCCAATGCTGAGGTAACATGGCAACGTCTCCAGTAGACAGCACACTGTGATGTTGCAGGGCCCGTGCCCATCAAGCTGACACAATGAACACACTTGCTCAGATGGTGTGGATGGCTACAGGCACGTGAGCATGGCCACATTTATTATCAGGCACACTTACAGAGTGACACCTGTGTTGGATGTGTGTGGGGTGTGTGCACACCAGCCGGCAAGGGCTGCCTGGTGCAGTCAGAAATCGACAACAGTGTACATCGTAAAGGACACAACCATTCAACCATAAAGGCCCCATGATTTGTGCTGCACAGAGTTAGTATCCCCGGGTGCACAGCGTCCTGTACGGGCCTGCCGCCACGGGCTGCCGACTTGTGGTGCACTGGGGCAGGTTCATGGGTGCAGAGCAGGTTCACGGGATGACAAGTGGCCTTGTCGCAGAGTGTCTCGATGGACAGTGGAAGGTGTACCCCCAGGGCAAGATGCAGAGGGCAGGCCCACGCTGATACAGTCACTATGGTGGAGTTGAATGGAACAGACACATGTCGGACACCAAGTCAGGTCCAGCCAGAAAAAAATGCAGAAAACCACCAGGCCATGGGCTCTGACACCACCAAGGTCCAACAAGATGGTGCCCATGACTCATTGCGCACAGGGTTAGTGGCACCAGTGCAGTTAGGGAATGCCGCCTGCGATGAGGCATGTCCAATGCTGTGAATTCCTCCACATCTTACCCAAAACACAGTTCCACATGTGTGACCTACTGGACCGCAATGTAGGCCTGAGGCAGCAGTCAGCACCGGCCATTCACCGAGTGTCGCCGGCATAGGTTGAATGGCCCCACCGGCCAGCGTAGTTCAGGTTCAGTGGCACCATAGGACACGGACTGGCTATGAACAGGGTTGATGGTAACCGGTCAGTTGTTGATAGGGTACGGTCACCTCCGTGACTGTGACCCGGCTTTCGTTCGTACTGAGCCGCCTCTTCCACTTAGTCCTCTCCGTGCGGCCACTGGTGTGGACTCTGCCATTCGTGATTCGCGACTAGGTGCTGGATGTGGGACCTACTGGTTCGCAGGGTAGTCCTGGTCCCTCATCCACATGTCGCCGGCTGGCATTGAACAGGGTTAGTGGCACCACGTGTCGCCGGCTGGCGTTGAACCGGGTTAGTGGCACCACGTGTCGCAAGATGCCCATATGGAACTATGCCTCACTGATCGAACGGAGTCTGGTGCTGTGGCCGCTGCCCCGGCTTTGGGGTCACTGCCATTCAGGACTCAGGACACAGTTTCACACATGGGACCTACTGGACTGAAGAGATTGCCTGTGTAGTATGTGAATGAGGAAGGAGTGATGTGGGCCAGCGTCGGGGGGCCAGCGATGGTCTGCGGAGGCTGCAGAGGTCACGGAACTGGTGCTTGGAGCTGGCACCGGCACGTGGTGGACCCTTCTTGACACACGCCGGTGTCGGAAGGTGATCAGTGTGGCCTGGCTTCGCAGGGGCGGGCCTCACGGGTTCTGGGACCAGCGGGCCGGGGTACGGCAGGCGCACAGGATTGCAGGCAAATCTGCTCACGAGGATGGCATGGGCCTCGTGGCGTGGTGAGAGGCGCCACCCTGGCAGAGACGTTGGGCTTTCCAGAGGAGGACTACACCCAGGTCTACGTGCTTTTTATTCACACCCCTATGCTAGCCTGGCACATGCCAGGCCATCCCACTCCCCTCATGCTTACGGGGGGACGTAACAGGCAACATTTCCGCGAACTCCCCCACTGGCCGGGGTGACATGATTGCATCCACTGTTCACTACACTCCATACACCAGAGGTGTATGTCGCCATGGATATGGGTGTGTTCTGCACACTGCTGTCTGTCCAGCACATCTCCGCCACTCTTGGCATTGTATGCTTTCCCAGTCATGGTTCTCCTGCTTCCTTCACAGCAGCCTGGTTGCCATCTCTCCCCACATTGGGCTAGTGTGTGGCAGAGGTGCCATGCAGTTGATGTCTCGTGGGTGGGCATGTTGTTTAGCATGTTGGTTTTGATTTTGTGAAGTGTGCATTGCCAGAGTTGTGAGTTGCATGGTTGTGGAGTTGAGGTGAGTGGGGTGTTCATTTGGAACTTGCCAAGGGGCTGTGCATTTCTCTTGGTGTCATCCTGGGGACACTGGTTGCAGATGGACTGTCGGAGGATGGAGGAATCGTGCACAGTGGCTGGGTATTTGGAGGCGAGATTGGTGGAGGTTCCACGGTGTTCGGTTGTTGCCTGCATATTGATGTGAGACATGTGCTTTCTGTTGCGGTGATTGTGTGCTGTGTCGGCAGGGGGCACAGCTATGAAATGTGTGCTGTGGATTGCCCCTGACACGTACATGCATCCAGCTATGGCGTATGGGCATTGCTTGGTGTCCAGCGGATCCTGCGCATTGTGTTGGACGTATAGGGACTGGGGAAACAGGCTGATGGTGATGTCCAGGTCAGGAGTGAGGGACTTCGATGTGGCTGGCTGTGTGTCTCCTCTGACTGTGGCAGGTGTTGTTTGAGGGTACCAGGGGTCAACAGGTGCAGCACAGCCAGCAGCTTTGTGTGGGGTGGGATGTTGGTTGTCCGCTGTGTTAGTGCCGTCGGCCTGTTGGGCGTTGTTGGTCAGGATGCGTCCGATAGTTGTCCTTTTGAGCCTGTGGTGGACAATGACATTGTCGGTGTTGGGTCTGTGTGGCTGGTGCGTTTCCTGGGGGCCTGCTGTCTTTGTCTGCTCTGCCTGTGTGGTGGTCCGGGGGGGTGTTCTGGGTGGGTGCTGGGGTCCCGGGGTGGTGGCAGTGGGTGTTGTGGCCCTCATGGGTGTCCGGGCCACATGACCGGTGGCTCCATGGCATCTGTTGCCCTTACGATGTGGCTGTGGGCTGTGCTCCCTTTTGTGGTGCAGGCTGTGGTCCGACTTTGCACCAGGTCAGAGCAGGTGTTATTTTCCTGCTGCTAACTCACCTTATCGCCTGTTTTGTGTTCTTATTGCATTTCTGGCTGGTCGTTGTGAATGTTGTGGAGTGGTGCTGTTGCGGCTTTTGCCACAGGAACGCCTACTCTGCATCTCAGT
The DNA here is from genome assembly GCF_964204655.1 of Triturus cristatus. NCBI lineage: Eukaryota > Metazoa > Chordata > Amphibia > Caudata > Salamandridae > Triturus > Triturus cristatus. The sequence continues at coordinate 325,204,608 of NC_140589.1, forward strand.
AGCGATAGTTGCAAGGGTCTTCTGTGGCAATGTTTTTTGCGGCTGCTGTCGCGGGTAAACTGATGCTGTGGGCTGTTAACACCAGCTTGTGAATAGGACGATCGATTTATCGCAACTTTGCCTGCGATAAAGTGCCGGTAACTCTGCGTTAGCTCCTTGTGAATATCTCCCGTAATGTTTTAGTGCTTTACTGAGCAGCATATACTGGTTTTTGGATTGTAGTTAAAGTTGTTTTGCTCACTTTAATTTTAAATCAGTGTCTAACAAGTCTTCTAATCTAATGCGCATGTGTCGATACTCCTACTGTAGTCATGTAATATATTCATGAAACAGCACACTTATTTCACTCCTGTAACCATCTCTTTCATATGATAGTTGCAGCTCCGTTTCCAACCATTCCATGGCTGTGTCTATGGTATTAGTTGAACGTTCATGGTCCATTGTGTTAGAACTATTTGCGAAAATGGAGTGTGGGTATTTTTTCCAGAAACTTCCATACACAAGTGGAGGTTCACCCGAGTATTAGATAAGAATTTTTGGATTGTATCCGGTCCCTAATATTTTCTTACATAGTTTTACCACAGTAATTACCTATGATTAAATGAGTTACACCACCAAGAAAATGTATGTAGCTCACTTACCAGCCCAGCTGCTAAGTAGAGATTTGTTTTGACTTGAGATTACAGGCGAACCTTTGTTGTATGTATACGGTGCACAATTACCCAACTTGTAAGTAAGGTAAGACAAGTATTGGCAAGCCAATAGGTCTTCCCTATGCAATAGCTATTGGGTTTGTCAAAGTGTTTTTGCCATTGACAAAGTCAAAAGCTGTTACCCAGGCAGGACCTGTTGGCTTTGCCAATGCTTGTTACATCTACAGTTATATATTTTCTGGTGATCGGCCATAAATGTATCCTTGGCTTGAAAAAGGACTGTTTTGAACAGTTGTGCATTTGCGTGAATATTTCAGAAGGGTGTGCCTTGCAGAAGCACGCATGCAATGCACACAATTTACCAGTTAGCATAAAAAGATACTTTTGCAGTTCTTTTCTTTTTGTCTTGATGTTGAAATTTGCCTAAAAAAACTCACATTATATTCAACATACAATAGATTACACAGATTCTATATTAACATCATTTGTCATATTAAATAAAGTGAAATAACAGCAAAAAACGTACATTCACTGTACCCAGCGAGATATGTAAGTCATAACTTAAATTGATGTCCTTGATACATCATTTCAATGTTCCAGAAAAAGCCATAAAATAACTATAAAACCTAATCATTTTGCATGAGTAAAATATTTTTCTGCCCATTTCAACTTAAGAACAAACGTCTAGCTAGAATTCTACATGCACTTTTCTGTTCTGACCTTGAAACTTCTATTTCAGGTATACTCAATTATTAATATAAAATATTTTGACTGTTCTCAGTATCTTCTTTTACTGATTTAACCAGTCATTCCCTCACTCGAAGTGAAACAGGTCATCTACGGTAATGGTAAACAAGTATTTCACTGCCCATGTTTACTGTTTTATTTATTGTTGCAAGAAGGCAAATATCCATCTTGGAACAGTAAATTAAAATAAAACCATAGAAGAGCAAACAAATTGCCAGTGCCAGTCTCCCATCTCCCCCCCTGCCCCCCCACTACCCAAAAGAGTATTTTTTAAGAAACAAGGGGCATATCAGCAAGGCGAGGCGATAGAATTATCGCCGCTCTTGTGGCCGTTTTCGGACGATAAGCGGCGATAATTTTATCGCCTAATTAGCAAGCTCATGCTCCTAACGCCCAGCTTTGCATCTCTAATGAGATGCAAAGTGGGCGTTCCTGATCTGACATGAGAGGAGAAATGTCGCTAGAAGACATTTCTCCTATCATCAAGCCCCACGCTATGAAGCATAGCGGCAAGAAAAGTAGCGATAACCCCTGTTATCGCTACTTTCCTTACGCCTGCTTCAGGACTGACTTAGCCATGATATCCTATGGAAGGTGGATATCATGGCTAAGTTTGTGAGTCCCTATCATCAAGTTAACGCCACATTGCGTGAGATTACCGCTGGGTTTCCAGCCATAATCTCACATTAGGCAGTTAGCGCGAGGATTTTTATCGCTTTTGAGATAAGCGTTGCTAATAGCATGCTATCTCAGCGAAAAAAATCCACGCTAGCCGGCGATAATTATCCTAGCGTTAAGTGCGCTTAGTGATAATTATCGCCGGTTGTTGCTGATGTGCCCCCAAGATGGGTAGGCAGGATAGAAACTCGTGCAGGATGTTAAGGAGGGGGCATCGCAGGAGATGCATGGAGCGGGGGACATGAATAGGGTAGAAACAATAAACAAGCTGGGGGAGGACCAGCACGAAGTGTGTGAAGGAGTTAGAATTTTATTGGGTAAGCAGCTTTTGAGTGAGAGAAAAGGGGACGTACTTTCACAGACTGCTGAAAAATACGAAAAAAGTAGTTCTCTGAAAGTGGAAATATACATGCTGCCCCATCAAAAGGATATTACAGAAGCTATAGTCCAGGGGAAGAACAAACACAAGAAGAGGGACAGAAAGACATAAGAAATAAGCAAACGATTGGCCCAAACCCACTGTAGGTTTTGATATTTTCCACAAAAGGTCTTTTCCACAACACACTGTTAAAAGCTGTCTAGGCCAGAAAAAATAGCAAAGACAAAGTAACAAACTCAAATTGGATACTGACATTACTTATTTTTGTTCTTCTTTTCGAACAGTTTCTGTAAATATTTTTAACTGAACTATAGAGACATTTGTGCTGTTGGAATAAGCATGTGCAAAGGAGTCGGGGAAAGAGTGGATAGGCTAACTGGTAAATAAATTGGTTTTTGGGGAGTTTGCTAAAACTTGTCCAAGAAGTAGTAGAATGAAAAGATGAAAGCTAGTTGTCCCAGGCCCTGGCCTTTAAATAACAGAATAAGTTACTCTCTTATGTCGCTTTGATTATATGAGGTATGTGAAGAAGTTTCACCCAAGCAGAACACGTGTCTGCCAAGGGTAACAAGTGAACAGGTTCTAGATATGCTTGCTTGATGAATGTGAAGATGGCAGATACAGAATAACTTAGACAGATGTTTCTCAATGGAGAGCCGGTTGAGGGTGTAAAGATGGAAGGAACATGGCACAAAGGAACATTTCTTAATATACAAAAATTAGATGAGCAGCTGAATTTTGAATCATCTGAAGGTGGTTAAGAAGACACTTAGGTAGACCAAGGAATAGGAAGTTCCATTATTCATTTCTGGCCATAATCGTAGCATGTACTAGGATCTTATGGTACTCAATAGGAAGAACTGGAATAATATTTTTAAGGACCTTTAAGTTAAAAAAACAAGAAGAAACACATTCCGAAATATAGGACCGAAATGTCAATTTGGACTGAACGAATTCCCTTAATGCCTCCTTCTTTTATAGATCAGAATATTTTTATACTTTCAATTGAATTGATCTCAATATTTTAAACAACTACAACTTTTTATACAATTAATAGAGTTTATTATATTGCAACTAGACTACACCAATTTACCACAACAAGTCAGGAAGGCTGCCCAAGATGTTCACTGAAACACAGTGATATCACACACACCATATACTGTATTTGCAATCTCTCCTGCACTATTTGAACTTCTGCGAGATATTTTTAATTTCACATAGATTAAAAAAGCATGAACATACAACAAATAAATACACATTCATAACTTATGGATGAAACAACCAAAAACAGAAGTGTTAAGTATTAACAAACCAGAATAAAAAATACAAAAAAGTAATGTTTTTATCATGTTTCATAGCTTGATCTCTCTTAGGATTAAGGGGCTTATTTATGAGCCCTTGCATCACTTTTGCGCCGCCGGTGCATCACTTTTTATGATGCACCAGCGGCGTAAAAAATGCACCAAGTTGCGTCATATTTACAAAGTGACGCATCTAGGCAGATGCGTCACTTTATAAACCCCTGCGCCACATTATACCTGCTCCAGGTATAATGTATGCAGGAGGGGCGTTCCGATGCAAGAAAGGGACATAGAAATGACAAGATTTCACTGCGCCACTTCTAGGATGCAAATGCGTCAATATCTTACGCCTGCCTCATGGCAGGCGTAAGACTGACGCAGGTACATTGAACATGTGCCTTGCCCATGTGTAATGACGCATTGCTGGAGTTGCGTCACTTTTGCAACACACTCCAGCAATGCGCCATTTTTGAGCCTACAGATACGTCAGAAATACTGACCTATCTGTAACTCCTTGCGACATGATGCGTCATATGGTAAATATGACGCATCATTGGGGTCGCAAGGAGGGTGCAATAAAAAGTGACTTATCGCTGTTTTCTCGCAGCGATGCGTGACTTTTCATAAATGAGGGCCTAAATATTTACCTTCCATTTTAAACAAATAAACATGCACCAGGCACTTTGCAATAGTTCGCTGACAATCTGAAATCTATGTTTTGCAAGGAAATCTTTGGAGCTTGCTAGAGAGGGTGATGGTTTGTCTCAAAATGCTGGGAACTTCAAAGAGATGACGGAATTACTTTAATGTTTATCTTGAACTTTTCCAATCCGTTATGTCTCTCAAACTCTGTACCCTCTCGTACCATGTGTGCGCTCTCTCACTTCTCTGTACCAGCCACCTGTTGGTATCTTCTTATGAGTTACCTGTCAAACGGTGTTCTCTTAGGTAGTCTTTTGCCCCAATCTATTACTATTTCATCCTCAGTTATTTGCCAATGATGTTTGTGTCTTCTCTCAGAGTTTTCATATTCTCTCTGAGTCTAGGGCATTGTGTGCAGTTTCACTACAGGTATCTTTAACTGTCTGGCAAATAGTATTATATACAACAGTAAATAGAGCTGGACTCAGGTCTGCCCCTGGTTCAAGATTGAATGGCTTTATTATCTTTCAATTCCCTGCTCCTGATTCAATGACTTTCATACCTATTCTTGTGATTGTCCCATCCTGGAGCATTTAGTCTTCACTCGCCTTTTGAATAGTTCAGTGTTTCCTTCCACTTCTGACAACAAGGAGCCATATTTCCTTTTGCTTTTATGTACAGCATTTGAATTTTACCAATGAGTGGGAGTGCATGTCTCTTCATCTTCTCCTCCTGTCTGAACCTGGTTGCTGGCTGACAGAGGTGTCGTGAACCACCCGCTTTAGCATCTACAGCAGGTGTGGAGTTCTTGATGGGCCTCTTTTGTCGGCAACTTGGCAGAAATAGGTTCATAATTAACATGAAAGGGTGGGTGAGTGAGTGAAAGGATGGATGGATGTGTATATGTGTGAAAGAGTGGATGGGTGGGTGAGTGAAAATGTAAATGGATGGATGAATGAGTGAAAGTATGGATGTAAGGATGGATGAGTGAAACAATGGATGGATGAGTGAAACAATGGATGGATAAGTGAAAGGATGAATGGATGAGTAAAAGGGTGAATTGATGGTCGAGCAAAAGTATAGATGACTGAGTGAAAGGATCGATAGCTGGATGAGTGAAAGGGACAATGGATGGATGTAGTGAAAAGGGGATGAATGAGAGTAAGGATGGACCATTAAACAATAAGATAGATGATGACTGAAATGATGGATGGATGAGTGAACAGCTGGATGTATGAATAGATAGATGATAGATGAGTTACAGGATGGATGAATAGATGGGCTTGGAGATGGATACGTTTGGATATGGAAAGATAGACGGATGGATGTATGGATTGAATCGTCAAAGACTGAATAATGGTTGAAAGAATGAATGAATGCCAGAATGTAAAGGTAAAATGGTGGATATCAATCAACAGGTGAATGGAAGGATGAAATTGTGAATGGATAGCTGCATTGATGGAAGAGACAATAGAGCCTTTCTTGGGAGGGATGCAATGACTTGACTTTGATTCAAAGTGGGGGTATTTAAATCTTCTGGCTACTCTCTCGTGGTCCAACCTTCTCTTTCTTGCTGTTCCTCTTTCACCGTGTTCCTTCCTGGCCATCCATTTTTCCGCTGTTCTCCCTTACACTTCTTCTTTTCCCAATCATATATGCCCAGCCTTCTCTTCCCTGGTGCTCTGGCTTTCCAGCTGCTGCATTTCCCCACCTCACGCTTGCCTTTCCCCAGATTCAAAATCACCAATGCTCATTTCCTTTGCTCTAGTCTAATCAGTCACCCTGTAACACATGGTCATGGTCTCAAGGAGCTGTTAGGACATGTGCTCCTTTCTGCCTGTCTAAACTAGAAGGAACATGTGTCAGTCTATTACAGTAATTATCACTTACTCTACCCCAGTAGTAAATGTGCTTTCAAATTGCCAAAGGAAATATCGCTTTCTGTCTAGAATGAGAGCATGAGTCTGTGTGCATACAGGAATTGTTGTTAGCGGTTTCATTTGTGTTGCTGTTGATCAGAAAAACTTGCACATTCAGGAAAGGCTCAGCTTGTTTCCTTCCAATGTGTTGGTTAGCAATCAGCAGAAAGCAGTATCTCAAAAATGTGATGCAAATGCAAACACGTTTGAAAATAGCATGGTAGATTATTCATCAATTCTTGCAATGGCTGAGGTGGTTCCTACATGTTGAAAACTCCAATTAACCCTTACCACACATGTACTCTTAAACACATGTCTGTACTCTTCATGCAGTTGTGGGAGACTCCATGCAGATGTCCGTTGCAGCTGACAATACACAGTCTCCAGAAACACACTCTTTGCACACACGCAGCAGCTTCTGCTACACTCCCATGTGTATTAGTCAGCTCTGTGTGCTGTTTCAGATAGCTGTGTGTAACGCAAACAGATTCAAAATCACCAAGGCTCATTTCCTTTGCTCTAGTCTAATCAGTCACCCTGTAACACATGGTCATGGTCTCATGGAGCTGTTAGGACATGTGCTCCTTTCTGCCTGTCTAAACTAGAAGGAACATGTGTCAGTCTGTTACAGTAATTATCACTTGCTCTACCCCTGTAGTAAATGTGCTTTCAAATTGCCAAAGGAAATATCGCTTTCTGCCTAGAATCAGACCATGAGTCTGTGTGGACACAGGAATTGTTGTCAGAGATTTAATTCATGTTTCTTCTATTTTGTAAGAGTTTGACTCGTAGCAAAGGATCAGCTCATGTGATAGGATTTGAAAAGTTTTTTTAAAAAAAATGTAATGAATTTAAATTACATAAAGGTATTTTTTTTTAGTTTTTTGCAGGTATTGGTGAGCAACAGTGAAAAAATATAAAGATGCCTATAAAGTCAAGAAAAACAAAAGAAAAGAAACAACAACTATATTTGAAGACGACTGATAAAAAAAAATAGGAGGCGAAGCACGTGTTGGAAAACAGAAAAAGTCTTCTGGTAAGCAAACTAAAGATTTTTTTAAAAATATCTTAAAAAAAAAAAATGATCGGAAGATACATTCAAACAGTGTTTCAAGTACAAAACAACAACAGAGTCGACAGCAAAAACAAAATGCTAATATAGACTCAGAAGTTAAGAAGAGTGACTTAACACGGAAAAAAGATTTTAAAAACATTCGTCGAAAAATGTTTCAGAGAAGAGTGATGTTAAATTTGCTGAAGGATATGAAAAAATATAAGAAAAAAACAAATTTTTATAAGAAAAAGAAATTAATTGAAAATATTGTTACCAAGGCATTAGAAATAAAAAAAAACTATTCATTTTAATTTTGAAAAGGATGCGTAGATTAGATAAATTAGTCAATGCAATGAAGTCACAAAGCAAAAGGAAAAGAGAAGTAAAAAAAAAAACTTTTGTAAAGTGTTCTTAGGAGAATGGAAGCATAGTTCAAGTACTGAACCATTTTTTTAATGAAGAGAGTTATCTTCAAAGTAATAGTTTGTTGCATGCAGTTGACACCAATGGTAGAGCATATGAAGTTAAGGATGGGTGTGTAATGGAAAAGGAGAAAATGGTTCCAAGAAATGAGGAACAAGTGATGGCTGATGAGGTTATGGAAAGACGTCCTAAAGCCCCAGTGTACACTTGGAATTGTAGTAGTATTTGTACAGTGCGTCAGGAATCTATTGATAAATTACGTGACTTTCTAAGAGAATATAGTAAAAAGAGTGTTAAACAGAAGATTAAGGTGCTTCAAAGACTAGATCCATGCAGAGTGAGAGAGAATACTGGTTTGCAAGGACATTCTCTGGCTTGTCTATCTCGGAAAGTGTGTCAAAGTGTTTTTCACCATTTTAGGATGCTGGCAGTTCATCATACTGAAATGAGAAAGTTTGTGAGAACATTGTATTTTGCTAAAAGTCCAGCACTAAAGTTAAATGAGTTGAATAATGCTCTGTTCTGTGGATCTGTATCAGATGTAGTGAAGGTTACTGATGAAATTCAGTTTTGTTACTTTGGTCTAGAACAAGAAAGTGCAGAAAATGATACAGTTATTGATGAAAATGTGGAAGAGAATGTAGAACTCACTGTTAGTAAAAATTTTGATGATGAAATGACAAAATTTGCTATCATCTCTAATGAAAGACCAAATATTACATGTATATGTTGCCGGAGAAGCCATTACAAAAATCAAACAAGGAATGTTGATCTGTATAAAAAAAGTGAAAATGAAGATAATTATAAGTGGAAAGATTTTGCAACATATATATTTCTGGAAAATTGTTTTGATTTGGGTGAAGATCAGCGTATTTGTAAATACTGTTATAACAAGTTAGAAGAAAATAGAATGCCAGCTAGAGCTGTACATAATAATTTAGAATTGGTTGATATTCCTCCAGAACTTTCTGATTTAAATACGTATGAGTTCAATGTGTCCATCCGTTTCAGACCATAGTGCGTATGGAGCCAAAAACTGGTAAATTACCTCCTTCGGATTTACGGAGAGGTTTAAAAGGAAGAGTTGTCTATTTGCCATTAGATTTGAAAATAAATATGGAAACAATAGATGCAGATACTTTGGAAACTGAACCATTAGTTATTCTGGTTAATGGTGTACCTACAAAGAATAAGAAAATTTGGCAGGAGCTGGTGGATGTACGAAAAGTACAAAGAGCAAATTTGTATTTGAAAAAAAATAATAAATGGTATGAAGCCATTTATATGGATGAAGAAGAAATACTAGAAGACACAGGAATACCAACTGGGCAACTTGAAAAAGTGGATAAGTCAAAAGAAGAAGAAATTTATGAACATTTCAGCATACATCCTCTACATTCTAAAGAAGTTATGGGAAACGCTATGGATCTGTTTCAGATGAAGAAAGCACAAGGAACTCCCGTGAGTGTATGGGAAGAGAGCTTGGAAGCTCGTTGTTTTTCCCAGCTGTTTCCTACAGGAGAAGGAGGACGATATGATGAACGTCGAGTACAGATTCCTGCTTCTGAGTATCGGAATACAAGACTATATGCTGAAGATCCGAGATTTCGTCAAAGTATTCCTTATTTGTTCCATCTTTTATTTGAAAGTGACTTGTCAGCACTATCTTATGCAGTAAATCACATTTTGAAAACTGGAGTACATCTATGTAATGTGACTTCAAAGGATTTTATGAACAAAGTGCAACAGCGAGATGATCATTTGGAATCTCAATTGATCAATTTGATGGCTTGTCAGCGTGGGACGAATGAATATTGGTACCGACGCCATGGAGAACTGAAATGTATGTTACGGAATTTAGGAACTCCTACATGGTTCCTTACCCTAAGCTGTGCTGAGTACGCTTGGGATGATCTTCTGGATTTTCTTCGAGAGGCAAATTCAAATATTGAAAACATCCAATACAAGACAGCAGGAGAATTGTGCTCATTGGATCCGGTTAATGTTTGCAGATATTTCAATCATAGATTTGAGGCTATGATGTCCTTCATCTGCAATAAAAAAAATGCACCTCTTGGAGAAGTTGTGGATTTCTTTTGGAGAAAAGAGTACCAAGCCAGAGGTGCTCCTCATATTCATATGCTGTTGTGGATCAAGGATGCTCCAAAATTTGGAACAGATTCTGATGATGCAGTTTTAAGTTTCAGAAGGATATGCAACATGTGCTATACCTAAAAGCACAGAAGAGAAAAATTTAAAAGAGCAAGTTTTATGATTCCAAAGTCATCGGTGTGGAAAATACTGTCGACGGAAGTACAAGAGTAAAGATAAATTCTACACAAAATGTCGATTTGGATTTCCACGACCTTTTCTTTCAAAAGGAAGAGTAAACAGTTTTATGTCAGCTGTGCGACATACCATTACAAGAAAATCTCCGAAAAATACCTACAACCTAAGAAGAAAAGAAGAGTCAAAATATATAAATGACTACAACCCAGTCATTTTATCCACGTGGAATGCTAACATGGATATACAGTATGTGGCTGACAATTCTATTGCTGTTGCTCGCTATGTCACATCTTACATCACTAAATCTGAGAAAACGGAATTGAAGGAAATGTGGAAAGAGATTTCTCACGAGAAGACTGTCAGTAAGAAGCTATACAGTTTCAGTTTAAAGATGTTATCGCATCGAGAAATTGGATCCTACGAATGCTCAGATAGGTTATCATCTGCAAGTCTGTACTCGAAATCCAGAAGAATAATTTGGGCAAGTTTAGGCCTTGCAGGAATGCGAAATCGGGTTCTGAAATCTATTCGAGAAATTGAATATTTAGCAGAGTTCGAACCAGAAAGTACAGACATTTTAAGAACAAACATGTTGGACACATATTACCCACAAAGAAGTCATCACCTTGAGAACATGTGTCTCTATGAAGTGCTGCAGAACTTTATTTTTAAACGGAATGTCACAGAAGATATCAACAATGGAAAATATAAAGTCATTGGTGAGGAAGGATGTTTGGTGAAGCAAACAAAAGGAAGTTTGATAAATCACCGGAAGCTGAGTTGCGACACTCCTGACAAAAAGGAATTTTACTACTTGGCACTTTTGCAGCTGTTTAAACCATGGCGTACAGAGGAGGAACTACTTGGAGAATTTCAGAGCTATGAAGATTCCTTCAATGCTAACAAAGACAACGTTGAATGCAGTACTTTCACAACTTATGTTCAAATGTTAAATGAAGAAATTGAACAAGAAGCAACAATTGCAGCTGAAGTAGCTAGAGACAGTTCTAAAGACAGTCAAAGTTCTGGGACATTCAGTCAAGATCCTTTAGGACAACCGATCATCGAAAATGAAGCAGCAATATCCATGAACGAAGTGGAAACAACTATGAATCAAGCTCAGGAAGATTTTGTTGGAGGAGCAACTGAATGAAGAACAAAAACAAATTTATGAAGAAGTCAGACAAAAAATTGATCACGGATTACTACATGAAAATAAAGAGTGCTCATGCACATCTTTTGAACCAATGAGAATGTATGTAAGTGGACAAGCAGGAACTGGAAAAAGTTTCTTAATTAATGTAATTAGAAGCTAGCTACAGAAGAAAATGGATTCCATTTTGTCTTGTGTTGTTACTGCTCCAACTGGGTTAGCAGCGTATAACATCAAAGGAGTTACCTTACATCGTTTGCTAATGTTACCAGTAGAGCATGATAACAAAATACAGTACCACAAACTAGCAGGAGAAGCATGCTTGGAAGTTTCAAAAGTATTGAAGAAAATGAAAGTACTCATTATTGATGAGGTAAGCATGGTATCAAACTTAATGCTTGCCTTTGTGCATTTAAGAATGCAGCAAATTCTGAAGACAGACTTTGACGTCCTATTTGGAGCAAAACATGTCATAGTTTTTGGAGATCTTTTGCAACTTACTCCAGTTAAAGGACAACCGGTATTCCATACACTTACACATGAAGACACAAAAAAGTCATTAGGAAGTATAGGCAATGTAAATATTGGGACATATTTTGAGTATAAGGAACTCATTACCAATATGAGGCAAGCCAATGATGAGGACTATGCAAGTATTCTGAAAGATATAAGAATTGGACTACTGACAGAACATGGCAGAAAGGCATTACAGAGTCGATTGCTGAGTAATTTGTTTCCAACAGAACAAATAGTTCCAGAGAAAATATACAAGAACATTGCAGAAAAAAATACTGTAATCTGCTTAATGCCAACACTCCATGAATGTTCTGTATTCAATCAAGAACTTTTGAAATTGGAAAATGAAGAGATTATAAAACTGGAAGCTGTGGATAAAATAGAACATGAACGAATAACTGTTATATTGACAGGCAAATTGGGTACTAAATTGGATTCTCTGGAGAAAAACATTTCTAAAACAGCAGGTTTGGAAAAGAATCTTTATGTGTGTATGAACTGTAGAGTAATTTTAAGACGGAATTTGGATGTAGAGAAAGGTTTAGTGAATGGAGCTATGGGAAGAGTTGTGGGTTTTATTAATTACCAGAAAAAAGTTGGAATTGAATGTTTAAAAATAAAATTTGATCAGATACAAGAGGTTAAAGACATTTGTCGTTGTTCAGTTCGTTTCTTGCTTGTGAAAGACTTATATGTGCGTAGGAAGCAGTTTCCGTTTTCTCTAGCATATGCTGTAACTATTCACAAGTTTAAAGGATTAACTGTTTATAGTGCTTTTGTAAACATTGGATCTAGTGTGTTTAAAGAAGGTATGGCATATGTTGCTTTATCATGCGTGAAAAAATTATCTGGTTTATTCATGATAGACTTTGATGACTCAAAAGTAAGTGCTGATGCAAACTGTGTAAAGGAGTATAATAGATTAAGAAGAAGCTATGCTCCTCATTTAGGTCAGTATCCTGTGTTTGAAAAACGTGTTGTTTGTCGGAAAAGGAGATTTGAGGATATCTGTAATGAGGGTGTACAGAAGAGAAAACAAAAAGATAGTGATGTGACTGCAAGCAAAAAGGACAATGCTGAAGAGGTTGTTGGTTGTCATTTTGAAAATAGCTCTGGTGTCAACTGCTACGCAAATGTAGTGCTGAATGTTGTATTTTATCTTGAAAGTTTGCAAGAGCAGATAATACTAAATCAAGAAAAAAGATTCTGTTCTTTGCTGAGTCTCCTCTATGAGAATCTGAGTAATGATAAAACTAAAATAGAAAGTGCTTCTGATGTTAGAAATCTTTTAGATGTATGTTCTGGACGTACACAGTTTACACAAAATGTCCAGCAAGATGCACAGGAATTCTTGATGTATATCCTGATGGTACTGGAAGATGAACGGGTAGAAGTAGAAAATGTATTTGGTGTCTCTTATAAATGGGAACATTGTTGTGATAACTGTAGGAACACAAGCAGTAGTAATGTTGATTCTGAAAGGTTCATATATTTACCATTACCATAGAGTAAAACAGTGACTTTTAGTAAATTAGTTAAAGATGCTAATCACAACATGGAATGTTCTCAATGTAAATCAGACATGTTATCAACGTTATTTTTAAAGAAATATGGACAGTATGTAATTTTAATGATGCAACGTTGTAGAGCTGATGGAACAAAACTGGACACTTTAATAAAGAAGTTTACAGGACAACAATTATCAATATCTGGAAAAACTTTTGTTGCAGTTGTAATAATTTTTCATGATGGACCTTCTATAACTTCTGGTCATTACACAGTTTATCTTAAATGTGAAAAAGGATGGACACTGTGTAATGATTCTCAATTGATTTTCAAGCAACGTTTGCCTTATGATTTACCCAATTGTTACCTAATTTTTCTGAAACCCAAATTTTAAATACTAACATCATCATTGGAAGAAAGCATTATTAAAATTTCAAAGGATTAAAATTGGATATTTCTCTCAAAAGGGATTTTAAACTTATCATTTGGCCGTAAGGAAAGGTAAAACCAACAATTGTTGACTTCTTTGACAGATATTATTTTGGAAAATTTTCTTTTGCAACAAGGTTTACAGACGTTATTTTTTAGAAATTGTTATTCTTCTTAAAAGGTATTTTTAACATTTATATTAAGGTATGTTTTAGTGAGGATACATTTGGGGCTTTTTTAAACAATCTTTCAGATTGTTTTTTTTTTGCCCACTGTTAAATGATGAATACAATTGATTTCACTATTTTCAGTGAAAATCAAAACATTCTGAAAACAGCAAAAAAAGGGCAAAAAATTGCTTTGCTAAATATGAAAAAACATGTACTGTTTAATAAAGTGTATTGTTGAATATTAATACTTTTTTTCTTTTTTACAGAACTAGAAAGAAAATTTAGAAGATGTTATTCAGTTATCTTTGCAATTAAATAAAAACATTTAATTCTAAATTATTTATTTTGATGGTCAGGTAAGTTTAACATATCTGTATATGTCACTGGTTTCGTTTCATGCTTCCTTTTCTTGACCTGTCCTTACTCTACTTTTCTCATTTCTCTTCTCACTCTCTCTTCCTGCTTTACTACTCTTTTGTAACTTCCTCACTCCTTCTATACTACTCCCCTACCTTTACTACCTCCATCACTAATTTATCATCCATGTTTCTTTTTCTGTATCCACATGTCTTAGTCTTTTTAACTGCCTTACTCCTTCTCAGTTGTTTGCTCTCTGTGTCTGTATCTGTCACTCTTGATTTGTCTGTTTCACCCTTAATTTCCTTAACATCTCTGGGGCACATTTACAAGCCACCTGCGCCACCACTACGTCAATTTTCTTGATGTACTAGTGGCGCAGGGTGCTCCTCCATATTTACAAGGAGAGGATAAGCCTCTCTGTGTGTCTTTTCCTCTCCTTGTAAATACAGCCAATTCAAATGCAACACTAAAATGAGCTATTATGTTTTTTGGGTACCTATACATAAATACTGATGCAGAGTTTAAAGTTTAATAGGAAAACTGTCTTACGTTCATCTGTGAAATGTACACCATCTCTTTTTTAATTACTTTGCCACTCCCCTCTCTTTCTCAAGGAGTTCCTGATGGTTTAGTAAAGGTGAAAAAAATGTTTTTTTTTTTTTTAAACCCATTGGGTGCGCGCACTCTAAAAAATAAAAAAGAAATAGATTGTAAAAAACAAGTTGTGGTGTTTTGATTTTAGGTGGCTCTAAAAAGAGCCCTTGAGTTAATGTAGGGACAGAGGAAGAGAAAAACGAAAAAAAAAAAAAAAGAAATTATGGCCTCTCGCAAGGATGCTCCCCAAATTTTCTTTGAATGAGATCAATACTGCTCTCACCCAAAGTAATATGACGACCACAATCCATGCAGTGAGTACTCATCCTCAAAAAACAAGGACGAATATCCAGAGGTGTGGTAGAAGGTGAAGGCACCACTGCAGAAGAAGTGCTTGCCTGAGCTGCCGAAGATGTGCTCGGCTGAGCTGCTGCAGATGTCGTCGGTTGAGCAGGTGGAGGGTTTGCTCCAGAAGCTCGACGAAAAGTCACTGGATGCATTTTCTCAACGTGTCTTGTCATAGTATGAATACTTCTTGTTAGGATTCCCACGTGACAAGACGCACTGACACAGTTTGCAGGTGACCTTTGGTGCATTCACCTTCTTTTGTCCCTCAGGAAAAGTGAAAAACTGCCATATAAAGGAGCTTTTCTGCTTCCTCTGCCTCTGTCTCTCAAGAGTGTCCTGCTCACTCTCAGAAGGAGGCTGCTGCTCTGCCATTGTATCTCAACACACAGATTAGCTCCTTCTCCTAGGGAATCAGAACTAACAATGAGGGGGGTGGGTGTGATTTTGGAAGAATCTGGAACTGAAAGTACTTTGAACCAATGAAAAGTGATGTTTCTGGATCACATGACTTGCCATGAGGGGATTGGGTGTGGTGTTGAAACAATCTGAAACTGAAAGTAATGAAAACCAATTAGAAGTGTTGTTTTATTCATCACATATCCCGACATGCGCGCACCGAGCAAGCTCCCTGCGTGCACGGTACAATTACGCATGCGCGAACGCGTATGCGCTTACGTACTATGCGTGTACGTAACGCGCATACGCAGCACGTGCGTATGTGTAAACATCAGCGCGCGTACTCTACGCGTATACGGAAGTATACCGCGTGGAGTACGTACGACGTACGTAAGCGTGCGTATGTACGCATGCGTACTGGGTGCGCGCTCCGAGCACGCAGTAATACGTATGTATGCGTACGTAAATAACGTACGCCGGAATTCATGAAAAATTTACGCAAACGTACTAGGTGCGCGCTCTGAGCGCGCACCCCAAGAATTTATATATAAAAAAAAAAAAAAAGTGGACATAGCTTAATAGAAGATATTAACTATGCTGTTCAACTTTAAATTAAAAAAAACTTTAAAAAAAAAGCCACACCAAATTAAAGGATACAGATAATATATAAATGTATACATAGGGAAGTTTTTTAAAAATAAATATTTCAAAAATATAAAAAAAAATAAAAAAATTAGCATTTAAAAAACCATTGAAATTCACTGAAAAAACCATAGGTTTCACACACGTTATAGTTAGGAATTAGCATTTAAAAAACCTTGCAAATTCACTGAAAAAACCAGAGGTTTCACACACGTTATAGTTAGCTGGACATTTTACTCGCAAAAAACCAATGAAATTCCCCCGTTATAGTTAGTTCAGCTAACTATAACTCGCGCGCCCGCAATCCACTGCTGATGACGTCACATATTACATCACTCATGACATGGTCAGTGACATCACTGATGACATCACTGATGACATCTCAAATGACATCACTGATGACATCACTGATGACATCATCCGTGTGATAGAGTAGCACATCTTCTCACAAAATAATATAACCTTTGAAACACCGACAAAAAATGTAAGAGTTCCATTCTCAAAACCATACATACTGCAATACCAATAACTACATACCCAATTATTAACTCTTAGGTCAACATACACCTCCACACACTCACCTGCACAGTCACTCATACTTACAGTCACTTCATACAAAAGTGTCATATGAATTTATACACACACATAAATAGACACTCACACACTACAAATCATCCATAGAGATGCTCTCACACTTACTCAATCATGCAAATAATCACACTCCCATTTACTCACCTAGGCAGTGAAACACACTCAAGTTCACTTACTCATAAAAATAGTATCACATTCTTACGCTCTTATACAATCATTTATGCAAGCACACACTCATCCATACAGCCACTCTCACAATCACACACTCTCACATATACCAACTTATATACTCTTACACGCATATATACTGCCTTTCACATATGTAGTTAGTCACACATGTACCATTGAGATATACATGCAATCCCTAACACACCCATACATACACTCACCCAACCATACAGTTCAACACAGATGCACTCTTAAAACCATGCACCCATAGAATCACCCACTCACACATCTATATCCAGAGTCACACACACCCTACCCACACAAACACTTATGAACCCATACAGATACTCACACAAGCAATCAATAACTCATATAGACACTCATATAGCTGTTCTCAAAACCATGCAGCCAGTTATACACCAACATACAGACACATACACACATTTACACAGTTTAGTCACTAGTCTGCAGTAAGATACATTTAATGACTAACTTAAAGAATCATGTTATGCACCACAGAAAATCATCCATTTACACACTTGTACACCTGCTCATTCTTAAACAGGCCTTTCCCTATATATATTAAACATATTCAAATTTTTCTAAAACACATACTCACTAGAAGATGTCATCAGTGATGTCATCAGTGATGTCATTTGAGATGTCATCAGTGATGTCATCAGTGATGTCACTGACCATGTCATGAGTGATGTAATATGTGACGTCATCAGCAGTGGATTGCGGGCGCGCGAGTTATAGTTAGCTGAACTAACTATAACGGGGGAATTTCATTCGTTTTTTGCGAGTAAAATGTCCAGCTAACTATAACGTGTGTGAAACCTCTGGTTTTTTCAGTGAATATATATATATATATACTGAAAAAAACAAAGGTTTCAGGGGCGTTATAGTTAGGAATTGGCATTTAAAAAACCTTAGAAATTCACTGAAAAAACCATAGGTTTCAGGGGCGTTATAGTTAGCTGGACATTTCCCTCGTACAAAACCCTATAAATTCCCCTGTTATACTTAGTTCAGCTAACTATAACTCGCGCCCCCGCAATGCACTGCTGATGACGTCACATATTACATCTCTCATGACATGGTCAGTGACATCACTGATGACATCCCTGATGACATCTCAAATGACATCACTGATGACATCACTGATGACATCATCCATGTGATAAATTACTGCATCTTCTCACACCCTAATTTAACCGTTGATACACGAACTCAAAATTTCAGACGTCCATTCTCAAAACCATAGATACTCCAATACCAATAACTACATACCCACTTATTAACTCTTAGGTCTACATACACCTCCACTCATTCACATGTACAGTCACTCATACTTACAGTCACTCCGTACAAGACTATCATATCCATTTATACACCTACATAGACATTCACACACCACCAATCATCCATTGAGGTACTGTCACACCTAGTCAGTCATGCAAATAATTAATCACACTCCTATTTACTCACCTATGCAGTTATACACACTCAAGTTCACTTACTCATAAAAATAGTACCACATTCTTACGGTCTTATACAATCATTGATACAAGCACACACTCATCCATACAGCCACTCTCCCAATCACACACTCTCACATATACCCACTTATACACTCTTACACGCATATATACTGCCTTTCACATATGTAGTTAGTCACAAATGTACCACTGAGATATACATTCAATCCCTAACACACCCATACATACACTCACCCAACCATACAGTCCATCACAGTTGCACTCTTAAAACCATGCACCCATAGAATCACCCACTCACACATCTATGCAAAGAGTCACACACACCCCACCCACACATACACTCAGGCACCCATACAGATACTCAGACAACCAATCAATAACCCATAGAGACACTCATATTGCTATTCACAAAACCATGCAGCCGCTTATACCCCAACAGACAGACAGATACAGACATTCACACAGTTTAGTCACCAGTCTGCAGTAAGATACATTTAATGACTCACTTATAGAGTCAGTTACGCACCTAGAAAATCACCCATTCACACACTTGTACACCCACTTATTCTTCAACAGGCCTTTCCCTATATATATTAAACATATTAAAACTGTTCAGAAACACATACTCAATGGATGACATCATCAGTGATGTCATCAGTGATGTCATTTGAGATGTCATCAGTGATGTCATCAGTGATGTCACTGACCATGTCATGAGTGATGTAATATGTGACGTCATCAGCAGTGCATTGCGGGGGCGCGAGTTATAGTTAGCTGAACTAACAATAACAGGGGAATTTCTAGGGTTTTGTACGAGTGAAATGTCCAGCTAACTATAACGCCCCTGAAACCTATGGTTTTTTCAGTTAATTTCTAAGGTTTTTTAAATGCCAATTCCTAACTATAACGCCCCTGAAATCTTTGTTTTTTTCAGTGAATTTCAAAGGTTTTTTAAATGCCTATTCCTAACTATAACGCCCCTGAAATCTTTGTTTTTTTCAGTGAATTTCAAAGGTTTTTTAAATGCCAATTCCTAACTATAACGTGCATGAAACCTATGATTTTTTTAGTGAATTTCAAAGGTTTTTTAAATGCTAATTCCTATCTATAACTTATCTCTGAAGATATCATGAAAAGCATTCTTTTTTAAAAGTAGGGTGCACATTAGTTTTGTGGAAAAGCATCTTTGTGATTGGTTAAGAAAAAGCAGTTTCAACGTGGAGTACATATCATAGGATAAAATTTGCTCAGCTCAACCACACCTGCTACTTGCATTTGGAAGGCACTGTTCGAACTTAAAACAATCGTCAAATTTTAACCTGCACGTGTCATTAAATGTTCAAAAAAATGTTACAAAAAATATCGTAAAGTTTGAAAAAATTGATGAACTTTTAACCTGCACGTGTTGTAGAATATTCTAGAAAGTGCGTTGATAGAATACGTTGCACTTCTGACTTCTATGTGTTGTTGAATATTAAAATAACCGGTTCATATGGAAAATTAAAAAGAAACCAATAGAGAAGTTTTGAAACCTAAAAGAATCAAGGAACTATTCTAATTTATTCTTTACATGTATTTATGTGTGCAGCAACAAAATTATAGACACAACAGCACCAGGAAGAGGAAGAATCAGGGAGTGGGGGAGATGGGCAGAATGGCACACATGCACAATTAAGTACAGCACAAGTATAGACAAACAATGGCCAAAATGAAACCAACAAGGAGCACAAGTCACACAACCCGCCAACATCACACCACTGAATGAGCATAGAAGTGAGAACCACGCTGCATTCATACAGGATGTGTACAAAGGCCAGTCGTTGGTGTTGTGGGATGTCTGCGACCGTGGTCATCATGGATGAGATGCCCAGCATGTGGCACATGGTCGAGTTCACTGTGTGTTATGTTGCCAAACGGCTGCCCTTCCCTCCCACGAGCCCCCACACTTTTGTACAGTGAGCTGTTGTATCTCGTGCACTCGTACGGCACGCCATTGTAATGCCTATTTGCGCATGTCCTGCTACATTCCAACAACAACATCACAGTGCCGTTTGGAGGTGGTACATGCCACTTTACAACATCGACTGCTGCGGCTCTTGTAACAGGCCACACCAGAACACAGAGACACACTTACCGCACTTCCTGTACACGGACATGTCCGAGACACCCCGTTCCCCTTGCCGGATAGGCACACCCCTTCACTGACCTGTGAACCCCAGACCAGCACACACCAGTTGTGCATGCAGGAGGATGCATACGTAGCTACACATCCAGGCTCACTGCCAACGCTGAGGTGACAGCACACTGTGATGTTGCAGGGCTCAGGGGTATTGGCAGTCTTGGAGTTGTTGAGATGAGTCTTCTGGCCCTCATGGGTATCCCTGTACCATGCTCATTGACTTTATTTCACCTGTGGGTGTTCTGGTGTGGCTCTTGGCTGTGTTCCCTTTCATGGTGCAGGTAGTTGTCCTGCTTAACACCAGCAGAAAGCAGGTGTAAAATCCCTGGTGCTAACGTGTCTTATCGCCGGAATTTGTTTCGCATTGCAATTAGTGTGAAAGTTGTGATGTGATTTTTTTCGTATGCAGAACAATATACGAAATGAGCAGTGTATCTCGTCAAGATCCAGCACCTGACGCACTATTCCCAATCAATATAAATATAATGAGATTTCTTAATAGATTTTGTGTGTACACTGTAAGTGCAGCCAATACCTCAGTGCAATACAGTACAGGATTTTAGTATTTAGAATAAATCGCAAAGGTGCACCTCATGTCTTTTTGCACGGGAACGGCTACTCTCCATTTCATTATCAGCACTTTAACAGAAGTAAAGTTGAGATAAATCTAACACACTATTCAGAAGTTGGTGCAAACTACAGATATCACTAGTATTCCAGCGATAAGTGCCCCAATATTTAACACCATGGTGGACTCCATCAAATAAAAGTAGTAAGAACAAGAAAGAGTCACACAGCAGTTAAGACAACAACCAAAAACATTATTAATTTTTTTTTCAAACTTTATTTTTTATAATAATAAATATATAAACGATAAACTATTTTCAAACTTTATATTTTTATTAACATAAATATAAACAATAAACTAATAAACAAAATGTAACAACAATAATACAAAACAACAAAGCAGAACACTCCTGTGGGAACCACGTATGTCGACGACAGACCTGGAAAATCAAAAAGATTGTTAAAAAAAAAACAACATGGTATTCTTAACAACATACCACAAGAAACAAATCACAGATATGTAAAATGTATACAGCTAACAAAATTTTATAAGTTTAACTTACAAAAACTGTAAATGTTGCCGCTTTACAATATTTACCGAATCTGAGGACATTTTTTTGCAGAAGGCACCACGCCCACAACGTTTTTCATCAGTGGTGAAGAAATTTTTATTTTTTTTCAAGGGGCAAACAAAGACCAATGCCACCTTCTTCATTTGCAGGATTTGCCAAAGAGTTCTGTTACGAGGGGATCCTAACAAAAAATACTCGTGCGGCACAGCAAGTATGATGAAACACCTAAGGACCCTTCATCCAAACAATCTTGCACGAGAAGAGTGCAAACAGATGAGAAACACTCCTGTTCTGTATCTGTAAAAAAGAATCACAAATAAATGTATGTTAATAACTTTCAAATTTATACTATTCCATTACTGTACAAACACATTTTATATAAAAACTGCCTAAGAAACTATAGCCCTGAACCACAAGTGTGACGATCGTTAAAACACTACATGCATAGTGCATACTACTTTGAAGCAGTTCATGCCCTAAAGCCTACCTCACTAAAAGACTACATGCTAACTGACTAAATGATTACAGTACTATAAGGAGACACACTGGGTGAGTGACAGGGTGTTTGCTAGAAGAGTATGAATACTAACTAGAGAATTGAAGGTGTGAAAGACAACTGTGTAGGTGATTAGAGGACTGCATCAATACTGCATAGGCATTTAAAGCAGTCCATGTGCTAAGGCCTGGCTCACTGCATGACTACTTTGGTACTGACTGAATGATTAGAGTACAGCAAGGAGAGTGCCTAGGCGAATTTATAAGTGCTAGGATTTTCGCACAGGGAATGGATTAGTACTTGGTACTGAATGAGTCACTAGAGGAGTGCAAAGGCAGTCACAAGTGCTGGACTGTATGGATACTGACTAGGAAATTGAAAGTGTGAAAGACAAGTGTCTAGGTGGTTAGAAGACTGCATGCATAGTGCATAGGGGTTTGAAGCAGTCCACGTGCTAAGGCCTGGCTCAGTGTATGAATACTTAGGCACTGACTGAATGATTAGAGTACTGCAAAGATAGTATCTTGGTGAATTTATAAGTGTTTGGGTTTTAGCACAGTGAATGGATTAGTACATGCTGAATGGGTCACTAGAGGACTGCAAAGGGAGTGACAGGGTATTTCCTGGAAGTGTATGGATACTGACTAGGGAATTGACGGTGAGAAAGACAATTGTGTAGGTGGTTAAAGGACTGCATGCATAGTGGATAAGGGTTTGAAGCAGTCCATATACTAAGGCCTGGGTCACTGGATGAGTACTTGGGTACTGACTGAATGATTAGAGTACTGCAAGGAGAGTGCCTGGGTGAATTTATTAGGGTTTGGCGCAGTGAATGGATTAGTACATAATGCTGAATGGCTCACTAGAAGAGTGCAAATGGAGTGACAGGGTGTTTGCTGGAAGTGAACGGATACTGACTGGGGAATTGAAGGTGTGAAAGACAAGTGTGTAGGTGCTTAGAGGACTGCATGCATAGTGGATAGGGGTTTGAAGAAGTCCATATGCTAAGACCTGGCTCTGTGCATGAATACTTAGGCAGTGACTGAATCATTAGAGTAATGGAAAGAGACTGTCTTGGTGAATTTATAAGTGTTTGGGTTTTGGCACAGTGAATGGATTAGTACATGCTGTTGAATGGGTCTCTAGAGGACTGCAAAGGAAGTGACAGGATATTTCCTGGAAGTGTATGGATACTGACTAGGGAATTGAAGGTGTAAAAGACAAGTGTATAGTAAGTTAGAACACTACATGCATACTGCATAGACATTTGAAGCAGTCTATTTGGTACTTAGAAACTGACTAAATAATCAGACTACTTCTAGGACAGTGCTTAGATAAAACTTTTACATTGTTAGTTCTGCTACAGTGAACAGAATAGTACATGGTACTGCACCTTAGTGTCAAACCCTGACTCATTTTATCAATGCATAAGCAAAGACTAGCTTCTAATGCTACTAAAACTTGACAACATGAGAGGTTTTAAATTAGTTATCTGTCAGCAAATACACAATGTTACCAAATGCCTCTCTCACAGTGGTTCTCAAATGCACACAGACTCACAGTGTGATTCTAGACAAGCACCACTATCCCTAGGAGTTTACCAAAACTCATTCACTACAGTGGAAGTGGTAAGTGAACTGCACACAATTTTCATATTTCAGGACTGCACTTTGCACTTTTATGTCAAAGCCTGACTCATATAATCAAAGCATAAGCAAAGACTGGCTTCTAATGCTACTAAAACTTCACAACATGACCGGTTTTAAAACAGGTATATGTCAGCAAATACACGATGTTACCAAATGCTTCTCTCACAATCTTTACCCAAATGCACACAGACTCACAGTGTGATTTTAGACAAGCAACACTATCCTAGGAGTTTACCAAAACTCATTCACTACTCTGGAAGAGTTAATGGTAGTGCACACAATCTACATATTTAAGTACATTGACTGACCTGTGAGCGCGAGCTCTGTCCTGCGAGGTCCTTCCTGTTGGGCTGTTTGTTCTGCTGCTGCACCTCGCGGAACCCGCTCCGCGGGTCCCGCTTCGCCCGTGTGCCTGGGCGCATCGTTGCTGATTCCTGACAGGGGAGCTGCCTGAATCTCGGGGAGCAGGGCTGCGAGCGCCAGGTGAGGATCAGGGACTCCATTGCCCAGGAGTCCCTGTGCTGCCATCATTTACTGCACCTGGACGCTCTCCCTGCTGGCCACGCCCCCTAAGCACAGCTGAAAAGAGCCTGCTTGTCCCTAGCTCTTTGGGAGACATTGACTGACCTGTGAGCGCGAGCTCTGTCCTGCGAGGTCCTTCCTGTTGGGCTGTTTGTTCTGCTGCTGCACCTCGCGGAACCCGCTCCGTGGGTCCCGCTTCGCCCGTGTGCCTGGGCGCATCGTTGCTGATTCCTGACAGGGGAGCTGCCTGAATCTCGGGGAGCAGGGCTGCGAGCGCCAGGTGAGGATCAGGGACTCCATTGCCCAGGAGTCCCTGTGCTGCCATCATTTACTGCACCTGGACGCTCTCCCTGCTGGCCACGCCCCCTAAGCACAGCTGAAAAGAGCCTGCTTGTCCCTAGCTCTTTGGGAGACATTGACTGACCTGTGAGCGCGAGCTCTGTCCTGCGAGGTCCTTCCTGTTGGGCTGTTTGTTCTGCTGCTGCACCTCGCGGAACCCGCTCCGCGGGTCCCGCTTCGCCCGTGTGCCTGGGCGCATCGTTGCTGATTCCTGACAGGGGAGCTGCCTGAATCTCGGGGAGCAGGGCTGCGAGCGCCAGGTGAGGATCAGGGACTCCATTGCCCAGGAGTCCCTGTGCTGCCATCATTTACTGCACCTGGACGCTCTCCCTGCTGGCCACGCCCCCTAAGCACAGCTGAAAAGAGCCTGCTTGTCCCTAGCTCTTTGGGAGACATTGACTGACCTGTGAGCGCGAGCTCTGTCCTGCGAGGTCCTTCCTGTTGGGCTGTTTGTTCTGCTGCTGCACCTCGCGGAACCCGCTCCGCGGGTCCCGCTTCGCCCGTGTGCCTGGGCGCATCGTTGCTGATTCCTGACAGGGGAGCTGCCTGAATCTCGGGGAGCAGGGCTGCGAGCGCCAGGTGAGGATCAGGGACTCCATTGCCCAGGAGTCCCTGTGCTGCCATCATTTACTGCACCTGGACGCTCTCCCTGCTGGCCACGCCCCCTAAGCACCCTCCCCCTATATCAGGTGCAGCTTCTTCCGCGGCGCGGGAGCGCGCGGGAGGGCGCCGGAAGAAGCCCGGGACAAGGGCGGGACCGTCTGTGGCCGTCCGGGGCCGAAGGTGGCCGGGCTGGGCCTACCCTCTTGGATTGTGCTTCCGACCCCTGGTCTCTTACACTCGGTGGAGCCGCCCGCCGAGTTTAATTTATTGTGAACATTATGCCGTCCCCTGCAAGGGAGAGCACCCCACTAAAACCGGGTGGAGCAAAGAATAGGACTCTAGAGAATTATTTCTCCCGGGCAGTGGGGGAGGGGGACAAAGAGTGTAACCTGTCCAGGTTAAGGGCAGAACGGAGACGCTCAATAGATAATATGAAAAACACGCCCCTCGGAGACCAACTTATTTTACCAAGGGAGGAGTTGTTCCGAATTGATGATGTCCCACTATTGCTGAGGGATTGCACTAACATGTCACCAGTTGAAGCCTTGAGTATAGCCCCAGAAATTAGTTCTAGCCCCCCAAGGGAGACCATTGATTTAGTGTCCCAACCCCCTCCAGCCTCGAAGATTAGGAAAACTAAATCTAAGCCAACTAACACACAAGTAGCCTTTGGACCTCCTCCAAATAAACGCAGGAGGAAATCGAGGGGAGTTCAAGGAAAGAGCAAACCCAAGGTTCCACACTCGGATTTTGGGAAGTTTTAAAAAAATCCCACATTAGTAGAGAAACCATTGGTCGATTTACACCCTAAACCCATTGCTCATGAGGATCCAGCTCCTACTATGATAAAAGACACAGGAGTTGGTATTGCTAATATTCCCTTGTCTGTTGTTCCGCTGGGAAACCTAGAATTTTTGCTAAGGTCCCTGTTATTACCGATCAGCGAGAGTATTAAAAAGATTGAGATCAGACTAACCATTTTAGAGGCCACATTGGGCAGTCTGAAAACTCCAGCTGGCAGACAGGGAAGGCAATCAGAGTCCACTCCCTCCACTGTAGCCCCTAAGCAGTCGGCAAATAGTGTCGCCAATCCAGTCCCTCCACAAGCTGTGAATGTGGCACCCTCGCAACAACCCACAAGGCCAAAGCCTGCAACAGCTAAGCCCCCTAACACCAATATGCCCAACCCTCCTTTAGGATCTGTACCCCCGGCACAGCCGGTAGACAAGAGCACCCCGACCCCTTTAATGAAGCTCACCCTGAGACCACGCAGACCCAATTTACCTCCAGAGACCAATGCTTTTACTGTCGTCATGGCAGGTGCCCCCCCACTTGAGGAAGGTGAAACGGAGGACTTTTGTGCCCTAAAAAGTAGGGTAATCAAGTGGTTAAATATAAATAGACCCCTCCCGACACATTTTAATAACGAAATTATAATGGTAAGAAGGGTACCATGGGTGGGAAGAACACAAAAATCCATTAAAGGGGACTGCATACTGGTGAGTTTTATGGACACCGGAACGGTGTCCCATATATGTCAAGGGAAAAACAGATCTAGGGAATCCACCATCCAAACCCTCCATGTGTCGTTCTTTTTTCCCATCATCCCAGTCCTATCTCAGCAACCCCAAACTCATGACAACTGGGAGAGGGTTGGCAGGAGGGGGAGTCACCAGGCCTTTAACCCTAGGCCGTTTTTTGGCCGACCTGAACAACCCTTTTTTTCCTATAACCGGTTCCATTGCCTAAATGGCCTTGAAGGGGTCGATTGACAGACAGACAATGCCCCCCAGGGTTGTATAGAAATTGGAGGTACGGTAGAAAGACTGGAGGAGCAAAGATCCAAGGCTCAGCAAATCCTGGTGGTTGGTGAGGGGGAACCAAACTGCGTTGTGCCAAAGGAAATAGTTGTAGACAAGACAGGAGGGGGACATGGGCAGGGAATGCAAAGATCAATGTGGGAAAGAAGACCAAGGGCCCAGGGGGGTGCTGAATGGAGTGGAGAGGGTGTGAGACTTATCTCATGGAATATAGCGGGTATAGCGGGCAAATTCAACAATAAGGAATGGGTGGATTTCATTAGAACATTTCACATTATATGTGTACAGGAGACATGGGCTGTGGAGAATAACTACCATCTGCAGGGGTACAAGTGTTTTTTTGTTCCCGCCCGAAAATCTAGCTCAGGGAGAGCAATGGGCGGTTTGTCCATCTATGTAGATTTAGACCTGCCAGGCACCTGGTCCTTTCCAGACTGGTTCTCATATGGGATACAGGCGGTTCGGTTCCAGGGAAAGGGGTTACGTTTCTCTGTTTTTAACATATATAGCACCGAGTTAGAAAATAGCCACACCCCGGTATTAACTGAACTCGACCAAAGGTTAGGAAAAGAAATCATATCCCAGAATAAGGGACCGTCTGGTGGACTGCTTGTGGTGGGGGATTTTAATTGTCACCTTTGTCCGGCACTGGTCAAAAAGAACACAGATTGGGCGCAATGCCCAATTGAGAAGGGACCGCATTTCTCTCACTCGCCTACTGGGTCGGCTCTTAGGTTGCTTCGGCTTAAGTACGACCTAGAGCACACCATTAATATGGTAGACCCACAGTCGGATGGTACACTCCCACCAACTTTTAAGGGCAGGGGCTGCTCGTCTATTATAGATTATATTCTGGTCTCGAGATCCCTGGTTAATAAAGTAGTCAGTGTAGGGATAGACTGGAACACTTTCAGCGACCATAACCCGCTTGTTTTAATGCTCGCATATAGGGCGGGTATTGGCTCCAATGCCCATCGTTCAATCGTGGAGAGGGTCACCGATCAAGGCAGGAGACTGAAATGGTCCAAAATAGATGGGGCAAAGTTCTATAAAAACCTGAGCGATAAGGGTCTGCTGGCCATAAATGAATGTTTGGATCTGGAAGTCCAGGGACCAAGGTTATTAGAAGCATTTAACCACATTGCCAACCTGATAGACGGATTACTAAGGTCCAGTGCGCCCACGCGTAATCTGGTCAATCCCCGGTGGTTTGATAAAGATTGTTCCAAGGCACTGAGGGAACTGAAATGCTCCCTTAAGTCAAAACCACGAGATCCACAAGTAATCAGGGCATGCAGAGAAAAATATAAAAAAGAGACCAAAAGGAGGAAACTCACCCTGCAGGCAGAAGCTTGGGCAGATCTGAGAGAGGCAGGGGAAAGAAGGGACCTAGCGGGGTTCTGGAGAATCATCAATAAACCGACCTTTCAAGAAAATGATTCTCCGGAGATAGGGGCTAACATCCTCCCGGAGCAGTGGGTCACACACTTTAGGAGCCTGTATAACCATGAATCGGGTCCCCACGTAGAGTCATCAGTAACCCCAAGTCAGGCTCCTCCGGTAGTATTTACCCTTAAGGAGATCACGGCAGGGATGGAGAGTCTAACTAAGAATAAAGCCCCGGGCCCAGATGGAATTCCCCCTGACCTTTTTCTTAGTAATATAGATCTTTGGGCCCCACTGATGACCAGGGTCCTAAACACTGCTATCACCTGCGGTCTCCCTCCATCATGGTCTAAAGCGATCATTGTGCCAATCTTTAAAAAGGGCAACAAGGACGACCCCAAGTGTTATCGGCCTATTTCCCTGATTGACGTCTCGGCTAAACTTCTGGGAAGGGCACTCCTGAACAGATTGTCCGAGTGGACCGAAGAGAACAACATCTTCTCGGACACTCAATATGGGTTCAGGTCAGGGAGGTCCACCAGCGACCAATGCCTGAACCTATATATGCTGACTGCCAAATATACTCTGGCCAGTAAGGAACCCATTTATATGGGATTCATGGACCTGGCAGCAGCATTCGATCACGTCAACAGAGGGAAGTTGTGGGACATGATGGCAGGGATGGGGATCGAGAGCGGCCTAATTACCATACTAAGAGAGCTGCATAGCGACACCACGGCTAGAGTTAGATTTAACAGGGAGGGAGGTTTGACGGACTCCTTTCCATGCAAAAGTGGAGTCAGACAAGGTTGTATTCTTGCCCCTTTTTTGTTCTCCCTTTACATTAATAATTTGGAACAGTTTCTTTTGGGCTTAAAGGCAGATTCCCCAAGGGTTGGGACGCGGCAAATCCCTGTCCTGCTTTACGCAGACGACGCGGTCTTGCTGGCGCGTACACCACGAAGCCTACAGATTCTGATAGATGGGTTCGTCAAGTTTATGAGCGATCTGGACTTATCTGTCAACCTAAGCAAATCTTACGTGCTCCTGGCAGGCAAAAAACCTTCCTCAAAATTTTCTTACACAATAGGCTCCCATTGTTTAGAGGAGGTTAAAACGTTCTCCTATCTCGGAGTAACCTTTGATGGTGCTCTTCAATTTAACTCCTTGGTGGAAGAGCGCTGTAACAAAATGATTGCCTCTAACGGGGCAATAGCCGGATATGGCAGGAGGTTGGGCAGATGGAGTCCGGAACAGGTGATGAACCTGTACGGCTCCATAACATGCGCTAAAGTAAGCTATGGGGCAGAAGTTTGGGGCTTCGTGAATACCTCTAGAATTGACCAGGAAGAGAACAAACATCTGAAATCTATCCTGAGGGTACCACCCAGCACTGCTGGACTCATAGCTCACAGGGAGCTAGGGAGGCCATATCTGGTCGATTTGTTAAAACTTAGGCCAATTGTGGCGTGGCTAAAAATCTGGGTAAATCCAGACGCGCATCTAAGTAGAAAAATCTTACTGGACTGCCTAGGTAGGACCCACTGCATGCGCATCCCATGGCTCAAATATGTGAGAAACACTCTTGAGGAACTAGGGTTTGGAAACCTCTTCAAGAACCCCACCACCATTTCAGCACAGCACAAGAAACATGTAGGGGAAATTTTCCTAGAGCGGAAAACCCAATGCCGTGCTCTGGCTGAAGGGGAAAAAAAGTCAATAAGGGCTCATACTTTGGTGAAGAGTGTGGAGGGTATGGAGCCCTACCTGTATCTTGTACACAATACACAGGACAGATTTCTTATGTGCCGTTTCAGACTGAGCCTACTTCCTTTTATGTTGGCCTCGCCAGCAGGTTTTACCATGTCAATCGAGCAGAAGGGACCCTGCGGCTGCGACAATCGGTCTCCGCAGGACTCCCTTCATTTTACTTTGCTCTGTCCCTATTATTCAATGCCCAGGCGTAGATTCCTAGTAGACATCCTAAAAAAGGCCCACCTGGAACATGCCAGAGATGCACTAATCTACTTGCAAAAAGCTTCTGACCCGCTAACCTTGTGTTGTGTTATGAATTTTATCAAGGTTGCGGTCCGACTAAGGAAGACGAGGGGAGAGGATTAAAATACTTGTGACTCCCTGTTTTAAATTTACAGCCTTGTATGTTAGTATTTTATTGTTATTTATGCACAAGGATCTTGACTAATATTTAATGCCGTTTTATCTATGTATATATATGTGTGCTTTTATGGTGTTTTTTAATCACCGAATAAAGATTCTTGAATTGAATTGAATTGAAATTGAAATTGAAAGTACACCACATCAGTGTCAAAGCATGACTCATTTAATCAACACATAAGCAAAGACTGGATTCTAATCCTACTAAAACTTCACAACATGACACATTAGAAAACAGTTATCTATCAGCAAATACATGATGTTACCAAATGCTTCTCTCACAGTGATCCCAAATACACACTAACTCACAGTGTGATTCTAGACAAGCACCACTATCCCTATGAGTTTACCAAAACTCATTCACTACAGTGCAAGTGGTAAGGGAACTGCACACAATCTACATATTTCACAACTGCAATTTACTGTCAATGCCTGACTCATATAATGAAAGCATAAGCCATAACTGTCTTCTAATGCTACTAGAACTTGACAACATAACATGTTTTGCAACACTTATCTGTCAGCAAATACACGATGTTACCAAACACTTCTCTCACAGTGGTTCCCAAATGCACACAGACTCACAGTGTCATTCTATACAAACAACACTATCCCTAGGAGTTTACCAAAACTCATTCACTACAGTGGAAGTGGTGAAGGAACTGCATACAATCTACATATTTCACAACTACACTTTAATGTCAATGCCTGACTAATTTAATCAACGCATACGCATAGACTGGCTTCTAAAGCTACTAAAACTTGACAACATGACAGGTTTTAAAACAGTTATCTGTCAGTAAATACACGATGTTACCAAATGCTTCTCTCACAATCCTTATCCAAATGCACACAGACTCACAGTGTGATTTTAGACAATCAACACTATCCTAGGACTTTACCAAAACTCATTCACTACTGTGGAAGGGGTAAGGGGACTGCACACAATCTACATATTTAAGTACAGCACATCAGTGTCAAGGCATGACTCATTTAATCAACTTATAAGCAAAGACTGGATTCTAATGCTACTAAAACTTCACAACATGACAGATTTTAAAACAGTTATCTGTCAACAAATACATGATGTTACCAAATGATTCTCTCACACTGATCCCAAATACACACTAACTCACAGTGTGATTCTAGACAAGCACCACTATCCCTATGAGTTTACTAAAACTCATTCACTACTCTGGAAGAGTTAATGGTACTGAACACAATCTACATATTTAAGTACACCACATCAGTGTCAAAGCATGACTCATTTAATCAACGCATAAGCAGAGACTGGATTCTAATCCTACTAAAACTTCACAACATGACAGGTTTTAAAACAGTTATCTGTGAGCAAATACACGATGTTACCAAATGCTTCTCCCACAGTGAACCCAAATACACACTAACTCACAGTGTGATTCTAGACAAGCGCCACTATCCCTATGAGTTTACCAAAACTCATTCACTACAGTGCAAGTGGTAAGGGAACTGCACACAATCTACATATTTCACGACTGCTCTTTAGTGTCAATGCCTGACTCATTTAATCAACACATAAGCAAAGACTGGCTTCTAATGCTACTAAAACTTGACAACATGACAGGTTTCAAAACAGTTTTCTGTCAGCAAATGCACGATGTTACCAAACGCTTCTCTGACAGTGGTTCCCAAATGCACACAGACTCACAGTGTGATTCTAGACAAGCACCACTATCCCTAGGAGTTTACCAAAACTCATTCACTACAGTGGAAGAGGTAAGGGAACTGCACACAATCTACATATTTTACGACTGCACTTTAGTGTCAATGCCTGACTAATTTATTCAACGCATAAGCAAAGACTGGCTTCTAATGCTACTAAAACTTGACAACATGACAGGTCTTAAAACAGTTATCTGTCAGTAAATTCACGATGTTACCAAATGCTTCTCTCACAATCCTTACCCAAATGCACACAGACTCACAGTGTGATTTTAGACAATCAACACTATCCTAGGACTTTACCAAAACTCATTCACTACTGTGGAAGGGGTAAGGGGACTGCACACAATCTACATATTTAAGTACAGCACATCAGTGTCAAAGCATGACTCATTTAATCAACATTTAAGCAAAGACTGGCTTCTAATGCTACTAAAATTTGACAACATGACAGGTTTTAAAACAGTTATCTGTCAGTAAATACACGATGTTACCAAATGCTTCTCTCACAGTTGTTCCCAAATGCACACAGACTCACTGTGTGATTCTAGACAAGCACCAGCATTCCTAGGAGTTTACCAAAACTCATTCACTACACTGGAAGTGATAAGGGAACTGCACACAATCTACATATTTCACGACTGCAATTTACTGTCAATGCCTGACTCATTTAATGAAAGCATAAGCCATAACTGTCTTCTAATGCTACTAAAACTTGACAACATAACATGTTTTACAACACTTATCTGTCAGCAAATACATGATGTTACCAAACACTTCTCTCACAGTGGTTCCCAAATGCACACAGACTCACAGTGTGATTCTAGACAAACAACACTATCCCTATGAGTTTACCAAAACTCATTCACTACAGTGGAAGTTGTAAAGGAACTGCATAAAATCTACATATTTCACAACTACACTTTAATGTCAATGCCTGACTAATTTAATCAACGCATACGCATAGACTGGCTTCTAAAGCTACTAAAACTTGACAACATGACAGGTTTTAAAACAGTTATCTGTCAGTAAATACACAATGTTACCAAATGCTTCTCTCACAATCCTTACCCAAATGCACACAGACTCACAGTGTGATTTTAGACAATCAACACTATCCTAGGACTTTACCAAAACTCATTCACTACCGTGGAAGGGGTAAGGGGACTGCACACAATCTACATATTTAAGTACAGCACATCAATGTCAAGGCATGACTCATTTAATCAACTTATAAGCAAAGACTGGATTCTAATGCTACTAAAACTTCATAACATGACAGATTTTAAAACAGTTATCTGTCAACAAATATATGATGTTACCAAATGATTCTCTCACACTGATCCCAGATACACACTAACTCACAGTGTGATTCTAGACAAGCACCACTATCCCTATGAGTTTACTAAAACTCATTCACTACTCAAGAAGAGTTAATGGTATTGCACACAATCTACATATTTAAGTACACCACATCAGTGTCAAAGCATGACTCATTTAATCAACGCATAAGCAAAGACTGGATTCTAATCCTACTAAAACTTCACAACATGACAGGTTTTAAAACAGTTATCTCTGAGCAAATACACGATGTTACCAAATGCTTCTCTCACAGTGATCCCAAATACACACTAACTCACAGTGTGATTCTAGACAAGCACCACTATCCCTATAAGTTTACCAAAACTCATTCACTACAGTGCAAGTGGTAAGGGAACTGCACACAATCTACATATTTCACGACTGCTCTTTAGTGTCAATGCCTGACTCATTTAATCAACACATAAGCAAAGACTGGCTTCTAATGCTTCTAAAACTTGACAACATGACAGGTTTCAAAACAGTTTTCTGTCAGCAAATGCACAATGTTACCAAACGCTTCTCTGACAGTGGTTCCCAAATGCACACAGACTCACAGTGTGATTCTAGACAATCACCACTATCCCTAGGAGTTTACCAAAACTCATTCACTACAGTGGAAGAGGTAAGGGAACTGCACACAATCTACATATTTCACGACTGCACTTTAGTGTCAATGCCTGACTAATTTAATCAATGCATAAGCAAAGACTGGCTTATAATGCTACTAAAACTTGACAACATGATAGGTTTTAAAACAGTTATCTGTCAGTAAATACACGATGTTACCAAATGCTTCTCTCACAATCCTTACCCAAATGTACACAGACTCACAGTGTGATTTTAGACAATCAACACTATCCTAGGACTTTACCAAAACTCATTCACTACTGTGGAAGGGGTAAGGGGACTGCACACAATCTACATATTTAAGTACAGCACATCAGTGTCAAAGCATGACTCATTTAATCAACATATAAGCAAATACTGGCTTCTAATGATACTAAAATTTGACAACATGACAGGTTTTAAAACAGTTATCTGTCAGTAAATACACGATGTTACCAAATGCTTCTCTCACAGTGGTTCCCAAATGCACACAGACTCACTGTGTGATTCTAGACAAGCACCAGCATTCCTAGGAGTTTACCAAAACTCATTCACTACACTGGA
Source organism: Triturus cristatus (assembly GCF_964204655.1). NCBI lineage: Eukaryota > Metazoa > Chordata > Amphibia > Caudata > Salamandridae > Triturus > Triturus cristatus. The sequence continues at coordinate 325,239,609 of NC_140589.1, forward strand.
AGTGATAAGGGAACTGCACACAATCTACATATTTCACGACTGCAATTTACTGTCAATGCCTGACTCATTTAATGAAAGCATAAGCCATAACTGTCTTCTAATGCTACTAAAACTTGACAACCTGACTGGTTTTAAAACAGTTATCTGTCAGCAAATACACGATGTTCCCAAATGCACACAGACTCACTGTGTGATTCTAGACAAACAACACTATCCCTTGCACTATATCAAAACACATTTCTTCATCTAGAAGTAGTACTACATTGTAGTATATAAACATAACATAACTAATTTCACAAATTCATAAACAATGACTGGTTTCTAATTCTACCAAAATATAAAAACTGCACAGTTATCTGTCAACAAACACATGAAAAACACAAATGCCTACCACAGAATGGTTTCAACATGCACACACATTGTAGAGAAAAAAAGTACTCCCTACACTTTAGCAGGAAAAATACATTAGTCTGATTAAAATCAAAATAGTCTACATACATCCCCTCACAATTAAATAACTCATCTTTCAAGTTCTTTTGTAGATTAAGGAGTATATCAATCACTCACCATATTTTCTTTTACAGAATCTCTGCACTGTGCACCTCTCAGCAAAAGCAAAGAATGAAAAAGTGTCCCTTTCATTTTCCAAACATATACATGTAAACATCAAATCGCAATCTTTCGCACATAAACTCAAAAGCAAACACACATTTCAATTGGTTAAACATTTCAACCCTTTCCAACTGAAATACATTTCAACCCTTCCCCCAATCTGCCTTCTGCCTGTTACCATAGAAACAGCTCATGGAACACTGCACTGAGCTCACAGGTCACAAGTTCAGCACACAATGTTCCTACACAAGGCAGGAAGTGTGCTTGACTTTTCAACATATCAGCTTATCATATATAATGTTCCTTACAATCTGTTTTTGTTAACCAATAACAATCATACCTTTAAAAAACAAAAATATACACCCTACCTTTCAGTGTAGAAAGTTGTTATACAACCAATGATTTCTTGTCGTTTTTCAAAAAACGTTGCCGTGGATCCGCGCACCCACCTCGAGAGAATCCGTGCATCCAACGCAATAGGATGCGCGCAGCGTGCGCGCATTTCGCCGCTTTTTTAAAAAAAAAAAATTGGGGGCCACAGGGAGTCTTTCTGGGACCCCCTAAGCAGATCTAGAGGGTCAGAGTATTTCCACTCTGCCCCCTTTATATGAAATGAAATGAAATGAAATGCGATTTGTAACGCGCAACTTAGCCCAATGGGCGTCAAGGCGCCTTCTTTTACACACTTATTCCCCTTCCATCTTCAGCCGCGCTTCTACCGAGGAAGAAAATGGCCACCAACAGTTCCTGGTTTCAAATGTAGAGAGACGCTCGACAGCCAATTAGCATTCAGCGCGCGATCGGGAAGGTGCGCGCTCAGTTCGGGGAGGGTGCGCTTATGGTGCGGGTACGGTCCGCGCAACCTCCGCGGCCATAGATATCACATACTTTTTTACCCTAATTTTCTCAGGAACTACTGAACAGATTCACACCAAATATGCAAAAGGCACAAGTCCGAACTGAGGAATACCTCTTTGCCAAATTTGGTGTCATTCCGTTCAGCGGTTCGGGCTGAAGCTGCGACAACAGATCCTATGGGAAATTGCATGGGGAAAATGCGTTTTGGGACCCCCCTTTTTCTCGCCCCCTGCTTCACGGATCACCGCAAAACTTTCAGGGTAGGAGCGGAGCAGAGCTGGCCAAAAGTTTGGAGAATTTAGCGAAGATTCATCAATCGGCGCCAAAGATATTCCCAATAGAATGTTGCGGATTTCCTCTGGAAAATAGGTCCTAACTATAACTATCTACTGGCGACCGCCAGTAGATAATATATATACATATATATATATACATCTGTGAGCAAGGGCAACCGCCCTAAATGCGTCAGATTTTGTGCATCTCTTTTAAATAAATAACATCTTGCCTTATTCCTGGGATTCGTGGTGTCTCTGTTCGCCGAGAAGGAGTTACAGCGTCATCGTGGTTGTTTCAGATATATATATATATATATATTCACTGAAAAAACCATAGGTTTCATGCACGTTATAGTTAGAAATTAGCATTTAAAAACCTTTGAAATTCACTGGAAAAACCATGGGTTTCAGGGATGTTATAGTTAGTTGGACATTTCACTCATAGAAAACCATAGAAATTCCCCTGTTATAGTTAGTTGAGCTAACTATAACTCGCGCCCCCGCAATGCACTGCTGATGATGTCACATATTACATCGTTCATGACATGGTCAGTTACATCACTGATGACATCACTGATGACATCTCAAATGACAGTTTTTTCAGTGAAAACAAGTAAATAAAAAATAAATATATATATATGTATTTTTGAAAACAATTCCTCCTCGATTCGGTGGTGCACACGAAAACAGATTAAATACAGGCTGCCAGGCATTTCTTTCTTTGAATAATTCTTCTTGCCTTACGCGTTTCAGAGCAGTTTGCTCCTTGGTCACAGGCATTTGAGAGTTCAGGTGCAGTAAACAGGCACGTATGCAGCATGTTCTTAAATATAACCTTTAATTGGTGACGTATAACAGTGAGTACTGCATGCTGGGAATTGTAGTAATTCGTTTTTGTCTTTAGTAAGTATCACAGTGCCTTTCAAAACATTAATTCACCTTAGTAGATACTGCATTCATGTTCCCATTTTCGATATTTTGAAAGTCCTCCAGTGGACCTCCAAGGAAAGAGATGATTGTATTTATGGCCATCCGTTTTCCCACTCGGAGACTCGAACAGTTCAGTGTCTCCGTGGCCCCTCCATTAACTCTTAGGGCGGTGCAACCTCCGCGGCTGGATGGCCGTAGATAATTTTGAAAACAATTCCTCCTCGATTCGGTGGTGCACACGAACACAGATTCAATACAGGCTGCCAGGCATTTCTTTCTTTGAATAATTCTTCTTGCCTTACGCGTTTCGGAGCAGTTTGCTCCTTGGTCACAGGCATTTGAGAGTTCAGGTGCAGTAAACAGGCACGTATGCAGCATGTTCTTAAATACAACCTTTAATTGGTGACGTATAACAGTGAGTACTGCATGCTGGGAATTGTAGTAATTCGTTTTTGTCTTTAGTAAGTATCACAGTGCCTTTCAAAACATTAATTCACCTTAGTAGATACTGCATTCATGTTCCCATTTTCGATATTTTCAAAGTCCTCCAGTGGACCTCCAAGGAAAGAGATGCTTGTATTTATGGCCATCCGTTTTCCCACTCGGAGACTCGAACAGTTCAGTGTCTCCGTGGCCCCTCCATTAACTCATAGGGCGGTGCAACCTCCGCGGCTGGATGGCCGTAGATAATTTTGAAAACAATTCCTCCTCGATTCGGTGGTGCACACGAAAACAGATTCAATACAGGCTGCCAGGCATTTCTTTCTTTGAATAATTCTTCTTGCCTTACGCGTTTCGGAGCAGTTTGCTCCTTGGTCACAGGCATTTGAGAGTTCAGGTGCAGTAAACAGGCACGTATGCAGCATGTTCTTAAATACAACCTTTAATTGGTGACGTATAACAGTGATTACTGCATGCTGGGAATTGTAGTAATTCGTTTTTGTCTTTAGTAAGTATCACAGTGCCTTTCAAAACATTAATTCACCTTAGTAGACACTGCATTCATGTTCCCATTTTCGATATTTTGAAAGTCCTCCAGTGGACCTCCAAGGAAAGAGATGCTTGTATTTATGGCCATCCGTTTTCCCACTCGGAGACTCGAACAGTTCAGTGTCTCCGTGGCCCCTCCATTAACTCATAGGGCGGTGCAACCTCCGCGGCTGGATGGCCGTAGATCATTTTGAAAACAATTCCTCCTCGATTCGGTGGTGCACACGAAAACAGATTCAATACAGGCTGCCAGGCATTTCTTTCTTTGAATAATTCTTCTTGCCTTACGCGTTTCGGAGCAGTTTGCTCCTTGGTCACAGGTATTTGAAAGTTCAGGTGCAGTAAACAGGCACGTAGGCAGCATGTTCTTAAATACAACCTTTAATTGGTGACGTATAACAGTGAGTACTGCATGCTGGGAATTGTAGTAATTCGTTTTTGTCTTTAGTAAGTATCACAGTGCCTTTCAAAACATTAATTCACCTTAGTAGATACTGCATTTATGTTCCCATTTTCGATATTTTCAAAGTCCTCCAGTGGACCTCCAAGGAAAGAGATGCTTGTATTTATGGCCATCCGTTTTCCCACTCGGAGACTCGAACAGTTCAGTGTCTCCGTGGCCCCTCCATTAACTCATAGGGCGGTGCAACCTCCGCGGCTGGATGGCCGTAGATAATTTTGAAAACAATTCCTCCTCGATTCGGTGGTGCACACGAACACAGATTCAATACAGGCTGCCAGGCATTTCTTTCTTTGAATAATTCTTCTTGCCTTACGCGTTTCGGAGCAGTTTGCTCCTTGGTCACAGGCATTTGAGAGTTCAGGTGCAGTAAACAGGCACGTACGCAGCATGTTCTTAAATACAACCTTTAATTGGTGACGTATAACAGTGAGTACTGCATGCTGGGAATTGTAGTAATTCGTTTTTGTCTTTAGTAAGTATCACAGTGCCTTTCAAAACATTAATTCACCTTAGTAGATACTGCATTCATGTTCCCATTTTCGATATTTTCAAAGTCCTCCAGTGGACCTCCAAGGAAAGAGATGCTTGTATTTATGGCCATCCGTATATATATATATATTCAATGAAAAAACCAAAGGTTTCACACACGTTATAGTTAGCTGGACATTTTACTCGTAAAAAACCATTGAAATTCCCCCGTTATAGTTAGTTAAGCTAACTATAACTCGCGCGCCCGCAATGCACTGCTGATGACGTCACATATTACATCACTCATGACATGGTCAGTGACATCACTCATGACATCACTGATGACATCTCAAATGACATCACTGATGACATCACTGATGACATCATCCCGTGAATGTGTGTTTTTCTGAAAATTAAATATGTTTTATATATGTATATCTCAAGGTCGATGGAAGAATAAATGGGTATATAAGTGTCTAAATGGATGATTTGTTTTTGAAAAATTGATTGTGTAACTGACTGATTAGGTGTATCATAGTGAATACATGGCTTAGTGAGTAATGTTTAAATATGTATATATCTGTATCAGTCTTTCACTTTGTGTATAAGTGGCTGCATGGGTTGGTGAGCAGCTACATGAGTGTTTATATGGGTTATTAGTTGTTTTTTTGAGTATCAGTCTGAGTGTCTGTATGGTTCGGTGGGGGGTATTACGTAGTGCATAGGTGCATGAATGAGTGACTCACTGTTTGTATGTGTTGAAGATAGTATGTATGCAGGACTGCATGGGTGGATGAGTGTGTGTATGGGTGTGTTAGTGAGTGAATGACTGTCTCTACAGTGTCTTTATGAGTAACTACATATGTTTTAAACTAGTATATGTGACTATTGGTGTATATAAGTGAGTATATGTGAGAGTGAGAGATTGAAAGAGTTCCTGTATGAATAAGTATGTGTTTCTATAAGTGATTGTTTAAAAGACTAAGTATGTGTAAGTTTTTGTAGAAGTAAGTGTGGTGGTGTGTGTATAACTATATGCAAGTAAACGGATGTTTGATTCTTTATTAGCATGAGTGACTATGTGTGTGAGTAACTCTACGGATGAGTGGCATTGTGTAACAGGATGTATAGGTGTATGAGTACATGTGATGAGTGAGTACATGTATGAGTGACTGTATAGGACTGTTGGTGAATGAGTGGATGTGTATGTGGATCTTAGAATTACTGAAGAGGTTGTTGTAACTGGTATTGGTATGTCCATTGTTTTGAAAAGTTTAGTCTCTATTTATAAATGTGTGTATCAAAGGTTATATTAGGGTGAGAGGAGGTCTGCCACTCTATCACAAGGATGATGTCATCAGTGATGTCATCAGTGATGTCATTTGAGATGTCATCAGTGATGTCATGAGTGATGTCACTGACCATGTCATGAGTGATGTAATATGTGACGTCATCAGCAGTGCATTGCGGGCGCGCGAGTTATAGTTAGCTTAACTAACTATAACGGGGGAATTTCAATGGTTTTTTACGAGTAAAATGTCCAGCTAACTATAACGTGTGTGAAACCTTTGGTTTTTTCATTGAATTTCTAAGGTTTTTTAAATGCTAATTCCTAACTATAACGTGTGTGAAACCTATGGTTTTTTCATTGAATTAGCAAGGTTTTTTAAATGCTAATTCCTAACTATAACGTGTGTGAAACCCATGGTTTTTTCAGTGAATTTGCAAGGTTTTTTAAATGCTATTTTTTTTTTGTCTTCTATTTTTTTAAACATATTTTTAATTTAATGTTCTAACCTTTTATAAAGACTATGGTTAAATTTTTAAAATTCTTTAATATGTTTTTTCAAATATATTTCATAAAATAAACATGTTATAATTTTTTGCAGTACATTTTTTCCTTTTTTTTTAGTACGCGTACCGTAAGCTTACGGTAAGCGTACGGTTTACGCAACGCCCGTAATTTATCTACGCTGTTTGCGTATAGTTACGCAATTTGCGTAGCCGCGCGTACTCCGCGTGGGACGCGTACGCGTGTACGCTACACGCGCACGTTACGCGGAAGTGTCGGGTAGTGACTGTTATGCGCATGCGCGCAAGCGCGTGTCTTTTTTACGCGCATGCGCACTTTTGCCGTAAGCGTACCGTAAGCGTACCGTAAGCGTACGGTAGGTCATGTGATCATGAAACACAACTTTTGATTGGTTGAAACTACTTTCAGTTCTAGAACTCTCCTACACCACACCCATTCCCCTCATTTCTGCTTGTTATCCCTTAGGAGAAGGAGCTGGGTTGTCTTTGTGATACGATGGCAGAACAGCAGAGCTCTTCTGAGAGTGAGGCTAGCACTAGCAGCACTACCTTGAGGCAGAGAGCAAGGAAACAAAAGACATCTTATGTATGGGATTATTTTACTTTTCCTGAAGGCCAGCTAAAGGTAAATGCACCCTTAGTGACTTGCAAGCTGTGTCAGCGTGTACTTTCAAGAGGTAATCCTGACAGGAAGTATTCCTTTGGGAATCATACCATGATGAGGCACCTCAAGGATGTACACAAAAGGACACATGCTCGACTTTTTGGAGGTAACCCTTCAGAAAGTCAACCAAGCACATCCACAGCAGCTCAGCCTGGACCATCATCTGCAGGGCTGACTCCTTCTTCTGCAGGTCAGGTGAGCCCTTCATCTGTGGGGGGAGCATCTCCTTTTGCTGGCCCTCTGGAAATTAACCCTCGATTTCTGAGGGTTGATATTCGATGTGCCTCTTGTCATGATCTAATTTGTCATAGGGAGACCAGTGTTTCCCTAGTGAACCTCAAAATAGATCAGCACACTTGTCACAGAGACTAATTTTCCCATTCTTTCTTTCCTCTCTCCCTGCATGAACACAACGGCTCTTTTAAGAGCCAACCTTATCTTTCATCTTTTTTTTATAGATGTTTTTAAAAACTTTTTTTTTTTTTTTTTACCGTACGCGTACGGTGCGCGTAATTTTTTTTTTTTTTTTTTTAAAACACTAAAAATCAATAATCACATTACAAGGACTTTGAAACACTACAATTATTATTATTGACTTACCATACCCACTCAAAAAAATATTTATTCATTTGTTTTTTTGAAAAAAAATTGCTTTAAAAATGGTTCTAGTTTTCGAAAATTTTCTATATCAATCTGAAAAAAAAGAAAAAAGTATTAATATTTTTTAAACATTTTAAAATACAGTACACGTATTTACATATTTACCAAAAAATATTTTTGCCTTATTTTTGCTGTTTTCAGAATATATTGCATTTCACTTTAAATTGTGAAAGCAATTGCATTCATCATTTAACAGCGGGCAAAAAAAAAATAACAATCTCAAAGATTGTATTAAAAAAGCCCAGAATCTCTTCTCACTTAAACTTAACATTACAGAAATGCATAATATTCTAAAAAAATATCATCAAAAAACAATACTTATTTCTTTAAAATACCGTCTGATATTTTTGTTTCAGAAGTATAATCACAATATTATATCTCAAATAACTCCACAATACATCTGATTCCATTTCCTTTAGGCCAAATAGTAATTTAAAAAAAATTTTTGGATTAAATTTCCAATGGTAATCCAATAAAATTCTAAAGTTTAATTTGTCCAGATCTCACCGATTCTCTGTAACATTTTGGTTCCCGAAATTTTTTTTAATAATTTATTAAGTCCACAATAGAATTGGTTACTTTTCCGCATGGCCAAATAGTAATTTTTAAAATCTTTTTTGAAAAAATTTCCAATGGCACTCCAATAACATTCCAAAATTTAAATTGTGCAGATGTTACCGATTTTCTCTAAATTATTGGTTTTTGAAAGTTTCATTAAAAATTAAAAAAGTCCACATTACAATTGGTTATCTTTCCATTAGGCCAAATGATAATTTAAAAAATCTTTTTTTTAGAAAATTCCAATGGTAATCCAGTAAAATGGTAAAATTATTTTGTCCAGATCTTGCCAAGTCTCTCTAAAATTTAGGTTTCAGGAAGATTAGATAGGAATTTGCTAAATCAAAAGGCAAACGTTGTTTGAAAATCAATTGGGAATCATTACACAGTGTCCAGCCTTTTTCACATTTAAGATAAACTGTGTAATGTCCAGAAGTAACAGTAGGTCCATCATGGAAAATTATTGCAACAGTTACAAAAGTTTTTCCTGAAATTGATAATTGCTGTCCTGTAAACTTCTTTATTAAAGTATCCAATTTTGAACCATCAGCTCTACATCGTTGCATCATTAAAATTACATACTGTCCGTATTCCTTTAAAATTAATGTTGAAAACATGTCAGATTTACACTCACCGCATTTCATGCTATGATTAGCATCTTTAACTAATTTTGCAAAAGTGACTGTTTTACTCTCTGGCAATGTCAAATAAATAAACCTTTCATTATCAACATTAGAGCCACATATATTATAACAGTTTTCACAACTATGTTCCCATTTATAAGAGAGACCAAATAAAATATCAATTGCAACTTCTTCTTCTTCCAGTACTTGAAGAAAATACATCAAAAATTCGTGTGCATCTTGCTGTTCATTTTGAGAAAACTGTGTTCGTCCTGAACATATATCTAAAAGTTTTCTAATTTCAGTAGCACTTTCTATTTGAGTTTTATCTTTACTCAGCTTTTGAAAAAGGAGACTCAGCTCAGAACAGAATCTTTTTCCCTGATTTACTATTATCTGCTCTTGCAAACTTTCCAGATAAAATGCAACATTCAGCACTACATTTGAGTAGCAGTTGACACCAGAGCTATTTTCAAAATGACATCCTACAACCTGTTCTTCATTTTCCTTTTTCTTTTTGCTTGCAATTACATCACTCCTCTTTTTTTTCCTCTTCTCTACATCTTCATTACAGATATTCTCATTTTTTCTTTTACGAGAAACTACACGTTACTCCAACACAGGATACTGACCTAAATGAGGAGCATAGCTTCTTCTTAATCTATTATACTCCTTTACACAGTTTGTATCAGCACTAACTTTTGAATCATCAAAGTCTATCATGAATAAACCTGATAATGTTTTCACTCGTGACAAAGCAACATATGCCATACCTTCTTTGAACACAGTTGAACGAATGTTCACAAATGCACAATCTACAGTCAATCCTTGAGACTTGTGAATAGTTACAGCATATGCTAGAGAAAACGGAAACTGCTTCCTACGTACATATAAGTCTTTCACAAGCATGAAACGAACTGTACAACGACAAATATCTTTAACTTCTTCTATCTGATCAAATTTTATTTTTAAACATTCAATTCCATCTTTTTTCTGATAATTAATAAAACCCACAACTCTTCCCATAGCTCCATTAACTAAACCTTTTTCAACATCCAAATTTCTTCTTAAAAATACTCTACAGTTCATGCAAACATATAGATTTTTTTCTAATCCAGCTGTTTTGGAGATGTTCTTCTCTAGTGAATCCAATTTATTTTTCAGTTTGCCTGTTACTGTGACAGTAATTCTTCCATCCTCAATTTTGTCCACTGCTTCCAATTTCCTGATCTCTTCCTTTTCCAATTTCAAAAGCTCCTCATTAAATATTGAGCATTCACGTAGAGTTGGCATTAAGCAGATGACACTTTTGTTTTCTGCAATGTTCTTGTATATTTTCTCTGCAACTATTTCTTCCTTTGGAAATAAATTATGTAGCAGCCGACTCTGTAATGCTTTTTTGCCAACTTCTGTGAGTAGTCCAATTCTGATATCTTTCAGAATACTTCCATATTCTTCATCGCTTGCTTGCCTCATATTAGTAGTAAGTTCCTTGTACTCAAAGAAGGACCAAATATTTGTATTTCCGATGCTTCCCAATGACTTCTTCGTGTCTTCATGTGTGACAGTATTAAACACTGGTTGTCCTTTAACTGGAGTAAGTTGCAAAAGATCTCCAAAAACTATGACGTGTTTTCCACCAAATAACATGTCATAGTCTGTCTTCAAAATTTGCTGCATTCTTAAATGCACAAAGGCAAGCATTAAGTTTGATACCATTCTCACCTCATCAATAATGAGAACTTGCATCTTCTTCAATACTCTTGAAACTTCCAAGGATGCTTCTCCAGTTAGCTTGTTGTATTGTATTTTGTTCTCATGCTCCACTGGTAACATTAGCAAACGATGTAAAGTGATTCCTTTTATGTTATATGCTGCTAACCCAGTTGGAGCAGTAACCACACAAGACAAAGTAGAATCTGTTTTTTGCTGTAGGTAGCTTCTGATGACTTTTATAAGGAAACTTTTTCCAGTTCCAGCTTGTCCGCTTACATACATCCTGATTGGATGAAATGATGTGCATGAGCACTCTTTTTTTTCATGTAGAAATCCGTGATCAATTTTGTTTCTGATCTCTTCATAAATTTGTTGCTGCTCTTGATTCAGTTGTCTTTCCAAATTTTCTAAGTCTATAAATTCTTCTTGAGCTTGATTCATAGCCGTTTCCACTTCATTCATGGCTATTGATGCTTCATTTTCAACGATTGGTTGTCCTAGGGGATCTTGACTGAGTGTTCCTGAACTTTGGCTGTCCTGAGAACTGTCTCTAGCTATTTCTGCTGCAATTGTAGTTTCCTGTTCAATTTCTTCATTTAACATTTGCAGATAACTTGAGAATGTACTGCATTGTATGCTGTCTTTGCAAGCATTAAAAGAATCTTCATAGCTTTGAAATTCTCCCAGTAGTTCATCCTCTGTACGCCATGGTTTAAACAACTGTAAAAGAGCCAAGTAGTAAAATTCCTTCTTGTCAGTAGTGTCGCAACTCAGCTTCCTGTGATTTATCAAACTTCCTTTTGTTTGCTTCACCAAACATCCTTCCTCACCAACGACTTTATATTTTCCATTGTTGATGTCTTCTGCGGCTTTCCGTGAATAAATGTAGTTCTGCAGCACTTCATAGAGACACATGTTCTCCAGATGTTGACTTCTCTTGGGATAATATGTGTCCAACATGTTTGATTTCAAAATATCTGTACTTTCTGGGTCATTCTCGGCCAAATATTCAATTTCTCCAACAGATTTCAGTACCCGATTTCTCATTGCTGCAAGGCCTAAACTTGCCCAAATTATTCTTCTTGACTTCGAGTAGAGACTTGCAGAAGATAACCTATCTGAACATTCGTAGGATCCAATTTCTCGATGCGATAACATCTTCAAACTGAAACTGTACAGCTTCTTACTGACAGTCTTCTCGTGAGAAATCTCTTCCCACATTTCCTTCAATTCTGTTTTTTCTGATTTCGTAATGTAAGACGTTACATATCGAGCAACAGCAATGGAATTGTCAGCTACATACTGTATATCCATGTTAGCGTTCCACATGGATAAAATGACTGGGTTGTAGTCATTTATATTTTTTGATTCTTCTTTTCTTTTTAGGTTGTAGGTATTCTTAGGTGATTTTCTTGTGATAGTATGTCTCACAGCTGACATAAAACTGTTGACTCTTCCATTTGAAAGAACAGGTCTAGGAAATCCAAATCGACATTTAGTGTAGTATTTATCTTTGCTCTTGTATTTTCGTCGACAGTATTTTCCACACCGATGACTTTGGAAACGTAAAACTTGCTCCTTTAACTTTTTCTCTTCTGTGCTTTTTGGTATAGCACATGTTGCATATTCTTCAATGAAAGATAACACTGCTTCATCAGTATCTGTTCCAAACTTTGGGGCATCCTTGATCCACAACAGCATATGAATATGAGGAGCACCTCTTGCCTGGTACTCTTTTCTCCAAAAGAAATCTACTACTTCTCCAAGAGGTGGATTTTTTTTATTGCAGATGAAGGACATCATAGCCTCAAATCTATGATTGAAATATCTGCAAACATTAACCGGATCCAATGAGCACAGTTCTCCTGCTGTCTTGTATTCGATGTTTTTAATGTTTGAATTTGCCTCTCGTAGAAAATCCAGTAAATCATCCCAAGCGTACTCCGCACAGCTTAGGGTAACGAACCATGTTGGTGTTCCTAAATTCCGTAACATGCATTTTAATTCACCATGGCGTCGGTACCAATATTCATTTGTCCCACGCTGACAAGCCATCAGATTGATCAGTTGTGTTTCCAAATGATCATCTCGGTGCTGCACTTTCTCCATAAAATCCTTAGCAGACACATTTTGTAAATGTACTCCACTTTTTAAAATGTGATTTACTGCATAAGACAGTGCAGACAAGTCGCTTTCAAATAAAAGATGGAACAAATAAGGAATACTTTGTCGAAATCTGGGATCTTCAGCATATAGTCTTGTAGTCCGATACTCAGAAGCTGGAATCTGTTCTGGACGTTCATCGTATCGTCCTCCTTTTCCTTTAGGAAACAGCTGGGGAAAACATCGAGCTTCCAAGCTCTCATCCCATACACTCACGGGAGTTCCTTTTGCTTTCTTCATCTGAAAGAGATCAATATTATCTCCCATAACTTCTTTTGAATGAAGAGGATGTATGCTAAAATGTTCATAAATTTCTTCTTCCTTTGACTTGTCCACTTTTTCAATTTGTCCAGTTGGTGTTTCTGTGTCTTCTTGTAAATCTTCTTCTTCTTCTTCTTCTATATAAATTGATTCATACCATTTGTTATTCCTTTTCAAATACAAATTTGCTCTTTGTACTTTCCGCACATCTACCAGCTCCTGCCAAATCTTCTTATTCTTTGTAGGTACACCATTAACCAGAATAACTAACGGTTCAGTTTCCAAAGTATCCGCATCAACAGTTTCCATATTTTTTTTCAAATCCAAGGGCAAATACACCACTCTTCCTTTTAAACCTCTCAGTAAATCAGAAGGAGGTAATTTACCAGTTTTGGGCTCCATACGTACTATGGTCTGGAACGGATGAACACATTGAATGAGTATAGACTCATATGTATTTAATTCAGAAAGTTCAGCAGGAATAGCATCCAATTCTAAATTATTATGTACAGCTCTGGTCGGCATTCTATTTTCCTCTAACTTGTTGCAACAGTATTTACAAATACGCTGATCTTCACCCAAATCAAAACAATTTTCTAGAAATATATATGTGGCATAATCCTTCCACTTATAATTATCTTCATTTTCACTCTTTCTGTAGAGATCAACATTCCTAGTTTGTTTTCTATAATGAGTTCTGCGGCAACAAATACAAGTAAAATTTGGTCTTTCATTAGAGACTATTGCAAATTTTGTTATGTGATCATTAAATGTGTTACTTACAGAGGGTTCTACATTCTCTTCCACTTCTTCCTCATTTACTGTGTCCTTCTCTGCACTGTTTTGTTCAGGACCAAAGTAACAAAACTGAATTTCATCAACAACCTTCTCTACATCTGATACCGTTCCTCGGAACAGAGCCCTATTCAATTCATTTAACTTTATTGCTGGACTTTTGGCAAAATACAACCGTCTCACAAACTTTCTCATTTCAGTATGATGAACAGCCAGCATCCTAAAATGATGGAAAACACTATTGCACACTTTTCTAGATAGACAAGCCAGAGAATGACCCTGCAAACCAGTATTCTCTCTCACTCTGCATGGATCCAGACTTTGAAGCACCTTAATCTTCTGTTTTATACTTTTTTTACTATATTCTCTTAGAAACTCTCGAAATTTGTCAATAGATTCCTGACGCACAGTGCAAATACTACTACAATTCCAAGTGTACACTGGGGCTTTAGGACGTCTCCCCATAGCCTCATCTGCCATCACTTGTACCTCATCTCTTGGAACCATTATCTCCTTCTCCATTATGCAACCATTTTTTACTTCGTAAGAACGACCTCTGGTGTCAACTGCATGCAGCAAACTATTACTTTGAAAATAGCTCTCTTCATTAAAAAAAGGTTCACTACTTGAACTATGCATCCACTTTCCTAAAAACACTTTACAAAAGTTTGTTCTGTTCACTACTCTTTTCCTTTTGCTATGTGATTTCAGTACATTAACCATTTTGTCTAATGTACGCATCCTATTCAAAATTAAAATGAATAGTTTCCTTTTTAATTCTAATGCCTTTGCTGCAATGGCTTCTATTTCTTTTTTTCTTTTATAAAACTTTGTCTTTTTCTTATATTTCTTCACATCCTCCATCAAATTGGACATAACTCTTCTCTGAAACATTTTTCTACGTATCTCTTTAAACGCTGTTTTTCTATTTATATAAATCTTTTCAGTTGCTGAAGGTATATTTGCATTAACTAAATTGTCAATTTTTTCCTCTCCTTTTTTTTTCAAAACATCCTTTCGAGTACAGACATTTTGTACATTTTTCATTCTTTTGAATATATTTTTTAGAAATTGTTTTTTCTGCTTACCAGAAGATTTTTTCTTTTTCCCAACATGAGCATCTTCTACTAACTTTGGTCCTCTAGTTGTCTTCAAATATAGGTTTTTTGTGTGCGTTTTTTGAACTCTGGATTTTGTAGGCATCTTAAATTTTGTCCACTGCTCTTCAGCAATACCTGAAAAAAACTAAAAAAAAATTCCTTTATTTTATTTAAATATATTACTACATTTCTTTTCACAATAGTCACAAAACGTAATTTCTTTGCCAATTTGAATGCACACTTACTGCTCTTTTTTTTTGGCAAGTTAAAATCACTTTTACAGACTGACACATTATGAAACCACTTTTCAGTTTTTTTAAAAAGCCCATGTCCAGACTGCTTTTTCAGACCACCACCATGTGTATCCTCGGTGACTGCCTACACTCCAGCAAGGGCAACCAGCCTTAGTGATGCTGAATGTATTTGCATTACAGACTGAAACCTCAAAACCCCACTCGCTTCTAAATACTGTGCATGATTATACATGGAAAGGAGCTGGGTGTGTGCTAAGAGTCTGCTTCTTCCCCCAAAAAATCGCTCCCCCTTTTTCCTACTAATGCAACTGTGAAATCACCAGAGCTAAACGCAATAAATCTCTGCCTGTAATTCCTATTTCCACACAGAGTCATGTTTTCACATTAGTCCCAAAACGAAATTTCTTTGCCAATTTGAAAGCACACTTACTGCTCTTTTTTTTGGGCAAGTGAAAATCACTTTTACAGACTGACACATTATGAAACCACTTTTCAGTTTTTTTAAAAAGCCCATGTCCAGACTGCTTTTTCAGACCACCACCATGTGTATCCTCGGTGACTGCCTACACTCCAGCAAGGGCAACCAGCCTTAGTGATGCTGAATGTATTTGCATTACAGACTGAAACCTCAAAACCCCACTCGCTTGTAAATACTGTGCATGATTATACATGGAAAGGAGCTGGGTGTGTGCTAAGAGTCTGCTTCTTCCCCCAAAAAATCGCTCCCCCTTTTTCCTACTAATGCAACTGTGAAATCACCAGAGCAAAACGCAATAAATCTCTGCCTGTGAATCCTATTTGCACACAGAGTCATGTTTTCACATTAGTCACAACACGAAATTTCTTTGCCAATTTGAATGCACACTTACTGCTCTTTTTTTTTGGCAAGTGAAAATCACTTTTACAGACTGACACATTATGAAACCACTTTTCAGATTTTTTTTAAAAAGCCCATGTCCAGACTGCTTTTTCAGACCACCACCATGTGTATCCTCGGTGACTGCCTACACTCCAGCAAGGGCAACCAGCCTTAGTGATGCTGAATGTATTTTCATTACAGACTGAAACCTCAAAACCCCACTCGCTTCTAAATACTGTGCATGATTCCACATGGTAAGCAGCTGGGTGTGTGCTAAGAGTCTGCTTCTTCCCCCAAAAAATCGCTCCCCGTTTTTCCTACTAATGCAACTGTGAAATCACCAGAGCAAAACGCAATAAATCTCTGCCTGTAATTCCTCTTTCCACACAGAGTCATGTTTTCACATTAGTCCCAAAACGAAATTTCTTTGCCAATTTGAATGCACACTTACTGCTCTTTTTTTTGGCAAGTGAAAATCACTTTTACAGACTGACACATTATGAAACCACTTTTCAGATTTTTTTAAAAAAGCCCATGTCCAGACTGCTTTTTCAGACCACCACCATGTGTATCCTCGGTGACTGCCTACACTCCAGCAAGGGCAACCAGCCTTAGTGATGCTGAATGTATTTGCATTACAGACTGAAACCTGAAAACCCCACTCGCTTGTAAAAACTGTGCATGATTATACATGGAAAGGAGCTGGGTGTGTGCTAAGAGTCTGCTTCTTCCCCCAAAAAATCGCTCCCCCTTTTTCCTACTAATGCAACTGTGAAATCACCAGAGCAAAACGCAATAAATCTCTGCCTGTAAATCCTATTTGCACACAGAGTCATGTTTTCACATTAGTCACAAAACGAAATTTCTTTGCCAATTTGAATGCACACTTACTGCTCTTTTTTTTTGGCAAGTGAAAATCACTTTTACAGACTGACACATTATGAAACCACTTTTCAGTTTTTTTAAAAAGCCCATGTCCAGACTGCTTTTTCAGACCACCACCATGTGTATCCTCGGTGACTGCCTACACTCCAGCAAGGGCAACCAGCCTTAGTGATGCTGAATGTATTTGCATTACAGACTGAAACCTCAAAACCCCACTCGCTTCTAAATACTGTGCATGATTCCACATGGTAAGCAGCTGGGTGTGTGCTAAGAGTCTGCTTCTTCCCCAAAAAAATCGCTCCCCTTTTTCCTCCTAATGCAACTGTGAAATCACCAGAGCAAAACGCAATAAATCTCTGCCTGTAATTCCTATTTGCACACAGAGTCATGTTTTCACATTAGTCACAAAACGAAATTTCTTTGCCAATTTGAATGCACACTTACTGCTCTTTTTTTTTGGCAAGTGAAAATCACTTTTACAGACTGACACATTATGAATCCACTTTTTAGATTTTTTTAAAAAGCCCATGTCCAGACTGCTTTTTCAGACCACCACCATGTGTATCCTCGGTGACTGCCTACACTCCAGCAAGGGCAACCAGCCTTAGTGATGCTGAATGTATTTGCATTACAGACTGAAACCTCAAAACCCCACTCGCTTCTAAATACTGTGCATGATTCCACATGGTAAGCAGCTGGGTGTGTGCTAAGAGTCTGCTTCTTCCCCCAAAAAATCGCTCCCCCTTTTTCCTACTAATGCAACTGTGAAATCACCAGAGCAAAACGCAATAAATCTCTGCCTGTAATTCCTATTTGCACACAGAGTCATGTTTTCACATTAGTCCCAAAACGAAATTTCTTTGCCAATTTAAATGCACACTTACTGCTCTTTTTTTTTGGCAAGTGAAAATCACTTTTACAGACTGACACATTATGAAACCACTTTTCAGATTTTTTTTAAAAAAGCCCATGTCCAGACTGCTTTTTCAGACCACCACCATGTGTATCCTCGGTGACTGCCTTCACTCCAGCAAGGGCAACCAGCCTTAGTGATGCTGAATGTATTTGCATTACAGACTGAAACCTCAAAACCCCACTCGCTTCTAAATGCTGTGCATGATTCCACATGGCAAGCAGCTGGGTGTGTGCTAAGAGTCTGCTTCTTCCCCCAAAAAATCGCTCCCCCTTTTTCCTACTAATGCAACTGTGAAATCACCAGAGCAAAACGCAATAAATCTCTGCCTGTAATTCCTATTTGCACACAGAGTCATGTTTTCACATTAGTCCCAAAACGAAATTTCTTTGCCAATTTGAATGCACACTTACTGCTCTTTTTTTTTGGCAAGTGAAAATCACTTTTACAGACTGACACATTATGAAACCACTTTTCAGATTTTTTTAAAAAAGCCCATGTCCAGACTGCTTTTTCAGACCACCACCATGTGTATCCTCGGTGACTGCCTACACTCCAGCAAGGGCAACCAGCCTTAGTGATGCTGAATGTATTTGCATTACAGACTGAAACCTCAAAACCCCACTCGCTTCTAAATACTGTGCATGATTATACATGGAAAGGAGCTGGGTGTGTGCTAAGAGTCTGCTTCTTCCCCCAAAAAATCGCTCCCCCTTTTTCCTACTAATGCAACTGTGAAATCACCAGAGCAAAACGCAATAAATCTCTGCCTGTAATTCCTATTTGCACACAGAGTCATGTTTTCACATTAGTCACAAAACGAAATTTCTTTGCCAATTTAAATGCACACTTACTGCTCTTTTTTTTTGGCAAGTGAAAATCACTTTTACAGACTGACACATTATGAATCCACTTTTTAGATTTTTTTAAAAAGCCCATGTCCAAACTGCTTTTTCAGACCACCACCATGTGTATCCTCGGTGACTGCCTACACTCCAGCAAGGGCAACCAGCCTTAGTGATGCTGAATGTATTTGCATTACTGACTGCAACCTCAAACCCTTAAAGTATTCCTTATTTTTACCAGTACACCTTAATTTATCATGAAAAAATAGTCCATATTATTTTACATGTTCCTCACATTTAAATTTCTCCCAAAACAGAAAATAATAAACACAACTTCTACAAAAGGAATTCCAATTCTATTATTCATTTCTTAATTTACCATATACATCCCCTCTCAAACTCATAACTCACCTTTAAAATTAGTTAGTTGTGAAAGAAATGTGGCACTCAAACAGCAGATTATCAGAGCCAGGATCTCTGTTGTCTACACCTCTCTCCTCTCAGCAGAACCAGAAAATGGCAAAGTTTCCCTCTATTTTTCCACACATATACATGTAAGTTTCAAATCTCAGTGCTTCCCCCTTTTTTTCAAATGTAATCACACATTTCTATTGGTTGAAAACCAACCCTTTTCTTAAAGTACCCTTCCCCCAACTTGACTTCTGCCTGCTACCGTAGCAACACCTCATGGAACACTGCTGTGTGGAGTTAGGTCAGAAGTTCGCCAAACAATGTTTCAATTCCACAGAGCAAGAGTGCTTGACTTTTCAAACCTTACAGCAAATCCATAGTACTGTTCTTTGGTAACACATTTTTCTGTACCAATACAAAACATGCTTCTATCAATTTACACATACAGCCTAGTTTTTAGTGTAGAATGGTATGAAACAGCCAATCAGTTCTTTTTTAAAAAAAAAAAATATGTATGCCTCCATTTCCAAACTGTTTTTCATTTCTTTTTCCCATTCTACTGAATTACACCTCCTGAGTGCATCCAGATCTCCTTTGAAGATGTTCACAGTGTGGATTGTAGGGCACAGCTATGTCTTCTGGAGTGAAAAGTTTGCAGAGAAAACAGGTATGGTGAGAGACCTTGCTTTGCCAAATGTAGACATTAAATGGATTGGTCAGAGAGGGTTAAAGTGGCACCAATTGATGCCATTGGTGAAATCCTTCATGCAAAACCAACACCCTGACCTCATAATAGTGCACTGTGGTGGCAATGACCTAGGCACTTTGACTGGGGTAGGTCTGGAAATGCTTATGAAGGACACCTTTGCACAACTGTTTTCTCTTTTCCCTAAAACTGCCTTTGTGTTTTCCAACATATGCCAAAGGCAAAAATGGAACTGGTCCAATCATTTCTGTCCGCAAATTGACAAAGCAAGGAAGCACGTCAACAAATCTGTTTCTGCTTTCCTCCGTGACTATGGTATGGGTGCCATTTACCACAACAACTTGCGTTATGACATGCAAGACATTTATAGAGGAGATGGTGTGCACTTCAATGATGAAGGGAACAGAGTCTTCCTCTTGAACCTTAGACTCTGCATCGGTACTTACTTGTAGGTACCACTTAAAAAATCACTTCATAAACACAACGGCTCTTTTTAGAGCCCCCTAATATCTAAACTCTTAAATCTGCATTTCATTTCTTTTTTAATTTTTTTTTTCTTCCGTACGCTTACCGTAAGCTTACCGTACGCGTATCCCGTGATTTTTTTAAAAATCAATAAATGTTTTCTTTGTACTTTTCTGTCCTTCTTTGACCCCCTCACAAATGTAAGGGGGTCTGTAAATCTCCTCCTTGCCCCCTTTTCTTGTTTTCACTCTTTTTTTTCTGAGTGAAACACACAAAATGGCGGCCGCCGCTTCCTGGTTTCGGCCGATTCGAATGTTTACTAAGATCTAAGAGCCAATCAGAATCGCGCTCGCGCACGCCACCGTACGCGTACGGTAAGCTTACGGTAAGCGTACCGTAAGCTGGCTCAGATATATATATTGATTTAAAGGCTATTTTCTCAGAATCTACTGAACAGATTTACACCAAACCTACAAAAGGCACTTCCTTGACCTAGGGACTACCTCTCTGCCAAATTTCTAGTAATTCTGTTCAGCCGTTCGGGCTGTAGCCCTGTCTAAAGGTCCTATGGAAAAATGCATGGGAAAAATGCGTTTTGGGACCCCCCTTTTATCTCAGCCCCCGCTTGACGAATCCCCCCGAGACTTTCAGGGTAGGAGCGGAGCGTAGCGCCCCACCTATTTTGAGAAATTCCCGAGGATTCGTCGACCGGCGCCAAAGTTATTCAAAATAGAATGTTGCGGATTTCCTATGGAAAAGGGGTCCTAACTATAACTACCTACTGGCGACCGCCAGTAGGTAATATATATATATATATATATATATATATATATATATATATAGTCACTTAAAAAACCATAGGTTTCACACATGTTATAGTTAGTTGTACATTTCACTCGTAAAAAACCAATGAAATTCCACGTTATAGTTAGATCAGGTAACTATAACTTGCGCGCCCACAATAAACTACTGATGACGTCACATAGTACATCACTCATGACATGGTCAGTGACATCACTCATGACATCAATGATGACATCTGAAATTACACATTGTGGATTGCGATCGCGCAAGTTATAGTTACCTGATCTAACTATAACGTGGAATTTCATTGGTTTTTTACGAGTGAAATGTACAGCTAACTATAACATGTGTGAAACCTATGGTTTTTTAAGTGAATTTGCAAGGTTTTGTAAATGATAATTCCTAACTATAACGTGTGTGAAACCTATGGTTTTTTCAGTGAATTTTTACGGTTTTTTAAATGCTAAGTTATGTATTTATTTTTTATTTTTTTTTCTGGTTTTTCACTATGCGCACACCCTGCGTTTCAAGGCCTCTCACCTCTTCCTCATGGGCAATCCAGATTTGCACAGAAAGTTTGCCTCCCACAATCCTCTGCATGCTAAAGTTCTTTTATTGGCCTCAGGTGTGCCATTTTTAGTAGACTTACTCTTTTGATGCTTGCTGGGAAATGTGGTTTGTTATGGCCAATTTGTACCCTCCGGTGGGTTTGCGCAATCCAGAAGGCAGAAGGAAAAGCAAGCTTGGGATGCAACTCCGGTTTCTGTCAAATAAATGATTTGGAAAATCTTCTGCCTTGGAGTGCGTTCTTAGCTGCGGGGAAACTCTTGGAAACATAACACACGGCAGCTCCGGCCGTGGAGAGCTGCACCCCCCAAAGAATATTAACGGGGCCGTCAGGAAGTGAAAAATGCTTGAATCCTGGTACGGCTTGGCAGAATAAACATTGTGAAACCTGCGCTGCATCGTGAGGCCCACTGGAGGGCTTTATCAATATCCTTAGAAGTTCTGGATTGCGCAAACCCACCAGAGGGTACAAATTGGCCATAACAAACCACATTTCCCAGCAAGCATCAAAAGAGTAAGTCTACTAAAAATGGCACACCTGAGGCCAATAAAAGAACTTTAGCATGCAGAGGATTGTGGGAGGCAAACTTTCTGTGCAAATCTGGATTGCCCATGAGGAAGAGGCGAGAGGCCTTGAAACGCGTTGGCAGAAGGAAAAGCAAGCTTGGGATGCAACTCCGGTTTCTGTCAAATAAATGATTTGGAAAATCTTCTGCCTTGGAGTGCGTTCTTAGCTGCGGGGAAACTCTTGGAAACATAACACACGGCAGCTCCGGCCGTGGAGAGCTGCACCCCCCAAAGAATATTAACGGGGCCGTCAGGAAGTGAAAAATGCTTGAATCCTGGTACGGCTTGGCAGAATAAACATTGTGAAACCTGCGCTGCATCGTGAGGCCCACTGGAGGGCTTTATCAATATCCTTAGAAGTTCTGGATTGCGCAAACCCACCGGAGGGTACAAATTGGCCATAACAAACCACATTTCCCAGCAAGCATCAAAAGAGTAAGTCTACTAAAAATGGCACACCTGAGGCCAATAAAAGAACTTTAGCATGCAGAGGTTTGTGGGAGGCAAACTTTCTGTGCAAATCTGGATTGCCCATGAGGAAGAGGCGAGAGGCCTTGAAACGCGTTGGCAGAAGGAAAAGCAAGCTTGGAATGCAACTCCGGTTTCTGTCAAATAAATGATTTGGAAAATTTTCTGCCTTGGAATGCGTTCTTGGCTGCGGGGAAACTCTTGGAAACATAACACACGGCAGCTCTGGCCGTGGAGAGCTGCACCCCCCAAAGAATATTAACGGGGCCGTCAGGAAGTGAAAAATGCTTGAATCCTGGTACGGCTTGGCAGAATAAACATTGTGAAACCTGCGCTGCATCGTGAGTCCCACTGGAGGGCTTTATCAATATCCTTAGAAGTTCTGGATTGCGCAAACCCACCGGAGGGTACAAATTGGCCATAACAAACCACATTTCCCAGCAAGCATCAAAAGAGTAAGTCTACTAAAAATGGCACACCTGAGGTCAATAAAAGAACTTTAGCATGCAGAGGATTGTGGGAGGCTAACTTTCTGTGCAAATCTGGATTGCCCATGAGGAAGAGGCGAGAGGCCTTGAAACGCGTTGGCAGAAGGAAAAGCAAGCTTGGGATGCAACTCCGGTTTCTGTCAAATAAATGATTTGGAAACTCTTCTGCCTTGGAGTGCGTTCTTAGCTGCGGGGAAACTCTTGGAAACATAACACACGGCAGCTCCGGCCGTGGAGAGCTGCACCCCCCAAAGAATATTAACGGGGCCGTCAGGAAGTGAAAAATGCTTGAATCCTGGTACGGCTTGGCAGAATAAACATTGTGAAACCTGCGCTGCATCGTGAGGCCCACTGGAGGGCTTTATCAATATCCTTAGAAGTTCTGGATTGCGCAAACCCACCGGAGGGTACAAATTGGCCATAACAAACCACATTTCCCAGCAAGCATCAAAAGAGTAAGTCTACTAAAAATGGCACACCTGAGGCCAATAAAAGAACTTTAGCATGCAGAGGTTTGTGGGAGGCAAACTTTCTGTGCAAATCTGGATTGCCCATGAGGAAGAGGCGAGAGGCCTTGAAACGCATTGGCAGAAGGAAAAGCAAGCTTGGAATGCAACTCCGGTTTCTGTCAAATAAATGATTTGGAAAATGTTCTGCCTTGGAGTGCGTTCTTAGCTGCGGGGAAACTCTTGGAAACATAACACACGGCAGCTCTGGCCGTGGAGAGCTGCACCCCCCAAAGAATATTAACGGGGCCGTCAGGAAGTGAAAAATGCTTGAATCCTGGTACGGCTTGGCAGAATAAACATTGTGAAACCTGCGCTGCATCGTGAGTCCCACTGGAGGGCTTTATCAATATCCTTAGAAGTTCTGGATTGCGCAAACCCACCGGAGGGTACAAATTGGCCATAACAAACCACATTTCCCAGCAAGCATCAAAAGAGTAAGTCTACTAAAAATGGCACACCTGAGGTCAATAAAAGAACTTTAGCATGCAGAGGATTGTGGGAGGCTAACTTTCTGTGCAAATCTGGATTGCCCATGAGGAAGAGGCGAGAGGCCTTGAAACGCGTTGGCAGAAGGAAAAGCAAGCTTGGGATGCAACTCCGGTTTCTGTCAAATAAATGATTTGGAAACTCTTCTGCCTTGGAGTGCGTTCTTAGCTGCGGGGAAACTCTTGGAAACATAACACACGGCAGCTCCGGCCGTGGAGAGCTGCACCCCCCAAAGAATATTAACGGGGCCGTCAGGAAGTGAAAAATGCTTGAATCCTGGTACGGCTTGGCAGAATAAACATTGTGAAACCTGCGCTGCATCGTGAGGCCCACTGGAGGGCTTTATCAATATCCTTAGAAGTTCTGGATTGCGCAAACCCACTGGAGGGTACAAATTGGCCATAATAAACCACATTTCCCAGCAAGCATCAAAAGAGTATGTCTACTAAAAATGGCACACCTGAGGCCAATAAAAGAACTTTAGCATGCAGAGGATTGTGGGAGGCAAACTTTCTGTGCAAATCTGGATTTCCCATGAGGAAGAGGCGAGAGGCCTTGAAACGCGTTGGCAGAAGGAAAAGCAAGCTTGGGATGCAACTCCGGTTTCTGTCAAATAAATGATTTGGAAAATCTTCTGCCTTGGAGTGCGTTCTTAGCTGCGGGGAAACTCTTGGAAACATAACACACGGCAGCTCCGGCCGTGGAGAGCTGCACCCCCCAAAGAATATTAACGGGGCCGTCAGGAAGTGAAAAATGCTTGAATCCTGGTACGGCTTTGCAGAATAAACATTGTGAAACCTGCGCTGCATCGTGAGGCCCACTGGAGGGCTTTATCAATATCCTTAGAAGTTCTGGATTGCGCAAACCCACCGGAGGGTACAAATTGGCCATAACAAACCACATTTCCCAGCAAGCATCAAAAGAGTAAGTCTACTAAAAATGGCACACCTGAGGCCAATAAAAGAACTTTAGCATGCAGAGGATTGTGGGAGGCAAACTTTCTGTGCAAATCTGGATTGCCCATGAGGAAGAGGCGAGAGGCCTTGAAACGCGTTGGCAGAAGGAAAAGCAAGCTTGGGATGCAACTCCGGTTTCTGTCAAATAAATGATTTGGAAAATCTTCTGCCTTGGAGTGCGTTCTTAGCTGCGGGGAAACTCTTGGAAACATAACACACGGCAGCTCCGGCCGTGGAGAGCTGCACCCCCCAAAGAATATTAACGGGCCGTCAGGAAGTGAAAAATGCTTGAATCCTGGTACGGCTTGGCAGAATAAACATTGTGAAACCTGCGCTGCATCGTGAGGCCCACTGGAGGGCTTTATCAATATCCTTAGAAGTTCTGGATTGCGCAAACCCACCGGAGGGTACAAATTGGCCATAACAAACCACATTTCCCAGCAAGCATCAAAAGAGTAAGTCTACTAAAAATGGCACACCTGAGGCCAATAAAAGAACTTTAGCATGCAGAGGTTTGTGGGAGGCAAACTTTCTGTGCAAATCTGGATTGCCCATGAGGAAGAGGCGAGAGGCCTTGAAACGCGTTGGCAGAAGGAAAAGCAAGCTTGGGATGCAACTCCGGTTTCTGTCAAATAAATGATTTGGAAAATCTTCTGCCTTGGAGTGCGTTCTTAGCTGTGGGGAAACTCTTGGAAACATAACACACGGCAGCTCCGGCCGTGGAGAGCTGCACCCCCCAAAGAATATTAACGGGGCCGTCAGGAAGTGAAAAATGCTTGAATCCTGGTACGGCTTGGCAGAATAAACATTGTGAAACCTGCGCTGCATCGTGAGGCCCACTGGAGGGCTTTATCAATATCCTTAGAAGTTCTGGATTGCGCAAACCCACCGGAGGGTACAAATTGGCCATAACAAACCACATTTCCCAGCAAGCATCAAAAGAGTAAGTCTACTAAAAATGGCACACCTGAGGCCAATAAAAGAACTTTAGCATGCAGAGGATTGTGGGAGGCAAACTTTCTGTGCAAATCTGGATTGCCCATGAGGAAGAGGCGAGAGGCCTTGAAACGCGTTGGCAGAAGGAAAAGCAAGCTTGGGATGCAACTCCGGTTTCTGTCAAATAAATGATTTGGAAAATCTTCTGCCTTGGAGTGCGTTCTTAGCTGCGGGGAAACTCTTGGAAACATAACACACGGCAGCTCCGGCCGTGGACAGCTGCACGCCCCAAAGAATATTAACAGGGCCGTCAGGAAGTGAAAAATGCTTGAATCCTGGTACGGCTTGGCAAAATAAACATTGTGAAACCTGCGCTGCATCGTGAGGCCCACTGGAGGGCTTTATCAATATCCTTAGAAGTTCTGGATTGCGCAAACCCACCGGAGGGTACAAATTGGCCATAACAAACCACATTTCCCAGCAAGCATCAAAAGAGTAAGTCTACTAAAAATGGCACACCTGAGGCCAATAAAAGAACTTTAGCATGCAGAGGATTGTGGGAGGCAAACTTTCTGTGCAAATCTGGATTGCCCATGAGGAAGAGGCGAGAGGCCTTGAAACGCGTTGGCAGAAGGAAAAGCAAGCTTGGGATGCAACTCCGGTTTCTGTCAAATAAACGATTTGGAAAATCTTCTGCCTTGGAGTGCGTTCTTAGCTGCGGGGAAACTCTTGGAAATATATATATATATATATATATATATATTTATATATATATACACACACACACAACACTGAAGTGCAGAAGGATTGAAGAAGATGTTTTCAGATGGTGCTGTTCTGAGTCTTTGTCCTTTCTGCTGTAAGGACTTTGTTTGGAAAGGGTGCAGGCTATTTGGAACACTTTACGCACAACAGCATTTATTCTGGGCCAGTATTTGGCCCTTGCCCTATCATTGTCTATTGCTTTGAATGTACCTGCATTGATTGTAGTTTCTATTAATTATATCTGTTGGCAGCACTTCTGTATTGCTTGCCGTTTTGGGGGGTGTGATGGCTGGCTGGGTTCAGATGACTAATGTCTGACACAGCTGACATATTTCTCATGTCCATGCACGAGCAGCTCATTCACCCCCGGTTATTTCTTTGCATTTTAGGATTTATAGGGGGATATTCTCAAGAACGTGCGATAATCATTGCCAAAATCGGTTAACACAATGTCTCATATCGACGTCTATCGCGGGAAAATACCTCTGTGTTAACGTCCTATTCACAACACGGTGGTAATATGTGATAGTCTCCTGATAATCGGTCAAATGTCCGCAATAAGGACACCGGGAAAGTGATAAAAATCTAAACCCCAACGTGTAAAAAGATGTGATGGGCCCAACCGCAATAAAACAATCAGCGATAAACTGCGCCAGGCCTGCAACTCACACACGTCAGGCGGGAAAAATCACTAGAAAAGAAGAAAAAATATATATAAACAAAAGCAAAACAACCGCGAAGCACAATGGAGATAGCCGGAGGAAGTACAGAGGATAACCAGAACCCCACAAGCCCCCCGGAGGCCCAGGCCGGGACCTAGGGGTCAGGGAAGGGCGAGGACAAGAAGAAGAGGAAGACGCAGTTCAGTCCGCAGGAAAACAGGATGCTGATAACAGAGGTGATAGAACACCATCAACTACTGTTCGTCACCTCCACTGTGTCATTGGCAACAAAAAATGGAATATGGCAGTCCATCGTGGACAAGGTGAATGCAGTCAGAGTGCTGAGGAGGACAATGGAAGAGGTCAAGAGGCGCTGGAATGATATGAAGCGCAAAACCAAGCAGAAACTCACCAACAACCAGGCTGCAATGCAGACCGAAAGTGGGAGTCCAGCGCCACAGGAGTGGCTGGATGAGATGGAGGAAATGGTGTCCACAGTCATCAGTGTGGAGACTGTGGCAGGAGTTGGGGGACCGGACACCGCTCAACATGACCTGACACAACAGCAACAGGGTGAGTAACGACGAGGGACTGGGGGGACGGGGGGATATGGGCACAATGGCACACATGCACAATTAGGTAGAACACAGTGCACACCCACAATGACTCTGGAGCATGTCTCTGATCCCCTTGGCACACTGCAGCACACCTAGAAACAGTAAGTAGGCCCCCGTCGACTATGTGCCCAGAGGGGGCCCTTCTCACACACCACCAATCTCACAACCAACCGATGCACATGTGTTAAACCCAGCAAAGCGGTGTGTCTGTGAGCAACACTGATAATGCAAGGGACACTGCATGACGAATAGCATTGCTGCAGTCAAGATATCCTGAAATGTTGCACACCACAACACTGAGGTGGCTGAAGGTGGACCACATCAGTAAAGGAGCAGGTCACACTCTGACACATCCACATGCACAAACAACCCCTGACATCAACAACACATCCACGGAAAAACCATTCCCCGGACCCCCAACTCCCACTGAGAGCCCAATGTACCCAAGTCTGCAACATCTCAGCTCTGTATAAGCACAGAAGTCAAAGGTAAAACACATGAAAGGGATAAGGGGCAGTAAAATCGGAGCTGCAGGGGCAACTTTTCCAAAATGCAGCACACACCCATAACATGCAGAGCACATCAACATTGATAACAATGTGGTACAAATCGCAATACGTCCACAACAGAACAGAGGACACAACTGGTGCCGCTTGTGTGTAGAAATTGGCCAATCACATTTGGCATAGCAGGGAAATGTGAGTTGATAATGTACAAGTACAAACACACATCCGTGATGTTGTCGAAATGTCCACTGTCCCGCATCAAATAGGCAGCTCCTCCCCAACAGTCACAATGTACCATGTCATGCAGTCTGTATGTAAACATGTCTAATAAGTCAACATACATATGAACACAATGTTAAACTGCATCTCCCCTTCACATTGCAGAGGGAAAACCAACATCTCCTGCAGAGCAGACCGAACCTCTCTTCTCTGATGATGAAGAGGACCTCCACACCTTCGACACTGACACCCTCCAAGAGTTCATTGACAGCTGCATCAACCCACCTCCAGGAGCAGGGCAGCCCAGCTACATCGATGAGACCCCCCCACCTGCACAGACCACACAGCAGGCAGCACCCACCACCACGGCTGCCTCCCAGGACCCCATGAACAACACATGGCCTTCTAACGCCGTGTGTTGGGGTGCCAGGGGAAGATGGCTGAACAGGTGCGGGTGGGGTTCGACCGCATTGCAGCCAAACTAGATGCCATAAGTGGGTGTCTAAGTCCCATCAGGGACCACTCACAGTCCCTAACGGACACCCACAGTCCGCTCCATGCTCTCCAACGATCCATGGCTGACATCGCTGGAGTCCTGACTCTGAGACAAGAACAACTGTCTAGTCAGAGTGGTTCTAGCGATGTCAAGCGGAAGTTAGGACACATATGGAGGATCATGGAGAACATGGAGTGGACGCAGGTGGAAAGAGCGGCTGCTACGTCTGCACACCAGCGAAAGGTAGGTTTGTTCCTCAATGCCCTGCAGACCCTCCTCATGGCATTGCTGCCACAGGGCCTGGCGCGGATGAATGCTGCTGCCACCACTCCATCCACATCGCTGCCCCCTGAACTGTCAGTCATGAACGATAAGGTAACCCCCTAATGATAAATTAAAGGTTAGGGAACAGGGGGAACAAGAAAGAGCCAACTATACTAAACGGTATCCCTCTAGACCTAAATTGCTTTACTTGTTTGGGTACACATGGAGATAAATACCACAACTATGTATACATTTTTATATCTATTTTATTCATGTTTTGTTCATTTTTTACAATTATTTATTTTTACTTATTTGGTTTCTTCTGTACATTGTTATCTCATACAATAAAATTCATCTTTTTTTAAGAAAATACAAACTATACACAAATGGTTATGTCTTTTTTGTAAAGTGCAAAATCAGAAAGATTTGATTATTGTACAAAACATACAGATCACAACAATGATTCAAAGGATATCCCCACACCTATCAACCTCTAAAATTACTCCATACATATCACTTTCATACAACACCTTTCATACTACACCCCAAAAGGAGAGTAACAGCGTGTGCAATGCTCGTCCGAGCTTCGGGCGAGCCCCTAGATCCTCTGATGTATAGCTAAACGTTGGGGTGTTACATACAAGCTGGTCGACGCACGTTTCGGTGGCCTAATTTTCTGCGAATGCCACCTTCCTCAGGACCTGTTGCTACGTGTTTGAATCACGGGCAAAGGTGGGGGCCTGATTATCTGTTCTATATCAATAATGCGGTGATGAAGCCCACTAGTTGTGATTTTCGTCCATATAAATTCCTTTCATCGAAAATCAGCTTAGCTCTGGCTGTTACTTATATACACCACAGTCGCGCTGCGTCTGTAGACTGGAGCCGTAGGTGCACCACGTGATCAGTGTTCGAAGTTTTTTTGCGAAGAGGCTGGGTACCTTCAATATTCATGAGATCAGTTGCTTTCTTGTTATGAACATGTCCTAATCTCGTTCTTGCAGTATCCTCTTCATCATTGTCTCATCTCAGATCATAACTGCTGTGGATGATTGCATCAGGGTCTATGATCTATTTCTTGACATCCTGTTGGTTTGTGGCGCGTGTTGCCCAGCAAAAAATTCTTAACGGAGCTGGACCACATTGCTGGTATGTATATTGTAGGTTTGCAGGGCGCCACACAGGATAATAACACAAATTCAAAATATTTGGAAATAATAATAACTGGGTAACGGTCCTGACAGGGTGAGGCGAAACCACCTAACTCCTCAAAACTTTGTGACCTAGGCCAACAAATACATTCAAATCTTTACAACAAAACCCTAGCACACGTCAAAGCAATACATTTTATAGGTCAGATAAAGGCAAACAAGTAAGCACAAAATATCGTAGACATATTTAAGTTTTCTTGATTATTTAATCCAGTATTACTTTTTTCCTTAGGACATAAGCAGCCAACATGTGTTTCGTCGCACAAAGGGCAATATCCCGCGACATTTTCAAGGCTCTGTCTTTTAGGAAAGAAGATTATTAAATGTGGTTGTGATAAACTTAGGGCGAACAAAGCAAAACCAAAGGGGATGATGGATGTAGTTTTGGACATTGCAAGCACTCACGCCCAGTCAACTGATCTGGGTTTAATCCATCATCATTCTTTAGCTCACTCCGCCACCCCAGTTCAGACATGGCCATATGCAAATCAATCTGACCCTGTGCCTCATGGGAACAGTCCAGCCCGCACTCCCAAGCCATGTCTGCCAATCCAGGCAGTTCGGGCTGGACTGTTCCCATGAGGCACAGGGTCAAGACTGATTTGCATATGGCTGGGTTCAAACTGGAATGGCATGGTGAGCAAAAATCGATGGATTTAGGCCCAGATCTCTGTATTGGGGTGAATGTATGACATTGTTCTGCATTCTGTCCATCAACTGTTTTTTTGCATTGGTGGTAAGAAGGACGCAGTAGCATTCATCTCCGCCATATGGCCTGTTTCTGCTGGGTTCTGCCCTCTGCATCATCACCTTCCACTGTCCCCCAATACACTCTGCGACACTCACCTTGGACCTCAACATGGACTGCCATATTCTGTTTGGTTACCAATGAGACAGCAATCAGACTGCGGACTGAACTCTTCCTCTTCCGATGAACTTTTCATTCCCTAAGGGACTCTGGCTGGCCCATCCACGGGCCAACAATGTAAAGTGTGATTTGCATGGCCCTGTACTGCTCCAGCTACAACACTCCACTGAATGCGCATTAAACATTCATTTTCACACAGATGCGTCATATCTATGCTCATTCAAGAGGGGAAGTATGGATGAATGTAGGATCAGTGATTCCCCCTTATGTCCATGTTGCTCATGTTGTGGGACCTGAGTCACAGGGTGCAACATTACCGATTGCGGTCTGGGTGGTGCCGACACCACAACAGAGACACACGCATTGATAATATGTCAGCAAAGGGAGGATGTCCTATAGCTGAAAGAAGATCAGATAGTAACTGATACTAACAGCAATGCTCACGTGGTTAAATATATATAAAAGGGCCATAAATAACTCATAGATTTGATACTGCATGATCAGTAGCTCCATGGCATCTGTTGTTCTTCAGGTGTGGCTCTGGGCTGGGCTCCCTTTAATGTTGCAGGTTGTCGTCCGACTTTACACCAGGCAAGAGCAGGTGTTAAATCCCTGCTGCTAAGCGCCTTATCGCCTGTTTTTTGTGATCTTATCGCAGATCTGGCTGGTTGTTGAGAATGTTGCAAAGTGGTGTTTTCGCTGCTTTTTGCACGGGAACGCCTACTCTACATATCATTAGCGTTAGATGCCGGTGTCATCCGTGGCAATGTTTTTTGCGGCTGCTATCGCAGGAAAACTGGTGATATCAGCTGTTAGCACCAGCTTGTGAATAGGGCGATATATTTATCGCCACTTTGGCTGTGATAAAGTGCCGCTAACTCGGCGATAAGTCCTTGAGAATATGCCCCATAGTTTTGTTAAGGGCAATATCAAATTAAAACTACGAAATCCACAATGCAAACAAGAGATCTTTACTGGATTAGTTACTCACTCATAGACCTGGAAAGCTTGAGAGCTCGGGTCTGGAGGTTTCTGGGTGACTACTTCCTTGTTAATTGTATGTGCAAAATATTTTTGTTTAATTTCAGTCTGATTCTGGCCTTTTCAGAGTATCACAAGAGTAAAAATTGTTTCATTTTAGAGAGATCTGAGTTGTTAGATGATGTGAATTCTTCAAACATAGATTTTAATATCCAGTTTGCAGTAATAACTTGTGCACGTACCGCCTTCAACTCTATGAAGGAGGAGTCTTCATTATTTGGAAATAAAAAGATCTCTTAAAAAAAGGGGCAACAATTACAATTTTGTTTTCATTATTTGGCAATAAGAAGATCTTTAAAAAACGAAGAAAACAATTATAATTTTGTTTATCAATGCATTCACAAGGAAGTTGGGATTAGTGTGTGTCCGCAAAATCTGAAGTAAATTCAATTGAAAATAGTAAAACAAACAAGCAAAGCACTGGTAGTGATAAACAAGATGTTATTAAATAATGTAATCAATGTGGGGTTAAAGAGATCTACGAAATCCAGTACAGGCAATACATGAGATAGTCTCAGAATATTCACTCATGGGTGCAAGAAGAGTACTACTCACAATAGGTACTTGCATTAATGGCATATCTTGTGTTCATGGCACATTTACATGGATTGACTTTCTGATAGTTTCTAAATCTCTGTTAACCAGAATAAAAATATGAATTTATCATTCATATCTCAAATTATCCACCTCACCCACAATGCTAGAAATATCCTCTCAAAGGAAAAACCCATCCTTTTAGATATGGTGAATGTAAGAAATTCCTCGTTTTGCATGATCGCTCCCAATTGTTTTGGACTGATGCTACTGGTTTTTTGACTCTGTGCACTGGGGCTCTGCTAATGTGTTAAATTTGGCTATACTTTTAATTGCCATATTTTACTTACCCACAGGTTCCTAGTATATATTACAAAGTGTACACAGGTACTGGAAATTAAATGTCGCTAGGGGACTGCAGAACCCATTGTGCCACCCACTACAGTGATAGTACAAACGTGACTGCAGGCCCATCATTCTGACCTGTCTGTGCAATTTATAATTGCAAATACGACCTGTCAAAAAAAAACTTTTGACAGGCCTAAACCCTTCTTTTAACCCTTTCGATGCTTGTGACGGAGCGGTTCCGTCATGCGCGTCGGTCGCGCTGTGAGCATGATGGAACCGCTCCGTCACGGCCCCGCCGCGCAAGAACCATTCAGCACAGCACGGTAATCCGTGCCGCGCTGAAGGGGTTAAATATTAATATGTCAACGCCCCATAGGCCTTAATGGCCATAAGGCCGGATGCATGGTATAGAAAAGTAGGAAATGTAAAAGTTTGATCTTAGATGTCCTTCCAGTGATAAGGCTCCAAAAGCTATTATCATTGCAACAGGGTTAGAAATATCAAGTTTAATAATCAATCAAAAAGGGTTTGTAAAGCACAGCTTTTCACCCGTGAGCGTCTCAAGGTGCTGGGATGGGGGGCTGCTGGCACGTCTGCACTAAGGTGTACATTCGAAGAGCCAGGTCTTGAGGTCCTTCCTGAGTTGGGTCAGCAACTGGGATTGTCTGAGGTGGGTCGGCAGGTGTTTCAGTTCTTGGTGGCAAGGTAGGAGAAGGATCTTCCTCCGGATCTTGTCTTGTGGATCCGGGGGACGGTGGGCAGGGCCATCTGGGCAGAGTGGCTTAGAGGTGTTCGGAGATGTGGCTAGGGTGAGGGATCTCGAGTAACTGTCTGGCTGTGGTATGTTGAATGTTCTGAAGTTTTCTGAGGAGTTTCTGGGTGACGCCGGCATAGAGTGCATTGCCGTAGTCGAGTCTGCTCCTGATGAGTGCGTCAGTGACTGTTTTTCTGTATTTCGCAGGGATCAAACTGAATGTCTTTCGAAACAGACAGTGTGTGGAAGCATGATGATCTTCCAACTGTCACACAGGAGATGTATAGCTGCCGTGATGAGGTGTGAAAATAAACCTAGAACTGAGGCAAGGGCCTTGGGTATGGGAAGGTATCCTGATCCTCTGGCAGGAGGACCATCTGGGCTGTGCCTATGAACTTAATTAACTAGTTCAAAGAGGCCTACACTGTCAGAGGCAAATGTTAGCATGATCTGGGCATGATCCTCTTTTTCCCATCTAGTCATGCAGGCACCAATATCAGTGGGAGAGGAACAGCTCCCTGAACTGGTTTGAAGTGAGAAGAGAGGAGGGGTTGTTCATTTCCCCGGCCACAACTCTTGGGTGGCACAGGGGCTCTGCACAGGGGAAGAAATATTCTGTCATGTTGGATTTAGGTAGAAAGGGGCATTGTGGGCTCACCTGCAATAGAGAACACAGGAACAACTGCAAAAGTGGGCATGGTTACACCGGGAACTTTTTACCCTATTGCTTAGGGAGGGGCCATGAGCCACCTTCACCCACAAGCTAGGGCCAGGCATAAATATGGCATCCTGTGCACCATCTTCAAAACACTACTGGTCCTATGAAAGACAGAAGTAGGACTTGTGTTGACACCTGTGAGGAAGGATGATAGGCTGGATCTGCTTCTACTTTCATCCAGGACAAAGAAGTGGTGGACCCCATGGGTCAGTTGGCTGACTTCTTGTTAAGTTACAGGGACACAACAAGCTGCTAGAAGCCCTTTCCTGAGGAGCCCAGTTGACCGGTCTAGTTCCAACTGGACTTGCCCTGCTGGTAGTTTCTGCTGGAGCAAGACTTGACCCACGAGTGCTGTTCCTGAGGTCCTGGGACCCTTGGCTGTGTCAAAGTGTACTCCTCCTAACATTTTGAGAAATTTGTCTCAAAAGACTTCTGGAGGTCCAGGACGAAACTGGCAAGTCAATCCAACAAAGGTGCATTGCTGCTGGGTCAAAGATTCAGGCTGCTCTCCTTCAGAGTTTTTCCAAAGTAGCAAATCCATTTGAGTGGGACATCACAGAGAGGGCATTCAGCCTCGTGAAGCATTGTTCCCGTACAGCTTGCTGCCTTTTCCCACTGGAGGAATATGAGCTCCAAACAAGTTACTAAGTGCGAATGTAGAAATCTTCACCAGGCAAAGATGCGAAAGATATCTGGTTGGTGAGGAATTTCTTTAGGCATGAGTTTTCATTTTTTCCAGCTCGGACGTTTTTCAACAAAAGCCAACGTCTTCATCTGGACCTTGTCTGACAGCTATCCAGCCCTGTGGAGCTCTTCTTGGTTACAGCATGCTATGCCCCGGTGAGCCTTTTTGACTTCCGTTTCAGAAACAACCGAATCACGTTTCTATATCTGGACTGAAATCGAACCTAGGTAACAGTCAAGCACAACCTAATGATTGTGGTTGGTTCTTAATGCTTTTTTGGTGCCATTTTTATGTAAACAATATTATCTGTGCTTTCCCCATTGGAATTTTGTCTTTTTGGTGTCATATTGATAATTGAAAATATTCTCTGTTTTTGGAGAGGGATTTTTATTGTGTTGTGTTGTCAAATTCTTAAGTGTTTTGGTTCTTCTAAATGCTTTACATATTTTCTTAAGCCTGTCTGCTTTGTGACGTAAGTAACCCGAGTTGAACTCTGGTTTATATTACCGAAACCTTTACTGGACCTAACAAGTAGAGTGAAATATTTATTTGTGGTGGATCACCATCCACCCCAATTACTAATCCACTTTCTCACAGTCAAAGAACTGTGATAGAAAGGAGGTAAATGTGTAAGTACTCTGAAGTGATTCACGTAGAGAATTTCACCCATCACTGTTGGGTTTATATTTTAAGAAGTGCTCAACCACTTTCAAGGGATGGAGCTACCTGGCATTAGGAAGATTTCAACATCACCTGCATGGAACAATTCCTGTCTGCCTGGTTTAGGCTGGGGAGGGTATCTCTGGACATGGAAAAGATTATCTGAGGGACAGGGAAACTGGCCTCTAGCTGACCAACACAACAGGTCACAGAATCTTTCTGTCAGTGCTCTTCTGGGAAGAAACGTGTGCACAATCCAAAGAATTGATAGAGCTGCATCTGTCTGGAAGAAAACCAGCAAGGCCAGTTGTAAGTGAACTTTTGGTGGTGGCCTTGACTAGAAGAAGGGAAAACATTTTTCTCACTTGACTCTATGGTACAGTATCCAAGACTAGGGGGCATATCAGCAAGGCGAGGCGATAGAATTATCGCCGCTTTTGCGGACGTTTTCGGCTGAAAAGCGGCGATAATTGTATCGTCTAATTAGCAAGCTCACGCTAACGCGTGAAAACTTGCGTTAGCGTAGGAATTCCTAACGCCCAGCTTTGAGATGCAAAGTGGGCGTTCCTGACCTGACATGACAGGAGAAATGTCGCTAAACGACATTTCTCCTATCAAGCCCCACGCTATGAAGCATAGCGGCAAGAAAAGTAGCGATAACCCCTGTTATCGCTACTTTCCTTATCCCTGCTTCAGGACTGACTTAGCCATGATATCCTATGGAAGGTGGATATCATGACTAAGTTTGTGGGGCCCTATCAACAAGCTAACGCCACATTGCGTGAGATTATCGCTGGGTTTCCAGCGATAATCTCACGTTAGGCAGTTAGCGTGAGGATTTTTATCGCTTTTGAGATAAGCGTTGCTAATAGCACGCTATCTCAGCGATAAAAATCCATGCTAGCCGGCGATAATTATCCTAGCACTAAGTGCGCTTAGCGATAATTATCATCGGTTGTTGCTGATATGCCCCATAATTTCTTGGATGTGTGTGAACTTCTACTGCATTGAGGAAGATGGTATATAACTATTTTTACCAGTTCCTAAGTTTTGAAATTAAAAGATATCAGCCATGCCTCACTTTAGTTCACAGCCTTACCCTGCAGACTGAGTTTGACCTCCAAACCTTTGTGCAAAGGCAAACCAAATGAGAGGGAAAATGTACCAGAGAGTGTCAGATGATGAAGTGACAAGAGTTTTTTTCAGCAGAGTTTGAGGCTTCAGCTGGACAATAAAACTAATGTATTTTAACCTGTTGAGCTCCGATCAGCCAAAACATTCTGCCTCACCTGGATAGGAGATTATTTTGATAGACAAATTACAGTTAAAAGGTAAAACCCTTGATAAATATGCACCACTTTCTTGCTCACTTTTTATATGATTGGCCATGAAGCATGTCCAGGACCTAGTCAGTCAACAGCACCCCTTTAGACAACATATAGGTTTTGGTCTCAAATAGATTCGTAAGAATACATTTTAATATTTGTATAACTCCTGATCAATACATAATTTATTTTGGTTTAGTTTAATCATCACAATAACTCTTTTTTGATTTGGAAATTGTAACTATTTGTTGGTGTTGATTTACATGCATCACTTGTACTCTTCTTTGATGCTTGTATGTATGTGGGATTTGTATTGTGTGAACACAAGCACCTTGAGACCCTCACGGGTGAGTAGCGCACTTCACAAATTCCTGATTGAACCTCACCAAAAGGCAGCAGAGCACTGTCTGAGGTAAAGAAAAAAGAGGAATTCCACTGGGAAGTGGAAAATAACTACACAGGTCGATCATTGTGGAGATCTACATACCTTCCCAGATGAAAATCAACAAATCTTCCTAATGGTTTTCAAATACAGTTTATGCACTGAACACCCCATGTTTTGTTATTTGTGAATGCCACAACGTTTGTGACAAGAAAGGAGGTGACAATGCATTACACACCAGGGTATCATTCATTTATGTAAAGAACATGCCCCCGTGATTGATGAACTTAACATAATGAGAATAATACTTTGTCCTGTGTGCATCAGAAAAATACATTTTAATATCTTTAATTTATAGGTGCTGTCTACATATGGCTACTGACGCTTAGGCACTCGTCCCTATGATGCAACTGCGACTTAGAAAAGTAATTTTCAGTTAACAGTTTACACTGCCGATTTGGTGGGAATCTTGCATTTTTTGTACATAAACATAAAGCATTGAGCCACATAGTGTAGAGGTCCGGGGCAATTTTCCATGCATTCAGTTAGAGTTGACTGAGCACAGTGTTTTTGAACTAGCGAAGAATGGACGGTCATACGAAAATGGTGTGGTTTTAATCTTTAAGTCAATGGAAGGATAAACAGGACATCAGCACAAGTATCAGAGCTGCATGGCTCTGGGGGGCATGGCTGGCGCCTGAAGAAGATGGCGGCAGCCCCTTGACTCTCCCGGGACGGCGGCCGGAGTGGCGGTGCGGGCAACCTTCTGAAGACCCTGTATGTGCTTCATTTCGACAGCACTGTCTCTGCATGAGTTGCGGTACACTCTGAAATAATCTTTTTACCGCACGGCTGCGTATGACGCTTTCTTTCTGTTTTGCTCGTCCCCCAGTGGATCCGTCTCTATGACACCCGCCATCCTGGATACCGGGAAATCTCCTCACATGCATTAATTGCGGGGAAAGCCTCATTAATTACCTGAGGAGCAGCTGTGCATTACAGTCAGTAAACGGTACACTTAAGGATTTCTCTCATCTCTGCTCACCTTCTTTTTTATCATGCTTCTGCTCTTTCTTACTTCCTTTTAATATTGGTTTGGTTGTTTCACCATCCAATTTTATGAAAGACGCATGTGGTCGCTTGTTGTTCCTGTCTTCATGGCATGCCTCCTCTAATATGAAATAATATGAAATAACCTCTTACCTACCATTGATTGAGCACAGAGAATATCCTGTTGTCTTACTTGCGCTAATACAAACTCTTTTGAGGAAATAATTTTGCACAAGCCCTCCAGAGACTGCGCCTGTCTCGACAACATTTTGTATCATTCCTCCTCATGTTGTGCTCATCTTTTGGCTGATGGCAGCCTCTCTTTAACGCTGTTTATTTGAAGACAATGATTTAATACGGCACCCATACCCATTCTGTCTTAACCAGCAGGAAGAAGTCTTCATACTGAGGTGGTCTCTTTAGCTCATATTTGGTGGAGTGCATGTCTCAAGCAACTGGCATTGGTTGCCATTTGTTATCCTCACCGCATAACTTATCCTCTCGCTCAAGTTCTCATAACAACGTCTGCAAATGGAGGACTCAACAAATTTATCGCCTAAAGGTACTTCGGCATCGGCCAATGGTACGCCCTCCAGTGCCAACAAGACGCCTAGTAAAAGATTAAAAAAGGATCCCCCTTCTCCTCCCAAACAACCTTCATCGGTCTCCATGGACCTCCCGTTGGATGAAATTAGGGCTCTTCGTCCTTTTGTGGAAGAAACACATTCTAAAATACAAGCTCTAACAGATAGTTGGTCACGAATGGAGAAAAGACTTACTATCGCAGAACAGAACATTCAGTCTTTGAGCTTTTTTAAGACTAAAGTAGAATGTCTTCATTCTCAAGTATCTTCACTTCAGAAGCAGTTCAAAAATCTTGAAAACAGAAACAGACAAAATAACCTCCACATTTATGGTCTGCCAGAAGGCTCAGAAGGATCAGACCCCATTGCCTTTTTCAAATCTGTCCTTCCAAAACTTCTTAATCTACCAGACGGATCTCCTATTAATATTCAACGCGCTCACAGACTGGGCCCTCCATCTCCAATGACATCTTCCAATACGAGAGTACCAAGAGGAGTCATCTTGTACTTTCAAGAATACACTGATCTGCTCAAGGTCCTGGTGGCTGCTAGGTCCATTAAGCGTATTTCATGGTCAGGTAACTCACTAATTTTTCCACAGGATTATGCAAAGTCTACTGCAGATAGACACAAAGAATTCCTTGCATTGAGACCATGCCTTCGCTCTATTGGTACCCGATTTGGCCTCTTTCACCTTTATCTTTTTAAGGTGACTTACAACAACAACACCACCACTTATGAAGATCCTATAAGGTTGAAAAGTTTTCTCAATTCAATTCCTGCAGCATAGAGACTATGGACACTTCCTCATCAAATATTAAGTAGCTCGCTCTGTTGCGTTCCAGGTTTTATAATTTGTGCACCAATCTAACAAACCCTTCATGTTTATCTGGTGCTGCGGTTGTTGTTCCTACTAAGATTTGTTGTTTGATGTTAACTTTTTTCTTTCCTTACAGGTTTTGTCTTCTGATCGTGTGATCCATCTGTTGTATCCGTTGTTTGTTCCGCAACCCTCCCCACCTTCCCTTATGGAGTCTGGACGTGTCATCCTTCAATGTGGCCTCATCCTCCCCCACTTCTCTCTTGTCTTGGAGTTTTCATAGGTATGACAATCCTCCCCTTTGTAACTCTTCTCATCGTATTTGCATGTCACTCCAATTCCCTTTCTTGGTCTTTATCTATTCCCTTTACTTGCAATGCTTTTTCATGTTTACGAGATTTCTTTTTTTTTTCTTAATTCTTTGAGTTTTGCTGTTTAAAGCTTAAGAAAAATTGGGTTGGTGATTTTTTTTCTCTCCTGGTGATGGCAAAAGAAATGACGTTAAAACTTTGTGCCATAAATCATTACATGCAAAACTTCTTTCACAGGACACAGACGATGAGGGCAGATGGTTACTTACTAATTTAATGACTAGAGATGTCTTGATTACTTTATTTAATGTGTACACTCCTACTTATGAGGATGCTTCCTTTTGATCCCAAATGTATTGATTGATCGCTCATTGCTGCAACCAATTTAATTCTAGCTGGAGACTGCAATAAAGTAATGGATCCTTTTCTAGACAGAAATTCTAAAGTTCCCTTTATACCTACCATGGCACACAAAACATTTATACAGTCAGTAAAACATCTGCACCTTTATTACAGAATGCAAAAGATATACAAAGATGGGCCTACAACCTTCAGGCCGGCCGCTAGCAAACAGTGAGAACATAAAATACAGTCATTAAACACAAGCAGCAAGTGATAAAGGTCCCAGAAGTCGAGGGAAGCGTTGGCGGCCACACCGGCCGGACCCCCCAAATGGCGGTTCCATTTTTTTATAAGAAACCACAAACAAATCCACAAGGCAGCAAAAGTCAAAGCAGCATTATGAGCTCCCCTGGGGAGGACCCTACTGATCCACAGGAATAGGGGGGGGGACAGGCCGGGACAGAAACAAAGTAGACACAATGCCCAGAACCAAGGTGACAAGCAGACTAGGGAGACTGGGCCACTGCCAAGTCAGGCGTCAGCGGCGGGGTACAAATCCCGCCATGATAGGAGTTCCAGGGGCCCCACACCTTCACCCATTTCCCAGGCTTACCTCTCGCCACATACACTACCTTCTCCCGAAACATACACCAATCCATGTTGTCCTTCCACACCGAAACCGTTGGTGACCTCTGGGAGCCCCACAATTGTGCTATGTCACGCTTGGCCACCATATATCCCAGAGTCACCCACCACGTCTGCGGCACCGTATAATCAGTCGGCTCCCACACATTTAGCAGACATCTCCTAGCCTCGGGAAACAGCGCCACATGCGTGACCGCCTGCAACACCGCATGTACACCACGCCAGAATCGCGCCACCTCCGGGCATTCCCACAAAATATGGATAAAGGTCCCTAACAAACCACACCCACGCTTACACAGTC
The DNA here is from genome assembly GCF_964204655.1 of Triturus cristatus. Lineage (NCBI taxonomy): Eukaryota > Metazoa > Chordata > Amphibia > Caudata > Salamandridae > Triturus > Triturus cristatus. The sequence goes on from NC_140589.1 coordinate 325,281,784, forward strand.
CATCCACGGCATATCCCATACGCATCAGACCCGGCCCCGAAACATAGACCCTGTGGAGTATTTTGAGCTGGACGAAGCGAAGGCGGGCCGGTATGGCCACCTCTTTCGGGGAGGCCACCGCAGACACCCAGTCCTCGTCATCCAGCTCCAATCCATCGGCGACCCATGCCTCACGAAGGCCAGTCAGCAGTCCGGAGCGATCGTTGATGAGCTTTTTATAAATCAATGAGATAGTGCCATCCGGTACATGCCCATCTAGCACTCTATCTTCCAGAGGGGAGCACTCCGGGATGGAGGCAACATCCGGGAATACAGAACACAGCGCGTGACGAACCTGTACATATCGGAAGTACTCCCTGTCCTGCAACTGGAATTCCTTCTGCAGCACATCGAACGTTTTGAATCCCCCCCTCGTCCAGAGATCGCCCACCCTGCTGATGCCTATCATGTCCCACTTCTCAAAGCCTTTCGAGGTCCACAAGCAGCCCAGTCGCTCAGATGCATACAGTGGCGTCGCCCGGGTCAACGATCCTTCCACCCCATAGCCAAGTTTGCCGCGTGCCACACCCGTACCGCGACCCGCGTAGGGCCCGTCAAACGTGCGTCGAGCGATGTAGAGTAAAGCGCACGATTATAGTCACCACCCGGCAGTAACAGTTTGTCCATTTCAAAAGCCGGGTTAAGGGCGGGCCCATAAAGGCCGTGGTTTATCGCAGCCAGCTGGGAGGCCCAGTAATACCGTTTGATGTCTGGGAGGGCGACCCCCCGTCATACCACGGGAGCGTCAGCTTCGCGAGGGCGATACGCGGCCTCCCATCCCAAAACAGGTGGCGCTGCAGACCCTCCACCTCCCGAAAGTAGCGCGCCGGGACGACGTCCATCGTGTTTTGTAAAGCGTATAAGAAACGTGGCAACGACATCATCTTAAACAGTGCCGCACGGTCGAGCGGCGAGAGCGGCAAGCGCATCCAACGCACCACATCCTCCTTCAGGCGCTGGAGGGGGGGGAGTAGGTTCTGTTTATATCGGGCCGCAACGTCCAGGGTAATAAAGATACCCAGATACTTAAATCCCTGCGGAGCAACCTGGATAGGACAACCCCGCGGAAGGATAGGAGCCTCCCCCGAGAGGACATACACACAGGATTTAGCCCAGTTGATAACTAAGCCGGAGTTGCGGCTGAATGAACGCAACACATCCACAAACACAATCAGTGATTTGCGCGGGGAAGCAAGGTACAAAAGAATATCGTCCGCGTAAAGGGATACGCGATCCTCATACTCGGGGGTCCATCGGAGACCACGAATCGAAGGGTGCCACCGCAGCCACTCCGCCAGGGGCTCCAAGGCAAGCGCAAAAAGGAGCGGCGACAGCGGGCAGCCCTGCCGCGTGCCCCTGCCCAGTTCAAACGGCGCCGATACTCTACCATTCACCGCCACCTGCGCCAGCGGTCCGGAATACAACAGTTTAACCCAGCCAATGAATCCCGGGCCAAACCCAAACTTAGCCAGCGTCGCCCAAATATATGGCCACTCAAGCGTGTCGAACGCCATAGTGGCGTCCAAAGACGCCAAAATGGCTGGTTCTCGAATAAACGGGACCCTCGCGAGCACCCCGTGCAGACGCCGCAAGTTAAGCGCGGTGTTGCGATGAGGGATAAAGCCGGACTGGTCCTGGTGGATCAGATCGCATACCACGCCAACCAGCCGATTAGCCAGCACCTTGGCGAGAATTTTCGGCTCCGCATTCAACAACGAAATGGGCCTGTAAGACGTGACCCGATCCCGCGGCCTCCCCTCCTTATGAATAACCACAATAGTGGCAAGACGCTGGTCCAGCGGGAGGGAACCCGCTGACCGGGCCGCGAGGAACATAGCGCGGAGATGCGGAGACAGCGTATCCAGTCGTAATTTGTACAATTCAATGGGAAGGCCATTAGGACCCATGGCCTTGCCAGAGGCGACCGAACGTATGGCGAGGGCAATCTCCTCAGATGTCGCGGCCGCGTCCAACGACAATTTATCCTCCTCCGAAAGGGAAGGCAGCGCAATGTCTTTAAGCAGGTCATGGGAATCCTCTTCCGAGCGGGAAGATACCGGGGAATACACCCCACGGAAATACTCAGCGAAACATTCAACAATTTCCTCCGGCTCAGTGACACACACACCATCCAGTCTCTCAATCGACGGGACAACTCGACTCGCTCTCTCCTTTTTATCCAGCCACGCAATCAATTTACCAGCCTTATCACCCACATCATACAGTCGCCCCTGTTGCTCTCTACTCAGGCCCCTGGCTGCCTCCGTGACTAGGGCCTTGTAGTCCGCCTGTTTGAGTCGGAGAGCATGCAGTTTTTCATCCGTTACCCCACACTCCAGAGCACCCTCCAACTCAGTTATCTCAGATTCAATATGGGTCACCTCCTCCCGCTCGCGCCTCCGGGAATGGGAAATGAGGGACAGGGCCTCCCCTCGGAGTACCGTCTTAAACGCCTCCCACAAAGAAACCGCAGATGACACAGACCCCACATTGTCTTCAAAATATCGCTCAAGAGATTTAACCAAATCAGCGCGAATTGTGGGGTCACGCAGGTACCAGGAATTAATCGGGACCACCCTCCCCTCCCCCCTCGGGACAATGTCGAAGTACAACAGGAGCGGGGAGTGATCTTAAATACCCCCAGCCAGATGTCGTACCTCCCCGACCCTCCCTGCCTGTGCTGCTGGCATCAGAACATAATCAAGCCTCGAAAGACTACCATGAGCCCCGGAATGAAAGGTGTATTGTATCTGCGTAGGGTGTTTCAGCCGCCAACAATCCACCAGCCCCAGGGTATCCAAGAGGCCAGATAACCAAGCTTGGGCACGGGGGAGATCCCTGGGAGGGTGACGATCATCAGTTCCGGAAATTACAGCGTTAAAATCCCCCCCAACCACTAGAATCCCCTCCGGCAGGCCATGAAGAAGGCGCCCCAAATCAGCAAAAGTAGTTGTCTGCAACCCTGGCGGGACATAAACAGAAACCAAAACAATCACTTTACCCTCCAATCTACCCACCAGAGCCGTATATCGTCCCCTATCATCATGGAGCACCTCATCAACCTCCAACGGGAGCGAGGTTTTAACCATAATGCCCACACCCCTCGAACCAGATGTGAAGCCCGAGTGGGCTGCAAGGCGATAGCCCCGTCTGTTCATGGCACGAAAGGAGTTTCCAATGAGGTGTGTTTCCTGCAGAAATACTATATCGGGTGAAATTCGTTTTAAGAACTGCAGGACCACTCCCCGTTTTATCCTGTCCCCCAGTCCATTGACATTCCAGGACAAAAGGCTCAGTCCCCTACCCCCCATCATAGCCAAAACCGATCAATCTCCCCCCAGAGAGCACTTTAGCGATAGCACAACAATACTTCTGCCTTGTGGTACAAATAAACAATACCCAACCCCAACCCAACATCCCAAACAAAACTCCCCCCTCCCTGCACCCCTGCATGAGCCCAAATAGCCCCCCCAACTTGCAGTGTGCCTGTCGCCCCTGTGTAAACTAAACTACAAAGACCCCCTAGAGGAGGAAAGAGAACCCCCTCGAGACACAACACCACCTCCAACGGAAGGGAAACAAGACACAACAGTCAAGAGACCCTAAGCCTGGCCGAAAGGTGGCATCATCAGGAATGAGCCCCAGTGTCAATACCTCATACCCGGTCCGGTGGGCACTCTCCTCCCGCCGCCCCCATCCCATCCCGATCATGTCCCCCAGACAAAGTGTCCAACCAGTCCCCGGCCACCTCAGGACGGTCAAAAAAGTGAGTGCGACCATCAGCCTCCACACGCAGCCTGGCCGGGAAAAGCATGGCATATTTTAAGTTCATGTCTCGAAGCCGCCGCTTGACGCCCATGAAACTCACTCTCTGCTTCTGGACCGCCTGTGTGAAATCAGGATAAAAGTTCACCTCCATGTTCTCCAGCTTAAGCGGCCCTTGCAGTCTGGAAGCTTGCAAAATCGCATCCCTATCCCGAAAGTTGAAGATATGGGCAATAAGAGGCCGCGGAGGAGCTCCGACCTTCGGTCTGCCGCCAGGAACTCTATGGGCCCTCTCCACCGCGAAGAATTTACTCAGTCCTCGAGGCTGGAGATGGGTAGAAATCAGGTCCTCCACAAAGAGATCCGCCGCCGAGTCCTCCCGTCCCTCGGGCACTCCGATAATGCGAATGTTATTCCTCCGGGCCCTGCTCTCGGAGTCCTCCTGGCGCCGACCCGTGAGCGCACTTGCCTGCCGGAGCCGGCGCACCTCCGTCAGTCGTGAGGCCCGACGCGGTATGGGCCAAGGAGTCAACCCGGTCATTTGTCTTAGATAGATCTGCTCTAACAAGGTTGACATCAATGAGGACCGCATCGAGTTTGTGCGCCAAGGTGTCGAATTGTTGGCCTACTGAGGTCTTCATCTCAGCAATGGCGCCCATGACGTCCTGCAAAGTTAGATCCGTAGGCAAATCCGGGGCATCCGGGGGACACTCGGAAGACTTGTGCGATCCACCGGGAGACCCCTTCGGGAGGGTGTAGCGATCCATAATGTTGACTTGAGGTGCGGTGCCACGCCGGGTCGATTTGGCCTTCAGCCGATCTCCATCCTGCTTCGTGGCCATCGTCGCGTATCTCGCACCCCCGCCAGTCACGCAGTGGAGAGCAAGTAATCAAGGCCGTGAGCCCCGGGGGTCACCTCAGGAAGGCGGAGCGGGTCCCCGCAGGCAGGCAGGCAGGGTCCCCCAGCGAGGCCACCACCACACAAAGAAGCGCCGTAATCCCACTCGCGATGACGGCAAGGGGACTCAAAAGCGAAAGTGAAAGTGTGGGGTACGCGACTCGCCAGGCCCGGCCCGCCGTTGTTATTCACTTCACCACTGGGTCACCCCCAAACTCGAGTCCGGGGTCAGGAGAGAAGAAGGCCGCAAACTTCAGTCGATGCTCACCCCGGCCCCCGGGGTCCGATTCAAAAACGGAAAACGGGTACCACCTCGGCTCAGGTTCACCGACACAATCCCCTCAACCGATTCAGGATGAAGACAGGATAAACGTAGGAGGTTGCGGAGATCCTCGGGAGCCTCGCACCTACGCGGCCATCTTGGTTGCGCGCTAGGCTCCTCCTCCATTGATTATATTTTTACTTCACATAATATTTCCCAATCCTTACTTTCAGCAGATATAGGCCCCATAATTATTTCTGATCATGCCCCAGTTTCAATTAAACTTGATATTTTATCCCACACTGAACATCTCAGAAGATGGAGCTTAATAACTCCGTGCTTTTGGATCCCAATTTTACTCATTCCTTTCTATCCTTCTTTCAAGAGTACTTTCAATTTAATTCCACAGATACTTTACCTTTTCACAAAGTATGGGATGCTTTCAAGGCTTCTGCACGTGATTTCATTATCAGATACGTATCTAACAAACGGAGGATTTCCCGGTTAGTGAACACAGAATTTCTCTTCAAGGTCAAAAGATTAGAACACACTTACTACACTTCTAAATCGAAAGAATGCCTCACTGAACTTATTGATACTAAGATTTTATACAACAAAGACACAACAGAGAGAGCCTCTTTGTTTTTATTAAAAACCAGTGCGATATTCTATGGGGGACAAAACAAATCAGGTAAATTATTAGCTAATTACCTTAAATCCAAACAGAATAAAATCCATATTGAATCTATAATAGATGATAGTAACAGTCCAAAACATAAAGACGCAGATATTTTACAAGAATTTGTCCAATTCTATGAGCGTTTGTACACTCTGGAGAATAATCCCACAGAGGATGATATTTCTCTCTATCTTTCTTTGATTCACAAACAAACAAATTCTCCGCAGAATATGGATCTGTTAGAAATTGATATCACGCAGACAGAATTGCTTAATGAGCTTAAAACTCTTAGGATAAAGCCCCTGGTCCAGACGGTTTTACTGTTGAATTTTATATGCATTTCGCTGAAACAATTATTCCTAAATTGGTCACTCTCATTTCTTCTTTTATTGACTCAGCTAGCTCCTCAGGTTCCTTTTTTGATGCCATGCTTTGTCTCATCCCAAAAGAAGGAAAAGATATGTGCTATTGCAAGAATTACAGGCCCATTTCCCTAGTGAATATAGATTATACAATTTTCTCTAAAGCCTTCGCCCTTAGAATTGAGTCACATCTCCTAATTTATTGGGTAAAGAACAATCAGGTTTTGTTAAAGGTCGTTCTATTACTGACAACACTCGGTTGTTTTTCGATATCATTTCCAAATCATCACAATACTCAGAGCCTCTTGCCGCAATCAACCTAGATGCTGAGAAAGCTTTTGACAGAGTGTACTGCCTTTCATTTTCCGCACGCTGTCGTGGTTTGGCCCGAATATCATTTCCTTTATTTCCTTACTTCACTCAAACCCCAAGGCGGCAATTTTTGCTAATGGACTCACTTCATCTTATTTCACTCTACATAGAGGTGTTAGACAGGGTTGTCCCCTCTCTCCCTTTTTTTCAATCTAGTTTTGGAACCTTTCCTTTCCAGACTAAGACAAAATCAATTCATTACAGGCTTTGTTTCCAATTCTGTACACTTCAAACTAGCAGCCTATGAAGAACCAGAACCTTTTGGGCCTGGCGGCGCAGGGTACGCCCAAGGTCTCCGGAGTTCGCCTGCTTCTCTACACAGAGACACGGGACACTCTGTCGGCGTTAGAAGATTGGATTTATTTAGCTGCAGCTAGTACAGTTATCCTAGAAGTACACAAAGTAGGTTCTCAGGAGACTGCCACTTCACTCTGTGGCGCATCAAGTTAAATACTATACAATGATACAATTATTAACGAGATACACTACCAGAGCATATAAGAAAGAGCCAATAAGGAAAGTTGGAAAACAAGGCGGAACCAATAGGAAAGATTTGAAAACAGAAATATCAGATGACTCGAAGAGACCTCTCCTCCAACTGTGTTTGTCATCCCACCCTCAAGCTGATACATTGACAGATTCATAACTAACTTGCAGGTGGCGAGATACGTTTGTGTGTGTTGGAGGACAGTCGTGAAATGAGAGAATGCTATCAGGAGACAGTGAAGGCCAGTCGATAAGATAAAGTCAGGAAAGAATAGTGTGAGCCAACAGATAGTTGAAACAGGGATTAGAAAAGCCAGACAGGGATTAGTGTACTCGGCTAGTTCTAACACCAGCTTTGCAAATAGAGGCCGAGGGCGTATTTCGACACCAGGCTACAGAAAAGGCAGAATAGACTTTGTTCGCCGTGCTGCCTGAGTGAAGGCAACACAAAATGGCGGCGGGCCACAAAATGGCGGCGGGCCACAAAATGGCGTGTCGATTCGATCGTGATCGAAAATCGAAGTTCCTCAGACCCTCCTTTTGCCAGAACTCAGGCAAGATAGACTCATGTTAATCTGAGTCCACGTCAATAGCCATGAGGTCATCGAGCTGTTGCTGTAACATCATTCTTATGTTTTCTGTTACTTGTGGCTTGGGTTTTGGGATGCACATGGTAGCACAAAGATCACAGATAGCGGGACCACAGTGCATGCAAAGGCAACAGGAAAATATAATGGTCAAGATTATACCAAGGAACGTCAATGCTTTCCAACCCCATTTGGACAGTAGTCCCCAAAACCATTCCGTTAAAGACCAATCTCCTTCGTCCTGATGAATAGACTCGGAGATTATGTGCAACTTGGAGATAGCTTGGTATACTCTCGGAGCGTCATTAGGAATGAAAATACAGCAACTTGACCCGATCAATTTGCACACTCCACCACGATCGGCAAGAACAAAGTCTAAGGCAACTCGATTTTGCAAGGTCATAAGACGATCCGCCTGTAGTTCTGCCGTGATGTTACTTAAGGCTCCTACAGTGATGTCTATTGTAGTCTCTACGACACGGACCAATTGCCTTATATTTCTGCTGTTAGCCATTGGACCCCATAAGGGAAGAAAACCTTTAAGGAAATCTCCTCCCTCTTGTCCTGCTGTGTCCTTTGAATCAATAATCCCTCTGTCATATCGGGTTCGGTGATGATTTGCGGAAGCAGTGTAAGTAGGGGGAAGAAGAAAAGCTATATAACAAGTACCAGAGAAACCCGTTGGTAACCAAGTATAAGCTCTGTTATAGCAGATGAAATAGGTGCCTTGAGACGGCACTAGAGGAGGCGAGTTCTGAGAGGAATAAACGTACGTGTAGGAGCAGTTATTCCTTTGTGTAGAGAAGGGCGATCGTTGATCTGTAAGCAGAAGTTACCCTGATGTGGTATAGTCCAGATTGGCGAGGACTTTCCTTTTCCAAAATTACTACTGGGACTCGACATATATTGGGTGACGTTCCAATTAGTGTATGCTTTTCTTTCGTCAACGGAGATTTTGCTGTTTTCCATGATTTTAGCCATAACTACCATACCCTTAATCAAAGAACTATGACTAAAATCCGGATAATTAATTTGTAAGCTTTGATAAGCGTTGGAGAAAATGACGAAGTAAGCCCAAGCAGAACCTTCATAAGAAAAAGGAAGAACTAGACAGGGCATTCCTTTTTCTGTGGTATGTGGCATAAGACCACACACCCAACAATCAGTTGTATTAACCACTAATTGATGCTGATGTAATAGTTGGATAAAGGAATTGTTATAATACTCAGTTCTTCTAACGAGTTCATGTGAAGGAAGAGTATGAAAGAGGTGTGGAGAGATAGTAGAGGAAGGCAAAGAGGAAGAAGGGGATGTATCTTTTGGCTGCAAAGCATAAATTATCCAACCAATAATCGCCAAAACAATACATAATGATATAAAAACACATAAAGTTATACTGAAACGACTGTACATTATTTTACAGGATGCTTTCTTCATTTCATCTCTTCTTTCTTTATTACTTAGTGTAGTTTCCATCTTACTAATGGATGCTCACGGCAATCTTCCTCAATCACTGAAGTCACGATGCTCTACCGTCCTATGACACTGAAGATCCTGCAGACCTATTGTCACTACTCAGGTCGTGACCTAGACTCCTACCGTGACCCTGCAACCGGGACAGAATACTGCACAAAGGAGAAGAAAAGTCTTAAATGTTCTTTGGCCTGGGTCTCAAGTTGTGGTGTTCTTTCCCTGGAACATTCTGATTTTGGAACAATGTTTGTGGTTCAGTCGTATCCAAGCGACGATGCGATGGAATTGCTTCCTGTAAAATGTTGTTGTCCTCTTTCTCAGACAGTGTCCCATTCAGGTGTGCATCACTAAAAGGCACGAATCGTGGAGTCTTTTCTTTTTCACAGTCACCAATACCTCTGCGAATCCACTGATCTAAAGGCAAAGCAAAGGCACTTTCTTGCAATGCACACCGTGAATCCAATTTTTCTTTCCTTCGACTTTAACTGCTGTCCTTGTAGTCAACAAGACCATTCGAGGCTCCCGCCACCTGGGTTGCAAATTGCTGGACCTCTGAAAATTCTTCACACACACCCAGTCACCTGGTCGGATGGAATGACCCGGGTATGTGGAAGCCTCCGGCAGAGCACTCTGAACCTGTTGATGAAGAACACGCAATTTAGTCGTAAGGTCATGCAGATAATCAATCAACATTGGATATGGCAAGTCTGAGAATTTCTTAGGGAGTGGTATTCCCCATACGTTGGCCAGACGGACTTCGTAAGGGCTAAGTCCCAAACGAGAGTGTACTGCAGTTCTGGTGGATAGCAGAGCTAGCGGCAAAGCATCAGGCCAATTGAGTCCTGTACTTGCTTGAACCTTTGCTAATTTCAACTTCAAAGTTCCATTGTAACACTCTACTAAACCTGCTGATTGTGGATGATTTGCCGCGTGGAACTTTTGCTTGATACCAAGACCTGCACAAACTTTCTGCATGACTTGGCCAACAAATTCGCTCCCATTGTCACTCCAGACAATGCGCGGTAAACCAAACCTGGGGAAGAATTCTTTTAGAAGGATTTTAGCTGTGGAGAAAGCTGTGTTGTCCTTTAGAGGATATGCTTCTATCCACCTTGAAAAGGCGCATACTACCACCAGAACTTATTTGAGGTTGTTGCATCGCTCCATATGAATGTAATCGATTTGCAACACCTCAAATGGATATGTCGGAGGAGCAAAGTGACCTGCTGGAGTTGGGGTTCCCTTTCCCGGATTGTACATTAGACAAACAATACAGTGTTTTACTACATTGTCTGCACATTTTGGGATATTCTCATTTTGCCACACTGGAGCTAGAAGTTTACAAATGCCTTTTGTACTTAAGTGGGCTGGACCATGTGCCATAGTAACCACTGGGAGAACATAGGCATCTGGTAACAGCCAACGTTGATGTTCAGATAATTCCACCCAATAACCCATCTCATCTAACATTCCAGTACTTTCATTCCACTTGCTCATCTCTCTCTCTGAAGCTTCTTTCTGAATCGCTTTTACATTTTCCACTGTATTCTCATACATTCCTCTCTCTCTGACCCAATTCGCAGGACCTGCCACAAACATTCGACTCGTTAAATCTCTCGCTGTTTTCTTTGCTATTTCGTCTGCAAATGCATTTCCTCGTCCAACATCATCCGTAATCTTCTTGCGTGCACTGCACTTCACTATCGCTATTTAGGTGGGTAAAGCAAGTGACTCAAGGAGATCAGTCACTAACTGGCCATGTTGTATTTTGGTGCCATGTGAAGTGAGGAAACCCCTCTCCTTCCAGAGACGCCCAAAATTGAACGCTACACTAAAAGCGTATTGGCTGTCAGTGTATACGTTCACTCTTTTCCCTTTTGATAATACACAAGCTCTCGTTAATGCTATCAATTCTGCTGCTTGCGCTGAATTGTGTCTAATGCGTGCAGTTTCCACAATCGTATGTAAGGTAGTTACAGCATAGGCTGAAACCGTATCTCGATTAGGCATTTTAAAACAAGAACCATCTACCCATGGAGTCCCATCCGGATTCTCTAGCGGTGTGTCTCTGTTCTGCTTGGGTTTTCGGATCAGATAGAACCCGCTCATCAGAGCCTCACTAACCCAGCCAGAACGTTACCCCCTCCCTAGAACCTATTTACAATCCTGCAACCACATATATCTACCACCTAAGGACAGGGGATTCCTACTATGCATACCAAGACCTCTTATAATCGGCGGCCTCGCGATCCCATACGGATCCAGACCTCTCTGCCCATATGACAGTATCACAAGTGGCGGCCTCGCGATCCCCTATGAATCCAGACCTCTCTGCCCATACGACAGTATCACAAGTGGCGGCCTCGCGATTCCATACGAATCCAGACCTCTCTACCCAGACGGCAGTCTCAGCACAATCGGCGGCCTCGCGATCCCATACGGATCCAGACCTCTCTGCCCATACGACAGTATCACAAGTGGCGGCCTCGCGGTCCCATACGAACCCAGACCTCTCTACCCAGACGGCAGTCTCAGCACAATCGGTGGCCTCGCGATCCCATACGGATCCAGACCTCTCTGCCCATACGACAGTATCACAAGTGGCGGCCTCGCGGTCCCATACGAACCCAGACCTCTCTACCCAGACGGCAGTCTCAGCACAATCGGCGGCCTCGCGATCCCCTACGAATCCAGACCTCTCTGCCCATACGACAGTATCACAAGTGGCGGCCTCGCGATCCTATACGAATCCAGACCTCTCTACCTAGACGGCAGTCTCATACGACAGTTCATCCTATGATCACCATAACATACAAAAAAGGGAATCAGTCTCACTATTCATCAGATCACACAAGGATTGCCAGTTCGAGCATAGCCTGTTCTCAGGTTCGAGGGGCTCCTCTTTCCCTTATTCAGTTACCACTTACCTGATCAGGGTTAACATCTGTTCATGTAGCCGCAGCTGACTAAAAGAATAGGCTACCCTCTTATACAAGAACACGCAGCACATGTTGGTTCACTACAAACTGGATACTTTATTACTCATTACATACACAATCACATAACATTGCGATATAACACATAACCTGCAAAGAAAAGTGAAAGATTAAGTTGTACACTCTAATAAGAAAGGGTCGACATCACCTTAGTAGTATGTAGCCTGCACTCAGTGGTCATCTAGTTTCCCTTCTCGTCTGTGCCTCGGCTCGCCTGGAATCACCCTTCTCCGAGTCACTGGGACCTCTTCCTTATCGGCTACTCTCTCCTCTCTGGCTATTCTGCTAGGAAATCATCTGTCTCTCGGTTCTTCTCCGCCTTCAAGATGGCGTCTGTCTTCCCTGGAATAAGTAGTAGCTTTACTGCTAACGGCTAGATGCCGCCTACGGACTGAACATGTAACTGCCTCAGACTTTCACTAATATAGAGGTGCATTTCCTCATGGAAAATTCCGGCCCGTAACCTGCCGCCCACCAAATTCTTGTACCTCCCCGTACCAAGGACACGTTCCCAGCCGGCCGGCCTGATGTAGTGTCTTCGGCATGAAGAAAAATACAATCCTTCGATAAGGGCCGGCCTGAACCGGTTCTCTCCAAGCGAATAACACCTCATAACTAAAACATTACATTTGACCTAGAAGCATCCCAAGCTGCCGGAGCAGAAAGAAAGATGGAGTCTCTCCCGTTTGAGGCCTACCAGGCCTGAATTCAGCACAGCTCCATGAAATACCCTCACTACAGGACAGGTTATCCCTAATACTAACGAATCTATCCCCTAGGCTATGTGTGCGAGCCCTGATCTATGGGGAAGAGCACAGAATCATGTCGAAGTGCCTAGTAAATAGGCTCCATTCACTACTCTAACCCTTAGACTTGAATGGTAAGAGACTGAAGTCACATTTAATCATCTTTTCCTCACAAGAAGGCCGGGAAAATCGAGCAGAACAGTCTCTCAGGTCAATTCTTCCTTTTGTCTCTTCCTCGGTATGGAAGAAACAATCATGCTGATCCTCAACACTCTCTTCATTTGGAAGGGGCAACAAAGTAGCTGGAATCAGGGTATTACATCGTTTGATGTATACGTGACTAGCTAAAAGTGTCAGCTCGTAACCAGTTAGACGAGCACTCGTAAGATGCTGTGTTTTCGTTCTGTTTAACAAAGTATCCACTGCATGTGGCACCATGACAATGAGAGTGTTATCCAACACCACTCCAGCAGACTGTCGGATAGAAATTGCTGCTGCTGCTATCGCTTTCAGACAACTGGGTAATGCTTTAGCTACGGGATCCAATGTAGCCGAAAAATAGGCACATGGCCGCTGTTTGTCTCCAAATTGCTGCGCTAAAACTGACAATGCACAACCTTCTCTCTCATGAACATAGAGCGTAAAAGGCTTAGTGTAGTCAGGGGTGCCTAGTACAGGAGCAGAACAGAGAGTGGTACGTAAATCAGTGAAACTCTTTTGGCACTCATCAGTCCATGGAAGGGGCTGAGGCGTATCTTTTAAAGTGAGTGCCAACAAAGGTTTGGTAATTAGAGAGAAGTTAGGGATCCACTGTCTACAATAAGAAGTGATACCCAGAAAGGCACGTACTTCCCTTTGTGTGGATGGTACAGACATTCGCGCAATCGCCTGTATTCGTTCTGGTGTCAAACGTCGTCCCTCCTTTGATAGGAGTTGACCGAAGTAGGTGACCTCTTGACAAACATATTGTAGCTTGGAAGGTGAAACCTTGTGATTCAGTTTAAACAAGTGGCGTAACAAAGCAACAGTGACATCTTTGCAGATGTCTTCTGAATCAGTGGCGACTAACAAGTCGTCCATATATTGGATAAGAGCAGCACCGGATGGCAAATGAAAAGTATCAAGATGACATTTTAAAGCTTGGCTGTAAATGGAGGGACTTTCACAATAGCCTTGGGGTGCACGCTTAAACCGGAAGCTTCGGCCTCCAAGAGAGAAACCAAAAATGTCTCTACTTTCTTCTGCAATGGGAATACTGAAGAAGGCATTCTTTAGATCAATAACAGAAAACCAAGTCGCTGTGGAAGGTATCATTGTCAACAAAGCAGTAATATCTGGAACAACAGGAAATTGTGGAATCACAATTTTGTTTACTTCTCGCAGATCAATTACAAAACGGTACACAGGAGGCTGAGAAGGATCAGTGCGTTTAAGAACAGGAAGAATAGGACTATTACATGTGTTACCTCTTGTTTCTTCAACCACACCCTTCTGAATCAGGTCATGAATGATTCCCAAAAGCGCTTTCTCACCTTCAGCAGAGATTCTATACTGTGGGATGCGCGGTAGTTCAACATTAGGCTTGAGAGTGACAACATAAGGTGGGATCTCAAGACAACCCACATCGTTCGGACCCGTGGCCCAAAGTGCTGTTGGAAGAGAAAGCAATTCAGGTGGAAACTGATCTTTGGACAAATACATTGGGGAGACCAATTTCTGTCCTAGAGTAAGATGTACGCCAGAAGGAGAACAATATATTGTAGCATGCATTCTTTTCAATAAGTCTAGACCCAACAGATTTTCACCGCAACCATTTGTTAACAGAAGTGGAGCTTCCAAATCATACGGACCAACTGAAATAGGCAAAGGGCAAGAAACCGGATTACGAACAGGGGCGCCAGAAAATCCTACGGAAACATTCGTTAAGCCAGTCAAAGGTGCCCCAGGGAGTTTAGAATGAATGATAGAACTTCTCATTGCTCCAGTATCCAGAAGAAATGGCTCTGAAAAACCCATTGTAGTGACGTTAACATAAGGACCATTTTGATCTACTGGGATTGGCACAACTCCCCTACTTTGTCCATGGCTGTCCTAATTGGCATGAAGACTCTCATTCTCGCCTTCAACATAATGGTCTTCATTGTAATACTGAGTAGACCTCACAGTTTGCTCTTCAAAGTAGTTCACAGAATTGGGAGAAGGAAGGGCACGCTGTTCTTGAGTCAAAATACCCCGACCTCTACCTCTGTTTGCTGACTGGAGGCCAGCACGACCTCGTGGAGCAGATAACGCTCCATTGCGCTGCAATAAAACCGGACAACTATTCTTAAAATGACCTTCCTCTCTACAATAGGCACATTGATTAGGACCTAACAAAGGTCGCGGATTGTATCGCTCAGGTTTTTGATACAACCTCTGAAACTGCGAAGGCTGCTGAATTTGAGGCTGAGCATAACGTGGCGGATAGGCTTGTTGCAAGTGAACCTTCGTTTTTAATTCTTTCGTCTTTTTCTCTTGCTTTTCTTTTTCTTCCTTGTCCCTATTCTCATAATATTGTGCAGTAGCCAATATCTGGGCTGAAGAAGAAACAGCCCATGAACTTTCTGAATCCTTTAATTTATGTGACAGCTCGGGAAGCAAATTGAATACAAATTTGTCCACAAATAATCGCTGTCCACCTTCGGTAACCATGTCCTGACCACTGTGGTCGATAAATGTCTCCTCGAAACGAGTAAAGAAGTCAGAGACACTTTCATATTTCTTTTGTTTGCATGCTGCTAATTTATCCCAATTAACTCTCAGTGCAGGCATCATAGTTTTCATTAACGTAATGATTCTACCAGGGAGTTCCGAGATCAGAGCGTCAGGCTTTGCGCTACCTACTTGTTCTCTGTCTGTATTAGTTATAACATCCCAAGTAGCTCCTAGTTCCTGTGCGTGATCCTCTCTACGAATCTTAGCCCATATTGTCTGTGGGACTACATTACCCATTAGCATATCAATATCTGCTAGATTCATGATACAAGCATCAATAGTCTGCGATAATTCTTTGTAATAACCTGCAGGGTTTTTACGAGGATCTGGTGGAGTCTGCTTAAGAGCCAAAACTTCAGATCTCTTCCAAGGGACATGTACCCATATACGTTGGAAATGAGCAGGAATAGGCGCATTAGCACCTACAGCCGCAACTGCCTCCTTCCAAACTGGAGGAACCTCTCTCATAGGGTAATTTTTCGACGTCAGTCTAACCGACAGATCAGAATGAAGAAAAATCTGAGAAAACAATAAAGATCTATAAGAGATAAGCGTCCTTACAGCTTCCTCAACTTTAGAACCCACAATAAGTCCTTTTTCAAAATCAGTCTGCACATTTAACAGATCTTGAGAGATCGGACTCAAACTCACATCTTCCCATTCTTTAATGAGAATGTCGCACATTACATTGAAAACATATCTTTGCATAGGCGCATTCCATTGCAAAAAGGTAGGCATAATATCAAGCACACTGTATTGTGGACCCTTCTTGATCCATCTTCGTGCCAGAGAGTCTAGCTTCTCTAGTTCCTCAAAATCTGGGAACTGACTACGAGATTGTCTTCAAACAAAAGCCGGAGACACATTAAAAGCTCCAAAGAAAGGAGATAGAATACTAGTGACAGAGTCTGTGAGACGCTTACGCACAGACGGTGAATTAGACATTAGAAATGGAGACAGAGTATTAGGGGAACTGAGAGGAGAAGAACCGGTAATTGCAGGAGGAGCAGAAGGCAAAGGAGAGCTAAGATCAGGAGATGAAGGCAAAGAAGTTGAGACTAACGGTAAAACCGGCAAGGGCGGTAATACTGGAGGAGGCAAATGCTGAAGATCCGGAACCGTCGGAGGTACCACTGGCAGCTGAGCAGGCTGTAACAGCTGAGGTACATTGGCATTTTGCGCATAGGGCGGAGGCAACCTTAATAAGTGGGACATTAGGGGATCTTCTTCTATATCTTTCTTTTTATCAGAAGGAGAAACAGGCAACACCGGATAGCATTTATCTATCGCCATACGATGTTGTCTTTCTGAAATTTCAGTCGCATTATCAATTTCATCATTTTTGAACTGTTGGGCAGCCTGAAGACCGCTGGATCATGCTTTGGCCTCCTGCGGTCAACCCGAAAAATTCTCCCTCTCCTTCCTCCAATATCCAGGAAACTGCTGGTTCAAGGGCTCATCCTAGCCAGACTCGACTATAGCAACGCCGTCTACCTCGGTGCACCGGAGTTTACCTTAGCCAAACTCCAACGGGCACAAAACGCCGCGGCAAGGACTATAATGGACCTCCCCCCCAGAGCCTCTGCCAAATCAGCCCTCAAGGCCCTGCACTGGCTCCCTGTCCGCCAACGAGTTGAGTTTAAGGCAATGTGCACCAGTCACAAACTCATTAATGGTGCCGGCCCTGCCGCCCTGAAAGACCTTGTCGCCCCCTACAAAGCCCCTAGGGCACTGCGCTCGGACGACGAGCATTTGGCCATCGTCCCTAAATTTAAGAAGGCTCGGACCGGTGGCCGTCGCTTTTCGGTCAAAGCCTCCTTAGGCTGGAACGCACTGCCTCGCCACTTGCGCCTGGAACCCTGCCACGCCCTCTTCCGGAAAAAACTAAAAACTTTCTTATTTCCCACATAATCCGCCGGTCGCCCCTCCTCTTGGGATATCACAGCTCTATAGCGCGGGGATGCCTCCGGGTCACCAGGCGCTTTATAAATTTATAAATAAATAAATAATTGTCATACCCTGTGCTTTCCTATCTCGTTTTGCTTGTTTCATTTCTTTCTGTTTGGCTTCCTTACGCCAAAGGCGGAAAGAGTCAAACATTGCCGGCCGGGCTTTTCTTTTGAATAAAACTGCTTCCAAATTATCTAGCACATCAGGATCAAGCTACCGTTCTCTGGCTATTTGAGAACACCATCTTTCTTCGTATATCGAGTCCATGTCTCGTTAAAGGCAATGGGGCCGATACCATGTTTTGAATAGAGCTCATATGTGGGAGTTCCACATATGAGCCCTCAAGTCGGGAGTCCCTATTACAACCAAGACAACAAATTCTTCCAAACTTAGTCAGACCAGGCATCTCGAAATGTCTCCTGTCTGTTCACAAACTTCAAGGGAGTAAAACTCAGTTTACGCAGCACAAATGCACTTACCCTCGGCTTTATCTTTTGCAAAACATAAATCTAAGGAACCTAAGGAAATCAAACAAAGAACAAAATTGTGGGCGCGACCCACGAAAATACTTAACTAAGGACGTCTTCTTCCACCAACAGAGGCCCGTCTATCGTCTCGCCTTACCATACATCATCAAAGGAAGGGCCAAAGCAGGGCGGCAGTCAGGGCAGCGGTCGTCAGTAGCCGTCAGGAAGGAGTAACCGTGCTGCAAAAGACCTTCGGACCACTTTTGACATACAGGGGTCGCTTAGTGTGGCTCGTGAACCCTCCGGAATTTTCTTGCGGGGTTCTCACGACCTTCGAGCAGAACCGGTACCACTGAAGCCGCCCCACGTTGGCCACCAGTTGAAGAACCAGAACCTTTTTGGCCTGGCGGCGCAGGGTACGCCCAAGGTCTCCGGAGTTCACCTGCTTCGCTACACAGAGACACGGGACACTCTATCGGTGTTAGAAGATTGGATTTATTTAGCTGCAGCTAGTACAGTTATCCTAGAAGTACACAAAGTAGGTTCTCAGGAGACTGCCACTTCACTCTGTGGCGCATCAAGTTAAATACTATACAATGATACAATTATTAACGAGATACACTCCCAGAGCATATAAGAAAGAGCCAATAAGGAAAGTTGGAAAACAAGGTGGAACCAATAGGAAAGGTTTGAAAACAGAAATATCAGATGACTCGAAGAGACCTCTCCTCCAACTGTGTTTGTCATACCACCCTCAAGCTGATACATTAACAGATTCATAACTAACTTGCAGGTGGCGAGATACGTTTGTGTGTGTTGGAGGAATGCTAGCAGGAGACAGTGAAGGCCAGTCGATAAGATAAAGTCAGGAAAGAATAGTGTGAGCCAACAGATAGTTGAAACAGGGATTAGAAAAGCCAGACAGGGATTAGTGTACTCGGCTAGTTCTAACACCAGCTTTGCAAATAGAGGCTAGGGCGTATTTCGACACCAGGCTACAGAAAAAGCAGAATAGACTTTGTTTGCCGTGCTGCCTGAGTGATGGCAACACAAAATGGCGGCGGGCCACAAAATGGAGGGTCGATTCGATCGTGATCGAAAATCGAAGTTCCTCACCTATGCAGGTGATGCTCTTTTGTTCTTCTCTAATCCCCAGCTCACCCTCCTGAATTTTTGGAGGAAGTTCATTCCTTTACGAGAGTCTCGTGTTACAAGCTAAACAATAATAAATGTGAAATCTTACCCCTAACTAAATAAACTTTTAAGGAACACTTTTCGATCGCCAACCTTGCTTGGAATCCTCATCACATCAAAAATCTTGGTCTGTGGTTCACCCCGTCTAATAAAGCATCAATTTCTTTAACTTTTGACAAATGCATAGAAAAATTGAATATCCTCATAACCAAATGGCACCCCCCTATTTCTTTCATGGTGGGGTCGTCTTGATACCATCAAAATGATATTAACCCCTACTGTCCTTTACATTAGTTCCACTATCCTTTTGCCTATACCATTACGATTATTTCATAAAATTGATTTGATACTGTTATCCTTTTTATGGTCAAATAAAAAACATAGAATATCTGCTAAAACTATCACGCCCCAAATCAGAGGGTGGTGTTAATTTCCCAGATTTTCCCAGATACCACAAAGCTTTTCTAATAAGACATCTATCCAAATGGTTATCTGACATGACTCTCGATGCCCCATTAGGGCAGGATTTGGAAAGATCCCTTCTTTCTCCTTTTTCTTTTCAGGAGTACATATCCTTCATACGCAAACCACAGAAACTTTGTACACCAATTATTAATCTTTCATGTAAAGTTTTGAATTCTTTTCTACCCTCTGCACCTTATGATATTGATCCACTCCTCACCTCACCTATCTGGCATAATAGAATCATACGCATTAACAATAAACCCATTTACTGGAAAGCATGGAGAGATATAGGTATATCAATTGTTTGATAATGATACCTTTCTCACATTTCCTAACACATGCTCTCTCTTTCAGCTGCTTTCCTCTTTTTTAAATACATTTCTAGCCCTTCGCTCTGCCATATTAGAATCTTACTCCTATTTCAAGTCCATACCTCCACCATCTCCATTTCCAGACCCAACATGGCCCCATATACTTCGCAACACATCAAAAGCATCTACATTATACACTTGTTTGTCACAATCTCCCATTGAAAGAAATAAAACAAATACAGAGCTTTCTTGTGAAGCTGATCTAGGTACTCAATGACCTATCCCCTTATGGGATTAGATCTGGCTGAAAATTAGGAAATCATCCAGAGCAGCGAATGCTACACAAACTCTTTTTTTCATATATAATAGAATCCTCCTATCACCGACCTCATTACATAAAATAAATGCCGTGATTCCTGACACTTGCTGGTCTTGTTCTTTCAAGCAAGCTGATTTAAATCATTTATTATTCACATGCCCGCAGGTCTTACTTTTCTGGAATCAAGTCTGGTCACAAATCAACTTAATTTTTCATGCCAAAGTTCCTCTAACACCCAGTAATGTTTTTCTGGGTAGCCTTGCTATTAGTTGGAATATAAAGAAAGCTCTACTACAAATTATTAACTGACTGCTGGCAGCAACTTTCCAGCAGATAACAAAAAACTGGAAAGATGCTTCCAAACTCTCATACCTAGCTTGGTGGTATTCTGTCTGTCACAATCACAGACTCGACACAACCTTTGTATTTCCTATGTCTCTCGCAAAAAAAAGATTACAATTATGGTCTCCCTTTACACAATTATTGGATAATAGTGCTAAAAAATCTTTTGCTCCTGTCCCACATATGCAAGAAGTTGTTAAGTTCCCATGAATTCTGTTATATTGTGCTTCTTATTTCATGATATTTTATCCTGCTTTACCTGTCTCAGTTTTAAATGTATTATCACTTAAGCCTTGTTTTTTGTTTTGCAGCCGTAAATACGATTATATATGTTAAGTTCAGCCCTGATGCTATTACCAATATTCTTTACTATTATACTATCTGATGTTACAATTTGTGATACATTGATGTTTTTGTTCTGCATATTCAATAAACTCATCTTTTGGAACTAAAAACAAAAAAAAAAAAGAGCTGCATGGATCTACTATTGGACAAGCATTCAAAAGTTGAAAGGTTTGGCTTTTGTGTGGTGCACCCACAGCCAAAAACACAGCTTAGGGCTGCAAAACAACCGAGGAACAGGGACACATACCTCAAGACACCCATTTAAAAAAAAAGTGTAACATAAGTCTAACAAGCATACAGGAACCTCATGCACCTAGAACATCAAACATACAGGCATACTGACCAAAAGTCACTCACAACCATGTCCAACAGGGGAAAAGGGTGGTGTGCATCAGTGAAACACAGGATAGTTGCAGCAAGGCACACATGTGAAGTATAACAGATAAGTACTCAAGGATGTTTGCTGTGTATCGGGCGAACACTTGAGCCCTCATTACAAGAGGTCTGTACCACCAGAGCGTCACTTGTTATGACGATCCGGTGGCGCAAGCCTCTCATTCATATCTATGAGACGACACAAAGCCACCCCATGTGGCTTTCCATGGCCTCATCGATATGGAATAAGGCAAGTCAGCGCAAATCGCAGCCTTGCTTTAATCCACGTTATGGAGGCATTCCATGGGCGTTGCTGTGGGTGTCCCACCACCAACCATGGATTTTCACACTGCCCCAGATTTACAACATCATGTAAACCTGGGGCAGTGCCAAAAACTTGGGATTTTGGTTTGTTTGTATGGGGCAGTGCCAAAAACGTACTTCTCCCCAGAGCAGGCGTAACGAGGAGAAATATTTACATTTCTCCTCGTTTTTAACTTTTTCCACAGCAGCACACATAAAATGAGGAAAACGCCTCTTGCGATAGTTTATGTGCAGGAAGGTGCTCCTTTATTTATTTATTTTGACAAAAACACAGACCATGGGGGAAGGGTGCCTGCGTAGGCGCTCAGCTGCAAACTGCGCGCCGGCACTGGCTCAAAGGACAGGAATGCAACGTATCTTGTAAATACGGTGCATTCCTCCTTCCCTTTCGAGTTGGCGTAGGCACCGCAGCAAAATGACTTGCAGCGCTGGCCTACACCAAGTCTTTGTAAATGAGGCCCACGGTGTTGTACATAGGGTGAGAACTGCAGTTTGTGGATCAGGGAATCACTGGCTGATCTTCAGATCAGGGATGTAGGTCTGAAAACATTATAAGTAGGTTACATAGGGTGATGTTTAAGACAGGTGCATTTTAGTTGAAAAGACAAAAAAGAGAATTGTCTGAAAGTGTGATCTATGGCATAGGTAGGTTTCCAAGCATGTACACAGACAGTACAATGGAAAACCAGTAAGTAAGTAAGTAATTTTTATTATGCATAATTAATTAAAATCATTGCATATAGTGATCATACAAAGAAAGCACAATTTCTTGGTAATATAACATCTGTACATTTGAATTTAAAGAAATACTTTTCTAAAAATCAGAAAATATTATACAATATAAAAAGAGAAAAGGTTAATATTCTTAAAACGTGCAAATAGGAAGAATTTGCCGATCATCCGAAGAATAATCGCTGTTTCGTTAAACCATTAGCGAATCTAATTGGATATTTAATCTTTTCTCTGTGATATCCAAAAGCGACAGTTTAATTGAGTAACAGTCGGATTAAAACATAGAAGTATTGCTTGTCTGCAAGTCCTCACACCATGCTGTATAAAAAACGGTTTTAATAAGGATACCCTTATATCTTTCAGTTTTTCGCATATACAGATGATGTGGGTAATGTTCTCTTCACCTAGTCCGCATAATCTACATTCACTGTCTTGTCCGGTTCGTTTCCATGGCGGCAATAATGCTTTTATCGGTCCAACCCCCAATCTTAACTTCAAGAATTTTTGTTTGGTAAGGATCTTTATTCCTAAGTTTAGATAGGTTTGAGGGTTGCCATTTTTATAATTGTTTATAACTGTCCATCCATGAGTTTGTCTTGACAATATTTCCTTATCTAATGAGAGGGAGATGCTTTTTGTTGCTTTTGTCGCTAGTTTTTTAAAGACATTGTGGGATACTGAAGTGTTCCATAGGTTCTCTAAGCCCAATTTCTCGATTGAATCTTTGAGATATTTATTAGATGAGGATTTGTTTTTTCGTGTTAATTCTGTCCATAAAAGGTCATTTAAAGTGCCTTTTTTAGCTAGTCTGATTTTGTGCCAGCTTTTTACATAGGCTACCATTCTCTCCACTGTTTGATTTTGTACACCAAATTCCAATCGAAGTTGGGCTGGAGAGACATATCTTGGAAGTTGGAATATCACACGATATGCTGTTGTTATAATATTATTTAGCGTTAAAGTGTCTCTCCCTCTCATTTGTTCACTCCCATATAAGATTGTAGGCTGAAATTTGGCTCTCAATATTTTTAAGAAAGGTTCCAGGGAGAGATCTGGTAGCTGATTCTTCAGTGGTTTGAGTGCCAGGCAGGATGTCATACCTTTTTTCTTTAAGGTCTCCAGCTGTGGTTTGCACGAGTTGTTGTGATCCAGGAGGATCCCCAGATATTTATAAGTAGTGGCTAGATGTATTCTTTGCCCATCCAGGTACCATTTTGGCATAGATTTTTTATGGTAATTCACTACCATAATTTTGGTTTTTGAATTGTTTATGTTTAGGATGTTTCTTTTTGAAAATCTGTTAGTTGTATCCAAAAGGCGCTGTAGGCCAATAGGAGTGCGACTGAGTAAAACTAGGTCATCGGCATAGAGTAGGTTTGTCAAGGTTTTTCCTCCTAGTGATGGACCATGAGATGAACATTTGTCCAATTCTTATGACAGATCAGCCATGAAGAGGTTAAATAATACTGGTGAAAGGACGCAACCTTGTTTGAGGCCCTTGTTTGTTGGAATTTTTCTCGATAATCGCGAGCCTTCTCCCAGTTTTATCCTAATCCATATTTCTGTATATAGGTGTCTGAGTTGGTTCAGAAGTAGCGAAGGTATCCCCCATTTTGCCAGTTTATACCAGAGTATATTACGGTCCACATGATCGAATGCTGCTGCATAGTCTATAAAACAGAGGTACAATGTTTGTTTTTTCTCTCTTGCAGCATCCATAAGAATGGACAGGGCCAAGATATTCGTTGTCGTTCCTTGGCCTTTTTGGAAACCGGTCTGTGTTATGGGAATGATGTTGATTTCAGCTGCCCATCTTGTGAGTTCTTCCAGAAGGATCCCTGCATAATATTTGGCCTCTACATCTAATAGGGCAATTAACCGATAGTTATTTGGATTGTCGCGACCTCCTTGTTTATATATCGGGCTTACAATTGAACCTCTCCATGAGTCTGGTAGTTTCATGTATGTTAGGGCATATCTATAGACTGGTTTCAGAACTTTACTCCAGAAATCGGGATCTTGCTTAAATAGCATTGGGGGAATTCCATTAGGCCCAGGTGTTCCTGCTCTCCTACCTTTTGCTATTAGTTTTCTGATAAGTTGTAATTCTCTGTCTGAGTTCTCTTCTGATGAGCTCATTAGGTTTGTTTTAATCAGCTGGTCTTTGTTCTGTTCTGGCAAGTAGAGTATTTTGTATCTTGCCTCGCTTGTCGCTGTTTTACTACTCTCTGGGGTTGGTTTAAGGGCAGAGTTTCTTATTGTTGCACCTGTTATATGAGTATCCACAGTTGGTTCCGAATCATTAAAATGTTTGTATAAGTAAGTATACCATCTTGCTTCGGTGACGTTAGAGCTTATCCCGTGATGTCCTACTCTCAGCAACATTGAAACCTTTTTCCAAAATTTAGCACAGTTTTTTTGCTTTGCCTCGTAATACAGTAATGTCCAAGCTTTATCATCTTTCTCTTGTTTAGCGCTCCATCTTTTTTGTTTTAATATTTTCCTTGTTTGTCGCAAGGTATTTTGCAGTTGCCAGTTAAATGGATGTTTACGTAATAATTTCAATGTTTGGTTTGTAATACGGGTCAATCTCTTAATCTCCGTGCATTTCACTATTTTGTTGGAATTGTATGAGGCTGATTTTTCCTTCTTCTTTGTTTTGCTCGGAAATGTCTCACTGAGAGTTTTGGTAAAATTATTCCAGCGTTCTAAAGGATTGCAACTCTTTTTGTCCGATTGTGGATAGAGTTGTTTTGCGGTTGCAGCTATTGTCTCTATATTTTCCGAGTTGCATCTTATTCGCTTGAGATTGATGGTATTAGTTTGGACTATTTCTGTGGCTGCTGGAAATATCTCTGCTGGATTTGCTCTCAAAGTTAATTCTTGAGGAAAATGGTCACTAAGGTCAATATTACCAATTTCAAAAGCTGTCATATTATTAAAAAAACCTAGGCTCGCGAAGGTATAATCCAAGTGTGTTGAAGTTTTAGTCGTGTGGAAGGTTGCCGCCGGTGGTTGGTCCTCACTGAAGCGGCTATTCAGAGCCCTCAAATTACGATGTTCTAATTCCTGAAGAAGTTTTTTTTTTGCACCACTAGACATTTTAATTTTTGGTCCAGAGGTCTGGATTGGTATTTCTCAGGCGTCTGATATCTCTTGTATAAAAGTCTGGGGTTTGAGCCGTTTCTATAAGATGCATATTAAAATCTCCTGCAAGAATAATATGGTCCGTTTTTTCCTCTTCCATCAACCTGTCCAATTCGGCAGGTAATTCTATAATAGCTTTATTCTTCCCTTTTGGGTGTAAATAGATATTTATTATTATTAGTGTCTGTATTTTTTTATCTGTTTTCAACTCTATTTTTATGGCTTGCACACTATTTGGAGGTGATATTTTAATTGTTATTGGTATAGTTTCTCCAATAGTTGTTGCAGAAGTTAATATAGAAAACCATATTTTCATCTTTATTCTGCAAATGCTGCCATAAAAGTTCACATAAATACAATTGACATAAAAAAAATTAAAACAGTAAAACCAATACAATAAAAACATAGAAAGCTATCATAAGGCCATTTTCAACAATGCTTAATCAATAGACATTGCTTGTTTTAGGATTTGATGAAACTCGCTACAGTGATATGCCTATACTTCTGAATTCTAGTTGATAATTAGCACCTCCTTAACGAGGACCATTGGGTTTAGAGGTGTAACTAGAGCGTTTATCTAGGTTGCATTGCAAGCAGCAGCGGTGGGCAGTGCAGTACAGTATTCATGACCCTTCACTGCCCTATTTGAATCTCCATACTCCCATTAAGAAGCGGGAAGGGCAAACACAAGCAGTGGTGATGTATTTGATCAGAGGATTCTGGAGACAACCCTAAGATTCCCAATCCCCATGCTCCAACAGAGCCCTGTCTTACCCCCTTGGGACTGTTATCAATGGTGTTAACTCCCCATGTTTCCCATATTTACCTTGCACATAGTTCTTCTGATGCAGCCGCTTAATTCCCCTCAACTCACTCACACAGCCTATTCAACAATATACGACAAAAGTGCTTTTGAGAGCTGTCAATAGGCTTATTGACCGATAATTAGATGGCAGGGCCTGTGAGCTTTTCTTGTAGATTGGTACAATCTTGTCCCCTGCCCAATTGGGTGGAGTAGGTAAGCCTTCCAAAATACAATTAAAATACTTGGCAAAATATGGGCCCCAGATTGCCCTACCTGCGTTAAAGAAATCCCTAGGTACCCTGTCTAGTCCTGGCGCTTTTCCTAGAGTGATCTAGTCAATGGAATTAATAACCTCTCTTGTGGTGATAGGTGGGAATTTTCCTACAGTGAAATCAGGTGGGCCTCACTAGGTGGATCAATCAATCAGGGGTTTGTAAAGCACGCAACTCACCTGTGAGGGTCTCAAGGTGCGGGGATGTGGGGGAAGCAGCTCTGGATCAGTTGAAGAGCCAGGTCTTGAGGTCCTTCCTGAACGTGTGCAGGGTCGGGGAGCATCTGATGTTCACAGGGAGCTTGTTCCAGGTCTTGGCTGAGATGTAGGAGAAGGCTCTCCCGCCTTTTCTGTTTCTGCGGATGCGGGAGACCTCTGCCAGGGTGAGGTCGGCGGAGCGGAGGTTCCTCTTGGGTATGTGGAAGGGTAGGTGGATCATTGTCTGCATGGGCAGTCTCTACTGCTGTGGCAGTGAGACCATCAGCACTACAATGGTATATCCTGGTCTCATCAGTGAACCCACCGCCATACAAACCCAAAAAGTGGTTAGTCCTTGCTGCTGCCGAGATTTTAGAATTCAACTTAGCAGCTAAATCCAGAGTCCTAGCAGCTAAAGTATGCCAGAACAGCTGATGATCTTTCAGTTTCACTGCATTTAACAAAACTTCCCATTTCTCCATCTCAAATTCAGGTTTAGCCTTAGCTATTGAAATTTTATAAAAAACCCTTGCTTCCTTGATTGAGTCCCTCCTCAACATGGCCAATGGCTCTAGTCACGACTAATTGCCACACTGGATGTAATTTGTTATGCTTGAGTGCCAAATCAAGGAAAGCAGCAAATGGTTTAAAAGAATACAGTGAAGTCTTTGTTCTTGGAGCATGGCACTGGCATTCCAAACAATCACTTCCATTTTTGACAGCACAGACCATTTTAGGCATTATTGTCATTGGTTTTGACGGCTGCACATAGCTCTATTTCTATGCAAGTTTCATAAGTGCTATACTCAAACAACACTCACGAGTCCAGTTATTACTCAGTTGAGAGGCACAAGCTCTGCCTGCATTGCCACAGGGGTGTGCACCACATAACAACCAAGCACCTTGGCAAGCTAAAGAGGGCTGAACAATATTGAGGAGGACAGTGCGTGGTCTGTAAGAGGTCTGGTTAAAAGCATTCCTCATATTTTATGGTTCCCAGCGCAAAATGACTAGAGGAGATTGAAAGGCTTGTTAGGACTGTGGTGAAGGTGCTAATACCATGTAAATGGGAACATTTCTCTCCTACACAAGTCAGTCAGCTCTAGAAGACGAGGGAGGGTTTTTTGTAGCCATAGTAGTGCAACTTGCTTTTGCGAGAGACTCAGTAATGTCTTGGATTCCAGAGATAATTGTTGAATGGAAGTGCTGACTATGTACACTTTGACATCATAAAGAAGGGTAGTAAGATGATGTTTGTTTGAGACAGGTCTGGAGAGCTTGAAAAAAGACCACCCAATGCCTCCTGGTTAATTTAGATCTAGAATGGGTCTATTTTCAAGGAAATAAAAGATAGAAATTAGACTGTTTTAGGTTATATTGTGTCCTGAAATCATAGGACGGCAAACCATCACCTGTCTGGCATTTATCTGACTATATTGTTAGAAATGTATCTGCAAGTTTATTTGATAATCATGGAGTTCATACTATTCTATGTGCTTCTGTTGTGAAATGTGTCTTCTTTCCCCACCAACTGCGCGCTTTTTTAGGTTTTGGAACAATGTGGTTGGTGATTCTTAAATATTGACATCTGCCATATTCACCTTATTGGTAATGCATGTGTCTGGTTTGTAAGCCTTGATGTAAGTTGACTTTTGTTGTTTGGGAATTGCAGTTTATGTTATGATTGTGGTGGTCAGAATACTTAGGGGCATATCAGCAACAACCAGCGATAATTATCGCTAAGTGCACTTAGCGCTATGATAATTCATCGCCGGCTAGCGTGGATTTTTATCGCTGAGATAGCGTGCTATTAGCAACGCTTATCTCAAAAGCCTAGCGCTAACTGCCAAACGTGTGATTTTCGCTAGAAACCCAGCGATAATCTCACAAAGTTTGTCAATAGCTTGCTGATAGGGCCTCACATACTTAGCCATGATATCCACCTTCCATAGGATATCATGGCTAACCCAGTTTCAAAGCAGGTGTAAGGAAAGTAGCGATAACAGAGGTTATCGCTACTTTTCTTGTCGCTATGGTGCTTTGCGTGAGGCTTGATAATAGGAGAAATGTCGCTTAGCGACATTTCACCCGTTATCCTGGGGAGGAACGCCCACTTTGCATCTCATTAGAGATGCAAAGATGGGCGTTAGGAATTCAGGCGCTAAGGCAAGGTTTCACGCGATAGCGTGACCTTGCTGATATAGCGTTAAAATTATTGCCGCTTTTTGTCTGAAAACGGCCGCAAAAGCTGCGATAATTCGCCGCCTTCTAGATATGCCCTGTAGTGCTTCAAAACGGATTGAGAAATTTGGATAATCCACTTATAGGTTGGTTAGGAGGTACCACCTGAGCATTTAGTTTTGCCTCCATATGGAATATAGTTAGCACTTTGGGGAAAAGAATATAGTAACTGTTTGTGTGTTGTTGTGTAGACACGTGCAGATAGTGTATGCCCAAGTGTCACAGATGTTGGGAAGAATTGTATCCCATTGTGAGAGATACAAGTGTAATACACGTGTATATGTGTTGGTGTGAACTGGCAAAAGAGCAGTTCCCTGCCATTAGAGATCTTATGGAAGAATATCTTATGTTATGTCAAGTTGGGGAAGAGTAATGGCCTGTAGTGAGAATTTGCCTGGGAAAGTACCACAGAGTGTGCTAATTTGGGGAAGAATATTACCCTGTCATTAGAATTTTCAAGTGAAGTACCCCATGGGGGGGAAATGTGAGAAGGTGTGGTACCCTGTGATGTTGTGGTTGATAGCTACAAGTTTAGCCTGAGTGTGCTTTAGTACCAGGCATCTATCTGTACAAATGGGAGATTTCTCAGGTGTGAGGTACAGGAGGCTTAGTAGGTTTGATATTGTCCTGTGGTGCATTTTATTCAGTTTGGGTATAATGACGTCTATAATGATGTCGAGCAATGTTGTGTTAGAATGTTAATGTCTGATGTAGTTCTAGTGTGTTTTAGGTGAGTACTTGAAATGGTATGGTTTTAATGGTTGTAATACTGGATTGTTCTGTGGTCAATGGTTGTTTTACTGGAGGGTTTTTTAGTATTTGATTGTGTAGTGTCAAACATTTTCAGCATGCCTCTACTTGAGGCGCTTACCATTGTGTTCAGAAACCTTTTTCAAATGCACTTTATAGAGAGAGTGGTACTGGGTGCAAATTAAGGGGCATATTTACAAGCTGGCGATAAAAAATGATCGCCGCGTTTGCGGCCGTTTTCGGCCGAAAAGCGGCGATAATTTTATTGCCTAATTAGCAAGGCCACGCTAACGCGTGAAACCTTGCTTTAGCGTGGGGATTCCTAACGCCCAGCTTTGCATCTCTAATGAGATGCAAAGTGGGCGTTCCTGACCTAACATGACAGGAGAAATGTCGCTAAGCGACATTTCTCCTATCATCAAGCCCCACGCTATGAAGCATAGTGTCAGGAAAAGTAGCGCTACTTTCCTTACGCCTGCTTCAGGACTGACTTAGCCATGATATCCTATGGAAGGTGGATATCATGGCTAAGTTTGTGAGTCCCTATCAGCAAGCTAACGCCACACTACGTGAGATTATCGCTGGGTTTCCAGCGATAATCTCACATTAGGCAGTTAGCGTGAGGATTTTTATCGCTGAGGAGATAAACGTTGCTAATAGCACGCTATCTCAGCAATAAAAATCCACGTTACCCGGCGATAATTATCCTCACGCTAAGAGCGCTGAGCGATAATTATCGCCAGTTGTTGCTGATATGCCCCTTAGTGCTTTCTTTGGTCTGGAGCTTACTTATGTTTGTTTTGCCAACTAGTGTGATCTGGTGTGGGGCATGTGTGAGTAATGGGCTACAGGTTTGGGTTTGAGTGTGTGGTGCAGTGAGTTGTTCTTGCGGGTGGGTATTTGTGGATTGTGGAAGATAGAGAAGGTGTGAAAGTTTGTTGTGCTGTGTAGTTTAGTACTGTGGGGTGGATATGTAGGGACATTGGGCCTTATTACGATAGCAGTTGGATGAGCATACAACCGCCATTGCAGCTGGATTGAGACCGCTCGACAAGTCGTCGGAGGTCCCACCCACCATATTTTGATAAGACCACTGTGTAGGCGGTCTGAAACTGCATTTTTCTAAAGCTGCTTGGGCTGCGACCCGGAAAAGGGATGCAGAACAAGACACAGTAAAAAAAAAACATAAAGTGTTATTCAATAGTTACAAAACATGCCATTCCGGTATATTCGGTTATTATACAGCTAGCTTATGCTATTAGGAGTATTACAGTGCGTGCACAAAGGTGCACCAGGATTATACAATTGATCCAAATACAGGGGCAGATTTACAAGCCCCTCTTTGCGCCGCCAGTGCATCACTTTTTTAGACGCACCGGCGGCGCAAACAATGCGCCCTATTTACATCGTGACGCATCTAGGGAGATGCGTCACGTTGTAAAAGCCCTGCGTCACATTATACCTGCGTCAGGTATAATGTATGCAGGGGGGCGTTCCCACGCAGGAAAGCCTTGTAAAAGTGACGCAGTGAAATCTACAAGATTTCACTACGTCACTTTTTGGGCGCCACTGGTCAAAACCTTACGCCTGCTTGAAGCAGGCATAAGGAGTGACGCAGAGTAGTGGGAATATGCCACAAAATGCATTGCTGGAGTTGCGTCATGCTTGCGACACGACTCCAGCAATGCGTGACTTTTGCCCCAACAGATGTGTCAGAATTTCTGCCGCATCTGTCAATCATTTCACCATGGTGCGCCGTATTGTAAATACGGCACATCCATGGTGGCGCAAGCATTTTTTAGTGTGAGGCAAGGAAAGTGACGCATCTCTATAGATGCTTCATTTTCTTGTAATTCTGCCCCACAGTTTGTATGATGTAATTGCAACATAGATACATTAGTTTGAGTAGGTTATCAACATAACTATTAACGATTTCCAAAAAGCCCTCCCTCCCCTACCCACATTCTGGCCCGTCAGGTTCGTTTGTCTGGCATGTCAATTGCACGCATGAGTATTGCTATACATTACATTTTGCCTTGTGTGGGCATGTGTATCTACTTTTCGCCCATTAGTTGCGCTGCTCCGTACAGTGCAGAGTTTCAGCTATGGTTGGGTTGGGGTAGCATGTTGTGGAAAGAGGTCTAGCGCTTTGAAACCCTCCAGTATGACATCCCACTCCATAGAGATTGGGTGTTTGCGCAGCCCCTGGGTGTCTTCTCGCCTGATGGCCGCACTCTCTGCACCACTCCAGTGCACCACTTCATCGTACCATAAGGATAATGCAGGGGGTCTTGCAGACTTCCACCTCATCATTATAGCCCGTATAGCTAATATAAAGGTGAGGTCTCGGATGCAAAGCTGTACTTTCTGGGTGCCTGCGCGTTTGCGGAGTCCTAGCAAACATTCAGTGATATTGTCTTCAATCGGTAAATGCGTAACTTCACCAACAGCACCACGCACCCCCTCTCAGTAACCACCAAGGTGGGGACAAGCCCACAGCATGTGTACGAAACCTGCCTCTTCAGTCTTACAACGAGGAGAGCAGTGTTGGGTGTCTGGAAACATTCGGTGTAAACGGTGCGCGGTTAGGTAGGACCTATGCAGGACTATGCATTGTATAAATTTGAATTTTGCATTCCGAGAAACTCGTTTGCCGTGTTCCAGTATACTTGCCCAAGCTTTATCAGAGATGTCGCGATCAATAGTTTCAGACCATTTCGTCCTCAAGTCAGTGAGCGGGATTGATGCCGGGCGTGAATACCTATATACAGACATTTGATGAGATGCCTCCCCTCTCTCGTATAGTATAATGTACAAACTAGTTTGTGTGGCGGAGGGTCTTGCCACTGGGGGGCCCAATTCTCTCTTATGTAAGGTGATACCATGGCATGCATTAAGTAAAGGTGTCCTGGTGCCCCAGTTGCTGCACAAAGTTGTCATGGGCTAAAAGGGTGTTGTCACTAAACAAGGCACCTACTGTATCTACTACCACTTCTGTCCAGGCCAGAAGTCTATTCTTTGTGAGTCTGCCACCAAGGGTTGGTATCCCATTGGATGTTCCCAGCGTAGGAATGGCGCGGGGTGTGTAGAGCAGCGCTTTTTTCCAGCACTGAAGTGCCGTCTTAAGTAGTGGTGGTTCAAGTGGGGGGAGTTTGCTTTTTGGCAGCAACAGTGTGTGAAGTGATCCTCGATCCATGTCCCGTGATGTATAGCCTATTTGTTGTAAGTTTCTGCCCGCAGTCCAGTGGGATAGCCATTGCAGCTGACAGGCGTAATATTAAGCCCTGAAATCTGGCACCCCCAGCCCGCCCTTGTGCGGTTCTAATTACAATGTTTTAAGACTCGCCCTTCGGGGCCGTCCCCTCATATAAGATCCAACAGTATCATGTCTAGGGCGCGAAATGTGGATGGTGGGACTAGTAATGGCAAGTTTACATAATAGTATAATAAGCGGGAGGACCACCATTTTGGAAATAGCTACTCGCCCCATCACCGAAAGTGGCAGAGATGACCAGAATGTCACTCGTGATCGTACAGCACTGATTGCTTTCATCAGATTGCCGTCGAGCTGATCCGCATGTGATCTGTATATATGAATACCTAGGTATTTGAATGTACTGTGTGCCACTGGTATATTATATTTACCGAAACTAATTACATCTGGGCGTAGACCTTCGTGTAAGAAGAACGCATTCGACTTCCCTTCATTTATGGCAAGGCCAGAGATACTTTCAAATTTAGAGAAAATATCGGGGAGTGGCTGAACCAGGTTTGTGAGGTCCCGTAGATACACAATAATGTCATCCGCATAGGCTGAGATCAAGTGGGTTGTATTGCCTATTAAAATTCCCAGGCGGTCAGCTGCCTACCGGATCGCGAACACCCGCGGTTCTATGGCAAGTACAAATATTAGGAGGGAGAGGGGGCAGCCCTGCCTCGTGCCCCTATGTACAGTGTATTCTTGTGATATGTGGCTGCCAGTGCGTGCTCTCGCAGTAGGGGCGGTATACAGCAATCAAACCCAGCGAAGATATTCCAGGGGGAGTCCAAACCTCTTCAGGGCTGTGACCATGTATTCCCACATGACGGTATCAAAGGCCTGGCGCAGGCCTAGTGCTAGACAGCCGGCATTGATATACTCCGCAGGGGCGGTAGTCATAATGTGGTGTAGCCGTCTGATATTTAATGATGTGCTGGGCGGCGGTATAAAGCCGCAATGGTCCCTGTGTATCGGCGTGTGCAAGTGGGGTAAGAGCCGGTTCGCCAAGATCTTACTTAAGCAAAGAGGGACAGAGAACGGTAGCCCGATAGGTCTGTGCCATCCTGCCCTGGCTTGGGGATTGATATTACAAGTGCCTGCATGGTGGTGTGCGGGAGGCGGCCCAATTCCACTGCTTTATTGTACAATTCCTCCAGTCTAGGGAGGAAGACCTCTGAATAAAAGTCATTAAATTCTATTGGCAGGCTGCCAAGGCCTGGTGCTTTATTGCGTGGAAGTCCTTTAATGGCCGCCTTTATTTCTTTTCTTGTAATGGGTCCCAAGAGTTGTTTCTGGCTGTCTGCTGTGAGTTGTGGGTAGGGTAAACCCTCCAGGAAGTTGCCAATCAGTACGGATCCCACCCAGTCAACACTGTTAAGAAATTTGTCGTGATCAAAGTTTGGGGCGTAAATGCTACCTAACACCACTGGCAAACCATCAAGTGTCCCTTGCAAAAATATATACCTTCCCTGGTCATCCGTGCCTTGTTCCAATTCAATAAATGGGACCCCATGTCTAATCCAGATGGTCTCCCCCCTTGCGAAGGCCGAGTAGTTAGTAGAGAATATTTATGAACCTTCCCAGCTTCTGACTCAGTGAGATGCGATTCTTGCATAAAAACTATCTGCGCCTTGCACCTGAGTAATTGCGCATGGACCCTATGCCTCTTGTGTATCAATCCAAACCCCCGCACATTCCAGGAGATTAAATTATAGGAGCCTAGCGCAGTGGAGTTGTGATGCATATGTCAGCAATGTATCATTGCTCCTCCCAACTTGGAGCCAATCCCCGGCTGCGGGCCAGAATGCCCAGTTCTCGTCAAACTTGTAATGCACGGCTCAGCCTGTGAACTACGCTGAGCAAAACAGAAAAAGGAAAATATACAAGCAATGCGATACGGTGCGTACGCGTTGGGGGGGTGGTCGCCACAGTCTGTCATGTTATTTACATACAACATTTTCCTTTGTAAGCTCAACGGAACCTGGGGAGTATCTCATTTCTCTATTCATATTATCCATCATTGGTGCTGCCTAAAGTAGAGGGGAGAATGCACTATCATGCCATATAATCACATATCAAGTACCAAGCAGCAACTGATATTATGTCATGCACAGTAACTTTGGGCACGTTCAGCATTAGTAATAATCAGTTCCACAAGCTTCCATATGTCCCAATAGGCCCATTAGGGCCCTTACATTTAGTTACTATTGTGGTAATAATATATAAAAGAATGGATACAGTCTTGCACCAGAAGCCTTCTTTGTACGTTCTCTGCGACTGTGTCCTGGTGATCAAACCTGTAGTTCAAACCAAGCGATTCACCCCAGTACATCATCTGCTGTTTGAGGCGTCACTGAGGGGAAGAAGGTGATGCTGCGCTCAGAGTTCGACTGTATGGTACTGTCCTCTGACGAGTCAGTGGCGATTTGTAGATTATTGTTCCTGAAGGAGTT
The DNA here is from genome assembly GCF_964204655.1 of Triturus cristatus. Lineage (NCBI taxonomy): Eukaryota > Metazoa > Chordata > Amphibia > Caudata > Salamandridae > Triturus > Triturus cristatus. The sequence goes on from NC_140589.1 coordinate 325,317,151, forward strand.
AGCCGTTGCCAGTGCCTCTGTCTTGCTGAGCAGAGCCTGCTCACGTGTAGGGCCAGTGGTGGGTGGCTTTTGTAGAACCTTAGCATTGCAGTGTGAATTGCGGTCTTAGGTCCGTTTAGGGCTGTGGGGTACACCGTGGGACGAAGCAAAGGAGCTTGAAACTGGGCCCATCACTTCAATCCATTCCTCTGCATCCTCCGGAATCTGCCCACCAGGCAGGGAAAACGGCCAGGACTGACACCCAGGTGCACAGCAGCACTAGTGCAGCATGTGTAGATACGATGTGTCATTATGCACAGTGATTTAACAGGATAATGCTCCCCAGTGTCCGGAGCCTTTCTCATCTGCGTCCGCCATCTTAGGCGGTAGGCCACGCCCCCCCCTCTATTACCTTTAATAAGCTGTAATTCCTAATTGAGAGGAGGTAGATAATGATATGTCATGTTTGGTATCTATGGAATTGTAATGATAACCCCTCTTTAATGGTAAATTCTGGTTTTTTATTACAATTTAGGAAATTACACTTTTTTCTGCCCTTAGCCCTTTGTGCCTGCATCCTGTCTTGGGTCACATGACTGGGTGTAACTGACAGTCAGACATTGTGAATTCCTCCAAGGCAGTCCCACAATAGAGAGATTAGGTGTGTCTCAATGGGAACTCACTGGCAGGATGGGCACCGGAGCTGAGCACAATCCCACTTACACCTGAATAGACTATGTCCTGGCTCCACACAAAAAGCTTAATGAACCTGTATTGTCACGGCAGCCAGCTTGGAGCCAGGGCCGGGAGTCAGGAAATTCCATGCTCTTCAATGAACCTTTCCAGAGGCTTCTCCCACCTTCCAGGAGAAGGGCACCAGGGCATAAAAATAGAAGCTTCAGATCCACTTCAGGTTCACTACTGTACCTGCAAAACGACTCTCAGAGGACTGCCTCATGTTGTAACCTGCTGTGCACTCTGCCAGACTGCTGGTGAACATGGAAAGATTGCTTTGCTGCCTGTAGCCTACCTTGAACCCTCAGAGGCCAGCCCGGCTAGTTTTCTGGCCTCCTGGCCAGAGCCCTAGGGACTTAACAGGCTCCGACTATCTTGACCCCGCACCTAGACCCAGCCTGAGTGTGCCCTGAACCCCAAAGAGGTGTCCCACCAGTCCTCTTCCCATGGTTGTGGTGCTTAAGGTGCCCAGATGTCCAATTTCCAAAACCGAGGACAGACAAAATTTGGCCAAAAAGGATCCGAGAACCATGAGAAGACTGGGACCAACCTGCTCACCTATATGCCCAAGGTGCATCGCCAGTTGGATTGATTTTGCAGCTTCTCCCACTGCATTCTTCTCCTCAGCAGCAAATCTGTTTCAGTGGCCCTTCACCAAAGCGTTATCCGACCTTGTGAAACTGTCTTCGGCTGCAGTCTTTTGCCTTGTCCTGTTGGAGATTTTTGACTTCCATCTTGCTGACTAAGTCCGAAGATAAAAATCTTCACTGCAGCTTTGCTCCACGGCCATCCAACATGACGCTCCCTCCTCATACACTCCTGCAGTCTTGCCCAGCTGAACTTCTACTTTCTCAGACATTTTTCTTCAATAATTATTTTGAGTCCGAAGGTAAGCACTGACAGGGCCCAATCCACTTCTTGTATCCACACCACGCTTCATTGTGGTCAAGCTTAACTCTTGACTTTGGCCCGATCTCATGCGACCAGATGTCCACACCACAGTTGGCGCTTTGATCTTTTAGTTGCAAAATTTCACTAAAAACTTTAAAAATCCATAACTCTGGTTCTGTTGATTGGATGTTTGTCCATTTGGTGTAAAATATTTTATTAAAATTACTCTACTTTTCTTAAAATGGTTTGGAATTTTTCTTGTGTAGTGTTTTCACTTTATTACTGTTTGTGTGCTGCATCAATACTTTACAGATTTCATTAAACCTGCCTACTTTTTATGCCGCGCCATCCAGGTATTCAGTACAGGTTAATTTAGTGACTTTTGGTGGTTCACCCTGCTTGACCAAGGCTCACATCCCAGTCAACCAACAACCTAATCTATCACAGGATCTCTTTCCTAGATGCATCACACATCTGTTGGCGTAAAGGTAACGCATTGCTGGTGTTGTATCGCAAGCACGGCACAACTCCAGCAATGCTCAGGAAAGCCTATTCCTATTGTGCTGCGTCACTCCTTATGCCTGCTTCAAGCAGGCATAAGGTTTTGATGCAGTGGCGTCGTAGAAGTGGCGCAGCGAAATCTTATAGATTTCACTCCGTCACATTTACGAGGCTTTCTTGCGTTGGAACGCCCACCCTGCATACATTATACTTGATGCAGGTATTATGTGGTGCAGGGCTTTACAACGTGACGCATCTCCGTAGATGCGTCACGTTGTAAATGTGTCGCAACAAGGTGCATTGTGTACGCCACTGTTGCGTCACAAAGTGACGCAACGGCGGCGCAAAAGTGTTGCAAGGGGCTTGTAAATCTGCCCCTAAATACCTCAACTGAACCAAATTTATATCGAGGTTGGGCACTGTATTTATTTATTTATGTATTTATTTAGTTAGTTATATTTTTATTTATGTATGTATTTATTTTAAAACGTGAAATGCCACAAATCTAACCGGAACCAGGTTAGATTTGTAGTATTTCAAACTGCAAAAAGTAAACAACAGTCTAGCGTTAGTCCGGTATAAATCTAATTGATGATCCCTTAACAATAACCAGAGATAAAAATACAAAATCACATACGAAGGGTAAACATAACTGCTGTCCAACTTCTTGCAACGAAGACCATTTCTGTACTATGCTGTGACTTCATGATGAGCTTCATTAGCGTTAATACATATGTGCAATGAAGTGCCCGATCTGGAGGCATGAGTTACAGGGGTTTAATATCATGCCTATGTTCTACCACTCCTAAAATAATGACTTTAGGTCCCAGAATAAGTAAACAGACTTGCAAGGCGCCTCTGAGAAGCACGGAAAATCATCAGTGCTGCAAAACCAGCAACGTCTGCACACAATACCCCGAATGAAACAACATCCCCTGTTTATGTTCTTAGGGACATTCTCCCTCCTAAGCCTCCCTGCAGAGCAGAGGTTGCATTTTCGCCATCCTGAGTTCCAAATACATCGAACTTGAGAACAGCCCTAAGTAATTCCCAAGTTAATTAGACAGGCAATACTCATTATTTTTCTGTACACTTACAGCGGGAATGCTTCGAGAGCAATGAGTGTAATCACTCTCTGGACTTTAAATAGACGTCAAGTGCAAAAATAAATGTTTATATACATGAACTCTGTGCAAAAGTATTTTTGTAAAAGTATTGCTAGGCCACTGTAACTCGGCAACTGGCAGATTCCACTCCATAGTCAGAGTATTATGTCCAACAGTGACATGGAAAGAGCAGTCAGATGTTGCTTTTCTTTGCAGCCCTTTCAGCCTCTTGAAACTCGGTAGAACTTAGCAGGAGGTGCATCAACACCCTTTTGAGATGAAATAGCACAGTGTGTTAAACGTGGATTCAAGAGGGCTGGACCTGTGCCACATTTGCATGGAAACCATTGGCTATGTAAATAAGTTCCATTTAGATTCGTTATTTAGTGGCGTTTTTTATTTCAAGATCTTCAAACTCTGGCATTGATCTGTTACTCCCGGCCCTACAATGAGCACTTGTGAGAATATGGATTGTAGATGGAGGGATTTGTCAGTCCTCACCATGTAATAATGTCACCATTCTGCACTAGGTCCAGTTAGGTCTCAATAATTTACACCTGAGCTCAATTCTTTGTATCTGTAGCACAGAGCAGATAAGCCTAAACTTCGGAGAAATGTTGTAAAGGATTTATCAGTACCAAAACAGTTAAAAAGTAGAAAACACAACATAATAAAAATTCCACTCCAATTTAGATAGCCACAATTTTAATGAGCACATAGACACCAAGACAACAAACATCCAGTAAGAGGAACCGTAGATGTGATTTTTAAAATTTGAATTAAGTTTTAGCACCAAAAAGCACAAAGCACCAACTGGAGGCAACTGGTCACACTAGACTAGGGCAAAGTCAAAAGTTAGGGCCGACTGCGATGGAGCGTGGGTCAGACACAGAGAGCAGGTTCGAACTGATCAGAAGATTAACCTTCTGACTTAGGGGTATATTTACAAGAACGTGTGATAACTACCGCAAGAGTAGCGTAACGCAACTTTCAATATCGCAGCCCATCGTGGGAAAATAACCCTGTGACAACGTGGGATTCACAAGGCGGTAGCATGTGATGGTCTTCCGAAACTGCGGACAATGTCTGCGATAAAACCTCCTTGATGGAGATAAAAACACAAACCACAACATCAAAAAACCTACGCTGGGCCAAAGCGCAATGAGGAAATCAGCGATAAGCACCACCAGGCCTGCAACACACACCTGGCACGTGGGAAAAATCTCCATAAAAGCAGAAAAAACACCCACACCCAAACTGACCTACACCCAAGCACCATGGAGGCAGCCGGAGCAGGCGCAGAGGACGAGCGCAACCCCACAAGCAACCCGGACGACAAGCCTGGGACCTCGGGGACAGGGAAGGGCAAGGACAAGAAGACGAGGAAGACGAAGTTCAGTCCGCCGGTGAACAGGATCATAGTCACGGAGGTGATGGAACACCATCAACAACTGTTCGTCACCTCTAACTTGTCACTGGGCAACAAAGTTGCAATATGGTGGGCCATTGTCGACAAGATGAATGCTGTCGGAGAGCACAAGAGGACAATGGACGAGGTCAAGCAGCGATGGAATGACATCAAGCAGAAGACCAAGGAGAAACTCTCTGCCAACCAGAAGGCAGCAATGCAGACTGGAGGCGGTCCTGCGCCACAGCTGGAGCTGGATGACATTGAGGAGCTGGTGTCAACAGTCATCAGTGTGGAGACTGTGGCTGGAGTCAGGGGACCGGACACTGGTTGACAGGACACAACACAACCGCAACAGGGTGAGTGACCACCAGGTACTGGGGGGACAGGTGGAGATAGGCACAATGGCACACATGCACAATCAAGCAGAGCACAGTGCACACCCACAATGACTCTGGGTCATCGCCCAGATCTACAGACTGTCTCAATGTACAATGCCATGCTATCTGAATGTCAACCTGTACCATGCGTCTACACACATGTGGACACATTGTAATACACCATCTCCCCTTCACATCACAGGGGCACTGTCAACACCTCCTGCAGAGCAGTCCCAGCCACTGTTCACGGATGACGAGGAGGACAGTGCCAGCATCGACACCCAAGCCATCCAAGACGTCATTGACCTCATCTGCCACTCACCTCCAGGCTCAGGGCAGCCCAGCTACATCGATGAGACAGCACCCACCACCCAAACCCCCCAGCAGGAGGCACCCACAGCCCCGGCACCCTCCAAATACCTCCAGGTACAACAGATGGCCTTCCAACGCCATGTGCTGGAGTGCCAGATGGAGACAGCTAAGCAGGTGCGGATGGGCTTCGGCATCATGGCTACCAAACTTGACACCATCCTTGGTTGTCTATGTCTGCCCCATGGTCTCCAACAAGCCCTGACTGACATCGCTGGAGTCATGACGTGGAGAGAAGAACAGCTGTCCGCTCAGAGTAGCTCCAGCGATGCCAGCCGTGAGCTGGCACACATACAGAAGCTCATGGAGGACATGGTGCAGATGGAGTCGGAAAGGATGGCCGCCACCGCTGCACATCATCGAAATGGTACTGGGATCTATCATGCCCTACAGACCTCTGCCATGGCATTGCCGCCACAAGGAGTGGCACTGATGAATGCTGCTGCCCCCACACCATCCATATCCCCACCCCCTGGTGTTTCAGTGCCACCCAGTGCGGCAGCCGGATCCACTCAGGCCCCTGATGGGTCAGTGGCACACACTGCGGCAGCCAGATCCACTCAGGACCCTGATGTGTCAGTGTCACACAGTTCGACAGCCGGTTCTGCAACACCCACAGGTGGGGCAGGGCACACACCCAGGGACGAGGACATGGATGGGACTGTGGTCAGAAGGACCAGGCACTAGCATTCATTACCACCACCTGGCCTGTTTCTGCTTGGTACCGCACATGGCTTCATGACTTTCCACTGACCCACGATACACTCCGATGCACTCACCTTGGACAGCGACATGGACTGCCGGATTGATGACCAATGACATGGCGACCAGGCTGCAGGCTGTACCCTTCCCTTCAGCAGGACTTGTCATCCCCGGATGGACTCTGGCTGGCCCTCCACGGGCCCATATTGTGTAGTGTGCTGGGCATTGCCGTGAACCGCTCCAGCTGCATAACTGCACTGGATGGACAATAAACATCCATTGCCTCACAGCTGTGTCATGTCTTTCATCAGTCATGTATGCATGTGTGGATGAATGTAGAGGCAGTGATTTCCCTTGTGTCAATGATGCTCATCCTGTGGGATGCCAGTCAGAGGGTGCTACATTGCATTTTGTGTAACAGGTCCTGTCGACACTACAACAGGGGCAAAGGCATCACTCACTTCCTTGTCCGGACATGGACTGAACCATGCCCAGAGCCCACATGTCATTGTGGCAAGCCCTGCGCTGGTGCGGCGTACGGCAGTCCAGACCACTCCGCTTATGCTCAGAGGAGGGGCCCTCATTGCTCCCCGACGCAGACGAACTCGCTGATGGTGTGCAGGTCACTGGTCTAGTTGTCAGCATGTCACAGCCACTCCCTGAGGGCAAGTTTGCACGCACACCACACCTATCCGGCACAGGCATCACAGGCCATGTGACTCCGCCAACATAATGGGCCGACAACGTCACATTCTCCTCTGCCCGTGGTGATTGGATGACGGACGCCACGGTTCCCAATCATGAAGGGCACAAAAGTTTTGTTGCGCTCAGGGTTAGTGGGAACCCAGGCCTGCGAACGGCACAGGCCGACCACCTTGTGGCGTTGACTGAGGTTGCACAGGGTAAGTTGCACCCGGCGCATTGTGGCAGGCAGAGACACCCCGCCACGGGAAGGTGACTTTGGATGCACTGAGTTAGTGGCACCTTAAGCTGCTAAGTGGGTGGGCACCCTGTGATGATGCCCCGTCCCGGTGGTCCAGGCAACTCAGGTTTCGTGTGCCCTGCTGGACCGCAGTGTAGGCCAGAGCCAGCGGGCAGCGCGGGCCTACCGCCACGTGGCCCCGCTTCCGGGTCACAGACTTAGTGGCACCCATTGGGCTGATCGGGTGTGCAAAAGACACATAATTGATGTACATATTGCTGAACAAATCAAAACTGAGCGGGTGTGCAGCCTGCGATGTTGCCGGGTGCACTGGTATGTCCTCTGCCACGGAGTATTCAAGACTCAGCACCAAACGTGATACCTGTTGGCCTGTGGAGCGTGGCTGCATAGTGTGGAGGGTGCCATGTCCGCGGGCCCCGGGCTTGTGGCTTGCAGCGGCACATGGTGGGACATCCAGGCTACACACCGGTGGCGGAAGGTGAGCAGTGAGGCCTGGATGTGCGTGGGCGGGCATGCTCCATGGGCGGCAGGTGCCTTTATGATGCCTCTGTCTGGGTGTACATGGGCAAGTAGGCGATGTTGTCTTGTGCAAGTGTGTGTACTGTGCCAGTCATGTATCTGGACTCTGTTTCAGATGATGGCTCTGAATCAGATGTGTGTCCTGGTGTACTTCTATACATACCGGCACGTGGTTAGAGACACACCAGTGACAACAGGTGAGCAGTGTGGCCTGGGTGCTCAGGGGCAGCTCTCTCTCTTTCTCTCTCTCTCTCTCTCTCACCCCTCTCTTCTTCTCTCTCTCTCTCTCTCTCTCTCTCTCTCTTCTTCTCTCTCTCTCTCTCTCCCTCTCTTCCTCTCTCTCTTTCCTTCGCTCTCTCTCTCTGTCCTTTGATGTGCACAGGACACATCTTCTCATCATGTTTTTTGTCTTGCAGGCTGTGACCTACGGACTGTCCCACGGGGAGCCACCATGTGTCTTCATTTAATTTTGGTGTTCATTTCAATAAAGTTTATTTGCTGCTTCGAAAGTGAATGTGTGATGCTCATTTCTGTGACGACACATGCATTTCAACTGTTGTGATTGTGTGACATCATGCAGAATATTTTTTACATGTTTTTGTGTAGCTGATGTGGCATGTCTTAGTTGGGGGGTGCCAGGGAGAGGTGGTCCGGGGGGTGGTGTTGGTGGGTGTTGTGGCCCTCTTGTGTGTCCGGGCCGCATGATGTGTGGCTCCATGGCATCTGTTGCCCTTCCTATGTGGCACTGGGCTGGTCTCCCTTTTGTGGTTCTGGCTGCCGTCCGACTTAACACCAGGTCAGAGCAGGTGTAGATTTCCTGGTGCTAACGCACCTTATCGCTGGTTTTGTGTTCTTATCGCCAATCGAGCTGGTTGTTGAGAATTTTGAGGTGTGGTGTTGTTGCGGCTTTTGGCACGGGAACGCCTACTCTGCATCTCATTAGCGATAGTTGTGGGGATCCTCTGTGGCGATGTTTTTTGCGGCAGCTATCGCGGGTAAACTGGTGCTGTGCGCTGTTAGCATCAGCTTGTGAATGTGGAGGTAAAATCCTCAGTGAAACTGTGGCTGAGATGGGTTCCATGAGGCTGGATAGCCATTGGATGAAGTCCTAGTGAAGCTGTTGACTTTTGGTGGCAAAGTTCAGAGCGAGAAAAATTCAAAATTTGCGCCCAAGGAAGGTCTTTTGCTGGCTGGATACTTTTGGTGCATTCACTCAGTGAAGTTTTCTACATTCAGACTTTATTTTGGAGCTCAGATTTTACCAGCCGGGCAAGGGTACAAGCTGTAGCCAAACAGGGCTCCACTAGCCTGGATACCTTCTCCACCATATCCCACTAAAACAGAGTTGCTGCTACGGAAAAGCTCAGAGAGGGAGCAATCAGAATCTTTGGCCCAGCTGCAATGCACCTTCGTCAAATTGACTTGGCAGGTTGGTCCTGGTCTTCTGTTGGTTCTCCAGGCAAATGTCCTTCAAAACGTTTCTAAGAGCCCACCTTTTTGGTTTCGGCAAGACGATTACACTCTGACACTTATAAAGGACCCCAGGGCCTTAGGGACACCACTTGGGGGTCAGACTAATTTAAGGGGAAGGCACCAGCAGGGTCCAGGGCAGGTCCAGTTTGAACTGGTCTGCTGGGCTTTTCAGGAAGGTGGGCTTCTTGCAGCTTTTGTGTCCCTGTAGCTTAACAGGAGGTCAGCCAACTGACCTTTGGAGTCCACTTCTTAGTCCTGGGTACAAGTGGGAGAAGGTCCAGCCCTTGGGGTTGCTCTCCACAGGGTCCACAGCAAGTGCAGTCATGCTTTTGTCTTCCACAGCTACAGAAGTGTTCTGAAAGGAGTACTGATGGTGCCACATTTATGCCGAGTGCCAGCCTGTAGGTTGGGAAACTCCTTCCACCTCCCTAACCAATGGGGTAAAAGTTACCAGGCAGTAGCGGTCCGTGGAGGGAGTTCGGTGGGACAGTGAGGCAGGGCGGGGGAGGGGCAGGGTGGGGAAATGTAAACACGGGAATATGGATGAATGGAGGTAAGTACACATTTAAATAAATGAAACAAATTCCTTTGCGTGCGCTGCATCGCAAAATGCGATGCAGCGCGCGCAACGAAATTCGTTTTATTTATTTAAATGTGTACTTACCTCCGTTCATCCATATTCCCGTGTTTACATTTCCCCACCCTGCCCCTCCCCCGCCCCGCCCCACCTCACTGCCCCACCGGACTCCCTCCACAGATCGCTACTGTGACCAGGGATGCCCCAACCCACTTTTGCAGCACTTCCTGTATGTTTTACTGTAAACTATGCCACAGTACCCTTTCTACCTAAAACCAACAAGGCAGAACCTTTTTTCCTTTGTGCAGACATTCTTGTGCCCCCTCAGAAGTGTGACTACGATAATGGGCACACCCTCCTTTGGGGTCACTTAAAACTGGTTCTGCGTGCAGCCATCTCCCACTTTGATTGGTTCCTAACTGGCTAGCAGGACAATGAAGGGTGAAGGCCTGGCGTGATTTACATCTTCTTGAGACAGGGTAGGCACCTTTTGAAGTATAATTAAATTCCTGGGAACCTGCCTGATGGCCATCTTGTCAGGGGTAAGAGCATCTCCCCACATCCAAGCCCTTTGTCCTTTTGTCTGGTAGCAATATACATCTCACCACAAGGTAGTCATTCACAGTCAGGTGACACTGAACATTGGCAGAAAGACACATTTGAGTTAGGCAGGAAAATGGCAACTTTCTAAATGTGGCATGTTCAAAATAGTAATTTAAAACCCGACTTAACCATTAGATTGGATTTGAAATTACAGGTAGTTTGAGTCCTTGAATCATTGTTGCAGCAGTTTGCAAAATGAAGTTATGCATGTCATGGTGATATAATGTAACTCAGTGGCTTTCTATGGGAGAGCCAGCTTTGCCACCGCAAAAACACTTTGAAGGTTTGTTATTGCCAGGACATGTAAAACATAAGTACACATGCCCTACTTTTTAAATACCATGCACCCTGTCCTATGAGCATTTAGGGCCTACCTTAGGGGTGACTTCTAACTGTTGTAAAGGAAGATTTAGACCTGGTAAAAGGTTTATTTTGCCTGGTCAAATTTGCAACTTTCAAACTACATATCCAGGGATCAGGGGGAGGCCTCAAGACATGTTTTGTCACTTTAGAGGTAGCAAAATAGATGTTGCAGTCCACTAGTGGCATTTAACTTACAGGCCCTAGGTACACTGGCTCAGTACCATATACAAGGGACGTGTAGGTAAATTAAATGTGCCAATCAGGGTTTTCAAGCAATTCAAAAGGATTTTAAGGGTCAAAGCACATGCACTTGGCCCTGGTTAGCTGGGTCCCAGTGTATACAGTCTAAACACCAACAGCATAAGTTGTAGCTTGGTGAGCAGTTGTGCAATATAAGTTACTGAAAGTCTGTTAAAGTGTTATGACTTGTTTATTCAGAAAGGCAAATGTGCAGCATGTTGATTAAAGAGTGTTACAACACCGCCATGCAAGTGTCGAAAAGAAACATGAATATTAAAGTGTGCACCTCATTAGTCAATCGAAATTAGCCATACATGAATTTAAAAAAAGACTTTCAATAGTGCTTCTTGTCATAATACTGTATGTGGCCATGTTTCCATAAACCCGTCCTGCGAGTTTAGAAAAGAAACCATAGCGTGATTCATGAACGCCAAATAGCCTATGACGTATGCAAGATGCGCGTATGCAGAGAGCCTTTCAAAAACACACCTCCCCCAAGCAGTCAGTCTGACCACAAGCAGGAAGCCCTTCAAAAACACCCAGCGCCCAAGCAGTCGCTCCGACCACAAGCAGGGAGTCCTTCAAATACATGCGGCGCCCAAACAGCCAATCTGACCTGATAAACCGCTCTTCCTGGTTTAAGCAGAAAGACAATTGCAGTGCCTGGTCAGCCCCTGCTTGGCATTACATTAATCATCAGACCAGCCTTCCCAAAATACAATGTGAATAAATGTACCTGCCATATATTAGAGAAAAAATTAATCTGCAGGGCAGTTTGGGTGTAATAAAAAGATTAACTGAAACATAAAAAGTAAAACAAGTATCAGCTTGAGCAGTCTCTATGAGTAGCAAGCCCCAATCAGCATTTCTCCCTCAAGTGTCTCTCTGGTAGTGCCGCATGAAAAACCCGGGGGCTGTGCTTAGGGCTGAAAGCAAGGCTTGGAGAACAATGAGTTCCAAGCCTCGTGGAAGAAAAGAGACTGCCAAGAGTTTTAGTGGAGGTTGAGCGTGCACTACCTTTCATGAAGTGGTAGTGAATGAGGATGCACTTTTAATCTGCAGAAATATGTTGACAAGTAATGGCTTGAGTAGTCCTGTGAGTACCAAGCCCTGATCAGCATTTCTCTCTCAAGTGTCTCTCTGGCGGGGTTGCATGTAAAACCTGGGGATAGGGCTCAGGACTGAAAGCAAGGCTTGGAGACCGATGCGTTCCAACCTTGTGGAAGAAAAATGCAAGTTACAGCACGGAGTGAATCAAAAAGAAGAGAAATGAACGAAAGACACAGGACTGAAATCTTTTGAGTGGAAATGCCAGCAATTGAAAAACAAGCAAAGGGCAAGTGCTGTGCAGGCAAAAACCATCAAAATGAGTCCCAAAAAGTGGCTGAAAACAGTATTTGGGCCTCGGGAGACTGATAAGAGCAAACATACCGAGGAGACAATAGGAAATAGTATGCCACAGCCAATAGAAATGGTGGAAAAGAAACTGGCAAGCACAAGAACCAATGAAAAGCAAGGGGGTGGGATGTAAGCCCCTTTTAAGATTTACATTGAATACAATAGATTTCACAAGCGAAATCTAAGCAGAAGGATGCCTAGAACTGGCATGACTAAATAAACACTGGATTATAACTGAGGTGTCCTTTGGTCCAATAGTGCCCTCATGGCGTTCTGAAGCCTTGGGCCTTGTGATGTAGTGCAAGGTCACCAGAACATTTGGGGACCCTAATAGAAAGCTATTATTTCTGTACACGCTGTCTTTATATAAGTACACCATTAGCGATGTCACTGGATGCCCTTAGCAATATTATATCACCTTATTCTGGAACTAACATGGTGCAGAGGAGGCGATGGATGCTAAAATATAGCATCCATGTGGTCAAAGCATTTTGGGGGAAGTACAAGTTTGCGCCAAAGACCTTGGAAGATGTTTCTGCCCAATAACGGCGGCTAAAAAATAAAAAAATTATCAGCAAGTGTCAGATTTATACTCAGACTCTCTAAATCCTACTTCTTGCCGTATCTTTAAAGAAATGTGTTCACAACGTGCTTATGTTGTTGTTTTCTAGCACTAAAGTGTAGGAACAGTGTATGTGTTAACACCAACTTACGTGGTATTGAATAATACGTTCACAAAATGGAAACTTCTAAAAATGCAGAAAATGAAGGGAGTAGAGGTGCTATTGCCTTTGAGAAACACATTTTGTCATTAATTTAGAAAGAGTTTTATACAGCATATGTTATGTTATGTTATGTTATGTTATGTTATGTTATGTTATGTTATGTTACTGAATATTTGATATAGTGCCTGACTCATCCCCAAAAGGGCATCTTGGTCCTGAGGTAACAGAAAGGTTGAGAGCAGCCATTTAGAACAGCCAAATTTGAAGCTGTTTTTTAAGCCTACGAAGTTAGTACTAGCCCTGATGACAAATGGGAGTTTATTCCAATGGTAAAGGCTGATTCCTAGATCTAAAATTTATTTCCAGACGATAGCGTGCCAATTTGTCCTGAAGGTATGTAGGCCCTTTACCTGCCAGAGCTTTATGCGTCAGGAAGAGGAGTTTAAAAATTGCTCTCTTCTTTATAGGCAGCCAATACAAGGCCATGAGCAGACGGGCCAAGGGGGTGTCCAGTATCTGTTTCTTAAACAGTCTGGCTGCTGTATTTTGAACGACCTGCATCTTGGCATGGAGAGATGCATTTGATGCAACCACGAGCACGTTTCCGTAGTCCAGGTGACTGATAATCAGGGCCTGGATGGGGGTCTTGCAAGAGGTCAGTGGCAGCCACTGGAAAATCCTCTTGAGATGGCGCATTGTCCCGAAACACATGCCACATGTGGATGTCACATGTAACCTTCATCAATAACTGATCATCGAAGAGGATACCCAATGTTCCTTACCGTGCTTCTAGGAGAGGGGGCAGGGCCAAGCTCATTAGGCCACCAGTCCTCGGTCCAATGAAGATGAGCTCTGTCAAGGAGTAGAATTTCAGACTTAATCCCAACTAGTTTTAAACAGTTTGACGACATCCAATTGGTAATTATTATCATGCAGAAGATAAATCGCTGTTTAACATCCTTCCTATCTTGCTTGAGGAAGATGACCAGCTGAGTGTCATCTGCATAAGAAAGTACATCAAAGCCGTAAGACTTAACTAACCAAGCAAGGAGAGCGACATAACTGTTGAAGCGAGTCAGACTAAAGAGAGAGCCCTGGGGAACACCCTTGTTCAGGAAGACAGTCTTGGACTGGAAAGGGCCCAAAGTGATAGTTTGAGTCCTATCTTTCAAAAAGTCAATAAGCCAGTGTAAGGCGGTGCCTTGTATGCCTATCTCCTGAAGGCATAATATCAGAATAGGATGTGTTACCGGTCAAATGCCGCTGACAAATCAAGAAGAACAAGCATAGATGACTGCCGGGGTCTAAAGAAAGACTGAGGAAGTCTGTTACCACTACATGGATGGTTTCTGTGCTATGTAGAGGACAAAAGGCTAACTGAGAGGTATCCAACAGGTTGTGGGTCTCCAGGTAGGATGACAGCTGTTTCTTTACATGGGATTCCAACATTTTGCCTATTAATAGGAAGAAGAGATATGTGACGATAATTAGCAGGGTCCGTGGGATCAAGGTGTGGTTTTTTTAGAATAGGTGTGATGGAGGCCACTTTCCAGTCCAGGGGACGGTAGCTGAAGACAGCGATAGGTTACGTAAAAATGCGACTGATGGAACAAGTGAAGAGGCAAACAGAGCTGTAATGTGAGGTGGACACAGGTCAGCAGGGGGGCAGATTTAGTTTTGGCTATGAGGTATGAAAGTTGAGTGTGAGTGATGAGTTCAAATTTCTTGATTGAAGCCTGAATTAGGCTGTAATGGGAGTTAGCTGAGCTTGTTCAATTCTATTGATGGTATATGATCTACGTGCTCTTTTAATCTGAGCATGCACCTAGCATAAGCTTATAGTGATGTTAGTCAAGAGCATCTTTGGAAAGCCTCCATTTCTGTTACAGTATCTTACAATTAGTTTTGGCGGTTTTCAGGTCGACTGTATACCAAGGGGTATTAGTTCGAGTTGGTTTACTGGTATACGTATGATAAGGGGGAACTACATCAAGTGCATCTGCAAGGAAGTCTGAAAAGGCAGCACAGGCTGAATTGATATCTGCTTTATTGTCCATTTCAGGGGCCCTGAAGAAAGACTGAAAGCTTTCAGTAGTCACCTGCTTCCAATGATCTTGTTCTCCCATCTCTCCCCAAAGTAACTTTGGTGGAGATGGAGTTGACCGAAAATGTATATTTTAATAAGAAATAATCTGTCCACAACATAGGTTCAGGCACATTTATTTGCATGAACTGGGAATTGGTGAATAGTACATCGAGAGTGTAACCTACTAAATGGGTAGGACCTGTTTTGAGCAAGTGGAGATCTAGCATTTGTAGATTGGACTGTAAGTTGGAAACCTCCGAATCTGATGCTAGTTCCGCACGATAGTTAAAATCTCACACATGCTCATCAGGCTCACACTCAAATTTAGGCTTACTTGATGTTTCCACTGGCCTTTGATCGCTTTTGCGTGTTGCTGGTTATCTCAGGACACAGCAGTCACAGTCTCAGCAGAGCAAAGAGTGGGAGGAGGGCAGGGTGTACCAGATGGCATGGGAAAAGCTTACAAAGAAATTCCCACAAAGCGGATAAAAACAGTACTTGAACCTCAGTAGACTGCTAAGAGCAAATACAGGGAGGAACAACAGGAAATAGTATGTTACAGACAATAGAAACAGAGGAAAAGTAAGTGGATAGCACAAGAACCAATGAAAAGCAAGGGGGTGGGATCTAAGCCCTTTTAAGATTTAAATTGAATACAATAGATTTTAAAAGCACAGCGCAAGCGCTGTGCAGGCAAAACCTAAAAAAGAGTCAGAGGATGAATGAAGAATTAATTCAAAAGTGATTTGAGTGCTTAAACTCACCAGTAAAGGTATAGACACCTTTGGATATAGGCCCGGCCTTTTGACTTTGGCAATGTCTAAAGTAGTACATTTAGTACCATGGCGAAACAATTCTATGTAGGCTGAGTGTGATAAGTGTTATCAGGAGTGAATTGAGGGAGAGGTGTGGCGCAGCGGCCAGGGCGGCTGACTCCGGACCACGGGACTCATGGTTCATTCGCCAGTGGCAGCTGAATCTGGGCAATAGCTCGCCTACTCTTCTCGACGGCCCCCAGCGCCTTGAGACCCTTATGGGTGATTAGTTTGCACTTTACAAATACAGGGTTATTATTAATTGTGATATGTATCAGTTAACTAAAGGAATCGAGCTACTTCAATGTCATAGCAGCTGAAATTAGGTCAGAGTTACTAGTTTCTTTCCATTTTTTTGCGCTGAAAAATGAGAAGGCTTTCTGTGAAAACACGAGGGGCACAGGAGCCTGCAATGTGCACGATGTTTCACTGCTCCTCTGGGCGGTGTCATGATTCATATTTGACAGGGGTGTCTTGAAGCGGGTCATTGTGACAGCAGCGGGAGCGGCGGCATGTACACATGGACACACATGCTGCACTGTTGCTTCGCGCATACCATACCAGCTGTATAAAAACACGAGGGAGATGATGAGTGACAGTGGGGGCAAGGAGAAGGGACATAAGAAGAGAATGAATCGGACTTGACGCTTCGAAGAGGACGGCCTTCATTTTAAATGGATGTCTCCATCACAGAGCTAGGCTGGGGTTAAAGGGCAGTTAGTGGTGGAAAGGGTGATGGGAATTTCAACTGTGAGAACTGAGGTACATGCCCCAGTGCTGTCAATTGTCATTAGATAGATAAGATAGTTGCGCCTATTCCAGTGATTGGTTCAAATAAAGCTACATACTGCCCACACAGAGTTTCTGAAACCTCCCCTTGAGATCAACGCCCAGTAGCACTCCTCTTTGTGTTAGTATATAAAAATATGCCAAGATCACATATTGAAAGGAACGCAATTTACATGTACATCTCATTGCTTGATATTAGGGGACCATGCGGAAAGAGGATTGGGGGGGGCCGAAAGTAAAAATACCCGGTGGTATCTCACACTGGGATAATGGGTTTCCAAGTTATTTGCCTCAGAATTAGGAATGTGAAGCCAGTAATACCGGGTCCAATTCTGCATGTGCACCCACTTCTGGGAAAATAGAGGGCCCAAACACCAAAAGCATTTACCACCTTCTTAGAACAGGTGGAAATGTGTTGTGGCCTTTTTCATTTTCTCTTAGGGGTTCAAACGGGGGTCAGGAGTTAGAGTTAGTGTAAGGGAAGGATTGTTTTACTTCTCCTGGATGAGCTTCTTCTGCCCCCCCCCATGCTGAAGGATGCAGACGGGGGCAGGGACAGTAGTTCCCTGCAACCCTTGCCACTCTGCAGATAGCTCCGGGTTTGGCGTATGTGGGCCCGCATTGATCAGGTCAGTAGTTTGCAGACCCAAGTACTCTGAGCCCAGAGATACTGGAAACCTTGTAGATGTCTACAGTCATATTCTCCCCATCCCAGAATACAGCTCTTGGCAACTCAAAATGGGGCCCTAAATGAGGTCAATAGTTTAATATAAAATAGGAAAAAGAAATGGAAAGATGCATGATTATACTCCTACTCCAAATGGGTTCTAGAAGCAGTTGTTTCACATACATATAGCAAACTTCAAGGGAGAAAAGAAAAATGTGCTGGGGCAATGCAAGCAAGAGCTGCCACACATCTGAAGTAACTGAACATAGTGACTCTGAGGGTGTAAATATGTCAGCACAAACTTAGGGGCATATTATCAAGACACGGCGTTAAAATTATCGCCGCTTGAAAATTCCCATAAAAGCCCATATTCTGTTATCAAGCCCATTATCGCCGCTTTAGCGGCAGTTTTCTGCCGCTAAACGGTGATAATTTTAATGCCGTGCTTGATAATATGCCCCAAATTTCCTAATTTAAATGTGGTTTCGTCTTGTGTTTGCTTAAGTACTTAGGGGCAGATTCACTAACCCCTTGAGCCACTTTTGCGTCACTTTTCCCGTGTTTAAAATGACACAAAAGTGGCGCAGGGGCCTTGCAAATAAGCCCCTTAGGACTTATGGTGACACAACATCTAGTAGCCAAAGTGAAATATGACGCAAGTTCAGCCACTAAACTTCACATCATATGAGGGACGCCAAATACCTTATTATTGATCATTGATCCACCTTGGTGGTATGGGGGACCCCCTTCTTCCTCCCTTACTACCAGTGCTTAATTTGTAAAATATTAAGTGCCAGGGCTCTGACCAGGAGGTCACAGCAGCTTGCACCACCCATCGTCCTTGTCATTGCTGCCAAAACAACTACTTACCATCTCTCGCGCATGTAAATGCGACAGTTCAGATTATTCCAGGTCCCCAAAGCTAAAGAAATGGCTGCGGAGGCAGGTATTAATAATTGTGTTTATGTACATTGTTTTCTTAAACATCTGTTATACTGCTCATCTCTAAATTACATGAGCAGCGCCACCTTGTAGCAGACAGCTCTAAGTGTGGTGTTGACAATTAGATGCCGGTGCCGAGCACCGGAAACCAATTAAGTACCGGTGCTCAGCACCGGAAAGCTCTGGCTTAAATTAAGCACTGCTTACTACCATTCAGAGACCGACACCCATTTGTATCTGCACCCCATTTCCTGGGGTTATGAACTCTTATGGTGATGTGCGGAATGTGGTCCTGTTCAAAAAGGGAACAGCAAGTTCTGCCGGGATATTGCATACTGAATGAAGAGAGCAAAGCCTGAAAAGGCTAAAATGTTCAGGGTAAGAGAATAGCGATCAGATTTCATTTGAGGTGCACATCCCTGTATCACCACATCTCCCATGGCTCTGTCGATTGCTCTAATGGTCATAATGAGTAAAAGGAAAGTGGGTAAAAGAATAAACCATAAGGCCGATAGTTGTGGAAAAACCATAGTGTAGGGACAGACTACATTTTAGTTCTCCCACAAATTAAAAACCAACATTGAAACCCCCTCACTGTATTCTGTGTTTTTTGCTGTCACTTGACTCAGGCAGACACGCCAGAATTAAAACATTAAGGGGCATATTTATGACCCGGTTTACATCGCATTTGCACCACGTAACGTGGTACATGCACAAATCGAACTTTAAGTGAGATTTAAGAAGGCAAGCAATTCACCAGAAATCGCTGCATCGCCTTACTCTGCCCTCGGAAGAAGTTCCATTGGCGTTGTGGTGGGTGTTCCCATGCAGCTCCCATGGATTTTGATACATTCTCAGATTTACAAGAATTGGCAACCCTGGGAATGAGCCTTAGAGGTACGCCTTCCCAGAGGAGGCATAACAAGGAGAAATATTTATATTTCTCCTTGTTACTTCATCTCTCTATGTATGCTGCAGAATGCAGCAGACATAGAAAGAGGAATATGCTTTGGAGGATTGTTTTTGTGCAGTAAGGTGTTGCGTGACAATTTCGTAAATATGCCCCTGAGCCCACATTAGTGAATATATTTGAAACACGGGTGGGTAAATATGCTGAGAGGTGGGAGGTGCTATGTAAATCACTGTGGGGAACATAAGGTAAAAGGCTAAGGGGCCGATTCCGATCTTGTTCAGAAAGCATTCCAACCGAATTGGTTCCCGAATGCTTTCTGAACGACTTGGATGAGGGGAGTCCAACCAAGCGAGTACGTTGCATATGGATGCCCCTAGATGCGATTCGGTCGGGCTCCCATTGACTTCAATGGGAGCCAGTGTTCGAGACGAGAACACAGGCTCCCATTGACGAAAGGGGTGGTTGGGGAAAATCGAGCACCCTGTAGTGGGCACTCGATGGTGCCTGCCACACTGTGCATTGTTGGAAAGGGGGGTCCTTTGGGTAACCCCACGGGCCCGATTCAGAAGGCCCCGAGTGAAGGGGGTCCCGATATGGGTCACCAAATACCAATTACGGCAGCCGATTCATTTCAGAGAAACCGATTCGGAACAGCTGTCCGAATCGGTCATCGTACTTGCTCGCTCGGAAAACCGAGTCCATAGAGCTGTACGATTCGGCTCCAAAAGACGCAAACTGTCTGCATGCCTTTAGGAACCAATTCAGTCAGCCCTACTGGTTTCCAGGCATCGTACTTGGTAATTCGGAAGTGTGTCCGATTTGGTCAGATACAAGGGCTCCGGATCGGATTCGGCCATCCCAAATCTGATTCGGAGCCCTTCCAAAAGACATCGGAATCGGCCCCTAAGATGTAAAGTGAGGTAGCCAAGGATTGAGACTGAATAAACAAGGAGTGGCACCAAAACTAAGACTGAGCCTTTAAGCCTATTCTTTTCAGATCATAATTGTCATGTGGTTGGCTGAGTCAAAGGCCGCCAAGAGGTCCAAAAATATCAGATATCCTGCATCACCTTTATCATCAGCAAGCCCGACGAAGGGGCAGATTTACAAGCCCCAAGCGCCACATTTACGCCACCGTTGCGTCACTTCTGTGACGCAGCAGCAGCGTAAACCATGCGCCACGTTGTGCCGTATTTACAACGTGACGCATCTAGGGAGATGTGTCACGTTGTAAAGCCCTGTGCCACATGAAACCTGCGTTAGGTTTCATGTGGGCGTTCCGGCGCAGGGTGGGCGTTCCGTCGCAGGAAAGCCTCGTAAAAGTGACGCAGTGAAATCTACAAGATTTCACTGAGTCACTTTTACGTCCATGCTACGTCAAAACCCTGCGCCTGCTTGAAGCAGGCATAAGGAGTGATGCATCATGATAGGCATAGGGTGCCCCTGAGCATTGCTGGAGCCGCGTTGTGCTTGCGACACGACTCCAGCAATGCGCCGCCCTAACGCCACAAGATGCGGCACGCATCGGCCTATCCTTGCGCCACGGTGCGCCGCATTGTAAATGCAACGCATTCATGGTGGCGCAGGGAGGGAATAGCGTGTCACATCTTTTCTGGCGCATCCCTGCTGATTTACAGAGATGCGCCAGAACTCGTAAATCTGCCCCATCATGCCTTAAAACCCACAAATTGATTGTATGTATCCCTAACTCACTATCCTAACGTTTCTTTGTTTCATTCCTCAGTCCCGAACACTATAGACTTTTATGAATGTGCCCTAAAGACTTGAGAACAAATATTGTGCCAGTTTCTGCCTTTCTTTGCAGTATTTCATAAGGTATCATGATATGCTGTGTTCTGTACCTGTGTGATTAGTGAACCTTTCTGTATGTCCAGATAAGGTTTGCATTGAATGGCTGCTATAGTCACCTTTTCAATGTAAACCCAGCTCAACTGCACTTGAATTATGTCTTATCTAATCACTAACTATAAATCACAGCATATTTATCTCCACAATGCCCACTTAGTTGGAAGGAACATGGAAATAATGTGGGTTTGGCCATTAAAGCCCCTTTGTATACACCTGTTTTCTGAAGGAAAGCTGATCGTAACTCTTCAATCATCCCTCTAATACCACAACATGATGATGCCAGCATCTTTTCAGGACACTCCAATGTAAAGGTACAACATGTATTGAAATACCTATGGGCAAAGAACCCTGATGATAGATTTTCCTTTACAAAACATAACCCCTCCTAGATCCCATTGTTCTTGGGTGGCTATCCCTTTCAGTATAGGTGTATGCTCCATAAACTCATGTCAATCTTCCACTCCATATCTCTGTGTACTCTAAGGAGCACCTTTACGTTCCCTGGCGCATCCCTGCAAATCAGCAGGGATGCGCCATGGAAGATGCATAACGCAAGTTTGCCCTTGCGCCGCCGCAGATGCCCCGGCGTAAGGTTGGCGCAGTGCTGAAGTTGTGTCGCAAGTGCGACGCAACTCCAGCACTGTTCCAACCTGCCTATCCCTAACATGGTGCATCACGCCTTACGCCTGCTTGAAGCAGGCGTAAGGATTTGACGCACCAGCGTCGAAAAAGTGACTGCGTGAAATCTTGTAGATTTCACGGCGTCACTTTTCCGAGGATTTTTCCGACGTAACGCCCACCCTGCATACATTAAACCTGACGCGGGTTTAATGTGGTGCAGGGCTTTACAACGTGACGCATCTCCCTAGATGCGTCACATTGTAAATCTGTTGCAGCATGGCACTAGCTTTGCGCCGCCGCTGCGTCACAAAAGTGACGCAACGGCAGCGCAAAAGTGGTGCACAGGGCTTGTAAATCTGCCCCTAAGAGTCTGCATCAGATCGAGCAAAAATTACTGAAAACACCTCCGTTGATCAATCCCCACTGACCCTCTTCTCGTCTAATTCCCCTTCAGAGGGTGGAATCCCTTTTGTTTCAGGTTACATGTTGTGTCATTTAATATGTATTAGCTTGCAGAATGTATACAGATCTACTGCATTGTGTAGAATGGGGAAGGCTTCGAGAAATGAGGAGATTGTGTGTATGTGACAAACTGCAGCTTCGCCTGTCCTACAGTTGCATCCGTCTATAGTCAGTGGTTGTTATTTGAAATGACTGGATGGATATTAAGAAATTAAAAAATGTATTATGCACTAATTGACTGTGTATCACAAGCAAGATTTATTCAAACCTATATAAACCTTTGTAACTTGCTCGAGAAGCTAAGATGCAAATGCATCTTTACTCCAAGCAGCTGTGTATCACAATTCCCTTTCAAACTTACTGCATTTTTTATTTTATTGATTTCTACTTCGCAGAATTTGGTGGAGAATGAAGATTGGATCCAACACTGGCAGTCGAAGGTGCCTTCGCACTGAGGGGAGAATGATTGCCACTGCAGACACCAAAAGCGCCACGCAGAATGGGTTTTTTTGCCACTGCAACCTCTAATGATAAACCACTCACCCCTCACCCCTTCACTGGGCGGAGTCCTGGGTTCGATCCTGATTAGGTTCTAGGATTCAACTGTACAAATAAAAAAGGATACAGTTATGTTTCACTCGTGCAAATGGTTAAAGTTAACAGCACATGCTTCATTGGTAGCAAAGCATAAGGAAAGGATACTTATAGCCTATCTCAGGGGCGTAACACAGGCCCCAGCTGCCCCCGCAGTGCGGAGAGGCCCCAAGCTCTAGGGGACCCCTGAGCATACCACTCAAGCCGGAGAGCTCCTGATAGAGTCCATAGGGGGCCCCTGAAGTACCTTGCAGGGTGGCCCCCTCAATTATTGTTACGCCACTGGCCTATCTTACACAAGCGTGAAACATAGGAGAGAAAGTGGTCCTAAAGAATGCCCTATTACAGCTATGAGCCTCAACTGACTGTGACTGGTCTGGTCTGACCTTGAACAACAGGTCCTGATGTAAGACTAAGATAGTAGTTGTAATGGCAATGTAATGAAAGATAAGCTAAACTAGGGACCATATAGGGCTGTGTCGCTTTTGCACCACGCAACTTGGTGCATGCGCAACGAAAATGTGATTTATCAAGCCATGCAAGGCCACGTGAGTGGCTTGAGAAATCCAAAGAAACGCAGAACAAATCACTGCGCTGCATTACTCTGCCACATGGAGGCTTTCCATGGGCGATGCATGGGTGATCCCATGCAGGGCTCATGGATTTCGATACATTCCCAGATTAACCATTACTGGTAGACGTGGAAATGCCAATAAAACTGAGAGGCAGTAGTGGTTTAACAGTTGCACCTTGTTACATCATGAAGGGGCATATTACCAAGACAGGCGATATAATTATAGCCGCTTTAGCGGCAGAAAACTGCCGCTAAAACGGCGATAATGAGCTTGATAATATGCTCTATGGAGTTCCAATTGAAGCCCATGTTAGACGTCCTTCACATCTAACATGGGATTCAATTGGAATTCCATAGAGCATATTATCAAGCTCATTATCGCCGAAACGGCGATAATTTTATCGCCTGTCTTGATAATATGCCCCATAATGTCTGTGGGTACAGTACAATTATGTCATAAATTTATGGGATCGTGCTCTTTAGGTATCTCTCACCCTACTAGCAGAGGTGTGATCTTATATTGGAACAAATGATCCACTGTGTATAAACTTCAAAGCAGAAAACCATAGCACTCAGTCATTAGTCCAATACATGTCGTAAGGTCCAAACTTTAAGGACTTGTGTCAAACAAAAATGTATTAAAGATATGGAGGATTCTGTGATCTTTGGTACATTCGCATACACATATTCATCCTTTGGAACGAGAAACAGCCGACATGTGTTTCATCATGCAGTGACTTTTTCAAGGCTTATGTAAGGTATAACTGAGGTCGTAGATTGCATATATGTTGACCCACATGGAGTGGTGGGTATATATTGTGAAGTTCTCAGAAAATGCGCTGCTGCGAGATGTGACATCTAAATAAATTGATGCATATCCAGTCGGTGGGAGTAGGTTAGTGTCCACACAAAAGAGTGTGTCATGTAGTGAAGTCCTCGACCCATGCTCAGGTTCAGACCGGGTCACTATTAGTGTGTAGTAGTTGTGGTGGCTCGTAATTATGTACGCACCATCCAGTATTTATCCTTAGGGTTTGAGTATGATGTGTGCCTATGATTCATCGAAAACTCGCGATCTGTGTATTTTTCGAAAAATTTCCAAAGTTCTAGTGTAAAGCTGAGGTAGAACTATGTATCATACTAGGCTAAAAAGACCAAGTGGCAAATGTGGGTCAGGTGAAATGTATAAATAGATAGAGAACTTATTGAGTTCCTATCGGACAAAGTGAAATCAATTAAAAGTAATTCAAGTATATTTGAGTACAAATTAATGTTACATTAATATTTAAATAAAAAATGGTTATTTAAATATATTATCACTAAACAATAAATATGTACCATTTTCAGATTGCATAACATGAAATTGAGTATTTTAACTGTTGTAAATAATTTATTTTACCATTATTCCTGTGGGGTTTTATTTAAATTCCTACCTCCATTATAATCTATGTAAATAAGTTAGCCATGCATGATGCTGGACTTACTCCAGCTCTGAGCTGTAGTAATTTACTACTGTTTGGGTCCCTTTATGGCTGTAGTAACTTTAGAAGTGTAGTTTGTGATTATCAATGGGCTTACTCTTTTGTGGATGGGTGAATGTCCCTCCCTGAACCCCTCCTTAGACCTCCCTGGCCCCTTCCTTACTCCTCACTACACCTCTTCCATTTCGTAGTAAGTATGAACCTTTAAAAGCTATTGATTCTTCCTACATTGACTACTAAGGTGCCGATTATGATGTCAGTCGGAGTTGCCTCTGACCGACATCATCACAGAATTGTGACTGACTGACCTCTGGTCAGCGGTTCCGACCACATAATTACGATGCAACTGCACATGGTGTGGTCGCATACTCCCATTTCCCTATGGAAACTTGTGCTGCAGCCGTAAACAGGCTGCAGCACAAGCTCCCATAAGGAATTGGGAGATTGGAAACCGAGCATTGTAATCCCGACGACAGAAACCCCGTCGTATTGGGATTACGTGCCGGGTCTGACTGGCCGACGGGCTCCTTGAGCCCGTCGGAAGCCAGCTGAAATGACTGGCCAGTTTCAATTACAATCACCTACATTGAAATTAGGCAGTTGGAATTGAATCCATCGATGTTGGTCAGAAAGCCTCCGACCTGCTGTCGAAGGCTTTCTGACCATCCCTAAGTAGTAAAAGTACATGAAAATATAGGGCAGGTGGAGGTGGAGATTTACAATTGCAGGCTTGTGAATAGCATTTTGTAATACTTTGGTGGGACTATTGTAGTACTACTTAACATATTACAACATGCAGTTATGAATATGCCAAGGGAATGTTAAGTAGAAAGCATTGGTCTTGGGATGTGCTTGGTTGTAGACCTTTAAGCCTGAATATTGACTTTATCTAACTGTGAAACTTACAATAACATTCTCACTCAGACATGTACTCAAAACAGTAAGTCCAGAATAAGAAGGCTCTCCCACAGCAGTAGGAAGGCTCTTGCACCAAACAAACTTTGCCCAACAAAAACATGAAAACCACTGCTCATTACCCATGAGGAGACTATTTCTGTCACAATAATACTACATTTCCAGATACTCGTTGTTGGGCTAGAATCTTTGACCCACTGAATAGTATATTCCAGTCAGAATTTCAAGTCAGCAACTATAAATGTGTTTAAGGGGTGTTTGAACAAAATATAAACTACAAAATATCGTGGTACAAAAATATTATGTCAGGAATATAAGGATGCAAAAAATATCGCAGACAGTAATATTAAAGGTAAGAATATCGCTGTAAGTGATGTTTTTTATATTGTTAAATAACATATAAGTGTATAGAATATCATTTTCATGTGTTATTTTATATGTATTTTATTGTTATTTATTTTAGTAGTTTGGTATGTTTTAAGGAGTAGTATGTTTAATCAAATAATTTATTTTGCAAATATTTAAACATTTGTTTAAGTTTTATTAATTTGCATAATTATTTTTTATGTTATTGTGTTATAGTAGCAGGATGTTGGGTTTTTAGGGGATCAGAGTGGGGAGATTTTTAATATATGAATATAATAATTTGATTTAATTTGTATTAATAGTTTGAAAATGTTTTGTTTTTATTTTGAAAATAAATTAATTGCTTAAAAATATTATTAATAATGTAAATGTATTGATAATGTTAACAATGTGCATTTATTGTAAATGTTATAATAACTTTTACTTAATGTTTTTTTAAAGTGAAAATTTAAATATTTTAATTTTATCTTGTAAATATTTATGTAAATTGTATTTTATTAATTATTTTAAAACATAAAATTGATAATGTTTTCTAAATTAAGAGTTTTGCTCTTTGTTTTGAAATCTGAAATATTTTCCTTTTTAATTTTACTAAGTTGTGTGTAAAAATATTTTTTAAGTGTACATAATTAAATAAAGTTATAGATGAAGTTTAATTTGTACATTTTTAGTAAACAAAATATACAAAATATGTATTAATTAGGCTGTATTTATAAAACATCCATTATGTTCATATATTATATGCATTATATCTTACAAATACAAATCAGTTTTTATTGATAATGAGACATTTTACAGTTACATTTATGTATAAAACAGGTCAATTGGAAAATGCTTTATGCGTTTGTGTTTAATTACTGTATTTTATATTTTTGTATTCTCTTTATTCATTATGTAATGTAAATATCTTTTGGCATATTTGCATATTTTTATGTTCATTTTTTAATTAACATTTGTTACATTATAACTATTATGCATAATTCATTGTTTGTAATTAATAACAAATTATTTATGGTGTTATTGGTTCATGCTAAATAAGGAAAGTTTTTCTTTTGGTAATAGTGTGTACAGTACATTTTTTTTTTTTTTTTTTAAATAAATAGTTATTATGTAATTTATGGAGTATGTATTTTGTATGTGACGCTTTTAGAAATTGGTTTTGATCAAAATGGGAATAGTAAATGCTAACCCTTTTCTGTCCAACACCTTCCCCAAATTAGCTCAGATTGGAGTGGGACTAGTAAATGTGGCCGCTTTGGTGTCCAACACCTTCCCCAAAATGGTTTAGATTAGAGTGGCATTAGTACATGTGATCCCTTTAATGTCCAACCCCGTCCTCCAAATGTTTTCGATTGAAGTAGGAATAGCAAATGTGACCCCTTTAGTGCCCAACGCCTTCCCCAAAATTGTTTAGAATGGAGTAAGAATGGCAAATGTGACACCTATAGTTGCCAGCACTTTCCCAAAATGGTTTAGATAAGAGTGGAAATATAATCCCTTTACTGTCCAACACTTATCCCACAATGTTATAGATTGTAGTGGGAAAAGTGAATGTAGCCCTTTTTGTGTCCAACACCGTTCCCAAAATGGTTTAGATTGGAGTGGGAATAGTAAATGTAACTTTTTTAGTGTCCATCACTTTCCGCAATATGGTTTAGATTGGAGAGGGAATAGTAAATGTAACTCCTTTAGTGTCCTTTAGTGTCCAATACCTTCACCAAAATGGGTTAGATTGGAGTTGGAATATTAAAGATGACCCCTTTAGTGTCCAACACGTTACCCAAAATAGGTGGCATTGGAGTAGGAATAGGCAATGTGATACCTTTAGTGTCCTACACCTTCCCCAAAACTGATGACGTTTGACTCGGAATAGACAATGTGATCCCTTTAATGTTAATCACCTTCCACAAAATGATTTAGATTTGAAGGTAAAAGTGCGTGTAACCTTTTAGTGTTCAATAACTTAGTTAACATGGTTTTACGCAGTAGGAGTAGTTAATCTAATTTACTTAGGGGCATATTTACAAGGCGGCGATAGAAAATTAGCGCTGCTTTTGCGGCAGTTTTCAGCCGAAAAGCGGCGATAATTTTATCGCCTAATTAGCAAGGTCACGCTAATGCGTGAAACCTTGCATTCGCGCACCTATTCTTAATGCCCAGCTTTGCATCTCTAATGAGATGCAAAGTGTGTGTTCCTGACCTGACATGACAGGAGAAATGTAGCTAAGCGACATTTCTCCTATCATCAAGCCCCACGCTATGAAGCATAGCGGCAGGAAAAGTGGTGATAACCCCTGTTATCGCTACTTTCCTAACGCCTGCTTTAGGACTGACTTAGCCATGATATCCTATGTAAGGTGGATATCATGGCTAAGTTTGTGAGTCCCTATCAAAAAGCTAACACCACATTTCGTGAGATTATCGCTGGGTTTCCAGCGATAATCTCACATTAGGCAGTTAGCGCTAGGATTTTTATCGCTTTTGAGATAAGCGTTGCTAATAGCACGCTATCTCAGGGATAAAAATCCACGCTAGCCGGCGATAACTATCCTAGCGCTAAGTGCGCTTAGCGATAATTATCGCCGGTTGTTGCTGATATGCACCTTAGTATCCCAGATTTTGAGAAAAATAATTTGTCTAGGAGTTGGCTTCTAGCATATATATATATATCATTTTTATTAATGTATATTTTTAAATTTTTTAACACATAGTTGTACACATATGAAAACATGTTCATATTGATATATAAATACTCTTTTAATACCATTTTAGTATTAAATATATTTAAACAGTTGTGAATTTTGTAAATTTTTCTGCAATCTTTTCCATTTTTTTTATTATTCCATTTCTTTCAATTACATTTTTACACATACATTTAACATAATATTTTTAGTATATAGTAAATAATTGTATATTTCTAATACTCTTATTTAATTTTATACTTTACATTTCTTTCACCTTTTTTTAGAAACATTGTTTACATGCATAATATTTAGTAAACATTTAAAAACAATTTAACATTTTTTAATCCTTTTTCCCTATATTCTCATTGTTTTCTATGGTCATATTTTTTGTTAAATTTAGCAGGAATTCTTTTTAAACTACCTTCTATTTTGTAATCTGTTTGTCTCATTTTTAGTCCATTTTCCTGGAAGGTGGTGGCGGAAAGGTGTCGCAGTTCATCAGAATCGGTAAGTCCTTGTTAAAGGGTTTCTTTTAGGGCTTTGAGGGTAGGGGGATATAGAGGGAATTGGTGGATTTTGGAATTTTCATCGATTTATTTGTATTTATTGTAGTGTTCTTTTTCAAGTGTGTTGGCCTAGGTTTAGGTAGAGTTTGTTAGTAATCTATTGTTATGTTATGTTAATATATGTTATGTACCTTTGATGATTAAGGGCCTAATTACACCACTTCCCCGGCCCTGCCAATGGCAAGAGTCGCCGCAGCTCACCCCCCCAATTACAAGTACTTCTGTGGTTTGGCGGGCAAGTGGCATAGCGGTCCGGCAGCGGTGCTGTGTAAATGCTCATTGTGAGCCTTAACCAGCACAACTGAGGGACTGCCAGTGCACGTTCCTGCACAGGAATGCACCATGTTGTGCACTCCTTCCTGTGTAGAAACTGGGGGTTCAAAACTACAGGGGGCACCTCCCTGCATACGCCCCCTTGCACAGAGGCAAGAGGGGGCCCTTTCCTCACCGCTAACAGTTACATGGAGGCGGAACCTCCATGTAGTTGGCAGTACCTGAGGGCACCACCGAGAATATTGCAGCCCTCAGACTGCCACGGGATCATAATAGGGCTGTTGGACTGCCAGTGTGGCGGTTGCTGGACTGCCATGCCCCCGTGTGTCTGGCGGTCCTTGGACCATCAGACTCGTAATCAGCCTCATAGTGTGATGTATGTGCTATTTTTTAAGTTACTGGTTTTGTGAGTGGGTTTTGTGTTTTACTTTGCTGGTTTTGCAATTGTCAATGTCTTTATGGACATTTGAAGTTAGCAAATAAATTTTGGTTTCTAGTAAACCAATATTTTTTACTTTGTTTTTCTTTTTCTGTTTTGAAGGAGCATTATATATTTTTGACTAATTCTTCGCTTTATTATGGTTTATGGAGGGTTTGGACTGCTTCGATGGATCTCTATTGGACTAGTTTATTTTTGCATTTTTATGGGGGCTTTCTGGAGTTTTTCTCTATTTTTGGTGGATTATACTTTATGCAATGCCCAGACTTACGGGAGCATGGTGGTGGCCTCCTGATTGCCCGATTATGAGTCGGGATGTGGGACCACCCCAGCCGGCAGGGATGTTGCTGTAGTCAGGAGACCACAACATGCTTGGCTGGCCAAGCATATTACAAGTTTCCTCTCCACCGGCAGTGTCATGGAGGTTCCTCCTCCCTAAACAATATGGCAGAGAGGAAACAAAGGAGGCCTACTCCGCACGGGGATGCACACAGGGGGACACATGTGCATGCGATCCAGTTCCTGCATGGCATGGGCATTTTAGCCAATGCTGTGCAGGAACTGTTTTTGGCGTTCCCATTGCGGTGCCCGTTTTTAGGGGCACTGCTGTGGGAATGTCAAAAACTAGCCCGCCACACAGGTGGAAACTCCTAATCTGGCATTGCCACGTCTTTGGCCGTGCGGCAGCAGGGCGGGCCCGGTGCCGCACCACCAAAGTCGTAATCAGGCATTAAGTGACAGGTTACTTTTGTCTGGGTGGGAAATGTTATATTTAGTGGAATATTTCAGTTTTATGCGATTGATATTTGTTAAAATGTATTTTATGTGCTGTCATTTTTTACATGACATTTTATGTGTTATTTAAGGTTTGTGGTTGGTGAGATTCATATTTTTTATATAAATATTATGCATATTATTTTTATTCAGCAGTCTTATTTGAAATGTTAGTTTTATTTATTTTTTGGCTGATGTAAAACAAAATTCATTTTTAGATCTTTTGTAAGCTAATATTTATTTTATAATAGGGGGTTGGCTATTGATTCTAAATAGTGTACTCTTTTGTTGTTTGTAAAGAGTTTTACTTTTCATTGTAGCATGTCATACATTCTAGTGGGTTATTTGTTTTAATCTGAGTTACTGATTGTTCCAGTCGTAGTTGCTGGTAGTGTGGTTCTTTTTGTAGGGCTCCAATAAATTTATAGGGTGTAGTTGGGTCTTGCCTAGAGTGGATTGGACTGCACTTTGTCATCCTTTCACTCCATTGTTTCTTTTGACATCCTGTGCCAAGGTGCTGTCATAGTGTTACAGCAAACAAATGATGGATGGAATGCTGGCAATGCAAACATTCCCCCCCAGTCATAAAGATCTGAGTTAAATCCATTGTTCTTTTGCCCACTAAGCCACCCCAGTTTGGACCCAGCCATATGCAAATCAGTCTTGACCCTGTGCCCCATGGGAACAGTCCAGACCGAACTGCCAGGCAAGGTTCTCTCTGGACTGGAAACAAGCATCCTGGGACCAGTTTCAGGGTGTGTCACCCTTCTTCAGCCAGGATAACTTGGTCCCAGGATGCTTGTTTTACGGTCCAGGGAGGACCTGGCTTGGAAGTTGGGGCTGGACTGTTCCCACAAGGAACATGGTCAAGACTGATTTGCATATGGCTGGGTCCAAACTAGGGTGGTGTGGTGAGCAACAGAATGATGGATTAAACCCAGATCCTTGTGACTGGAGGTAAATGTTTGCATCGTCCAGCATTCCGTCCATCAATTGTTTCTTTTGCATATGGTGCTGTCATAGGCATTTCATAATGATAGTTAGAATTTGGGTTGGCATCTGTGTCCAGAGCAATGCAGACTGCCAACCCAAGTGACTTTCAAAAACATTAGTTAGGGGGCTTAGTCTGTGTTCATTTATTGATGTAAAGGACTTTCTATAAGTAAATTGTAGTGGTTAACTATCCCTTTGACAGGAGCATAGGCTAGTCCAGTCATTTTTGTAATTTCAAAGGCAAATTGACTGTAGCATATTCTACAATTAGTGCAGATTCTTGTAGATGTCTCCATATGCTTCAATTGAAATGGTAGTAACAGCAGTGTATGGCTATGTGTGGGTAAAGTCTTAAAATGGTTTAAATCATGGATTGTTCAAAATCTATTATTATTTTTTTGTGGGCAGTAGTTAGTTTTAATGTGGTTTAATAGTTTGTCGTTAAAGTATTTTAATGATATGTTTGTGTATTGATATTCACCATGTATGGTTTATATCTGAGTGAATGGGTTGGGGCCCATTTTGAATGTCCCATCAATGTTTGAAAATAGCTTTTTATGAGTAAGCTATCTGTTTTAGAAAATATTAGGATTAGTTTACCATTTTCTAGGTTATCATGTAAAAGGGCGGGTTCTTCATTATGTATGAGTGTTAAGGGGTGATTATAATGGCGGGTGGATCACCACCCCCGGGCTGGCGGTGGCAATCCTCCCGGCATCCCAACTTGATTTTCCCCCTGGACATAACGCCGGTTGGCAATCGTTACGATTGTCGGCCGGGCGGAGCTGGGGCATAATAAGGCGGCGGTGCCTGGAAGGCACTCCATCCATATTATGATGCCTGGTTGAAAAGGCATTCTCATGGCGGTGATGCCGCCATGGAAAGGCTGGTGCGGATGTGCTTTGGGGGCCTGTTGCGGGCTCCTGGGGGGTGGGGGGTGCACTTGGGGGGTTCCCATGCACAAGGTGGCAGGCACGTTATGCATGGGAATGCACAACATGTCAATTTGGCATTGCAGCGGGTGCCGCAATGTCAAATATGTGGACTGCGACCGCCAGGGTGGTGGTCGCATCCTAATCAGCGGTGTGGGACCGCCACATGTATGGCAGACAGTCCCAGCACCGCGAAATCCACCCGCCATCCTAATGGGCCCCTTAGTGTTCAGATATTTGGATATCTTGGTATCTTCTAGAGGCAGGAGGGGTATTGCTGGTGGCTGTTTTAGTGGCTGGTGGCTTTTTTAGTTCATGAAATTAGGCATTTTAGACAGGGAAATACCAGTAGCTGGTCTGTCATGTATTCAGAGAGTATATTTTATAGTATTTTAGTTTAGGGCTCTTGGGAGCTAGTGCTTGCTTCTCTTATATCTTACAATAAGTGTCTTGCTTCTATTTCTTTCACATTTGAGGTGTGGTTGTGTTCCCTTACATTAATTACAACATCAGCTATTGTAGTAGACGTCCTTAGCAAGCATTAGAGTAATATTTAGTACATTTACAGTTGACAGTTTCCATCGTTGTACTTGGATCTTAGGTGTAAGTGTAGTCCATGTGACATAATAATTGCTTCCCTTTCTGTGATTGGATGTATCTTATTTGTTCTGTCATTATATCTAAAAATAGTGTAATAGTAGAAAGAATTACACTTTTAAAATGTATAATATGTTAGGTTATTACATACAAAATGATGTAACAGTTTTTGTGTTTTATACTTTGATGTATTTTCTTGCTAGATTGCACACTTTATTTGCAGTTTTTCCATTGTGGGTGTTGTAATGTGCAGCAGATGGTTTCTTTTCTGTTGGTTTGAAAAAAGTGCATTAACTTAATTTTAAATGTTTGTATGTTGGTAGGTAGTGGGGGCTGAGTTAGTAAGGTTTTATTTTTAACTCTTTAAGGATGAGTTCCTTTATTAATAAATAAATGCACTTACTTTGTGTATGTCTTTTCCAGGTACGTGACTGTTTTTGATTTTTGTTAAATTTGCAGTTTTTTGCTTGTGTAGTAATTTCTTTTATAGTAACTAAATGGAAAGAATAGTAGAGTATTTTATTAATTATTTGTTATTTGACATTTTTAACTTCAATTAATCTTATGTTTTACCTTATCTTAAATATATGTAATGCTTACTTTGCAAGTTAGTTGCATATATATGTCCTCTTCTGCTTTCAGGTTCTGGTTAGATAATGAATCAGAGTCTTCTCTTCTTGTGTTTTTTTTATTTTTGGTTTGTTTCTGTGATTTTATTGGTTAAGATTGTTTATGGTTACTTTTCATTGGTTAACTTTCTTTAGCTTTTTCAGTTATGGCTTTTTATGGTAAACACTAATTAATGTTTATGTTATAATAGGTTATATGTTAGCTAATTCATGTGGATCAGAAAGGGTTCATCCCCGGGAGGCAGATTCATGAATTGTCTCAGCAACTAATCGGTAGCATAGCTCTAGCTACATGAAGGCCAGTCCCCTTGGCGGTAGTTACATTGGATGCTGCCAAGGCTTTTGACCATGTATGTTGGGACTATTTATGGCAAGTACTGGAGGTTATGGGGTTTGGGCCTCGCTTTGTAACAACACTAAAAGCTATATATAGCTGCACAATAGCTAGGATCCTTCTTAATGCTTCTCTCACTAAGAGTTTCCCAATTTTCAGAGGGACGCGACAGGGGTGCCCTATCTCACCACTACTGTTCGATATGTATATCGAACCATTCGCCCGAATGCTTCGTCAGGATGATCAGGTAATCGCTTTTAGTGCAGGTACATATAAAAAGAAAATCGCGCTATAAGCGGGTGATCTTGTAATCTTTACGGCAGATCCAGCTTTAACTATTCCCAGGGTGGAATCCTTAGCTAAAGAGTTTGGGACGCTATCTGGTTACCTGGTAAATAAAGAGAAAACTGGGGTACTTTGTTAGAATATCCCAGATTGGAAGGGAGTTGTCCAGAGGGAGATCAGATATCTTGGAAAAGGCATCCCTAATTAATTGTAAGGAATCCCTCAGCTCAATCTAGAGAGGGTAGCGAAGGAAATCGACAAAACACTTGCCAGATGGAAGAATTAGCCCTTGTCATTATATGGAAGAGTAAATGTAATTAATACGGTCTTACTTCTCAAGTTGACATTTCTTTTTAATTGTATCCCTCTCACTTTTCCCAAAGGCACAATTGATAAACCACAGGGGAAATTGGGTAGTTTTGTTTGGGCAGCCGGGGGATCTCGGCTGGCCTGAATAAAATTGAGGCATACGTTGGAAAAAGGGGGCTGGCACTTCTGGATTTAAGATTATATTGCATGGCCTTTGAGTTTAAAAACTGTAAATCTTTTTAGACAAACCGGGGCCCCTGGAATGGGGTGAGTTATTGGGGGAAATGGTTAAGGAGTGGGGCTCAAAATAGTTTCTCTATAAGTTTGGGGCAAGCACATTTTTCAGAAAAGTCAGACTGAAGACGCTTAAGGCAGCACTTACCCTATGGGTAGGGATAAGGAACATACTTGGCATGAGCTACTTTTCGGATGGTACACTAATATGGGACTCACCAGGCATGCCAGAGTGCCTCCAAGTGGTACTGTGGGAAATCTTGATGGCAAAAACAGGTGATTCCCTCTCAAGATTCAAATATCTGCAGTTGCTATCTTGGGTGGAAGCCAACAGAAGGGAGATTGGTGGAGTCTGGGAATTTGAAAAGAGATTGCAGAATGAGGGCCCTAGAAGTAAGGAAGTCACCGATTGCTACTGGACACTGTTGCACTCGTAAGATAAGAAGTTAAAATCACCATATAAGATCTGGGATGGTGTAATTCAGACACGAAAATGCGCTTGCTGTTCAACCCAAGTGGGTCAAACGTTGTTTGAGACACAATCAGAGATTTAGATACCATTTTGAATCTTAGCAAAGCGGGGAAGATTAACATTGGAATGATTTGCTCCTTTGTCATTTATGCAATAATGGTCGCAATCAAACACTGGGATTATTTGAAAAGTTTGTGTTCTTACCCTGAGACTCATACCGTTAGAAGATGGCAGATTTGCTTTTTTGAATTGAAATTGGAGTGAAGTAACTCCCAAACATTTAGTCCGTTCTCTATGTTGATGTATTTCTATGTAATCACATGACTTTTTATTTAAACAACACTTTATTGGAACCACCACACTCGTGAACAAGGGAGTCAGTCCCGAAACGCGTAGAGTGGGCCGTCTTTAGCAAAATAAATTAAGCGCATTTAAATCTTAAGAGTCTGTGGTTGCTGTCCTTTTTTTCGTACGACGAAGAATTCAGTCTGGGTGCATTTGTCGAGGTTCGCTTCCTCACCACGGACCGCCATTGTGAGAGGCGGGGAAAGGGCGACTTTCGGTGCGGTTAGCGCTGATGTTAAGTATATATATATATATATATATATATATATATATATATATATTTATTCCCTGAAAAACCATAGGTTTCAGGCATGTCACCCATGTGATCATCTGATGCATCTTCTCACAACCTAATATAACCTTTGATACAACCACTCTAAATTACATACTGCCATTCTCAAAACCATAGACACTCCAACACCAATAAGTAAATACCCCATCACAGAGTCTTAGGTCTACACACCCATCCACTCACTCACCCGTACAGTCACTCATACTAATGGTCACTCAGTACAGGACTATCATATGCACTCATACACCCATATAGACACTCCCACACCGCTACTCATCCATAGAGGTACTCACACACATACTCAGTCATGCAAATAATTAATCACACTGCCATTTACTCACCTATACAGTTATACACACACTAGCTCAATTACTCATACAAATACTAGCTCATTCTTATGCTCCTATAGAATCATTGATACAAGCACACACTCATCCATACAGCCACTCACATGATCACACACTCTCACTTATAGTCATTTCTGTACTCCAACACACATATATACTGCCGTTCACATATGTACTAAATCAAACATGTACTAATGAAATATAGATTCACTCACTAACACAACCCTACACACACTCACCTACCCAGACAGTCCATCACAGACCTAGTCTTGAAACCATGCACCCAGTGAATCACCCACTCACATATCTATGCACAGAGTCACACACACCCCACCCACACAAACACTCAGGCACTCAGACAACCAATCTATAACACATATAGACAATCATGTAGCAATTTGAAACCCATACAGCCACTTACACACCAGCAGACAGACGCATACAGACATTCACACAGTTTACACACTAACCCATGTATTTTCAGTGTATCAATTCCTTTACTTATGTGTTTTATATTGTTTTTCACCATTTTTTAAAGTTTTTTTAACCTATGTCTTTACAATATTAATAAATATTGTTTGTAATTACTTTTTAAAAAAAATATTTGTACATTTTTTTAACTCTATTTTTTATATATATAATTTTTAAAATATAGTTTTAATACTTTGTTATTATTTTTTTTTCCAATTATTTTTGGGATTCGCGCACCCAATGCGTACCTTTCTCGATCCCTGCGCGGAACATAGTCGCCATTTTACGATTGTAGTGTAGGATCCGCGTACGGTGTGCATTGGGTATGTATTTTCATGCACGATTGCTATGCGACCGGTATGCGACTCCAAGCACACGTACAAAATACGTTACATGACGCTCGCGCGCTTCCCCGAAACGTCATGTACGTGGTTGACGCGGTGGGTGCACGAATCCCGCGAAATACTTTATATGTCAAAAAACATATATATATGTATTTCATGTAAATAGTAAGGGAAGACATAATCTAAGCTACTCATAAAATTAATATATTTTTACTTTTAATCATCCTATATTGCTTTTAAATGCAATTTCGCAAATTCGCGCTCGGTGTGAGCTGCCTATGCGCAGGGTGCGCGGATCCCATGTGACCTGAAAAAATGAGATTTGATTGGTTCATTAGACTTCCTATTCTAACTATTGAAAGACCCCACTCATTTCAATCATTCTTCTTAGACCTTCTTTGGAGGAGCATCTCTCTGCTAGAAGAACTTTTTACGGTGAAGTTTACACTTAGTTCAAACTTTTTTGGCTAACAATGGCTTCAGGGCAGCAGGCATCTCCAGCATCTGCACATTCATCTGAAGATTAATTTCTGGTTGAACCACCACGCCCAGAAAGGTATTCATCTGTGGTCTGGACATTTTTGACTTTTCCAGAGGGGCAATACAAAACCAATGCCACCAAAGTGACATGCAAGATATATCAACGAGTGTTCTCCCGTGGCGGTACAGCCAACATGAAAAAACACCTCAAAACCATGCATCCAGTCAACCTGGCACGTGAAGAGTGCCGAAGAATGCAAGTTCTTCCTGGTCCTTCACAGGCATCACACTTCACGCGTGGATCCATCAGGCCAACACTTGGACATCCGTTCACAGTTTGCCACACTGAAAGTCCTCTGCCTAAAATGCAATGCCGTCCTTTGCTACGGAGAGCAGTCCATTGACTGAATTTGCAGGAAGCAAGAAAACCATCTTTGCTAGTTTGTTTTTCCCCTGAAGTCCATTGTTTTGTTCCTCCAGTTCTGTTTTTTCCTTTTTTCAGAAAAACCCAATTTTTTAAAAAATTGTTCAGAAAGCCAAAAGAAAAATAATATAAATGAAAAAAGATGGAAAAAAAAGGTCTTGTAAGAACTAACTTTCCTGGTTTAAAAAAAGAGGTATATTTGTATGTTAGTGTGTGAAAGTTTAGATGAATGTATGTGTAGTGCGTAATTGACTGAACGAATGCATTAGTAGTGTATAGTGAATGTATAAGTGCAGAACTATGAGGAAGTGCTACAGCATCACACAGTAACCTCTTTAACTGCAGTGTGCTGTGGTACTTCCGAAGCACAGGGATGCAACATATGTACATAAATATGTTGCAAGTCTATGCTTCTCTCTGTACGGCTGCTTAAACTGCAGGCATGTGGTGACACAGGCACCCTTGCACCATGGTGCAAGGATATCTGTGTCATGTGGTACTTGTTTTTGTGCAGGAAGACACACCTTCCTGCACAAAAACAATCAGTAAAGGCATTTTTCTCCTTCAATGTATGCTGAGCATTTTAGCATATATTGAAGGTAAAAAAATGAGGAGAAATGAAAACAATTCTCATTGTTGTGCTTTGCTACACCAATTGGAGAATGGTGCAGCATTCACACACGTCCAGATTTATTATTTTTGATAAATCTGGAGATGTGTCTTGTTCTATGAGTATTCTGTGCAATCACGCACAGCAACACTTATAGAACACCCTTTCAACGCAAAGTGGTGTGTATGATGAGGTCGTATTTACATTGAGAAAAAAAGGTACACAGAGTGCCTTTTCCTCTATTTGTAAATATAAAAGAGTGTCTTGCGCTATAACTATGTCACAAAAAGTAACATATTTCTGTTTGGAAAATTGCTTGTGAATGATAAGGAGGTAAGCACAGAGTTTTGTCTGCAAAGATGCTCAAAGAAGAATGATTGAAATTATTGCGGTCCTTCAATAGGTACAATGGGAAATATTATGAACCACTCAAATCTGTTTTTTTGCAGGTCACATGATATTCTATAATAGGGACATTCCAAAACTACATATGTATAAACAGGGTGTTTTGAAAAACGTATTAAAACTTTGTAGCTTCTTGCAGATCTGCCCATTGTGCATATTAATACTTAATTAAACTTACCTTCACAGTATTAGAAATAAAAAATGGTACACATTTTTTTCAGTTGTTTTTTGTAATGTAAATTGTGGTCAATTGCTTATTTTAGACTTAGGATCTGCTGAAAGAAAAGAAAAAATAGTTATAACATGTAATAAAACATTTTTAACAACACAGCATAATTTAAACAAAGTAATTTGTTTGCCTTTTTGCTGTTCTCAGAATATATTGAATTTCACTAGAAATAGTGATTTCAATCGTACTCATCACATAACAGCGGGGGAAAAAAAACAATCAAAAAGATTGTTTAAAAAAAAACAACAATCTATTCTCAGTAAAATAACAGAAAATACAAATCACACATATAAAAAATGCTTACTGCTAACAAAATTGTATAACTTCAATTTATAAAACCTGTAAATGTTGTCGCTTTAAAATATTCACCGAGTCAATGAGTAAGAAAAAGTCCATAATTCAAACGTAAACCTTTCCTTGAGGCCAAATGGTATTTTTTCACTGTTTTTTATGTAAATTGTCCAATGGTAATCCTAATAAATTATAATAATAAATTCCTCAGAGACTGAATTATCTTCCTAAAACTTTGGCTTTAAAAATATTAGGTAGGAATTTGGTAATTCACTAGACAAACGTTGTTTGAAAACCAACTGGGCATCATTACAAAGTGTCCAGCCTTTGTCACATTTTAGATAGGCAGTGTAATGTCCAGATGTTGTGGAAGGACCATCATGGAAACTTATTGCAATTGCTACAAAAGTCCTTAGTTATTTTGATAGTTGTGTTGCTACAAGTTGCTTTATTAAAGTGTACAATTTTCTTCCATCAGCTGTACAACGTTGCAAAATTAAAATTATATATTGTCCATATTTTTTTTTTTAAATCATGTGGATAACTTTTCTGATTTACATTGGCTACACTCCATGTTTTGATTTGCAGCTTTAACTAATTTATTGAAAGACACTGATTTACAGTCCGGTAATGTTAAATATAGAAATCTTTCAGTGTCTACATTAGTGCTAGATGTATGCATACAATTTTCACAATGATGTTCCCATTTGTAACAAAAGCCAAAAATATTTTCTATTTCTACACCTTCATTTTCAAAAACGGTAAGTATATACATTAAAAATTCCTAAGCATCTTGTTGGATATTTTGCATAAATTGTGTACAACCAGAACATACATCCAAAAGATTAGGAACATCTGAGACAGTTTGTATTTTACTTGTATCTGTTCTCAATTTTTCATAAACAGAATGCAACAAGGAACAAAATCTTTTTTCCCAATCCTGCATAATTTGTTGTTGCAAACCTTCAAGATAAAAAACAACATTGACCACTACATTAGCATAGCAGTTGACACCTGAACTATTTTCAAACTGATAACCAACAATCTCTTCAACAGTGTCCTTTTTCTTTTTGTTTGCAATGACAACATTATCTTGTTCTTTTCCCTTCTCTACACCTTCAGTACAGATATTCGCATACCTTCTTTTTCGACCAACCACACACTTTTCAAATACAGGATATTGACCTAAATTGGGAGCATACGCTCTTCTTAACCTATTATACTCTTTTACACAGTTTGCATCTGCAGTAACCTTTGTGTCATCAAAATCAATCAAAAACAAACCAGATAATATTCTGATTCGCGACAAAGCAACATATGCCATACCCTCTTTAAACACAGTAGATCCAATATTCACCAATGCACTGTCTACACTTAATCCTTGAGATTTATGAATAGTTACTGCGTATGCCAGAGAAAATGGAAATCTGCCCATTGTGCATATTAATACTTAATTAAACTTACCTTCACAGTATTAGAAATAAAAAATGGTACACATTTTTTTCAGTTGTTTTTTGTAATGTAAATTGTGGTCAATTGCTTATTTTAGACTTAGGATCTGCTGAAAGAAAAGAAAAAATAGTTATAACATGTAATAAAACATTTTTAACAACACAGCATAATTTAAACAAAGTAATTTGTTTGCCTTTTTGCTGTTCTCAGAATATATTGAATTTCACTAGAAATAGTGATTTCAATCGTACTCATCACATAACAGCGGGGGAAAAAAAACAATCAAAAAGATTGTTTAAAAAAAAACAACAATCTATTCTCAGTAAAATAACAGAAAATACAAATCACACATATATAAAATGCTTACTGCTAACAAAATTGTATAACTTCAATTTATAAAACCTGTAAATGTTGTCGCTTTAAAATATTCACCGAGTCAATGAGTAAGAAAAAGTCCATAATTCAAACGTAAACCTTTCCTTGAGGCCAAATGGTATTTTTTCACTGTTTTTTATGTAAATTGTCCAATGGTAATCCTAATAAATTATAATAATAAATTCCTCAGAGACTGAATTATCTTCCTAAAACTTTGGCTTTAAAAATATTAGGTAGGAATTTGGTAATTCACTAGACAAACGTTGTTTGAAAACCAACTGGGCATCATTACAAAGTGTCCAGCCTTTGTCACATTTTAGATAGGCAGTGTAATGTCCAGATGTTGTGGAAGGACCATCATGGAAACTTATTGCAATTGCTACAAAAGTCCTTAGTTATTTTGATAGTTGTGTTGCTACAAGTTGCTTTATTAAAGTGTACAATTTTCTTCCATCAGCTGTACAACGTTGCAAAATTAAAATTATATATTGTCCATATTTTTTTTTTTAAATCATGTGGATAACTTTTCTGATTTACATTGGCTACACTCCATGTTTTGATTTGCAGCTTTAACTAATTTATTGAAAGACACTGATTTACAGTCCGGTAATGTTAAATATAGAAATCTTTCAGTGTCTACATTAGTGCTAGATGTATGCATACAATTTTCACAATGATGTTCCCATTTGTAACAAAAGCCAAAAATATTTTCTATTTCTACACCTTCATTTTCAAAAACGGTAAGTATATACATTAAAAATTCCTAAGCATCTTGTTGGATATTTTGCATAAATTGTGTACAACCAGAACATACATCCAAAAGATTAGGAACATCTGAGACAGTTTGTATTTTACTTGTATCTGTTCTCAATTTTTCATAAACAGAATGCAACAAGGAACAAAATCTTTTTTCCCAATCCTGCATAATTTGTTGTTGCAAACCTTCAAGATAAAAAACAACATTGACCACTACATTAGCATAGCAGTTGACACCTGAACTATTTTCAAACTGATAACCAACAATCTCTTCAACAGTGTCCTTTTTCTTTTTGTTTGCAATGACAACATTATCTTGTTCTTTTCCCTTCTCTACACCTTCAGTACAGATATTCGCATACCTTCTTTTTCGACCAACCACACACTTTTCAAATACAGGATATTGACCTAAATTGGGAGCATACGCTCTTCTTAACCTATTATACTCTTTTACACAGTTTGCATCTGCAGTAACCTTTGTGTCATCAAAATCAATCAAAAACAAACCAGATAATATTCTGATTCGCGACAAAGCAACATATGCCATACCCTCTTTAAACACAGTAGATCCAATATTCACCAATGCACTGTCTACACTTAATCCTTGAGATTTATGAATAGTTACTGCGTATGCCAGAGAAAATGGAAATTGTTTCCTACGGACATATAAATCTTTAACTAGCAAAAAACGAACTGAACAACAACCAATTTCTTTAACTTCTTCAATCTGATCAAATTTAATTTAAAAAAATTCAATTCCATCTTTAATCTGATAATTAACAAAATCCACAACTTTACCCATTGCTCCATTAACTAAACCTTTTTCTACATCCAAATTATGCCTTAAAATCACCCGACAGTTTATACATGAATATAGAGTCTTTTTTAAACCAGCCGTTTTAGATATCTTTTTTCTAAAGAATCCAGTTTTGTTTTCAATTTTCCCATCAAAATAATAGTGATTCCTTCATGCTCTATTTTATCAATGGCTTTCATTTTTATAATTTCTTCATTTTCCAGTTTCAATAGTTCTTTGTTGAATATAGAACACTTGCGCACTGTTGGCATTAAGCAGATCACTGATTTATTTTCTGCAATTTTCATGTATATTTTCTCAGGAACTACATTTTCTTTTGGAAACAAATTGGAAAGTAATCGACCCCGCAAAGCTTGTTTGCCATGTTCTGTCAGAAGTCCAATTCTTATATCTTGAAGAATACTTCCATATTCAGCATCATTTGCCTGTCACATATTTTTCGTCAGTTCTTTGTATTCAAAATGTGTCCAAATATTCACGTTTTCCAACACTACCCAGAGACTTTCTGGTATCTTCATGCGCAAGTGTTTTAAGTACTGGTTGTCCTTTTACAGGAGTCAGTTGCAGTAGATCTCCAAAAACTATGACGTGTTTTCCTCCAAATAACACGTCATACTCTGTTTTAAGAATTTGCTGCATTCTTAAATGCACAAAGGCAAGCATCAAGTTTGAGACCATGCTTACCTCATCAATAATGAGAAGTTTCATTTTCTTCAGGACTCTTGAAACTTCACAACAAGCTTATCCTGATAGCTTGTGGTATTCCAATTTGTTCTCATGCTCTACTGGTAGCATTAGTAAACGATGTAAAGTAATTCCTTTAATGTTATGTGCTGCCAACCCAGTTGGAGTTGTGACAACACAAGACAAATGCGACTCAGTTGTTTTCTGCAGATAACTTGTAATTACTTTAATTAAGAAACTTTTTCCTGTTCCAGCTTGACCACTCACATGCATTCGGATAGGTTTCTTTTCATTAAGTAATCCATGGTCAATCTGTTCTTTCACTTGCTGATATATTTGTTTATGTTCAACATTTAGTTGTTCTTCCAAGTTTCCTAACTGCATTACATCTTCTTGAGCTTGATGCATTGTTGTTTCCGCCTCATTCATGGCAATTACTGCTTCATTTTCAACAAGTGCTTGTCCTAGTGGATCTTGACTCAGTGCAGCAGAACTTTGACTGTCTTGAGAACTGTCTCTAGCAATCTGAGCTGCAATTGTAGCTTCTTGATCAATTTCATCATTGAACATTTTCACATAATTTGCAAAAGCACTGCATTGTATGCTATCTTTACAAGCATTAAATGAATCTTCATAGCTCTGAAAATCTCCAAGTAATTCCAGTTCTGAACGCCACGGTTTGAACATTTGCAGAAGGGCTAAATAGTAAAATTCCCTTTTATCAGCAGTGTCGCAACTCAGCTTCCTGTGATTAATCAAGTTTCCGTTCCTTTGTTTCACCAAACATCCTTCGGAACCAATCACTGCATATTTTCCATCACTGATGTTCTCTGTAGTATTCCGTTTAAAAGTGTAGTTTTGCAGCACTTCATAGAGAGACATGTTCTCAAGATGATGACTTCTGTTTGGGTGATATGTGTCCAACATATTCGTTTTCAAACTATCTGTACTTTCTGGTTCTTTTTCTGCTAAATATTAAGGGGCAGATTTATAAGCCCT
Source organism: Triturus cristatus (assembly GCF_964204655.1). NCBI lineage: Eukaryota > Metazoa > Chordata > Amphibia > Caudata > Salamandridae > Triturus > Triturus cristatus. Next base: position 325,361,999 of record NC_140589.1, read on the forward strand.
GTGCGTCACTTTTGCGCCACCGTTGCGTCACATTTGTGACACAGCGGCGGCGCAAAGCCAGCGCCATGCTGCGGCAGATTTACAACGTGACGCATCTAGGGAGATGCGTCACGTTGCAAAGCTTGCGCCACATGTGAGCGTACCTTCACAGGGGGGGACGTTCCGGTGCAGGAACGCCTCCGAAAAGTGGCTGAGTGAAATCTACAAGATTTCACTCAGTCACTTTTCCGGCCATGCTGCGTCAAATCCCTGCGCCTGCTTGAAGCAGGAGTAAGGATTGACGCAGCATTGTACCGATAGGGCACCCCCGAGCCTTGCTGGAGCTGCATCGCGCTCGCAACGCAACTCCAGCAATGCGCCGCCCTTCCGCCATCAGATGCGTCACGCATCTGTTTATCCTTGCGCCACGATGCCCTGCATTGTAAATGCGCCGCATCTATTGTGGCGCAAGGGTAAACTTGCGTGACGCATCTTCCCTTGCGCATCCATGCTGATTTGCAGGGATGCGCCAGGGAACATAAATCTGCCCCTAAATTTCTTGAACAGATTTCAGTACCCGATTTTGCATTGCTGCAAGACCTAGACTCACCCAAATAATTGTTCTACTTTTGGAGTATTGACTTGCAGATGATAACCGATCTGAGCATTCATATGCTCCAATTTCTCGATGCGATAACATCTTCAAACTGAAACTGTATAATTTCTTACTTAGAGTAATCTCTTCCCACATTTCTTTCAATTCCGTCTTTTCTGATTTTGTAATGTAGGACCTTACACATCGAGCAACTGCAATGGAATTGTCCACAACATACTGAATATCCATGTTAGCGTTCCACATGGATAAAATAACTGGATTGTAGTCATTTATGTATTTTGACTCTTCGCTTCTTCTTAAGTTGTAGGTATTTTTCAGAGACTTTCTTGTGATGGTATGTCGCATAGCTGACATAAAACTGTTCACTCTTCCTTTGGATAATACAGGACGTGGAAATGCAAAACGACATTTGGTATAGAACTTATCCTTAGACGTGTACTTTTGTCGACAGTATTTTCCACATCTATGGCTTTGGAATTGTAAGACTTGTTGTTTTAAGTTGTTATCTTCTCTGCTATTGGGTACAGCACATGTGGCATATTCTTCAATAAAAGACAAAACATAACAACATATGTATGTGAGGAGCACCTCTTGCTTGATACTCCTTTCTCCAAAAGAAATCCACAACTTCTCCAAGATGAGGATTCTTTTTATTGCAGATGAAAGACATCATAGCTTCAAATCTATGATTAAAATATCTGCATACATTAACAGGATCCAAAGAGCACAATTCTCCAGGTGTCTTGTATTCAATATTTTTTATATTGGAATTTGCCTCTCAAAGAAATTCAAGTAAATCATCCCAAGCGTACTCAGCACTGCTTAGTGTAAGGAACCATGTAGGAGTTCCTGAGTTCCGTAGCATACATTTCAGTTCTCCATGACGACGGTACCAATATTCATTAGTCCCGCGCTGACATGCCATCGGATTAATCAACTGAGATTCTAAATGATCATCTCTCTGATGCACTTTATCCATAAAATCCTTTGCAGTTACATTTTGCAGAAGCATTCCAGGTTTTAAAATGTGATTTACTGCATATGAAAGTCCAGACAAGTCACTTTCAAACAGAAGATGAAACATATAAGGAATACATTGTCGAAATATTGGATCTTCTGCATATAATCTTGTTGTCCGATATTCAGATGCAGGAATATGCACAGGACGTTCATCATATTGTCCACCTTTTCCGGTTGGAAACAACTGCGGGAAACAACGAGCTTCCAAGCTCTCTTCCCATACACTCATGGGACTTCCTCTTGCTTTTTTCATTTGGAACAACTCAATCGTATTCCCCATCACTTCTTTGGAATGAAGTGGATGTACACTGTAATTTTCATAGATTTCTACACATCTGGACATGTCCACTTTTTCAATTTGTCCACTTAATGTTTCAGTATCTTCTGCTAAATCTATTTCTTCTGCTCCTACCAAGACATTTCTATAGTACTCATTATTTTTTATCAGATACAATGTTGCCTTTTGCACTTTTCTAACATCCACTAACTCTTTCCAGATTTTCTTATTCTTAGTAGGAACACCATTAACTAGAATGACTAGTGGTTCATTTTCTGCACCAATAGTTTCAATGTTTTTCTTTAAATCTAACGGTAAATACACAACTATTCCTTTCAATCCTCTTTGTAAGTCTGATGGAGGCAATTTACCTGTTTTAGGCTCCATACGAACAATAGCCTGAAACGGGTGCACACATTGAATGAGAATAGACTCATAGGTATTTAAATCTATCAGCTCTGGAGGAATAGCAACCAACTCTTGATTATTATGAACAGCTCTAGCAGGCATTTTATTCGCATCTAATTTGTTATAACAATATTTGCAAATATGCTGCTCAGATCCCAAATCAAAACAATCCTCTACCAACAAATAAGTTGCAAATTCCTTCGCTTATCATTATTTTCTGTTTCACTTTTTAAATACAGATTGACACTCCTAGTTTGATTTTTATAGTGAGATCGCCGACAACAAATACAAGAAACATTTGGTCTTTCACCTGAAATTACCTTAAACTTTGTGATTTGATCTTCAAAAATGTTTGTAATCATGGGTTCTACATTGTCTTCAACATTTTGTTCTATTAATGTGTCAGTTTCTGCACTCTCTTGCTGAGGACCAAAGTAACAAAACTCAATATCATCACAAACCTTCTTCACATCTGATACTGACCCACGCAAAAGAGCACTGTTCAACTCATTTAACTTTAGTGCTGGAGTTTTTGCATAATACAATCTTCTCACTAACTTCCACATTTGAGTATGATGTACTGCCAACATCCTGAAATGGTGAAAAACACTTTGACAAACTTTCCTAGAAAGACAAGCCAGAGAATGACCTTGCAAACCAGTATTTTTTCTCACTCTGCAAGGGTCTAGTCCTTGCAACACCTTAATCTTTTGTTTAACACTTTTTTTTACTATATGCTCGTAAGAAACTGCATAATTTATCAATAGATTCTTGTCGTACACTACAAATACTACTGCAGTTCCAAGTGTACACAGGGGGCCCGATTCACAGAACTAACTTAAGACAAAATCCTAAACTTACAACCATTTTGGTATTCATAGAAGGCACTTACTCAGTTTGGTATTCACAGAAGGCACTTACTCATTTCGGTATTCACAGAAGTTAGGAGTCCTAACTTTAGGACTCCTAAATACCTTCTGTGAATACCGAAAGTCCTAAAATTAGGATTTTTCTCAGTTTAGGAGTAGTAAAGTTAGGACTCCTAACTTTAGGACTCCTAAACCGAAAAAAAATCCTAATTTTTAGACTTTCGGTATTCACAGAAGGCATTTAGGAGTCCTCAAGTTAGGACTCCTAACTTCTGTGAATACCAAAATGAGTAAGTGGCTTCTGTGAATACCAAAATGGTAGTAAGTTTAGGATTTTGTCTTAAGTTAGTTCTGTGAATAAGGCCCAGGGTCTTTAGGACGTCTCCCTAGAACTTCATCAGCTATCACTTCTTCTGCATTTCTTTTAACCATTTTCTCTTTGTCAATTGAACAACCATTTCTAACCTCATAACCTGGACCACTGGTGTCAACTGCATGCAATAAATTATTGCTCTGTAAATAACTCTCTTCATTAAAGAAAGCTCTGAACTTGAACTGTGTTTCCATTCACCCAAAAAATATCACAACAATTTGTTTTGTTAATTACACTTTTTCTGCTATTTTTGGCCTTCATTAAATGGATTGGTTTATCTAGTAATCAAATTCTGTTTAGTACTAAAATGAATAGTTTCCTTTTTACTTCAAAAGCCTTTTCAACAATGGTTTCAATATGCTTCTTCTTTTTATAAAATAGAGCTCTCTTTTTATATTTCTTCACATCTTTCAGCAAATTATGTACTACTCTCATGTAAAATAATTTTTTGCGTATTTCTTTATACTGATTTTCTCTTCTTTTACCATCCTTTGTCTCCTTTGACTGTCCATTTGCTTTTTTGCTTTTCCTATTATTTTTAATATTTTTTCTATTTGAAGCATTCTCAGAGGTTTCAGCATTCTGTACATTCTGTCTGGTCCTACAAACATTTTCAATAAATTGCTTTGTGATCTTACCAGAAGATTTTTTCTTTTTAGCCACATTATGTTGTTCATTCAATACTTGTGGTTGATTTTTCTTCAAGTAACTGTCCTCTTTCTGTTCTTTTCTTTTTCTTACTTTGTCCGGCCTGATTTTTCTATTTTAATGGTAATTAACAGTATCTGTAAAAATTAATCATAAATAAATGTATATTAATATCTTTATAAATTATACTTTTCTATTACTATACAAACACATTTTATATAAATACTAACTAAGAAATTATAGGCCTGAAGCACAAGTGTGACGGTGTTTAGACCACTACATGCATAGTGCATACTACTTTGAAGCAGTTCATGCCCTAAAGCCTGCCTCACTGAAAGAGTACATGCTTACTGACTGAATGATTACAGTACCTTAAGGAGAGACACTGGGTGAATTCACAGTTGTTTGAATTTTACTTTACCGAATAGATTACTATATGGTACTGAATGACTCACTATGGGTTTGCAACAGCAGTCACAGTGTGTTTGCTGGAGTGTTTGCATAGTGACTGTGGAAATGTAGGCCTGAAGCACAAGTGTGAAACTGGTTAGACAACTACATGCATAGTGGTTAGTTATTTCACGCAGTCCTTGTGAAAAGGCATGCTTCACTGCATGAGTACCTGGGTACTGACTGAAACATTAGAGTAATGCAAGGAGAGTGCCTGAATGAATCTTTTAAGGGTTTGGGTTTTTGCGCAGTGAATAGATTAGTACATGGTGCCGGATGAGTCACTGGAGGTGTGCAAGGGGAGTGTTTGGGTGTTTATTGGAATTTATAGATACTGACTGGTCAATTGAAGGTATGAAAGACAATTGTGTAGGTGGGTAGAGGCCTCCATGCATAGTGGATAGACATTTGAAATACTCCATGTGCTAAGGCCGGGTTCACTACATAAGTACCTGGGTACTGACTGAATCATTAGAGTACTACAAGGAGAGTATCTCGCTAAATTTATAAGTAGTGGGTTTTGGTGTACTCAATGGATTAGTACATGATGTTGAATGGGTCACTGGAGTAGTGTAAGAGGACTGACAGGGTGTTTGCGGGAACTGTATGAATACTGACTGGGGTATTGAAGGTCTGAGTGTATAGGTGGTTAGAGGCCTGCAAACATAGTGCATAGACATTTGAAGCAGTGCATGTACTAAAGCTGGGATCACTACATAAGTACCTCAGTACTGACTCAATCATTAGAGTACTTCAAGTAGAGTGCCTGGGTAAATGTATTACTGGTTGGGTTTTGGCGCAGTGAATGGATTATTACATAGTGCTGAATTGGTCACTGGAGAAGTGTAAAGAGAGTGACAAGGTGTTTGCAGGAACTGTATAAATACCAACTGGAGTATTGAAGGTGTGAAAGACAAGTGTGTAGGTGGTTAGAGGCCTGCATGCATAGTGGATAGGCGTTTGAATCAATCCATGTGCTATGGCCTTCCTCACTCCATTAGTATTTGGATACTAACTGAATGTTTAGAGTATTGCAAGGAGAGTGCCTGGGTGAATGTATAAGTGTTTGGGTTTTGGCGCAGTAAATGGATTACTACATGGTGCTGAATGAGTCACTGAAGGAGTGTAAGGGAAGTGACAGGGTGTTTGCAGTAACTGTATGAATACTGTCTGTGGTATTGAAGGTGTGAAAGACAAGTGTGTAGGTGGTTAGAGGCATGCATGCATAGTGGATAGACGTTTGAAACAGTCCATGGGCTAAGGCCCGGGTCACTGCATGACTACCTGGGTACTGAATGAATCATGAGAGTACTGCAAGGAGAGTGCCTGGGTGAATCTTTTTAAGTTTTCGGATTTTGACGCAGTGAATAGATTAGTACATGGTGCCGGATGAGTCACTGGGGTGTGCAAGGGGAGTGCCAGGGTGTTTATTGGAGTTTATAGATACTGACTGGGCAATTGAAGGTGTGTAAGACAATTGTGTAGCTGGTTAGAGGCCTGCATGCATAGTGAATAGACGTTTGAAGTACTCCATGTGCTAAGGCCAGGTTCACTACATAAGTACCTGGGTACTGACTGAATTATTAGAGTACTACAAGGAGAGTGTCTCACTGAATTTATAAGTGGTTGGGTTTTGGTGCACTCAATGGATTAGTACATGATGTTGAATGGGTCACTGGAGGAGTGTAAGGGGACTGACAGGATGTTTGCGGGAACTGTATGAATACTGACTGGGGTATTGAAGGTCTGAAAGACAAGTGTGTAGGTGGCTACAGGCCTGCATGCATAGTGCGTAGACGTTTGATGCAGTGAATGTACTAAAGATGGGTTCACTACTTAAGTACCTCAGTACTGACTCAATCATTAGAGTACTTCAAAGAGAGTGCCTGGGTAAATTTATTACTGGTTGGGTTTTGGCGCAGTGAATGGATTAGTACATAGTGCTGAATTGGTCACTGGAGACGTGTAAGGGGAGTGACAAGGTGTTTGCGGGAACTGTATGAATACTAACTGGGGTATTGAAGGTGTGAAATACAAGTGTGTAGGTGGTTAGAGGCCTGCATGCATAGTGGATAGGCGTTTGAATCAATCCATGTGCTAAGGCCTGCCTCACTCCATTAGTACTTGGATAGTAACTGAATGTTTAGAGTATTGCAAGGAGAGTGCCTGGGTGAATTTATAAGTGTTTGGGTTTTGGAGCAGTAAATGGATTACTACATGGTGCTGAATGAGTCACTGAAGGAGTACAAGGAGAGTGACAGGGTGTTTTCAGGAACTGTATGAATACTGTCTGGGGTATTGAAGGTGTGAAAGAGAAGTGTGTAGGTGGTTAGAGGCCTGCATGCATAGTGGATAGACGATTGAAACAGTCCATGGGCTAAGGCCTGGGTCACTGCATGACTACCTGGGTACAGACGGAATCATTAGAGTACTGCAAGGAGAGTGCCTGGGTGAATCTTTTTAGGTTTTTGGGTTTTGGCGCAGTGAATAGATTAGTACATAGTGTCGGATGAGTCACTGGAGGTGTGCAAGTGGAGTGACAGGTTGTTTATTGGAGTTGATAGATACTGACTGGGCAATTGAAGGTATGAAAGACAATTGTGTAGGTGGTTAGAGGCCTCCATGCATAGTGGATAGGCATTTGAATCAATCCATGTGCTAAGGCCTGCCTCATTCCATTAGTACTTGGATACTAACTGAATGTTTACAGTATTGCAAGAAGAGTGCCTTTGTGAATTTATAAGTGTTTGGGTTTTGGCGCAGTTAATGGATTACTACATGGTGCTGAATGAGTCACTGGAGGAGTGTAAGAGGATTGACAGGGTGTTTGAAGGAACTATATGAATACTGACTGGGGTATTGAAGGTGTGACAGACAAGTGTGTAGGTGGTTAGAGGCCTCGATGCATAGTGGCTAGGCGTTTGAATCAATCCATGTGCTAAGGTCTGCCTCACACCATTAGTACTTGGGTACTGACTGAATGTTTAGAGTATTACAAGGAGAGCGCCTGGGGGAATTTATAAGTGTTTCTTTTTGACACAGTAAATGGATTAGTACATGGTGCTGAATAAATCACTGGAGGAGTGCAAGTGTAGTGAGAGGGTGTTTGCTGAAAGTGTATGGATACTGACTGGGGAATTCAAGGTGTTAAAGACAAGTGTGTAGCAGGTTACAGGCCTGCATGCATAGTGGATAGACATTTGAAGCAGTCCATGCGGTAATGCATGGTTAACTGCATGAGTACCTGGGTACTGACTGAATCATTAGCAATAGGACTCACATTTACGCGAGACCTATTGCATTGAAAACGGGAGTGCAGGCGGGCGCGAGAAGGCACAAGCACGACTGGGAGTGCACAAGAGGGGGCGGGAGAGCCCCCCAAAAGTCAGGGACTGTGGGAGGGGGGGTAGGGAGGGACGGGGAGAAAGTAGTGCAGTGAAGGGGCCACTAGCCATGGAAGGATACAAATGACTGACATAGCTGTCATGGGGAGGGACTAACAAGCATAAAACCAATCGGAAGGCAGCATTTATAACATAAGCCAATGGAGAAGATGGGCCAGAGAGTGGGCGGAGCTTCCACGAAGCTTCCACACCATGGTGTATACTGCATGCCTCGCTAAGCGATGGCAGCACATTCGTGCTGCAACGCTAGGCGAGACCTAAAAATGCAAGTTGGACATTTGAATGCACAATGTGACCGGCACTGTGCGGTGCCTGCCACGTTGTACATGCAAATGCAGGGGGGTACCATAGGTAACCCCCATGTGCACCACCCCACCCCCGAACACCCTGTGGGCCCGCTACGGGCCCCCGGCAGCAAGGACCGCTAGCCGCCATGGAAAGGCTAAAGACCGCCTGCATCATGATATGGACGGTGGTGTCTTGCAGACACAGCCTCCATGTCATGCCCATATTCCGCCCGATTACTCGTGGCCATTTCAAATACGGTGGATGTACCGTGTGCCACCACACTGTTGAAACCAATACATTTGTGCATGCGAACATTGAAGTCACTCTAACCAATTTTTCAAACTGTAACACTGTCAGAGTTATATATGCGATTATTTGCCCTTGTGATTTAATTTATGTGGGCCAAACGACACAAAAGATTAGGATCCGGATTTGTCAGCACAGAAACCGTGTACGATGCAGAATACCGAATGCACCACTAGTGGAACATTTTAATGTCCTCAACCACACTGAAGATGACATAAGGTGGCAAGTGATTGCAGTAATCCATCAGCCCCGAGAATTACGAACATTGCAGGTATCCTCAACAAAGAGGAACTAAAGTGGATCATACAAACGGACAGTCTCCACACTGGACTTAATCGCTTCGAGGACTGGTCCAATTTACTATAATCTCAGTATTCCTACTGCTCAGATATATGTTCCTTTTTTCCTTCATTTTGTTGTACGCATATTTAAACCCTTCTGTTTGTGTCTTCACACCTTTTCTTGTTTCATGGTTCTCCTAACCTTGATAGTCTAATCATGTGCTACGGGTTTTCCATCGTACCTATCATTCTCCCTTGTTTGCTCCTGTGAAATTTCCTCATAGATTTACATCACCCTTCCCACCCCGTTGTGCAATCGATACAGATTATAATTAGTAGGGATTCTTATTCTCCAGACACCCTTTTATTCTAATTAACTTTCATCCTTTCCTGATTCCGTGTACTCTATCCCCTAGTTCTGACTCCTCCTTAAACCTTATATCCTGCTCATGCCTGTCACCCTCACTCGGAATTTCTCCACATACCCTGTTAACCCATATTACCCATACTCCCATCCATTCCCCTCTACTTCTCTATCCATTCCTTTTTACCAGTAATGCGCTGCCCCCTTCCATAGAATTGCACCATTAGCATCCTTACTCTGGTACACTCCCAGCGCTATTCCCAGCTTCTTTTTCCTTCACATTATACTCCTTTCCAAGATGGCCTCCCCTTACTCCCATACCTCCCCATATAATTGCTCGCGCACACAGATTGCGTCATTTCCGAGCACCACTCCTTCTTACAGCCCACTAAAACGCTCGCAATCACTCGACTCAGAGCTCTTGGACTGAGCACCCAAGACACTCGATTCTACCAATGCAGCATCTCACTTACAGAGCTAGATACCTCCTGCCCGTAATCCCCGCAATACTGCCCTATCGGTAAGCGCTTATTGTTTGTTTCCTTGCTCTCATCCTACTGACACATTCGGCTGTTTTCCACCCCTCCGCATTTTCACTCACTCCTCCCGTTCCTTCAGGCCACCTATACTCATTGCACCGACTGGACTTACAACGCATGATTCCCGGATGGGATCATACCCTCCGTTGATAAACGTGCGGAAATTGCTCTGACTGAGAACTTTTTTGACTTTGAAGGCACTATATGCCACCAGATCTCGTGCACGTCCATGGGCAGCACATTTGCACTGAGCATGGCGTGCCTGTATGTACATCAGTTTGAAGAGGATTTTATCTTCAACCAGAGTAACCCCTATGTAGCACAATAAAAGACCTGATAGCGCTACATAGACGATATACTCATCATCTGGCGGGGTACAGTGGAAGAAGCAATAATATTCACACAATGGATTAACTCTAAGGATGAACACTTGGTTGCCGATTCCGATCCTGAAAAATCCGTGTACGAATGGTCGCACGGAGCGTATTCTCCGTATGACTCGTACCCGGGAAATGCACCTTACAAACCAGCAAGTACGATTCATACAGAAATACCATTTCCGTACGAATCGTAAAAAACTACGTGCGACGAAAAAATACCCACAATTCCTATCTGGGACATCGCATACGTGACGTCCGGACGGAGTCAGGCAGCGTTCTACAGACCAGCAAGTACGATTCGTGCCTATCTCACTCCGCACGGATCATTTTTTCGGCAGCCAAAAACTCCCGGGAAATTGAGGACGACGCGAAGAAGGAGCTGCGGGACGTGACGGCCAGCCATGGACCCCATCCTACGTGTCATCCCGGCCCTCCTAGCCTACGACCTGGTGCATCGAAACCGCCGCGCATGCCGCAGAAGGTCAGCACAACACCCAGGGGCAAAGGGGGGGCAAGGGGCAGGAAACATAACCTCCACCAAATTTGTAAAATACCATATACTGCCCATACATTACCTCTAGGGTCTGGTCACTTCGGGGGGCGTGTCCACCAATCCCTGCGTACGCGTACCCGTCACCACTACAATGGTGGTACGGGCCGTAACCACGCCCTCAGAGTGTGGGTACGGACCGTACCACGCGTACCCCTACATCACCACTCCAATGGTGGTACGGGCCGTACCCACACACTCAGGGCATGGTTACGGCCCGTACCACCATTGGAGTGGTGATGTAGGTGTACGTGCTGTACCCACGCCCTCAGAGTGTGGGTACGGCCGTACCACGTGTACCCCTACATCACCCCTCCAATGGTGGTACGGCCCATACCCACGCACTCAGGGCATGGGTACGGCACGTACCCCTACATCACCACTCCAATGGTGGTACGGGCCGTACCCACGCTCTGAGGGCGTGGGTACGGCACGTACCCCTACATCACCATTACTATGGTGGTACGGGCCGTACCCACGCTCTGAGGGCACGGGTATGGCCCGTACCACCATTGGAGTGGTGATGAAGGGGTATGCGTGGTACAGGCTGTACCCACGCTCTGAGGGCGTGGGTACGGCGCGTACACCTACATCACCACTCCAATGGTGGTACGGCCCATACCCACGCACTCAGAGCATGGGTTCGGCGCGTACCCCTACATCACCATTCCAATGGTGGTACGGGCCGTACCCACGCACTCAGAGCGTGGGTACGGCGCGTACCCCTACATCACCACTCCAATGGTGGTACGGGCCATAACCACGCCCTCAGAGCGTGGGTCCCGCACGTACCCCTACATCACTACTCCAATGGTGGTACGGGCCATAACCACGCCCTCAGAGCGTGGGTACTGCCCGTACCACGCGTACCCCTACATCACCACTCCAATGGTGGTACGGCCCGTACCCACGCACTCAGGGTGTGGGTACGGCGCGTACCCCTACATCACCACTCCAATGGTGGTACGGGCCGTACCCATGCACTCAGAACGTGGGTACGGCCCGTACCACCATTGGAGTGGTGATGTAGGGGTACGTGCCATACCCACGCCCTCAGAGCATGGGTACGGCCCGTACCACGCATACCCCTACATCACCACTACAATGGTGGTACGGGCCGTACCCACGCCCTCAGAGCGTGGGTACGGCCTGTACCACCATTGTAGTGGTGATGTAGGGGTACGCGCCATACCCATGCCCTCAGAGCGTGGGTACGGCCCATACCACCATTGGAGTGGTGATGTTGGGGTACGCGCCGTGCCCACGCCCTGAGTGCGTGGGTACGGGCCGTTCCACGCGTACCCCTACATCACCACTACAATGGTGGTACGGGCTGTACCCACGCCCTCAGAGCGGGGGTACGGACCGCATCACCCGTACCTCTAGGGCACCAGTACATTAGTGATACAAGGCGTACACACGCCACGAATGTTGGCTTAGGGCCTGGTGCAGCATATTACCAGTATATTGGGGTGTGTACATGGCCAGGACAGCAGTGTACAGCACCAAGGGTGCGGGTGGGTGGGTGGGTGTCTGCCAAGGAGTCCCAGCAGTGGACATAGACATGTGAGGGGTGGGTGCATATCACTACCAGCAGTGGACAGAGATATGGGGTGGGTGCAGAGGACTCCCAGCAGTGGCCAGAGACATGTGAGGGGTGGGTGCAGAGGACTCCCAGCAGTGGACAGAGACATGGGGGTGGGTGCCTATCACTCCCAGCAGTGGCCAGAGACATGTGAGGGGTGGGTGCAGAGGACTCCCAGCAATGGACAGACATATGAGGGGTGGGTGCCTATCACTCCCAGCAGTGGACAGAGACATGTGAGGGGTGGGTGCAGAGGACTCCCAGCAGTGGACAGAGGCATGTGAGGGGTGGGTGCAGAGGACTCCCAGCAGTGGACAGAGAAATGTGAGGGGTGGGTGCAGAGGACTCCCAGCAGTGGACAGAGACATGTGAGAAGTGGGTGCAGAGGAATACCAGCAGTGGACAGAGACATGTGAGGGGTGGGTGCAGAGGACTCCCAGCAGTGGACAGACATATGAGGGGTGGGTGCCTATCACTCCCAGCAGTGGACAGAGACATGTGAGGGGTGGGTGCAGAGGAATCCCAGCAGTGGCCAGAGACATGTGAGGGTGGGTGCATATCACTCCCAGCAGTGGACTGAGACATGTGAGGGGTGGGTGCCTATCACTCCCAGCAGTGGACAGAGACATGTGAGGGGTGGGTGCAGAGGACTCCCAGCAGTGGACAAACATATGAGGGGTGGGTGCCTATCACTCCCAGCAGTGGACAGAGACATGTGAGGGGTGGGTGCAGAGGACTCCCAGCAGTGGACAGAGACATGTGACGGGTGGGTGCAGAGGACTCCCAGCAGTGGACAGAGACATGTGAGGGGTGGGTGCAGAGGAATACCAGCAGTGGACAGAGACATGTGAGGGGTGGGTGCAGAGGACTCCCAGCAGTGGACAGACATATGAGGGGTGGCTGCCTATCACTCCCAGCAGTGGACAGAGACATGTGAGGGGTGGGTGCAGAGGACTCCCAGCAGTGGACAGAGACATGTGAGGGGTGGGTGCAGAGGAATACCAGCAGTGGACAGAGACATGTGAGGGGTGGGTGCAGAGGAATACCAGCAGTGGACAGAGACATGGGGGTGGGTGCCTATCACTCCCAGCAGTGGACAGAGTCATGGGTGTGTGTACATCATGATCAGATGAGCACAACTCCATGGGTGTATGTACACATCCCTAATGTTCGACTATGTTGATAGTGCCATAACAACACATCACTGACAACAGTGTCCCACTCCCATGAGGATGGATGTCCTTCCCCCACTGCATGACACAACACATGTGGGTGCGAGGACAAATGACACATGCATACCCACCCCTGGCGGATGCAGCACAATACACACACAGAGATCATGCCACAAGACTGTATACTCATTTCAATGGCCACTACACTAAGAGAGCCAAAGGGAACACACACTGTCACGCACATCCCAGGACTGATAGGAATGTACAGGTGCCGGGACAGCCACCAAGATGTTGCCTTTCATGGACGGAATAGGGTGGACTTCCCACAGATACAATGCCCATTGTCATTCAGGTGCTCAAATACCCTGCAGAACAAGTACCAAATGTGTGCTATGCTGGGATAACACACATGCATAGTGTGGAAAATGCTGATTGTCGCCATTAAGGCATGACAACATACTCAATACACAAGTACAGTGACTAGCAAGGATGGCACAGACGATGCAGCCGGAGACATTGCTGAGCAGGCATGGCCATAGTTGAAGGGATCCGTCACCAACAAAGGAAATGTAGACACAGGTCAGCACAACAAAAGTGCAACTCCCTACAGGGTAGATGTCAGGTGCCACAGAGGAAGGAACAGTCCTTGGGACAATGTCTCCAAACACAAATAGCACACACGACCAAATATACTTTGCAGAGACATTGTGATGGCACGCAGATACCATGGTCCACCCCATTAGCATCAGACTACAACTTTTTCCTGACACATAACACATTACCACCACCCCAAGTCCGGGACCATCAGCACCCACATCAATACCTGAAATGCAAATGTGTTCAAACTGAAAAGAAAATGCTTTATTCAGCATTAAATGAAAAAGTAGTTAACGACACTATTAACAAAGGCACATGGCCAGTCCAGATCTGAAGTCCTTGGGGGGGACACATGTCCACGCATCTCCCCTAGCTTGCCTGCACATTAGAACCCTCAGGTTCCTTGACTGGGGGGGGGGCATCATGTGGGGAACGACCAGGCACTACAGGGACAGGAGGTGGAAGGGTAGGTGTGGTGGGTGCAGGGACGGACGCCTCCACCACAGGGGTGGTGGGGCAGCGCCAAAGGTGGAGGTCAGCTCGGCGCTGCACACTGCTGCCAGGTCGTCAAGCGTCTCCCCTTCACCCGAAGACAACACAGCCTCAAAGGAGGGGGGGGGGCGGAGTGATGGGGTGCAGTGCTACTGGGGGAGGGGGGGCAGGGGGGGGGACTCAACCCCCCCTCTACCCATGGAGTGCCATTCCCGTTTGCGGGCTGGAGAGACAGAGGGGCTGAGGCCCAGCACAGCCAAGTAGGCCTTTTTCTCTGGATGTGTGGTAGGGGAGCCGAGGGGAGTGCCTTTGGAGGGACTGGTTAGTGCGCCATGCGGCCTCGGACTGTGGCTGTGTGTATGCCTGTGTGCCCCAGACCCAGTGGGTGTGCCCTCATCCCCCTGAGTGTGCGTGCCAGGAGGAGTGCGCTTGCCCTTACGTGGTGGTGTGCTGCCTGTGTCTGGTGGGGTGCGTGCTTGTGAATGTCTGTGTGTGCTTGGGTCAGGTATGGGAGTGGGAAGTGTGGATGGTGCAGGGGTAGGGGGGACGAAGCGCTGCAGGAGACTCACTGCTGCCGTCAGTGAAGAGTCCATGGACCTCAGCAACATCCGTTGGTCAGACATCGCTGATGACATGCCCTCCATGTACGACACCATCTGTGTCATCATTCGGGTGTGGCCATGGAGGACATTCAGCAGCGATGTCTGTCCAACCTGCAACTGCCGCAGAATGTCCACATACTCTGCAGTGAGGGCAGCAGGGGGGACAGGGCCAGGGGGTGCGGTGCCTGGCACGAAGGAGACACGGTGTTGCCTAGCACGGACAGAAGGGACCGGAGCAACTGGCAGGGCGGTGATGGGAATGGAGGGGGCGGTGACAGATGTAGTGCTGCTGCCAGGTGTCATAGCAGCCTCCGCCCCCTGGTTAAGTTCAGCATCGGACCCGTCTGCATCGTAGTCAGTGTTGTCACTAGACAGGTCCTCCGCCTGACTCCCCTCGCCCTCCGTGCCACTTGCTCCCGCAGACTCCGCAGCAGTGGTGGCAGCGGTGCTGGATCCATCCTCCATGTCCGTGCAGGTGTCTCCCTCGGTGTCCTCCGATGATGCTGTGGGCAAGGTGAAGAGACAGAAAATAATCAGTCACCTGTATACAACAGACACATGAGTCCCAATAAAAATGTCACAGTGCATATCAGGAAATGCATCATGAGTAACATCTAGAATAGTCTGCACATATGTAACCCTGCACTCCCCAGTTGGTTGACCCACCATGACACTTGGAAACAATGGAAATCATGACACCACAGCAAATAACTTGATATCGAATTATACTGAGAAGTTAGTGTCTGGGGACAGTTGAGCACAGCAAGAATATGAATCCATGTCACCTCTTGTTCACTGTGAACGAAACAGTATTGGTGCATCCCAGGCCAAATAACACACCTCAATACTGAAGGTGTCCCCACACTCTGAGACCTGTGAGTACTTAGGAATCCATAGCCAAAAACATTGCAATCCCTTGGGACTCACAACACTTTACACAATGTACATGTTTAGAATGTGTGAATTTGCCACTTTGTGAACAGAAGACACATCTGCCTGTATGACAGAAGTCACACAATGATGTGCACACAAAAATACATTTACACAGTCATTGTATGAGCTGGCAGCCGAATTCTAAAAAGCCACTGTAAATAAGAAATGGGGTATCAGTAAGTACATATACATGGCACCACGGTGGTCTGGATGACTTGACACTCGTAAGTTCGTATCAGCAACAACCAAGGACTTACACACATGCAAACACACTGTGTGAACATGGATATGTATATTCAGAAAACAAGTGGTAATCAAACAGTGCCTTCCAGTGAAATGTGCCTGCGTGTCCACGGAAAGTGTAAAAGTACTTTCTTTTGCACTCCTCTGGGAGACATCTGTCATGCAGGCACATTATTGTCCTTCACAACCAACTAGCAAAAAGAAGCATAGGAAAAATGGAGACATGTTGACAAGTGTAGTGAGTGCCAAGGTACAATACTTATTGACTGAAAACTTGAATCATGTCACCTGTCACATGGCCATCCGTACCATGATGACACAGTTGCCAACACATCTGACCCACTGCCTGTCATGTGGAGTGGCACACATGTCCAAACACAGGACAATGCATTAGCTAATGGGCCTGCAATGTGTCGGGATAAGGAGCACCTGCACTCTGGAGACACCCCCATGGCAAGAAAGAATGTCCACACAGATATCAGCACACACAGACCAAACTACGTAGCATCTCACCCACACACTGGTGGCAAAAATGGATGAGCATGAGCCATGTATTTCCATTTTTGACACATGCTGCAAAGCACAAACATTAAACCCAGCAAAACATGACTGGGTCACTGCATGTTGAGTGTCTGTCCAGACAATTATCACACACAGGTCAGGAGACATAAGGTTTGGACATGTAGGCCTTGCCCGCACAAACCCCACATACCTGAGAAAATGTGATTGAGACAGATCAAGAAGTGACACCTCTTCTCTGGGTTTACTCCAATGTGCATCAAGAATTCCTAAATGTACTCCACACCACCTCGTGAGGCTGCCAACACACATTTGTGACCAACAACCATCAACAGATTGATGTACATAGACACACAGGCACTGCCCAGTGTGAGGATGCACAAGCAAAATGGGATCAGCCTGCACAATGGGCACATGTAGCACACTTCAGATAAATACAAATGAGGGCAGGGAACTATGCCACACAGGCCAAACTATGCTGAACACACAGAGAATGGGCACAGTGTTGGATGACGCACATGATTCCGAGGCAAGGGTGTCTTAGGGGACTGTAGTGGGAACACTGCTCCATTGTCCTGGAATTATCTGACTGTAACCTGAGCTACCGTCCCTGCACTATGCATATCTCCCACTCATGCACATCATGTCTGAGGCCACAACATTGTTAATGCATGCTGCAAGTCTGTTCATTTGAAAACTCACACTCCTATGTTGAGACTCAGCATCAGTGCCAACTAACATGGACACCCAAATGACTCTACAGGACAGGGCACAGGCAAGGTAACAACACATGTCTCAGACCCCCCCACATGATGCAGAAAGCAATGTGCACTTGGATTAACTGGAAGCCTAGATGACCATGTGCAATAGTGATTACATACAGACCAGGGAACACATGTCATTTAGGGGAAGGGAGGAGGAACAGCACCGTTTGACTTTGGGGAACAGGATATGCACTGCACAAATTAACCCTCGCTGTGTATCCAGGCAACTGAGCACTTCCAAAAGCTGGTGACACACAACAAACACACATGTACCCACTCCCTTCCTGCTGCTGCAACTCCTGTAACCGCCTATCCAAGTCAGGGAAGACCACCGCCAGGACACGCTTCATCTGTTGGGTCAGTCGTCGGCCCCCGCCGTGCTTGTGTGGAGGTGAGTCTTTGAGCTGTCACCGGGCGATCCTCCGGGTCCAGCACCGGATGTCCTGCCAGCATTTCCTCACCTGGGCGAGGTGCCGACTGCGACCCTCCACAGATCTCACGGCCCTGACGGCTTGCATCCATATCTCCCCCTTGGCGTAGGCGGTTACCTGTGAGGATGACAAAGTGAGACAACATCACTACACCTGCTCCATGTCACAGAGACACACATTTGAACATCTTTGATATGTAGAACAGGGCATATTATGCTGGCAACCAATTGCACCTTTCTCATAGGGACATTAGCCTATGTGGAAGCCCCAATGCACTACATGGCATTGAAAGTACACAGGTGGCATGAGGGGTGCAACACACTCCATGATCATGGCACACGCTATGCATCACATGCAACACCAGGCTGATGGACAGCACCTCCAAGCAGTCACATGCCCCAGGCCACTGACGCAACCTCAGCAGAGTACACAGACACACACAGGCACACACAGGCACAGATCAATCACCTCCCATTGGCAACAGCGGATACAAACCTCACTCTGCACATGTGCCACTTGCCTGTGGGGTGTCACAGGTGTGGTGCTAGCTCAGCAAGTCAGACACTCTGCACGGCTTACTTCCCACATCAGATGGGTGGAGCTGTTGCCTCCTCCATGCAGCTGGGGTGCAAGACTCCACATAGACACTCACCCACATGACAAGGAACATTCACACACATCAATGTCCAGGGGGCGTACACATCATTTGGACACTCTCACCACAGCTCCACTCAACTCACACATATCTGTGGGTACAGTCACCTGTCACACCGGGGGGGGCAGGGAATCACCTCTGGACAAAAGGCCAAAAATCGGCATAAGGATTGGGCAGGCTGAATGTGCCATGCACTATGCAGTGAATGTCACAGTAAGCACAATGCAAGTGAGGAGTGCACACAGGAACTACATCATGCTCTGCATGGGAGAAATAAGCCATTCCTCCCCCTGGGACCCACGCTAAACAACATTGCATGTCTGTCACACCTGGACACAATGCCAGAAGTGACAGTCACAAAAAAGGGGCACAGTCAAAGCTAGTGGAGTCAGCACTCACCTGCTCCCCTGGTCTCCCATACAGGCTGGGGTACTGTGGGAGGTTTACATCAAGCAATGCCTTATTCTCCTCATGGCTGAAAGACTGGGCCCTCTCCACAGTCCCTGACATGGTGCCAGAGGAATCACAAGCAGCAGCAGTGGTGTCGAGTGTAAGGTAGTGCAGGCAAATGCCCTCTCATGGGTTCTGGCTGACTTATATCTGCCTTGCTGGGCTGTTTCATTTACAGGAGTGCAGAGTGATTGGTCAGTCTCATTTGCATCCTACGTTTCCTCCAATCCCTTTAAACATACCCCAGTGAGGGCCTTTGCATGGTTCAAAATTTGAGCATGATGCAAAGTCAACAACCACTTTGCAACATTGTATTTAGTTGCCAACTGCCTATTCCAGACCACATGATTGAAAATATGAACTTGAAAATCGGTATCCATGACAACCAGCATGCATTTAGGCCCTAATACTTGTCCCTCATGTGTCCCTATGTAATTTAGCTATCCACACACAGGTACGGTGCGTTTCACACGTACTCCTACCGCACCAGTTGCACATTGCGTTTGCCACGTACGTGTATGACCAGTGTGTGCACGTATGTGGACTACCAGTGTGTACACGTACGTGGACTACCAGTGTGTACACGTACGTGTATGACCATTGTGTATACCAATGTGTACACACTGGTCGTACACGTACGTGTACACACTAGTAGTCCACGTACGTGTACACACTGGTAGTCCACGTACATGCACGGCCAGTGTGTACATGTACGTGTACAACCAGTGTGTACACGTAGGTGTACGACCAGTGTGCGACCAGTGTGTACATGTACGTGGACTACCAGTGTGTACTACCAGTGTGTACACGTACGTGTACGACCAGTGTGTACACCAACCTGTACACACTGGTAGTCCACGTACGTGTACACACTGGCCGTACACGTACATGTGCACACTGGTAATCCACGTACGTGTACACACTGGTAGTCCACGTACGTGTACAACCAGTGTGTACACGTACATGTACGACCAGTGTGAACACCAATGTGTACACACTGGTAGTCCACATACGTGTATACACTGGTCGTACACGTACGTGTACACACTGGTCGTACACGTACGTGTACACACTGGTAGTCCACGTACGTGTACACACTAGTCGTACACCTACATGTACACACTGGTCGTACACATACGTGTACACACTGGTCATACACGTACGTGGACTACCAGTGTGTACACGTACGTGGACTACCAGTGTGTACACGTACGTTGTTAGGTACTCACTCTTCGCTCTTCCTTCCAATTATCTGCAGGGCACCGCCTCTCCCCCGACCAATGCCAGACTTGGCTGCCATGAGGGAACGTGACTGCATAAGAAGTTACCGCTTCTCGCAACAGTTGATTGAGAACTTGACCGCAAAGCTTGAACAACACCTCCAACCGTGACACAGCTCTCCTACTGCGCTGTCCCCCAAGATGAAGGTGATGGCAGCCCTACATTTTTTTGCCACTAGTACGTTTCAATTCACCATAGCTGATGTGGGTGGCATGTCACAGACCATGTTCAGCCGTGTCCTGCATGATTTTTTAGAAGCCATGTTGGAGCACCTGGATGAATTCATCCATTTTCCAACTCGTGAGCAGTTGACAGGTGTCAAGGGTGAGTTCTATGCCCTGGGAGGGATGCCCCATGTCATAGGGTCTATTGATGGGACACATGTGGCTTTGGTACCACCACAGGCACAGGAGGTGGCCTATCGCAACCGTAAACATTACCACTCTATAAATGCCCTTGTGGTGTGTCTTGCTAACATGCTGATTTCCCATGTCTGTGCACGTTTTCCAGGGTCAGCACACAATGCCTACATCATAAGGCGTAGCAGGGTGCCAGAAAGGATGCTGGGGCTGCACAACGAACGAGCATGTCTTGTTGGTGGGTATGCTCTGTTTGTCCTCTGTTTTACGCTATTTTAGTATCTTACTGCATCTCCTGACCCACTTCTTTACATGATGTTTCCATGTAGGGGACTCTGGCTATCCCAACAAGCCATGGCTGATGAAACCCCTCCGCCACCCCAGAACAGCTGCAGATCACCGTTACGACAATGCACATGGGCAGACCAGGCGAGTGATTGAGAGGACGTTTGGGCTCCTGAAGAGCAGATTCCGGTGCCTTCACAAGACAGGCGGGTCCCTCCCGTATGCACCGGTGAAGGCCTGCAAGATCTTCCTCGTGTGCTGCATGCTGCACAACATGGCAGTGGAGAAGGCTGTGCCACTCATCCTGGATCCGGATGAGCAGGAACATCCACCCGTGGAGGATGAAGGGGTTGGTCACGAGGCAAGTGACGATGAGGAGGAGGAGGAGGACGACATCCGGAGTCAGCTCATACGCAACTTCTTCTCATAATGGTGAGTCCATGGGTCTGAGTGTGCACGGCTGGAGCCTTGTGTGGCATGTATTGCAATGTGTGTGTCCAGCTGACTGTATGCTAAGTGACTCAGATGTGTGTTCAGATGTGTCACTCGAGTGATGATGTCCTTCCACACATTTTAGCTTAGACACTCAATTGTAATATAGCATGGTGACAGACTTATTCCTGTTGAGTAAATTACCATGCATGCGGATGACAATCTCTTCCCTGACTTCTTGTGTGTCTGTCATCCCCAGGTTGTTTGGCATGCTGTCTGCTCGTGTCATCGTTGGGCTCCCTCTATTCCTCATGAGTATTGCAATGTGTGCTGAATCAGCGTCCCATGCACGGACATGGTGAAAAGTCTATTTGGTGAAGGATTGCTGCACGGCATTTTGGTGTTGGTAGGTTTTTGTAATGTGTGGGCACTGCTCCTGTGCATGTTGTGTTACTATACATACATGTCGACTCACCATGGGGCACATGACATGTTGCATGACTCCCATGTATTGATAGTCACCCTTCGTAGCAGTCATCTGTGATGGGACAGTGGATTCTGATGAAGGCATCAATGTGTGTACAACTTCCCTCTGAAACATACGGGATGCTACGGGTGGACACAGTGTGGGACATCCCCATTAGAGGATAAATGGAGAATTGAAGCCCCTCCGTGTGCAGCAGGGGGTGTTTGGCTCACACACTTCACTTGTGTGCCAGTTCAATGGATTTACAGCATCTGTGTTGTGAAGGGGGTGTCCAGTGTAGGTCCCACATATTCTGCCAAATGACCTGTGAGTCTGTTCCTATTGATGCATTTCCCTAGGTGTGAACCTGAGTAATAAAGGTGTACCTCACCCTCCAAGGTGCCTCATCTCTGTCAATGCTGGTCTCTTGCCACTTTGCATGCGGCATCTCTGGCATAGTTGTCAAAGATTGGGCATATGAGTCTATGTGTAGTTTAGCAACATGCATGCAGTTCTTCAGGGATTAGAATATCCATTGTGCATGATGTCCATGGTTGTGTTTGTATTTGGGCATGTTGGTTTCCACAACAGACCGTCAACACCTGCTGAGGGTGTGTATCCTGTGCGCAGCTCGTCCTTCAGTTTAAAGATCCGGTGTCAGTCATCTTTGGTGATTGTGCATCCATTGTCTCTGGGTGTGCCATGGGAAACGGACACTCCTCCTTTACATACGCCTGTTGAAGTAGTCCTTTCTGACATCCTTGTCTTTGTGTGCAGCTAGTGGCATAGCTCTCCTGAGGCGGAAGCCGGGAGCCACATTTGGATATATTTTAAAATTTGCCTATTTGCACTATTGTGATTTTAATACTTGTGTGCCTAATTGCTGTTGTTCATTGCTGCTCCTTAGGTCTTGGGGTTACCTTGCACAGCGGTTCCAGCGCTGTTGCAGGGAGGGTCACTACAGCGCCGCCATCACCCTCGAGACGATAGGCCACGCCCCCCACAATAAACCACGCCCCTTTTTCGGCACGATAAACGTCGCGCTGATCTACGAGCCGGCGTTTAGATAGCTCTCCTGAGGCGGAAGCCGGGACCCACATTTGGATATATTTTAAAATTTGCCTATTTGCACTATTGTGATTTTAATACTTGTGTGCCTACTTGCTGTTGTTCATTGCTGCTCCTTGGGTCTTGGGGTTACCTTGCACAGCGGTCCCAGCGCTGTTGCAGGGAGGGTCACTACAGTGCCGCCATCACCCTCGAGACGATAGGCCACGCCCCCCACAATAAGCCACGCCCCTATTTCTCTACCAATAAGAATGCCTACTACTTGGAAGCGCAGCGGGCGCGCCGGCAGCGTGCCGAAGGCGCGCCTAAGGCAAGCCCGTCAGCGCCCGTCCGTGACCAGACCGCGGCGAGCGCGGCCCACTCTGCCCAATTTACCAGAAGCCATGGAGCTTCCCCCTCACTTTATTCTCGGGAGACTCTGCTCAATCTGAGTGAGTATGCGTATGAAGGACTTCTTTCTTTCGCTGACACTGCACTCCCACTGAATGACTTTTCGATCAGGGGTCTGCTAGCGGGCGGACTTCTTAACGTAAGATCATTGCCGAAGCATGCCACTGAAATTCAACTATTAGTAGAAACTTATCAGTTAGATGCTCTTTTTTGTACCGAGACGTGGACCCACTCTGATTGTGAAATCGAACTTGACTGGGCGTGCCCGCAGGATTATAAAATCCTGCATCTACCCAGACCCAAAGGTCGGGGGGTGGGGTGGGAATTATCTATAGAGCCTCCTGGCACGTTAACATCCTAGATATGGACCCGGTTGTTGGGACCGAGCTCCTCGGCCTCTCAGTTAACAGTCACTTAGGAGCTACTTTCACGGTAATTATCTGTTATCGCCCACTGGGGGCCTTCAGTGCCCAGCATCAACAATCGCTACTTACTTCTCTCTCCAATATGGCGACATCTCACAATAAGCTAATTATTCTAGGGGACTTTAACTTATGGCCGAATGGTCCTTTAGATACTGGACTGCATAATCTTTTGCTCTCTTGTGAGAGCGTGGGGCTGCAACAACTAGTCAGGGAACCCACTCATAAAGCAGGGCATCGACTTGATCTTATTTTTTCCACCTCTCAGCTAGTACATCTGAATGATATCCTGCCCATGGGCTGGACTGACCACTCCCTCCTTAAATTTTACATCAACTGTAAGGGGGCTAAAATGCCGGCACGTAGTATCTCCTCTGAATTCATGTACAGAGACTGGAAAGCTCTGGAAAGGCGGAGAACTACTGGTGTCGTGTTCCAAGTGGAGGACAGTTTCTCTCCAAATTGTCCAGTTGAGGATAACTATGAGGCTTTTTGTGTTAGGATATCGACAACTATTGACTCCTTAGTTCCATTAAAGAAATGCAAGCACAAGGGTAGAGTATCAGCTCCTTGGTTTGATGATTCGTTAAAGGCCCTTAAATTGGCCTGTAAGCAGGCTGAAAGAAAATGGAGACAGGGTTACCTCGATGCTAATAAGCAACTCTGGAAAACCAAACTCTTGGAATACAAAACTGAGATTATGAAATCCAAATCTGCTTACTTTTGTTCTACAATTTGTACAGCCGCCAACAGTTCCAAAAGTATTTTCCAGATTCTGAACAGCCTCTCTCACCCTGACTGCGCTAAAAAGTCAATCCCTCCCACACAACCCCTTTGCGACAATCTTGCGCTGTTTTTCAAAGAAAAAATTGAGACTATCATTCGAAACCTGAGCACTTCCCCCACACTGGTCGGCCCAACCAGCCCTGAGGTCGTCATCATTGATTATGGAGTGGTGAGCCCAGGGTGCCAGCCTATGGACTGCTTGTGGGAGTTTCCCTCCATTACTGAGGCGGAATTCGATAAACTGGCTCAAGGGATTTCCTCGGGCTCTCCTCTCGACCCCATTCCCCCTAAAAACTGGAAGACATCCAGAGAGGAACTCTTTCCCACTCTTTGCAGGATCTGCAATCAATCCCTGCGTAGTGGCTTAGTTCCTGCTCCCTGGAAGCAGGCTCTCATTAGGCCACTGTTGAAGAAACCCTCTCAGAACCCTGAGTGTCTACAGGATTATCGACCCATCTCCCTGCTACCATTCCCGGCAAAAATTGCCGAGCGCTGGGTGAGCTCGTGTCTCTCCAAACATCTGGTCGCAGAATCATTTCCTGGACGAAATACAATTCGGCTTTCGTCCAGCCCATGGCAACGAAACAGCTCTACTTACTGCCATGGAGGACCTTCGTATGCGTGCAGACAGGGGCCAGGCAGTAGCCTTGATCCTGCTGGACCTGTCTGCCGCATTCGATATGGTCAATCACGTGATTCTATTGGAGAGACTAAGAGAGGCCGGGGTGGGTGGCACTGCCCTACATTGGTTTCACTCCTTCCTGCGGGATAGGAAGCAGGCTGTGTCCCTCCCCCCATTTCAATCGGCCTTCTCCCCGGTGATCCATGGGGTGCATCAAGGCTCGTCCATCATCCCGATTTCATTTAACGTCTACTTAAAACCACTGATCACGTTAATAAAATCCCACAGGCTAAAAGTAATTAATTACGCCAACGACACTCAGCTCATCCTCTCTTGGGAGGGTGAGGAATCGATTCCTTTGGAATCGTTTCATGTCTGTCTGCGAGACACGGCTGGCTGGCTACACAATAATTCCTTACAGTTCAACGCCTCCAAAACCGAGGTTTTGTTCTGTGCCAGAAGTCGGATTGCCCGCCCATTCCCGGTGGAGTTTTGGCCCCCTGAAACCTCAGAAAAGCCACAGCCGGTCACCACGGTTCGCAATCTGGGTGTTATGATGGACAACAAACTCAGCATGGAAGCCCAGGTTGCGAAAACAGTGTCCACCTGCTCGGCCCTTATTCGTTTTCTTCGCAAGATCTTGCCACTCCTTCCCTCATAGGGAAGGAGTAATAGCCTTAATAGTCAGGTGTACCATCCTTAGTCGCCTTGACTATTGCAATGCGCTGTTGCTCGAGGCCCCGTCCGTGCTGCTAGACAGACTCCAAAGAGTTCAAACAGCAGTTGCCAAACTGGCCCTGGGTTGGCCTAGGAGCTCTTCGGCCACTGCGGCAATGGCCGAGCTTCACTGGCTCCCTATGAAACAGCGAATTGCTTTTAAATTTCTCTGTCTTGTTTTTAAAGCTTTACATGGAGTCGGGCCCGGCCCCCTGCAATCTATGTTTGACTGGTACATTCCAACCAGAGCCCTCCTATCTACTTCGGCCTGTCTTGTCAAAGTACCAAGATTTAAAAAGGTCAGGACAGGAGGAAGATCTTTCAAGGTTGCAGCAGCTAAACTTTGGAACAGCTTGCCTTTGGTTGTCCGTCAAACAAGTGAACTTCTCCCTTTTAGGAAACGGGTCAAAACTTGGCTGTTTCCTAGATGTTAACTGTTCACTATCCTACTGTCATCTCCCAGTGCATCTATTTTAGGAGTTATCTTCAGCGCCAGGATACCTGTAAGGTGATAGCTGCGCTATATAAATGTTTTAAATAAATAAAAAATAGTTTCCATGTCATGCCGCCTGCTGCTGCAGCCCCTGCAGCGAGGGCACAGAGAGTTTACAGATTCGGCAACACACACAGCTCAAAGATGCCCCTCCATTCCTCCCTCCACCCATTCATTTGTCTGGCATCAGCTTGTCTGTGCCACTGTTGCACCCAAGCGGTGCCAAAGGCTGGACCGTCAGCACATGCAACGTGCACATTGCACGAACCTCATGTCCTTACATGGCCCACATCACACTACAGTCTGATGTTGCAGCCACCCTCCAAGCATTGTCCATCCAAGGAGCTACCGCCTGCTCACAGCCATACCCTAGACGCACACACGACACCTTTGCATGATGATTGTGCAACTCCAACTGCCTACACAGCGCTGCCCCGCCTTCCAGGCCCTGTCACAGCAACCAGGTAATGTCCCTCCTACTCCCCACCGGCTCTGTACACCAGCAAGGCCATGGGAGTGGGACTCATGCCTTCAGCATGTAGTATAGTGACATAATCTGGCACATGGCCCAGGTATAATCTCTCAGCATGTCAATCCTCAATGTGTCCAGGTCCCCCTCACCGGCATCACATGCACACAGCACCTCTTCATCAGCTTGTATGCCATTGACAGCCAGGTGCTCCTCACCCTCACCAAAGATGCAGCCATTGGCAGTTCCAACATTAAAGAAGGCATGAGATCCATTGATGGATGGCTGAACATCAGCCACCTGAGGCTGAACTTGTACAGGACTGAGGTAATCATCTGAGGATTGTCCCCTTACAGGTGGGTCAACTGCTTGTGTCCCACCCGCAAGAGCCGTGCACATGCACCCAGTGGCCACGCACACAGGATGGTGTGCATCATGAAATTGTCACTTACATTTACCATGCTAATCACCAGCATCTGTACCTCAGGGTACAACACCCTCTGCATGATGCACATGATCCACAGATAGATCCACTCCAGGGAAAGACAGACCATGCCCCAGGAGCACAACACCACCCGTGTCAACTACTGCCCCGCCCTCTACGGAGAAAGTACATCCTAACACCCGGGAAACCAGTCCACATCCAGGCTGCATGTGCACACCTCAGCATCAACATCATGCGCCCCAGCCACATCACCGTCCACCAGAGATAGCTACAATGTATCACTGTGTGCTGCAGGATGACCTTCAGTCTCCTCACCCACACTCAGGAGGCAGGGCACATCCCCAGACCCCACACCAACCTTGGCCGTCTGTCATCCGAGACCCCGTTGTGCCAGCTCTGTGCATCCAACCTTGCCCTGGCCACCATTCTTCACATCCACCGTACTCCAGCATGCTGGACATAGTTCTCCCACCTGGCAAGACATACCTGCTACTCCCTCCCCGGCAACATCCACATGAGCCATGACCTCTACGCCTTAAGGACACTCTTCCAAATTGGTCTGTCTGCACAGTAATGCATGCCCCCCCTCAGCATCTTGAGGCCATCACGGGTGAGTATTGTGCTCCATGTCTGTATAGTATGATACATTGTGACCCATGTGTGTCCTGTCCCAGACTCAGATTCCAGGGTATGGATGGCTGGAGTTAGTTCAACACTCATGCATAGTTTGACATTTCCCCACACGTAGGTTGTGTACTCATGCAAAATGAATGCAACATGTAATTGTAGAAAAAGAGATTTATTCTCGGTGGGGGGCCTGTTTAGTGTGGACAAATAGGTGCTATACAGTGTGCATGGAATCCAAAGTTCACAGGGGGAGATGGCATCCTTGACTGTTGGAGTCATCAGAGTCCAGACCACAGTGTTGGTCATCATTGGTCAGACTGTGACCAGCAAGTCCATGTGGCAGAGAATGTCATTGGATGAGGTGCTGCTGTTGCGCCAGAGGGCCAGGTGCCAGGTGCCAGGCCAGGTGACCTGGGAGATGTGGATGGTCCGCTGCCTCTCATGGTCTTTTCTGTGGACAACCCACCTTCATCGGGGGACCCTCAGATGCAGGCCTTGACGATGCTTGGGACGCTCCGTCGGATGAATCCTCCTCCCCCTCCCTCCCTGTGGCTGGTGCTGGTCTTCGCCTGGTGGCACAGGGAGGGTTGCCCATGTTGTTGGCGATCCCACGGAGTGAACGGCTAATGTCCGGCCAGTCTTGCCTCCATCCGTCCTTGGTGTTGTTGTTGACTGGCGTGTTGCTCGGCCTGCTGGTTCTTAATCTCGTTGAGGGTCCCCACTACCTGGCTGATGCCCCTGGTGTCACGCCGGTATGTCTCCAAGATGTGGCGTATGTGTGACATACCAATTCCCTCAGCTGGCTGGTCAGGTTCGCGCCTCTGCCTGCCTCCACTCCCACCACCCCTGCCCACACGAGCCTGGCCTGCCGTTGTGGGCACATCGGGTCTACCGGACCCCTGAGGGATGGCATTTGCAGGGTTGTCTGCCTCCTCCTGGGTGGCCAGAGAACCTTGTCCCTCCAGGTCAGACTGGCTCAGTTGTTCTGTGCGGGCAGGGCTCCTGAGTGTCTCCTGGGATGTGGCAAGAATGGGGGTGGTGGTTGGCACAGATATACCTGACGCAGGTGCTGCAGGGGCTGGGGCACCAGAGTGTCCAGGTTGGTTGGGGTCATCCACAGAGTGCTGAGAGTCGTCGCTGCCGGCGGGATCATCTTCCTGCTGAGCCTGGGCCTGTGATTGTTCCCCCCCAGTGTTGGGGGGAGATCCATGACGTTGCCCTGTGTGTGAGAGGGAGACAATGTTAATGCATTTTCATGCGACATCCATGTTTCATACATGTTCAGGTTGCCACAGTTCCTCCAGGTAGTTGTATGTGCATAGCATTCACATCAATGTTCACTTGTGGATGGGTATGTTGCAGGGGACTGATTGAAAGGTTATCCAGGGTCTTTGACATGTCGCATTTGGCCTTGGATGCTTTTTTGGCTGAGGCTTGATCTTGTTGTGTCACATGTCCATTGTGAGAGTGTGTGACTCCCTTGGCTGCCCCGGGGGTGTGTGCTTGTGTGTGGGGTGAGTGATCATCACTCAGCCCGACGCTGTTCAACATCCACATGGCCCCCCTCACACAAGTGGCCTGCCACCCCAACCTCTAAGACATCTCCTACGCCAACGACACCCAGCGCATCCTCTCCCTCACCAAGGACCCTCACACCGCCAAGACACACATCCGCGAGGGTCTGAAGGCCATAGACGACTGGATGCGGAGTGGTCATCTGACACTGAACTCGGACAAGACGGAGGTCCTCATCCTGGGAACCACACACTCAGCCTGGGACGACTCCTGGTGGCCAATCGCTCTGGGGACATCACCGACACCCACCAAACACGCACACAACCTAGGATTGATCCTCGCATCCTCCCTCTCCATGTCCAAGCAGGTCAATGGCGTCTCCTCCTCCTGCTACGACACCCTACGCACGCTCCGCCGGATCTACTGGTGGATCCCGACTTAAACAAGTAGAACAGTGACACAGGCCCTCGTCAGCAGCTGACTGGAATACGCCACTGCACTCTACGCAGGACTCCCATCCACACACCAACGGCGGATACTACGCTTTATTTTTATTTTATTTTGTGTATTTTGTAAAGCGCACAGCTGCCCCAACGGGGCGTCCCGGCGCTGAGAACTCTGAAAACAGAGAGCATAGGATCAGAAAGCCTGTTTAAGAAGAGAAGAGATGGGTCTTCAGGGATTTACGGAATGCTGATTCTGTTTGGCAGGTGCGTAAGGCTAGCGGGAGCTTGTTCCAACGCTGAGTGGCACAGACCTCAAAGGTTTTTCCACCTGCACGAGATCGTTTAAATCGTGGAGTTTCCAGGAAAAATAGGGAATTGGAGCGTAATGTCCTGGAATTGACATACGGTCGCAAGGTGTTTTTTAAATGGGCCGACCCATTGACTTTTGACGCTCGGAAGGCCAGCGTCATGGCTTTGAAAACGCATCTTTTAGCAATGGGTAGCCAGTGCAGTTTACGAAGGTGTGGAGAAATATGATGTCTAGCAGGGATTCTCTCCACCAGCCGGGCGGCGGCGTTTTGGACCGTCTGAAGTTTATGACAAAGGCCTGCTGTGGTGCCAAGGTAAAGGGCATTGGCATAGTCAAGATGGGATGTTATCAATGCCTGGATCACAGTCTTACGGCAGTCCGCCGGCAAGTAATTAATAAGCCGTTTAATAGTCCTGATCTTTGCGAAGCAGGAGGCTGCTACTGTTTGTGCCTGAGTGTTGAAACTGAGGTGGTTATCCCAACGTACTCCTAGTTTTCTCACCGAGTCTTTGGGGGTGGGGACTTGGCTCAGATCTTCTGGCCACCACAGGTTAGAATCCAGAGGGGATGGTGAGTTGAAAAACAAGATCTCCGTTTTTCCTGCATTAAGTCGGGGGGAATTGGCATCCATCCAACTAGAAATGTCCCTAAGGCGGGATTTCAGCGGATCAAAGGCTGAAACGGAGGGGGTATCGAAGGTGAAGAGTAGCTGAATGTCGTCAGCATAGGAGGTGGATTTAATCCCAGTCTGGGCGATCAGCTTGGCCAAGGGGGTGAAATAAACATTAAATAGGAGCGGGTTCAGGGAAGAACCCTGTGGGACTCCCCATTTAAGTGGTCTGGCGGGGGAAGTGTAGGGAGGAGTGAAAACCTGCTGTGTGCGGTCCGAGAGATAAGATGAGAACCATTTCAACACAGCGCCGCCCAAACCTAAGTCCTCCAGCCTTCTCAGCAAGATCTTATGAGAGACGGTGTCGAATGCTGCTGAAAGATCCAGCAGCACTAACACCGCCCTCGACCCCCGGTCAAGCGTCCACCTCACCGAGTCAGCCATTTCAATAAGGGCTGACTCCGTGCTGTGGCCCGACCTGAAGCCGTGCTGGGAGTCATGGAGAAGCCCATTGGATTTGATGTAATTCCCCAACTGAGAGTGTACCAGCTTTTCCAGGATCTTAGCTGGGGCAGGCAGGAGAGAAATAGGCCTATAGTTGCTGGGGTGGTCCGGATCCAGATTGGGCTTCTTAAGGATGGGGACCAGAGAAGCATGTTTCCATTTAGCAGGGAAACTGCCCGTTCTGAGGGAGTCATTCCAAATGTGGTTCAGGTAGGGCTTCTGCAACGCCTCGGCACAAGTGATCGTCAACCCCCCTGCCACAGCCACATCACCCCTCTCCTGAGAGACCTGCACTGGGTCCACATCGACAAGAGGATCACCTGTAGGCTCCTCAGTCACGCACACAAGGCACTCCACACCCATGGACATGCCTACCTGCACATCTGACTCAGCTTCTACACCCCCACCCGCAAGCTCCGCTTCGGCATCCTCGCGCTCGCAGCTGTCCCCCGCATCCAACGTACGCCCACCTGCAGCAGATCCTTCTCCTACCTCGCCGCAAGGAGCTTGAACACCCTCCCAACCCACCTACGACCGACCCAAGACCTACTTGTCTTCTGGTGTCTCCTCAAGACCTGTCTCTTCGAGCAGTATTGTAACCCCCCCTCTGCGCCTTGAGACCCTCACAGGTAAGTAGCGCGCCTTACAAGTACCCAGATCGATTGTTGATTGATTGACGGTGCCTGCTGGTGGGTGTAGTGGGATTTTGCTGTTGGTCTCCCAGGTGATGTATCTGTCCCCCCATGGCACTTGCTGCCATGTCAGTGAGTGTGAGTTCCTGTCCTAGTTATCTGAGCTGGTTGTGTTTGTGTTAGATTTTGCAGTTGTCAAAGGAGGGCCTTATGCTGCCTACAGCAGGGCTAAGTGTCAGCTACCTTGTCAGTACTTTGGCAGTCCCTGTGCACTGCGCATGGTGCATGAGTATGTACCTGGGCCATATGGGCTGAGGGCATTGGTGTCTGATTCTGAGTTGTACTATATGTTTAGTGATCCCCACCCTCCCAGCATCACGGACATCCTGTCTTGGGTTTGTGGTTTGTGTAGGCTGGGACACGGCATGGCCTTGCTTTGTAAATGGGGCATAATCATGTTAGTGGCCTGAGCGTTGTTTAGAGTGTGGTTGTGTCAGGTGAGGGCTTGGGGGTAGGTGAGTGCATTTGTTGTAGTTGGGGTGTGGATGCCATTTCCCCCATGTTACGTGAGTTGTTTGTGTACTCACCAGGCTCTCGGACTCCTTCGACTCCGTGTACTCCCACCGGCGGAAGCAGGGCATCACCTTCTCCTCCCAGGGATGGTAATGTACCGGTCTGCGGGGCAGCCCACCTCCCGTGATGTTACTCTGGGCGTATTCCTCGTTCATTTTGCGCTTGATTGCCCTGCGCCGATCGTACCACCTGGCTTGACATTCATTCCTGGTCCTTCTGATGGGCGCAACAGCATTCACCCGATCGACGATCCTCTACCACAGGCTAGTTTTTTGGGATATGCTGGTCTGTCTGACCAATGTTCCAAACAGCGGTGGCTCGACTCTGATGATTTCGTTGACAAGGATGTCTAGCTCCTCCGTTGTGAACTTTGGATTCTTGTCTGTGGGCATGGTGTGGGGTGTGGGTGTGGATGGTTGTGGGTGTGTGGGTGTGTGGGTGTGAATGTGTAGGTGTGTGTGTATGTGTAGAGGGGGGTCTGTGTGAAGGAGGTTGTGTGAAGGTGTGTGAGTTAAGGTGTATAGGTGCAGTTGTTTGTATGTGATGTCTGTCAACAGTGAGTCCGTTGCAAAGGCTCATGGTTTGTGTTTGTGGGCCCATTTTATTGGTCCATTTGTGGGTGTGGCTGTGTTTGAAATTTTGGTGGGTGTGTTATAAGAGGTGGTTGTGATTTTGGGCCTCTGTTTGACTGTGTGGATGTGCCAGGTCAGTCTTGTAGTTGTTTTTTGTTCTGTAGACATGTTTTGTGGTGTTGTGCGAGTCGAATTGACGGTCCTTGTGCTGTTTTACAGTGTCCTGGTTCAGTACGAGTCTTTTTCGCGTAGGTAAGGTGTGTCCATGGCTATGTTGTTCACATGTGCAATGGTGTTGTACGACTCGTACATATGCGATGCTGGGGTACGGTGTTGGGGTAGGGTTCGTCCAAGTACGGGGCTGGGGTGGGGTGTACGGGGCGTATATACGCGGGTGCTGTGGTGGGGGTACGGCGCTTACATACGCATGTGCTGGGGTACGGCGCGTACATGGGGGATGCTGGGTTACGGTGTTGGGGTATGGTGCGTCCGAGTACGGGGCTGGGGTGGGGGTACGGCGCTTACATACACGTGTGCTGGGGTGGGGGGATACGGCGCGACCATACGCAGGTGCTGGGGTATGGCGCGTACATGCACGGGTGCTGGGGTGGGGGGTACGGCGCGTACATGCACAGGTGCAGGGGTGGGGGGGTACGGCGCATACATATGCGGGTGCTGGTGTGGGGGGTACGGCGCGTACATGCGCTAGTGCTGGGGTGGAGGGTCCATACGACTCGTACCCCATGCCCAAGTGTACCGGGGTAGTGGTCATACAAAGTTCGCTCCGTACGGGCCGTTTTCCATACGCTTGGGGATTCGGAACGCCGGTATGGATCGGACTTGTGCGCTCTGACTTCAGTTTTACGACTCGTACGTAAATCTGTCCGGGGATGTCTCGTAGACTATTCCCGAGGCAATTCGTATGTAATTTGACAGTACAAATCGTACTTCGCTGTTTGTACGGGACTTGTACGACTCGTACGTAAAAAAATACGGATACGAGTCGTACGGGAAATATTTTTACCGAATCGGAATCGGCACCTTGATGTTCACACACTCTATTGATAAAAACCATGCCATCTTTTTGGACTCGGATATCTCCATGAGCCCAGAAGGGATATGTACTAAAGTACACAACAAACCAACTGACAAAAACAGCTTACTGTTATATGAGAGCTATCACCTGAGGGAACTACGACAAAACCTCCCTGTGGGTCAAGTCTGTGTCACTACCTACACTCCAGTATCAAATCTGGTCCAAAACATCATCAGAAAGAAATGGTCTATTCTGAACAGCGCCAACCAACATTGGGAACCCCCCCCCCCCCCCCCCCCCTCCTTTGCGTTCAAATGCAGCAGAAGCCTACGTGACGATCTGGTCCAGGCACAATCACATCAGAATGAAACAACAGACCAGCTCACACTCTGGAGCCAGCCAAGACCATATGGACACTTCCCATGTGGGAATTGTGTAGCATGCCCCCAGACATACACAACCAAGGAAGTTGACATTGGGACAGACAACCCCTGGTGGTTAAAAAACTTTAGCAACTGCAACACTGAGGGGGTCGTTTACCTACTGACGTGCCCATGTAATCTCAGATATGTGGGCATGACCACCAAGAAAATATAAACCAGAGTGAACGGACATCGCAGTACTATCCGATGTGGTAAATCCAACACCAAACTAACCAAACATTGCCTTGAGGCAAACCACAAAGACACTGACATAAGATGGGTGGTTCTGGAGGTCATGAATAGATGGAAAACTGATTTGACGAAAGCTCTTTTTATAAGAGAACAACGCTGGGTATTTCGCTTACGATCGTGGGATGTTGGTCTGAATGATGCAATCCCCTGGCTTCAAATGGGATGGTAGAGATATCTATATGGGCATAACAATGCTTGTATGTAAAACAAAAGAGACACTTAACCCCTTTAGTAGGTCCTACAATGGGCCAGGCTCCCCAATGAATAATGAGCTTTTCTTCAATGCACAAAATTATCCCCCTTAATATTAGAGTGTTCATTATACCTCGTGTTCATTCACCTGTGGGCACACTGACATTATTTATTTATTTCTATTTAATTTTGTACGAGCCTCCCGCATTCCCAAACTAACATACTGAAATAGGGGGACGTTGACCTTAAACGTCAGAGCATCTCGGAATATTACGGCCTCTAATACCTTTACATTTAAACTTCTTACATGTGATGGACAATTAATATAGAAACACGGGGGACCATTTGTTGTGTATAACATTTTAATCTCCCTTGACACCAGGGATAAATAGTTCATCAACTTTGGGGCAGACTCCTACCCGCGAAGTATTGCACCTGCCTGCCTTCCAGTTATTACACGCTCGGGACAGACACTTCCTCTCTGAGCCGCGCCCCATTGAGAGCAGCGAGGATCAGGCAGATCGTGCGCTTTATACAGAGGGCACGTCGGACACCTGATCCTCCTATAATGCGGAGCAATGCACTACACGCAGGTCAGGCTCAATTGTGCATCATTAAGGTCGGGTGCATTTTAGGACACAGGAAACCACACAGATGGTCCTAGTTAATGATGGAAGCCGGCCCCTCCCAATGATTTTACCAGTTAATGGTACTACTTATACGTCTGCCTCCTCCGTACTCATTTATCACCGGGGAGGAGAGCAGAGTACAGCTAGGTGATGTCACGGAGAGCGCACTTTGACGAAGTACGGCATTGGGATATGAATGTACGATGGATGCATGTGTAGGAGGAATCGTCTCCTGTTTTTTATCTATCGTTTAGTTATGCCTCTAACGCTGTTCAACATGTGCTTACCTCTTCAGGGTTTGACTACATGGGCTTTCCTTTACTCCCCCTCCAATGAAGCACATAGGGTAAAGTCTGTGGGTAAGATGTGGGAGATAAATCTCCCCTGTTTTTATATTCACTTGTGTATTCACATATGACAGACACGTGTTATACACCTAAACAACGCACGCTTAAAATATGTGGTGTGGTGTTTGCCTTTTCATGAATGACCTTCACTTCTGATGGTTGCTTGGTATGTGTTGTCTATTTCTTTCTTACAGGATACTAAAGACTCCTAGACAGCAGAGTGTGACAAAGGTCACCCCACCGCAGGTTTTTTCTGACCACAGTGTTGGTAAGAGTGGAGCCCTTCATATGTTATAGTATCTAGGTCCTGATGAATGCCATGTACCGCTGTTGACACAAGGCAGAAACATGTCGACCCAACTCTATACGGCGAGGGGTCAATCATTTTTCCCATTTCGCCATTCACTTGTTTTTATACACAATACAGCTACCTAGTTCATTAAAATTAAATGAGGTAACTGTAATGGGTTTTAATTTCACTCACACACTCTGGGCCCCCACTTAGTTAGAAGTGCATCCCTGTTGTCAGGTGTATGTCTGCCCTCTATCAAACTGAGTTTTTAGAGGGCGAGGACAGGCCAATGTTGAAGCATGACACCAGGTGGTGTGTGAGGCCAGTCCTAAACTTTTTGTGAGATGTTCACACTCACATACACATAACACTTCTGAACACTTTTTAGGTCATTCTAATAGGAGCGGCCCCCTTTGTGTATAACACAATATCCTCTGTTGCCCACCGACGCCCGCCGTAACGGGCGCGAGACCTCTACATAAATTTCCGGTAAGACCTTGGTACCAGTTAGTCTTATGTTTCACCTTCTAATTCTTCCACCTTTTTACATATCTACATCTCCTTTCATTCTCAGCCAGATTGTGATTTCGCTATCTTTCATCTATCAGGGATTGACGAGGACCTTGTTGATAGGCCCTCTCAGTAAGTTCCTTCAATTCCTCAACCTTTTTATTCCCCCCTTGTTAGTTTCACCGTAACTTGGCACCTGACCCTCTCACCCCCTTTCCCTTGGCCCTTAATTTAATTCACCATCATAGGGTGTACTGTCCCTAGACCCACACATGCCATTTAACACGCATAATAAAATCCTGCAGCCCTAAATCTGGCCACGGATGCCCTTCTGTTGCCTGCACCCCCTGGTGTAATCTTCGCGGCTCCTGCGACCCACCCGCATATCTACTCTCTTATCCGGCAACCAGCTCACCATATTCTCAACTCAT
Source organism: Triturus cristatus (assembly GCF_964204655.1). Taxonomy (NCBI): domain Eukaryota; kingdom Metazoa; phylum Chordata; class Amphibia; order Caudata; family Salamandridae; genus Triturus; species Triturus cristatus. The sequence continues at coordinate 325,399,329 of NC_140589.1, forward strand.
GCTCCTTACTATGTCTTGCTTTTTCCTACACCCTATAGGGAATAGCTCAGGGGCCACTCCTCTCCCTCATCTTGTGCGTTTTACTCACCTGGCTCGATTGGACCTCGCGCAATGGTTTATCACCTTGTGATCTGCTCGCACCTTCACACTTCTTATCTGGGTTATTTTCCCTGATATAACCTTACGTCATTGCACTAACTGTTTATCACCTTTTTAAATAGATATGACCTTGTCCCTTGTTATACCTTTATCTAATTCCCTCCTTTTTCTCCACCCCCCTTTTTTTCCCCTACCGCTCTCCTTTTCCTTCCCCTATATTTATCCAGGCAACTTCTCAGGCACTTGTTGTATTACTTTGTCCTGATGAGATCCCTATACCCTAATTGGGATCGAAACGTCGTCAACACATACATAGCCAACTCTATACTGTAATTTGTATCTAATTGTGGAGTATGAAATGTAACTCTGATTGTGACTTTTTACTTATCTACATTTTCATAAATTGAAAAGTCACTTTTTAAGGTACTTGCCTGTGGTAAGGAAATCGGCTGATTTCCCATTACCCTGTCACATTTTGCTCACTCACCCTTTGTATATTATCTTTGCGTTGTACTTTATTGCTATTAAAATTCCTGATTTTTCCATTTATACATTTGTACACCCAATTTTGATTTCCTAAAATGTGGTATTGCATTAATTTAACTTGAATGGGACCATTGTTCTCTTAAACATACGTCTACGCTTGGTCCCTTCAGACTTTTAGGGTCTCCTTGTTCCTCTTTCAAATGATGAGCAGACATAGCGTTGCAAAAGAAATCATTAATTTCAATCTTCTTCGTGGAAGAGGTCAGCCAGATCTTGACTTTGCCCTTGAGAATATTTTGTAGCTGACTACAATGTGCCTGGGATTCAATCATTGTTCTATTCAAAGCAAAGAGTTCTGCACAGTGGTTGGCTGCTAAAAAAAACATACAGATGCTATAAAAAGTGTTCTTGCCATTCCTAATAGAAACCCTGCACAGTTGTACACGTATAGCACAGATTATGTTGTCAAGGATGCCTCTGATTTCGTGCTAAGGATATGCAGTCCTCTGGTTTATTGTTCTTTCTTGGAAGGCAGATTCTATGTAAATTAGCCCTCCTGCCTCCCCCTTCCACTGTACTTGTTTGTTAGGAGTGGATCTGTGGCTAAGGCTGGGCTCCTTGCTTCCCCAAACAGCAAAATCCAGTAGGATTTTGAGACTGTCAAAATAATGCAAATAGTCTCAATTGAAATTCATTATATTCACATTTTGCTCATGCATATTGATTGTGGATGTCTTGAGAACTTAGATCGCGTTTATTTTTTGTTTCTGGAGCGACCCAGGCCTATTACGTACACCAGGAGAGGCTGAATGGCTAATTAAAAGTTATCTTGTTTCCCCTGCACGGCTTTTATCTCCACTGTAGGTGTATTTATCTCACAATTTAGATGCAACTATCAGAGAACTGTCAGGCCTGTAGCCACAGCCGCTGAAATTATGACCAGAGTCGGACAAATTATACAAGAAAAAGCAAATTATGCACAAGAGAAGGCAAATTGTGTTGCATTTTATATTATTAATGGAAAATGATTGGGAACATTCGGTTGCATTTTGACACTTTAATCCAAATTGATACAAAGAGATCCCAATGCTAAAGAACATGCCAGTTTTATTATCAAAGGAAAAGATCCGTGCATGTTTAGCATATCAGCTTCAAAACGCTATTCATTTCCCATTAATAATTGTTTTCTTATCTGCAAACACAGGACATTTTAATACCAAGTGACAGATGTATCAAGGGCTTGAGCCAGCACAAAGTAATGAAACACGGCCCAAACTCTTAGGGCCTGATTCCGATGTCGGACAGACTGGAGTCCATCCAACATCGGTCAGGAACTGTAACCGAACGGCCTCCTGTTGTCGGTTACAGACCTGCAAGTAGGATGCGATCGAACCCTGTTCGGTCGCATGCCAATACCTTTCAATGAGAGCATGCAGTCTGAATGGAATGCATGGTCTCATTGAAAAAGAAGGGGTGCAGTTCATTCCTGAACCCCATGGCAGGCACCTCAAGGTGCCTGCCACTGGATGCAGGGATCAAAAGGAGGGCACAGTAGAGGAAATCACCTCAACTGATTGATTTTGTGCAGAAAGGTGTTCCTTCCTGCACAAAATCAATCAGCCCTGCAAAGCAGGCACCCTTGCACCATGGTGCAAGGGTGCCTGCGTTGGAGCATGGCAGCCCATTCAGCACTAGCGCAGGGGAAAAGATATGGCGCATTCCTTCCCTTCTCTTTTGACACAGGATTCCTTGTGGTGCTGCCCTGTGTCAAAGCCTTGTAAATGAGGCAACAAATGTGACGCCAAATGACACAAAATCTTTTATTCCAAATTGCTTTTGCGGGGTAGAAATTAACTTTAAAGTAACTTAGCTAAAAGTGGGCATTGCATGGGTGGTGCATGGGCGTTGCTTCATAGTGAAGAAAAATCGACCCAAAATGGCACCACAAATCTTCAAACATTGTCCAAACATCACTCTAAAGGTAAATGGGTGCTCGATACCATTCATAATTGACAGTGGTGCTTAGGTAAAAATCCTGCCTGAGGAGAAGCATCAAGAGTTATCTCAGTTACCTCACCTTATGAAATCAAATACACAAAAAGGCTGACTCAAATCCCTGAAAGAGTCAAGGTTTGTCTGTAGCTACGATGAAACATAAGACAAGTGTGGTACAATCACATATTCATGATCTTCATGGAACAGCCTCAAGTGCCTGTTTTAAAACTGCTGCTGATATGGGACTGATATAAGTGAACTACAATATGATGGCCCGTCATAAAATTGTAAGTCAATTTTCTTCATTATTTCACAGATTAGGAAAACTCAAAACAATGAAAGTAAAGTTACATATAAATGAGGATGTTGGTCCTGTTGCACAAAGAAACAAACGAAATGCGTTTCACTCGCAAGAGGCTGTTGAAAAGGAACTCAATTAATTGCTTGCACATGCCATCATTGACTGGTTCAATGCCATGGGTTTCTCCAATTGTTGCAGTGCCTAAAAGAGACAGTGAAGGAGCTGTAAGCATATGCGTTGACTTGCATCAGGCCAACAAGGCGATTGAGCGAGAGAGGTATCAAGGCCGGCACAATGCTGATATGATAACTCAACTGAATGGTGGGAATTTACTCCCTCGACTCAACTTGAATAAAGGATATCACCAATTGGAGCTTGAAGAACAGACCAGGTACAATACAACCTTTTCAATGTATATTGGTCTGTTTCGCTTCAAGTGGTTGAGTTTTGGTGCATCCTCTGCTGCAGAACGTTTCCCAAGATGTCATTTGACATATCATACGGCCTGTAGTAAATGCATTTAACTACAGCGATGACATATTCGTTTTTGGAACCACTCTGAAAGAGAATGACAGAGCTCTAATATGTATGTTATTTGCTGAATGATGTAGGTTTAACTCTAAATGGTCACAAATGCGAATTCCTCAAGAAAGGCTTGACATTTTTGGCCATGTATTTTCCGATGGCAGTAAGAAACCTGATCCAGCTAAAGTGCAAGCGTTTTCTACTGCCAGTCCCCAATAGGAATTTCAATTTTACCATCATTTCTAGCAATGGCCAGTTACTGTTCTAGATACATAGAAGACTTTGCTACGGTCAGTGCATCGTTACGAGAATTGACGAAAAAGTATGTATTTTCATTAGTCATGTGATTGTGGGAGGAGCTTCCAAAAAATCAAAAATTCTATTGAGAATGCCACTGAAATGGCATACTTTGATCCCAAACTTCATACAGAGGTTGTAGTTGACGCTAGCTTTGTCAGGATAGGCGCAATCCTGGCACTGCACATCGGACAGCTGAATGCTCAAAGACATACTGTGGCAGACACCAGCAAAAGCCTGTCACAACCAGAACATGCTTACTCGCAACCTCAGAAAGAAAGTTTGGCAGGGGTCTGGGCTTGTGAATACTTCCATGTGTTCTTCCATGGAAAGCCTTTCACATAAGTGACTGATCATCAAGCACGGTGGATGATTTTTGGCAAACACAAAGCCAAAATGGCTCCTTAAATTGAATCTTGGGGTTAGAGATTGCAAAAATCCAACAATACAATACAATTCTCTACCATCCAGAGAAAGATCAGAATCCTGATGATTATTTTTCAATAGTGCCATTGCAGTGTTCTCGTACTACATCTAAGACAACGGATGCTTACATCAATTTTATTGTGAACTCAAGCACACCAGATGCCATGTCTTTAGAACAAATTGTCAGTGCCACGAGCCAAGATAGTGATGTGTTAAATCTAAATGATATTATTGCTCATCACTCGTGGGACCAGCACTCTCAACCTCTCACTAATGACAGTGAGTACTTAAAGTTCAAATATGTAAGAGATGTCCTTTCAGCGACTCAAGAAGGCCTTATTCTGTGAGGGACATGAATTGTGATTCTCAAGAGTCTACAACAAGTGATTGACGTCGCCCATGAGTGACAACGAGAAATAGTTAATGATATTCCGACATACAACCGTGAATTTAGTGTAGCATCAACAAAAGTTTCTAAAAGTCAGATTAGAGGGCCATCAACCAGAGGAACAAAGGGAAGGTGGGAATCACAATACTAATACCTTAATCAGTTAGAGCTCATCCAGTTATCAATTTCAGTCAAACAAGTGTGAAATTACCTTGGGGTACAGTGAGGTCTCCTTTGAGCTGAAGCACCAACTAGGTAGGTTCTGCATATGAAATCAAGGATAGACCATGCTAAATAATGAGTAGAATAAAATAAACATTAAACAGTGATGAATTAAGAAAGAAACTATGGGGAACTACACAAGGGAATGGGCAGAAATCCGATTGAAAAGGGGAATGGTGAACAGCATGAACATTACCCTTCAGAAAGATCAATGCAAAACCTTGCCTTGAATAGGGTGTGACTAAAGACCAGAAAGCAGGATAGTGTGAGAGACGATGTCAAAAGGTCACAGGCTAGTCACATAGGATAAGGGCAGCAAAGCCACCCTGATGCAAAATCATTCTGAGTTTGTGCACAACAGTCACTAAATCCGACTCAGTTTTGTGAATAGAGCAAATGCCTGATTGGGAAGACCCCTAAAAGTGCCTGAAAAGGAAGGAACTGTGAGGGATGCCTTTTAATATGTCTCTCTAAAACTATCACAGGCAAAGGAAGAAGGCAAATGGGTCAGTAGTTTGTCACCTCTGATGGGTCTGCTCAGAATTTCTCAGCAGAAAGCTCACCAAAGTCATCTTTCTTTTCTGGAGGAGCATGACTTCCATAAGTGACTTGTTGCAAAGAGATTGTAATGTGGGACTGATTTTTGAAGCCACTTTTTGCACCACCAAGGGAGGGTAAGGGTCAAGTGGGAGGCTTGATTTAATGTTAGACAACATGGAAATCATCTGGACCATAGTAAGCAAAGAAAACTCAGAGAAAGGACAATTGAGAATGATTCCAAATCAATTTGTCTAACTCAACCGTGCAAGGCTCCTGAAGGTTACTAGTTAGCTTTCTGATTTTATCAAATAAAAACAGTGGTGAGCACAGTTGAGCAGATGCAATTAAAGAAGGTGACTTGCAGCTAGAAAAAAGATTATTGACCATAGAGACCACTGCTCTTAGAAGGGTCAGCAGCAATAATTTGTGAATAATAAGGTTAATAGGTTAATAGGTTTCTTATATATCCTAATTTCTTTCAAATGTTGAAGTTGATCTTAACATGAATAAGAGCATTTCCAAGCTCTATCCAGTTTTATTTCTGTGTTTAGCTACAACATGCTCAGAACTTCACCAAGGAGCAGATGGCCATGATCATACAATCAATTTATTTTTTGTATGACTAAATTATCCACTGAAGAGGAATCCGACAATTACAATCAGCCAAGCAATCCAGAGAAGCAAGAAATTTGTTAGGTGGATAATTTAGGCAATCATCCAGCTGACATGGCTGTATAGAGGTCCGTCGGCAAAAGTTGACTACAGAAGAAGAGAGCATGGTCACAAAGTTAGCTTCTATTAAAGTATTTGTATGATGATCTGTTCACAGAAAACTAAGAGGGGGAGAGATGGAGTTAAGGTCAAATATAGAAAAGACATAATTGAGCCTATGACCAGCTTGATAATTGGGGAATGAAACTAGCTGAGTCAGCCCCACAATTTAGCAAGAAGAAAAAAACTTAGCTACTTGGAGAACTATATAAGAGCTGATTCATAACTTGAAATCACTAAGAATCAGTACAATTGCAGCTTGTGCTGCAAAGGAGGAGATAAAGCAGTGATGGCTGATGGAATTTGAAAGTGGTGAGGTGCCTCTTGTATCCTTTTAACATGCAGGAGCATTTCACTTTAGTAAATCAGTTCATATCACTAAATTGAGAGTCATTCATCAAAGCTGTTAATAAATGCCTCACAACACAATCATATAAACTGATGTATTTAAGTCAAATGCTCTGAAATGTTAATAGCATTCAAATGGAGCACTTTTACATTTCGAGTTTAGTACTTGTGCTCTGCTGTCCAGCCTGTGGCTTGCTTTTATTGTTTCAAAAACAGTTAAACAGAACCACAGGCTGCCAGGCATTATGAAAGGCCTCCGTTCCCCCATACACCCGTACCTGGCAAATCCTGCTCTGGAACACACACACTGTTACAGTGCAGGGTGTGATGCAGCTGTTCCAGTCCAGGACAGGAGGCTTGAGAATGCCAAGCGTGCCTTTTCAGCCTCCCATGCAAATACATGCTATAAACAGATACACTGCACCTGCTAAAGCATGCATAGTGTATCTGTTTACGGCATGCATGTGGCCTGAGGTCACAGAGCCCCAAAACTCTGTGACCTTGAGTCTTATGCCTGCAATCCTTCACAGGCTGCAAGCAACACCCTTTCACAACAAGTTACAGGAGATGAGCTGGAAAAGTTTGTTGCTTGCAGCCTGTTAAAGTGATTGACAGGTAGTCTTGGAAATACAGGGCTTATGCCCTAGACACCCAGAACTGCTTGTAAATATGTGTTGGACCCGGCCTCGTAACATGGCTCTACTGGTCCCCACACCACCTAACCTGGTACCGGCAGCCCCAATCCCCCGGCCTCACCAAGCCTTTCCACCAGAACACACGCACTCGACCCGGACATCCTCGTCCATGGCCTCTCTCCTTTCGGCCACCCCGGGCCCGCGTGCCCACTTCATGCACCAAGATGGCCGCCCGGCCCCAGCGCGACCCGGGCCTAGAGGCGCCACTCCGGCTGGAGGACATCACGCTTCCAGGGGATGAGAGAGGGAGGAGCAGTTTCTATCGCACCTCTGAACTCCCCTGGAACGATGGGTTTCGATCGGCCCTCCGGCCTCCCTGAGGGCTGGCTCCACGCCTGCTGGGTGTCTGGGACTCCTCCCGACCCGGCCCTGAAAGGATCAAAAGACAATGGCAGGAAACCCCGACAAGCGACCCCCAGGTGACAAGACCCCTGCCTGCACAGACTCCGGACATCAAAGAGGGGTCGACCTATAACAAGGGGTGCTCTGGGACTGTCCGGCAGATTCGACGCTGGAACAACGAGAGCCTGCTGACGCGGTCGCGGATACTGGAACTTAGAACTACCTGAGCCCTGCTGAGTGACTCGCGGCTCCCTGAAGATCGTAAGACCTCTGAACTGTACCTGAGCCCTGCTGAGTGACTCGCGGCTCCCTGAAGATCGTAAGACCTCCGAACTTGTACCTGAGCCCTGCTGAGTGACTCGCGGCTCCCTGAAGATCATAAGACCTCCGAACTGTACCTGAGCCCTGCTGAGTGACTCGCGGCTCCCCGAAGATCGTAAGACCTCCGAACTTGTACCTGGGCCCGCTGAGTGACTCGCGGCTTCCACAGACTCCACTGGTCCCGCCGGACCCCACGACAACCAGCCTACCCCCCAGCTCGAGGATTGTGAGCTGTGCGCCGGGTACATCCTTGCCTTGACCCTTTTTGCCAGAGACTGTCCCGCTACCCCCTATCCCTTCCGAGACTCATTGAGCCCGCGCTCTCCTTGTACATATTTGCAGTGCTAACCGGTTTGATAAAGATTGGTTCCTAAGAACGCACGGTGTGGTGTTTCTGTGTCGTGTGGTGCCAGAAGTACGATCCTCGATACGAGACTTCTCCTCCTGAGTAGTCTCCCGCCAGTGCCCGGCTACGATACTTGAGGGTGGGTCTCAGGGTAGTCAGGACCCCCTTTCCGGGCTCCTCTGAGGTCGCCGTCTAACAATATGGTTAACGATGCTGTGTCACAAATGAGAGGTCTCTTCACACCACAGAAAACTGCAGGCCTGGACTGGCGCTAGGTTAGCCTTTAGCCTGCTTAGGGATTTCTTTTAAAAGAAAAAAGCATGTGTCCCTCTCGAAAGTGCGTGGCTACCTGACTTTCATCACATCAAATGCAAAAGGCAGCCAAGAACTGAGGCAGCACACAGCACGGGTGAAAGATCTTATTTAGTAAAAATATGATCAACTAATGTGGATGGAATAGCTCTAGGCAATAACCATCCACATAACTTGGAAATCGGAGTGGGCGGCTCCCTGGTGCCTACTAGTGGCAGCTGCTGCTGAGTGAAAGTCTAAAACTGATGTGTGAAAAGTGGCGCATTGACAGGGGAACTATAAACTAGGCCAATAATATAAGAGGTGTGATAAGAGAGTGTTAGTTTACAAAGAATAATCTCCACCTTAGAAAAAGAAGGGTTTGAAATAGGAGAGATGTACAAGTATGGTCTGGAATGAGGGTGGGGCCACTGGCTGGCTCTCAGAAATCCTGCTGAGTAGGACTTATAGAAAGTACCAGGAGGGCATCGTGGTCCCCAAGGACATTTTGCATCCAAGACTACTTTATTCCGCAACCAGTAGTATGCCACGAGATGTGTTTCCAGAGTGGTGCAGAAAGGGTGTGTGGCCTCTGAAGACCTCTTAGCAAACTGACTCTGTGTAACTTGCTAGAGGTAACAAAACGAATACACTCAATAGCCAAGGAGACTTCATCCCCCAACTAGTAGTATGCCAGGAGGCGCATTTGCAGAGTGATGGAGAAAGGATGTCCATGATGATTGCACAGGTAGTGCCTGTATGATTCAATGAGTGCCAGTGCCTAGGACAGACTGCTAATACCGGGTGTTTTTGACAAAGTGTAAAACACATATATAGACTTATCTTACATAAACTTTCACTATAGCTATTTAGTCATATGCTAATTTAACTTTCCCCTTTGTATAAATTTGCTGAAAAAAAATAAAAATGCATTTCCTTCTCCACAGCAACACCGAAGGTCGCAATGATCACAGTAGTCACAAATGACAAAACGTAAAAAAGATATTTAAAAATCTTTTACACAAAGTTTGAGTCTAGCTGTTTAGTAACATAATTGCTTAACTTTGTTTTATGTTTAAGTTTAGGGCATTTTTAGATCCCATGGCTGCCCTAAGGCTTCCCAGCACTGGTGGAGCAAAACAGTACTGAAGCCACAGGAGGTTAATGATATTGAGTAAAGAGCCAGGTCTTAACCTTTTTCTGGAAAACAGGTTTAGTTTCCACAAATCTGCACTCTATAGGCATAGAGTTCCATAGATTAGGTGCCAGGTGTGTAAAGGTTCTGCTGCCCCATCAGGCTCTTTTGATTCTGGTAATTTTTAATAACCTTCCCGTGCCTTGAATGAAGGCTTCTGTTCAGGGTATACCGGAGCTCTGATTTTGCAGGGGCCCTTGCCATATATGGCCTTGTGCGTTAGGCAGAGTGTCTTGAATTTGACTCTCACCTCAATCGTCAGCCAGTAAAGTGTCTTTAAGTGCTTCCCCACAGCTTCCTGGACAGGGGCATTATACAGCAGTCTAACTGTGGCATTCTGTACAACCTAAAGTCTTTTTGTGACGTATTTTGGTGCCCCTAAATAGAGGGAATTACCATAGTCCAAGAGTGATGTAACTAATGCATGGATTATGTTTTTCTGAGCTGCGTGGGAATTCGCTCCAGAATTTTGCTTGGTTTCCTATCATTAGCTCCTTATCAAGCCAGAAACCGGGATTCTTGATAGTCTGGTTGGAGATTGGTGGACTGCCTAGACACATAGGCCAGCTGATCATAAGTCTAGGTACCGCCTTGTTTCTGAGCACCATAAGCTAGGTTTTAACCCCGTTCAGCTTCAGGCAGCTGTCTGTCATCCATTCCACCACTCTTACCAGGCATGGCGTGATACAGTCCACATCACCCATGGTGTTGGGGTCGAGAGCGACCATCAATTGTGTGTCATCTGCATACAATATCATAGATATACCAAACTCCTGGATGATCCATGCTAGAGGCCCCAAATAGACATTAAACAATGTGGGGCTGAGTGAAGAGTCCTTTGGCACTCCACAAGCCAATTGCATATGCTTAGAGAAAAGGTTGGCTTCCATGACTTGAAAGGTTCTGCCTTCCAGAAATGAGGACAGCCACACCAGCGCTTTATCTCGGATACTACATTCCCCCAGCTTATTTTGCAGAATTGAGTGGTCCACAATGTCAAATGCCACGCTGAGATCAAGGAGCAGTATAGCGGCTGCGCTCCCTTGGTCCAGAGTCATTTTTAGTTCTTCCACCGCAACCAGCATCGCTGATTCCATGCTGTGTTGCACCCGAAAGCCCATCTGAGTGGGGTGGAAACATTGATTAGTTTCCAGGAACTCTGTTAATGCTCTGTTAACATGTCTGTTATTTTGCCAACTAGAGGTAGAAGTAAAATAGGTTGATAGGTCCCTAACTGGGCTGGGTCCAGATTTTCTTTTTTTAATAGAGGTCTGATTATTGCATGTATCCATGCTTTTAGAACTTCGCCTTCCTTTAATGATAGATTAATGATTTCGACCAGAGAGGGGAGCAAGGATGCTGTGATCTTCCCCAGCACGTGTGGAGGGCCTGGGTCTAATGGAGAGCCAAATGTAACTTTCTCCATTAGCTACCTCACCCCATCTATGTTGGTAGATGGGAAGGAAGTTAGGGCCGGCCGACTGGGGCTCCACCCCTGATTGCCTTCCTGGCACATAGTAGTTTCATTCTCAACTTGGCAAGTAGTTGTACCGTTCCCAATCTGAAAGGAACTATAGATGTCCATAACTTTTTTGACAAAGAAAGATGCTAGGTCGTTCCATTTCTCCTCCGAGGCCTGCGGGAGTGGTTATTGTCTGTTAGGGAGGTTAGAGATTTGACAATCTTGAAGAGTTCCTTGGAAGAGTGCTGAGCTTGAGTGACCTTTAACTCAAAAATATCTAACTTTATTTTAACAACACATTTAACAAAAACAACAATTTCACCTAACTTTCAACATCTGAACTCATGTATAGAACATACCTACAAAACACCCATAATACACTACCCATTCTTACCCAAACTCAACAGAAATCAAAAACTGCTCCAAAACCAGTACAATGCACACTCTGTGAAAAGATCCACTGTAGAGAGATGAATAAAAAATATACATGTGGGATAACATCCATGGTGTATCATTTTAAAACCTAACATAGAAAACGTCTCTATCTGGCAATTTACCAGAGGGACGCTGACGGATCATCTCCTTCAGTGACAGCAGCAACAAATCCCAGCTACAAAGTCCCTTTAGAGGTACAGACTACAACAGATATGACCCCAGAGTTTACAGGAATAGTCATGTATTGGATGGACTGTAGAGTTGTTATAACAGCTGGTGAGCAGTGTGTTACAGCTATTCGCAATGCTGCCTAAAATCATACATGGGAATTTTTTTACCCCCTTTTATTTTTTTTGCACATTTGCACATTTCATAAGACGAGATCATAGTGAGCAGCAACAAGTCATTGCAAAGATTTGTCTCCACAGTTTTTACCGATGGCATCATACTGTATGGATTTTTGAGTTCTAGTGAGTGCTGGAGAGCAGTCCATAACAGCCCTTCGCAATGCTGCAAAAAATAATAAATGTTGATTTATTTTTATTTTTTGACATTGATAGTTTTTCTACGTTAGTAGGCATTTTATTATCTTACAAAATGGGTATAAAATATCTATGTGTTGTTCAATTCATTATCTCCTAAGGTATTGTAACACTACTTACATATAACTTGCCGTATAGAGAAGTTAAACCGTCCCTCTACAAATAGAGACACAGGTAACTTTTGCCAGTTATCATTATTTACTTTTTTCACTTTATAAATACAAGTCAACAGTGTAAATCTTCTAGTAAGTGCATCAACAACATTTACAAACATACTCTGGTTTTTTAGACAACACTGTGCTAAATTTTGTAATCTCTTCTCTAAAACTATCAACTGTAATACATGTCTTGTTCTGTAACCCACCCTCTTAACAACTCTTCATTTTCCCTCGAATCCTGCTTAGGACCAAAGAAACGAAACTGCACATGACCACAAACCTTTTCTAAGTCTGCCACACAGCCATGCAAAAGAGCTCTATTCATTTCTCCTAAACATAAAGCAGGAGTTTTTACATAATACAGCCTCGTACTTAAAGATTGCATTGTTGAGTGGTATAACTTCCTTTGAATTTTAAACTTTGACTTGGAAAGATACGTAGAACATTTCTTAATATATCAATGGATGGCTGTCAAATACTAGAAACACTTCTACAATTCTATTTGTATACAGTACCCTGACTATACCTTCCTTGCACCTCTTCTGCAATAACTTCTACATTTCTAGGTACCATCACCTCTTTTGCTATAGGACTACCATTCTTCATTTCATAACATTGTCCTCTTTGATCAACACCATGAACTAATCTGTTATCATTGAGACAGCTTTCTACATTAAAGAAAGGCTCTATACTAGAAGTATGTATCAATTGTCCACTACAAACTGTACAACTGTTGCTTCTATTGACTAATATTTTCTTCTGGTTTTGTCTCCTCATGTATAACACTAATTTGTCAAGAGGCTTCATTCTATTTAGAATCAAAATGAAAAGCTTCCTCTTCAAAGCAAAGGCCTTATCAACTACTCTCACAACTCGTTCTTTCAGTTTAACTGCATCTCTCCTTCTTCTACACTTTTTTTTAAAATTTCTCACTAAATTTATAATGCGGTAACTATCAATCATTATAACATTTGCACAGAACATATTCAGCCATCTAAACACCAACTTACAACCCTTGCAGCCATTGAAATACTGAGGCACACACGTGCGCTGATGAAATACTCAGGCTCTATCATGCACTCATGTAATTACGTAGAGAATACCTTCGTACTTCAATGACTACATCATTTCTGCCTGCCTGATTGCAAGAGTACATGTGTAGTTTCTGGATAATTGAATTACTCCATGGGTAGTTGATCACTGATTTGATGACTGCCTGAGTAGTGGCTGGATGATTCCATGAGTGCCTGAATAAAGCCTGACTGACTGAGAAAGTACCTTCATTGGTGTTAGGTACATAACCGTTGTCACTATATCTCTGACTCATTGGTTTTGTCTTTCTGTCAGAATCAAACTACCTGTTTTACTGTATACACGCTTTTCTTCTGAGCTATGTGTGAATGAATTATAGGTATCACTCTTGATATATAATTGCATACTTGGCCCTCTAGAAACATGCATTGATTTGTTACTGAGCAGTCAGTAAGTTTCTAAAATGGAAAACAAAATAGTGAAATTGCTTCAAGCACACAATCTTTTGCGATTGGCATACCTACATCATTTTTTAAATACTTCTTCTGCTTCTAAAACATATATTCAGCACATCTCAAACAAAAGTTACACTCAAAATGCAGCTAGCAGAACTCTTGAGGCATTCTTTACTATTATCCTTCTAAATTTTAAACAATGCAAGCTTAAAGAAAACACTCCCCTCACCATATACATGAAATTTTCATCAGCCTTACTGAACATAGATTACCCTGTAAACATATATTTGATTTCTTAATAGATGTACACCTTCAAGCCATCTTTCACAAAATATATACCTCTCTGCATTTTCAAGCAAACTCAAAAGTCCCACTGTGTATATAGCTATGTGCAAGCATAAAAACCTATCTCACCATCTAAGCATATGCAAAGGGGTCATATAAGTTGAAAACCACATTGGCTTACACTTCCCACTACATACCTAACAAGTATTACTTCTTTCTAATTCATATACAGGCCGACAATATGTTCTCATCTTTTATTTCTCACCACACTATTCCTGTTTCATAATGTTACTAAAAGTACTATAACTCCCAGAATGCACATAACAGATTTATCTATTCTGCACATGATGTTTAGACAAATAAAACATTCTTAGTTCCTCATTGCAACTTTCCACAAGACTTTACCCTTATTTTTCAATAAAGTACACAATGTAATAAACAGGCACTAATTAATATTTCTGCTACTTCCCAAATATTCACCACTAACCTCTTAAACACATACCATCTAATACGTACAGTTCATCTGATATATTTTTCTCATCACTGTGATACTCCTTTTAATCAAACTCCAACATACATTTTCATTTCTAATGTAAATTTTTAAAATAATTACAAAGTTATATACATACCACTGAATTCAGTTTGTACATTATATTGTTGTTTTAGCTCTTTCTGCATAGTTTTGACACTGTTAAGATTTGTAAAAACTAAGAACAAGAATGGAACACCGTTCTCATACAAAGCAACTCTAAAATGGAAAGCTCTTCAACTTTCCAATCCATCATCATGAGAAAATCCGCAAATGAAATCATGTCTTTCATTTTAGACTACTGTATATCCAGTTGTGAATGGTCAGCATCTGTTAACTCTTTCCCTCTCATTCAAAACGAGGTTCTTTTCGGCGCGTTTTCGCAAAGTTTTTGTGATCATCGTGCCATTTTATTGCTCGGGAACAGTCCCCGGGCTGAAAATCTATGTGAAAGCCCACATAAGGGGTCAGGGTGGAGATACTCTGACCCCATGGTTGAGAAATGGAGGTGTTAGTGAAAGAGGTTATATATACAAAATTGATTTTTCTTATCACGCGCGATATTCTAGACGACTCCGTGACCACCAGTGTGGCCCCCTGTGTACCATTGTGGGGACATCAAAACTATCAACGTCGTCACGAATCTTGGTGAAAATATTTTTTAAATATATCAATGATTCCTTAGTATGCATTGTTCTAGAAATATTGATGAATGTTTTTATAGAGTTATTTATATAGTGAGTAATCTACTGTAATGGTTAGAATTAATTATATAGTTATCATTTTTTATGGGGTGGTGGCTATTAAATTCCTGCTTTTGCTTTCCACTATCGTGACGTACCCATGAAAAACATGAGTTTGAAGTGTATGGTAATACATCTCTGGTATGTAGAATACTGTAATGTGTGTGCATATATGTGTTTTCACTTTATGGGAAAGGCGCGGTTGTCACAGTTAACAACATCATTATGATGTCCTTAAAAACTGCGAAAATGGAAAATAGGTCTGTAAGATGGTTTGTAAAGAGACTTAGTACAAAAATATGAGTTTAAACATGCTTTGAAAGAAGTATGTATACAGTAATGTGTGTAGGGCAATGTTCAGAATGGAATTTTTTTCCATATTATTTTTGGATGTGTTGGTGGCCATTGAATGTCTGCTTTTGTTTTCCGTTTTTGCAATGTGTCTGTGGGGGTCGCGACGTCATTGCGAAGATCCCCAAAAACTTTAGAAAAAAAATTTTTGAGAAAAAACTTCACAATATTTCTTTGAATAGGGTGGCGCTGACAAGAGCCGTTGCGTTGGTTGTATTTGGCTGCTATCCATAAGACTGTATGCAGAGTTTCAGGTTACTTAGAAACACCCTGTTGACTTCATCTGTAAAGTGCACTCCATCATTTCTTTAAATTTTATGCATGTCAAAATGCAGATTGTTGTTATAGATACATCCCAGGCGATGGTCTCTGAGGAATGCAGAAATTGTTTTGTTAAAAATGTTTCCTGGCTTTGTCAATCTGTGGACAAAATTGAATTGACCACTTCCATTTCTATTTTTGGCATATATTAGAGTACACCAAGACAGTGTGAGGGAAAAGCGACTTCAGTTCTGCAAAGGTTTCTTTCACTACAATTTCCAGACCTACCCCAGTCATTGTGCCTAGGTCATTGCCACCACAGTGCACAATTATTAGGTGAGAAGCATGGGAATCCACAATGGATTTAACCAAAGGCAGCAAGTGATGAAACTGTAGCCCTCTCTGGCCAAACCAAGGGACATATCAGCAACAATCGGCGATAATTATCGCTAAGCGCACTTAGCGCTAGGATAATTATCGCCGGCTAACGTGGATTTTTATTGCTGAGATAGCGTGCTAGTAGCAACGCTTATTTCAAAAGCGATAAAAATCCTAGCGCTAACTGCCAAACGTAAGATCATCGCTGGAAACCCAGCGATAATCTCACAAAGTTTGGCGTTAGCTTGATGATAGGGTCTCACATACTTAGCCATGATATCCACCTTCCATAGGGTATCATGGCTAAGTCAGTCCTGAAGCAGGCGTAAGGACAGTAGCGATGACGGGTTTTCACTACTTTTCTTGCCGCTATGCTTCATAGAGTGGGGCATGATGATAGGAGAAGTGTCGCTTAGCGAAATTTCTCCAGTCATGTCAGGTCAGGAACGCCCACTTTGCATCTCATTAGAGATGCAAAGCTGGGCGTTAAGAATCTGGGCGCTAATGCAAGGTTTCACGTGATAGCGTGACCTTGTTAATTAGGCGATAAAATTATCGCCACTTTTCGCCCAAAAACGGACGCAAAAGCGGCGATAATTTTATATCGCCTCGTTGCTGATATGCCCCCAAGTAATCTACACATTTGGCAAACCAAGTCCCTGTCAATACATCTCTGTTTTGCAGTCTCTTTAGCTCAGTAAATATAGCTGTGGTCCACAATACATACTGTAAGCATTTTGAAGTGAAGGAGCAATAGTAGTCAGGAGAAGACTGAAGTTGAATGAGGTAGTTTCAAAAGAAAAGAAGTTAAAATGGAGGTTATATATATTTCATTGGATGCTGTCAGCATGCAAGTGAATACAATTAGGTAGAGTGTGTGATGGCTCAGGAAGAAGACTTATTATTGGCTGTTGTTTAAAAAAAGAAATGTAGTACAGACATTGATATGCTTTTGAATCTGTGGAGTAAACCACACCTGCTGAATCTCATTTGGAAGTAGCATGTTCCTTCTAGAATGTGCTGTGAACTTGTGACCTACTTGTTCCACTGGGTTGCTAGGTACACTGATCTAAGACTGTATGGGGGAGGGTGTTAAAGAGATAGAACATTTTTTTTTTAAGCTGAGGAGTGATAACACCATGTAAGTAATTGCAACCAAGAACCAAGTGTGCGGGAGGAATCACCCTACCTGCTGGCAGGAGCACAATTCCAATAAGAAAGAATTGTTATCAACTCGTTCAAGCCGGGTTTACATGTGATTAATAGGCTTTAAGTCAAGATCATGGTTCCACATTTGGATTTTTAATATTCATTCCAGTCACTAGGAACATGCAGTTCAATCCATGGTATTAATTGGCATCCCATCAAGTTCAATCCATGACATATTCAAAAACCGAATGCATTTCGGGTCAAAACATGACCCTTCATCAGGGGTCACTAAACAAGGCTCTAAAAATGAAATGAAAACAGGAGACTGTTCATCATGCAGACCATAACATTTACGCATGAAAATCACAAAAACGTCTTTGTAATGGATAATAATGGGAAAATCCATTCACCGAGTGAATGAAGTGAAAAAACGATCATGCTCGATTCTTAATTGAAATAATAAAGTGCTGGTGATACGCTATAACCGATTGCTAGCAAAACGACGACTGCTGTGCTAACCATATAAATGTATACAACTCAATTCTTATAACCGGTTCATGAACGTTTATTGATAACAATTACTTAGTGATGCTTAACACGGAGTGTTTTTTCAGGCGTGACCGTGTAGTGTTCGTAATAGTAGAACTGTCCGTCAGTCTCAAGATTAGCCCCAAGAACTATACGCACTCACCCGGATCGTGCACAATATTCAGTGACTAAGTGGGCATGCAGTTTCAAAATGGAAGTTATTAAACCATAAGGGAGTCTTACCGAGATGCCGTCAGCAGTCTAACCGCGACGACGCAAACCCGGACGTTGCTTTCCTAACAGAGACCTGAATGAACCCCTCAAGATCACCCGAAGGGACTACACCAACAGACCAGGAGGAGGAATCGCCATTGTCTACAGGAAGACCCTCAGAGTCTCGACCTACACAACAGACACCTCCAGCACCGCCGAACACCTGCATTTCCAGACCCACATCAACTCCAGCTCCACCCTCAGAGGAACACTCGTTTACAGACCCCCCGGACCCCAGCCACAGTTCATCAACGCCATCTCCGACATAGTCAGCACGCACGCCATTGCATCCACAGACTACATCCTCCTCGGAGACCTGAATTTCCACCTCGAGACCGCCGACGGCAGCAACTCTGTCGCTGTGCTCAATAACCTTGCCAACCTCGGACTCTAACAGTGCATCACGACCCCCACCCACACCACTGGACACATTCTCGACCCCATCCTGTTCGCCAGCAACCATGTCACCCACCACACACCACCACCCTCAATGGATCCCCCACCGCAGCTGGAAGAAGGTCACCGAAGACCAGCTCATCACCGCCATCGCCCGAAATCGACCGACAGACGACTCCGACACAGCCGCCAGCAACCTCAGGCAATGGATCGACGACTGCGCCAACACTCTCGCCCCGATCAAAAAACCCTCAAACAGACGCACTGACAGAAAGGCCAGCTGGTTCACCACGTACCTCCAGGAATCCAAGCGGACTTGCCGAAGACTCAAGAAAAAGTGGCGCCACGAACAGACACCGGACAACCATGCAGCCCTAAAGAATGCCAGCCGCAAGCACCACCAACTCATCCGAGCCACCAAAAGGACCTCCTTCAAGGAACGCATTGACAACAACGCACACAAAAGCAATGAGCTCTTCAACATCGTGAAGGAACTCTCCAACCCCAGCTCCAGCTCCAATGACATCCCGCCGTCGCAAGACCTATGTGACTCCCTAGCCACCTCCTTTCACTGCAAGATGGCAGACATCCTCGACAGCTTCAACACCCAGACCCTCCCTACAGCTGCCGACACTGCAGACTCACCACCCCCCAGTCTCATCAGCCACCTGCTCACCTGGACCCACGTCAATGACAACTACACCATCAAGACCATGAACACCATCCACTCCGGCTCACCAGCCGACCCTTGCCCTCACCACTTCTTCAACAAAGCAAACCGCATCATCGCACCCCAACTCCGGAAGATCATCAACAGCTCCTTCCAGACCGCTACCTTCCCGGAAAGCTCGAAGCATGCCGTGATCAATGCCCTACTCAAGAAACCCACAGTGGACCCAAAGAACCTCAAGAACTTTTAGCCCAGCTCCCTGCTCCAGTTCCCGGTGAAAGTAATCGAAAAGATCGTCAACAGGCAACTGACTCACTTCCTCGATGAGTACAACATCCTGGACCCATCCCAATCCGGATTCCGCAGCAATCACTGCACCGAAACCACCCTCATCCTTCCACAGACAACATCAGGACCCTACTGGACAACGGCGAAACCACGGCCCTCATCATCCTGCACCTCTCGGCCACCTTCGACACCGTCTGCCACCACATTCTACGCACACGCCTACACGACGCAGGAATACGCGACAAAGCCCTGGACTGGACCACCTCCTTCTTCACCGACAGAACCCAGAGGGTCTGCCTCCCCCCCTTCCATTCTGAAGCCACCAAGATCATCTGCAGCGTGCCCCAGGGTTCATACCTCAGCCCCACCCTTTTCAGTGTCTACATGGCACCGGTCGCCAACATCGTCCGCTCGCACAACCTCAACATCATCTCCTGCGCCGACGACACTCAACTGATCCTCTCACTCACCAAAAACCCTGCCTCTGCCAAAACCAACCTGCACGAAGTAATGAAGGCCGTCACCAGCTGGATTCAGACCAGCCGCCTGAAACTTAGCTCGGACAAGACAGAAGTCCTCATCCTCGGACCCACCCCCTCCGCCTGGGACAACTCTTTGTGGCCTGCCGCCCTGGGAGTCGCACCAACACCCACCGACCACACACGCAACCTGGGGTTCATCCTGGACTCATCGCTCTCGATGATCCAGCTAGTCAACGCCGTCTCCTCCTCCTGCTTCAACACCCTCCACATGCTCCGTAAGATCTACAGATGGATCCCCACTGGAACCAGAAGGACAGTAACACAGGCCCTCGTCAGCAGCAGACTGGACTACAGCAATGCCCTCTACGCAGGAACCATGGCCAAACTCCAAAACAGACTCCAACGCATACAGAACGTCTCCGCACGCCTCATCCTCGACATGCCCCGCCACACCCACATCTCTACACACCTGAAAGACCTGCACTGGCTTCCAATCAACAAGAGGATGACCTTCAAGCTTCTCACACACGCCCACAAAGCACACCACAATGCTGGACCAGCATACCTCAACAAACGACTCAGCTTCTACACCCCTAACCGCCAGCTTCGCTCCGCCGCCCTTGCCCTCACCACCGTGCCACGCATCCAAAGGACCTCCACCAGCCGCAGATCCTTCTCCTACCTCACCACCAAGACATGGAACACCCTCCCCACACAGCTGCGTCAGACCCAGGACCTGCTGACCTTTAGAAGATTACTCAAGACCTGGCTGTTTGAGCAGTAGCAGCACCCCCCCCCCCAGCACCTTGAGACATTCACGGGTGAGTAGCGCGCTCTACAAATGATTGATTGATTGATTGATTGATTGATTGATTGATTGAGTGATATTTGAGTGAAATAAAGTTATGGATAAAAGGTCAATAGTGAAAAAAAATTCTGCCTGAAAAAATCAACAGCATGTATCCATATATGGACTACAACAGAGATAACAAATAATTTGAATACATTAACCAAAACACATATTGAGAGTCATAACAGAGAAAACAAGGATCATATCAGAGTAAACTCGCAAACTATCATATCAGTTACAAGAAACAATTATATTTGATTCTGTCATTCATCCCGTGGAGTTGCATGGCGTGTAGTTTCTTTGTCCAATAGAATTCAGATCTTGCTAGTGCTTTCTGGGTATCTGTGACTTGATGAGGTTTGAGCACCACCAGGATAGCAAATTGAAGTTGTGCTATGTTATGTCTTGCTTGCATCCAATGGGTCGCTAGGGTGGATTTCTAATTGTGATTTCTGATATTGCTCTTGTGCTCACCCACACATACCTTAACTTTCCTTTCAGTCTTTCCCACGTAAATGTTCCCGCAGGGGCATTTCAATGCATAAATACCATTGGAGGTGTCACATGTGCTAGAATGTTGAAGTTTAATCGTGGTGCCCTTAGTGGGGTGTATGAACCGATCACCGACCATAACATTATTACAATGGACACCATTCATGCATTTTTGCATGCCTTCATAGCCTTGCAACACAGGCTCTTGCCTCTTAGATAGTAATTCCTTCAGATTTTTGATCGCTGCATAGCAAAAGTTGGTTGTTGCGGGAATAATGGCTTTAAATCCGGTTCTGTCTGAATAATCATCCAGTGCTTCATTATGATGGATTTAATCAAATTTGATTGTGTAGAATGTTTCAGGACGCAAATGATGGGATTGGATTGCTTGGGCTCTGTACGACATAATAAAGCCTCCCTATTGAGGGTTGAAACTCTGTAAATGACATTAGTGATTACTTTTTTTGGATAGCCACATTGTTGAAATTTGGTGGCGAATCTTTCAACTGTAGCATTAGCTTCTTCAGGATCAGATGTCATTCTTTTCAATCTGATAAATTTGGAGTATGGATGATATCACTTTAACGAGCTTTGGTGAAAGCTCTAATTGTGTAAAGAATTGTTCCTATCCGTTTCCTTTGTGAATACGCTTGTTTGAATTTTACCAGAATCAATTTGTATCAATCCATCCAAGAAAGCTATGCGATGTTTCTCAATTTGATGAGTAGATTTGATGTGGGTATGGATTTGATTTAACTCTCTTATGTTATTTTCCAAACTCATCGTGTCACCTTTCCAAATGATCAAATATCATCTATGTATCGTTTGAATAGGACTGTTGAGTCCAATTTTGATTCTGAAGAATGTGTTCGTGTTCCAATTTTGCCATAAAGATGTTGGGGTACGAAGGAGCTGCAGCAAAGCCCATCAAAGTTCCATTGCTTTGAGCATAGAATTTTCCTTTCTATTAGCTATGAAAAATAGCGAATAGAAGAAGCTCCAGTAGCAGCACTTTTTCAGCTCCAATCTCATCTTGTTTTAATAAAGCCCATTCTATGGCTTCTAAGCTATCTAGATGTGGTATGGACGTGTAGAGGGCACGCACATCAATAGTACATAAGTGCCAATTTTCAATGCCATCAATATCAAGTTCACATAATAAATTCAACAGTGATGTAGTAACTTGTATGTATGTCTCCCATTGTTGTACTATAGGCTGTAGAAAACTGTCTAAGTACCTTCCGATAGGTTCAGATAATGATCCGCATGCCGACACTATAGGACGGAAGGGTGATTTTCAATGTTCTTGTGAATTTTAGGGAGCATGTAGAGTTTAGGGTGTCTTGGGTATGCAGTGTATAGATAGTTGTTGGTGTTGATGCTGATCCAACCCATCTCCAATGCGCAGGTCAAAATCTGTAGTAAAATATTTTGTATAGCGATAGTGGGGTCGTGGTCAAGTTTGATGTAGTTATCAGTATCCTGAATATGTGTCAACACACTTTGTTCATAGAACTCAGTATCTAAGACTACCAATGCACCTCCTTTGTCTGCTTTTTGAGGGGAGCACAAGAGCAATATCAGAAATCACAATGAGAAATCCACCGTAACAACCCATCGGATGGAAGTAAGACATAACATAGCACAACTTCGATTTACTATACTGGAGGTGCTCAAATCTCAATGAGGCACAGATCCCCAGAAAGTACTAGCAAGATCTGAATTCTATTGGACAAAGAAACTACACGCCATGCAACCCCACGGGATGAATGACAGAATCGAATATAATTATTTCTTGTAACTGATATGATAGTTTGTGAGTTTTCTCTAATATGATCCTTGTTTTCTCTGTTATGACTCTTGATATGTATTTTGGTTAATGTATTCAAATCATGTGTTGTCTGTATCATAGTCCATTTATGGATACATGCTGTCGATTCTTTCAGGCAGAAATGTTTTTCACTATTGACCTTTTATCCATAACTTTATTTCAACCAAATATCGCTCGATTTTTTCAGGCTGAATACTTTTTCACTATCGATCTTTCAATTATAACTTTATTTTTTACGTTCACTGTTTAGCTGAATACTGCTCCTTTAAGATGTTATGATGAGCGGCGTCGATATAACGCTTGCGTGGACCCACGTCACATACTTACTACCTGTCAGAAAAAACGTGAATACCATTACCATCTTGAACCAGAAAGAGAAAAGTCCTTGAGTAATGGTAAAACCCTCCTGCTGCAATGTCTGGATGAATACTTATTAGGTCAAGGCGACCCCTCTCCAAGATGGTTGCCTTGTTTTCCCTACTTATCTGAATGACTGGAGTGAGGCATGAAATCTCGTGAGAGGCGAGATTTTGTGTATCAACAAAGCGCGTTCCATTGCGCACTTCAATTTGACTGCAGTTGAGAGAAGTAGATTTATACACGCGCTCCTCAGAAAACCGAGTATTTATCTGAGGGCATTTCCGTTTCTTCTTAGCATGTCTACCGACCGCTTGTGAGGAATTAGCGAGCCCAAATGAAGTAAGGTCCTGAGTTCGTAGTATTCAGTATTTGGGCAGAGTAACTTCCATTCCCGTCCTGAGAAACAATTTCCAGAGCACACCGCTCGAGAAGCGAGCATCCGACTTCCTGGTGAGGAAAAGTCACATTGGGGACTCTGTAAGGTATCAGCATGCTCTCCCTGCTCCGATAGGGTTATGGTCGAGCCAAGGAAGGCAAAGAACTCCGAGTTGAACGATAATGATCTTCAGACAAGTAAGAAACTAACCAAACAATACTTTGGATTTATGTACATTGAAGCGCTGACAGAAGTGTATACCAGCGCTACTCAGGCTTGTTCCCTTATCCTCCCTTGCGCACTTACCTGCTCTTTCCTACCTCTGTTTTCCTCTCCTTTACCTTTTTGCACGATTCCCTTAAAGAAGCTGAGTATTTCCTAATCCTTACATCGCCATCACAAGAACTATTAGTTTGCTAAAGACTTAAAGAAGTAAACTTCCGGAGTGTCATTGCTGTTATCTCATGCTGAAATTATCTGAAAGTAAATACAGGAAGACTAACACAAATAGTAAGGGTAGAAGGTAAATGATGCAGAACTGTTAGAGTAAGAGAGAGTGTGTTAGGATAGGAGTACATTTAACCAAGGTTGTATCTCCTTTGTGCATTAGGTCTTCATATCACACCTACCAGTGATTAGTCAAACTGAATAAGAAGAGGAGCCTAAACACCAGCGAACCATGGTAGGGTAGGTATCAAGGATATTTAAGAGTAGAGGTAGACTGCTAATTAAGAGGTACAGGATTGAAGTGTTGCCTCCCTGTGTGCATTAGGTACTCCAGAAATAGCCCAACCAAGAATAAGAAGAAGGAGTCCAGGAACGCACGAGTGTCTCTTCTCTGTCCCATTTCCCTTTCCCCCTGCCTGGAGCAGCTCCGTCTTCGCAGTGCGTTCTGGGAGGTGGGCAGTGGGATCTAGCATCATTCTGCCTCTGTGGAAAATCTGGTGCAACTTCCTTGACACTGCCCTTGCATCGCGGTTAGACTGCCGACGGCATCTCGGTAAGACGCCTTTACGGTTTAATAATTTCTGTTTTGTAACTGCACGCCCACTTAGTCACTGAATATTGTGCACGATCAGGGTGAGTGCGTATAGTTCTTTGGGCTAATCTTGACAATGATGGACAGTTCTACTATTGCGAACACTAAATGGTCACGCCTGAAAAAACACTCTGTGTTAAGTAATTATTATCGATGCACGTTGATGAGAAGGTTATAAAAATTGAGTTTTATACATTTATACGGTTAACACGGCAGCCGTCGTTTTCCTAGCATCATTGTAGCGTATCACCAGCACTTTTATTATTTCAATTAAGAATCGAGCATGATCGTTTCTTCACTTCATTCACTCTGTGAACAGATTTTCACATTATTATCCATTACAAGGATTTTTTTTTTTTATAAATCTTTTTATTAAAAGAACAAATCAAATAATATCACAAACATAAACACAAAAACAAAAGCATAATATTACAAAAAATGAATACAGGAAATGCTTCAAGAAACAATACAATACAGAAGGGGGGGGTCTTCCCCACAAACGTATCAATTCCGGGCAACGTCAGTGGAAGTGCGGTCATAGGGAGCCAGATTATAGTGTTTCCATATCCACTGCGAATGGGGAGGTATCACCAAAGGGGGTGCACAACCAACCTATGCTTTAATTCCATGGGGCCCAAATTTTGGGCCATTTCCCCGGGCAGCCCCTACTTTCATACACCGCTCTCTCAGCTTGCATACACCAATCCATATCAGATTCCTAATCAGAGCATTTCAATTCAATTCCATCTTTCCACATCCTGGCAATATTGCGCTTGGCCACCATGCATCCCAAGGAGACCCACAATCTCTCCGACCTTGTTAGATCGGTGGCCTCCAAAATATCCAAAAGGCAGAGTCACGGGGAACTGTCAATTTCTTTCCCGCAAGTTAGGGACAGAGTTGCAAGAATCTCTCCCCAGTACTTCTGGAGGATCGGGCATTCCCACCATTGATGTAAATAGGTGCCTACCTGGCCACAACCTCGTGGGCAGAGGGGAGAACTCTTTAGACTCATTTTTACCAGGACCGTGCTTGTATAATAGATCCTATGGAGCGGTTTAAGTTGGACTAGTTTGAATCGGGACCCGGATCGCAGTCTCCCGGGGCGAGGCAAGGGCGGCCCTCCAGTCCTCATCATTAATATCACCCACATCTAAACACCATTTTGCCCGAACTTTAACCAGCAGGTTGGGCGCATTATTTTGAAGCTTACGATAGGTGAGAGAGATGGCCTTTTCGTCTAGGAGCCTATCCTCCAAAGGAAAAGATACCGGCAGAACCTCGCCGCTGGAGAGTGCTTTAGACAGTGCACTACGAACTTGAAGATAGCAAAAAGTTTCGGTCTCATGCAAGTCGAATTTGTGTTGCAGGTCGCCATATGGAATGACTGCGCCTCCCACCCATACATCTCCCAGCCTCAATAATCCAATCAGATCCCATTTGTCGAAACCAGGTTGACGCCACAGCAGGCCCAGATGACTGGAATCCAACAAAGGTGTCGCCTGCTTAAGTTTACCTCTCCAACCAAGGGCCGAGTTCGCCGCATGCCAAATGGAGACAGTCGTTGAAGTCGGAGTAAACCTGGGCTCCAACTTTGCTCCACCATATGGCACCCTTATAAAGGAGCCGGGCAACATATTGTGCCTGTCCATTCTGTACGATGGATCAGTAATGGGCCGATACATCCAGTGATTAAGAACCACAAGTTATGAAGCCCAGCAATAATACCGAATGGCCGGAAAAGCAATACCACCATCATACTAGCTTAATTTGGCCAGTGCAATTTGGGGCGGACCATCGTTCCACAGTAGACTACGCACCTCTGACTCAATGGATGTAAAATAGTGACGGGGACAGGATGCGGTGTGTTCTGCAAAGCATATAAGAAGCGGGGTAAAGCCATCATTTTATATAAAGCTGCCCATCCCAAAAGTGTAAGAGGGAGCGTTTTCCAATGCTGGACGCGGCTTTGAGCCGCAATGGGGGGAGCAAATTACGCGATAGAAGACCTCTGCATCTGTTGTGATATATATGCCCAGATATTTTAAGCCCTCAGTCACAACTTTAGCCTCGCAACCCAAGGGGAGTTGGGGCGGACGGCCACTGAGGACATATATTAGGGACTTATCCCAATTGATGGCATAGCCAGAATATTTTTGAAAAAGGGGGAATACGTGAAGGACCTCGCCAATTGAAAATCTGGGCCTCGCAAAATACAGCAAAATATCATCCGCGTAGAGGGAAATTTAGTCTCTTCAGTCTGGTGCCCAGTTAAGACCTCAGATCGCGGGATCGCCTCTGAGCCATATCGCGAGAGGTTCAAGCACGAGAGCAAAGAGCAATGGGGATAATGGACACCCCTGTCGAGTGCCATGCCCCAACTCAAAAAACGCCGATCTACCCCCATGCACCCTGACTCACACCAAAGGTGCGGAATATAAAAGTCGCTCCCAGAACAAAAAGCGGCTCTCAAAGCCATATCTCTCCAGGGTCGCAAAGAGGAAGGGCCACTCAATCATGTCAAACGCCATTTTGGCGTCCAAGGACATAATAACTGCATCTTCTTGTATTGTGACAGACCACCCCAGCACCCAAAAAAAGCGACGCAAGTTAAGCGCCATATTTTTAGTAGGCATGAAGCCATTTTGATCCAGATGAATCAACTTTTGAAGAAGGGGGGAAATTCGACGAGCCAGGATTTTCGCCAAAATCTGTACCTCAGGCTCCAATAGTGAAATTGGTCGATATGAAGAGCATCGCTCAGGGGGCTTTCCTTGCTTGTGGATAACCACAATATGGGCCAGCAGCTGCGTGGCTTGAAGGACGCCCTCGCTCACACTCTCATTGTACATACGCAGGAGGAAAGGGGCAATTTGTGAAGTCACCGCTTTGTATAACTCGATCGGGAGTCCACTGGGTCCCATAGCCTTACCTGATTGTAACAAGGAAATAGCCTTCGAGATTTCTTCCACTGTAATCGCAACCTCAAGATCTGCCGTCTGTTGCGTGTCCAAGCACAGCAATGGTAGCGTTGCCAATAATTCCACAGCCTCCTCCTCCTGGGTGGAGGTGGCCACTGGAGAATATATCCGGCTGTAATAAGAGGCGAAAGTGTCTGCGATATCAACTCTATCATGACGCAAGGTCTCATCTTCATCCACAATTCCGGCCACCCATCTACTAGCCTATTCCCTCTTATCAAGCTAAACCAACAGCTTGCTTGCTTTATCACCAATGTTGTAGACCCTGTGTTGAGAGGCCCTATAGTAGGTCTTAGCCGCCTCGCTTGATATGTCCTTGTACTCTTTTTGCTTAATCGCCAACATATGCGGGGTCTCCGAAGACCCACCCGACACTAAGTCGCATTCAAGGGCCGCAATTTCTGACTCATTTGTTTCCAGATGTTGATGCTTTTCTTTCTTATGTCCTGCTACGGCCGCCACCCCGCACCCACGGTCCACAGTTTTAAAGGCCTCCCATAGCATCACATCAGGCTGCACCGACCCATCATTTTCGGCAAAATACTGTTTGGTAACCTCTATCATTTTAGAGCGAATCTCAGGGATTTGGAGATACCATAGATTGAGGACCATATTGTGATGGATAATGGAGGGAGTACCGCCATAATAGGCAACAATGGGCGAGTGGTTTGAAATACCTCGGGCAGGAAGGACAGTGTAGAGAACAGGGGAAGTTGCTCTGCCTTACAGAAAAAATAGTCAAGTCGAGACAGGGTCCCATGCACACCAGAGTGGAAGGTGAACTGTTTATCAGTCGGGTGACAGACTCGCCAGACATCAACAATCCCAAGGGCCCTCAGGAACTCAGACAGACGCTTCCCAGCCGATTTGATCAAACAAGGAGGCTTCCAGTCCAATGATCCATCCAACGCTGCATTACAATCGCCACCCAGAAGCATATCCCCATCAGGCAAACCCAACAGATGCATACCCAAATCACTCAGTGTGGTGGAATGGAGCCTCGGGGGGATATATAATGAAGTAACGTTGAGTGATGTCCCCTCCCAGATCCCGGAAATGGAAACAAAGAGGCCCAATGGATCACGCACCACGTTGTGGATCTGGAAAGGAAGGGTGCGACCGATCAGGATACCGACCACTCTGGAACCCCTCGTATACCCAGTATGGGCAACAAGTTTATATCCCCATCTGTTAAGCGCACAATAAGTATCGCCTTGAATGTGAGTCTCTTGAAGCAACACCAGATATGGGGAGTGGTGTTTCAGATATTGCAGTACCAAACCCCTCTTGATCCGCTCTCCCAAACCATTAACGTTCCAGGAGAGTAGCTTAAGGTGACTAAAGGGTAGATCCGCTTGATCAACTGCACTCATACTGGAAAATTGATTGGAGCCAACCAACCCTCATCAGCTCGGATGACGGTACAAACCATACAAAATACCCCCCGGCGGAGAACTCAAAATAGCTATTAACCAATTTGAAATAAGAGGAACTAAGGTTCCCACACCCACTGAACGTCGTACCCAAGAAACACCCCCTCCATTGTATTCATGAAAATAGGCCATAAGACAAAACTGCAACAACCGCACTCATACGATCCAGCAAGAAACGGGGCCCTCCCATCACCACAACAGAGGATGATTATTCCGAAAAGTACCCAGACACGCCCCAGAGAATACCACCCCCTAGGTGACCTGCATTTAATGTGTTTGCTTGCCTCCACTTCGGATTGCCACACAAAAGGACAAATTTCCGCACTCACGGAATTCTGAAAATCGACCCCTTAAACTAATCGGACAACCCCCCCACCCTGCCTCCCTGCAACGTGGACTTAAAACTGCCCACCCCACCAATTTGCAGAGCGCCTGTAACCCCAAACACACAAAGACTATATATAGGGGAGCGCTACTCAGACCAGACATCCCAAGAGCGCCGCCCAACAAGCAAAGTTTATTGCCCCTCTTCAAAACCAACGACTAACCCAATACCAAAGTTACAATCAGTGCCTCATCTCAGTTGCCTGACACTAAGCAATCAACATCAAAGCTACCCCCCTCCCAAGAACCCCCTCAAGAGCAAATACCAGAAAGAGGAAAACGCACAACTAGCTTCCCAAAAGAGAGACCCAAAGTTCTAACTAGACCCTCAAACCTTGTTTCAAGAAGAGCAGAGCCACAACTCTTAGTAACCTCCCACCATGTGTCTCTCTAGTGTATACATTACTGCTAACGTCAAGTGTTGTTCACATCGGTGGAGTCCATAAGGCATCACCCATCTCCAGTGCCGGGGTCTCCGTTGAGGGAGGAAGTTCCCCGTGGATCTCCAGCCCTCCAGCCAGTCCCAGGTGTCCTCCGGAGAATGGAAGAGCCATGTCTTCCTACGTCTTGCACCTGGAATTTCGCCGGAAAAAGCATAGCATACTTTAGATTGTGACCCCTAAGGGCCCGTTTCACCTCCAAAAAGGACCGCCTCTGCATTTACACTTTGAAGGTGAAGTCTGGAAAGAAAGTTAGCAATGAGTTATCTAATTTAAGTGGTGGAGCAGCTCTTGCCGCCTGCAGGATAGCATCTCTCTCTCGAAAGTAAAAAATACGGGCCAGGAGAGGACGCAGTGGGGCGCCAGGTCTGGGGGCCACCCCAGGGATCCTGTGTGCGCGTTCAATGGTGAAGAACTTCGACAGCGCACGGGGTTGCAGATGGTTTTGGATAAGATCCTCCACAAAGAAGTCCGCCGCCTGTCCCTCTGCCTTCTCCTGAACCCCTCATAATCCTCCAGCTTATCTGCGAGATCAGCGGTCTGTGTTTGTAAGCTCTTAATCGTAGTTTCCATCACTTTCGTGGATTGCTGGAGGGTGGAGATGGAACCCTCATTCGTTTTAACCCTGTCCCCTATATTGCGCAGATCAGCGTGAATCAGGGTGATCTGGGTGGACACATTGTCAATCTTCCCCTCCAGTGCTGTCCGAACCCACTGAATCGCAGCCATTACATCCACCAAGGTCAGAGTCTCACCATCCACTCGTTACTTGGCCTCTGGTGAGCCACCCAGCCCCCCTGCTCCATCTGATCTGGTGTGTGCAAATTTAGCGAGACGCGCAGCCAAAGGCTGCTTGGTACCTTTCGCAGTCGCCATTCCTACCTCAGTCGGACTTGTTGTGGGGTTCAAAGACACGTGGCGCCACCACATGCAGAGGGGCAAGGAATCCAGCAGGTATGACAAGACCCTCTGATCGGGTTCCTTAGGCAGCACACCGTCTCGTCAGGCCTCAGTACTCGTCCCCACTGCGACAACAGAGGCTTTCTGGGCAAGAATTCTGTCCAAGAGGACGTCGCTGGTGCCCAGAACACGCTGCCTGCATCGCTCCCGAAAAGGGGGGGAGGGAGGGAGAGGGGACATCAGCAGGAGAGTCCACGTCGAGCGCTGTAGGCCAGCAAGTAGCACCCGCACCCCAGGGGCCCCGGTAGGCCTCCGCAATTTGACACTCTGGACCCGAGGGAGAGGTGGACAAATAGGCCAATCTCACTTGTGACCGGGGTATAAAGCACAAAATGGAGGCAGTATCAAAAATCATCTGTCCCTTTGTAATGATGCACCATGGGGGGGGGGAGGGATACAGTTCAGCCCCCCCTACTCTCCCCCCACACGGACGATGTTCTCGGAATCCGACAGCAGCGTGAGGGACCCCAGACCTCGATCACCTGGGTGGTTCCTTTGTTTGCTTCACAGCACTCCCAGGCCGCCACGGGAACTGTGCCGATTATCTGCTGGCAGTACTGTGTCCACAGGGGATTTAGTAGCACCTTCTTGGGACCGCCGAGGTCTGCTTCAGCACTGCTCTGGCCGGCACAACGGATCAACACCCTCGAGTCAGCAGGGAACGCCGCACGTCTTTACGGCCGATGCCCCAACTCCGTTGTAATGCGGATCATCTGGACCAATTACTCCGGTTCCCGGCCACCAATTTCTTTCGCTCGAATGCCAACAAGTGCCGATTGGCAAGAGGGTGCCAGGATTGCCTAGTAGGGCATGCCAACGGATAATAGTGTCGGATGTAGGGGAGTATTGTCGCGGCAACAACCAGAGCTCTACAGCAAGGCTGCCATCTTGGGCTCTGGTCAAGCCACGCCCCCCCATTACAAAGAAGTTTTTGTGATTTTCATGCGGAAATGTTGTGGACTGCATGATGAACGGTCTCCTGTTTTCATTTCATTTTTAGAGCTTTGTTTAGTGACCCGTGATGAAGGGTAATGTTTTGACCCGAAATGCATTGGGTTTTTGAATTAGTCATCGATTGAACTTGATGGGATGCCAAGTAATACCATGGATTGAATTGCATGTTACTAATGACTGGAATGAATATTAAATATCCAAATGTGGAACCATGATCTTGACCTAAAGCCTATTATTCACACGTAAACACAGCTTGAACCAGTTTGATAACAATTCTTTTTTATTGGAATTGTGCTCCTGCCAGCAGGAAGGGTGATTCCTCCCGCACTCTTGGTTGCAGTTTTTTTGTTGACACCATTGGACATGGTGCATTGGGTAAGGAAGCACACTTGATGGAAAAATTCTTTGTTTACCTTCTGCCCTTAATTGGTTATAATTCAAGTGCAATTGGCAACATTGTCTCTTTTCACAATGTAGATAATGGCAAGTTTTAATTTCCAACTCAGGACTATGTAATAAACTCTAGTGTAGTATTTACATTTCTGAAAAATTAAGCCTGATATAGGTTTGAACTCCCAGTTTTTTGTGATTTTTTTCGCGATGATCGTGAAAACATCGCGAAAACGCGCTGAAAGGAACCTCGTTTTGAAAGAGAGGGAAAGGGATAACAGATGCTAACCATTCACAAGTGGAGATGCAGTAATCTAAAATGAAAGACATGATTTCATTTGCTACTTTTCTCATAATAATAGAGTGGAAACTGGAAGAGCCTGTCATTTTAGAGTTGCTTTGTATGAGATTGATGTACCATTCTTATGTTTAGTTTTTACAAATTTTAACAGTGACAAAACCATGGACAAAGAGTTAAAACATCGATATAATCTACAAACTGAATTCAGTGGTATGTATATAACGTTGTAATTATTTAAAAAATTTACATTAGAAATGAAGATGCATATTGTAATTTGATTAAAAGGAGTATCACAGTGATGAGAAAAAATATATCAGATTTATTTATTTATAGGTTTTATATAGCACTAGCTAAACCCAAAGGTATCAGAGAACTTTACATATATTTCAGGGCTGTTTCATAGAAGTACATATATGTATACTGATCAAAGAAGGAGGTGCATCCAAATAAACATATCAAGGAAATCGTTATGCTGTCAAGGTAGTTTCAGGACATTGTAACAGAACAAGTTTATGGCATGAATGACAAAGAGGAAGCTGAAAAAAACAAATCAAATGCTCGCCTAAAGGGTCTAAAAGGATGTTGTGACTCATATGGAGAATAGCTTAGTTTGTTTGAGTATTAAAGTATTTGTTGAGCAGATGGTATTTAAGGTCCCGTTTGAAGCATGGAAAAGATGGGTTACACCGTAGATCTCTGGGGAGTGCGTTCCAGAGAATGAGAGAGTATGTGAGGATTTCTTATTCAGGTTGGGAGGGATGAGAAGAAGTGAGTTGGAGCTTGTCAGAGCCCTGGCTCTTCCTGCTTTGGAAAGTATGGAAACTTCGATGGGAAGCCAGTTGAGGTTCCCGAGGGCTGGTGAAATGTGCTCAAATCATTTAACACCTATTAGTAGCCTGGCAACCATGTTGAGGACTATTGTAAGGGAGGCAAGGTGGATTTTCGGAGTTCCTGTGAGGATGGCGCTACCCTAATCCAATTTTGTGAGGACAAGAGACTGCACTACTGTCTTGAAATCATCAGGCGGAATAAAAGGTTTGATTTTCTTGATACTTTTAAGAGTGAACAGCGCCTATTTGGCTGAGTTGTTGATGTGGTCTTTCATTGACAGATGTTTGTTCAGAGTGATGCCCAAGGACTTTACGGAGTTGGATAATGTAAAACAGTTAAGGGCATCCAAATTAGTGAGCTGATCTTGTGTTGGAAGAGGGTTGTTATTCGAGGAGAAAAGTAGAATTTCAGTTTTGTTGGGGTTCAACTTTCAGTGGTTGGTGTTAAGCCAAGTTTGTACCTTGATTAGCGTATCATTCAGATGAATCATGTCACTCAGTGAATTAATATCGTAGTAAGGTTGGGTGTCATCAGCATAAAGGTGATATTTAACCCCTGCTTGGTTCAAGATAAGAGTAAGGGGTTCCATGAAGAGATTAAAAAGAGAAAGGGAGAGAATTGAGCCTTGGGGTACACCATGGGGAACTGGTGTTGTTTTTGAGAGACAGTTGAACTGTATGTATTAGAGGATATGTGGTTAAGAGGTTAAGGTGAATGTTTTGGGAAGTAACAGAAAAATGAATTAGTGCCTCTTCATTACATTGTATATTGTATTGAAGAGTATAGTCTTGTGGAAAGTTCCTATGAGGAACTAAGATTGTTTTACATTTCTAAACATAATGTGCAGATTAAATACATCGGTTATTTGCATTCTGGGAGTTGTAGTACTTTTAGTAACATTACAAAACAGGAATAGTGGAGCGAGAAATAAAATATGAGAACATGTTGTCTGCCAGTATACGAATTAGAGAGAAGTAATACTTGTTAGGTTTGTATTGGGAAGTGTTTGTCAATGTGGTTTTTAACCTATAGGACCACTTTGCATATGCTGAGATGGTGAGATGTGGTTTTTGTGCTCGCACCTATTTATATATACAGTGGGACATGAGTTTGCTTAAAGATGTAGAGAGGTATATATTTTGGGAAAGATATCTTGAAGGTGTACATCTATTAAGAATTCACATATATGCTTACATTATGATCTAAGTTCAGTAAGGCTGATGAAAATGTCATTCAATTTCTCAAGCCTTAACAATGGATTCATGCAGTCACTCAGACACTATTCATGCACTCATCTAATTAGGTAGGCACTACTGATGCACTTATTAAATTCTTCAGGCACTACCCATGTAGTTATGTAAGCATCCAGGCACTACCTGTTCAGTCAACTAAAAAGAAATGGGCAGTTTCCAATTTGCTGAAACACTATTTATTTGCTCATCCAATAGGCCAGTTGCTATGCATGGGCTTAAACAATCTTGTATGCACTATCCATGCACCTATATACTATGTATGCACTCTTGCAATTATCCAGGTACTCAAATCAAAAAAGAGCTTTATTCGATTTTAGTCATGTAAAATCACAAAAGCAAACAGATAAAAACATATAGAATAGCATTTCATAAAAACCACTTAAAAATATAAATGCACACAGTTACGTATTTAAAATCGTCATTTAATAAAATTGTATAAATACATATGTACACAGTTCTAATAATTCATTATGTGCAACTAGGCTTGTTCAAGGAATGTTATCGATGTGAGACGGTGAATGAGACAGTCCTACGTAGAATAAGGTATTCAGTTTCTCCTATCGAACAACATTCAAAAATAGATCATTTTATTTGCTCTCAGTATACTTTTCAAGAAACCCGCCATAACTCCAATACAGTATTCATTTTCTAATTGTTGTAGATATAGGAAGGCCGGTCGACATTGTCTCCATCCACCTGATTTTAATAGGGACAAGATCCATCTAGTTCTTTCCTTAACATATAGTTTACAGAATAAGATCACATGGATTGTTGTTTGTGGGGAGAGACCGTCACAGGGACAAGGACATAGTTCTCTGGACCAAGTATTCATTTCAGGGTAGCTAATTAGTCGGTGAAAGGTCCCAAACCTAAAACGTGTTAGGACATACCTGTCATACAGCGTAGGAGGTACGGTTGGATGTCGTAAGTGATTACGGTCAGTTGATGTTGAATTACCGCAGGCATGTTAATCTCCATTACCAACCTGTTTGCTTCCAGGTGGGCAATGCAGTATGCCTTAAACTCCTTCCGGTTAATACCGTTCAGTGACTCTGGGGAAGTATAATACTCTAGATGCCCAAGGTCATGCATAAAGTTTTTTATGTACTTTAACCAGCTAATCTATGTAGCGTGGTCCAACTTCATAGGGTCCCTTATTATTTCTTGGGTTAGGCCTGTACTGCTGGAAGTCCAAACTCTGTGCCAAAGAAGCACAGGTTGTACCCGAATGGTGTCTGAGATATATGGTAACCCTAACTCGCAGTGACAGTTATAAACAGGGGAACTAGCAGGAACGGACAATATGAATCGGATCAGTTGAATGGGGGAGGGATCATGAAAACCCCAAATTCCCGCCCCAAAAATGGCCACACACACTTTGCTTGGTAAATATTGAAGAGAATTTCTGGGGTCTTCTGCCCATTTTCTTAGAAAAGTTCTTAACATCCTGACCCCAAGTGCCAGTACTGTTAAACTGGACTCCCAGATATGTGAACATATTTGCGGATTCTATCCTATTTTTCCAAACTTAGAGACTCCTGCAGTTTTTTCTCCTTCCCCCACAAGTCATTACAAAAGTTTTCTTTGCATTTAACTTTAACCCTATGTCCTCCATAAAACCAATGTAGGATACAAGAGCTTTCTGCAGTCCTATCTGGGTGCATGCCATTAGCACAGCATCATCTGCGTAGAGGAGGGAGACTATTGGGCATTTGCTAATGTCTGGTGGGTCCTTCGTCTTGGCCATCAACTCCTGCTCCAGTTCATTGGAATATATATATAGTGAACAGGAATGGGGCCAAGATACATCCCTGTCTCACCCGCCTCTCTACGTTAAATGATGAAGAGCATTCCCCTTTGGTTCCGTATCGGACCTTCGCAGTTGCCCCCGTATACTGTTATCGTAGGAACTGAACCAGGACCGTATCTATTATCTTTAAATCGGCTAGGATGTTCCATAATTTACTATCGACCACACAGTCGAAAGCAGCTGTGAGGTCGACAAATGCCAGGTAAAACGTTCCTGGTTTAGGCTGGGTGTATTTCAGTGATTTCAGAGAATGCTAACTTAGGGGCATATTATCAAGCCTGGCGATAAAATTATCGCCGCTTTAGCAGCAGAAAACTGCCGCTAAAATGTCGATAATGGGCTTGATAATATGCTCTATGGAATTCCAATTGAAGCCCATGTTAAATGTGAAGGACGTCTAACATGGGCTTCAATTGGAATTCCATAGAGCATATTATCAAGCCCATTATCGCCGTTTTAGCGGCAGTTTTCTGCCGCTAGAGCGGCGATAATTTTATCGCCTGGCTTGATAATATGCCCCAAAATTTTTTCATGGGAGGTGGACTCATCAAGGCACGTTAGAATAGAATCATTGGCCTTAGTTACTATTTGTTTATTAAGTTCAGATGCGTCGTGGCTGGCCCAGCACAGCATATATCCATTCAACCTGGCCATTTGCACGTTTTGAGTCCATACGACTTGATTATTGTATTGCCTTTCTATAGCAGCTGGAATTGTGATGTCTATACTTAAAGGCAGGTGTTCATTTTTATGGATTTGATACCTCTTGATATAGCTTGCGTAACGATTTGGGGCAATTATAAAATCTATAGTGGATTCTAACCCCCTTCCTATGAATGTGTCCCCAAAGTCCACTGCAGGGGAGCATAAACAATTCGCAATGCCCAGATCATGTGTAAATAAGAACTCATTGAACAGCTCCCCCTATCTGAGTGAACAAAATGCATCGGGGAATCATCCTCCTGTACTGTTAGGCCACATTTTCCAAGCCCCACTAGTGGGCATAGCCCAATGTTAAAATCACCACCCCATATAGTGATCATTTAAATATCACTGGTTACTTTTAATTTATTGAGATCTTCACTAAGCATCTTCATTACAGCCCCCAGCCGTTCTTTTTCAACATTGTTATGAAAATAGTTATTACAAGAGTATGTTTGATGTCTAAACATATCGATATTATTTGATAGTAAGTTTTGGATTTTGACATATCAGACTTTATTGCCCAATCAGGTTGGATACATAAACACAGATTCCCCCTTTGGTCTTCCGTGTGTCGAGCGAATCGCTGGCATGTGAAAAGTCCTGTAGCCATTTATAAGTACTTCATCTATTGCCCAGGTCTCTTGCACCCATAGAATGTCAAACCTTTCTATAAAACTTAACCAAGAGGTATTGTTCAACTTACTGCGGAGACCAGCTATGTTCCAAAAAAGAGCACTAACAGATTTGTGGGGTGAACATCTAGTCTGTCTGACTAGTTTGTTCATTTCTATGTTGCATGTCTCGACAAGGAGCACCAATCGGGCCCAATTTTTTTTCTACCCTTCATGTTTGTACTAAGCCCAAATCTTCTTTACCACGTACCTCCCATTGGCTCGAGTCAATTTGATCCGTTGAACTGGCTTCGCAAGCAATCTGCGAGTCATAGCTCATATTGTTTAGGCTTAAGGCGGTAGTCAGTCGTTCTCATCCATTGTTTGTAGAGGGTCAAATTTATTTGACACCTCCAAGTTATACCGTAGACACTCATTAGAGTGTGTGGAGAAATGATTTCAGCTATAACGTACATGGGGCTTAAGCTGATAAAAGAACCCCAGAGGGAGAACTTTGACATTTGTATAATTAGTGTTTGATTCTCGAGCTCTAGTTAGGATCTCTTTAACCAGTGATGGAGTTCCAAATGAGATGACAACACAGTCTCCCTTAAAAACTTTCCCTCTTCTTCCATCCCACCCAATGCTCCTCACCATTTTAAAGTCTCCAAACATTTCACTAGTTAGAGCTGTTCGGCTGCCTAGGTAGTGTATGGCTTTGTTTCTCAAAGAAAACCAAGTTTCATTTTTCCCCAGAGAAGGAGCTGGAACATTAGCTATTACAGTAAATATTGTCACGGCCGGTGGTAGATCTAAAATCTGTGTGCTACTTTGACTTTTATATGTTGGTCAGGCTCTAGATGTTATGGCACATGCCTGGCATTCGCTCACAGTAGTTCCTGATTTTCCTATATGTTTTTCTTTCGCCGCCTCTCCCTTTGTTAATGTCACTTTTTGTCTAACTGTTGGTGATTTTGGCTGTGTCCCAGTCCCATTTCCCTATCCCTTCCCCAATACCCTTTCGCGTATCACCCCTTTTGTTACTGTCGCAGCATTGTTCGAATTCGCACTCCCTAACTGAAGTGGTGTACTAGGGACCCCCGTGTTGTGTGTAATCTCTTTATGTAAAGCTAAACTCTGCTTTTCAAGAAATGTTTTTTCCATGACTACTTCAATATTTTCCAGCCTAGCTGTCAGAGTGGTAATGGACTGGTTAACTGACTCAAAAAGATCTTTTACCAGAGAAGACAGGGGATACCTTTTGTTTATTTCTTAAACATGACGTAGTTCCACTGCCTGTTTTAGGCTGATTTTTACCCTTTTGTCTCTCCAGTTATTTTGTGGTACTCTTAAGTGTTTTGGTTTTCAGTTGAGTCGGGTGTGTTCCATTCATAGCAATATCGGGGCTCTCTAGTCTCAAGGGGTTACAACGTTTTTTAGAGGGGAGTGAGATATCAATATCCTGGTCACTTATAGAAATTTCATCTGGAAAAATCTGTACACATCTGTTTATCTTTTTCTCTGCAGTCGTGTTACCCAGAATACAAATTTCATCCACCCTCACATCCCCTTGGGGTGTTACTTTATCATTTAATAGGATAGATAATGAGTCCGCGATCAAGGTTTCTTCTACTGAAAACATTTCTTTTTCCAACATACCTACGGCCCCCGTGAGATAATTTAGCAGAGTCATATTTGTGTTTTTGGGCTTGCTCGGGGACTTAGATGTCTGACTTTCTCTTGTCTTTCGTCTCCCCATTTTAATGGCCCGTTCTTCACACAATGGTTAATAAGAAATGAAAGTGAGTCTTACTTGTTTCTCATGTACGGCAAGGAACATTAGGTCTTTAGTCACGGTCCTTTGGTGTCCAAATTTAGTTAAGAGCGTATCATGGAAATGGTGGACCAAGAGAAGTGGCCCTGCCCGGCCTCCTTCGGGCTCTGACGGGCGCAGATGGACTGGCCCTTGGCCCGGGCTTCGACCGGGCGTGGCCAAGGCACGCCCACACGCTTCCCACGCTGCGGGAGCTCGCATCCGTTTTTAAGCGCCTCCTGGCGCTGGGCGCTGACGTTATTAGCTTGGCAAAAAGTTCCGTGAGGAAAGGTGCAGGCAGGGTGTTACGCTCCTCCCAGGACCAATGGCAGCAAGATGAAGAGCGGAATCGGTGCTGCGGGAGCTCACATCTGTTTTTAAGCACCTCCTGGTGCTGGGCGCTGACGTTATTAGCTTGGCACAAAGTGCCTTGAGGAAAGGTGCAGGCTGGGTGTTACGCTCCTCCCAGGACCAATGGAAGCAAGATGGCAGCAAGATGAAGAGCGGGACCCGCCCAGAGGGAGCCCGCGTCCATTTTTAAGCACCTCTTGGTGCTGGGCGCTGATGTTATTAGCTTGGCGCGAAGCGCCGTGAGGAAAGGTGCAGGATGGGTGTTGCAGTCCTACCAGGACCGATGGCAGCAAGATGAAGAGCGGGACCCATTTAACCATCCTACCAGTATGCAGATATTGAATTATTGAAGCAGTGGTCACGCACTTGTCGAATCATTCAGGCTCTACACTTGCACTCATCCAAACACCCAGATACTAATGGTATACTCATGAAAACATGCAGGCAGTAAGTATGCAGATATGGAATAACTCATGGAGTTATGACATAGTCAGGGAATCATCTAGGCTCTACTTGTATACTCAGGGAATCACCCAGGCACTACCTATGCACTCATTCAATCATCCAGGGAATATTGATGTATTCAACCACAAACCTGCGTATTTACAAGTTTTACCGAGGAATATGTAGTCTTTAGACAATATGGGTGAAAGGTTTGCTAAAACTAAAATCAGCACACGTGTATGCCTCAGTATTTCAATGCCTCCATGGGTTGTAAGTGGGCGTTTAGATGACTTCGTAGGTTCTGCACAAATGTTATAATGATTGCATAGTTACAGCCTTGTAGATTTAGTGAGAAATTTTAAAAAGTGTAGAAGGAGAGATGCTGTGAAACTGAAAGAACGAGTTGAGAGAGTAGTTGATAAGGCCTTTGCTTTGAAGAGGAGGCTTTTCATTTTGATTCTAAATAGAATGAAGACTCTTGACAAATTCGTGTTGTGCATGAGGAGACAAAACCAGAAGAAAATATTATTGAAGAGAAGAAACTGATGTAAAGGTTTTAGTGGAGAACGGATACTTACTTCGAGTACAGAGCCTTTCTTTAATGAAGAAAGCTATCTCCTGGACAACAGATTCGTTTATGGTATTGATTAAAGAGGACGAGGGTATGAAATGGAGAATGTTAGTCCTCTAGTAAAAGAGGTGATTGTACCTAGAAATGTAGAGGTGGTTATTGCAGAAGAGGTACAAGGAAGGTGTAGTCAGGGTACTGCATACAAATGGAATTATACTAGTGCTTCTATTATTAGACAGCAATCCATTGATATATTAAGACATTTCCTACGTATCTTTCCAAGGCGAAGTTTAAAACTCAAAATAAGTTATACCATTCAACAATGCGAACTTTAGGTACAAGGCTGTATTATGTGAAAACTCCTACTTTATGTTTATTAGAAAAAAATAGAGCACTTTTGCATGGTAGTGTGGCAGACGTAGAAATGTTTGTGGTGATGTGCAGTTTTGTTTCTATGATTCTGAGCAGGATTCTAGGGAAAATGAAGAGTTGTTAAGAGGAGGAGTTGAAGAACAAGTCACATATTACAATTGATAGTTTTAAAGAAGAGATTTCAAAATGTAACACAGTGGGGTATATTCACAAGAACGCGTGATAACTACCGCATGAGTGCCGTAATGCAACTTTCAATACTGCAGCCCATCGCGGGAAAATAAACTTGTCTCCACGAGGAATTTACAACACCATGCGATAGACACCAGAAAACGCGCAAAATGTCCACGTCAAAATCAACACCATGCCCCAAAAATGCGATACACGAATGCAAAAAAATATGCGATGAGGCCAATCCCGGTACACAAATCAGCGAAGACCAGCCACTGGCCTGCAAATCCCACGCATTGGTGGGTTAAAATGCACTATAAAAGCAACAAAAAAAGCCCAAAAACAATTAAACTGCGTAGCAACATGGATGCACCCGGACCGAGTGCAGAGGACAAGCCGAACACCACAAGCCCCATGGAGAACCAGCCAGGAACCCTGCCTTCGGGGAAGGGCAAGGACAAGAGAAAGAGGAAGACAGGGTTCAGTCCACAGGAAGACCGGACCATCGCCAAAGAGGTGACCCAACACGATCAACAACTGTTCGGCACCTCCACTGCGGCACTGGCAACCCAAACCGAAATAAGGCAGGCCATCGTCACCAACGTCAATGCAGTCAGAGTGTCGAGGAGGTCACTGGAGGAGGTCAAGAGGCACTGGTATGATCTGAAAAGGCAGGCCAAACATAAGCTCGCCGCCAACAGGGAGGCAGCAACGGCGACTAGAGGTGGGCCTCCAGCGACACAGGAGGAGCTGGATGAGCTGGAGCAAATGGTGGCCATAGTCAGCAGTGAGGAGACGGTGGCAGGATTGGGGGGCCTGGACACAGCACAATATGACCTGTCCCAACAGCAACAGCATGAATAACCACCTGGGCCGGGGGGGCGGGGGGTGATGGGCACAATGGCACTCATGCACAAGTATGCGTAGCACACTGCACACCCACAATGACCGAGGAACATGTCCCTAATTGGCTTGGCACACTGCAGCATACATAGAAATGCCAAGTAGGCCCCCTTCCACAATGTGCACAGTGGCCCCCCATCACCAATATCACACCCAACCCATGCAAATGTGATGAATCCAGCAAAGCAGCGGCTCTGTGACCCACACTGACTATGCAAGTAACACTGCATGTCTGAAGCATGGTAGCTGCCAAAACAAATAACATGGCCAATGAATCAACATGGAGGTAGCCCAGTGCTGATCACATCCGTAAAGGAGCAGGTCACACTCTGACATGTCCACGTGCACCCACAACCCATGCCCTATGAAACACGCAGCAGACGAACAATGCACCTGGCCACAAAAACTGTCCGAGAGCACATATGACCCAAGTCCAAAGCAAATCAGGCCCCGAAAAGTACAAAATTCAAAGGCACCCCGACTCAAAGCGAAATGGCTACATGTAATCAGAGCTGCAGGGGCAACTCCACCACAATGCAGCACACACACATAGCAATCACAGAACATCAGCAATGGCGCCAATGTGGCACAAAGTGCGACACCAGCACCACAGGACAGAGCTCACAACAGGTTACGCTTGTGTGTAGTGACTGGCCACTCACATTTGGCATTGCCTGACACTGTGTGATGATAATGTATGGGTACTACCACACATCCGTCATTTAGCCAAAAAACACACTGACTGCCATCAAATAGCCAGCTCCCCCAAAACATTCATAATGTACATTGGCATGCAGTTTGAATGTAAACATCTGAACATCTGCAACATACATGTGAAACTCTGTTAACCTGCATCTCCCCTTTACATTGCAAAGGGACAAACAGAACCTCCTGCAGAGCACACCACACCTCCCATCAGTGATGAGGAGGAGGACAATCTGCACATATGTCAAGACACCCTCCAATGGATAATGGACACCCTCAGCACCCCACCCCCAGGAGGAGGGCAGGCCAGCTGCCTCGAGGTGACCCCACCACTTGCACAGACCACACAGCAGGAAACACACACCACAATGGCTGTCTCCCAGGACCCCCCGACCAATAGATCGAATTCCAACAGCGTGTGTTGGGTTGCCAGGTGGAGTTGGCTTATCAGCTGCGGGTGGGTTTTGAGCTTGTGGCAGCCAAGCTCGATGCCATACGTGGGTGTCTGAGTCCCATCAGGGACCACGTACAGTCCCTATTGAACACCCCATGTACGCACCATGCTCCACCACAGACCTTGGCTGACCTTGCTGGTGCCATGAGTCGAATA
This sequence comes from Triturus cristatus, assembly GCF_964204655.1. NCBI lineage: Eukaryota > Metazoa > Chordata > Amphibia > Caudata > Salamandridae > Triturus > Triturus cristatus. The sequence continues at coordinate 325,443,275 of NC_140589.1, forward strand.
CAAGAACTGTCTGGTCATCCAGGCACCAGCGATGACAGCACAGAGTTGGCACAGTTTCAGAGGTCAGTGGAGACCATGGAGCAGATGCATGTTGGAAGGATGTCTGCCACGGCTGGACACCAGCAAGTAATACCTGGGAACTTCAATGCCCTGCAGTACTTCATCTTGCCATTGCTGCCACTGGGCCTTTCCCAGATGACTGCACCGGGAACATCGACACACACAGCTCTGACCCCTGATGTGTCGGTGGCACACAATGATGCTGCCCCATCACCTTCGCAGCCTGTTGTGTCAGTGGCATCACCCCGCCACACACACCGGACACACCCAACACAGAACCCGTATCAAGTGATTGAGTAGGGAATGAGAACTACTGTGTGAGGAAGGAGGCAGTAGCATCCATCACCGCATATGGCCTGTCCCTGCCCGGTCATGACCTATGCATCATTCCCTGGGAAATACCTCCTACTGACCCCCGGAACACTCAGCGACATTCACCCGGACCTCGACACCGACTGCCATTTCGTCACAGCTGGACAATTACACAGCAATCCTGCTGCAGACTGCACACTCCCTTTTCCTAATCACTGTGCAATCCCAAAAGGACTCTGGTTGGCCTACCACTGGGCTTCCATGTGATGTGGACTTGGATGGCCGTGTACAGCCCCAGTTCCCAAAATCACCTGCATGTGAATAAAACATTCTGAATCACACAGATGTGTCATCACTATGTTCACTCACATATGGAGATATGGCTGGATGTAGGGACAATGATTGCACATGAAGGTAAACCCTGGTAACTGACATCTATGCGCATGTGTATCCCTGAGACACATGGCCAATTGGATGACTGTGAAGGTGAGTACTAGCTGTGTCCCCATTGCACATCAACAACAATCTCACAACCCAAAACACAGGCACACATCCTTGTATGAATAGGGCTGGGTGTAAGACTGACCCAAACAAAAGCAGGTCGTATACCTAATCACATACATCTTTGTGGACACATTCTGTTGTGATATGTGGCATTGCTCCACAAGCTCAGAGGTTGGACACCATACTCACATTGCTCTAGTCACGTAAGTGCACATGTCGTCCAACACCTATCCAATAACACTGTCTGACTTACAGAGGTGGAGCTTGCCAAAGGGACACCCCCGCATTGCACATGCGTCAGTCAGTTCCTACCTGTGTAGGGATGATGCTCATTGTGGCACACAAGTGGAGAGTCCAAACAACACAACTCACAGTCAGACACCAGTGGAGTTACATAGACTTTATTGGCATGTGCGTGTCAGTACGGATGAGGCAACGGCCACAACAGGCAGGGACATGCTTAAGACACTTACACGCAGCATGGGTACATTTTGAGGTTCATGATATGTTGGGGCTAAAATGGGCAACAATCATCACGGATGGCAACACTCTCAGCTCACCGTGCCTTGCTGGATGAGTCATGTTATTTTTTTGCCTCTGCCCATTGCCCAGTGTGAGGGGGCACGACTCACTGCCCATGGATCTGCATAGTGCTCTGCCTCCGGAGTGCGCCGATTGTCTGCTCTGCTGATGGTGATCAGGTGTGAGAGTCCGACAGGTTCACATGCTGTGCTACATTCCCATGCATGTGCTCTCCCCCAGCAGTGTGTCCGAATTGGCAACGTTGCCAAACGACGCTGTGTTACACCGGGCATGGTCCTGCATCACATTGCACATGTGTGTGTACACACGCGTTGTTTCACACACATGCATCCAGGGCCAAGACAAAGGCAGACATGTCCTCTGTTGTGGTGGGATATGTGGGCATTCCCCACGATGCAACAGGTTGTTGGGACATGTGCTGTGGGTGCCAATCGGATGTGGCTGCAGGAACGTAGTTACTCGTCCATGTATGCCCGTGCAGCTTCATGTGCACTGTGTTCCAATAGTACGTCGTTGTCGTGTTCAAGGAACACCAGGGTGAGCCAATCCATTACGTGGTCCGGGCAGGTGTGCTCAGCCCATGCCATTTCACCAATCCGCAACACAGCCCAATAGGGGAGCGCCTCGATGTGGTCAGTGCACACAAGGAATTGTGCAATCTCCCAAGCACAACTACCAATACAAACGCAGTATGTCAGGGCATCCCATGCACGGGTGTCTCGGTTACACTTCTGATCGTGATCCAAGAGGGGGCCCAGACACAGGTCATAGTCCAATTCATCGACAGTTGTGTTGGACAGGCAGACATTCATGGGACACTCAAATGTGCATGTTCGGCATTGGAACCAGGGCTGGATGCATGTGACGTAGGCAATGCCGAAGCTGAGCGGTAACTGAGCCCCAGCACTGCCAGTGGCAGTGCGCCCAGTAAATGCAGCATACGTGCACGGCACTGTTCCACATGACGGGGGTTGTGCATGTGCCCGGTGTGGCCTGTCATTGCGTTGGTGCCTCTCGTGGAACTGGCACTCTTCTGAACTGCGGCAATTGTTTGGGTCATATGCTACAGCTCTGAGCAATGATTCGAATGTCTGTGCAACGTAGGGGAGAGTGGCTTTCTGTTTTCGTGTGTGTCAAGGACAACCCATGCAGGGGTACCACTGGCAGGGGCTGTGTGTGGGATGTGGATGAGTCAGATAGTTCATTTGCAGAATGCGTGGTGTGGGAGTCATCATGGCATCTCTCTCACGGTCTTCCAGGCGCATTCTGGTCCAAGGTCAGAGGTGCAGGTGTCCTCCCGCCTTCTGCATTGTAACAATGGAGCTTTCATCCCTGATGTTTGTCTGACTACTACTTGCGTTTTCGGAATGTGATGTTGCTTTGGCGCTCAGATTGGGACACGGCCTTGGGCTCATGGTGTACGGATGGCGATATACACACACACATGTATGTTGGCATGTGGAGCCAGGTGACCAAGAGGCCTTGCGCTGCTTGTGCAATCTCATTCCATCTTGCTCCCTCGCTCTCTCCCTCTCTTTCATTTGGAGGGCTTATGGCACAACTTCTTCTCTTGGGTTTGGTCTTCCAGGCTGTGTGCTACGGATTGTCGGGCCGTTAATACTCATCCTAAGGGTTGTCTCGGCTTTTGTTTGTATGGTGTTTTGTGTTGATTGATTGCATTGCTGTTTGACTGTGTCTCCATTTTCTGGCCACGCAGGTCTGTTGATTTTCCTGCTTGCGCGACATCAGGCAAAATGTTTGTATTGGGATTTGTGGTGTTGGTGTGCAGTTTGAGGGTGGTCCGGGGAGGGTGTTGCGGGCCTGGGTGTGGTGTTGGTGGTTGTTGTGGCCCTTTTGGGTGTCGGAGCTGCATGATGAGTGGCTCTATGGCATCTGTTGCCCTTCCGATGTGGCCCTGGGCTGGTCTCACTTTTGTGGTGCAGACTGCCGTCCGACTTAACACCAGGTCAGAGCAGGTGTAGATTTCCTGGTGCTAACGCGCCTTATAGCCGGATTTGTGTTCTTATCGCAGATCTGTCTGTTCGTTGTGAATGTTTAGGAGTGGTGTGGTCGTGGCTTTTGGCACGGGAACGTCCACTCTGCATCTCATTAGCGATAGTTGCGGGGGTCCTCTGTGGCGATGTTTTTTGCGGCTGCTATCACGGGTAAACTGGTGCTGTGGGCTTTTAGCACCAGCTTGTGAATGGGGTGGTAAATTCATCATGACTTTGGCTGCGATAAAGTGCCGTTAATTCGGCGATAGCTCCTTGTGTATATGGCTCAGTGTTGTCTAAAAAGCATAGTTGGTTTGTAAATGTTGTCAATGCACTTACTAGAAGATTTAAACACAGACTGTTGACTTATATTTATAAAGTAAAAAAGTTACCTGTGTATTTATTTGTAGAGGGATGGTTTCACTTCTCTATATGGCAAGTTATATGTACGTAGTGTTACAATAAATTAGAAGATAATAAAATGACCAACACATAGATATATTTTGTAAGATAATAAAAATGCCTGTAGAAAAACTTTGAAGGTCCCCAAAAAAATATCAACATTTATTATTCCTTGCAACATTGCAAAAGGCCATTTTGGACTGCTCTTTAGCACTCACTACAACTCAAAAATCCATGAAGTATGATGCCATTGGTTTAAAACTGGGGAACCAAATCTTGGTGTTGAGATTGGACTTTTGAATGGACTCTCTGCATCGGTGTTGTTGTGCAGCTATTGAAGTTGTGGATCATTCAGCTTTGTATTGCCTTGTTGCTGCTCACTATGAAATCATCTTATGAAATGTGCAAAAAATATAAAAGGGGGTGAAAAATTACCACGTATGATTTTTGGCAGCATTACGAATAGCTTTAAGACACTGCTCACCAGCTGTTATAACAACACTACAGTCCATGCGATACGTGGCTATTCTTGAAAGGTCTGGAGCAATATCTGTTGTAGTAGTCTGTACCTCTAAAGGGACTTTTTAGCTGGGAATTGTTGCTGTTATCACTGAAGTAGATGATCTGTCAGCTTCCCTCTCCAAGAATGGCAGAGATGTTTTCTATGTTAGGTTTTAAGATGATACACCATGGTCCTACATGAATATTCTTTATTTGTCTCTCTACAGTGGATCTGTTCACAGAGTGGGTATTGTACTAGTTTTGGAGCAGTTTCTGATTTCTGTTGAGTTTGGGTAAGAATGGGTAGTTTTATGGGTGTTTTGTAGTTATGTGCTAATCGTGAGTTCAGGTGTTGAACGTTAGGTGAAATCGTTGTTTTTGGTAAATGTGTTGTTAAAATAAAGTTAAACAATTGTGTTACTAAACAGTTAGACTCAAACTTTGTTTAAATTTTTTTGAAATATCTGTTTTACATTTTGTCATTTATATTTGTAACCGTTGATGTCATTGCGACCTTCGGTGTTGCTGTGCAGAAGGAAAATGCATTTTTGGGGGGGCAAATGTATACAAAGGGGAAAGGTAAATTAGTATCTGACTAAGGGGCACATGCATCAACAATGCCATTTGCGATTCCTTATTAGCGAAAAATAAGGAATCGCTAATAAGGAATAGCAAAAGGCTATGCATGTAGGAATCGCTATTCAAATAGCGATTCCTTAACTTTCCTTAATTGCTACTAGCAAATTGCGAGTAGCAAATAAGGAATGCCATCCCAATCATTCCTATGGGCCTCCAGGCCCATAGGAATGAATTGGAGATTGCATGAGCAAATAGCGAGTACCAGTAGGTTCTCGCAAATTGCTCATGCAATTTCAAGGGTGCAAGGGTGTCAAAATGACACCCTATTGCACCCCTGAAATTGATATGTGCACATATGTTGCACACACACATGCTCTAAGGGCATGTGTGTGCGCAACATGAAACTTTGAAAAATGCACAAAAAAGCATTTTTCAAACTTTTAGCAAATTACCATGCAGTTCATCTTCATGGTAATTTGCTCCCCCTATTAGCGAATTCGCTAATTTTTTAACTTTCATGCATTGCATTTAAGGAATCCCAAATTGAGATTCCTTAAATTAAGGAATCTCAATTTGGGATTCCTTAAATGCTATCGCTATTTAAGGAATCGCTATTTAAGGATTCCTTAAATAGCGATTTTTGCTTTTGGGTTGATGCATTGGGATTGGGTATTTTTAACTCAATACCGGGAGCTATTAGCGAATCGGTATTTTACCGACTGGAGTTTTGGCTTGATGCATGAGGCTGTAAATAACTACAGTGAAGGTTTATGTAGGATATGTTTATATGTGTGTTTTACACTTTGTCAAAAACACCCAGCATTCACAGTCTGTCCTTGGCAATCCGACTCACAGAATAATACAGGCACTACCTGTGCAATCATCGAGGACATCCATTCTTCATCACTCTGCAAATGCACCTCCTGCTATACTACTAGTTGGGGGAGGAAGTCTCCTTGGCTATTGAGGGTATTTGGGGACCAAGTATTCCTTTTGTTACCTCTAGCAAGTTCCACAGAGCCAGTTTGCTAAGAGGTCTTCGGAGGCCACACACCCTTCCTACACCACTCTGCAAACACTACTGGCTGGGGAATAAAGTTGTCTTGGATGCTAAAGGATATTGGGGACCAAGAAACCCTCCAGGTACTTTCTATAAGTCCTACTCAGCAGGATTTCTTAGAGCTGGTGAGAGGCCTCATCCCCTTTCCAGAGCAAAAAATCAAAGGTTACAGGTAAGTTATAGTTAGGAATTAGCATTAAAAAAACCTTAGAAATTCAATGAAAAAAAACAAAGGTTACAGGGTTGTTATAGTTAGGAAATAGGATTATAAAAACCATAGATATTCACTGAAAAAAACAAAGGTTACAGGGATGTTATAGTTAGGCTGACATTTCACTCGAAAAAAACAGAGAAAGTCAACAGTTATACATACATTCACTGAGACACGTATAATCACTCACTTATACAGTCAGTCACAAACCCACTAAATGATTCATACAGGCACTCATACACCCACTGATTCATCAATACACCTTAGTGTATATATATTTACCGCTCATAAACTTTTTAGAAACCTCACAGTTACCAGATGATATCATCAGTATTGTCATTTGAGATGTCATCAGTGATGTCACTGACCATGTCATAAGCAAGAGGCACCAGGAGCTATTTTTTAACCAGGTCCAGCACACGTGCTCCAAATGGTAATGTGAAACACTGGGTGTGTGCAGTTCCTAAAGGAGAGGTGGGGAGAAAATAAATTATTTTCTTAAAGGGTGCCCTCATACACCCTGAAGGATGGCATGCTTCATCATTAGGCCTGTTCCTCGTTGGGTCGGCGCTTCAATGCCCGTTGGGCACCCGCGGAATAGGGTTCTTTAACGGAGATCTTTTGGGATGAAGCCGTTCGGTGAGTGTGGGTGTGTGGACTGGGTAGTGCAGTGCGAGAGTGGGTTAAAATAGGTCTAGGGCAGTCCAAACTACATGTGTTTTATTATCAGGTAGCGCTAGCCTACTTTAAAAAAGTGACCCCTAATTGGATATGATGTTCCTATAGAGCTAGTGTGGTGCTATGGGTCGACATGTTTTGTGCCGTGTTAGCCCCTAACGGGTCTGGTGGCACTTCATCAGGACCAGGAGTAAGATAGCTGTATTTTCATCACGACCACAGGTCTGGTTCCGTTATTCATTACTGTAAACCAGTGGCAGTAGGGCACCCCAAGTGAGATCCTACTGGGGTGTTAGACCTAAGGGGAAGGGGAAAGAATAAAAGGAGAAACCAAGGACTAATTAGAAACACGTACTGTTAAGAATACTCAGTGAGGTCTGCTTTAGGTAACAAAAATGGCTAAAAACAAAGTGCAAAATGGTGATGAGCCATTTGCGCTGGTATCTATGCACAGTAGGGAAGGCGCCTGGTTACATGTTGGAAGGTGCCTGTGGTTGTGAATACAGTGAAAGGGCATGTCAGCAATTTGTGCCCATATTTAGTGCCCACAATAATGGTCTCGTGGTGGTAGTAAATATACAGGAAGCACAGGTGTACTTGACGTAACTGGCACCCGAACGGCTATTATCCATTAGGTGTTACTGTGGTGGTGCCGCCGTGTCCAACATGGTTAAGATTGCGGTTATGCACGTTAGATCATGGTGATACAATCGTGATGATTCAAAGAGTGATGGCAGTTAACTGCTTGTGCGATTATGAGCTCATCGTAAGGTTGCAAGCCCACTGTTGTAGTAGGCCCGTCAGTTAATAAAGTAATGCTCCAGGTTGGGCATGTGGGGACGCATGTAGCGTCACCCAATGAGGTACTAGCTGAATGTAGCCTCAATATTGGGGTGGTGTGAAGTGAGCACGACTTGCAGGAGATGGGCGTGCCCGTGATAGTAGTAGATTGGTATGTGGTAAGAACGATCTGCTGGAGGTAGGCGTGCCCGTAACAAAATTGCAGTGACAAGTGCTAACGGGAACATGCTAGTATGGTGCTTGTGGTCAAGAAATAGCATATGGCTGAAAGAATCGGGAAAGCACCAATGTAAGTAGCGGGACTTACCCATAAAATCTAGGTAACAAACTGGCTGGGAAAGCAGAGCATATCGTTGCTCTGATGCTGGAAGGAAATTGGAACATGAGGAAATAGTTTACACTTTAGCAGAGTAGCAATCTTACCGTGGTCTTTTGGGGTCATATTATCAAGGACCGCGTTAAAAATTATCGCCAGTTTAGCGGCAGAAAACTGCAGCTAAAGCGGCGATAATGGGCTTGATAATATGCCCTGGAGAATTCCAATAGAAGTCCATGTTCTGGTGTGAACATGGGCTTCTATTGGAATTCTCCAGGGCATATTATCAAGCCCATTATCGCCGCCTTAGCGGCAGTTTTCGGCTGCTAAACCGGCGATAATTTTAACGCCGTCCTTGATAATATGCCCCTTGGTTCGCACAGATGACCAGAGTAAAGAAAGTAAAGAAAGTAGGGCCATACTATCAAGGAACGGTGATAACATTATCGCCGCTTTAGCGGCAGGAAACTGCAGCTAAAGCGGCAATAACGGGCTTGAAAATATGCCCTTGTGAATTCCCATAGAAGATCAGGTTCTGGTTCAGTTTCCTGCCGCTAAAGCGTCAATAATGTTATTGCCATTCCTTGATCATATGGCCCGTAGTTTCATACTCACATCAGGAGGCTGCACAACTAGCATCAGTCCCACCCTCTGCTCTGGGCCCCGTGTTGATTACTTCCGGGGTTGGGGCTTAAGAGGCATGCCTGCATAGAGAGCTAGACCATAGAGTGAAGCGGACATGTTAAGTGTGTACTAAGGTAGGATCGCTGTTACTGCGAGCGTGGAGTATTAAACCCTGCAGCATACTATCTAAATGTCAAACTGCCGGACCCATGTGGTGAGTTGATTAACCAGTGCTCCGTCGAGGAGATTGAATGGCCCAAGGTAGTGGCTCGTCCTCCTGAGAAGAGTGCAGCATGGAAAAGTGTGTAAATGCTGATGATGCCTCCTTGGAGCAGCACCCCCAGGGGGATGCCCTAAAGGGGTATGGTTGTATGTGCACACGCATGAGTGTTAAGCGCTGTAGGTTACTCTTGGGATGTCAAACTGATGGTGGGCTAAGTGATGAGAAGGTCGTCAAATAAGATGTGCTCGAACTGGGAGATTGGAATATGCAAACTATTGTCGCCCAAGGTGGCGCTACGTCCTCCTCGAAGGAGTACAGCATGGTGGTGTCTGTTGGTGCTGATATAGTGTACTGGGAAGATGTTGCACCTCACCTCAAAGGGTGGGGGTTGCATACAGTAGTAGGCTTAGCCAATGATTCCAGGGCGGTTTAGTTCAGGCGCAAGGGATGTCATCATTAAGACCTTGTCCGTGGGAGGACAGTTTAAAAACCCAATTCTGTTCCTTTCAAAGGAGGGACTCTTTCGAGATGTTTGGAAATGCCTCTAGAATGTTCCACGTAAGGTCATTGGTGGTGTGAGTGTGTTCAACAAAGTGTGCATTCATCTTGGTATTATTTTTTTACACCTGATGTTACTTCTATGTTCTGTCATTCTTTTTTTTTTTTTTTTTGAAAAGATTTTATTGTGCATAAAAAGGGTTACAAACACGGGCCTACAACCACCAGGGCCGGCCGCTAGTAGTCGAAGTGTTCCAGCATATCAGAAAACAATGACTGGCCCACAGGGGCTCCGCACTATCACAGTAGATCAGACTGCACATAAGGGAAATCAGAATACACACTTTTAGTATAAATAACAACAAAAAAGAAAAATACAAAAATACAACAAACAAGGCGAAATGACTTATGAAGGGCGGCGAACACCAGCCGGGGGAGTCAACACCCAACCACCCGAGGGCGGTCAATAAAAGAAGACCTGAGAGGGAGGGGGGGGCCACGAGAGAACCAAATCTGTACTCCAAAGTACGAGATACACAAGGAACCCTCAAGGATCAGGGGGACGAGGCAACCCCGGACGTATCCACCAAAGGGGGAGCACAGATAGACCCACGATACGCGTTCCACTGCCCCCAAATTCTACCCCAAGCCCCCGGTTTACCACGAGCCACATACACCGTTTTCTCCCTGAACATGCACCAGTCCATGTTCTCCTTCCAGACGGACACGGTGGGAGGCCGCTGGGAACCCCAAAGCTGTGCAATATCTCTCTTTGCAATCATATTCCCCAAGGCCGCCCACCGAGCCTGAGCCGCATTGCAGTCATTGGGCTCCCATACATTCAGCACACAACGACGCACCTCCGGCAGCAGAGCGACCCCGGTGACTCGTCTCATAATATCATGCACCCGGCGCCAGTATTCCGCCACCTCGCGGCATTCCCATAGGATATGGAGAAAGGTAGCACTGAGACCGCAGCCACGCTTACAGAGTCCGTCGTCTGAAAACCCCATCGAGACCAGGCGGGGGCCCGTCACATATACACGATGGAGAATCTTAAGCTGGACCAGGCGGAGATGGGCCGGGATGGCCACCTCCTTAGGGGATGACAGTGCAGCCTGCCAGTCCTCATCGTCCAGCTCCACCCCATCTCCCGTCCATGCCTCCCGAAGACGCACCAAGAGGTCAGCCCGATTGTTTATCAGTTTTTTGTAAATCAGGGAGATAGTACTGTCGGGGACGTGACCATCGAGTATGCGGTCCTCGAGAGGCGAAGAAGAAGGGACCGTGGTCCCCTCCCCAAAGACCGAAAGCAGGGCGTGCCGAACCTGTGCATAACGGAAGAACTCTCTGTCACTAAGCTCATACTCGCGCTGAAGCGCCGCGAAGGATTTAACCGCACCTTTAACCCACAGGTCCCCCACTCTGCTGATGCCGATCATATCCCAGCGCTCGAAGCCTTTCGTTGTCCAGAGGCTTCCCAAGCGGTCTGAGTCGAATAGAGGAGTGGCGCACGTTAAACGCTCACTCCAGCCCATCGCTACGTTAGCCGCCTTCCATACACGGACCACAATCCTGGTAGGGCCCGTAAGGGCCCTACCAGCAGACAGCGAGTAAAGCGCTCTGTTATAGTTACCGCCGGGGAGCAGGAATTTATCCATCTCATATGCCGGGTTCGAACCAGGAGCGTACGTAGCATGATTAATGGCAGACAGCTGGGAGGCCCAATAGTACCGTCTAATATCAGGAAGCGCGATGCCCCCGTCATACCAGGGAAGAGTCAGCTTGGCCAAAGCGATACGCGATCGCCCGTCCCAAACCAGTCTCCTCTGCAAACTCTCCACCTCCCTAAAGTAGGCCGCAGGAATGACATCGAAGGAGTTCTGGAGTGCATAAAGGAATCTGGGAAGGGACATCATTTTAAACAGCGCCGCGCGACCAAGCGGAGACAAGGGCAGCTTACACCACCGAGCCGTATCTGCCCTCAAACGCCGGAGTGGAGACAGGAGATTCTGCTCATAGCGGACCGCCGGATCCAACGAGACGTACACCCCCAGGTATTTAAAGCCGGACTGAGATATTTGGAGCGGAAGCCGAGGCGGCAAGAGAGGAAGACCACCAGAGATAGGATACACACAAGATTTGGACCAGTTGATTATCAGACCCGAGTTTTTCCCGAAGGAAGTAAGGACATCAAAGAGAACATTGAGCGACTTCCGCGGTGAGGTGAGATACAAGAGAATATCATCCGCGTACAATGAAACCCGATCCTCGAAGTCCGGGGCCCACCGGAGCCCTCTAATCGAGGGCTCCCAACGGAGCCAGGCAGCGAGCGGTTCCAGGGCGAGAGCAAAGAGCAGCGGGGACAACGGGCACCCCTGCCTGGTTCCCCTCCCAAGAGCGAAAGGCCGAGAAACCCGCCCATTGACAACCACCTGAGCCATTGGTCCAGCATAAAGGAGCTTCACCCAGCTAAGGAACCCCTCCCCAAAACCAAACTTCGCCAAGACGGCCCAAAGAAATGGCCATTCAATGGTATCAAAGGCCATCGTGGCGTCTAGGGAAACCAATATGGCCGGTTCAGCGAAGTACTCAGCCCTAGCGAGGACGCCGTGCAGACGCCGTAAGTTGAGAGCGGTATTACGATGTGGGATGAAGCCACATTGATCCGGATGTATCAAGTCACATATAACGCTCAGCAGGCGATTGGCGAGGACCTTAGCAAGGATTTTGGGTTCGGCATTTAGCAGGGAAATAGGCCTATAGGAGGCACAGCGGTCACGTGGCTTACCCTCCTTGGGAATCACCACTATAGTAGCCAGACGCTGGTCGTGAGGAAGGGAACCCCTCTCGAGCGATTCCTGAAACATATGACGGAGGAAAGGCGCGATTTTATCCGGGCGCAACTTATATAGTTCAATCGGCAGACCGTTGGGGCCCATAGCCTTGCCCGAGCGGAGGGAGCGAATCGCAGTAGCTATCTCTTCGACAGACAAAGGGGCATCCATCAGCTCGCGGTCCTCGACGGATAAGCCGGGCAGGGCAATATCCCGAAGCAGAAGACGAGAGTCGTCCTCATCTCTGTCAGACACCGGGGAGTACACTGCACGGAGGTGGTCAGCAAAACACTCAACAATCTCACCAGGCTCAGTCACACACACTCCATCCGACACCCGAAGCTCCGAGACCACACGATTCACTCTCTCCTTCTTGTCCAACCAGGCAATCAGCTTACCCGCCTTGTCTCCGGCGTCATACAACCTACCCTGCTGCTCCCTATACATGGTCTTGGCAGCATCAGTGACGAGAGACTTATATTCAAACTGCTTCAGGCTGAGGGCATGCAGCCCATCCGGGGTGACACCCGCCTCCAAGGCTGCCTCCAGCCCCGATATTTCAGTCTCCAGCGTCACTACCGCCTCTCTCTTAACCCTCTTGGCCTCCACTATCTGGGACAGGGCATGCCCACGGAGCACTGCTTTGAAAGCTTCCCACAGGGACACCGAGGACAACACCGACCCCTCATTCTCAGAAAAATATTGATCAATCGACTTAATCAGGCTATCACGGATCTTGGGGTCTCGCAGGTACCAAGGGTTAATAGGAGCGATCCGCCCAGCGGACCGCGACCCGGTGTCAAAAAGCAACCACAGTGGGGAATGATCAGAAATACCCCTGGCCAGGTGTTTGACCTCTCGAATCCGAGTAGCCTGGGCCGCGGGCATAAGGAAATAATCCAGTCTGGAGAGACTCCCATGGGCCCCAGAGTGAAAGGTGTACTGACACTGTGTCGGATGCATTAACCTCCAACAGTCCACCAGACCGAAGGTCTCCAGGAGCCCGCCCAGCCACGCCTGGGCAGCAGGGAGGGCCCTGGGCGGATGACGGTCCAGGTCACCCGAGACAACCGAATTAAAGTCCCCACCCATAAGCAAAAGACTGTCAGGAAGCCCAAGCAACATACGACCCAAGTCTGAGAAGGTGGAGTTCTGGAGGCCCGGGGGAACATAGACCGAGATCAAGGAAAGGGACTGCCCCTCCCACCTCCCAGTCAGAGCCACATAGCGCCCTCTATCGTCTGGGACCACCCTGGTGATCTCCAACGGAAGTGAAGCTCGCAAGAGAATGCCCACCCCTCTCGAACCAGTGGTGAAACCAGAGTGGGCCACAAGTCGATATCCCCCCCTGTTCATAGCCCGACAAACATTGCCAACCAGATGCGTCTCCTGTAAGAACACCACATCAGGAGTCAGACGACGCAGATATTGCAGCACAACACCCCGTTTGATACGGTCCCCCAATCCATTGACGTTCCAAGACATCAATCTCAACCCGTCCCCCCCCATCCCCTCCAGTAGATCAAGGGCCCCCTAGCAAAGAGCTCAACATCCAAGGATGAACCATAGCCAATACTTCGCCTTGAAAACAAAAAACACAAATCCAAACAACCCCACCCACCCACCAACCCCCCCCCAACTCCAACACCCCCCACCCTGCACCCCTGCGGTCCAAAAAACCACCCCAACTTGCAGTGTGCCTGTCGCCCTACAAACCCCATTCTACGAAAAGACCCCGGAGGAGGGAAGGGACCCGTCCCCGCCCGCTCCCCACACACAACATAGTGAAACAAAATGCGCAAAAGAAGTAGAACCCAGCCGAACAGTACAACATGGCAGAGTCCGGGACCCTAAGTCACTCCAAAGGAGACCCGCCACCCTCGGTACCGGCAGAGGGCCCAGTCCGGTCACCCCGGTCCGGCAGCGAATCCAGCCAGTCACTCACAGTCGCAGGAGAGTCAAAAAAGGTAGTTCGATCTTCATGTTCCACTCGGAGCCTTGCAGGATAAAGCATAGAGTACTTGAGACCGAGGTCCCGGAGACGCCGCTTCACCCCCTGGAAGCCCATCCGCTGTTTCTGGACAAGTTGGGTGAAGTCCGGGAAAAAGTTAATGGACGAGTTCTCATGTCGGACCGGGCCATGGACCCGTGAGGCTTGCAGAATCGCGTCTCGGTCTCTGTAATGGAAAAGTCTCGCAACGATAGGCCTCGGGGGGCACCCGGTCGCGGCCGGCCACCTGGGACTCGATGGGCCCGCTCCACAGCGAAAAACTTACTCAGGCCAGCGGGAGCAAGATGTTCGAGGATGAGCTCCTCGACCAGGAGATCAACCGGGCGGTTATCGGAGGTCTCCGGAACGCCTATGACGCGGATGTTATTGCGGCGGGCCCGTCCCTCGAAGTCTTCCAGTCGCCAGACCATCAGATCATTGGCCGACTTGAGATCGCCGAGAGTGGCCTGCAGGTCCGACACGTCCGTACCAAGGGAGGACGTCCGCACATCCAGCGATTGAACCCTCTCGTTGGTCTTAGAGAGATCCGCCCGGATTAGCGTAATGTCAATGGCCACCGTGTCGATTTTATGGGCCAAGGCCTCGTACTGCGTAGCGATGGTCTCTCTGATGCCCTTAATGGCGCCCATGATGTCCTGCAGGGACAGATCCAGAGAAACGGACGGGCCACCACTGGTGTCCTCCGGGGGGACATTGGCCGTCCCGGGGGATCCTTTACCCTGAGTGTAGCGGTCCATGTTGTTCGTCTGGACCGGTCCCCCACGTAGGGATGTTTTGGTCTTACGCCTCTCGGGGTCTCCCTTGCCTCCCATGAGAACCTCGATCGCCGAAGGGGACCACCGAGGAAGCGTCGAGGTGGCACAGGCCAGGCAGACGCGTGTCGCACCACAGGCCGCAATATGGCGGAGCGAAGGGACCACCGTCAATGAGCACACTGGCAGCAGACGAAGCCACCGGCATCAAGCGAAGGCAAAACGAAAGCCCAGTCGCACCAAGCAAGTCCACAGTCCAGCCCCTCAAAGACCAAAAGTGAAACCGAAAGTGATGTGATGGCCACTGGCAGAGCCCCGCTGCCGTTGTTGTTCAACTACGCCCGGGCTCCACAGATCACCCTCACTTCGGGCACAGCCGTCGGGTGGGCCTCAAAAGTTCAAACCACCATAACTCCGGATTGCCAGGTCCGATTTGATTTCCGAAAGGAGTTTAGTGTTCAGCCAGCATTCGTCTCCCAGATTCCATCAACCAAGTCAGGATAGAGTCAGGATAAATTCCGAGGAGCAGCGAGGGTCCGGGGAGCCCTGTGCTCACGCGACCATCTTGGATGCGCGCTAGGCTCCTCCTCCCTGTTCTGTCATTCTTGTTTTTATTGGGTGGGTGGTCATGCCTACGTATTGTAACTGGCAAGGGCAGGTGATGAGATACACGCAGCTGCGAGTATTGCAATTGATGCCATGTCAGAGTGTCAATAAGCGTGATGGTTTTTGTGGCTTTTCTCAGGGGGCAAACAACACATTAGCCACAAAGAAAATGGCCTATAACTGGTGGGTGGTTCCATAGGGTTCCATAGGGTATTAGGGGGTGGTTGTGATTTTTTTTGATCTAGTGCTTATAAGTAGATCTTTTAGATATGCGGTGTGTTTGAATGCAAATCTCGGTCTACTCAAGGTATAGTCCCTTACATATAGATGTTCCGATGTTTGTTGATAACCCGTTTAATCATGTTAGATTCCGGGGTGAAAGTTGTTACACAGGTCATTTGGGTGTTGCTCGTTTTGGGTTGTTTCTCCAGGAGCGCCTCTCTAGTGGTATTACAGGATCTTTTCTGGGCGTTGTTGATTTTTCTGGTAGGGTATTGTCTTTAGCCCAAAAACAATACCCTAACACTAATGACCCTGCAATGCACTGCTTATCTCCTCACATATTTCACCACTCATGACATGGTCAGATGACATCTCAAATGACATCACAATAATGACATCACTGATGACATCATGAAGTGAGTGTAAGTGTTTTTAAGAGTTTATGGATGTTAAGCATATTAACACTAACATACTACAAAAGTTGAGTTAGTATACTAGGTGCACTACAACTAACTGATTGTGCTTCTAACATATATTTAGTAATGTGGCTGTGTGACTGTATGTATCTTTGTGTGCATGGGTGTGTAAGTGTCTTCATGGGTATATAAGTGGGTGTGTGAGTAGCTGTGTGGGTGAGAGAGATGGTGTGTGAGTGGTTGTATTGGTTAGTGAGTGGGTGTGCCAGTTGATGTATGAGCAAGTGAGTGGCAGTGTGAGTGCCACTATGGGTGGGTAACTATGTGTGTAGTGACTGTATGGGTGAGTGAGTGGGCTTCTGAATGGCAGTATGAGTGAGTGAATGGATGTGTAAGTGGCTCTATGGGTGAGTGTGTGGCACTTTGAGTGGGTTTTTGGTTAAGTGAGTGGTGTGTGAGTGGCTTTATCGGAGAGAGGGTGTCTGTGTGAATGGCTGTGTGGGTCAGTGAGCAGATGTATGAGTGCTTGTATGGATTTGTGAATGGATATGTAAGTGATTTTGTGGGTGTGTGAGTGCTTGTATGGTGAGTGATTGGTTGTTTAAGTGGTTGTATGGATGAGTGAGTGGTTGTGTGAGTGGCTGTATGAGTGAGTGAGTGGGTGTTTGAGTACCTCTATGGAGGAGTGAGTGGGTGTGTGAGTACTGGTATGAGTCTGTAAATGGGTATGCGAACGGTGTTGCGGGTCTATCAGTGGGTGTACAAGAGGTTCTATGGGGTGTGTGTAGGTGTTTGAGTGGTTCTGTGGATGATGTCATCAGTGAGTGATGTCATGAGTGATGTCATTTGAGATGTCATGAGTGATGTCACTGACCATGTCATGAGTGATGTAATATGTGAGGTCATTAGCAGTGCATTGCAAGGGCGTAGGTTATAGTTAGCTCAGGTAACTATTACTGCTGAATTTCACTGGTTCACTTTGGTGTTTTAAAGGAATTTGTGGTGGAGAAAGGGGGCGGGCCTCCGACCAGTTCTCAGGAATCCTGCTGTGTAGGACTTACAGGAGGTAACAGAAGGGCTTCTGGGTCCCCAAGAACCCTCAGCATCCAAAAGGACTTCATCCCCCAACCAGCAAGTGTGCCATGAGGCGAATTTGCAGAGTGGTGGAGAAAGGGTGTATCGCCTCCTAAGACCACTCAGCAGTTCCGCTATGTGGGACTCACTGCAGGGAACAGGAGGGCTTGTTGCCCCCCCAGGACACTCTAATGGCAGGGGGACATCATCCCTCTATCAGCAGTGCTCCAGGAGGTGCATTTGCAGAATGGTGGAAAAAGTGGGTGTAGCTGCCACGGACCTCTCAGCAATCCCGCTGTGTAGGACTTACTAGAGGTATTAGGAGGGGTTCTTGGCCCCCAAGCATCCTCTGCAGCCAAGCGTACTTCATCTCCCAACTAGTTGTGCGCCAGGAGGCACATTTGCAGGGGGCGGTCCTCCAGTGACTTGCAAGTCCGTTTAAGTTTTCTTTTTGTTTGTTTATGATATGAGGGGGGCTCCGTGGCCGGCCTTCTCTGGGCTGATTTCAGCCCCGGGGACCCCATCTCCTGGCGTCTGGCCTTTTTCTTCATTTCAAGGGAGGGGGACCGAGTGGTCCCCCTCTCGGGCCAATTTCGGCTTTGGGGACCCCATCCCATTAGGCCTGACCTTTAAAAAAAATGTATACTAGGGGAGGGGTCCATGAGGCCACCCAAGCAGATTTCGACCACGGGGACTCCACCCCCAGATGAGAGAGGGGACTGCGTGGCCCCCCTCCCTGGGCTGAATTAGGTCCCAGGGACCCCATCACCCGGTGCCTGGCCATTTAAAGTGTGTGCCTCCAGGGCACCCACACACCACTGGGACTATGGGAGAGGTTCAAGGCCCCTGCAGTGTCTGCCAGCCCCCTCCCTACCTCCTACGGGAGCTGGCATAGCTTTGAAACAGAGGAAGCTGCTAACAAACAGCCCCCTCTCTGTCAAAGCAATTGTGCTCACTTTCAGCATACAAGAGTATGTTCAGTGCTCTCTCTTGCTGAAAGCGAGCACAGTTTGTTATGGCTTTGTTGGAGCAGTGAAGCTCCCGTCAAGCCATAGCAAACAGCTTTGTCCTGGGTTGGGTACCCGGCCCCATGTGATGGTGGTCCCCATTTATGGCTGTAGGAGGTGGGCCGTGTGCCCTCCTTCCTTCCTTGATTAAGGGCCTGCACCGGTGGAGGTGGGCCTGGGAATGGCCTGAGAGGGGTGCACATAGCCCCCCTTCCATTTCTAAAAAAGAAGTCTGGCCCCAGGGAGGTGGTGGTCCCCAGGGCATGAGGGGATCTGTGAAGCCCGATGTAAAAAATAAAAAGCCTCAGGGAGGTGGTGGACACCGGGGCATGGGGGGTCCACGAGGATCCCATTGCATTAGACCTGGAGAGGTGGCGATCCCAAGGGCTGTGGGGGAGGCCATACAAGCCTCCCCTGCAGTTATTTAATAAATAACCCCAGGGAGGTAACAGTCATTTGGCTGCAGGGGGGCCATGCGGGTGGCTGCATCACTTTATTGTTCTTTGCCCTGGGAAAGTGGCGGTCCTCGGGCCGTGCCACATGGGCACCCACTGCATAATTAAAAAACATGCTCCCAGGATTTGTCCCACTTGAGGGCTTCTTATAAAAGACGCGTGGGAGCCCGAACATTTTTGTTTAATAATTTATCAGAGATTCACAGGTATACCCGCAAATTAATGGCAACATTTAAAAAAAAATCAAACCCCTGGCGGGGTCCCTGTGGAACGCCAGACCACCATATCTGCGGGGTTCAGAGGGTATTCCTACCCTGCCCCCTTTTCTTTATTTTTTACTTTTTTAGTGAGACTCAGCTTCAAGCTGAGTCCTCAGACAGCTGCCAACACTTACTGGTTGAAGTGTTGCCAGCCAATCAAATTTCAGTAGGATCCACAAGTCAACTGCAAGGACTCACGCTCCCAGATATCTATATTTTTTAAACATAAATATCTCTGAAACTACTGAAGGATTTATACCAAATGACATAAAGCACACTTTTTGGACCAACATCTAGCTTTCTGCCAAATATGGTGTCATTTTGTTCAACGGTTTGGGCTGTAGTCATGTTAAAAAAATGAAAAAGCCCCACAGACATAAAATGGGGAAAATGCATTTTGACACCCCCTTTTTTCTCAGCCCCCTCTTGACACATCACCCCAAAACTTTTAACACAGCAGGTGAACCAAAAAGGGGATGTTTTTTAAAATTTAATGAGGATTCCTCAAGCGGTGCCAATGTTTTTGGCAAAACAAAAAACGCTTTTCCTTTGGAAATTTTGGTCCTAACTACAACTATCTACTGTCCATCACGAGTAGGGAATATATATACTATATATACTCTCAGGGTTTCACGGAGAGCATTGCATCTTGTGAAAGGCAAAGAAATTAAAAGACAAGCAGGAATGCCCACCAGTAACATAAAGATGAAGAGGGATCGGAAGAGGTGCCAACAAAGACACCTGTTTAGAAGAGAGGCCAGATGCCGATCAGTCACAAACTGAGAAAGTGATATTTCAGAAGAATAAGAACTGAGTTCAAATTTACCGTTTTTAATTTAACTGAATGACAGTTGAGCGAGGAAGAAGTTTCACTGTTTGAGTTTGGTTTGTCTTTTTGTGCCCACACAAGTTTCAATTATCCTCAAGCACGTATTAATTTATATTTGTTTATAGGAAAATTGCAGTTGACTAAAATACATAAAGTGGCAAAGAAACCTTCGCGTGTAGAGTCTGTTAGTCAATCTGACTGTGATTTACAAATTGGGGAGGCAGAGGGGCTACTAGCTCTGCCATTGTTATTGAGAGAAAGTGACTGTGATGACTCTATAATTAATATGAAATAAATGCTAAATCCTAAATACATTAGGCCTTGACGGAGATACCTCAAATGGGAGTGGCTCTAAGCCTCCATCCCAAGTTATCCCCATATTGCACCATTATAATATAGATGTTTTTCATGAGATGGTAACTCAGGAGTTGATATCTATGAGGGATAACCTGGTTCAGACAGGTGGATAAGTTAGCTTCGTCTCAGTGGAAAGCGTTGGTAACCTTGAAAATTGATACCGCCATAGTTATAAAAAATTCCGACAAAGGAAGCTATGTGGTAATTATGGACACTCCCATGCATGAAGGTGAGATCATGGGACAATTGTTACAAGAAGAATGTTATGAGTTCATTACCATCGAGATGTATACAGCTTCAGTGCGAAGATATCAAGAGAGGCTGATTCAGTGGAGAGATTTAGGTATTTTAGATCAAGATGAACTTGGTTTTTTAGGATCTGATTATCCTAAAGTTCCTGCTTTTTACATACTACCTAAGGCAAGAGCATAACAAATCCACCAGGAAGGCCTATCGTCTCTTCCAATAACAGCTTTTTGGAGAACACAGCTATTTATATTGATTCCTTTCTCTCGCCTTTTGTAGTAACCATACCAGCTTATTATAATGACAGTAGAGATTTCCTGACTAAACTTTAGAATATTGTATGGAGAGACACGTATCTAATGATCACTATTAATGTAGTGAGTATTGATCATGGATTTTGAGTAAAAGCTTGTGAGTCTTTTTTTTAAAACCAGACCCTTGTGTTTTTTAGAGCATAATAAGATTCTCATTGAAATGATTCAATATTGTCTAAAAAAAACATCTTTGTGCATGATGGCACTTTCTATTGCCAGAAGATGGGGATTGCCATGGGCACCTGCTTCTCCCCCAGTTTCACCGATCTGGTGATGGGCTGGTGGAAGAAGTGCATGGCCTGAGCAGAAGATAATCAGGAGTTTCTTGACAATATTTTAATTTGGACCCGTTACATAGATGAGTTATTTATTTTTTGGTCTGGGACCAAAGAAAAGCGAAACAGAATCAGACTCCATACAATTTAAGGTTTACAGTTACAATGAGTTCCCAAGAAATCAAATTTTTGGATACATATCCTAAGGTACAAAAAGGCAATATATATATACTTTGGTACACTGCAAGATCAATACACTTTACTAGCCAACACCCTAGGAACCCGGTAGAGAGTATTCCATATGCCAAAACATAGAGAAAGAAAAAGATTTGTAGCAATCCAGAGGACTTTGAAAGGCAGACTACACTTATGAGAAAAAGGGTCAAAGCTAGTGGTTATGTTATGTTATATAATTTGTAGAGCGCAAGGCTGCCCCAGCAGCGGGGTGTCCCAGAGCTAGTTCCAGAAAACAATTGTGGAGAAGAGATAGGACTTGGTAAATTACGTCGGAAAGAGCCAGGTCTTCACAGCCTTTCTGAAGGCCCAATGGCTTTGAATGTTCCTGATGGTTACCGGGAGCCCGTTCCACAGGGCCGATGCCATCTCGTAGAACAAGCGCCCTCCAGCTCTTGCTCTTTTGACTCGGGGAACACATGCCAGGTGACGGCAACTCACGGTGTGGGACATACAGAGATAGCAAATTAGATAGGATTGGGGGCGCTTGGAAGGTGAGGATTCTGGGAGCAATGCACAGAGTCTTGAAGTGGATTCTCTTGTCCACAGGGAGCCAGTGCAATCTGAGAATGAGGTTTGATACCGAGCAAACTTTGGGGAGTGCGAAAAGAGCCTGCACTGAGGCATTTTGAACCCTCTGTAATTGTTGGATTCCAGATTTATTAGTGCCCAGATACAAATAGTTACAATAATCCAGTATCAACAGTATAGAGGACTCGATAATGATCTGGCGGGTTGTAGGCAGATGAACCCTAGCAGAGGCTTCAGTCCTCATAAGGGACCAAAGCAGACACTTGCAACTGCTTTTGTCTGTGCTTCATAAGACTATCGACCCAGACCCCCAGATTTTTTACAACCTTCTTGGGCAGGGGGCTGCCCCAAGCGAGGCGGGCCACAACTGCTCACCCCAAATGTGAGTATCTCGTCCTGGAAGAAGAATTTCAGATTTGTTGCCATTAAGCTGGAGACAGTTAGCCGCCATCCAGTCTGCAACAGCCACCATGTCATCGTGGAATTTGGCCAGATTATGATTAGAGTTCTTAGAGAAGGAGATGACAAGCTCAGTGTCATCAGCATAGGATACTAAAGACATCCCTCTGTCTCTTTCTACCACTGTGAGGGTTTGTATATAGATATTAAAAAGCGTTGGGCTCAGCGCTGATCCCTGGGGTATTCCATGACTTAAGGAGTACTCTTGAGAGTGGTATGGGAAGCAATAACCTGGAAAGATCTTCCAGCAAGAAATGACGAGCACCAGGCCGTTGTATTACCTCCGATACCTATCTCCTGTAAGCGCTGCAGCAGGATCTCATGCGAAACTGTATAAAACGCTATGCTTAGGTCAAGTAGTATCAGGGCTGAGGTGTTTTCCTTGTCAAGGGAGTCCCGCAGATGTTCCATAACTACCAACAAGGCAGATTCATTGCTATGGTGCGGTCCAAAACCATCCTGGGAAGAGTCCAGAATTTCATTGGACTCCACGTATTTGGTCAGAATGGAGTTTACATAAGAATCAGTAGCTCTAGCCAAGAATGAGAGCAGGGATATAGGACAAAAGTTTTCTGGCTTAGATATATCCAAAGAGGGTTTTTTCAGCAGCAGAATGACTTTACCGTGCTTCCATGGGGCAGGTACCATCGCCGTAGACAATTACAGGTTAATCAGATCACTGCAGAATGGTAAAAGGTATTCCTGAAATTTCTAAAACTGGTCAGATTTGAGTGGATCGTCTGGCAAGAACAATTTGATTTTGCTGCTAAGCGTGCGTACCTCCGCCTGAGACAGTAAAGGGAAGAAGAGTAGTGAGGGGCCTCTGGGGCATGTTTGTGCCTTACGACTTGCACAGCCCCTCATGGCGGGGAGGTTTTTGTAGATATTCTCTACCTTAATAATGAAGTAGTTAGCCAGATCATCTGACTGAGAATTCGAGGTGATGGTAGGTTTGGCAGCTGTGGTTGGTTCCACAAATATTTAAGAAGGGAGAAGATGCTTTTTGGAGGGTTACTGCTACTTTTTATTTTGAGAGCAAAATAATCCACCTTGGACTTCTGTATTAGCTTGTGGTAAGCTTTAATGGATGCGCGATATTACATTTTTAGGTTTGGATCATAGGAGGATCTGCATGCATGCTCCAACACCTTGCAGTTTTTTTTTGCAAGGGTCGTAGACTCGGTAAACCATGGACTGGTCAGAATTCTTTTACTGGGGGTAAATTTGGCGGGAATGCAGCTGTCAAGAGCCTGCGTGAGCCACACATTGAAAAGGCTGTTAGCTGCCTTTATATTAAGACGCAACTGGGGCATCTGTGTTAGAAGGAGGTCACAGAAGTGGTCTGCATCTAGTTTACGCCACGGGCGTTTCAGGATGGGACGGGACCGAACACGCTGTGGTGGACTTTGACCTTGTAGCGACATAGGGCCCGATTCACAAAAGTAAACTGAGACAAAATCCTAACTATATGATTTTTGGTATTCATAACAGGCATTTAAAAGTAGTAAAGTTAGAATTCCTAACTTTGCTAATCCTAAATGCCCTTTGTGAATACCAAAAGTCATAAAGTTAGGATTGTGTCTCAGTTTAGGAGTAGTAAAGTTAGGAATCCTAACTTTACTACTCCTAAATGCCTTTTTAGAATACAGAAAGTCATAAAGTTAGATTACTTTTGTGAATAGGGCCCATAGAAATTAAGAATTGGTCCAACCAGGCCATAGGGAGAGGGTAATGAACCTTCATTGAGGGCAAATTAGATAATACAGGGACTAATAGATGCACAGCTAAGTGCATAGAAGTCGGGACACATTGTATCAGCTGGCAGGACCGCAAGATCGGCCAAGAGATTAGCGACATCATTGTTATGGTGGTCTTCTAAGTGGAGGTTAAGATCCCTCACAATGTTGAAATTGGCAGACTTGATAGACTGTGTGGCGACCAGGTTCAACAAAGCTTCCCTGAATGCTTTAGATGGACCAGGGGGATGAATGATTAGCAGACCAGATAATGTGAAATTGTAATTGAGTATAATTTTAGAGAGGGCATTTTCTCACCAAGAATTTTGAACGTAGCTGCAAAAAAAAAAACTAAAAAGAGATCAATTACTGTATTCTAATGATAAAATCAAGAATGAAAAGAATACCCCAAGACCTATCATGACCTACAACTCCTCATCCTAAAATGTAAGAAATGTAAGCATTGGAACATAATGAAAAAGACCTGCTTATTGGCAGAGATCTAACGGATAAATCCCCATCACCTATAGGAAAGGTATAACATTAGGTGGTATTTTTTGACTCACAGTTATTTTAAAAAAGCTCCCAGGAAGAATACTTGGTTGAGCAAAACTAAAGGGTTTTTTAATGTGCAGCCATTATAAGGCTTGTATCTCTGAATATTCCACCTCTCATTGGAACAGAAGGAAGAGCTTCCATTTCTTCATTCGTAACACAGATCACCGTGTCTATGTTCCCCAATGCCTGTGCTCTCTCATGCATGTGGGAAGTACCATCTCTCTACAACATAAACGTATTCTGGAACACCAGAGAACCATTAGGAAAGCAGATTTTACATACCCTGTGACACATCACTTCTTTGACCAGCATGAGAGTGACTTGTCCAAATTAACATTCTTTACCATAGATAGAATTCCAGATAAGTTAAGAGGAGGTGTTGGGGTGGCAGAGTTAAGATGTTTGAAATCTAGGTTTATCCTGGATTTACACACTAAGACACCAGCAGGGTTAAAAAAGGATGAGGAGATGGAAGTTCATGTAGGATAAATTAAGATCAATTATGCCCTTTTACTTACATCTGGTAAGGGTTTTTTATGTACAGCTTTTTTGAAGATATTTAGGGAATTGGAGAAATTTGCCACAGGAATACTCGGGGTTTCCAGGTTGTATGGTTAATTGAGAGCCTCTTGCTTAATCAGAACTGAAATGTCACCCGATTTTAGCATTGGCTCACTCGATGTATTGGGAGTGACATGTAGGAATGTATTAAGAAGATCTCTCGTTTAGGATTAGGGTATTTGCCCGTAATAATAACCCTTTGGTAGTAATTATAATGAGATACTTCAATTTTTAGAATCATAAACTCCATATAAGGTCTGTTGTCTGCCCTTTTAACATTAATGGTGTATATTTATAATGTGAAAGCAAACATGATAAATGAATTTTGGAAAACACACACACGTGTAAATATATATATACACATATATATATAATAGCTGTAGGAGAGTAGGGTCTGCTATCCTATGGTCACCCCAAATTTTTGCTTTTTGCTTCACTGGTTTTTGACATATTGAGGCTGTGGGCCTGCCAATCAGACCCCCAGCCTGCTGTTCTCTCTACTAAATTTACACTATGCACCCTAGGTGCATAACCAATTGGAAGTGGATCACCCTGTGAGCCCCTGTACCAGTGTACACTAGGTACCCAGGGCATTGGTGTATCTAAGGCCTGCCAGGGGCTGAAGCATGTATTATGCCACCCCAGGCTTGGCCTAACAAATTTGACACAACTGGCTGATCACTCAGCTGGGGTAAGTTGGTGTAACCACCTCTTACTTAGGTGTAGTATACCTACACCTAACCTTAAATGGGACACATGTTAACCTATAAGTCACTCCTATGGCAGGCCTTAACAATCCTGAAGGCAGAGTGCTTGGTTCCATGTGAGATGGTGCTCTGGCATGAGCTGAGCCTGTCTGCAGTGGTCGGAACAACTTCCTTCTACTGTTTCCAGATATCGTCATACCATATACTCTTAAGTGCATTATGAACCTCGCGGTTAAATGCTAACTTTGGTTTGGCTTTATCAAAACATGTCGAGTAAGGTGTCATACGAATTGGAATACTAACCCCTCGCCAATTCTGGCGACGGGGTTAGCATTCCACCCTTCTAGAGGGACACGACATGTACAGTACCTGAAACCCGGGTAAAATCAGACATAGCCTCAGCTCCACAAAATGGATGCTGCCACCACAGACACAAGTCTGCCCTCCTGCTGCTGGGAGTCCTTCCAGCTTGGGAGGTGTGGACAAAGGGTTTCCTGCCAGG
Source organism: Triturus cristatus (assembly GCF_964204655.1). Classification (NCBI taxonomy): domain Eukaryota; kingdom Metazoa; phylum Chordata; class Amphibia; order Caudata; family Salamandridae; genus Triturus; species Triturus cristatus. The sequence continues at coordinate 325,469,530 of NC_140589.1, forward strand.
GGAGGTGCATGCACCACCCCAGACAGGATTTTGTGTATTGGTCAGGTAGGGCTTGAAAGAAACCAGACATGCCTGAGGCTCACAAGGAGCCTCGGTGCATATGCCAGTTCAATCCGGTCCTGGGGCACACCAGTCCCGGGCCTGGGGCGAGCTGGATAAAGGATTGGGGTGTAACCACCCCCCTTCCTGGTCCCACCCTTAGGGAGGGACCTAGCAGGTAGTCCGGGCCCTAGAATCCGCTTAAAGGTAGGAGCTGTGTCCTAAGACTTCAGACATCCTGGAATCAACTTAACTACAAGAAGAAGACGGGAACTTCGACGCTCTGCCGCACAGAGGACTGAAGCCAATCTCCCCTGTGGTCAGGGAGTGACCACCTTGCTAACGCAAGCACCATCCAGCGAATCAACATCTGCTTTGCTGCCACCTCCCGCCGGAGCCCGAGCCCAGAGACTGACAAGACCTGGACCTCCAGACCTCTCACCGCCCGATCCACAGTCCCTGAAAAGAAGGAACCCGTGGAGGCACCGAGACACGTGGAGCCAGCCATCTTGAAAAGACCACGACAAGCTGCAAGCGCAACAACCGAGGCTCCCTCCAAGTTGTGCTTTGGGATCTGAGAAGCCCAACACCCGAGCAGCATCTGCACCAAAGGTGAGCCCTCCAGCATCTCCACGATCTGCGTGGGGCCCTTCTGCATTTTGCCACTCGACGCGCCTAACCGGTTGCTGGCCCGCTGGCTAGTGGCCATCTTGATGACGAACTTCAAGAACTACACTGCTGGTCTGGTTGCTCCTGACTGGCCCTTGCTCCCCTCCAAAGGAGCAATCCCTCTGACCTTGCTGGTCAGAACCATCAGCTTATTTCGTTTTCCACAACAATTGCTTTTGCCAAGGCTTGTTTGCTTTGATCAAGTCGCCGACACCGCCGACAGCGAGAGCCTGCGTGGGACAGCTCGTGGACCGACTCCTGGACGTCGTCGACCTTCAGGGACCACGTGGCTGCAGAGACAAGCTACACCTTTCTTCCTGTTTGCACCCGACATCGCCTGGTACCCACCTGGTGCCACGCTGGTCACTGGCTAGTGACTGTGAACACTGTCCCCTCTGCTTACAGGTCTTCTACAACTCCGATCCACTCTGGGATCCACCGCATCTCTTCCGGACCGATCGCCTGCAGCATCTTTGTCTTCAGGCTCCATTGAACAGATAGAAGAAACCCGACGCACTTCGAGACCTATGCACCCGCTTCCTGTGGGTGAGGTAAAGCTGGCACTCCGGTGCCCAAGTGTAGAGTATCATCTCTAGTGTCTGTGTTTCCAATCTTGAGTTCATAGTCCATCCGGAAGATCCTCTTTGCAGTAACTTTGTAACTTTTACGCACCCATTGAAAACCTATGGGAGCTCGCGTGTGACTATTTGCTCTGCACACGCAACCCGTGGACCTCCTGGTCACTAACTGAAGTTAGCTCCTTGTAGGCCCAGCGATTCTAGAGGCCCTAGGCCTTTTCCCTTTTCTGTTCGTGGTACTTATACCACTATTTTAGTATATGGTTTGAGCGGCCACCAGGGCCTATCCATATAAAGTGCAACTTCTGTGTATTCTAACATATTCTTGTTTAACGATTTGTGCTCCTGTGCTCATAAAGAGTCTAGGGGATACTTTGAGAAATAAATACATATATATTTTCAATATATATCTGTGTGGTGTCCTTTCATTGGTATAAAAGGGGGTTACATTTGGTAAAACAGCCTGCTTAACACGCTTCACGAGTTTAGCCTCAAAGACTGCTTAGCCTACGCTACCACTAGGGCAGCTAGTCCGAAAAGGTTGACTTACAACCACACCATAAAGGTTGCTTGGCATGGTACAAGGTGGTCACTTTAACTAGTGAACATCATATACCAGGCCAACTTCTCACATTGGTGAGCAGCGGTTGGATTTGAGCTTGCTGTGTTTTACCATTGTAATCTCTTGGTTACCAATTGAAAGATCACATAGGTACCTGTAGGTACATATAAAACAAGATTAGATATACTTAAGTTCTACTGAACTTAGTGTTGTAGAGCAAAGGGAGTAGCACACCCTGACTACAACTACTAGATAGGTTTAGTAGGTAAACCCAAGTGTAGGTAGATTGCAACACATCCACCCACACTTAAGAGCAATGGCTGGGGCAGAGGGGTCCAATGTACCCATCTCTGTTGAGAGTGACCCCCAGAGGGCACCATCCATCTTTGCTACCCTAAATCAAAATGAGCTCAGGCAGTTGGCAAATATCAGGGGCCTTAAACAGCCCAAGAATCCTACTTCTGCTGAACTCAGAGAGCTTTTACAGGCTGATGAAGATCAGAAAGCTCTCAGGAAAGCCTCCCAGTTAGGCCCCTTAGGGACAGGAACAGGAGGCCCCCCTTCTGAAGATGCTACTGAAGTACCCCTTTCCAATAGTCATCCCTTAGATGAGAATCATGCTACAGAGGAGGAAAGTGGTGGGGATACAGAAGGTAGTGAGGATGAAGGGAGACCTAGCCCAGTGCCAAGTGTTATACATGGCCCAGCTAACTTAAGGCTATTGGGGACTGACAATGGGATCACCCCATTGGATCTCCCCAGTGGACTTAACCAGGGGTCTGGGAGGCAAAGGAATCACTCAGGTGAATCTAATGCTTCTCATACCTCTAGAGGCTCTCAAGGTCACTCCAGGAGAAGGATGACCACCCCTCAGAGGAGGGAGCATGAGGCCAGAATGCAAGAAGCCCAGCTGAGGATCAGGAAGCAGGAGCTAGAAGTAGCTCTGATGGAAGAGAAACTGAGCAAGGCTAGGCAGCATAAAGAGAGTGGGTCTATACCCACTGGTGGCAGCATTGTCCCTAAGGACAAATATAGGGTCTTTGATAATAGGAACCTGTCCAAGGTTGTGCCCCCCTACAAAAGTGGGGATGACATCCACAAATGGATGACTGCTCTTGAGAGAGCCTGCAAAGTGCAGCAGGTTCCTGAAGACCAGTGGGCAGCAATCTTATGGCTCTCCTTTGAGGGGAGAGGCAGAGATAGACTCCTCACTGTTAGAGAAGAGGATGTCAGAAATTACAGAGTCCTGAAGAGTGTCCTAGTTGATGGGTTAGGCTTAACCACTCAACAGTAAAGGTTAATGTTCAGAAGACACAGACTCAGGACTGGTCTGAATACATTGAATGTGCCACTAAGGCTTTGGAGGGTTGGTTGCTGGGAAGTAAGGTATCTGATTATACAGGATTGTACAATTTGATGATGAGAGAACAGATTTTAAATAACTGTCAAAACCAGCAACTGCATCAACACTTGGATGACTCTGATCTGACCTCTCCCCAAGAATTGGGAAAGAAGGCAGACAAATGGGTCAGATCCAGGGTTAAGCAAAAGAACCAGAACCAGGGCCAAGGGGGTGATCAGAAGAAAACAGACCAAAAGGGTGGAGATCAGAAATCTAAAGACCAGAAGTCTTCAACAGGGCCCCAAACTAGTACTAAAGAGGGTGGGTCCCAGCCTAAAGGGAAGAAGAAAGAAGGTCAAAAGAAACCCTGGTGCAACTCTTGCAAGAATACAACTAACTGGACTAGTGATTGTAAAAAGGGTGGAGCCCCCAACACTGTTGCCCCTAAGGCACCTGCTCCCAGTACTACTGTTAGCAGTGTTGGTCCCCAGACAAAGGGTGTAGTGGGAATCACTATGGGAACTGAAGGAGATTCTGACTTAGACAGAACCCTGACACAGGCAGTCCTGATCTGTGATGGGGACATTGATTTGTCCCTGACTGTGAGCCCCAGTAACCTGGGCAAGTACAGACAGACTCATTTAATTAATGCAAAAGTGGGTCAAGCCTACATGGACACATGTGCCAGTGTCACTATGGTGACACCAGGCTTTGTGGATCCTGGACAGTACATACCAGGTGAGAATTACCTGGTGACCAATGCCAGCAATGCCACTACTTCCCATAGTGTGGCAGTTGTTAACTTCTCATGGGGAGGGGTAACTGGCCTCAAAAGGGTTGTGGTTAGTGCAGACCTCCCAGTAGAATGTTTGTTGGGCAATGACCTAGAGAGTTCTCTATGGTCTGAAGTGGAGTACAGGACACATGCAGAGATGTTAGGTATATCACCACATGTCCTTGCTGTGACCAGGTCACAGGCCAAAAAGTGCCATACTGAACCACAGGTCTTGGATCCTGGAACAATGGACCAAACACCTACCAAGAAGAAGAACAGGAGGGTCAAGGTTGTGCCTTCCCCCCTGCCTCAGAGTGATGATCAACCTTCCCAGGAAGCTGATCTAGAGAACCCTGAAGGAACTGTCCCTGAAGAGCTTGAACCTGATCAGGTTGAGTTTATGGGGACAGGGGGACCTTCAAGGGCTGACTTGAGGCAGGCTCAGTTATCCTGTCCCTCTCTTGAACCCCTCCGACAGCTGGCTGCTGCTGAGGCTGCTGGGAATGCTCAAGGTACCCATAAAGTGTATTGGGATGATGGGCTCCTTTATTCAGAGGCTAGAGACCCCAAGCCTGGTGCAACCAGGAGGTTGGTTATACCTCTGCAATTTAGGGGCTTCCTTCTTACCTTGGCCCATGATATTCCTTTAGCAGGACACTTAGGCCAGAACAAGACTTGGGACAGGCTTGTCCCTCACTTTCACTGGCCTCACATGAATGAAGATACAAAGGAGTTTTGTCGCTACTGTGTGACCTGCCAAGCCAGTGGCAAATCAGGTGGCACAACAAAGGCCCCCCTAATACCACTACCTGTGGTGGGGGTCCCCTTTGAAAGAGTGGGAATAGATATAGTGGGTCCCATGGATCCTCCCACTGCATCTGGGCACAGATTTATACTGGTGGTAGTGGATCATGCCACCAGGTATCCAGAGGCAATTCCCCTTAGGACCACTACAGCTCCTGTTGTGGCCAGGGCCCTGCTAGGAGTATTCTCCAGAGTGGGGTTTCCTAAGGAGGTAGTTTCTGACAGAGGTACCAACTTCATGTCAGGATACTTGACAGCTATGTGGAAGGAATGTGGTGTCAACTACAAGTTCACCACCCCTTATCACCCACAATGCAATGGGCTTGTTGAGAGATTCAACAAGACCCTAAAGGGTATGATCAAAGGATTACCTGAAAAGCTCAGGCGAAGATGGGACATCCTTCTACCCTGCCTTCTGTTTGCTTACAGAGAGGTCCCACAAAAAGGAGTTGGCTACAGCCCCTTTGAATTGTTGTTTGGGCATCCTGTAAGAGGCCCACTGTGTTTAGTGAAGGAAGGATGGGAGTTACCTCTCAAAAAGCCTAAACAAGACATAGTGGACTATGTACTTGGTCTCCGCTCCAGGATGGCTGAGTATATGGAGAAGGCATCCAAAAACCTTGAGGCAAGCCAGGCCTTACAGAAAGCTTGGCATGACCAAAAGGCTGTCTTGGTTGAGTTTCAGCCAGGACAGAAGGTATGGGTGTTGGAGCCAGTGGCCCCAGCAGCACTCTAAGACAGATGGTCTGGACCCCATACAATCCTGGAAAAGAAGGGAGAGGTCACCTACTTGGTGGACCTAGGAACTCCCAGGAGTCCCCACAGGGTACTCCATGTTAACAGGTTAAAATCATATGTTGACAGGGCAGACATGGGCTTGCTCATGGCTACAGATGAGGGACAGGAGGAAGAGAGTGACCCTCTCCCAGACCTGTTGTCTCAGAACCCTGAAGATGGCTCAGTTGAAGGAGTGACCCTTGGAGGCAACCTCACTGCCCATCAGCAGACTGAATGTAGACAAGTTCTACAATCATTTCAACACATGTTTTCCCTAATACCTAGCCAAACTGACTGGTGTACCCATGTGGTGGACACTGGTGACAGTCTGCCTGTTAAGAACAAGCTTTACAGACAACCTGACCACGTCAGGGACTGTATAAAGGCTGAGGTACACAAAATGCTGGAATTAGGTGTCATTGAACTCTCAGAGAGCCCCTGGGCTAGCCCAGTGGTTCTGGTCCCCAAACCTCACACCAAAGATGGCAAGAGAGAGATGAGGTTCTGTGTGGATTACAGGGGTCTCAATGCTGTCACCAGGACAGATGCACACCCTATTCCAAGGGCAGATGAGCTCATAGACAAACTGGCTTCTGCTAAGTTTTTGAGCACATTTGACTTGACAGCTGGCTATTGGCAAATCAGATTAGCTGAGGAGTCTAAGGCCAAAACAGCATTCTCAACCCCAGGTGGGCACTACCAATTTGTGGTGATGCCCTTTGGTCTGAAGAATGCACCTGCCACCTTCCAAAGGCTGGTGAACCAAGTCCTTACTGGGTTGGATGACTTTTGTGCAGCATATCTTGATGACATTGCTGTCTTTAACTCCACCTGGGAGGATCACCTGATCCACCTGAAGAAGGCTCTTGAGGCTCTGCAAAGGGCAGGCCTCACTATCAAGGCTACTAAGTGCCAGATAGGGCAGAGTAAGGTTGTGTGTTTGGGCCACCTTGTAGGTGGAGGCCAAGTTCAACCACTGGAGAGTAAGATACAATCCATCAAGGACTGGTCCCCTCCAACCACCCAGACTCAAGTTGGAGCTTTCTTGGGCTTGACTGGGTACTACAGGAAATTTGTTAAGAACTATGGGTCCATTGTGACTCCTCTTAATGATCTGACATCCAAGAAGATGCCCAAAAAGGTTCAGTGGACAGTAAGCTGTCAAAAGGCATTTGATGACCTGAAGGAGGCCATGTGCTCTGCACCTATCCTGAAAAGTCCTGACTACTCCAAAGAGTTTATTGTCCAAACAGATGCTTCTGAGTTGGGTGTGGGAGCTGTGCTGTCACAACTTAATGTAGATGGTCAAGACCAACCCATTGCTTTTATTAGCAGAAGGTTGACCACCAGAGAGAAGAATTGGTCAGCTATTGAGAGGGAGGCCTTTGCTGTGGTGTGGGCCCTGAAGAAGCTGAGGCCATACTTGTTTGGCACTCACTTCAAGATTCAGACCGACCATAAGCCCCTCTTGTGGCTAAATCAGATGAAGGGTGAAAACCCCAAACTGCTTAGGTGGTCCATTTCCCTACAGGGTATGGACTTTACAGTGGAGCACCGGCCAGGTACTGACCATGGGAATGCAGATGGTCTCTCCAGGTACTTCCACTTAGGACATGAAGACGAGACTGGTCAAGGCTAGTTTAATGTCCCTGCGTTTGGGGGGGGTTTGTGTAGGAGAGTAGGGTCTGCTATCCTATGGTCACCCCAAATTTTTGCTTTTGGCTTCACTGGTTTTTAACATATTGAGGCTGTGGGCCTGCCAATCAGACCCCCAGCCTGCTGTTCTCTCTACTAAATTTACACTATGCACCCTAGGTGCATAACCAATTGGAAGTGGATCACCCTGTGAGCCCCTGTACCAGTGTACACTAGGTACCCAGGGCATTGGTGTATCTAAGGCCTGCCAGGGGCTGAAGCATGTATTATGCCACCCCAGGCTTGGCCTAACAAATTTGACACAACTGGCTGATCACTCAGCTGGGGTAAGTTGGTGTAACCACCTCTTACTTAGGTGTAGTATACCTACACCTAACCTTAAATGGGACACATGTTAACCTATAAGTCACTCCTATGGCAGGCCTTAACAATCCTGAAGGCAGAGTGCTTGGTTCCATGTGAGATGGTGCTCTGGCATGAGCTGAGCCTGTCTGCAGTGGTCGGAACAACTTCCTTCTACTGTTTCCAGATATCGTCATACCATATACTCTTAAGTGCATTATGAACCTCGCGGTTAAATGCTAACTTTGGTTTGGCTTTATCAAAACATGTCGAGTAAGGTGTCATACGAATTGGAATACTAACCCCTCGCCAATTCTGGCGACGGGGTTAGCATTCCACCCTTCTAGAGGGACACGACATGTACAGTACCTGAAACCCGGGTAAAATCAGACATAGCCTCAGCTCCACAAAATGGATGCTGCCACCACAGACACAAGTCTGCCCTCCTGCTGCTGGGAGTACTTCCAGCTTGGGAGGTGTGGACAAAGGGTTTCCTGCCAGGGGAGGTGCATGCACCACCCCAGACAGGATTTTGTGTATTGGTCAGGTAGGGCTTGAAAGAAACCAGACATGCCTGAGGCTCACAAGGAGCCTCGGTGCATATGCCAGTTCAATCCGGTCCTGGGGCACACCAGTCCCGGGCCTGGGGCGAGATGGACAAAGGATTGGGGGTGTAACCACCCCCCTTCCTGGTCCCACCCTTAGGGAGGGACCTAGCAGGTAGTCCGGCCCCTAGAATCCGCTTAAAGGTAGGAGCTGTGTCCTAAGACTTCAGACATCCTGGAATCAACTTAACTACAAGAAGAAGACGGGAACTTCGACGCTCTGCCGCACAGAGGACTGAAGCCAATCTCCCCTGTGGTCAGTGAGTGACCACCTTGCTAACGCAAGCACCATCCAGCGAATCAACGTCTGCTTTGCCGCCACCTCCCGCCGGAGCCCGAGCCCAGAGACAGACAAGACCTGGACCTCCAGACCTCTCACCGCCCGATCCACAGTCCCTGAAAAGAAGGAACCCGTGGAGGCACCGAGACACGTGGAGCCAGCCATCTTGAAAAGACCACGACAAGCTGCAAGCGCAACAACCGAGGCTCCCTCCAAGTTGTGCTTTGGGATCTGAGAAGCCCAACACCCGAGAAGCATCTGCACCAAAGGTGAGCCCTCCAGCATCTCCACGATCTGCGTGGGGCCCTTCTGCACTTTGCCACTCGACGCGCCTAACCGGTTGCTGGCCCGCTGGCTAGTGGCCATCTTGGCGACGAACTTCAAGAACTACACCGCTGGTCTGGTTGCTCCAGACTGGCCCTTGCTCCCCTCCAAAGGAGCAATCCCTCTGACCTTGCTGGTCAGAACCATCAGCTTATTTTGTTTTCCACAAAAATTGCTTTTGCCAAGGCTTGTTTGCTTCGATCAAGTCGCCGACACCGCCGACAGCGAGAGCCTGCGTGGGACAGCTTGTGAACCAAGTCCTGGACGTCGGCGACCTTCAGGGACCACGTGGCTGCAGAGACAAGCTACACCTTTCTTCCTGTTTGCACCCGACATCGCCTGGTACCCACCTGGTGCCACGCTGGTCACTGGCTAGTGACTGTGAACACTGTCCCCTCTGCTCACAGGTCTTCTACAACTCCGATCCACTCTGGGATCCACCGCATCTCTTTCGGACCGATCGCCTCTTTGTCTTCAGGCTCCATTGAACAGATAGAAGAAACCCGACGCACTTCGAGACCTATGCACCCGCTTCCTATGGGTGAGGTAAAGCTGGCACTCCGGTGCCCAAGTGTAGAGTATCATCTCTAGTGTCTGTGTTTCCAATCTTGAGTTCATAGTCCATCCGGAAGATCCTCTTTGCAGTAACTTTGTAACTTTTACGCACCCATTGAAAACCTATGGGAGCTCGCGTGTGACTATTTGCTCTGCACACGCAACCCGTGGACCTCCTGGTCACTAACTGAAGTTAGCTCCTTGTAGGCCCAGCGATTCTAGAGGCCCTAGGCCTTTTCCCTTTTCTGTTCGTGGTACTTATACCACTATTTTAGTATATGGTTTGAGCGGCCACCAGGGCCTATCCATATAAAGTGCAACTTCTGTGTATTCTAACATATTCTTGTTTAACGATTTGTGCTCCTGTGCTCATAAAGAGTCTAGGGGATACTTTGAGAAATAAATACATATATATTTTCAATATATATCTGTGTGGTGTCCTTTCATTGGTATAAAAGGGGGTTACATTTGGTAAAACAGCCTGCTTAACACGCTTCACGAGTTTAGCCTCAAAGACTGCTTAGCCTACGCTACCACTAGGGCAGCTAGTCCGAAAAGGTTGACTTACAACCACACCAAAAGGGTTGCTTGGCATGGTACAAGGTGGTCACTTTAACTAGTGAACATCACATACCAGGCACACTTCTCACAATAGCGTATCAAACAATTCACCCGAAAGCTTGGGGGCGAACACACCAGCAGGGGAACCATATGGTTTTCACACAGGCGGCTTGCATCGCACACAAGCAACTTGCTTCGCCATTCCGGATAAATCTTCCCTAGACCTGACACGTTTCAGGGCTCACGCCTTTTCTTCAGAGGTCGCTGTAGATGTTGAACTCGCAAGGGGTTCTGGGCATGCTCCTCCCTTTATAATACCCTGAGTGGGCCCCGCTTGTCGTGAGTCATAACTGGTGCATGCTGGGATATAGAGTCCCGTTGAGAACGATTTCAGGCGAATTGTTTGATACCATATATATATATATTCACTGAAAAAACCATAAGTTTCAGGGGCGTTATAGTTAGCTGGACTTTTCACTCGTACAAAACCATTGAAATTCCCCTGTTATAGTTAGTTCAGCTAACTATAACTAGCGTGCCCGCAATGCACTGCTGATGACGTCACATATTACATCACTCATGACATGGTCAGTGACATCACTCATGACATCACTGATGACATCTCAAATGACATCACTGATGACATCACTGATGACATCATCCAGTGAATGTGTGTTTTTCTGAAAATTACATATGTTTTATATATTTATATCTCAAGGTCGATGGAAGAATAAATGGGTATATAAGTGTCTAAATGGATAATTTGTTTTTGAAAAATTGATTGTATAACTGACTGAATAAGAGTATCTTAGTGAATACATGGCTTAGTGAGTAATGTTTAAATATGTAAATATCTGTATCAGTCTCTCACTTTGTGCATAAGTGGCTGCATGGGTTGGTGAGTAGCTACATGAGTGTCTATATAGATTATAAGTTGGTTTTTTGAGTATCAGTATGAGTGTCTGAGTGTCTGTATGGTTCGGTGGGGGGTAATATGTAGTGCATAGGTGCATGAATGAGTGACTCACTGTTTGTATGTGTTGAAGACAGCATGTGTGCAGGACTGTATGGGTGGATGAGTGTGTGCATGGGTGTGTTAGTGAGTGAATGACTGTCTCAATAGTGTCTTTATGAGTAACTACATATGTTTTAAACTAGTATATGTGACTATTGGTGTATATAAGTGCGTATATGTGAGAGTGAGAGATTGAAAGAGTTCCTGTATGAATAAGTATGTGTTTCTATAAGTGATTGTTTAAAAGACTTGGGGGCAGATTTATGACGACTGGCGCATCCCTGCATATCAGCAGGGATGCGCCAGTTATTATGCGCCACAGCTGCGCCACCATGGATGCGCCGCATTTATAATGCGGCGCACCATGGGGCAAAAACGGCACAGATGCGTGACGCATCTGTGCCGAAAAGTGGTGCATTGCTGGAGTTGCGTCGCAAGCGCGACCCAGCTCCAGCAATGATCTGGGGGGCCCCATCTGTACAATGCTGCGTCAATCCTTACGCCTGCTTCAAGCAGGCGCCGGGTTTTGACGCAGCATGGGCCTAAAAGTGACTGAGTGAAATCTTGTGGATTTCACTCAGCCACTTTTAGGAGGCGTTCCTGCGCCGGAACACCCCCACCTGCCCTGGAACGCCTACATGTGGCGCAGGGCTTTACAACGTGACGCATCTGGGAGATGCGTCACGTTTGTAAATACCCCGCACCATGGCGCAGGATTTGCGCCGCTGCTGCGTCACAAAAGTGACGCAACGGCGGCGTAAATGAGGCGCAAGTGCAACATAAATCTGCCCCTAAGTATGTGTAAGTTTCTGTAGAAGTAAGTGTGGTGGTGTGTGTATAACTGTATATGCAAGTAAATGGATGTTTGATTCTTTATTAGCATGAGTGACTATGTGTGTGAGTAACTCTATGGATGAGTGGCGTTGTGCAACAGGATGTATAGGTGTATGAGTACATATGATGAGTGAGTACATGTATGAGTGACTGTATAGGACTGTTGGTGAATGAGTGGATGTGTATGTGGATCTTAGAATTACTGAATAGGTTGTTGTAACTGGTATTGGTATGTCCATTGATTTGAGTTTCTATTTTTGAATGTGTGTATCAAAGGTTATATTAGGAGGAGAGGAGGTCTGCCACTCTATCACAAGGATGATGGCATCAGTGATGTCATCAGTGATGTCATTTGAGATGTCATCAGTGATGTCATGAGTGATGTCACTGACCATGTCATGAGTGATGTAATATGTGACGTCATCAGCAGTGCATTGCGGGTGCGCGAGTTATAGTTAGCTGAACTAACTATAACGGGGGAATTTCAATGGTTTTGTACGAGTGAAAAGTCCAGCTAACTATAAGGCCCCTGATACCTATGGTTTTTTCTTTGAATTTCTTTTGTTTTTTAAATGCTAATTCCTAACTATAACGTGCCTGAAACCTATGGTTTTTTCAGTGAATTTCAAAGGTTTTTTAAATGCTAATTTCTAACTATGCCTACAGAGATAGGATATGTGAAGAAAGAAGAAAAAACGCACAGAAAGAAAAAAAAGAAATGCAGAAAGAAGCAACAGAAGTCCTCAAAGACGAAGAAAAGTGCAGGAAGAAGGATAACGTGCAGAAATAACAAACAGAAGAGCAGAAAGAAGCCTTGTTGCAAAATCATCCTGTACCCTCAACTTTTTCAGACGGATACTGGTGATAACTGAGTCTGACTAACCAGTCCTCTAGTCAGTGCTATGTTAAACGACACTCAGAATACAGTGAAAACACCTACACACACAAGGGAATACTATGCGTTGGGGTCCCCCTGTGATTAGCATGACCTCCTCTGTAAGCCCCTAGTATATAATAGGGCAGGGGATTAAAACTACCTCTTAAAACGTGCCACAGGGCGTGTTTGCACACGTCACCTCAGACCCCGTCCCCTCCCTTCCCCACTGTGTAAACATGTCCTGTGGCCGTTTTAAGTTCGGAGATTGAGTCCCCTTGAATCCTGAGGGTCCCTAGGGTCCAACTAGACCACTAGGTACCTCCAGTAAGCGCCACAGAGCTGCGTTGCAGAGAGATGTAAAAAGGGGCACAGCATAGACCACCTCTCTGCAACGCAGCGCAGTGGCGCTTAGTGGAAGCACCTGGTGGGCTAGTTGGCCCCCAGGGTCCCTCAGGATTGAAGGGGAATTATTTCCCCAACTTAAAATGCGCCACAGGGCTTGTTTGCACACGTTAACTCAGGCCCCGTCCCCTCACTTCACCACTGTGTAAACACGCCCTGTGGCCGTTTTTAGTTGGGAGATTAAGTTCATTTGAATCCTGAGGGTCCCTAGGGTCCAACTAGCCCACTAGGTACCTCCAGTAAGCGCCACAGAGCTGCTTTGCAGAGAGGTGTAAAAAGTGGCACGGCCTGGACCACCTCTCTGCAACGCAGCTCAGTGGCGCTTACTGGAAGCACCTGGTGGGCTAGTTAGCCCCCAGGGGCCCTCAGGATTGAAGGGGAATTATTTCCCCAACTTAAAACGTGTCATAGGGCTTGTTTGCACACGTCACCTCAGGCCCCGTCCCATCCCTTCCCCACTGTGTAAACACGCCCTATGGCCGTTTTTTAAGTTGGGAGATTAAGTCCCCTTGAATCCTGAGGGTCCCTAGTGGCAAAATAGCCCACTAGGTACGTCCAGTAAGCACCATTGCAGAGAGGTGTAAAAAGGGGCACGGCCTGCACCACCTCTCTGCAACGCAGAGCAGTGGTGCTTACTGGAAGCACCTGGTGGGCTAGTTAGCCCCAGGGTCCCTTAGGATTGAAAGGGAATTATTTCCCCAACTTAAAACGTGCCACAGGGCGTGTTTGCACATGTCACCTCAGGCCCCGTCCCCTCTCTTCACCACTGTGTAAACGCGCCCTGTGGCCGTTCTAAGTTGAGAGATTAAGTCCCCTTGAATCCTAAGGGTCCCTAGGGTCAAACTAGCCCACTAGGTACCTCCAGTAAGCGCCACAGAGCTGTGTTGCATAGAGGTGTAAAAAGGGGCGTGGCCTCAGAACACCTGTCTGCAACGCAGCTCCCTGGCACATACTGGAGATACCAATTGGGCTAGTTGGCCCTCAGGGACCCTCATATTGAAGGGGAATTAATTCCCCAACTTACAACTGGCCAGGGGGCGCATTTGCAGAGTGCTGCAAGGAGGGGGCGTGGCCTCCGGCGCGATGCCGGTCTTTTACTTTTTTTATTTTTTTAAGAAGGAGGGCTGTGTGGCCCCCTTCTTTTTCTAATATATTGGCCCTGGGGACCCCATCCCCCAGGGCCTGCACCCTAATTTTTTTTGTTGGAAAAAATAAATTTGGCCCTCCCAAGGCCTTAATTGGCCCCGGGGACCCCAACCCCCGGGTCATGGCCTTTTTTTCTTTTAAATTCTTTTGGAGGGGGGCTGCGTTGCCCCTCTCCTCAGGCCACTTATGGCCCCGGGGACTCCATCCCCCGGGGCCGGCCTTTGTTTTTTATTATTTGTTTTAAAAATATATTTATAGAAACACCTAGGATATGCTGGACAAACCGTATGTACCTATCACCATGATGATTTGCGTGATATTCATTAAAAGGTGACTATGCATACAATGAATCCACGTGGAATGTATTTACACCGCTAGTGAAGCTCTGACGTGTCTGACGCCCTACCGTGCCTAATCCCGGCGCCCCCACCGGTGGGTACTCTCCAAGTAGACACCCTTGTCGTTTATTTATACAAACATGGGTAGCTATTGACGGGCACATTTAATACACATGCACACCAAGCCATTCAAAGGGGATTCAACAAAAATTTGACTACTATGCAAGAAACCCCCCTCACGGTTAATAAAACACACATCCACCGCCGGATGTGTAATACTTTTTATTTTACTCTCTGGAAAGGAGACGAACCTCACTTGAAAGTCACAGCGTGCTCCTGGCTGAGCCCAATGCTGTGTTACACCCACCAGTGCCCGGTGAGTGCCACACACCTCTGTGTTGTATTCCACCAGCTAGTGCGCATGCTATGACACTCTCTAGCCCATGTGCACTGTAACACCACCCTGTGAATATGTCATGCCACACTTGCCTTCGCACGGGTTATATTGCCCCATCTAATGTGCCTTCTTCGATGCCTATGTTATAACGCACATCGCTATGCCATACATATTACAATCCGTATCTTTGTCACAGTGCATATGCAACGTTACACTCCCCAGCACATATTTTATATTACAACTTTGGAGACTAGTTAGGTTACACAACACTGCCCTGTGCATATTACACTCCAAGGCACATATCGCATTGCACGCGCTAGTGCCTGTGCTATCTCGCACTCTCCAATGAATCTGTAATTGCGCACAATGTATTGCATATTATATTTCACGCCCCGGTTCACCTTATATCACACTTTTTGGTGCATAGTTTATACCATATACTATATCTAGTTTTCATTTTCAATCGTGCTCTCAGGACTATGTTCTATATAACACTGCGTCCACCTACCCTTTTCACGGGCATTACATTTTGAGATGGGGGGTGGAGGGTCAGGGGGTGTTTCTGCCAAGTGAGCCCGGAGTCACAGTCACAAACGTCCTCATCTTTCTGAATAAGAGTGAGATTATGCTGCATACTTGTTCATATTTTAAGTAGTTCGCACAGACACACATTTTAAAAACAATAAAGTTCCTAATACCCACATTCTCAGAACAGTTAGCTTGCTGCCCTCCTCCCTATCCTCTGTTGTCTGAATCCATGGACTAACCTCCTCCCTCCTGCCATGCATGGTCTGATGTGCTTCCACTGCCCTCCATTTAGCATGATGTACCAGTACACTCCTCCTGCCCTCCATTGCCCAATTATATGGCCCTTCATTGACCTCCTGCTTAGCCTCTGTGCTTAGCTTGCTGCCCCTAGTCTCCTTCCCCCGCCCTCCCATGTCTTTGTGCATGCCCCTGCTCCATCCCATTTGCCCACTATGTTCCATGGACCTGCCACTCCTATCTACTCTGAGTGTTCTGTTGAGCTGCCACTCCCCTCCCACCTCACTAGCATTGTCAGATGACTGTAACCTGTCCCTGCCACCTCCACCCTGCCTGTCCACTTGCCATGCCCCTATCCCCTTCCTTCTGTCCTCCATGGTCCATTTTACTGCCACACCCTTCTGCCCTCCCTGGTCTGTTGTGCTGCAACTGCTCCTCCTGCCTGCCCTGCACGGTCTGTTATGAGGCCCCTTCCCCTGAACTTTCTTGTCTGTGCCCAGGTCCTGACCCTCCCTTCTATCCTCCATGGTCCTTTGTGCATGTCCCTGCACCCTCCTTCTTGCCCATCATAGCCATTGTGCTGCCACTAACCCTCCCACTTGCCATGCATGGTCTTCTGTGCTGCCATGGCCCCTCCCACCTTCCCTGTGTGGTCAGCTAGCTGTCCCTGACCCCCTCCCACCTTCCCTCCATGGTCTGTGTGTATGCCATCATAGTCTCATTGTTGCTCTTCATGGTGTGTCTTGATTCTAGTGCCCATCCTGCCTGACCTCCATGGTCATCTTGCTGCTCCTGCCCTGCCCCTTTGCCCCCAGCCCTCTATTTCCATGTGCAGACCCCTATTCCCTCCCTCCTGGCTTGTCTGTTCCATTGTAATGCCCCTGATCCATCCCTCCTGCCCTTTATGGTCTGTTATGCTGCAGCTTTCTCTCCTGTCTGTCCATTATGATCAGCTAGCTACCATTGCCTCTTTCCCCTCTGTTCTCTGTTGTCCATGTGCATGGTCCTGTCCCCTCCCTATTGCTTTCTATGGATTGTTGTGCTGCACTCCCGTCCTGCATGCCCTGTGTGGTGTATTGTGCTGCTGCAAACCCTGATGCCTGCCCTGTAGGGTCTGTTTGGTGCACCTCTACATGTACCTCCTGTCCTCTGTTATCTGAGTCCATGTCCCTACCCCAATTCCTCCTGCCTACCATGATCCAATGTACCATACTTGCAAACATTTTGACCTTGGTAAGAGGGAGATTTTGGAAAAAAACTGGGGTATTGATTTTCCCCTTTGAGTTACATTGAAAAAGAGGAGATTGTAGACAGGAGACAGATCAAATAAAGCCCATTTGAGCTTAAAAACATTGGACGTTTCCTGGCTGAAACAGGTCTGTTGGCATGTATGGTTGTACTACCACTGCCTCTTCCTTCTGCCCACAATGGTCTATTATATTGCCACAGCCTCTCTTGCCAGTCCTGTATTGTTGGTTTGTTGCCCCTGCCCCCCTTTCCACTGCCCTCCATAGTCTGTTGTGCTGCCACTGCCCTTCCTGCCTGCCCAGTGTGGTCAAATTGTTGCCTCTGCACTCTCCTACCTGCCTTCAATTTTCAGAGTCCGTGCCCCTGGCCTCTGCCTCTTAACAGTATCCCAATGAACAACTAGATTGCTAACATTCTATATTTACTACAAAAGTGTGGAACGCCTGACGTCATCTTGATGTAATCAAAACTGTAATGCCCAGAGCATTTCCTTTAGAAATTACATATATGAGAGGGTCTTATTTGCATCAAAATTAGGGTTAGTGCTCTAAAAAACTAAACTGAGGACATATTT
Organism: Triturus cristatus; assembly: GCF_964204655.1. Taxonomy (NCBI): domain Eukaryota; kingdom Metazoa; phylum Chordata; class Amphibia; order Caudata; family Salamandridae; genus Triturus; species Triturus cristatus. The sequence goes on from NC_140589.1 coordinate 325,486,995, forward strand.
TCTGAGTTTTCAAATAGCGACAAAATACTTTTAAATTATTTGTAATCTTTATGTTTTTTTATCCAGTTGACCACTTGATTAAATGTTGCACCTAGGGGAGAGGATGTGGTGTTACTTCCAGAGCTGCAGACTTTGCAACTGGGGAACAAGGTTGGAGTTTCTGCTTCAGCTCAACATTCTGTGATTCTGGTCAAATCACTTAATCTCCCCATGTCTACAACCAAAATGAATTTGATCTTGTGTGATGCAACCAATGCTCATGCAAAGCACTCCAATACCTGACAAGTCTGCACTATATAAAACTGCAAATACACAAAAAATAAGTGTTTGGCACACTTCTGTCATTGGGCTACATGTGGGCTACATCTGGGGGATATTTGTGCTGCATTTAGTTAGCTGAACTAACTATAACAGGGGAATTTCATTGGTTTTTTACGAGCAAAATGTCCAGCTAACTATAGCATGTGTGAAACCTATGGTTTTTTCAGTGAATTTGCAAGGTTTTTTAAATGCTAATTCCTAACTATAGCGTGTGTGAAACCTATGTTTTTTTCAGTGAATTTCAAAGGTTTTTTAAATGCTAATTCCTAACTATAACGTGTGTGAAACCTATGGTTTTTTCAGTGAATTTGCAAGGTTTTTTAAATGCTAATTGCTAACTATAACGTGTGTGAAACCTATGTTTTTTTAGTGAATTTGCAAGGTTTTTTAAATGCTAATTTATCATTCTTTTATTATATTTTTTATTTATTTATTTTACAATATGCTACCTATGTATATAATTATAGATTTACTGTATCTTGCAATATGGAATGGCTCAGCTTTTTAAAATTTTTTTAGATATAGTTGAACAGCATAGTTAATATCTTCTATAAATCTCGAAACATTTATTTTTTTATTTTTAAAGGGATTTTACCGTGTGCGCACCGTTTGCGTACCGTACGCATACGGTACGGTACGCATACGGTGCGCGCACGTGGTATGTGATTTACGTGCGCATGCGTACTTCGTTCGTCATGCGTACGCGTGTGCTCCGTACGCGCATGCGCGCGTGTTCTTGTACCGTGCGCGCACCGTAAGCGTACGGTGCACGCACGGTAAGTCATGTGATCAAGAAACAACACTTTTCATTGGTTTATAGTAGTTTCAGTTCCAGAAACTTCCAACACCACACCCACTCCCCTCATTATTTCTTCTGATTCCCTGGGAGAAGGAGCTGAACTGTTTTTGTGATACAATGGCAGAGCAGCAGTCATCTTCTGGGAGTGAGCAGGAGACTCTTGTGAGACAGAGACAGAGGAAACAGAAATATTCTTTTATCTGGCAATATTTCACATTTCCAGTGGGGCAGAAGAAGGTGAATGCTCCCAAAGTCACCTGCACTCTTTGTGGTCGTGTCTTATCTAGAGGAGATCCTAAAAAGAAGTACTCTTTTAGTATCTTCACTATGATCAGGCACGTTAGGGATGTACATCCTGTGGCTTATGCTCGAGCTACTAGAGAAAACCCTCCTGCAGCTCAGCCGAGCACATCCGCAGCAGCTCAGCCGAGTACATCATCGGCAGCTCAGCCGAGCACTTTATCTGCGGTGGCAGCTTCACCTTCTTCAGCTCCTCTGGACATACACCCTCTGTTTGAGAGGGTGCATATAAGGTGCAATACGTGTAATGTTCTTCTTGCTTTGGGGGAGACCAGCATTCCCCTAATAGAGATCAAGATACAGCAGCACACGTGCGACACCCTATAATTTTTGCCACTCTTTCTTTCCTCTGTCCCTCAATTAACACAACGGCTCTTTTTAGAGCACCTAACATCTAAACACTTTTTTTTTTAATCATTTTTTTTAATTTGTTTTTTCCCGACGTACGCGAACCGTTTTTTAAAATAAAATAACGTTTTTTTCCCCCTTCATGGTCCTTCAGGGACCTCCTGTCAAAAGGTAGGGGGTCAGGAACTCTGGACCTTGCTCCCTTTTCACGTTCTCCACTTTTTTTTTAAATGGAAACACACATTTCTTTTTTTGCATATTTTAACCCTTTCTAAATGATTTCTACCCCCAACATGACTTTTGCCTGCTAGAATAGCATTAGATCATGTAACACTTGTGTGTGCAGAGACGTCAGAAGTTCATCACATAATGTTTCTAATCCAAAGAGCAAGAGTACATTTCACAGATGAAGGGAACAGACTCTTCTTTTTCATTTTTAGACTCTGCATCAATACTTACTTATAGGTACCAAAAAAGCCACTCAATTAACACAATGGCTCTTTTTAGAGCCAACCAACATCCAAACACTTAAACTTTTTTATAATTTTTTTTTTTTTACGATTTTTTTTGTCGCATCTCTATGCTTCCCCTGCGCAGGCGTACAAACTGCAGCCATGCGCCGGCGCAGGCTCCCTTGCACCATGGTACAAGGATGCCTGCGTGGTGGGGAGATTGTTCTTGTGCAGGAAGGGACACCTTCCTGCACAAAAACAATCACAAGAGGCTTTTCTCCTTTCAATGCGTGCTGTAAAATGGAGGACACACTAAAAGAGGAAAAAACATTTTTCCTCGTTGTGCCTTGGAACACCACCTCTAGGGTGGCGTAGCATTCACACGCATCTCCAGAGTTACGATTTGTCGTAAACCAGGAGATGTGTCTAGTTCTTTGTGTGTTGCGTGGGAACACCCACAACAACACCCATGGAACGCCCCTTCAACACATAGTGCAGCGTGTGAAGTGGCTGTATTTATGTGGAGAGGAAAAGTCATGCAGGGTGACTTTTCCTCTCCTTGTAAATATGAAAGAGCTCCCTGCGCCACCAGTACGTTATGAAAAGTGACGTAGTGGTGGCGCAGAGGCCTTGTTAATCTGCTCCAGAGATGTTAGGGAAATTAAGGGTAAGACAGACAAAGGGAGGAGACAGAGACAGAGAGCAAGGAACTGAGAAGGAGTAAGGCAGTTAGAATGACTGAGACACATGGAGACAGGGAGAGATACATGGTTGAAAAAGTAGTGATGGAGGCAGTAAACCTAGGGGAGTAGTATAGAAGGAGTAAGGGAGTTACGAAAGAGCAGTAAAGGAAGAAGACAGAGAGAAGGGGAATGAGAAAAGCACAGTGAGGAGAAGTGAAGAAAAGGGAGCATGAAAGTGAAGGGGTAAGAAATACAGATATTTCAAACTTACCTGACCAACAACATAACTTAATTATAAATAAATGTTTTTTTTAATTGCTAGAAAAAAGGATTACATTTCTTACATTTTCTTTCTCGATCTGAAAAAAAAGAAAAAAAAGTATTAATATTTAAGAATACATTTTAGAATACAGTACACATATTTTCATATTTAAAAAAGTAATTTTTTGCCCTTTTTTTGCTGTTTTCAGAATATATTGAATTTCACTGCAAATTGTGAAATCAATTGCATTCATCACTTAACAGCGGGCAAAAAAATTTAACAATCTGAAAGATTGTTTAAAAAAAGCCCTGAATCTCTTCTCAGTAAAACATACCTTGATAGAAATGTAACATATATATGAAAAATATCATCTAAGAACAATAACTATTTGCAATAAACAACGTCTGTAAATCTTGTTGCTTAAGCTCATACACCAAAATAATATCTGTCAAAGAAGTCCACAATAGAAATTTTTACCTTTCCATGAGGCCAAATGGTAATTTTAAAATTCTTTTTTGGTGAAATATCCAATGTTAATCCTATAAAATTGAAATAATGGTTTCTTCCTATACTGCAATTTGTATCTAAAATTTTGGTTTTAGAAAAATTAAGTAGGAATTTGGTAATTCTGCAGGCAAACGTTGCTTGAAAATCAATTTAGAATCATTACACAGTGTCCAGCCTCTTTCACATTTTAGATAAACTGTGTAATGACCAGAAGTTATAGAAGGTCCATCATGGAAAATTATTGCAACTGCAACAAAAGTTTTTCCTGATATTGATAATTGATGTCCTGTAAACTTCTTTATTAAAGTGTCCAATTTTGATCCATCAGCTCTACAACGTTGCATCATTAAAATTACGTACTGTCCATATTTCTTTAAAAATAACGTTGATAACATGTCTGATTTACATTGAGAACATTCCATGTTGTGATTTGCATCTTTAACTAATTTACTAAAAGTCACTGATTTACTCTCTGTTAATGTTAAATATATGAACCTTTCAGAATCAACATTAGAGCTGCATGTGTTCAAACAGTTTATACAACTATGTTCCCATTTATATGAGAGACCAAACATATTTTCTATTTCTACCCCATCATCTTCCAGTACCATAAGCATATACATTAAGAATTCCTGTGCATCTTGCTGGACATTTTGAGTAAACTCATCAGAAGCACTTTCTATTTTAGTTTTATCATTACTCAGCTTCTCATAAAGAAAACTCAGCAGAGAACAGAATCTTTTTTCATGATTTAGTATTGTCTGCTCTTGCAAACTTTCAAGATAAAATACAACATTTAGCACTACATTAGCGTAGCAGTTGACACCAGAGCTATTTTCAAAATGACAGCCAACAACCTCTTCAACATTGTCTTTTTTCTTTTTGCTTGGAATCACATCACTCTCCTTTTGTTTTCTCTTCTGTACATCCTCATTACAGATATTCTCAATTCTCCTTTTCTGACAAACAACACGTTTTTCAAACACAGGATACTGACCTAAATGAGGAGCATAGCTTCTTCTTAATCTATTATATTCCTTTACACAGTTTGCATCAGCACTAGCTTTTGACTCATCAAAGTCTATCATGAATAAACCAGATATTTTTTTCACGCGTGACAAAGCAACATATGCCATACCTTCTTTAAACACAGTAGATCCAATGTTTACAAAAGCACTATAGACAGTTAATGTGATTTGTGAATAGTTACAGCATATGCTAGAGAAAACGGAAACTGCTTCCTACGTACATATAAGTCTTTCACAAGCAAGAAACGAACTGAACAACGACTAATGTCTTTAACCTCTTCAATCTGATCAAATTTTATTTAAAAAAATTCAATTCCAACTTTTTTCTGGTAATTAACAAAACCCACAACTTTACCCATAGCTCCATTCACTAAACCTTTTTCTACATCCAAATTACGTCTTAAAATTTCTCGACAGTTCATACATACATAAAGATTCTTTTCTAAACCAGCTGTTTTTCGAGATGTTTTTCTCTAGAGAATCCAATTTAGTTGTCAATTTGCTTGTCAATATAATAGTTATTCCTTCATGTTGTATTTTATCCACAGCTTCCAGTTTTACAATCTCTTCATTTTCCAATTTCAAAAGTTCTTGACTGAATATAGAGCATTCATGTAGTGTTGGCATTAAGCAGATTACAGTATTTTTTCCAGCAATTTGTTCTGATGGATACAAATTACATAGCAATCGACTCTGTAAAGCTTTTCTGCCATGTTCTGTGAGTAGTCCAATTCTGATATCTTTGAGAATACTTGCTTAATCATCATCATTTGCTTGCCGCATATTGGTAATGAGTTCTTTGTACACAAAGTATGTCCAAATATTCACATTACCTATACTTCCTAACGACTTTTTCGTGTCTTCATGTGTAAGAGTATGAAATACTGGTTGTCCTTTAACTGGAGTGAGCTGCAGTAGATCCCCAAAAGCTATAACATGTTTTCCTCCAAATAGCACGTCATAGTTTGTCTTTAGAATTTGCTGCATTCTTAAATGCACAAAGGCAAGCATTAAGTTTGATACCATGCTTACCTCATCAATAGTGAGAAGTTTCATTTTTTTCAATACTCTTGAAACTTCAAAACATGCTTCTCCTGTTAGCTTGTGGTATTGTATTTTGTTCTCATGCTCTACTGGTAACCTTAGCAAACGATGGAGGGTAATTCCTTTTATGTAATATGCTGCTAACCCAGTTGGAGCAGTAACAACACAAGACAAAGTTGAATCAGTTTTTTTCTGTAGGTAGCTTCTAATTACTTTAATCAAGAAACTTTTTCCAGTTCCTGCTTGTCCACTCACATACATTCTGATTGGTTCAAATGATGTGCATGAGCACTCTTTATTTTCATGTAGTAATCCATGATCAATTTGTTTTGTGACTTCCTCATAAATTTGTTGTTGTTCATCATTCAGTTGCTGTTCCAAATTTGGTAAGTTTATTAAATCGTCCTGAGCTTGATTCATAGCTGTTTCCACTTCAGTCATGGCTATTGCAGCTTCATTTTCTACGATTGGTTGTCCTAGGGGATCTTGAATGAGCGTCCCAGAGCTTTGACTATCTTGAGAACTGTCTCTAGCTACTCAGCTGCAATTGTTGCTTCTTGTTCAATTTCTTCATTTAACATTTGTACATAAGTTGTGAAAGTACTGCATTCAATGGTATCTTTGCATGCATTAAAGGAATCTTCATAGCTTTGAAAATGTCCAAGTAATTCATCCTCTGAGCGCCATGGTTTAAACAACTGTAAAAGTGCTAAGTGGTAAAATTCCTTTTTGTCAGTAGTGTCGCAACTCAGCTTCCTGTGATTAATCAAACTTCCTTTTGTTTGTTTTACCAAACATCCTTCCTCACCAATGACTTTATATTTTCCATTGTTGATGTCTTCTGTGGCATTTCGTATATAAATGTAGTTCTGCAGCACTTCATAGAGACACATGTTCTCAAGATGATGACTTCCCTTTGGGTAATATATGTCCAACATGTTTGTTCTTAAAATGTCTGTACTTTCAGGTTCGTACTCTGCTAAATATTCAATTTCTTGAATAGATTTCAGTACCCGATTTCGCATTCCTGCAAGGCCTAAACTTACCCAAATTATTCTTCTGGATTTGGAGTACAGACTTGCAGATGATAACCTATCTGAGCATTCGTAAGAGCCAATTTCTCGATGCGATAACATCTTTAAACTGAAACTGTATAGCTTTTTACTGACAGTCTTCTCGTGAGAAATCTCTTCCCACATTTCTTTCAATTCCGTTTTCTCAGATTTAGTGATGTAAGATGTGACATACCGAGCAACAGCAATAGAATTGTCAGCTACATACTGAATATCCATGTTAGCATTCCACGTGGATAAAATGACTGGGTTGTAGTCATTTATATATTTTGACTCTTCTTTTCTTCTTAGGTTGTAGGTATTCTTAGGTGATTTTCTTGTAATAGTATGTCGCACAGCTGACATAAAACTGTTTACTCTTCCTTTTGAAAGAACAGGTCGTGGAAATCCAAATCGACATTTTGTGTAGAATTTATCTTTACTCTTGTACTTTCGTCGACAGTATTTTCCACACCGATGACTTTCGAAACGTAAAACTTGCTCTTTTAATTTTTTTTCTTCTGTGCTTTTAGGTATAGCACATGTTGCATATCCTTCAATGAAAGATAAAACTGCATCATCAGAATCTGTTCCAAATTTTGGGGCATCCTTGATCCACAACAGCATATGAATATGAGGAGCACCTCTTGCTTGGTACTCTTTTCTCCAAAAGAAATCCACAACTTCTCCAAGAGGTGGATTTTTTTTATTGCAGATGAAGGACATCATAGCCTCAAATCTATGATTGAAATATCTGCAAACATTAACCGGATCCAATGAGCACAATTCTCCTGCTGTCTTGTATTGGATGTTTTCAATATTTGAATTTGCCTCTCGGAGAAAATCCAGTAAATCATCCCAAGCGTACTCTGCACAGCTTATGGTAAGGAACCATGTAGGAGTTCCTAAATTCCGTAACATACAGTTCAATTCTCCATGGCGTCGGTACCAATATTCATTAGTCCCACGCTGACAAGCCATTAGATTAATCAATTGAGATTCCAAATGATCATCTCGCTGCTGCACTTTGTTCATAAAATCCTTTGCAGACACATTGGCGCCGATCACGATCCTGTAAAAAACGGGTACGAACCGTCGGACGGAGCATATTCTCCGTCCGACGCGTACCCGGTCGTCAAAATATACAAACATGGAATTACGATTCCCACGGGAACACCATTTCCGTACGAATCGTAAAAAACACCGACCGAACAAAATAAACCTACAAATGCGATCCGGGAAAGCGGCGACCTGATGTCGGGACGCTCGCAGCCTGCCATTCACGAACCAGGAATTACGATTCGCACCGACGTCATCCCGCACGGTGAATATTTTCCGGCAGCCAAAAACTGCCGGGAAATCAGGACGACGCGAACAAGGACTACCAGTACGCGACGGACAGACAGGACGACGCGAACAAGGAGGACCAGTACGCGACGGACAGACAGGACGACGCGAACAAGGAGGACCAGTACGCGACGGACAGACAGGACGACGTGAACAAGGAGGACCAGTACGCGACGGACATACAGGACGACGCGAACAAGGAGGACCCGTACGCGACGGACAGACATGGACCCAAACCTACGTGTCATCCCGGCCCTCATAGCAGTCGACCTCCTCTACAGGTTCCGACGCAGACGCCGCAGAAGGTCAGAACAACTAAGGGAGGGGGGAAAGTGGGGTGGGGGGGGTGGCAGGACCAGGGCAGGCCACAAACCCCCCACCAAAGCCACACAGCACACATGCCCTGGACATACCTGACTCCCAGGCCCTGGTCACTACGAGGGGGTGGGGGCGTGTCCAGCTAAGCCAGCGACCGCCACTACGGAAGTCCGTCACGACGCGAACCGGCAACACAACCAGACAGGTACGTCCCGTACCCATGCCTGAAGAGCGTGGGTATGATTCGTACCACGCCCACACCTACGTCACCCCAACAATGGCGGAACGGCTCGTACCCACGTGGCAAAGGCCTGGGTACGGGCCGCACAAGCATCACATAGCGTGGGGACGGATATGTACGGACCGTACCCCCACCCGCGTTCGAATGGAGCGTACTCCCACCCCAACAGTGTAAGTACGACACGTACCCCCACCCGCGTACGTATGGAGCGTACCCCCACCGCAACAGTGTAAGTACGACCCCTACCCCCACCCGCGTACGTATGGAGCGTACCCCCACCCCAACAGTGTAAGTACGACCCGTACCCCCACCCGCGTACGTATGGAGCGTACCCCCACCCCAACAGTGTAAGTACGACATGTACCCCCACCCGCGTACGTATGGAGCGTACCCCCACCCCAACAGTGTAAGTACGACACGTACCCCCACCCGCGTACGTATGGAGCGTACCCCCACCCCAACAGTGTAAGTACGACCCCTACCCCCACCCGCGTACTTATGGAGCGTACCCCTACCCCAACAGTGTAAGTACGACCCCTACCCCCACCCGCGTACGTATGGAGCGTACCCCCACCGCAACAGTGTAAGTACGACCCCTACCCCCACCCACGTACGTATGGAGCGTACCCCCACCCCAACAGTGTAAGTACGACCCGTACCCCCACCCGTGTACGTATGGAGCGTACCCCCACCCCAACAGTGTAAGTACGACACGTACCCCCACCCGTGTACGTATGGAGCGTACCCCCACCCCAACAGTGTAAGTATGACCCCTACCCCCACCCGCGTACGTATGGAGCGTACCCCCACCCCAACAGTGTAAGTACGACACGTACCCCCACCCGCGTACGAATGGAGCATACCCCCACCCCAACAGTGTAAGTACGACCCATACCCCCACCCGCGTACGTATGGAGCGTACCCCCACCCCAACAGTGTAAGTACGACACATGCCCCCACCCGCGTACGAATGGAGCGTACCCCCACCCCAACAGTGTAAGTATGACCCCTACCCCCACCCGCGTACGTATGGAGCGTACCCCCACCCCAACAGTGTAAGTACGACACGTACCCCCACCCGCGTACGTATGGAGCGTACCCCCACCCCAACAGTGTAAGTACGACACGTACCCCCACCCGCGTACGTATGGAGCGTACCCCCACCCCAACAGTGTAAGTACGACACGTACCCCCACCCGCGTACGTATGGAGCGTACCCCCACCCCAACAGTGTAAGTACGACCCCTACCCCCACCCGCGTACTTATGGAGCGTACCCCCACCCCAACAGTGTAAGTACGACCCCTACCCCCACCCGCGTACGTATGGAGCGTGCCCCCAACCCAACAGTGTAAGTACGACCCGTACCCCCACCTCGAATGCATGGAGCGTACCCACATCCGTGTATGCCATGAGCGTACATATTGTGAAATAGGAGGGGTGGGTGCAGAGTCCTCCCAGCAGTGCCCAGACACAGGAGGGGTGGGTGCCCATCACTCCCAGCAGTGCCCTGAGACAGGAGGGGTGTGTGCAGAGTCCTCCCAGCAGTGCCCTGAGACAGGAGGGGTGTGTGCAGAGTCCTCCCAGCAGTGCCCTGAGACAGGAGGGGTGGGGGCCTATCACTCCCAGCAGTTCCCTGAGACAGGAGGGGTGTGTGCAGAGTCCTCCCAGCAGTGCCCTGAGACAGGAGGGGTGTGTGCAGAGTCCTCCCAGCAGTGCCCTGAGACAGGAGGGGTGTGTGCAGAGTCCTCCCAGCAGTGCCCTGAGACAGGAGGGGTGTGTGCAGAGTCCTCCCAGCAGTGCCCTGAGACAGGAGGGGTGTGTGCAGAGTCCTCCCAGCAGTGCCCTGAGACAGGAGGGGTGGGGGCCTATCACTCCCAGCAGTGCCCTGAGACAGGAGGGGTGTGTGCAGAGTCCTCCCAGCAGTGCCCTGAGACAGGAGGGGTGGGGGCCTATCACTCCCAGCAGTGCCCATGGAACGCAAAGGGTGGAGTAGCCACATATACCATGCCCACAAATGTCAGTCAGGTGCACAAAGACCCTGCAGTAGATGTACCACATGTGTGCGAGGCTGGGAGTATACACATGCATAGCGCAGAAAAGAAAACATGTACACATGAAGTCATGTCAATAGGCCACATACACAAGTACAATGACTACCAAGGATGCCACGAATGATGCAGGTGGAGACATCGCTCAGCATGCATGTGCAAAGTTGAAGGAGTCCCTCACACACCCAGCTGATGTTGACACAGCTCAGCACCACATATTGGGAACACCCTGCAGGGAAGATGTCAGGGTACACAGAGGAAGGAATACACCTTGGGACAATTGCAACATGCAGCAACTGCTTACATGAATGGAGAAAGGTAGCTAACACCGTGTGATGGCACACAGATCCCAGGGTCCCCCCTATGAGCAGCACACGACTACATTTCCCACACACCCAACACATGTCCAACACCCACAACCATGTAGCAGCCCCAACAACAGCAATGCCAGCAATGCAGGAGTGTTCCAAGGGCAAAAAATAAATAGCTTTATTCAGTATGAGCAAAAAACTAGTATGACGTAAGTCCAATATTAACAAAGGCCATAGGGCAGTCCAGGAGTCCCAGCTGGATGGGGGACACCTAGCTTGCCTGCACAGTTACAATCCGTTGTCTTCCACAGGGGTGAGGGCATCATGTGGGGGTGAAGAAACAGGCACCGCAGGGACAGGAGGGTGAAGGGTAGGCGTCGTGGGTGCAGAGATGGAGGACTCCACCACAGGGGGTGGGGCAGGGCCAAAGGCGGAGGCCAGGATCTCGCTGCACACCTTAGCAAGGTCCTCCAAGGACTCCCCTGCACCCGAAGGAACCACAGGCCCCAAGGAGGGGGGGGGGTCAGAGGGATGGGTCGCAGCGCCACTGGGGAGGATGTGGACAGGGGGGGGGGACTCAAGCACCCTGACCGGGGACCTCCTTGACCACTTGCGGGGTGGTGTCAATGCGGGGCTCAGGGACAGAGCGGCCATGAAGGAGTCTTTGGGGGAGATGTGGCCAGGAGAGCTGAGGGGAGGGGATTTGGAGGGAGTGGATTGGGTGGAATGCGGACTCCCACTCTGGCTGCGTGTCACACGTTTGCCCCCCGACCCAGTGGGTGTGCCTACTGCACCCTGTGTGTGCGTGTCAGGAGGTGTGTGGCGGACCTTCCCTGCTGGTGTGGTGCCTGTGTCTGTTGTGGTGGGTGCATGCTTATGTCTGGGTGTATGTGGGACAGGCATGGGAGTGGGAATTGTGGAAGGAGCAGGGGTAGGGGGTGGGACGTAGCGCTGCAGGAGACCCACTGCTGCAGTCAGTGTGGAGTCTATGGACCTCAGCAAGTTGCGTTGGTCAGCCTGCGATGAATGAATGCCCTCCAAGTATGCCTCCATGTTGTTGAGGACCTGGCTGTGGCCATGGAGGACATTAAGGATCGCAGTCTGACCAATCTGCAACTGCCGCTGGATGTCCACAGACTCAGCATTGGCGGCAGCAGTGGAGACAGGGGCAGGGGGTGCGGTGCCTGGCAGGAAGGAGACATGTGGTGACCGGGCACGTTGGGAAGGGACACGAGCACGTGAGAGATCATCCTCGGACCCGTCAGCTTCATACTCTGTTGTGCCAGTCGACAGGTCTCCGGGTTCACTCTCCTCCGCCTCAGTCCCACTCGAAGTGCCAGCCCCGATGTCACCGCTGGCACTGGTGCTCGGTCCCTCCGCGCCGTCTGTGTCCATGTCTCCCTCCGTGTCCCCCGACGATGCTGTGGGCAGGGTGAAGAGACAGAAAGTAACCATACACCTGTATACATATGTCACATGAGTCAAATCTACGTAGGTTACAGTGCATAGCCTGAAACAAAGGAAGAGTTACATCTACAAAACAAGGTACATATGTAGGGCATGCAAGACCCAGTTTTTTGACCCACCATGCCATGGAAAAACTATGGAGAGCATGACACAATAGCAAATGAGATGACATGGAATTTTGACTGAGGAGCAAGGCCCTGGGGACAATCCAGCACTACATCTGCACCACACAGCGCGGCAGCAAATAGGGATGAGCAGGGACCATAGGCAGGAACTAGAGGCACATGCAGCATAGGTAATACTGATAACATGCCCACCCTGACTGGCACACTGCACCTTGAGTATATGTCCAGGCAAACATCACACACTGGCCAGTCCTAGCAAGGAGATATCAGGTCTTGACATGTCGGACATGCCCGCACCACCCACCCCCCTACATGAGACAAATCTATGGAGACACAGGAAGCACGTACATCTCTTAGTCAGGGTGAAATACACATGGGATGCAAAACTTCTATATTGCACACAAACTACCCAAGGTGCGGCTGTCCAAATTATCATGTACAAATGGGCATCATCAGATGATTGCAACAAGACACAAAGGCAATGGCCACCGTGAGTATGTAATAGGAAAATCAGGTCAGGCTGTACAGTGGACACTTGTAATACATCTCACGTCAATATACATGGTGCCAGGGGACAATGGCACAGAGCACAACCTATGCTGTAGACACAGAGATTGTCGACATTCTCGGATTACACACATGATACCTAGGAAAAGATGCCCCTGGGGACAGTAGTGGCCACACAACTCCATGCTCCTGAATGGAAATGACTGCAACACACGCTAACATCCCTGCACTATGCGTAACGCACACTCATGCACATCATGTCACAGGCCACCACATGGGACATGCCTGCTGGAAGGACTCGCACTCAAGAGATTAACTCCCATGTCTGAAATCAGCATTAGTGCCAACTGACATGGAACCCACAAGTCCAGAACTGGACAGGGCACAGGCAAGGTCACTAAACCTGTTACACACCACCCCCACACATGATGCTGCAGGCATTGTACACTTGGAGAAGGTGTCAGGCTACATAACTTTGTGATGGAGTGACTACACAGAGACCAGGGAACACATTGCAAGGTGGGGAAGGGAGGCAGGAGAGGCCTGCAACACTGTGGGTAACAGGATCTGCACAGCACCATAAACCCTGGAAGTGTATCCATGGAACAGTGCACTTACAAATGCTGGTGAAACACAACAAACACACACATGTACCTACCCCCTTCCGGCTGCTGCATCTCCTGTAGGCGCCTGTCCAAGTCAGGAAAGACCACCGCCAGCACACGTTTCTGGATGTGGGAGAGACGGCGGCGCCCGCGGTTCTTATGGCTCTCAGGTGAGTCCCCCAGCAGGACCCGTGCGATCCTCCGCGTCCAGCACCGGATATCCTGCCAGCGTTTCCTCACCTGGGACAGGCGCCGCTTCCGACCATCCGCACTCCTCACGGCGCTGACGGCGTCCAGCCATATCTTCTCCTTGGCAGAGGCGTCTACCTGTGAGGATGGACAAGTGACACTACCTCAATACACCTGGCACATGTCACAGGGACACAGATCATAACACATTTGCTGTTTCCAACAAGGCATAGTATGCATCCAACGCATTGCACCTTTGTCATAGGGACATGATCCTCTGGGGGAAGGCCAAAAGCAGTACGTGCCATTTAAAGGACACAGGTGGAATGAGGGCAACTACACAAGCAATGCTCCAGGCTCACACTGTGCATCACACCCACCCCTCCTGTCTCAGGGCACTGCTGGGAGGACTCTGCACCCACCCCTCCTGTCTCAGGGCACTGCTGGGAGGACTCTGCACACACCCCTCCTGTCTCAGGGCACTGCTGGGAGTGAAAGGCCCCCACCCCTCCTGTCTCAGGGCACTGCTGGGAGGACTCTGCACACACCCCTCCTGTCTCAGGGCACTGCTGGGAGGACTCTGCACCCACCCCTCCTGTCTCAGGGCACTGCTGGGAGTGATAGGCCCCCACCCCTCCTGTCTCAGGGCACTGCTGGGAGTGATAGGCCCCCACCCCTCCTGTCTCAGGGCACTGCTGGGAGGACTCTGCACCCACCCCTCCTGTCTCAGGGCACTACTGGGAGGACTCTGCACACACCCCTCCTGTCTCAGGGCACTGCTGGGAGTGATAGGCCCCCACCCCTCCTGTCTCAGGGCACTGCTGGGAGTGATAGGCCCCCACCCCTCCTGTCTCAGGGCACTGCTGGGAGGACTCTGCACCCACCCCTCCTGTCTCAGGGCACTGCTGGGAGGACTCTGCACACACCCCTCCTGTCTCAGGGCACTGCTGGGAGTGATACGCCCCCACCCCTCCTGTCTCAGGGCACTGCTGGGAGGACTCTGCACACACCCCTCCTGTCTCAGGGCACTGCTGGGAGTGATAGGCCCCCACCCCTCCTGTCTCAGGGAACTGCTGGGAGTGATAGGCCCCCACCCCTCCTGTCTCAGGGCACTTCTGGGAGGACTCTGCACCCACCCCTCCTGTCTCAGGGCACTGCTGGGAGGACTCTGCACCCACCCCTCCTGTCTCAGGGCACTGCTGGGAGGACTCTGCACACACCCCTCCTGTCTCAGGGCACTGCTGGGAGTGATAGGCCCCCACCCCTCCTGTCTCAGGGCACTGCTGGGAGTGATGGGCACCCACCCCTCCTATCTCAGGGCACTGCTGGGAGACATCAGGCATTCCCCCCCCTGGGACTCCCCCTACAGTACATAGCATGTGTGTCACACCTGGACACAATGGCAGAAGTCACAGTCACAAAAAAGGGACACAGTCTGTGCCAGTGGACACTGAACTCACCTGATAACCTGGTCGCCCATACAGCATGGGGTACCGTGGGAGGATCACATCCACCAAAGCCATGTTCTCCTCCAGGGTGAATGGCTGTGACCTCTCCACAGCCCTTGACATGGTTCCAGGGAATCAGTAGCAGCAGCTGGGTCGTGGAATACAGAGATGTGCAGGCAAGTGCTCCCTCATGGGACCTGGCTGCCTTATATCTGCCTTGCTGGCCCATCTCATGTACAGGAGTACAGAGTGATTGGTCACTCACATATGCATCCTATGTTTCCTCCAATCCCTTCAAACCTAGCAGTCTGTGGGTTCTCAATCAGTTGTTTTCTCCTGCATGATGTCAGCCCCACAAACACATTGCAACAATGTAGATTCATTCCAACTGACTTCTGCTGTGCACCTTCCTGAACAAAATCAAAATTTGAACTTGGTCTCCATGACAACCAGCATGCATGTAGGCCTTAATACTTGTCCCTCATGTGTCCCCTATGTAATTTGGAGCTTCACACATAGGTACGGTGCGTTCCGGGGCCCTAGGGCACCCCAAATGCATAGCAACGGCCCGTACACGCGTGCCTATGTTCACTATCACTATGGGTGTCCTCGCGTATGCGTACTCGTAGTGGTACGGGCGGTACACACGCCTGTACGCTCACTATCACTATGGGTGTCCTCGCGTATGCGTACTCGTAGTGGTACGGGCCGTACACACGCCTGTACGCTCACTATCACTACGACTACGCATACGCGAGGACACCTATAGTGATAGTGAGCGTACAGGCGTGTGTACGGCCCGTACCACTACGAGTACGCATACGCGAGGACACCCATAGTGATAGTGAGCGTACAGGCGTGTGTACGGCCCGTACCACTACGAGTACGCATACGCGAGGACACCCATAGTGATAGGGAGAGTACAGGCGTGTGTACGGCCCGTACCACTACGAGTACGCATACGCGAGGACACCCATAGTGATAGTGAGCGTACAGGCGTGTGTATGGCCCGTACCACTACGAGTACGCATACGTGAGGACACCCATAATGATAGGGAGAGTACAGGCGTGTGTACGGCCCGTACCACTATGGGTGTTCTTGCGTATGCGTACTCGTAGTGGTACGGACCGTACACATGCCTGTACGCTCGCCATCACGATGGGTACACATACGGCAGCACTCCCATAGTGATATGGGAACGTACACAGGCCCTCTTAGCAGCAGTAATGGTTTTCACACATCACAGTGGTGACAGGCAGCACACAGGAATGAATATGGCGGACATACTTGTCCATGGATGGACACACTTGTCCATGAATGGACATCAAGGCATTGTCTGTGCATTACTACATGTGTGGGGCACAGGTGTGACAGGCTGTGATGTGGCACATTACTCCTGAGTTGAGAAGGCACCAGATGTATGATGAGATGTGTACAGATGTAATGTGTGACGGTGCAATGTGTGCCAGGCATGCCCTTGACTCCTTGGACATGTGTGCATGTCGGACTGCACACTTGGGATGAGCGTCACTGGCATGGCACGGACACCAACACACGCAAGTGTCCCCTGATGGCCGGAACAGGGGTTACCACACCTGACTTGTCACTACCCACGGTGCACGATGTGACTATGTCATGTATGTGTGGGGGCTTCCCATATGGTTGATGTTGGAGCACCCTCAAAAGCTGCAGCTGTTGCAGCAACCAACATGTGTCTGTGTGTAGATTGACATCGCACACTGTTCCTCACACCATGCCACATGTGGTTTCGGATGTGAGGTGCGCATGTATGCATGGGACACGGAGTAGCATGACAAGGACATGTCTGCATCCTCTCTATGAATGTGTGGTGAGTCATCACATGTGCACCTTCATGGCAAGGTGTGTGGGCTGTCCTAGTGTAATGTCATGTGACCTGTGGCTCTAGTGTTCCGCTACCAGTCCCTGCAATCGGCCTCCTACTTCTGCTGATGTGTGGGTGTATGTCACTCCTGTCTTGCGTCTGGCTGTTCACTTGCACTGGGACACAGCTAATCCCATGGCATGGCATGTGGAGGTTCTCAATCTCCGTGTGTAGCTGGCTCTTGGTAGGAGTGTCACCTGGCAGGCATACGTGTCCAGGGCATGTGGCACATACCTCACTCTGTATGTAGCATATGTGTATAGACAGAATAACATGTGCTCAGTACAAATGATTTGTTGTTGTGGTGCACTCACTCTTCCTTGTCACTTCCAAATTACTGCAGAGCGCCGCCTCTTCCCCGAGCAATGCCGGACTTGGCTGTCATGCGGGAGAATGATCGGATCCGGTGCTACCGCTTCCCACGACGGTTGATTCTGGAATTGACGGCGAGACTGGCACCACACCTGCAACCGCTGCACAGGTATCCTACGGCACTGACACCCAAGCTGAAGGTAATGGCAGCCCTACATTTTCTAGCCACGGGTACCTTTCAAAATACCATAGCTCATGTTGGTGGCATGTCCCAGAGCATGTTCTGCCGTGTGCTGCATGATTTCTTAGAGGCCATGTTGATTCACCTGGATGACTTCATCAAGTTCCCAACCCCTGAACAGATGACTGGGGTCAAGCGTGGATTTTATGCCCTGGGAGGGATGCCCCATGTCATTGGGTCCATAGATGGGACACATGTAGCTTTGGTACCACCACACGCACGGGCGGTAGCGTACCGCAATCGGAAGCACTACCACTCCATCAATGCCCTTGTGGTGTGTCTGTCCAACATGGTGATTTCACATGTCTGTGCTCGTTTTCCAGGATCAGCACACGATGCCTACATCATGAGGCGTAGCAGGATGCCTGAAATGATGATGCAGCTGCGCAACGAACGAGCATGTGTTGTTGGTGGGTACAGTCTGTCTGTCCTGTATTTTGCATTGCCTACCAGCACGACCACTTCACCACTTCTAACGATGTCCATGTGCATCCCATGTAGGGGACGCTGGCTATCCCAACATGCCATGGCTGCTCACACCTCTCCGCAACCCCATCACGCCGACCCAGCTCCGCTACAACACCGCCCATGGCCGGACAAGGCGAGTGATAGAGAGGACGTTTGGCCTGCTGAAGAGCCGCTTTCGGTGCCTCCACAAGACCGG
This sequence comes from Triturus cristatus, assembly GCF_964204655.1. Lineage (NCBI taxonomy): Eukaryota > Metazoa > Chordata > Amphibia > Caudata > Salamandridae > Triturus > Triturus cristatus. The sequence goes on from NC_140589.1 coordinate 325,505,520, forward strand.
CGGCGCCCTCCTATATGCCCCTGCGAAGGTCTGCAAAATCTTCATGGTCTGTTGTATGCTGCACAACATGGCAGTTGAGAAAGCTGTGCCACTCATCCTGGATCAACATGACGAGGACCATCCACCCGTGGAGGACGAAGGGCTTGGCAATGGGGCTAGTGATGTGGAGGATGTGGAGCCGCAAGAGGACATCCGGACTCGGCTCATACGCGACTTCTTTGCTTAGTGGTGAGTACCAGTGTCTGAGTGTGCACGCATTGGTCCCCGTGTGGCATGTGTTGTGATGTGTGTCTCCACCTGCATGAATGGCACGTGAGTCAGAGGTGTGTGTGGGTGTGTCACTGGAGTGATGTTGCCAGTGATGGTTGTAATTCCCCAGTCATAATTGTGACCTAGCATGTTGTCATCCATACATGTGTCGAGTACATGCACATGCAAGTGGCTGTGCTTTTTGTGGCTGACTTCTTGTGTGTCTCTCTTCCCCAGGTACTTGCGCATGCCGTCTGCTGCTTGCATTGTTGTGGCACTGCTATTCCTCATGGACACGTCATCGTCGGCTGACTCAGCGTTACAGGCACGGACACGTTTGGAAGTCTCCTTAGGGTAAGGGATGCATCAGGGGTGTATTGGGTGTGGCAGTTGTTCACGATGTATGCACACTGCCCCGTCGATGTTTGGTTCCTCTGCAGCCATGTAGCATCACCATGGCACACGACATGCAGCTGTGTACACCTGAATAGATGGTCTGACTGGTTGACAGTCATCAGTGATGGGATAGTGGATTGTGATGATGGCATCAATGTGTGTGACACTGCCCTCGGACACATACGGTTAGCATTGGCTTGACATGGTGTGTGACTTCCACATCAGCGGATCAATGGTGTATGGCAGTCTCTCCGTGAGCAGCTGTGAGTGTTTAGCTGTTAGCCGACAATTGTGTGCCAGTTCCATGGCTATCACGCATTTGTGCTGCAGAAGGGGGGTGCCAGTGTTGGACCCACATGTTACTCCACAAGAAGTGTTCATGTGTACTTCAAGTTGCCTCTGCAATCCCGAAAAAATGACTAATAAAGGTGTCCCTATGCCTCCAAGGTGCCTCTTCTCAGTCAATGCTGGTGTGTTGTCACGGTGCATCCAGCATGTCTGGCATGGTTTTCCCAGATAGTGGCTATGTGTCGATGTGTCGAGTAGCAAGATGCAAGCTGTGTGTGTGGGCTGAGACTGTGTATTGGGCATGATGTCCATGACTGTGTGGGTATTGTGACATGTGCCGTCCCCACGCATCCAACATTGGCCAGGCCCCCATTCTCTGCATCCACCGGACTCAAGCTTGCAGGACATGGTTCTGCCACCTGTCTACACATACCTGGGTGCCCCCCAGGACACTCCACATGATCCCTGACCTCTGCGCATGACTGTTTCTGTACTCAATGTGTCTGTCAGCACGGTTGTGCGGCCACCCCCTCAGCTGGTTGGGCCCATCACGGGTGTGTATGGTGCTCCATGTCTGTCTTGCCTAATACACTGTGACCCGTGTGTCCTGTGCCAGACTCAGGCCCCAGGGTGTGGATGGTTGAAGTCAAAAGAGAACTCAGGCATGTTTGGTCTTTACAACACACATGTAAGGTAATAATGCAACCAGCAGGCATCTTCTCTTCATGGTGTGATATTTTATTTTTGGGGGGGGGGATAAAGTGAGGGGCTTTCTGGGAGTTTGGAATCCAAAGTTCAGTAGGGGAGTTGGTGTCCTTGCCATTTGAAATCCTCATAGTCCATGCCACAGTCTTTGTCAACATTGGTCAGACAGTGACCAGCAGGGCCATGTGGCAGAGAATGTCTCGTGATGCTGTGATGCTGTTGCTTCAGTGGGCCAGGTGCCAGGCCAGGTGTCCTGGGAGATGGTGATGTTGCGCCGACCCTCACGGTCTTTTCCGTGGACGACCCGCCCTCCTGCGGGGACCCTCAGAATCAGGCCGTGACGACGTCTGGGATGCTCCATCGGATGTTTCCTCCTCCTCCTCCTGCTCCCTCCCTGTGGGTGGTGATGTTCTCCGCCTTCTGGCACAGGGAGGGTCGGCCATGTTGTCGGCCATCCGACAGAGTGTATCGTGAATTCCCGTGTACGCCGTCATGAGCTCAGCCTGTCCGTCCTCCATCCTCCGTTGGTGTTGCAGTAGACAGGCATGTAGCTCTGCATGTTGCTGGGCCTGCTGGGTCTTGATCCCCTCGAGGACGGACACAACCTGGGCCAGGCCCGTGGTGTCCTGCCGATATGTGTCCAGGATGTTACGGACATGGGAAAATACCGGTTCCCCAGCCAACTGGTCAGGCTCGCGCCTCCGCCGTCCTCCACTCCCACCACCCCAGCCCACTTGCACCTGGCCTGCCCTTGTGGGTACATCGGGTCTCCGGGACCCCTGAGGGGTGGCATTGGCGTTGTCGCCTGCCTCCTCCTGGGTGCCCGGGACACCGTGTCCCTCCTGGCCAGCCTGGCTGCATTGTGGTGGTGGGGCAGGGATCCTGGGTGTCTCCTGGGATGTGGCAGGAGTGGGGGTGGTGGTTGGCACAGTTGTACCTGACGCAGGTGCTGCAGGTGGTTGGACACCAGAGGGGCCAGGTCGGTCGGGCTCGTCCACAGAGTGGTGAGAGTGGTCGCTGCCGGTGGGATCGGGCTCCTGCAGATCCGGGTCCTGTGAGTCTTCCCCCCAGTGTTGGGGGGTGAACCACGACGTTGACCTGTGTGTGAGAGAGACAATGTTAATTTTGGTCCATGCAACATCCATGTTTCATCAGTTTCAAAGTTGGCACATTTCCTCTTGGAATTAGGATCTGTCTTGCATTCCACTCACAGTGCACTTGTGCATGGGTGTGTCCCTTGGGCACCACTTTGGCCCCTTTAACTATGTGTGGCACAGTCTTACTTGCTGCGTCAAGTGTGACTGCAGTCAGCAGTGGAGTGGGCAGGTGTGGCGAGCCATGCATTGGCGCCTTCCGTGTAGCACTGTACATGTGCACATGGAGTGGATCCACACACTTATATAATGCAGGTAGCTGTCGTTGTGCTCGTGAACAGGTTGTGACATGGCCCTGTGTTTTGCCATGGGGAAGAGGGGGGGTTCTGGCACTGGCCACCCTTGGCTACATGCACGCGGTCTACCTGCTGACGAGCAGACATTCCCACACACCACACGGCTGATTTGCTCTCCCTGTGTCTCCCTCCCTCTCTATCCCCCTCTCCCTCCCTCTCTGTCCCCCTCTCCCTCCCTCTGTGTGTCAGCCTCCTCCCTCTGTCCGTGTCCCTGTGTCTCCCTCCCTCTCTGTCCCCCTCTCCCTCCCTCTCTGTCCCCCTTTCCCTCCCTCTGTGTGTCAGCCTCTGTCACCTCAGCCCAGCTTCCTGGCCACACACTGTTAGCAGATCTTTGAATGGCCCTTGGCTTGTTGATGTGCATTTGTTTCTGATCTCCAGGCACCCATTGGGTGTAGTGTGTGTCTGTGCGCTGCTGCTGTGGTGGTGTGTGCTGCCACTCTTTCACAATGTTGGCTGTTCATTAGCTGCTGTCATGTGCAAAACTGTGCCTTCACCCCCATGTGTTGATGCAAGGCGTCCGCCATTTGCTGGAATGTCTTTCCTGTGTGGGTACACACTGTTTGTCTGGCTGTGACCTAGGCCATATGGGCAGAGGGCATTGTTGTCTGCTTCTGAGTTGCACTATGTGATTTTTGGGGCCCACCCTCCCGCCATCCGGGTTACCGTGTCATGTGTTGGTGTCTTCTGTGGCCTGTGACTTGACATTGTCCAGCTGGGTGCATGGGGCATGGTGGCGGCAGTGGCATGTGCGTGTTCATGGAGTGTGGTTGAGTCATGCAATAGGTTGGGGGGGTTGCGTGCCTGTTAGTGATTTTGGTTGTGGATGACGTTCCCCCCATGTGAGGTGCGTTGTTTGTGTACTCAACCGGGTCTCGGAGTCCTCCTAATCCTTCGACTGCCTCCACCGGCTGTATGGCCATCACCCTCTCCTCCCAGGGCTGGTAGTGTACGGGTCTGCGGGAGGGCCCTCCTCCAGTGGCGTTGGCCTGGTTGTGTTCCTCCAGCATCTTGGCTCGGACCCTCCTCCGCAGATCGTACCACCTGGATTGGCATTCCTGCCTGGTCCTTCTGGTGTCCGCAACAGCATTCACAGCATCGATGATGGTCTGCCACATAGCTGTTTTTGCTGCCATGCTGGTGTTTCTGACCAATGTTCCAAAGAGCTGTGGCTCGACTCTGAGGATTTCATCGACAAGAACCTCCAACTCTCGGTTACTGAACTTTGGATTCTTGGTATTGGGCATGGTGAGGGGTGGGGATGGTGGGGGGGTGTGGATGGTTGTGGGTGTGTGGGTGTGGTTGTGCAGGTGTGTGTGTGTGTGAATGTGATGAGGGGGTGTTTGTGAAGGTGGTTGTGTGAAGGTGTGCAAGTATAAGGTGTGGTGTAGCTTGTAGTATGGTGCTGTTGGTCTGTGGTGTCTGGCAGCAGTGAGTCTGTTGCAAAGGCTCATGGTTTGTGTGTGTGGGCCCTTTTTATTGGTCCATTGGTGGGTGTGGCTGTGTTTGAAGTTTGGGTGGGTGTGTTATAAGGAGTGGTGGTGTATTGGGCCTCTGTTTGTTTTTGGCAGTTGCAGGTCAGTGAATGTGTTATTTTAGTGGTTGTTGGACATGTTTAGTGGCTTTGTGCCATTCGAATGGTGTATTATTGTGTTGTTTTGTTTTGTCCTGGTTGTGTACGTGCTTTTTTAGCGTGTGTACGGTGTGTACATGGGCCATTTGGTTGTACGGTGCTGTCCTTGTGTGTGGCTTGGTACGACTCGTACATGCGGTCGTGATGTTGGGGCATGGGGTGCGCTCCGTACTTAGGAGGTTGTGGTGGGGGTGCGACTCTGACATACAGGGGTGTACATACAGGGGGGTACGACACGTACAGGGGGGGTTCGACTCGAACGTACTGGGGTGTCCATACACGGTGGTACGACTCGCACAGGGGTGGGGGTTCGACTCGAACATACTGGGGTGTCCATTCAGGGGGATACGACACGTACACGGGTGGGGGTTCGACTCTGACGTACTGGGGTGTACATACACGGGGGTAGGACACGTACAGGGGTGGGGGTACGACTCTGACGTACTGGGGTGTACATACACGGTGGTACGACACGTACAGGGGTGTGGGTACGACGCGAACGTACAGGGGTGTACATGCACGGTGGTACGACACATACAGGGGTGTGGGTACGACGCGAACGTACAGGGGTGTACATACACGGTGGTACGACACGTACAGGGGTGGGGGTACGACTCGGACGTAATGGGGTGTACATACACGGTGGTACGACACGTACAGGGGTGGGGGTACGACGCGAACGTACAGGGGTGTACATACACGGTGGTACGACACGTACAGGGGTGGGGGTACGACTCGGACGTAATGGGGTGTACATACACGGGGGTAGGACACGTACAGGGGTGGGGGTACGACACGAACGTTATGGGGTGTACATGCACGGGTGGGGGTTCGACACGTACAGGGGTGGGGGTATGACTCGGACGTACTGGGGTGTACATACACGGTGGTACGACACGTACAGGGGTGGGGGTACGATGCGAACGTACAGGGGTGTACATACACGGTGGTACAACACGTACAGGGGTGGGGGTACGACTCGGACGTACTGGGGTGTACATACACGGTGGTACGACACGTACAGGGGTGGGGGTACGACGCGAACGTACAGGGGTGTACATACACGGTGGTACGACATGTACAGGGGTGGGGGTACGACTCGGACGTAATGGGGTGTACATACACGGGGGTAGGACACGTACAGGGGTGGGGGTACGACGCGAACGTTATGGGGTGTACATGCACGGGTGGGGGTTCGACACGTACAGGGGTGGGGGTACGACTCGAACGTAATGGGGTGTACATGCACGGTGGTACGACACGTACAGGGGTGGGGGTACGACTCGGACGTACTGGGGTGTACATACACGGGGGTAGGACACGTACAGGGGTGGGGGTACGACGCGAACGTACTGGGGTGTACATGCACGGGGGTAGGACACGTACAGGGGTGGGGGTACGACACAAACGTACTGGGGTGTACATGCACGGGTGGGGGTTCGACACGTACACGGGTGTACATACAAGGGGGGTGTACATTAACGGGGAGTGCGACTCGGACGTATGGGTGCTGGGGGGAGTGTTGGGCGCGTATGCGGGGACATGTCTCCATGGTTGCAATGGGAGTTCGGTGCGGACGGTGTTTTTACCATACGGTTGTGAGATCGGACGCACGGGTAGGATCGTGATTCCTCGGTCGGACTTCACTTTTCACATTTGTACGGTAAATCGTCCGAGGACGTGTCGGACACATTTTCCGACCCGAGGACGTGTGGGGAAATATTCCGAATGCGGTTCGTATGGACTTTTTACCATGCGAATCGTGATTGCCAGTTTGTACGGCACTTGTACGATTCGTACGGTAAAAAGACCGGATACGAGTCGTACGGGCTATTTTTTTACCGGATCGTAATCGGCACCCTAATGTAGATGTACCCCAGTTTTCAAAATGTGATTTACTGCATAAGATAGTGCTGATAAGTCACTTTCAAATAAAAGATGGAACAAATAAGGAGTACTTTGATGAAATCTTGGATCTTCTGCATATAATCTTGTAGTCCGATACTCAGAAGCAGGAATCTGTACTGGACGTTCATCATATCGTCCACCTTTTCCTGTAGGAAACAGCTGGGGAAAACAACGAGCTTCCAAGCTCTCCTCCCATACACTCACGGGAGTTCCTTTTGCTTTTTTCATCTGAAAGAGATCGATAGTGTTTCCCATAACTTCTTTAGAATGAAGAGGATGTATGCTGAAATGTTCATAAATTTCTTCTTCTTTTGACTTATCCACTTTTTCAATTTGCCCAGTTGGTATTCCTGTGTCTGCTAGTAAATCTTCTTCATCTTCTTCCATATAAACTATTTCACACCATTTATTATTTCTTTTCAAATATAAATTTGCTCTTTGTACTTTTCGTACATCCACCAGCTCCTTACAAATTTTCTTATTCTTTGTAGGTACACCATTAACCAGAATAACTAATGGTTCAGTTTCCAAACTATCTGCATCAATTGTTTCAATATTTTTTTTCAAATCTAATGGCAAATAGACAACTCTTCCTTTTAAACCTCTCTGTAAATCTGTAGGAGGTAATTTGCCTGTTTTGGGCTCCATACGAACTATAGTCTGAAACGGATGGGCACATTGGATGAGTATAGACTCATACGTATTTAAATCACAGAGGGGCATATCAACAACAACCGGCGATAATTATCTCTAAGCGCACTTAGCGCTAAGATAATTATCGCCGGCTAGCGTGAATTTTTATCGCTGAGATAGCGTGCTATTAGCAACGCTTATCTCAATAGCGATAAAAATCCTCATGCTAACAGGCTAACGTGAGATTATCGCAGAAAACCCAGCGATAATCTCACGTTACCTTGTTGATAGGGACAGGCAAACTTAGCCATGATATCCTCCTTCCATAGGATATCATGGCTAAGTCAGAAAAATACCGGTTAGCGCTGTTTTTTTTGTCCCTAACAGGGTTAGCGACATTCTTGATATTAGGAGAAATGTCGCTTAGCGACATTTCTCCTATTATTTTACTCTGGAACGCCCCCTTTGCATCTCATTAGAGATGCAAGGGGAAGCGTAGAGTAAAAGGGTGCTAACATGCAAATTTGCATGTTAGCACCCTGTTGTTGATAGGGCGCTAGTTTTATCTCCCCTTTCTTGGCTTTTAAAGCCAAAAAAGCAGAGATAAAGCCCTTGTTGATATGCCCCTAAGTTCTGCAGGAATATCAACCAATTCTAAATTATTATGTACAGCTCTAGCAGGCATTTTATTTTCTTCTAACTTGTTATAACAGTATTTACAAATACGGTGATCTTCACCCAAATCAAAACAATTTTCCAGAAATAAATATGTAGCAAAATCCATCCACTTAGAATTATTTTCTTTTTCACTTTTTTTATAGAGATCAACATTCCTTGTTTGATTTTTGTAATGGCTTCTCCGGCAACAAATACAAGTAATATTTGGTCTTTCATTAGAGATGATAGTAAATTTTGTCATTTGATCTTCAAATGTTTTACTAACAGTGAGTTCTACATTCTCTTCCACATTTTCTTCAATAACTGTGTCATTTCCTGCACTTTCTTGCTCTGGACCAAAGCAACAAAACTCAATATCCTCACAAACCTTCTTCACATCTGTTAAAGATCCACGGAACAGAGCACTATTCAACTCATGTAACTTTAGTGCTGGACTTTAAGCAAAATACAATCTTCTCACAAACTTTCTCATTTCAGTATGATGAACAGCCAGCATCCTAAAATGGTGAAAAACACTTTGACAAACTTTCCTAGAAAGACAAGCCAGAGAATGTCCTTGCAAACCAGTATTCTCTCTCACTCTGCATGGATCTAGTCTTTGAAGCACCTTAATCTTCTGTTTAACACTTTTTTTACTATATTCTCTTAGAAAGTCACGACATTTATCAATAGATTCCTGTCGTACAGTACAAATACTACTACAATTCCAAGTGTACACTGGGGCTTTAGGACGTCTCCCCATAGCCTCATCAGCTAACACTTCTTCCTCATTTCTTGGAACCATTTTCTCCTTTTCCATTACACAACCATCCTTGACTTCATAAGCTCGACCACTGGTGTCAACTGCATGCAGCAAACTATTACTTTGAAGATAACTCTCTTCATTAAAAAATGGTTCAGTACTAGAACTATGCTTCCATTCTCCTAAGAACACTTTACAAAAGATTTTTTTTTCACTTCTCTTTTTCTTTTGCTTTTTGACTTCATTACATTCACTAATTTATCTAAAGTGCGGATCCTGTTCAAAATTAAAATGAATAGTTTTCTTTTCAATTCCAAAGCCTTTGCAACAATTGATTCAATATGTTTTTTTTTCTAATAAAATTTGGGTTTCTTCCTGTATTTTTTCACATCCTTTAGCAAATTGAACATCACTCTTCTCTCAAACATTTTTCTACGAATGTTTTTAAAATCTATTTTTCTTTTTAAGTCATTCTTTCTTACTTCTGTTTGTACATTAGCATTTAGTATATTCTGTCGATTGTCTTGTTGTTTTCTATTGAAACACTATTTCCAGTGGATATATTTTTTACATTTTTTCTTGGCTTGAGGATATTTAAAAAAAAAATCCTTAGTCTGCTTACCAGAAGGCTTTTTCTTTTTTCCAACATGAGGTTCTTCAACTATTTCTTTTTGTCCAGTTGTCTTCAAATATACATGTTGTTGCTGTTCTTTTCTCTTTCTTGATTTTATAGGCATCTTTAATTTATTTCAGTCTTGTTCAGCAATGCCTGAAAGACACTAAAAAAAAAACCTTTATGTAATTTATATATATTACTATATTTTTTATGAGCTTTTCAAAACATATCATATGAGCTATCCCTTTCCTATGACTGCAAGTCTTACACAATGAAAGCTACACAAATTAATTCTCTGACAACAATTCCTGTGTGCACACAGACTCATGGTGTGATTCTAGGCAGAAAACTATTTTTCATTGGCAATTTCAAAGCACATTTACCGCTGTGGTTTTGCAAGTGATAATTACTGTAAGAGCCTGACACATTTTCCTTATAGTTTAGAGAGGCAGAAAAGAGCACATGTCCTAAGAGCTACTTGAGAGCATGAGCTTGTGGAACCTGAGTGAGTGATTAGACTAGAGCAAAGGAAATGAGCCTTGGTGACGTTGAATGTGTTAGCGTTACACACTACTATCTGAAATACCACACAGTGCTGAATACTTAGCATGGGAGTGCAGGAAAGCAACTGCCTGTGTGCTAAGAGAGTGCTTCTGGAGAGTGTGTATTGTCAGGTGCAAGAGAGATCTGCATGGACGCTTGCAGAACTGCATGAAGACTGCACAGATGTATGTAAGAGTACATGTGGGGTAAGGGTTAATTGCAGTTTTGAACATGTAGGATCTATCTCACCCATGGCAGGAGTGGAAGGAAAATCTACCCTGTTGTTTTCAAATGTGTTCGCATTTGCCTCTCATTTGTGAGATAGTTATTTCTGCTAAATGCAAACCATCACAGTTCAAGAAAACAAGCTGCCCCTTTCCTACGAATGCATGTCTTACAGAACCAGGCCAACACGAATTAAATCTCTGACAACAAATTCCTGTGTGCACACAGACTCATGGTGTGATTCTAGGCAGAAAACGATTTTTCATTGGCAATTTCAAAGTACATTTACCGCTGTGGTTTTGCAAGTGATAATTACTGTAAGAGCCTGACACATTTTCCTTATAGTTTAGAGAGGCAGAAAAGAGCACATGTTCTAACAGCTACTTGAGAGCATGAGCATGTGGAACCTGGGTGAGTGATTAGACTAGAGCAAAGGGAATGAGCCTTGGTGACATTGAATGTGTTAGCGTTACACACTACTATCTGAAATACCACACAGTGCTGAATACTTAGCATGGGAGTGCAGGAGAAGCAACTGCCTGTGTGATAAGAGCGTGCTTCTGGAGACTGTGTATTGTCAGGTGCAAGAGAGATCTGCATGGACGCTTGCAGAACTGCATGAAGACTGCACAGATGTATGTAAGAGTACATGTGGGGTAAGGGTTAATTGCAGTTTTGAACATGTAGGATCTATCTCACCCATGGCAGGAGTGGAAGGAAAATCTACCCTGTTGTTTTCAAATGTGTTAGCATTTGCCTCTCATTTGTGAGATAGTGATTTCTGCTGAATGCAAACCATCACAGTTCAAGAAAACAAGCTGCCCCTTTCCTACGAATGCAAGTCTTACAGAACCTGACCAACACAAATTAAATCTCTGACAACAAATTCCTGTGTGCACACAGACTCATGGTGTGATTCTAGGCAGAAAACGATTTTTCATTGGCAATTTCAAAGCACATTTACCGCTGTGGTTTAGCAAGTGATAATTACTGTAAGAGCCTGACACATTTTCCTTATAGTTTAGATAAACAGAAAAGAGCACATGTCCTAACAGCTACTTGAGAGCATGAGCATGTGGAACCTGAGTGAGTGATTAGACTAGACCAAAGGAAATGAGCCTTGGTGACATTGAATGTGTTATCGTTACACACTACTATCTAAAATACCACACAGTGCTGAATACTTTGCATGGGAGTGCAGGAGAAGCAACTGTCTGTGTGCTAAGAGCGTGCTTCTGGAGACTGTGTATTGTCAGGTGCAAGAGAGATCTGAATGGACGCTTGCGGAACTGCATGAAGACTGCACAGATGTATGTAAGAGTACATGTGGGGTAAGGGTTAATTGCAGTTTTGAACATGTAGGATCTACCTCACCCATGGCAGGAGTGGAAGGAAAATCTACCCTGTGGTTTTCAAAAGTGTTAGCATTTGCCTCTCTTTTGTGAGATATTGATTTGTGCTGAATGCTAGCCATCACACTTCAACAAAACAAGCTGCCCCTTTCCTACGAATGCAAGTCTTACAGAACCAGACCACCACAAATTAAATCTCTGACAACAATTCCTTTGTGCACACAGACTCATGGTGTGATTCTAGGCAGAAAACAATATTCCTGGGTGATACCAGTACACCTTTACTTATGGTGAAGACATACTCCATAATATCTGACAAGTTCAAGGCAGTTAAATATCTTCCAAAACATAAAATGTAAAACACAACTTTAAAACAAGAATCTCATTTACATTTTTTTTATCAATATGCACCACATACATCCCCTCTCAAATTCATAACTCACCTTTAAAAGTAGTTAGTTGAGAAAGAAATGTGGCACTCACACAGCAGATTATCAGAGCCAGAATCTCTGAACTGTACACCTCTCATCAGAACCAGTAAATGGCAATGTTTCCTTCTCTTTTTTCACACATATACATGTTAACTTTAAATCACAGTGCTTCCCACATTTTTTCAAATGGAAACACACATTTCTATTCGTTGCAAATGCCAACCCTTTCCAAATGATCCCTACCCCCAACATGACTTCTGCCTTCTACCATAGCAACAGGTCATGGAACACTGGTGTGAGCAGAGAGGTCAGAAGTTCAGCACACGATGGGGCATATTAACAAGCCAGGCGATAAAATTTTCGCCGCTTTAGCTGCAGAAAACTGCTGCTAAAGCGGCGATAATGGGCTTGATAATATGCTCTATGGAATTCCAATTGAAGCCCATGTTAGATGTCCTTCACATTTAACATGGGCTTCAATTAGAATTTCATAGAGCATATTATCAAGCCCATTATCGCTGTTTTAGCGGCAGTTTTCTGCCGCTAAAGCGGCGATAATTTTATCTCCTGGCTTGTTAATATGCCCCAATGTTTCTAATCCAAAGAGAAAGCGTGCTTGACTTTTCAAACCTAACAGCAAATCCAAAGTAATGTTCTGTGGGAACACATTTTTCTGAACCAATACAAAACATGCTTTTTAAAATTTAAACATACAGCCTAGTTTTTAGTGTAGAATGGTGTGAAACAGCCAATGAGTTCTTTTTATTAAAAAAAAAGTATGTAAGCCTCCATTTTACAACTATCTTTCTTTTCATATTGCCATTCTACTGAAAGACACCTTCTGAGTGCATCGAGATCTCTTTGAAAGATGTTCACAGTGTGGATTGTAGGTCATAGCTATGTCTTCTGGAGTGAAAAGTATGCAGAAAAAAGAGGTATTTTCAAAGACCTTGCTTTGCCAAATGTAGACATTAAATGGATTGGTCAGATAGGGTTAAAGTGGCACCAATTAATACCTTTGGTGAAATCCTTTCTACGTCTTCCACAGCCTGACCTTATAATTGTGCACTGTGGTGGAAATGACCTAGGAACTTTAACTGGGGTAGGTCCCAGGACACCCCCGCGCCGCACGGCCACCAGCTGTGTGTGTGCCCCTCGCCCTCTGCTGCCCGCAGCCTCGTTGGGACTGCCTCTCTGCTCCCAGACCCTCCGCAGCATTTCTCGAGCGTGTGTTGTACTATTTGTGTGAATTCCCTGTGTAACATTGTTTATTTCCTCCTTTAACTGCTTTTATTTCCTTTCTGTATTGTGCCCCTGCCAGGCTTCTTTGCTGTTGTGTCCCCCTGTGCCCGCACCGCTCCCCGCTTCCCACCTCCGTCCAAGCGGCCACGCCCCCTTTTGTTTTGTGCCCTCCCCGCTCCCGCCTCCCAGCTGCTCCTCCCTCCCTCCCACTTGGCCATAAATGGCGACCGCGCGGCGCAGGCGAGTGTGACCTGTCCCAGGATACACCCGCGCCGCACGGCCACCAGCTGTGTGTGTGCCCCTCGCCCTCTGCTGCCCGCAGCCTCGTTGGGACTGCCTCTCTGCTTTCAGACCCTCCGCAGAATTTCTCGAGCGTGTGTTGTACTATTTGTGTGAATTCCCCGTGTAACATTGTTTATTTCCTCCTTTAACTGCTTTTATTTCCTTTCTGTATTGTGCCCCTGCCAGGCTTCTTTGCTGTTGTGTCCCCCTGTGCCCGCACCGCTCCCCGCTTCCCACCTCCGTCCAAGCGGCCACGCCCCCTTTTGTTTTGTGCCCTCCCCGCTCCCGCCTCCCAGCTGCTCCTCCCTCCCTCCCACGTGGCCATAAATGGCGACCGCGCGGCGCAGGTGAGTGTGACCTGTCCCAGGATACGCCCGCGCCGCACGGCCACCAGCTGTGTGTGTGCCCCTCGCCCTCTGCTGCCCGCAGCCTCGTTGGGACTGCCTCTCTGCTCTCAGACCCTCCGCAGAATTTCTCGAGCGTGTGTTGCACTATTTGTGTGAATTCCCTGTGTAACATTGTTTATTTCCTCCTTTAACTGCTTTTATTTCCTTTCTGTATTGTGCCACTGCCAGGCTTCTTTGCTGTTGTGTCCCCCTGTGCCCGCCCCGCTTCCCGCTTCCCGCCGCCGTCCAAGCGGCCATGTCCCCTTTTGTTTTGTGCCCTCCCTGCTCCCGCCTCCCAGCTGCTCCTCCCTCCCTCCCACTTGGCCATAAATGGCGACCGCGCGGCGCAGGTGAGTGTGACCTGTCCCAGGACAACCCCGCGCCGCACGGCCACCAGCTGTGTGTGTGCCCCTCGCCCTCTGCTGCCCGCAGCCTCGTTGGGAATGCCTCTCTACTCCCAGACCCTCCGCAGCATTTCTCGAGCGTTTGTTGTACTATTTGTGTGAATTCCCTGTGTAACATTGTTTATTTCCTCCTTTAGCTGCTTTTATTTCCTTTCTGTATTGTGCCACTGCCAGGCTTCTTTGCTGTTGTGTCCCCCTGTGCCCGCCCCGCTCCCCGCTTCCCGCCGCCGTCCAAGTGGCCACGCCCCCTTTTGTTTTGTACCCTCCCCGCTCCCGCCTCCCAGCTGCTCCTCCCTCCCTCCCACTTGGCCATAAATGGCGACCGGGCGGCGCAGGTAAGTGTGACCTGTCCCAGGACACCCCCGCGCCGCACGGCCACCAGCTGTGTGTGTGCCCCTCGCCCTCTGCTGCCCGCAGCCTCGTTGGGACTGCCTCTCTGCTCCCAGACCCTCCGCAGCATTTCTCGAGCGTGTGTTGTACTATTTGTGTGAATATCCTGTGTACCATTGTTTATTTCCTCCTTTAACTGCTTTTATTTCCTTTCTGTATTGTGCCACTGCCAGGCTTCTTTGCTGTTGTGTCCCCCTGTGCCCGCCCTGCTCCCCGCTTCCCGCCGCCATCCAAGCGGCCACGCCCCCTTTTGTTTTGTGCCCTCCCTGCTCCCGCCTCCCAGCTGCTCCTCCCTCCCTCCCACTTGGCCATAAATGGCGACCGCGCAGCGCAGGTGAGTGTGACCTGTCCCAGGACAACCCCGCGCCGCACGGCCACCAGCTGTGTGTGTGACCCTCGCCCTCTGCTGCCCGCAGCCTCGTTGGGACTGCCTCTCTGCTCTCAGACCCTCCGCAGCATTTCTCGAGCGTGTGTTGTACTATTTGTGTGAATTCCCTGTGTAACATTGTTTATTTCCTCCTTTAACTGCTTTTATTTCCTTTCTGTATTGTGCCACTGCCAGGCTTCTTTGCTGTTGTGTCCCCCTGAGCCCACCTCGCTCCCCGCTTCCCGCCGCCGTCCAAGCGGCCACGCCCCTTTTGTTTTGTGCCCTCCCCGCTCCCGCCTCCCAGCTGCTCCTCCCTCCCTCCCACTTGGCCATAAATGACGACCACGCGGCGCAGGTGAGTGTGACCTGTCCCAGGACACCCCCGCGCCGCACGGCCACCAGCTGTGTGTGTGCCCCTCGCCCTCTGCTGCCCGCAGCCTCGTTGGGACTGCCTCTCTGCTCCCAGACCCTCCGCAGCATTTCTCGAGCGTGTGTTGTACTATTTGTGTGAATTCCCTGTGTAACATTGTTTATTTCCTCCTTCAACTGCTTTTATTTCCTTTCTGTATTGTGCCACTGCCAGGCTTCTTTGCTGTTGTGTCCCCCTGTGCCCGCCCCGCTCCCCGCTTCCCGCCGCCGTCCAAGTGGACATGCCCCTTTTGTTTTGTGCCCTCCCCGCTCCCGCCTCCCAGCTGCTCCTTCCTCCCTCCCACTTCACCATAAATGGCGACCGTGCGTACGCGCAGCGGGAGTGCCGATTGCGCGGCGAAGGCGTGCCAAAGGTAAGCCCGTCTGCACCCATCCGCGCCTGGACCGCGCCCAGCGCCAGAACCCCTGGTCCCCACCGACGCAAGATGACCCGACAGATCTACGACGCCGCCGCCCTCAACGCACTCAATGCCGGCCAGAACCCCGCCTGCTGCCGGGCCGCCCCAAAACGCTTCCATGGACCCTTCACCTGCACAACCTGCAAGTTTACCTGCCTCAGAACATGTACCGTGCCCGCCAAGCCAAATCCCAGCAGCGACCTCAAGTGCATCCTGCTCAACACCCGCTCCGTCCACAGACACGCCGTCGAACTCTGGAACCTCCTCGACACAACATCACCAGACGTCGCCTTCCTCACTGAAACATGGATGAACGCCTCCTCATCCCCCGACATTGCCATCGCCATCCCAGATGGATACAAGATCATCAGGAAGGACCTCGTCAACCAGACCCGAGGAGGCATCGCCATCGTCCACAAGAACATCATCCGCATCACGACCGACGCCGACGACACCCACACCGCCGCCAAACACCTCCACTTCCAGATCCTCACCGACCCAAAGACGACCCTCAGAGGAACCCTCATCTACAGACCCCCGGGACCACGCACACAATTCAGCGAAGACATCACGGACTTCATCAGCCCACACGCCCTCCGCTCCACCGACTACATCCTCCTAGGGGACCTCAACTTCCACCTGGAGAACAACAAGGACCGCAACACCGTCACCCTGCTGGACAACCTCGCCAACCTCGGACTCAAGCAACTGGTCAACACCCCCACCCACTACGCCGGCCACACGCTTGACCCCGTCTTCTCATCCAGCAAGCACATCGCCTTCAGCCACTCCACCGAACTTCACTGGACCGACCACAGCTGCGTCCACTTCAGCTTCAGAAAAACCACCACCCACCACCACCCGCAACAGGTTCCTCACAGGAGCTGGAGCAAGATCACCGCCGACCAGCTCACCGCCTCCCTCAGCCAGAACCCACCTGCCAGCACACCGGACCCCAACAAAGCAGCCCGCAACTTCACGCAATGGCTGACCGCCTGCGCCGACGACCTCGCACCACTGAAGAACCCCCCCAGCAAACCCAGAAGCAAGAAGGCCCCCTGGTTCACCGAAGAACTCAAGGACTCCAAGAAGACCTGCCGCACCCTTGAGAAAGCCTGGCTCCTCGACCGGACCACTGACAACATGACCACCCACAAACACGCGACCCGCAAGCACCACCAGCTCATCCGCACCACCAAGAAGAAATCACTGAAGGATCGACTGGACAACAACGCCCACGACAGCAAGGAACTCTTCAGCATCGTCAAGGAGTTCTCCAACCTCAGCACCGGCAACAACGACATCACCCCTTCACAAGATCTCTGCGACTCCCTCACCTCGTTCTTCCACCGCAAGATTGCCGACATCCACAACAGCTTCGACACACCATCCTTGCACCCTACCGTCGAACCAACACACCCCACTGCCACCCTCCGCACCTGAACCGCAGTGACCACCGAAGACACAGCCCGCACGATGAACACCATCCACTCCGGATCTCCGACTGACCCCTGCCCCCACCACATCTTCAACAAGGCCGACTCCACCATTGCACCCCAACTCCGAGACGTCATCAACACCTCCTTCAACACCGCCACCTTCCCGGAGAGCTGGAAGCATGCCGAGCTCAGCGCCCTACTGAAGAAACCAACAGCGGACCCCACCGACCTCAAGAACTTCCGCCCCATCTCGCTCCTCCCTTTTCCTGCCAAAGTCATCGAGAAGATCGCCAACAGACAGCTTGCCGCCTTCCTCGAGACGAATGGATCCCTCGACCCCTCGCAGTCCGGTTTCAGAGCCAACCACAGCACCGAGACCGCCCTCATCGCAGCCACCGACGACATCCGAGCCCTTCTCGACAACGGGGAAACAGCGGCACTCATCCTCTTGGACCTCTCCGCCGCGTTCGACACTGTCTGCCACCGCACCCTAGTCCAACGCCTCAGCAACACCGGCATCCAAGAGAAGGCACTGAAGTGGATCATCTCGTTCCTAGCTGGAAGAACACAGAGAGTCCGCCTCCCCCGTTTCGCTCCGAGGCCACCGAAGTAATCTGCGGCGTCCCGCAAGGATCATCACTCAGCCCCACCCTCTTCAACGTCTACATGAGACCCCTCGCAGCCATCGCACGCCAACACAACCTCAACATCATCTCCTATGCCGACGAAACCCAGCTGATCCTCTCCCTCACCAGAGACCCGACACCGCCA
Source organism: Triturus cristatus (assembly GCF_964204655.1). Lineage (NCBI taxonomy): Eukaryota > Metazoa > Chordata > Amphibia > Caudata > Salamandridae > Triturus > Triturus cristatus. The sequence continues at coordinate 325,523,474 of NC_140589.1, forward strand.
GAACCAGCCTCCACGAAGGGATGAAAGACGTCGCCGAGTGGATGAAGAACAGCCGCTTGAAACTGAACTCAGACAAGACAAGACGGAAGTCCTCATCCTTGGACCATCACCCTCCGCCTGGGACAACTCCTGGTGGCCCCCTGCCCTGGGCACCGCCCCCAAGCCGACAGACCACGCACGCAACCTGGGCTTCATCCTGGACTCCTCCCTCTCCATGACCAGACAAGTCAACGCTGTCTCCTCTTCATGCTTTCACACCCTCCGCCGCATGCTCCGCAAGATCTTCCGATGGATCCCGCTCGAAACCAGGAAGACGGTCACCCAGGCTCTCGTCACCAGCCGGCTGGACTACGGAAACACCCTCTACGCCGGAACCACAGCCAAGCTACAGAAAAGACTACAACGCATCCAGAATACCTCCGCCCGACTCATCCTAAACATCCCTCAACGCAGCCACATCTCCGGCCACCTGAGGAACCTGCACTGGCTCCCCGTCAACAAGAGGATCACGTTCAGGCTCCTCACCCACGCACACAAGTCGCTCCACAACCTGGGCCCCAAGTACCTCAACGACCGCCTGACCTTCCACACGCCCACCCACCAGCTACGATCCGGTAGCCTCGCCCTCGCAGCCGTACCACGCATCCGAAGAGCCACCGCCGGAGGCAGATCCTTCTCCTACCTGGCGGCCAAGACATGGAACTCCCTCCCCATCCACCTTCGGCTGACCCAGGACCACCTCGCCTTCAGGAGACAACTCAAGACCTGGCTGTTCGAGCAGTAGCAGCCCCCTTCCCCCAAGTGCCTTGAGACCCTTCCGGGTGAGTAGCGCGCTATACAAGTGATATGATTGATTGATTGATTGATTGATAGGTCTGGAAATGCTTGTTAAGGACACCTTTGTGCAGTTGATGTCACTTTTTCCACAAACTACCTTTGTATATTCTAATATATGCCAAAGGCAAAAGTGGAACTGGTCCAACCAATATTGTCTGCAGATTGACAAAGCAAGAAAGCACGTCAATAAGTCTGTTTCTGCTTTCCTCAGAGACTATGGTATGGGTTCTATATACCACAACAACTTGCGTTACAACATGCAAGGCATTTATAGAGGAGACGGTGTTCATTTCACAGATGAAGGCAACAGAGTCTTCCTCTTGAACTTTAGACTCTGCATCAGTACTTACTTGTAGGTACCAAAAAACACTCAATAAACAAAACGGCTCTTTTTAGAGCCAACCAACATCTAAACACTTAAACTTGATTGTTTAATGTATTTTTTTATGGTTTTTTTTGCTACCGTGCGCGCACCGTGCACGCACCCCGCGATATTTTTTTGAATTTTTTTTTTTTTTGAGACCTAAGAGGTCTTTCATGGTCTCCATGAGAAGGCCTAGGTGGTCAGGGACTCTCTACCCTGCCCCCTTTTCACGTTCTCCACTTGTGTTTTTAGCTCTCTTCTGCCTCTAAAACTCAAAATGGCGGCTGGGGGTGCGCGCACCGTGCGCGCACCCCGCGATTTTTTTAAAACAAATAAAATGTTTTTTTCACCCTTCGGGGTCCTTCAGGGACCCCCTGACAAAGGCTAGGGGGTCAGGAACTCTGTACCCTGCCCCCTTTTCACGTTCTCCACCTTTCTTTTTCCCTGTCACACACACAGCACACAAAATGGCGGCCGACACTTCCTGATTTCGACCGATTCGAATGTTGACTGTCATGAATCCACCAATCAGAATTACGCTTGCGCACGTTAGGGTGCGCGCACCGTGCGCGTACGGTGCGCGTACGGTGCGCGGCTATAGATATGTATGTGCTTTTAAATGCAATTTTCTTAGGAACTACTGAACATATTGACACCATATATGCAAAAGGCACATGCCTGACCTGAGGACTACATCTTTGCCAAATTTCAAGTAATTCTGTTCAGCCGTTCGGGCTGTACCTTCGACTAAAGGTCCTATGGGAAAATGCATGGGGAAAACGTGTTTTGGGACCCCCCTTTTTTCTCGGCCCCCGTTTGACGAATCCCCCCGAGACTTTCAGGGTAGAAGCTGAGCAGAGCGCCCCATTAGTTTTGAAAAATTCGCGAGGATTCGTGAACCGGCGTCAAAGTTATTCAAAATAGAATTTTGAGATTTCCTATGGAAACACGGTCCTAACTATAACTATCTACTGGCGACCGCCAGTAGATTATATATATATATATATATATATATATATATTCACTGAAAAAACCATAGGTTTCACACATGTTATAGTTAGCTGGACATTTTACTCGTAAAAAACCAATGAAATTCCCCCGTTATAGTTAGTTCAGCTAACTATAACTTGCGCGCCCGCAATCCACTGCTGATGACGTCACATATTACATCACTCATGACATGGTCAGTGACATCACTCATGACATCACTGATGACATCTCAAATGACATCACTGATGACATCACTGATGACATCATCCATTGAGTATGTGTTTCTTAACAATTTTAATATGTTTAATATATATAGGGAAAGGCCTGTTGAAGAATGAGTGGGTGTACAAGTGTGTAAATGGATGATTTTCTGTGGTGCATAACTAACTCTATAAGTGAGTCATTAAATGTATCTTACTACAGACTAGTGACTAAACTGTGTAAATGTCTGTATGTTTTTGTATGTTGGTGTATAAGTGGCTGCATGGTTTTGTGAATACCTATATGAGTGTCTATATGAGTTATTGATTGCTTGTCTGAGTATCTGTATGGGTTCCTGAGTGTTTGTGTGGGTAGGGTGTGTGTGACTCTATGCATAGATGTGTGAGTAAGGTGATTCTATGGGTGCATGGTTTTAAGAGTGCATCTGTGATGGTCTGAATGGTTGAGTGAGTGTATGTATGGGTGTGTTAGGGATTGAATGTATATCTCAGTGATGCATTTGTGACTAACTACATATGTGAAAGGCAGTATATGTGCGTGTAAGAGTATATAAGTGGGTAGATGTGAGAGTGTGTGATTGTGAGAGTGACTGTATGGATGAGTGTGTGCTTGCATCAATGATTCTATAAGAGCGTAAGAATGTGATACTATTTTTATGTGTAAGTGAACTTGAGTGTGTATAACCACATAGGTGAGTAAATGGGAGTGTGATTATTTGCTTGACTGAGTAGGTGTGAGAGTACCTCTATGGATGATTGGTAGTGTGTGAGTGTCTATATAGGTGAATGAATGCATATGATAGTTTTGTATGTTGTGACTGTAAGTATGAGTGACTGTACAGGTGAATGAGTGGAGGTGTATTTAGACCTAAGAGTTAATAAGGGGCTATGTAGTTATTGGTATTGCAGTATGTATGGTTTTAAGAATGGAACTCTTAAATTTTGAGTCGGTGTATCAAAGGTTATATTAGGGTGTGAGAAGATGTGGTAATTTATCACATGGATGACGTCATCAGTGATGTCATCAGTGATGTCATTTGAGATGTCATCAGTGATGTCATGAGTGATGTCACTGACCATGTCATGAGTGATGTAATATGTGACGTCATCAGCAGTGGATTGTGGGCGCGCGAGTTATAGTTAGCTGAACTAACTATAACGGGGGAATTTCATTGGTTTTTTACGAGTGAAATGTCCAGCTAACTATAACATGTGTGAAACCTATGGTTTTTTCAGTGAATTTGCAAGGTTTTTTAAATGCTAATTCCTAACTATAATGTGTGTGAAACCTATGGTTTTTTAAGTGAATTTGCAAGGTTTTTTAAATGCTAATTTATGAATGTATTTTTATATTTTTTAAATATTTATTTTACAATTAGCTACCTATATATATAGTTATAGATTAACTTTATCCTGTAATATGGAATGGCTCAGTTTTTTTTATTTTTTTTATTTGGATAGAGTTGAACAGCATAGTTAATATCTTCTACAAACTTATAAACACTTTAAAAAATGTGTTTTTTTTAAGGGTTTTTGTCCGTGCGCACATGGTGCGCGCGCGGTGCACGCTTGCGTATGTACTCCGTGTGCGCATGCGTACGTGCTCCACGTGCGCATGCATACGTCGTGCGTGCTCTGTTCACGCGTGCTCCGTACGCGCAGGCGCGCGTGCTCCGTACGCGCATGCGTGCATGATCCGTGCACGTACGCGCATGCGCACGTGCTCTGTGCACGCACGGTGCGCGCACGGCAAGTCATGTGATTTAGAAACAACACTTTTCATTGGTTTATAGTAGTTTCAGTTCCAGAAACTTCCAACACCACACCCACTCCCCTCATTATTACTTCTGATTCCCTGGGAGAAGGAGCTGAGCAGCTTTTCCATTACTCCAGTACTTGAGAATGGCAGAGCAGCAGTCATCTTCTGGGAGTGAGCAGGAGACCCTTGTGAGACAGAGGAAACAGAAAGACTCTTTTATATGGCAATTTTTTACATTTCCACAGGGGCAGAAGAAGGTGAATGCTCCAAAAGTCACCTACACTCTTTGTGATCGTGTCTTATCAAGAGGAGATCCTAAAAGGAAATACTCTTTTAATATCTTCACTATGATCAGGCACGTTAGAGATGTACATCCTGTGGCTTATGCTCGAGCTGCTAGAGAAAACCTTCCAGCAGCTCAGCCGAGCACATCCGCAGCAGCTCAGCCGAGCACATCATCGGCAGCTCAGCCGAGCACTTCATCTGCGGCGGCAGCTTCACCTTCTTCGGTTCCTCTGGATATACACCCTCTGTTTAAGAGGGTGCATATATGGTGCAATGCGTGCAATGCTCTTCTCTCTTATGCGGACACCAGCATTCCGCTAATAGAGAGCAAGTTACAGTAGCACACGTGCGGCACCCTATAATTTTTGCCATGTCTTTTTTTTCCTCTGTCCCTCAATTAACACAACGGCTCTTTTTAGAGCCACCTAACATCTAAATACTTACATTTTAATTCAATTTTTTTATGATTCCGCCGTGCGCGCACCGTGCGCGCTCCTCGCGACGGTGCGCGTACGGTGGTCTCAGAGACCGCCTGACAAAAGCTACGGGGGTCAGGAACTCTGTACCCTGCCCCCTTTTCACGTTCTCCACCTTTCTTTTTCACTGTCACACACAAAATGGCGGTCAACACTTCCTGATTTCGACCGATTCGAATGTTGAATGACATGAATCCACCAATCAGAATTACGCACGCGCACGGCACCGTGCGCGTACCGTGCGCGCACGGTGAGCGCATGGTGCGCGGCTATAGATATTTATGTGCTTTTAACTGCAATTTTCTCAGGAACTACTGAACAGATTGACACCATATATGCAAAAGGCACATGCCTGACCGGAGGACTACCTCTTTGCCAAATTTCAAGTAATTCTGTTCAGCCGTTCGGGCTGTACCTTCGACTAAACGTCCTATGGGAATATGCATGGGGAAAACGCATTTTGGGACCCCCCTCTTTTCTCAGCCCCCGCTTGACGAATCACCCTGAGACTTTCAGGGTAGAAGCTGAGCGGAGCGCCCCATTAGTTTTGAAAATTTCGCGAGGATTCGTCAACCGGCACCAAAGTTTTTCAAAATAGAATTTTGAGATTTCCTATGGAAACACGGTCCTAACTATAACTATCTACTGGCGACCGCCAGTAGTTAATATATATATATATATATATATATATATATATATATATATATATATATATATATACATTTAAATGTTTTATGGGAAAAGATTACTTATAGAAATACACCTGCTGAGATTAACAGGAAAAGAATGATTCTTTTGTAATATTGATGAATTAATTTTATTCTTATAGTGATGTTTGCACATGGTGTTTATAATTGGAGTTTTGTTGTTTTAAGGGCTTGTAAAAATATTTTGTCTATGCCTTTGAGGACTTTAAATGGAGAAACAGAAAGATGGATGTTTGCACTTTGATAAAGTCTTTTGCCAGAATAATTCAGTGCATTTAGTTTTGGAAAATAATATTAATTATATCGCGCTACCTGGAGTGCCTGCTGTTTATCTGGTCATCTGACCAAAGCTTTGATCATATATACATATATATATATTCAGTGAAAAAACCATAGGTTTCACACACGTTATAGTTAGCGGACATTTCACTCATAAAAAACCATTGAAATTCCCCCGTTATAGTTAGTTAAGCTAACTATAACTCGCGCACCCGCAATCCACTGCTGATGACGTAACACAGCGGGTGCGCGAGTTATAGTTAGCTTAAACAAACTATAACGGGGGAATTTCAATGGTTTTTTATGAGTGAAATGTCCGCTAACTTAACATGTGTGAAACCTATGGTTTTTTCACTGAATTTGCAAGGTTTTTTAAATGCTAAATCCTAACTATAACGTGTGTGAAACCTATGGTTTTTTCAGTGAATTTGCAAGGTTTTTTAAATGCTAATTCCTAACTATAACGTGTGTGAAACCCATGGTTTTTTCAGTGAATTTGTATGGTTTTTTAAATGCTAATTCTTACCTATAACATGTGTGATTCCCATGGTTTTTTCATTGTTTTTTTAGGATTTTTTTTAATACAAATTCTTATATATTTCTTTTTTTTTTATTTGCAAGTTTGTTTTTTTTTGTTTTTTTTTAACTTTATATTCTCTTAATACACTATGCTTAATTTAAAAATTTTTTGCAATATATTATTTTTTTTCATTTTTTTTTTACTAAACAGGTAAGATATATTAGTATAACAGAGATTCTTTTTTTCCTTTTTTTTTTTTTTTTTTTAAGTGCGCGTACGGTAAGCTTACGGTAAGCGTACGGTTTGCGTAATGTACGTAAAATTTCTACTCTTTTTGCGTATGGTTACGCAATTTACGTAGCCGTGCGTACTGCGTATGGGGCGCGTAAGCGTGTACGCTACACGCGTACGTTACGCGGAAGTGTTGGGGAGTGCCTGTTATGCGCATGCGCGTGAGCGCGTGTCTTTTTTACGCGCATGCGTACTTTTACTGTAAGCGCACCGTAAGCGCTCCGTAAGCGTAACGTAAGCGTAACGTACGCGCACGGTGGGTCATGTGATCATGAAACAAAACTTTTGATTGGTTCAAAGTAGTTTCAGTTCTAGAACTCTCCTACACCACACCCATTCCCCTCATTTCTGCTTGTGATCCCTTAGGAGAAGGAGCTGAGTTGTCTTTGGGATACGATGGCAGACCAGCACTCTTCTACTGAGAGTGAGGCTAGCAGCACCACCATCAGGCAGAGAAGGAGGAAACAGAAGAGCTCTTTTATATGGGAGTATTTTAGTTTTCCAGAGGGTGAGAAAAAAGTCAATGCTGCTTTGGTGACTTGTAAGCTGTGCCAGCGTGTACTTTCAAGAGGTAATCCTAACAAGAAGTATTCCTTCGGGAATCACACTATGTTACGACACCTTCACGATGTACACCCTAGGACACATGCTCGACATACTGGAGGAAACCCTTCAGTAAGTCGACCAAGCACATCCACAGCAGCTCAGCCGAGTCCTTCTTCGGAAGCTCAGCAGAGCCCTTCATCTGTGGGGGCAGATTCACCTTTTTCTGATCCTCTGGAAACGAACCATCGGTTTGCGAGGGTTACAATGCGGTGTTCATTTTGCCATGGTCTAATTGTTCATAGGGAGACCAGTCTTCCCCTCATTAACAACAAAATAGACCAGCACATTTGTCCTACCAGCTAATGTTCCCATTCTTCCTTTCCTCTGTCCCTGCATGAACACAACGGCTCTTTTAAGAGCCAACCTTACCTCTCATCTTTTTTTTATTTTTTCTTAAAAACTTTTTTTTTTTTTTTAAAACACTAAAAAACAATTACCACATTTCAAGATCCTTGAGGGATTAATAACTAAATACTGTAAATCTGTTTGAAGAGAAGTGGAAGAAAGAGACCATCCAATTTCTGACTTACCTGACCCACCCAACAATTTAATTTTTAAATAAAATTTAAATTAAAATTACTTGTAAAAATGGTTGTTTTTTTCGAAAATGTTCTTTCTCAATCTGAAAAAAAAGAAAAAAGTATTAATATTTAATAAATACAGTACACGTATTTACATATTTTCCCAAAAACTATTTTTTGCCTTTTTTTTGCTGTTTTCAGAATATATTGCATTTCACTATAAATCGTGAAAGCAATTGCTTTCATCACTTAACAGTGGGCAAAAAAAAATTAACAATCTCAAAGATTGTTTTAAAAAAGCCCAGAATCTCTTCTCACTAAAACATAACATTATAGAAATGCAAAATATAAAAAAAAAATTTCATCTAATGACAATAACTATTTCTTTAAAATACCGTCTGACAATTTTGTTACAGAAGCATAATCACAAAAATAATATATCTCAAATAACTCCACAATACATCTGGTTACCTTTCCTTTAGGCCAAATGGTAATTTTAAAATTCTTTTTTGATTAAATTTCCAATGGTAATCCAATAAAATTCCAAAATTTAAATTGGACAGATGTTACCGATTCTCTCTAAAATTTTGGTTTCCGAAAGATTAATTAGGAATTAAATAAGTCCACAATACAATTGATTACCTTTCCTTTGGGCCAAATGGTATTTTTAAAAATCTTTTTTGATGAAATTTCCAATGGTAATCCAATAAAATTCCAAAATTTAAATTGTACAGATGTTACCGATTCTCTCTAAAATTTTTGGTTTCCGAAAGATTCATTAGGAATTAAATAAGTCCACAATACAGTTGGTTACCTTTCCTTTAGGCCAAATGGTAATTTGAAAAATCATTTTTTTTGAAAATTCCAATGCTAATCCAATAAAATGGTAAAATTGTTTTGTACAGATCTTGCCAAGTCTCTCTAAAATTTAGGTTTCAGGAAGATTAGATAGGAATATGCTAAATCAAAAGGCAAACGTTGCTTGAAAATCAATTGGGAATCATTACACAGTGTCCAGCCTTTTTCACATTTAAGATAAACTGTGTAATGTCCAGAAGTTACAGTAGGTCCTTCATGGAAAATTATTGCAACTGTTACAAAAGTTTTTCCTGAAATTGATAATTGCTGTCCTATAAACTTCTTTATTAAAGTATCCAATTTTGAACCATCAGCTTTACATCGTTGCATCATTAAAATTACATACTGTCCGTATTCCTTTAAAATTAACGTTGAAAACATGTCAGATTTACACTCACCGCATTCCATGCTATGATTAGCATCTTTAACTAATTTAGCAAAAGTGACTGTTTTACTGTCTGGCAATGTTAAATAAATAAACCTTTCAGAATCAACATTAGAGCCACATGTATTGAAACAGTTTTCACAACTGTGTTCCCATTTATAAGAGACACCAAACATATTTTCAATTGGCACCCCTTCTTCTTCCAGTACCTGAAGAAAATACATCAAGAATTCCTGTGCGTCTTGCTGTACATTTTGAGAAAACTGTGTTCGTCCTGAACATACATCTAAAAGTTTTCTAATTTCAGTAGCACTTTCTATTTGAGTTTTATCATTACTCAGCTTTTGAAAAAGGAGACTCAACTCAGAACAGAATCTTTTTCTCTGATTTACTATTATCTGCTCTTGCAAACTTTCCAGATAAAATGCAACATTCAGCACTACATTAGCGTAGCAGTTGACACCAGAGCTATTTTCAAAATGACATCCTACAACCTCTTCAACATTTTCCTTTTTCTTTTTGCTTGCAATTACATCACTCCTCTTTTTTTTCCTCCTCTCTACATCCTCATTACAGATATTCTCAATTCTCCTTTTACGAGAAACTACACGTTTCTCTAACACAGGATACTGACCTAAATGAGGAGCATAGGTTCTTCTTAATCTATTATACTCCTTTACACAGTTTGTATCAGCACTAACTTTTGAATCATCAAAGTCTATCATGAATAAACCAGATAATGTTTTCACTCGTGACAAAGCTACATAAGCCATACCTTCTTTGAACACAGTTGAACCAATGTTTACAAATGCACAATCTACAGTCAATCCTTGAGACTTGTGAATAGTTACAGCATATGCTAGAGAAAATGGAAATTGTTTCCTTTGTACATATAAGTCTTTCACAAGCATGAAACGAACTGTACAACGACAAATGTCTTTAACTTCTTCTATCTGATCAAATTTTATTTTTAAACATTCAATTCCATCTTTTTTCTGATAATTAATAAAACCCACAACTCTTCCCATAGCTCCATTAACTAAACCTTTTTCAACATCCAAATTTCTCCTTAAAAATACTCTACAGTTCATGCAAACATATGGATTTTTTTCTAATCCAGCAGTTTTGGAAATGTTCTTCTCTAGTGAATCCAATTTATTTTTCAGTTTGCCTGTTAATGTGATAGTAATTCTTCCATCCTGAATTTTGTCCACTGCTTCCAATTTCCTGATATCTTCCTTTTCCAATTTCAAAAGCTCCTCATTGAATATTGAGCATTCACGTAGAGTTGGCATTAAGCAGATGAGACTTTTCTTTTCTGCAATGTTCTTGTATATCTTCTCTGCAACTATTTCTTCCTTTGGGAATAAATTATGTAGCAACCGACTCTGTAATGCTTTCGTGCCAGCTTCAGTGAGTAGTCCAATTCTGATATCTTTCAGAATACTTCCATATTCTTCATCGTTTGCTTGCCTCATATTAGTAGTAAGTTCCTTGTACTCAAAGAAGGACCAAATATTTGCATTACCAATGCTTCCCAATGACTTATTTGTGTCTTCATGTGTCACAGTATTAAACACTGGTTGTCCTTTAACTGGAGTAAGCTGTAGAAGATCCCCAAAAACTATGACATGTTTTCCACCAAATAACACGTCATAGTCTGTCCTTAGAATTTGCTGCATTCTTAAATGCACAAAGGCAAGCATTAAGTTTGATACCATGCTCACCTCATCAATAATGAGAACTTGCATCTTCTTCAATACTCTTGAAACTTCCAAGCATGCTTCTCCAGTTAGCTTGTGGTATTGTATTTTGTTCTCATGCTCCACTGGTAACATTAGCAAACGATGTAAGGTGATTCCTTTTATGTTATATGCTGCTAACCCAGTTGGAGCAGTAACCACACAAGACAAAGTTGAATCCGTTTTTTGCTGTAGGTAGCTTCTGATGACTTTTATTAAGAAACTTTTTCCAGTTCCAGCTTGTCCGCTTACATACATCCTGATTGGATGAAATGATGTGCATGAGCACTCTTTTTTTTCATGTAGTAATCCGTGATCAATTTTGTTTCTGATCTCTTCATAAATTTGTTGCTGCTCTTCATTCAGTTGTCTTTCCAAATTTGGTAAGTCTATAAATTCTTCTTGAGCTTGATTCATAGCCGTTTCCACTTCATTCATGGCTATTGCAGCTTCATTTTCAACGATTGGTTGTCCTAGGGGATCTTGACTGAGTGTTCCTGAACTTTGGCTGTCTTGAGAACTGTCTCTAGCTACTTCAGCTGCAATTGTAGTTTCCTGTTCAATTTCTTCATTTAACATTTGCACATAATTTGTGAATGTACTGCATTCTATGCTGTCTTTGCAAGCATTTAATGAATCTTCATAGCTTTGAAATTCTCCCAGTAGTTCATCCTCTGTACGCCATGGTTTAAACAGCTGTTAAAGAGCCAAGTAGTAAAATTCCTTTTTGTCAGTAGTGTCGCAACTCAGCTTCCTGTGATTTATCAAACTTCCTTTTGTTTGCTTCACCAAACATCCTTCCTCACCAATGTCTTTATATTTTCCATTGTTGATGTCTTCTGTGGCTTTCCGTGAATAAATGTAGTTCTGCAGCACTTCATAGAGACACATGTTCTCTAGATGAAGACTTCTCTTGGGATAATATGTGTCCAACATGTTTGATTTCAAAATATCTGTACTTTCTGGGTCATTCTCAGCCAAATATTCAATTTCTCCAACAGATTTCAGTACCCGATTTCTCATTGCTGCAAGGCCTATACTTGCCCAAATTATTCTTCTTGATTTCGAGTAGAGACTTGCAGAAGATAACCTATCTGAACATTCGTAGGATCCAATTTCTCGATGCGATAACATCTTTAAACTGAAACTGTACAGCTTCTTACTGACAGTCTTCTCGTGAGAAATCTCTTCCCACATTTCTTTCAATTCAGTTTTTTCTGATTTAGTAATGTAAGACGTTACATATCGAGCAACAGCAATGGAATTGTCAGCTACATACTGTATATCCATGTTAGCATTCCACATGGATAAAATGACTGGGTTGTAGTCATTTATATTTTTTGATTCTTCTTTTCTTTTAAGGTTGTAGGTATTCTTAGGTGATTTTCTTGTAATAGTATGTCTCACAGATGACATAAAACTGTTTACTCTTCCATTTGAAAGAACAGGTCTAGGAAATCCAAATCGACATTTAGTGTAGTATTTATCTTTGCTCTTGTATTTCCGTCGACAGTATTTTCCACACCGATGACTTTGGAAATGGAAAACTTGCTCCTTTAACTTTTTCTCTTCTGTGCTTTTTGGTATAGCACATGTTGCATATTCTTCAATGAAAGATAACACTGCTTCATCAGTATCTGTTCCAAACTTTGGGGCATCCTTGATCCACAACAGCATATGAATATGAGGAGCACCTCTTGCTTGGTACTCTTTTCTCCAAAAGAAATCCACTACTTCTCCAAGAGGTGGATTTTTTTTATTGCAGATGAAGGACATCATAGCCTCAAATCTATGATTGAAATATCTGCAAACATTAACCGGATCCAATGAGCACAGTTCTCCTGCTGTCTTGTATTCGATGTTTTTAATGTTTGAATTTGCCTCTCGTAGAAAATCCAGTAAATCATCCCAAGCGTACTCAGCACAGCTTAGGGTAAGGAACCATGTTGGTGTTCCTAAATTCCGTAACATGCATTTTAATTCACCATGGCGTCGGTACCAATATTCATTTGTCCCACGCTGACAAGCCATCAGATTGATCAGTTGTGTTTCCAAATGATCATCTCGGTGCTGCACTTTCTCCATAAAATCCTTAGCAGATACATTTTGTAAATGTACTCCACTTTTTAAAATGTGATTTACTGCATATGATAATGCAGACAAGTCGCTTTCAAATAAAAGATGGAACAAATAAGGAATACTTTGTCGAAATCTGGGATCTTCTGCATATAGTCTTGTAGTTCGATACTCAGAAGCTGGAATCTGTTCTGGACGTTCATCGTATCGTCCTCCTTTTCCTGTAGGAAAGAGCTGGGGAAAACATTGAGCTTCCAAGCTCTCCTCCCATACACTCACGGGAGTTCCTTTTGCTTTCTTCATCTGAAACAGATCAATATTGTCTCCCATAACTTCTTTTGAATGAAGAGGATGTATGCTAAAATGTTCATAAATTTCTTCTTCCTTTGACTTGTCCACTTTTTCAAATTGTCCAGTTGGTGTTTCTGTGTCTTCTTGTAAATCTTCTTCTTCTTCTTCTATATAAATTGATTCATACCATTTGTTATTCCTTTTCAAATACAAATTTGCTCTTTGTACTTTCCGTACATCTACCAGCTCCTGCCAAATCTTCTTATTCTTTGTAGGTACACCATTAACCAGAATAACTAATGGTTCAGTTTCCAAAGTATCTGCATCAATAGTTTCCATATTTTTTTTCAAATCCAAGGGCAAATACACCACTCTACCTTTTAAACCTCTCAGTAAATCTGAAGGAGGTAATTTACCAGTTTTGGGCTCCATACGTACTATGGTCTGGAACGGATGAACACATTGAATAAGTATAGACTCATATGTATTTAATTCAGAAAGTTCGGCAGGAATAGCATCCAATTCTAAATTATTATGTACAGCTCTGGTCGGCATTCTATTTTCCTCTAACTTGTTGTAACAGTATTTACAAATACGCTGATCTTCACCCAATTCAAAACAATTTTCAAGAAATATATATGTGGCAAAATCCTTCCACTTATAATTATCTTCATTTTCACTTTTTCTGTACAGATCAACATTCCTGGTTTGTTTTCTATAATGAGTTCTGCGGCAACAAATACAAGTAATATTTGGTCTTTCATTAGAGATTATTGCAAATTTTGTTATGTGATCATTAAATGTCTTACTTACAGAGGGTTCTACATTCTCTTCCACTTCTTCCTCATTTACTGTGTCCTTTTCTGCACTGTCTTGTTCAGGACCAAAGAAACAAAACTGAATTTCATCAGTAACCTTCTCTACATCTGATACCGATCCACGGAACAGAGCCCTATTCAATTCATCTAACTTTATTGCTGGACTTTTAGCAAAATACAACCGTCTCACAAACTTTCTCATTTCAGTATGATGAACAGCCAGCATCCTAAAATGATGAAAAACACTTTTACACACTTTTCTAGATAGACAAGCCAGAGAATGACCCTGCAAACCAGTATTCTCTCTCACTCTGCATGGATCTAGACTTTGAAGCACCTTAATCTTCTGTTTAACACTTTTTTTACTATATTCTCTTAGGAACTCACGAAATTTATCAATAGATTCCTGACGCACAGTGCAAATACTACTACAATTCCAAGTGTACACTGGGGCTTTAGGACGTCTCCCCATAGTCTCATCCGCCATCACTTGTACCTCATCTCTTGGAACCATTTTCTCCTTCTCCATTATACAACCATTTTTCACTTCATAAGCACGACCTCTGGTGTCAACTGCATGCAGCAAACTATTACTTTGAAAATAACTCTCTTCATTAAAAAGAGGTTCACTACTTGAACTATGCATCCATTCTCCTAAAAACACTTTACAAAAGTTTGTTCTTTTCACTACTCTTTTCCTTTTGCTTTGTAATTTCAGTACATTGACCATTTTATCTAATGTACGCATCCTATTCAAAATTAAAATGAATAGTTTCCTTTTTAATTCTAATGCCTTTGCTGCAATGGCTTCAATTTCTTTTTTTCTCTTATAAAATTTAGCCTTTTGCTTATATTTCTTCACATCCTTTATCAAATTGGACATAACTCTTCTCTGAAACATTTTTCTACGTATCTCTTTAAACGCTGTTTTTCTTGTTAAGTTAATCTTTATTGTTTCTGAAGGTATATTTGCATTAACTAAATGCTCAATTTTTTCCTGTTGTTTTCTATTTAAAACATTCTTTCCAGTACAGACATTTTGTACATTTTTCCTTTTTTTGAAGATGTTGTTTAAAAAATCTTTTGTCTGCTTACCAGAAGACTTTCTCTTTTTCCCAACATGAGCATCTCCAACTAACTTAGGTCCTCCAGTTGTCTTCAAATATAGTTTTTTTTGTGGTTTTTCCTTAGTCTTGATTTTGTAGGCATCTTAAATTTTGTTCACTGCTCTTCAGCAATACCTGAAAAAAACTAAAAAAAAATTCCTTTATTTTATTTAAATATATTACTACATTTTTTATGATCTTTTCAAATCTTAAAATACTATGTACCCCTTTCCTACAAGTGAAAATCACAATAACACCTTCACAAATTAAATATCTAAAAACAATTCCTGTGTGCACACAGAGTCATGGTTTGAAATTAGGCAGAAAACGAAATTTCTTTGCCAATTGGAAAGCACACGTCCTACTGCTTTTTTGGCAAGTGATAAGTACTTTTACAGTCTGACACATTTTCAATACACTTTTCAGATTCTGAAAAAAGCACATGTCCAAACAGCTTTTTGAGACCAGCAACATCTGTAACCTGGGTGACTGACTACACTCCAGCAAGGGCAACCAGCCTTAGTGATACTGAATGTATTTGCATTACTGACTGCAACCTCAAACCCCACTCGGTTGTGAATACTGTGCATGATTTCACAGGATAAGCAGCTGGGTGTGTGCTAAGAGTCTGCTTCTGCAGAAAAAAATAGCTCCCCCTTTCCATCTAATGCAAATGTAAAATTACCAGAGCAATACGCAATAAATCTCTGTCTGTAATTCCTCTTTGCACACAGAGTCATGCTTTGAAATTAGGCAGAAAACGAAATTTCTTTGCCAATTTGAAAGCACACTTACTACTCTTTTTTTGGCAAGTGATAAGTACTTTTACAGTCTGATACATTTTGAATCCACTTTTCAGATTCCGAAAAAAGCACATGTCCAAACTTCTTTTTGAGACCAGCAACATGTATAACCTGGGTGACTGACTACACTCCAGCAAGGGCAACCAGCCTTAGTGATGCTGAATGTATTTGCATTACTGACTGCAACCTCAAACCCCACTCGGTTGTGAATACTGTGCATGATTCCACAGCATAAGCAGCTGGGTGTGTGCTAAGAGTCTGCTTCTGCAGAAAAAAATAGCTCCCCCTTTCTATCTAATGCAAATGTAAAATTACCAGAGCAATACGCAATAAATCTCTGTCTGTAATTCCTCTTTGCACACAGAGTCATGCTTTGAAATTAGGCAGAAAACGAAATTTCTTTGCCAATTTGAAAGCACACTTACTACTCTTTTTTTTGGCAAGTGATAAGTACTTTTACAGTCTGACACATTTTGAATCCACTTTTCAGATTCTGAAAAAAGCACATGTCCAAACAGCTTTTTGAGACCAGCAACATCTGTAACCTGGGTGACTGACTACACTCCAGCAAGGGCAACCAGCCTTAGTGATACTGAATGTATTTGCATTACTGACTGCAACCTCAAACCCCACTCAGTTGTGAATACTGTGCATGATTTCACAGGATAAGCAGCTGGGTGTGTGCGAAGAGTCTGCTTCTGCAGAAAAAATAGCTCCCCCTTTCCATCTAATGCAAATGTAAAATTACCAGAGTAATACACAAAAAATCTCTTTGTGTAATTCCTCTTTGCACACAGAGACATGCTTTGATATTAGTCAGAAAACGAAATTTCTTTGCCAATTTGAAAGCACACTTACTACTCTTTTTTTGGCAAGTGATAAGTACTTTTACAGTCTGATACATTTTGAATCCACTTTTCAGATTCTGAAAAAAGCACATGTCCAAACTTCTTTTTGAGACCAGCAACATGTATAACCTGGGTGACTGACTACACTCCAGCAAGGGCAACCAGCCTTAGTGATGCTGAATGTATTTGCATTACTGACTGCAACCTCAAACCCCACTAGGTTGTGAATACTGTGCATGATTCCACAGGATAAGCAGCTGGGTGTGTGCTAAGAGTCTGCTTCTGCAGAAAAAAATAGCTCCCCCTTTCCATCTAATGCAAATGTAAAATTACCAGAGCAATACGCAATAAATCTCTGTCTGTAATTCCTCTTTGCACACAGAGTCATGCTTTGAAATTAGGCAGAAAACGAAATTTCTTTGCCAATTTGAAAGCACACTTACTACTCTTTTTTTTGGCAAGTGATAAGTACTTTTACAGTCTGACACATTTTGAATCCACTTTTCAGATTCTGAAAAAAGCACATGTCCAAACAGCTTTTTGAGACCAGCAACATGTGTAACCTGGGTGACTGGCTACACTCCAGCAAGGGCAACCAGCCTTAGTGATGCTGAATGTATTTGCATTACTGACTGCAACCTCAAACCCCACTCAGTTGTGAATACTGTGCATGATTCCACAGGATAAGCAGCTGGGTGTGTGCTAAGAGTCTGCTTCTGCAGAAAAAATAGCTCCCCCTTTCCATCTAATGCAAATGTAAAATTACCAGAGTAATACGCAATAAATCTCTGTGTGTAATTCCTCTTTGCACACAGAGTCATGGTTTGTAATTAGGCAGAAAACGAAATTTCTTTGCCAATTTGAAAGCACACTTACTACTCTTTTTTTTGGCAAGTGATAAGTACTTTTACAGTCTGACACATTTTGAATCCTCTTTTCAGATTCTTAAAAAAGCACATGTCCAAACAGCTTTTTGAGACCAGCAACATGTGTAACCTGGGTGACTGACTACACTCCAGCAAGGGCAACCAGCCTTAGTGATGCTGAATGTATTTGCATTACTGACTGCAACCTCAAACCCCACTCGGTTGTGAATACTATGCATGATTCCACAGGATAAGCAGCTGGGTGTGTGCTAAGAGTCTGCTTCTGCAGAAAAAATAGCTCCCCCTTTCCTACTAATGCAACTGTAAAATTACCAGAGCAATACGCAATAAATCTCTGTCTGTAATTCCTCTTTGCACACAGAGTCATGGTTTCATATTAGTCAGAAAACGAAATTTCTTTGCCAATTTGAAAGCACACTTACTACTCTTTTTTTTTGCAAGTGATAAGTACTTTTACAGTCTGACACATTTTGAATCCTCTTTTC
This sequence comes from Triturus cristatus, assembly GCF_964204655.1. Lineage (NCBI taxonomy): Eukaryota > Metazoa > Chordata > Amphibia > Caudata > Salamandridae > Triturus > Triturus cristatus. Next base: position 325,541,629 of record NC_140589.1, read on the forward strand.
AGATTCTTAAAAAAGCACATGTCCAAACAGCTTTTTCAGACCAGAAACATGTGTAACCTGGGTGACTGACTACACTCCAGCAAGGGCAACCAGCCTTAGTGATGCTGAATGTATTTGCATTACTGACTGGAACCTCAAACCCTAAAAGTATTCCTCATTTATAACAATACACCTTATTTTATGGTGAAAACATAGTCCATATTATTTTACATGTTCCTCACATTTAAATTTCTCCCAAAACACAAAACGATAAACACAACTTCAACAAAAGGAATTCCAATTCTATTATTCATTTCTTAATTTACCATATACATCCCCTCTCAAACTCATAACTCACCTTTAAAATTAGTTAGTTGTGAAAGAAATGTGGCACTCAAACAGCAGATTATCAGAGCCAGGATCTCTGTTCTGTACACCTCTCTCCTCTCAGCAGAACCAGATAATGGCAATGTTTCCCTCTCTTTTTCCACACATATACATGTTAATTTCAAATCTCAGTGCTTCCCCCTTTTTTTCAAATGTAATCACACATTTCCATTGGTTGAAAACCAACCCTTTTCCAAAAGTACCCTTCCCCCAACTTGACTTCAGCCTAGTACCCTTCCCCCAACTTGACTTCTGCCTGCTACCATAGCAACAGCTCTTGAAACACTGCTGTGTAGAGTTAGGTCAGAAGTTCACCACACAATGTTTCATTTCCAAAGAGCAGGAGTGCTTGACTTTTCAAACCTAACAGCAAATCCATAGTACTGTTCTTTGGTAACACATTTTTCTGTACCAATACAAAACATGCTTCTATAAATTTACACATACAGCCTAGTTTTTAGTGTAGAATGGTATAAAACAGCCAATCAGTTCTTTTAAAAAAAAAAAAATATGTATGCCTCCATTTCCAAACTGTCTTTCTTTTTTTGTCCCATTCTACTGAAAGACACCTCCTGAGTGCATCCAGTTCTCCTTTTAAGATGTTCACAGTGTGGATTGTAGGGCACAGCTATGTCTTCTGGAGTGAAAAGTATGCAGAGAAAACAGGTATGGTGAGAGACCTTGCTTTGCCAAATGTAGACATTAAATGGATTGGTCAGAGAGGGTTAAGGTGGCACCAATTGATGCCATTGGTGAAATCCTTCATGCAAATCCAACACCCTGACCTCATAATAGTGCACTGTGGTGGCAATGACCTAGGCACTTTGACTGGGGTAGGTCTGGAAATGCTTATGAAGGAGACCTTTGCACAACTGTTTTCACTTTTCCCTAAAACTGGTCCAATCATTTTTGTCCGCAGATTGACAAAGTAAGAAAGCACGTCAACAAATCTGTTTCTGCTTTCCTCCGAGACTATGGTATGAGTTCCATGCAAGACATTTATAGAGGAGATGGTGTACACTTCACTGATGAAGGGAACAGAGTCTTCCTCTTGAACCTTAGACTCTGCATCGGTACTTACTTGTAGGTACCACTAAAAAATCAAATCACTTCATAAACACAACGGCTCTTTTTAGAGCCCCCTAATATCTAAACACTTAAATCTGAATTTTATTTCTTTTTTAATTTTTTTTTTCTACCGTACGCGTACGGTAAGCTCACCGTAAGCTTACCGTACGCGTACCCCGCGATTTTTTTTTAAAAATTAATAAATGTTTTTTTTGTACTTTTCTGTCCTTCTTTGACCCCCTTTCAAATGTTAGGGGGTCTGTAACTCTCTTCCATGCCCCCTTTTCAAGTTATCACCCTTTTTTTTTCTGTGTGAAACACACAAAATGGCGGCCGCCGCTTCCTGGTTTCGACCGATTCAAATGTTTACTAAGATCTAACAGCCAATCAGAATCGCGCTCGCGCACGTCACCGTACGCGTACGGTAAGCTTACCGTAAGCGCACGGTAAGCGCACCGTAAGCTGCCACAGATATATATATTGATTTAAATGCTATTTTCTCAGGAACTACTGAACAGATTTACACCAGACCTACAAAAGGCACTTCCTTGACCTGAGGACTACCTCTCTGCCAAATTTCAAGTAACTCTTTTCAGCCGTTCGGGCTGTAGCTGTGTCTAAAGGTCCTATGGAAAAATGCATGGGAAAAATGCGTTTTGGGACCCCCCTTTTGTGTAGGAGCGGAGCGGAGCGCCCCACCTATTTTGAAAATTTCGCGAGGATTCGACAATCGGCGCCAAAGTTATTCCAAATAGAATGTTGCGGATTTCCTATGGAAACAGGGTCCTAACTATAACTACCTACTGGCGACCGCCAGTAGGTAATATATATATATATATATATATCTCTTTCCTCAAACGTCCTGCCACAGTGGGAGCACTTTTACAGTCGGTGTCCACGTCGAGACCAGGACAGCGTCTCATAATTTAATTGTCTCTCAAAGAAATAAAGGCGCGGCACTCCTCTTGGCAAATATGGTATTTTATTTCAAGTCATGTTCCTCTTTCCTATGTGTTTCGAACCGTAGTTCCTGATCTCCGCAAATTGTTACATTGGTCCTTCTTCAATTTCTACCTTATATGCTAATGCATATTGATGCTGTTGTAATGCATTCTGGGTATGGTAGTTTGTCTATTTTCACTATGTGTGTGAGTAACTCTATGGATGAGTGGCATTGTGTAACAGGATGTATAGGTGTATGAGTACATATGATGAGTGAATACATGTATGAGTGACTGTATAGGACTGTTGGTGAATGAGTGGATGTGTATGTGGATCTTAGAATTACTGAAGAGGTTGTTCTAACTGGTATTGGTATGTCCATTGTTTTGAAAAGTTTAGTCTCTATTTTTGAATGTGTGTATCAAAGGTTATATTAGGGTGAGAGGAGGTCTGCCACTCTATCACAAGGATGATGTCATGAGTGATGTCATTTGAGATGTCATGAGTGATGTCATGAGTGATGTCACTGACCATGTCATGACTGATGTAATATGTGACGTCATCAGCAGTGCATTGCGGGCGCGCGAGTTATAGTTAGCTGAACTAACTATAACGGGGGAATTTCAATGGTTTTGTACAAGTGAAAAGTCCAGCTAACTATAACACCCCTGAAACCTATGGTTTTTTCAGTGAATTTCTGAGATTTTTTAAATGCTAATTCCTAACTATAACGTGCCTGAAACCTATGGTTTTTTCTGTGAATATATATATATATATATATATATATATATATATATATATATATATATATATATATATATATATATATTACAACAAACACACGTGCAACCATCTGCAGCGTGAAACCGGCCACAGCAGCGTACTTTTAAATGTTTTATTCCAGGCAAAACAACACCTCTTAATCATATGCACAGTTCAAGGGTGGGTTCATTAGCTATTTGAAACGTAACTCAAACAATGAAGAAGGACCAGTGTCCATTTACCTAATTAAAGATGCAGTTCATTTTTATGTTATTTTCAAATTATTATATTCAGTAAAGGTGATGAGTACTTTCTTAATTCTTTTGTTATGTCATTACGAAAGTCTTTTTATGTATACTTCTAAGTTCACCTTTGCTTCTCTGTTCTCCTTACTTCTTTCATCAATACTCGGACTACAATGCCCACAATGCCTCTTTTCTGTTATTCCATCATTAATTTCTTCAATGTAGATCTTGGCAAAAATTTCCCCCGTAATGTCACTCTCTACCAAATGCTTCCAAAGCCTTTTACTGGGTCAAGTATCATATTGCTTAGGCATCCGATGGTCACGGTGACACTGGAGGATTTCACAACCACCCTGGTTTTAACTCATTCTTACTTGCCTTTTTAGAAACAAAGTTCATCTGTACGACATGCTCCAGGGAAATCCCTTTAGTAAACTCTGGCTAATTCAGAAATTCACATCCTAGGTGAGGCGGGCCTCTTAACGTGGCCCTTCCATTCAGCCCATTTCCGTGACAAGTGTTTCAGCCGGCGGGCGCTCCTTTTTACAAATCCACCAGAAAACTGACAAGTAAAGCGCCACAGCCTCTCGAGTCGGGGACAGTCACAGGTGTGTCAGACACCTCATAAAATTCCAACAAACACATGCGCAACCATCTGCAGCGCGAAACCGGTAACACCAGCGTACTTTCAAATCTTTTATTCCAGGCAAAACAGCATGACGTGTTTCGAGGTGAAACACCTCTTAATCATATGCACAGTTCAAGGGTGGGTTCGTTAGCTATTTGAAACGTAACTCAAACATTGAAGAAGGGCCAGTGTCCATTTACTTAATTAAAGATGCAGTCCATTTTTATGTTATTTTCAAATTATTATATTCAGTAAAGGTGATGAGTACTTTCTTAATTCTTTTGTTATGTCATTACGAAAGTCTTTTTATGTATACTTGTAAGTTCACCTTTGCTTCGGTGTTCTTCTTACTTCTTTCATCAATACTCAGACTACAATTCCCACAATGCCTCTTTTCTGTTATTCCACCGTTAATTTCTTCAATGTAGATCTTGGCAAAAATTTCCCCCAAATGTCACTCTCTACCAAATGCTTCCAAAGCCTTTTACTGGGTCAAATATCATATTGCGGCTGCATCCGATGGTCACGGTGACACTGGAGGATTTCACAACCAACCTGCTTTTAACTCGTTCTCACCTGCCTTTTTAAAAGCAACATTCATCTGTGCGACGTGCTCCAGGGAAATCCCTTTAGCAAACTCTGGCTAATTCAGAAGTTCACATCCTAGGTGAGGCGGGCCTCTCAACGTGGCCCTTCCATTCAGCCCTTTTCCGTGACGAGTGTTTCAGCCGGCGGGCGCTCCTTTTTACAAATCCACCAGAAAACTGACAAGTAAAGCGCCACAGCCTCTCGAGTCTGGGGCCAGTCTCAGGTGTGTCATACACCTCTTAAAATTCCAACAAACACACGCGCAACCATCTGCAGCATGAAACCGGCCACACCAGCGTACTTTCAAATCTTTTATTCCAGGCAAAACAGCATGACGCTTTTCGAGGTGAAACACCACTTAATCAGATGCACAGTTCAAGGGTGAGTACGTTAGCTATTTGAAACGTAACTCAAACATTGAAGAAGGACCAGTGTCCATTTACTTAATTAAAGAGGCAGTCCATTTTTATGTTATTTTCAAATTAATATAAACTGTGCATATGATTAGGAGGTGTTTCACCTCGAAACGCATCATGTTGTTTTGCCTGAAATAAAATTTTAACCTTGCGGATCATTCAATATCAGATTTGAAGATTTTCCCCATGTAACATGTTTCAAAGGAAGAACCAAAGGACTCCAGGGAAAACTTCTGGATGTACCGTTTAAAATCACTGAATTCAGATGGACTGAACATTACTGACAACACAACCTGATTACTGCATATCTCAAGAGCTCTCAGGACTGCATTGATTCCACATTCCAAATGGAATCTTCACTCATGATGCTTTCTGAAAATTCAGCTGTGTCATATGTGCAGCCACAGAGCAAACCATCTTGTATTACCTGAGGAAGGCGGAAGCTGGTTGTTGTTTTCTTGTGATCATTCATCTTCAAGGATAGATAGATAGATAGATAGATAGATAGATAGATAGATAGATAGATAGATAGATAGATAGATAGATAGATAGATAGATAGATAGATAGACAGACAGACAGACAGACAGACAGACAGACAGACAGACAGACAGACAGACAGACAGACAGACAGACAGACAGACAGACAGACAGACAGACAGACAGACAGACAGACAGACAGATAGATAGATAGATATTCACTGAAAAAAACATAGGTTTCAGGGGTGTTATAGTTAGCTGGACATTTCACTCGTACAAAACCATATAAATTCCACCGTTATAGTTAGCTTTGCTAACTATATCTTGCGCACCCGCAATGCACTGCTGATGATGTCACATATTACATCATTCATGACATGGTCAGTGACATCACTGATGACATCACTGATGACATCTCAAATGACATCACTGATAACATCATCCAGTGAATGTTGTTTTGTTTGATATTTAAATATGTATTATATATATAGCAATCTGCATTGAAGAATGAGTGGATATATAAGTGTCTGGATGGAGGATTTAGTAGCTGTGTGATTGACTGTTTAAGTGAGCAATTAAAAGTGTCTCACTAAATACATGGGTTAGTGACTAAACTGTGTGAATGTCTGTATCACTCTGTCTGTTGTTGTGTAACCTGCTGCATCAATTGGTCACTAGCTACATGAGTGTCTATATTAGTTATTGATTAGTTGGCTGAGTATTTGTATGGGAGACTGAATGTGTGTGTGGTTGGGTGGGGGGTGCGTGACTTTGTGCAAAAATGTGTGAGTGGTTGATTGACTTTAAGAGTGCATGTGGAAACAGTTGTTTAGGTGAGTGAGTGTGTTTATGGGTGTGTGGATGAGCGAATATATCTTTCAGTGGTACATCTCCAACAGAGTAGAAAAATAAAAGGCAATGTATGTGACAGTTGTTGTATATAAATAAATATACGTAAGAGTCAGTGATTGTGTGAGTGACTGTATGGATGAGTGTATACTTCTAATAGTGATTTTATAAAATACTAAGTATGAGTTACTATCAATATGAATATATGAGTTTGTGTTTGTATAAGTGTGTAGGTGAGTAAAGGTACGTGTGATTGATTGTTTACATGAGTGTGCAGGATGACTGCATAACTGACTAGCATGAGTGCTGGAGTGTCAATGTTGATATTGGTGTATGAGTGCATTTGATAGTGTTCTATTGATCAGTGACAGCATGTATGATTGATTCTATGGGTGAGTGAGTAGTTGTGTGTGTAGACCTATGAATCAGTGAGTGGGTATGTAGAAACTGGTATTGGTGTGCCAATGGTTTCAAAAATTGTACTCTGTTTTTTAGAGTGAGTGATCAAAGGTTATACTAGTGTGTGATGAGATGTATCAGATTGTTGCAAGACCAAAAATCCTTCACCACTGGAAGGGTCACCCATGTAAGCACTCCACTGCGAACTGAAATCACTTTTCAAGCAGTCAATGAGTCAGTCATTAGATGTAGTTATAATTTATTCCAATCTTGATTCAAAAGTGTAGAATTTTGGTTCAATCCACACTTGTTTTTCAAACATTCCATTATGCGAGCTGTATACACAAACACAGGAATATCAATCCCCGATGCATTTCGGGACTGGCCCTTCCTCAGGGATTTTTCCTAAACCAGAAGAAAGGCAGGCATCACAACATGGCTTTGATGTGTTCCCTTTGTTGACATCTCTCTGCCGGTTGTAATTCCATCCCGGCTGGTGAGTAAAATATAAACCTTCTCTAACGTTGTCCTAGTGATGGATGCTGGTCCTTATATTGGGTGTGTTATTCTGAATGCGGTGTCCAAATAAATGAGTAAGAGGATCGATGTGTGCCGTGTATAAGTATTTCGGCCAGCGAGTACACTGGCCGTGGTGAGCGTCCCTCCAAGGTTCCAGAACGAACCCAGAAACCCGGTTACTCATTTATTTGGACACCGCATTCAGAATAACACCCCTGAAACCTTTGTTTTTTTCAATGAATTTCTAAGTTTTTGTAAATGCTAATTCCTAACTATAACATGTCTGAAACCTATGGTTTTTTCAGTGAATTTCAAAGGTTTTTCAAATGATAATTTTTAATTATAAAAGTAGTTATACCTATGTTTTTTGTACACAATTTGAAGATTTTTTTAAACTGTTAATTTGTTAATATATTATTTATTAAACAGTATTATATACTTTGCTGAAAATTGTTGAAATATTTTTTTTCTTAAATATGAAATATACTGTATTATTTTTTTATTTTAATATATTTATAATATTTTCTTTTTTTTAAAGAAATTTTGGAGTCGCGGACCCTATGCATACCTAACACGATGGGTGTGCGTATTACAGCCGCCATATTGGAAAAGTTGTGAAGGATCCGCGTATGGTGTGCGAGAGGAACGTTTTTTCCAGTTACGTGATATACGCATAGTATTATGTGTTGTGCGCGATAGGTATGCGACTGATGCGTGACTCCTGCTCCCGCTAATTAGCGACACATGCGCATTATGTACGCGACACTTGCACGGTGGCGGGCCCCGTGTGACGTCATATGTGGGGCGTGCTGGGTACGCAAATCCCACGAAATTTGTTATGGTCTAAAATTATATATATGTGTCTTTAATATACATGTTAGGGCTAGAGATTATCTAAGGTATTCATAAAAATAGTATATTTCTATTTGTAATAAAGTTATATTACTTTTAAATATATTTTCGCGAAGTCGTGTCGGGTGCGTTCTTCGTGCGCGACTCCCATGTGACCCTATAAAAAAGGATTTGATTGGTTCATAACATTTCCAACTGTAACTATTGAAGGACCCCACCCATTTCAATCATTCTTCTTTGAGCATCTTTGGAGAGTCATCTCTGTGCATTAAAGAACCCTAATTTCACCATTTTTTTGGGTGTTTTTCAAAAAAAAAAAAGAACATGGCTTCAGGACAGCAGCAAGAGGAAGAGGAACATTCTTCTGAAGAAGAATTTTTGCCAGAAGCTCCACGTCCTCAAAGGCCAGAGTCAGTGGTATGGAAATTATTCAGTTTTCCAGAAGGGATGAAGAAAATAAAGGCCACTAAGGTTACCTGCCGGATTTGTCAGCGAGTCTTATCTAGAGGTAGTGCCGAAAAGAAATATTCTTGTGGTACTGCTTCCATGTACAAACACCTAAAGACCATACATCCGGTAAATCTGGCTCGGGATGAGTGTAGAAGAGCAAGAGGGAACCCTCCACCTGCAGTACCTAGTACTTCTGGAGCAACAGCTGCATCACCAACCGACATACGCCCTAAATTTGCTTTTCTTAAACAGCACTGCTTGAAGTGCAGCAAACTTATTTATTTGGGGGAGCAGTCTGTCGAAGCAGTTTGTGCTGTGCAACGGAACCATCGTTGCTAGTTTTTTGTTTACTTTGTTTTTTTGGAATGCCACATAATTCCTGAAGTTTCCTGTTTGTTTTCATTCTTTTTTTTCATTTTATTTTTTGAAAAAACACCAAACAAATTACAAAATTGTTCGGAAAAATAAAAAAAATATATAAAAGAAAAAAAGTTATTTTCAGAACTAACTTCTCTGGTTAAAAAAAAAACTATATTTGTATGATAATGTGTGAAAGTATGGTTGAATGTATGTGTAGAGCATAATTGACTGAAAGAATGTATTAGTGGTGTATGGTGAATGTATAAGTGCAGAACTATAAGGAAGTGCTGCAGCGTGACAGTGTAAGCTCTTTAGCTGCACTGTGCTGTGGTACTTCCGAAGCACAGGGATGCGACATATGTACATAAATATGTTGCAACTCTATGCTTCCCTCTGCACTACTGCACAAACTGCAGACATACAGCAACACAGGCATCCTTGCACTATGGTGCAAGCATGTCTGTGTCATGGGGAGATTGTTTTTGTGCAGCAACTCTATGCTTCCCTTTGCACTGCTGCACAAACTGCAGACATACAGCGACACGGGCATCCTAGCACCATTGTGCAAGCATGTCTGTGTCATGGGGAGATTGTTTTTGTGCAGGAAGGGACACCTTCCTTCACAAAAACAATCAGTAAAGGCATTTTCCTCTTTCAATGTATGCTGTGCAATGTAGCATACATTGAAAGAGAAAAATTGAGGAGAAATGAAAACAATTCTCCTTGTTGTACCTTGCTACACCAACTGGAGGATGGTGCAGCATTCACACCCATCTCCAGATTAATGATTTATGATAAATCTGGAGATGTGTCTTGTTCTATGAGTGTTGTGTGGGAACATCCACAGCAACACCTATGAAACGCCCTTTCAATGCAAAGTGCTGTGTATGAAGAGGTCATATTTACAAGGAGAAGAAAAGCTACGCCGGGTGCCTTTTGCTCTCCTTGTAAATATGAAGGAGTGTCGGGCGCCATCAGTATGTTACAAAAAGTGACGTATTGTTGGTACAGGGTGCTTCTAAATCTGCGCCATAAGTGCTTAGGTATTGGCAGACTGATAGAATAAGAACATATTGCTGGTTGGTTGATTGAAGAATTGCATGAGAGTTACAAGAGGTAAGCACAGAGATATCTCTCCAAAGATGCTCCAACAACAATGATTGAAATGGTTGCACTCCTTCAATAGGTACAATGGGAAATGTTATGAACCAATAAAATCTTTTTTTTTCAGGTCACATGGGATCCTATGACAGAGGGATTCCAACACTACATAGGTAGTAACTGGGTATTTTGAAGAGTGTATTAATACTTTGTAGCTTGTTGCAGGTCTGCATGCATAGTATATATAGAAATTCACTTGTACTAGGGTTAGTGGCCAAACCTTAAGTATATAAGAAATAGCTAGAATAATTTCAGTACTGCAAAGAGAGTGCAAGATACATTTCTAAATGTTTAGGTTTTGGCAAAGTGATAGTATACATTCATAGTGCTGAGTGAGTAAATGGACAAGTGCTTAGGACAGACAGAAGGTTTACTGGACTGCTTAGTTACTAACTGAGTATTTAAATGAGTGTATCAATTCTATGTAAGTGATTAGAAGTCTGCATACATACTGCACAGAATTTTGTAGCTGTACTATTTTTTTTGTTTAAGGCATTGTTTTGATACTTGACTAGTTAATAAAATAATGTCACTGTTCTAAAGAGAATACATGCTTCCAGTGAGCATAACTGTGCTACGTTGCAGAGAGGTGGATTACGCCGTGCCCCTTTGTAAATCTCTCTGCAACACAGCTCTGTGGCACTTACTGGACATACCTAGTGGGCTAGTTGGACTCTAGGGACCCGCAGGATTCAAGGTGACTTAATCTCCCAACATAAAAAGGCTATAGGGCGTGTTTCCACAGTAGTGAAGGGAGGGGATGGGGCCTGATGTGACATGTGCAAACACGCCCCTTCACATGTTTTAAGTTTAGGAATTTAGTCTGCTTTAATTCTGAAAGTCCCTGAGTTCTATTTGTCCATCATGTACCTCTAGTAAACACCACAGAGCTACGTTGCAGAGAGGGGGTCTGAGGCCATGGCCCATTTTACAGCTCTCTGCAATGCAACTCTGTGGCACTTACTGGACATACCTGGTGGGTTAGTTGGCCCTCATGTCACATCACTCCCCACCCCTTTCTTCACCAGTGTGCAAATGCAGCCCATTGTGTGTTTTAATAGTTAGTTTTAATCCTTCTGTTTAATTTCACTGTTGTAAAGAAAATACATGTTGAATTTATAAGTGCTTAGGTTTTGGCAGACTGATAGCATACATAGATAGTGCTGGTTGGGTAATTGAAGAAATGCATGGGATAGACACGAGGAATCCTAGATTGCATAGGTACTACTTGACATAGTAGTTAGTTAGAGGTTATGTGTCAGCAAAGAGATTAAGGGGCATATTATCAAGACAGGCAATAAAATGATGGCCGCTTTAGCGGCAGAAAACTGCAGCTAAAGCGGCGATAATGGGCTTCATAATAATATGCCCTTGTGAATTCCCATAGAAGCCCATGTTCCGGTGTGAAAGCCCTGGAAACTCCTTGTAAGCCCCCTAAGTAGACCTACGGGGTCAGGGTGTTTCAACACTGCCCCCTCTTCTTGTTTTCCGCCTTCATTTTACTGCCATCTTGTGCCTCGCTTCTACCGAGGCACAAGATGGCTGCCAACAGTTCCTGGTTTAGAGTGTTCACAACCAACTAGAATGCAGCTCATGATCGGCAGGGTGCGCGGATCCTAATCTACACGATATGCTTAATATTCTCAACACAATCCTTCTGGTCAGAGGGACAAACGGCTCGCACTCCCATAGTGTTTTGCAATTTTTATTATATTTTCTTTTCATCCTCGTTTGCATGGCTATAGGTGACAAAAATTGCAAAACACTACGGGAGTGCGAGCCGTTTGTCCCTCTGACCAGGTAAAGCTGTGCATGGGCAAATTTCAGTGAAGATGCGAAACTCAACCCTTCTATACACTGAGTGAAGTTCCAATGAATTTCTGACTTCATAAACAAAGTTCAAATCTCTTCCCTAATCCTCTGCTTTCAGAACTTCATACAACAGTCGGAGGCTTTTTCATTGCAATCCTACTTTAAACCAGGCCTTAAACATCAAATATTATAATGACTAGTTCAAAGTAGTCATTAGGCTGAGCTGATAGCCTTAAGGCAACAACTATTAGACCTGACATTCTTGATGTGGTGTTGCCCCAAACCTGCTGCCTTCATCCCTCCTGTTTTGCTGAATTACTTTTTGTTGGCTCTAGCACACTCCTGTAAACATGGTAACATTGGTTTGCCCACAAATGGCATATTTAATTTACTTGTAAGTTCCTAGTTAAGTGGTATACCATACTCCCAGGGCTGATAAATTAAATGCTTCTAGTAGGCATGTAGCACTTATTATCAAACATTGGACATGTACTTTTAGGTTTACTTGTCCTGGTAGTGAAAAACTCTTAGATTACTTTTTTCCCACTATTGCAAAGTCTACCTCTCTCATAGGATAACATTGGGTTCCCTTCTGACCTTTCATAAGTGATAACTTTTGCCTGGGAGCAGGTAGGAAATCATGTTTGGTGTCTGAGGATTTGTAATCTAAAACCCTCTTTAATGGTGAATCGGATTTTAAGTCATAATTCTGAAAATTCCACTTTGTGAAATATGGTGTTTTCTCCTCCTAACCATTTGGTGCCCATAGCCTTTTTCCGGGATCACATGACTAGGTGTAGTTTGTACTTGGCATTTGTGTATTTCTCCTAGACAGCCACACAATAGAGGGTCTGGGTGTTGGCAAGATGGGCCATCCTGAGTTGGTGAGGGGTGTGGAGCTGTCATAAGTCATACTTGTACTTAAAAGACCCGGTCTCAGCTCACACGCTAAGGACTTCACACTAGCCTATTGTGCCTGCAGATAGACTGGGACGAAGACAAGGAGGCAGGAAATAACAGACACTTCTGTAGGGAGAAGACTCCAGATGTCAAAGTGGGCACCAGGTATAAAAAGGAGACCCTCAGAACCACTCTTCAGTACATTCCTTGGTCTGTGGATACTACAAAAGAAGGGCGGCCCTGCTGCGAGAGGACTACCCTGCTGCATGAGGCCCGTCCTGCTGTCTGAGAAGAAAGACTGGCCCTGCAGTCTTCACCCAGGCTGAAGTGACTCCAAGGGTCATCCGACTGACTTCTGTTCTGAGCTATAGGGACACAACAAGCTCCAGAGGCCTCTCTGCCACTGTCCAGCTGTCCAGCTGACCCGCTGTACTGGACCTGCAACTGGATAGATATATTAAAATTGTAACACATAATTTGAAGATTTGTACAATCCACATATCCTGTTTTTTAGATCCTCCAAATTAGTACATAGCCATCATATATATTATTCTGCTCAGAAACTGACCACTATTTTTTAAAAAGTTAACTTTTTCCTAAGCCACAGCAATATAAAAACATAACATAGTCACAAGTACAAATATATACATGATTTATTATTGCTAATAACTCTTTTGAAATATGAAGCTGTTACATATAAGTGGGACATAAAATACCTTAAACATTTATTAGCACACAAATTGTGACAATCTTAATTGCCAACACTATTCTTGTAAGGCCCAGTTTATAAAGGCAGGTGCTCATCTAATCTATGCAAGCGTTTGGCAACTGCAACATGTGAATTCCCCTTTGGACCTCTTCCAGTTTATGACTCTTTAAATAAGTTTCAGGAAAGTAGGCAGAGGTGCACAGGAAGACTGTCCACTCTCAGTGAAACATTTTTACAAAAAGAAAACATTTTGTTTTAAACACAGTCCTCTTTCCTATAAGTAATATTGGCTCCCATTAAAACAAATAAAAACATATTTTCTTTATTTAAACACAATCACAGGCATGGTAGTCTGCTGACCCTTACTGGTCACCCTAACTGTAATGTGGCCAGATGCAAGGGGTCACCAATTATGACCTGTATAATGAACACTAAATAGATAGGTCATTCTTCGACCCCGCTGTGCTTAAGTATTTTTTTAACCAACCTATTTACACATAGGTTTGTTCACAAAATACAATTACGTTCGCATAAAAGCTGGTGCGCAGTTTGCAATCATAAATAGAACAATAGCACATGAGTCACTATATGTTTAATTTGTAATTGTCTTGTTACAGACACGTTATGCTAGCATCTATAATATAAAAATAAAACCCTATGATTTATAAGGAGGTTACAGTCTCCCATATAATAATAGTGAATTAAATTGCAAGTCACCTTAAGTAATTTATTACACATGTCTAGTGGTGTCATAATGTAGAAAGGGGTCCTACTAACTTTGAAAGAAATCAGGATAGCATAGGAAGCCCAGAGAAAACAGGGGGGGGCTTTCTGTTTGACCACTTCTGTGAACATTGTGTCCGTGAAACCCTGTATTTTCTAACAGGCCTCTGCAAAAGTTGAAAGTTCCAGTGTGGTTCACTTCTACCTCCCAGCCTGGTTTTGTTTAAGTCGTTTTTATCTGCATTTTTTACATAAACCTACATCCAATATGTTGCAAATAGTAAAGAATTGTTTCTTGTTCACAAACAGGAAGAATTACAATAATCAAGGATGCGATCAAATAGAAAAGAAAAGAAACAAATACTTTTGTAACATTAACAATTGATAAATTATAAACCTTGAACAGGGTGAAGGGTGAAGGGGGGGAAGGGAAGGGAAGAGAAGAAGGAGAGAAAAGGAAAAAAGGAGAGTGAAGCAAAGCAATTGTTCCTGAAAACGGATAGTGTTCCAGTAACGTCTCAGAGCAAGGAGGGAGTCAGTAGGAGATCGATAGGGTAACCACTTATTAGGAGGTGGTCCGGGGGGAGGGAAGTAAAGCCAACTCATCAATCTGACATGTGTGGTCAAGAAGAGAGCCGGGTGGTTGGTGTCAGTTCCTGAAATTTGATGAGAAGGGCATTCCAGGTGTCCGGGGTGTTTACGGAGGCCTTTTATTTCTTCCCTGTGTAGTAGTGTGCTCTCGGCCCAAGTCCATGCCAGCTTCTATCTCTTAGTCTGTTACTCATCAGGCTGTGTTTGAGGAGCAACATCCAGTGAGTGATTCTAGAAACAAAGGATCGCTCACAGTGGTTGAGGCTGATTCTTTCTTGTTAGGCCTGTATTGACAGAACAGCTGTTGCCAGATATTAGGTGATCAGCCTATAAAAGGGCTTGAATGGGCACAGCTATGGGAGGGGCCTTGGCTTCACCCACATGTTGATAGCTAGATGTACATTTTTTGATTGAGCATCATTTTGTGTGTTCCCCAAAAAAAGTGCTTGCTCACCACACAGCTGTGATCATTTTGTTTATTTAGCCATTTGCCTGAGCTTGCACTTTCAGGAGCATGCAAATAAAGTTACTAAAATAACTAGATAATCTACGGTGTTTGTGTTTCTGTGGCAGCAATAAAGATCGAAGGAGGGAGGTCATCAACATTAGACTTAAGAGTGCAGATTTGCATTTCAGTGTTCAGGGCTATGGATTTTTTGGTATGGCTAGACCGTGCAACTCTTGTTTGACCATATGTGATCAGCAGAAAAGAGCTTTCAGAGTCCAGCTGAGAGAGGGTCTTAAGCTCCACTCACATTGTGGCTTATCTGAGCACAGAATTTGAATGGGCAGAATTTTGTGATTTCACTAAAAAGACTGTTTGTGTTGCACTGTTTGGCTTGTGGCAAAGGTTATGCTCAATACAGCAGGCCTGAGTTGGTTATGAAGTCAAGCCAGTGATCATAGCCAAAGGCCTGATCTGTTTATTATGAAATGTTATGATAAAGGCGATAGTCCTGACATGTTTGTGAAAAGCATAGATTAAAGTTGGTAAGCATTTAAGTGTGGATTGTTATTACTCTATAGTAAAGTGTACATATAGGTATTTTGTTACATGGAATCTCACAGATAACCGTAGTATACAATGGTTTTGGTGTTGGTTACTCGTTGTTATAAACCGTGGAAACAGAAGGTTTGCTCTGTGAGAATGCTGTTAAGGAGTTTTGGAAGAGATAATATTTTAATATTGTGTCTGAGGCTGCCTTGCTTAAAAAAGCTTGCACTCAAAACTGTAGGCCTAAATTAATTTTGGTGACAATTAATATGCCTGTTTGGTGCTCTGGAAGTGTTATATGAGATGTCATAGGTTTGGTCTGCTTATTATGAAACATTATGACAAAGACAGTCTACCGTATTATTTGTGAAAAAAGTAGGTTAAAGTCAGTAAGCATTTAAAAGCTGGTTGTTACTGCATTGCTTTCAGGCTATAGGTAGGTATTTTGTTACACGTAATCTCACAGATCACATAATAGGGAAAGCTTTTGGCATTGGCCACCCACTCTGACAAACCCTGGAGGGTTTCACACTAATGATTATTGTTAGGCCCGATTGAGAGGAGTTGTATATTGTTTTGCATACTGAATTTTTCAATATATTTGTCATTTTATAACAGTATGCACAATGGTTGACAGTTTTTGTGCACTTAATTAGGCTAGTGTTAGGTAATGTGTAAAGCCAATGTTGAAGGGTAAAGGCTTCACTGGAAAAAAGTATGCCAATATTCATAGGCTGGTCTGTCTATTCTAAAATGTTAATCAAAAGCAAGTAGCCTGGCCTGCTTTCTGTGACCGGCATATGTTAAATACAATAAGCTTTTAATTATAGATTGCTACTACATTGTGTAAAGCCTATAGGCAGGTGTTTTGTTACAGGGAATTTCACGGATAATCATAGCAGACAAGGGTTTTGGTGTTGGTGATTAACCTGAACAAACCGTGAGCATAGAATATATACACTTCAGTAATCCCTATTGGGCTGTTTTGGGAGATATATTATTTAGCTTAACCAACTGTAATGTTGTATACATATGT
Organism: Triturus cristatus; assembly: GCF_964204655.1. Classification (NCBI taxonomy): domain Eukaryota; kingdom Metazoa; phylum Chordata; class Amphibia; order Caudata; family Salamandridae; genus Triturus; species Triturus cristatus. The sequence continues at coordinate 325,558,477 of NC_140589.1, forward strand.
TCTTTTGTGACTATATGCCAGATGATTACCTTCTGGATACCTTACACTAAGTACAGTGGGCTTGATTTGATTATAGTGACAAGCCAATGATAGAGGTCATATGCCTAATTTTTTATTATGAAAAGCTATGATAAATGCAGCAAGCGTGGCATATTGATTGTGAAAAGCATATGTTAAAGTCAATAGTCATTTAAGGCCAGATTGGTATTAATCTGAATTAAATCCTACAGATAGGTTGTTGTTTCCTGGAGTCTCACAGATTACCATAGTAGGCATGGTGTTTGGTTGCATCCTTTGACAAACCATGAGTATAGAAGATTTGCACTGTGAGAATCCTTGTTAAGCCTTGCTAGGAGAAATGATGATTTCATTTGCCAACTTTAGTTTTGTATACATTTGCAATTTTATAACTATATGCATGAAGGTTGAGTTCTTACACTTAGTACAGTAGCCTTGATTTGGTTATAGTGACAAAAGAAAATAATAGCTGTAGGCTTGATTTATGTGCAGGAAAATGTTAGCCCCAGTGCCATAGGTCTGGCCTGAATATTGTGAAACGTTATTATAAAAGCAGTAAGCCTGGCATATTTATTGTGGAAAGCATATGGTAAGTTTAGTAGGCCTTTAACAGTGGATTGTTATCTCTTTAGGTTACAGGCCATAAAAAAGTTTTTGGTTACATATAATATCACAATTTGTTATGGAAGGCAAGGGATTTGGTGTTGGTGTACATATTTGTAGTTTTATAAATGAATAGCTGATGGTTGTCAGTTTGAGAACACTTCAGTAGGCTTGAATTGTATATTTTGTCAAGCATGCCGGTTTACTGGAAAAACTTATTTAAGATTCCTTAGGTGTGATTTGCTTATAAATAACAGTTATGACAAAGCAAGTAGTCCTTATGTACTTATTGTGAAAAGCATATGTTAAAGGCAATAGGCTTTTAAGGGTTGATTGTTATTACACTATGCTAAAGCCTGAATACATTTAATTTGTTCCATGGATTCTCGCAGTTTACTTAGTTGAAAAAGGTTTTGGTGTTAGTGATCCATCTGAATACACCATGGCAAAATACTATTCACACTATGGTAATCCTTATTGGGGATAATTAGTAAGGATTTTATATTGCTTTGACAACACATTTGTAATTGTATTATTGTCTATGTGATGTTTGTCTTGTGGGAAGGATTATGACCAACACAGTAAGCCTGAGAAATTTATGGTGGCAAGTTGATGATTTGAGTTATAGGCCTGATTGTTTATAATGAAAAGTAATGATTAAGGTAGGAAGCCTGATGTATCAATTGTTAACATTAATACCTTTAAAAAGTAGATTGTTAGTTCTTTTTATTGAAACCTACATACAGGTATTTTGTTACATGGAATCGCACAAATTACCAAATGTAGGCAAGGGTTTTGATACTGCCGACCTCCTCTAACAAACCATACTTAAATTCAAAATTCCTGTTAGGCCCTCTTAGAGTTAGTATTTTGCTTTGCTAACTGTAATTTTGTGTAATATATATTTTTATGGCTGTATGCCTGGCAGTTGCCTTGTGGAACCTTTAAGTTCAGTACAGAGGGCCCCAGTTGGCTATGTTGAGAAGCCAATGATAAGAGCTACAGGCCTTATTTTTTCACGAGGAATACTCTGTAGGTCTGATCCATTTATTATGAAAAGTTATATTTTTTTTCATTGCAGTATCTTTATTTTTTTTATTTAACATAACTACATGGACATATGTTTCACTTATAGCAAAACCTCCAATTGACTTTACATCCCAGTTTCCAATGAGGAAATAGGACTATGAGCAGGGATGAAAAAAGAAAAACAATACAGAGAGCTCATTACAATATGTACATTGCAAATTATGTGTACATGTTCATTATGCTCAATAAATTAAGATAAAAGCAATAGAGTCAATAGTGAAACCATATACACATAAAGATAGATCCATTTACTACATAAAAATAAATATAACACAAGTTAGTAAATTATCACGGTGTTTTAATCTTAGCAAGATAAAGGTGTAATTTATCCCATATGGGGTGAGTCAGGGGTTTCCAGGGAGATAGTGATAGGGCCGTGTTATCAGCTCCCCTAATGAAGAACAGATATTTCTTCCATTTTTTAATTGAGACCTTAGAGAAATCCTTCCAATGACACAAAGTAATTCTGCATGCCAATGCGAGGAAGAAATCCCAAATACAGGCACATCCATATTTAGTGTATGGCAATTAGTGGGAGCAGTCACAGGTTTAGAAAGTTATTGGAAGGGGTACCTGTACGACTTCCTCCCAATACTAAAAATTCCTGACCAAAATGTGTGTAGTTTAGAACAATTAAATAGCATGTGAACGAGATGTCCATCGGTGTTACAATTCCAACATAAGGGGTTCTCACAAAGATTAAATTTATGTAATCTTTGTGGTGTTCAGTATGTCCTATGTAAAAATCTGTATTTTGATTGTGCCAGTGAGAAAGCAATTTTATATTTAAATGATAGAGACCAATTAAGGAGACTGAGGTGTCCTTGTGTGCTTCCAATTCCTATTTCGATTGTGTCACCCGAACTAGATTTGTGGCTGTCGGTAGATACATCAAGTATGTTCTAGAAATCACATGGCCAAGCTTACTCAGCCTGGAAATCAAGGTATGACCGAGGGACTGAATTCAAAATTTTCACCCTAGATAAATTGGCTTTTAACTTCAAAAATTGATAGAATTCAATATTCTATAAATAAAATATGCTTTTTATCTTAGCAAACATTAATTGTTCTGATGTTGTATGTAATTGCCCCACCATAAAAATGCCTTTTGATGTCCATGAATCCCAATCAATGCTTTGCTCATCTATATTGATACGTTTCTTGTGCCAAAGATAGGCAAATTTCGAGGATTTTAGTTGTGTGTACTTTATTGAAATTTCGTAATATGGCATGTTTTGGTATCACGTAGAATAGTGTTGGAGTGGGGGCAATTAACATGTGTGGATGTCAAATATGATATGAGGAATGTATTTAATAAGATTGTATTCTCTGCATCTAAACAAATGGGGTGATACGAATCAGTGTTGGATAACCAACTTGAAACTTGTTTGAAAAGGAAAACTGACTGATAATCTTTCAAATTTGCCAATTTTACTCCATCCTGTTCCTTAAGAAGTCTGAGCTTGTTCAAAGAAATTATTGGAAGTCTACCATTCCACAGGAAAGAATTCAGGATATTTTCAACTTTGGAAAATAAATCATCTGACAGTATCGCCAGGATCATACTCAATACATAATTAAACATAGGGTTGAGCATCATTTTAATAGTTTCAATTATGCCCCACCAATGTAAAAAATTGGGGGACTAGCTCGCCACTAGATTTGTAATCTTACTTAAAACTACTTGTTCTTTTTATTTTATCATATCTGAAAGATCATCATTAAACTCAACTGCAAGATAGTTTATATATTTGTTGCTAGGCTAGACCTGAGTCTCCTAATAGTTCCTATCCTCTCAATTTATTTAGAGCCATAACTTCAAATTTGCCTATATTCAAAGTATAGCCACATTAATACGAGTAAGTTGCTATAGTTTGGGATAGAGCTGCAATAGATTGTTCCGCCTTTTCAGTAAAGACTAGGATATCATCTGCACAGGCCACCACTTTGACCACAATGGTATCAAAGGAGATTCACATGTTATTTATGTTGAATAGCGTCTGTTACCACACATGCCAAAACCACGTGTGGCTTAACAAGCGCAGTCAATACCATGACTGTGTCTTTACCAGAAGTTCCATAACAACTCAAGTCATTACAACGACTTGCTTTAGGGAAGCGCTGCATTTTGGAATAGTTTAAATTACTATTCCAACTTCAGTCGGTGTATCAGTAAGGAAGGTGTTGGACTTAAAATCCAACACCAGTCCAACACCGCATTCCCTAAAGCAAGTCGTTGTAATAACTTGCGTTGTAAGGGACCTTGTGGTAACAATGCAGTCGTGGTATTTTCTGTATTGTAAAGGCACTACGATGGAATGCCTGTGTTGTAATAGATGTTTCCCGTTTCTGTTTACCCATGTGTAGCAAGGGTTCTATAATCAACAAAACAATATTTGTGATAATGGCACTGTGTTTGATATAACATTTTGTGTATTCTGCATTTTTTGCGGCTGCAATGATGTCATTTTCTTTTATTTCCAGACTTCGCTTACCTCTGGATACAATTTTTCGTGAAATGATGGATGCACTGTATTGCCTCTTTTAGTCTTTGATGCAAAAATTGTACTGTGTTTGCATGAATTTTATGTTTTTCTTTGTAAAAACTGAATTAAGTTTTGTTGATTGATTGATTGATAATGGAACCCTTGTCTGGTAGCTTATTTTAGACAAAAAGCCTCAGAGATGGTACCATTCTGATTGACTCTTGAAGATGGTTTACAATAGAGGGACATTACCATACTGATAAAGCCCAGACCTAACTGAAATTTGTGTAAGACGGCCGTTAGGAAGTTCAATGCAATCTTATCTAAAGCCTTCTCGGCATCAATGGCAATGACCACAGCTGGCGTGTTAGCTAAAGGTACCTTTTCTACAACATGGGAGAAAAATCTAGTACTAGAGAGACAATGTTTGACAAATCCTATTTGATTGCGGTGTATGAGATCGGAAAGTAAGGTCTCCAATCTGATGGAAAGTATTTTCACATTGATCAATCATATTAGTCTATCATTTTTAGTTTGGGTAAGATCCTGAACCCTCCTTTGGGAGAAGTACTATAACAGCTTCTAATGGAGTCCCCTCAACTCCCCAGTTTGAGTGAAATGTTGAAAAAGATTCAAGATCAAGACTTGTAAACTGAGCCAAACATATTTATAAAATAAAGCCATATAGCCATCCGGTCCTTGGCCCATGGACTGTAAGAAGGCTTAATCACCCCAGCTTCAGCATCTCAGCTACCTCAGCCTTGATGCTGTTTCTAAAATGGTGAGACAAGCTGTACAGTTTATTTTTGACAGGTAGGCTTAGAGGTACTGGTATTCAAACCTAATCCCCAAGGGAAAAGAAAGAGTTAAGATTCTGTGAGGACTAAAGAGGACTCAATGCAGTCACAAAGACTGGTGCTCACCCTATACCTAGAGCTGATGATCTCATTCATAGGTTAGGGCTGCTAAGTATATGAGTACATTTGATTTGACTTCAGGCTACTGGAAGATTTTCCTCACTGAAGCAGCAAAGGAGAGGTCAGCATTCTCCACAACAGAGGGACACTACCAGTCCAAAGTAATACTCTTTGGATTAAAGAATGCCCCAGCCACCTTCCAAAGGCTGGTGAACAGGGTACTGACTGGTTTGGAGCAGTTCAGTACAGCTTACCTGGATGATATATCTGTATACAAGTCTACCTGGGAGGATGACTTAAACCACTTGAGGGAATTGCTTCAAGCCATGCAGCAGGCAGGCCTGTCTAATAAGGCCAGCAAGTGCCATAAAGGGCAGAGTTTTGTGGTGCACCTGGGCCTCCTTGTGGGTGGAGGCCATGCACAGCCTCTCCAGGCCAAAATTCAAACAATTTTAGATTGGGCAGCTCCCATTATCCAGACACAGGTTAGAGCCTTCCTTGGACTGACTGGGTACTATTGAAGATTTGTTCAGAATTATGGGACCATTGTGGCTCCCCTGACAGAACTCACTTCTTAGAAGAGGCCAAAGAAAGTTGTGTAGACCCTGAAGTGTCAGAAGGCGTTTGAAAGATGCTATGTATTCAGCTCCAGTGTTGCTGGCCCCTGATTACACCAAGTAATTTGTTGTTCAGACAGATGCTTCAGAAAAAGGGATTATTGCAGTGTTGGTACAGGTAAATGAAGAGGGCCTTGTTAAGTCAGCTGCCTTCATTAGCAGGCAACTTCTCCCAGAGAACAAAGATGGAGTGCCACTGAGAGGGAAACCTTTGCTGTGGTGTAGTCCCTGAAAAAGCTGAGGCCATACCTGTTTGGTACTCACTTTCGTGTTCAAACTAACCACAGACCTCTCAGGTGGCTTATGCAGATGAGGGGGGAGAAGCCCAAGCTATTGAGTTGGTCCATTTCCCAACAGGGTATGAACTTTACAGTGGAACACAGACATGGGGTTGCTGATGAGGACTACCTGGGTGCAGGTAAGTGACACTCACCTTTCGTTTGGGGGCATTTTAGAAAGTCACGGTTCTATGGCCTGTTTACCCCCATTGTTTGGTGCTGAATGGAACTGGTGGTAGATGACTGTGCCCTGGGCTCTGCTAGTCAGGCACAGAGCCAGTGCTATGCTAAACACAAACACATACATTTAGATAAACTTATAATTGGCATGACCTACCCTATAAGTCCCTAGTACATAATAGGGATAGGGGATGAAAACTACCATCTATGCCCCTATTATATAATAGGGCATGGCAGTTTAGAGGCCAACAACCTTTGTTACACTTGTTTGTGTGCACTGCTGAGAGCCTGAGGTCATTTTAAAAGCAGCCCTCTGTTGCAGCACTGGTTTTAAAAGTAAAATTCACTGCAAACTCGACTTTGGTGGCATGGGCATCTTAAAAGTGATCATCTACATGTTTATGTTGTGGGCACCGCCAAGGTCTCGCCTCGGTGTTCTAAGGGTGGGGGTCATGCAACTATAAGCAGGGTCATCCATTTTATTTTTCGCCATTGTAGGAAATACAGTACATATTTGACTTTAGTGCTGTAGGCACTGTGAATGAAAAAACAAAAATGTTTAGGCATGTTAGGAACCCCCTAGGTGTTCCAGTGGTGGGGAGTCCTGTAATTATGAGCATGGGCTTTATAAAAGAGGTTTTATAAACCATGGTGAGGTAGCAAATGAACATTTCATTTTTTTTTCCCTTGATGATAGTTGGCCTCATAGGCTAACATGGCAATATGTTATAGACGCATAACTATTGCTTGGAGAGTGTGAAAAATATCATTCAAAGACTGAACAGAATGATATTGATAAATCCAGCAACTTGGCATTGTTGAATTATTTATAACTTGTACGGAAAATAAGTTATAAGACTTTATTTTCTGTAAGCCAAAATCCAGCCTCTAGTTCCCTGATTGGTCAGCCGTGAGGGGATTAGTCAGGATGCTTTGATTAGGTGATAAGTGGCCTGGCCTGGCAGAGGCTTTGTGATGGAGAGAGCTCTGTAGGGCACAGGACTGCCAGAGCAGGGGGTTGGGCCATAAAGCATTAGATTCAAAGGAAGAACAGGTCAATCAAGCCTGCCAGCCAGGGCTTCCTCCTCTCCCAGCAAGATGGGAGGCTTAATGAAGGAATTCACAGATGTAATTGGGGGGAATTTATGGAAATAACCCATACTCTGCACTTGCTTTAGTTAGCTCTTGCTGCTCTGCTTAAATATCAGCCATGATGGATTTTGTGAGAATAGTGCTTTCTGGGGCAAGACAAAGCCATACTTTGGAGGAAGTAGTCATGCTTTGGGATGTTGTCCTGCTCCTCATTGGACAGGGATTCTCCCTTGCTTGTCACCAGAGAACACTGGATACATATTTGTGAGGTGCAGAGCCTCCCAGGTCTGCTGCCTGAAACTACAAGAAGAAGGAGGATTGTCCTGCTGGAATCCTGAACTGCACCCAATGGCCTGCCTGGGAAAGACTGCACCATCTGGGACTACAGCTCTGAGGACTTTGGCTGGCCTCAAGAAAGAGTAAGGAGTGGATTCCCTGCAGCTACAGATTAACAGAGCTTAACTGAGCCTTCTCCAGCCAGAGGCCCCTCCTGGAGTGTGTATACTGGCGTTATAAGAGGTTGACCAACTGCATTGTGGGAAGTGAAATCCAGGCCTGCCAACAACCATCTAGGAGAATCGAGACCCTTTAATGTGTGTTTTGGACACTTGGAACCCACCAGGAGACCTTCTGAAAGGACCTCCAGAAGTTTGAGAAAGTTTTGGAAACCTTTTGGAAAAATCTCCAGGAAGTGACTGACCCGAAAAAGAGAGGCAAGCCGGCCACCTTCAACAGTGACCCGGCCCGGATTACAGGTTCGACCCACTGAAGAGCTCCAGAGGTCCAACTTCCAGAGTTTGACCGGAAGCTCCCTGAAAGTAGAAGCGGGCGAACCTTCACCGAATCTGGACTGGTGGAGGGCAGCGAGGGACCTCGGCGGAGAAATCCCCAGAAACGTTTCTAAGGCTGAAGGTCAAATTTTGACCGAGGCCTAACACATGGGGTATCCGAGCAGGGCTCCATCATGGTCAGCCTCAAACTGTGGCGTTGTCCCAGTCAAGCATGACCAGATGTCGAGGAAGTGGTGCTATTGGTTTCTAAGCACTAGAAAGTGTTTATTCTTTAAAAATTCCTATCTTGGGTTCCCTACATTGTATTTTCATGGTTTTAGTTTCATTTCAAAGATATAAATATTTCCTATTCTTTTAAATTGGTGTGGAATCTTTATTGTGTGCTTTGTCATATTTTTTTACTCTATTGGTGTTTGTAAATGCTTTATATATTTGTCTCCTAACTTAAACCTTATTGCTTGGTGTCAGCTATCAAGGGTTGAGCAAGGGACTAATTTAAAGAGATCCTTTTAAGGACCCAGTACTGTGTTTGGTGGCCTTGTTGCTGGTGTTAGGTTCCTACCTCCCACTCCCAATAACCCACCTTCAAACACTGTGTTAATCAATGTGTGTGTTGAATGCAAACTTTATTTACATTTTGTAATGTAATGTGATGCTCAGTGGGCCCGATTCACAAAGGTAAAGTTAGACAAAAGTCTAACTTTACGAATTTCGGTATTCATAAAGCTCATTTACTACTCATAAATGCCCTTTGTGAATACCGAAAGTCAAACTTTACAACTTTCAGTATTCACAAAGGGCATTTACGAGTAGTAAATGCGCTTTGTGAATACCGAAAGTCGCAAAGTTAGACTTTCATCTAACTTGACCTTTGTGAATTGTGCCAGTGTGTTTATCCTGTGAGAGTGCTGTACCAATGCTTTACACATTGTCTCTGTGATAAGCCTGACTGCTCAGTGTCAAGCTACCAAAGGGTGAGCACAGGTTATACAGTGAGTGTAATCACCCACCTCTGATGGGAGTGGTAGGTTCAGCCTGGCTAGGGCCGCAGCCAACCAGAAAGTGGCAGTTCCAACAGTTGTTGAGATGGTTGGGTATGTTAAGAGATTGCAGTTTGAAAGAGGACCATTGCCGGATTCTACGGAAAGGGGAGGGCACAAGAGATGAAGCAGTCTTGGTATGATTATTGTGCTGTCAGATAGTCTGTATTTTTTCACTGAAGAAAAGGTTAATGGCATTGTACTTTCAGTGGCGGCTGGTGACATTTGAAAGCAGTGAGGCGTAAAAGTTGGGCATGACTTTTAAGCCGTGAGCAAATCGAGCAAAAGTGAGGTACAGGTTGGGTCCTCAGACTGGGGGTGCCGCCAGCAGTGTTACATCATAGGGATTATCAGGCAGTCAGTCAGAAAACTTTATTTCGGCTGTCAGCCATAAAAGTTCATACATTACATTATTCTAAAACAATGAAGATGATAAAAAGAACGACATTAAAAAATGTGTTTTAAAAAGACATATAAATATACACTTAGACCAAAACAATGAATTTATCACTGTAGTTAAAAAAGTTGTGCAGAGAGATACCTTGTCATAGTATTAAACGTCTTCTAATCAGCCTGGCTATCACTATAACAAATACAGGTGAAGGATCATATTTCAGCAGCCTCAACAAATCTCTATAATTTCTAACCCCCAAATTTTTGGCAAGCTGAATGATCCATTTTCTACGGGGGTTTCTGTAAGCCGTACAAAAAAATATAACATGCACCTCTGTCTCTTCATCAATGCCACAACCAGGACATGGATGTCTACTAGAGCCAGCCCACTTGTTCGTTCTACAGAATAAGGGGAGTGATCCATGTCTAAACTGCATGTATAGTTTCTTGGCAATTAACGGATGTATCAAATATAGTGCAGGCTCAAAGCTGTATACAATTTTCACCTCGAGGAATACCGAAGTCAGATTGATTGTGTTCTCAGACCGTAAAATCTGCATCAAGTTATATTCCTCCAAAGCTTTGGCCAGGGTCTTTTTTGGTAACACGGGGCATGAATCCTCGGGTGTATACCAAAGATCTTCTCTCCCGATTGCCCTCAAAGATTTTTTTACGTAGGCTAGCCACGGAATGGCGCCTGCCTTTGGGAGCATCAGAATAGATTTCAATTCCTCCTGAAAGTTAACCAGCTCGGAGGGGCTCCATAATCGATGCCAGTACATGACCGGACGTGAAGCTATCAGGTCGGCAATTGGGTGTATGCCCAGGTCCATCCTAAGAGGGTGGAGGAGGGTACTCGTAGGTAGTGCCAGTAGTTGTCTCATAAAATGGTTTTCTGACTTAGATAAAAATCTGGGCAGTCTTGCCAGGCCTGTCAGCACATCAAAGGCTTATTCCGTTCCTTTTGCTGGTTCACACATTGCTCTCATGTCGATTACTGTCACACACACTTTCACTCAGGTCACTATTGTAAAATTATACACATTTATGCAATGCATGTCGCAGCTGTACTCCTTTCTTTAAAGCTTTTGCTAGCATTTTCTAGGATGTCTGGTCACTGTTGGGCACAATGATTTCAGGTGCGGCCGGCATGACTGGAGAGGGTACGGGGAGTTAATTTAATTAATAAAAGAACTTACCAGGCATCTTCTCCGGTCCCGCGTCGCATCACGTCTGCTCTGCAACGTGGTGGAAGTAACTCCTCCCCGCTCTTTTCTTTTGCCAATTCGGAGACTGGGGGGCCGGGCGGCTGAACCTTGTTTACTCTGTCCTAGTATTTGATAAGGCATGGGGCGACTTTGCGCAAAACGCATCACCGCCCGAGCAGGAGCCTATCTTCAAACTCCTGCTCTACACAGAGCATGCGCAGCAAACATAATGGTTTGTGAATGTGAGTGAGGGGCATTGCTCCTCTCTCACATGAGCAGACCATGTTCTGAACTCCTGCTCGTCTCTGCCTGCGTGCGCTGTGCGTGACATGCGCACTTTCACCAATGAAGCGCACAGGCGGGCCCGGAAATGTAAACAGACGAGTTGTAAGCTGTCAATTCGTCTGTTTACATTCCTGTTCACCTGTTGCCCGATTCTTTTGTGGGGCGCTGCCCCAACGCCCCTAATGGACCAGCCGCCACTGTGTACTTTTCAGTAGTAAGAGGGACAGGGGGATCCCCAGAGTGGCTGATGCAGTGCTTGATTGTCTTAAAAAGTGTTCTGCTTCTGTTGGAGGTTCACTATAATAAACAGAGCTCACACATATCTTATTTTGTCAATCTCATCACTTTAGATCTAAATTTGCCTAATAAACAGGATCATTAAAGAGTGAGTGATATACACCACACATGTTCCTAAAAGAGCTATAATTGGTTTGCCTTTCAAATATGATAATTGAAGAAAATCAATGAGAAATAAAACATGGTATTCTCTCTTTTTGGAAATGTTGTCCAGCATGTTTGTCTGGTAAACTTTCAAAATTAATCTAGACACCTTGGGGGTTATTTACATGGCCCTTGTGCCACTTTTGCGTCATTTTAAACATGGGAAAAGTGACACAAAAGTGGCGCAAGGGGCTTGTGAATCTGCCCCCTTATATTTACCTTTCGTCTTATTGAGACGTGTAAACTCGAGGTACATTTCATCTTCTTCAATGACTTTATCAAAACTGGCTTAAATGACTCATTAAATACAGACAGTGCTCGTGGCATAGAGCATTCTGCCCTTAAAACATCATTTACTATCTGCTGCATCATATGCAAATTTTAACAAAAATATTTCTAGTTCAGATAGATAAAGAGTTACTAAATAAATTGCTGCACGTTGTGCTGCAAAGTTGCAACACTTTGAGAAGGTCCACTGGTGACTTTCCAGTTACTTGTTGCTATAGTTAATCGTTTGCCAGAAACTGTAATGTGTGTTAAAATAGCGAAATTATACTATCACAGGATGTGTTGCATTATGCCCCGTAGTTCCCCTTTTCTTGCTGAATAATTCAGACACTTATTCTGCATAATTTGGTGGCCACTGTCACTTAATTCAAGTGGACCTGAATCGACATATTGAGATCATATGCTTCATTATAGTATAGTCACTAACAAGCAAAAGTTAGGCAAAAGTGATTCAATCTTAAAGAAGCCTACATGTAGCCAGTTAAAAAATGCCTTGGATCAATGACTGTAAACCATATCACTCCACTGCTAAAAGCAACCTTATATCCTGCTAAATTCCAAGCAGCAAATAAACATACTGAGTTTTATCACAACCTTTTTAAGAAATCATCATTGAAAATGTTGAGATATTGCTTCTGCAGCACTTTAAGAACTCACTGGCAAAAATACAGAAATCACTACGGGGCATATTTATAATAACTGACGCATCCCTGCATATCAGCAGGGATGCGCCAGTTATTTTGCGCCCCAGCTCCGCCACCATGGATGCGCCGCATTTATAATGCGGCGCACCATGGGGCAAAAACGGCACAGATGCGTCACGCATCTGTGCCGTAAAAGTGGCGCATTGCTGAAGTTGCGTCGCAAGCGCGACGCAGCTCCAGCAATGCTCTGGGCGGCCCTATCTTCACAATGCTGGGTCAATCCTTACGCCTGCTTCAAGCAGGCGCAGGGTTTTGACGCAGCATGGGCTCAAAAGTGACTGAGTGAAATCTTGTAGATTTCACTCAGCCACTTTTAGGAGGCGTTCCTGCGCCGGAACGCCCCCACCTGCCCTGGAACGCCTACATGTGGCGCAGGGCTTTACAACGTGACGCATCTCCCAGATGCGTCACGTTATAAATACCCCGCACCATGGCGCAGGATTTGCGCCGCTGCTGCGTCACAAAAGTGACGCAACGGCGGCGTAAATGAGGCGCAAGTCAAACATAAATCTGCCCCTACATGTTTAGGGAGGCCTATGCTGCTGGTGTGTCACTTTTTTGATGCTCTTGAGGCGCAGGCCTCTCAATCATATCTATGAGGTGACGCAAAGCGACCTTGCATGGCTTTACATGTCCTCATAGATCTGGTGTAAGACAAGGCACCGCAAAGCCTTACTCTTCGTCAAGGAGGCGTTCCATGAGTGTTGCAGTGGGTGTTCCCACAAAACACCAATGGATTTTGACACTGCTCCTAATGCACAAAATCATGGAAACCTGGAGTAGCACCAACACCTTACGTCTCCTCAGAGGAGGACATTTTTTATTTCTTCTCCCCTTTATTCCTGTTTCCATGTGTGCTGCATTCTTCAAAAAACATAGAACAAGGAAAATGCCTCTCAGGATTGTTTTTGTGAGGGAAGGTGCACCTTTATGCACAAAAACAATCCTGCCAACAATGCAGTGGTGCAATGGTGCTTGCTTTGGTCCTAGGCAATACATTGTTCGCCGAAACTGGCTGAAAGGACAGGAATGCACTATACCTTGTAAATAAGGTCCATTCATGCCCTTTCAAAACCTACCCTATGCAAATTTTTTGTAAATGAGGCCCTTAAGGTATTGCTCATTTTCCATCAAATTAAGGGGCTTATTCATGAGGGCTCTCGTAAATATTTCTGAAGCCACGCAAAGCCACCCTGCGTGGCTTTGAGTGGCCTCATAAGTCATGAGTAAGTCGAAAGCAACGTAAATCGCTGAGCCTGGGAGGCGTTCCATGGGCATTGGGGTGGATTTTCCCTCGCAACACCCACGGAATTTGACGCTGCTCCACATTTACAAAGTGATGTAAACTTGGAGAAGGGTCAAATCTGTATGCCTCATGAGGTGAGGCATAACGAGGAGAAATATGTTAATTTCTCCTCTTTTTTTCTCCTATTTTATTGTGTACTGCATTCTACAGCACACATAGAAAGTGGAAAACACCTCATAGGATTGTTTATGTGCAGGAAGGTGCAAGGGTGTCTATGTTGGTGCTAGGCTGCCAAAACTGCACCAGTGCAGGCAGAAAGGACAGGAATGCACCGTATTGCTTAAATACGGTGCATTCCTGCCCTTTTGCACTTTGGTGTAGGGCAGTGCAGCAAGGTGCCTTGCTGCACTGCCCTACACCTAAATGCCATAAATGCGGCCATAAGTAGATAGTATCACTGGAATTCATTTTTTGAAGGGTTGAAAACACTTACGTCACTTTTTAGTAGATAATTTGAGGCCATAGTGGAAAAAGTTAAGGATATGGATGCTAGGGTAGACTTGACATGCTTGCCTAAAGCTCAGTAATTGGGATCATCAGATGTCAGTTTCTGCACAGACCTTTTACTGCTTTACTTTTGTGTGAAGTGCCAGCCTTGAGCTGCTACTTTTCATCTTTAGCTTTCAGTGCGGTACAAAGAGGAACTATAGCTCCAGGATGAATAGATAATATGTTTAAAGCAGCTTTAAGTGTAAGAAGTACAGTAGCTGCCTTTATTAGGCAGACAAGCATTGCAGGGGAATTTGTTAGAATAACTTGAAGAATCAAAGGCACCAATGGATTGCAAAAGCACCATGTATTTGGAATTTATATTTTACTTTTCGCATGGTATGTTAGGTGCTGATTCTAAGGACGTAGCGTTTGAACGGCAAAAATGCTCTTCCCTCAAAACGTCAATGGGCCGGGAAACTGGGAGGCATATTTACAAGTTCTGCCACAACACCTATAGATTTTGAGGCTGCCCAATACCTACAAGGGTGGTGTAAATATGGGGCAGCGCTAAAATTAGGACCATAAAAACCTGGTCTTAACATGGTGCAAAGAGGAGAAATGCTTTATTTCTCCTCGTTTGTGCTGTTTCTATAGGTGCTGCATTGTGCAGCAAACATAAAAACAGCAAAACATCATGCATGATTGTTTATGTGCAGGAAGGTGTTCTTTCCTGCACACAAACAACCATTTTAAAAATGACGAGTTGTAACTTTTATGTGTGCTGCACAAAGTAGCCCTTCATTGAAGTTACAAATTGCCATTTAAGGTTATTTATGTGCAGGAAGAGGCACGAGGAAAAATGAATAAATTTCTCCTCATTGTGCCTCCCTACGCCACCCATGTGGAGGTGTAGCATTCAGACGCACTTCTCGGTTAACGATTTCTCGTAAATCTGGAATGGTGTCAGGTTCCATGGGTGTCGTGCGGGAACACCCACAGCAACACCCATGGAACGTCCCTTTCACGCAAGGTGAGCCTTCTCTACTGTCCGTGCATGGGTGCAACATTAAAACTAAGGGTGGGCGTAGTTCGCGAAGTAGCACTTTGCGAAGCTACGCAAAGTGAAGTTCGCACTACGCGAGCTACGCGTAGCACTTCGCGAACTGCGAAGTAACATGTTCGCACTGTGCAAGATGTTGTTTTCAATGATTGCACAGTGCGGACAAGCAACCGGCACTGTGCAATCATTGAAAATGGCATCTTGCACAGTGCGAACTGTAGTTTTCTGCTGCTCGAGTAGATTTTTACTCGAGCTGCAGCTTTCTCAACGCGAACTGGTAGTTTCTCATCGCGAGCGGTCGCGAGCATACGCGACCCCTCGCAATGAGAAACCTGACCTTCTCGCGTTGGGAATCTCGCCGGGAGGTTTATTTTCCATGCTCGCGATCGCGAACAAGGAAAAAGTCTCGCCAGGATGTCATTTTGCTTGCTCGCGGTCGCGAGCAAGCAAAAAATGACCGCAGCACTACGCAACACTACGCTACGCGTGTTCGCACTGTGCTACGTGCAGTTCGCGTAGTGCGAAGTAGCGCGAACTTCGCAAACTACGCGAGCGTAGCGTAGTGCTTCGCCCAGGCCTAATTAAAACAACATCAACAACAAGAAAGTGAGTGCCTAGGTAAACACTGCTATTTTTCAATTCACATCAATTAAATAGAAAAAAATAACTGATGTGACTGGGGTGGTGTTGTATTAAGGCAAGCAAACTCTAGGGTAGGGCTGTACCCGGACTAGGCCCCCGCAAAAAAAAGAAACAGGACAAAGCCAACTAAATGGGAAAAGTACAAATGAAATCAACATTGGACAACCTGAAAATGAAGGGGAATATTTAAAAAGAATTGGGATAGGGCAGCGCCACAAGTCATTTTGCCCTATGCCAATTCGAAAGGACAGCAATGCACCATATTTACAAGATACAGTGCATACCTGGACTTTCTACCTGTACCGGTGCACAGTTTGCAGCCAAGCGGCAACGCAGGCACCCTTGTACCATGGTACAAGGGTGCCTGTGTTGTTGACAGGATTATTTTTGTGAAGGAAAGGACACTTTCCTGCACAAAAACAATCACAAGAGGTGTTTTCCTTGTGTGCTGTAGAATGCAGCACATGTGGAAAGAGGAAAAAACAAATAAACATTTCTCTTCGGTACTCCTCCTCTAGGGAGGCGCAAGGTTTTGGCGCTGTCCCAGGTTTATGAGATATTGTAAATTTGGGCCAGTGTCAAAGTCCATGAGTGTTGCGTAGGAACACACACAGCAACACCCATGGAACACCTCTTTAACACAGAATAAGGCAAGGCCTTGCAGATATGACTAAGCCTTGTGCGCCATCGAACGCCACAAAAAGTGATGTTCCTGTGGCGCACACAGCTTTGTAAAGAAGCCCTGGAGGGTCTACTTTTGGTGCATCTGTGTAGATGTTAGCATGCAAAGTTGCTGTCACCACAGTGGAAAACAATCAGTGGCTGAAGAGCCCTTGAACTTGCTTTATGCTGTGGGCAAAAGTAAATGTTGACCTACACTTCAATAGAACAATGGAGGAAGTGGGCTGATCAAACTCTTCATTTGTAAATGTATGTATGTATCTTTTTATGAGTTAGTTTTTAACCCCTTGGGTGCAATGGATGTAAGGGTTACATCCTCGGCTGAGGTGCCACCCCAACCCTCCCCTTGGCAATCTGGTGACGTTGGCACTCTCACGATGTGCCGACGTCATCATATGCTACTGGGCACGTGCTGAAAGCCATTTGCTACCAGCATGTCCAAAGAGAGGTCATTTGCAAGGTATATCCTTCTTCTGGGGGGGGGCGGTTGGTGGGGAGAAAAACAGACATAAGAGGAAAGGACATAGTTTTTCCTTTCCCCCTGTGCTCATTTGTAGAGCAGGAATCCATCCGCTGTCAGGAACCAAGGACAGAAAGCCACTAACCTGTAGATAACGTCCAGCGGGATGATGGAGCGATGATAGTTTCCCACCTCCCCTTTACACTGTCACACAGGGAGCAATGGTGAATATCTCACAGCCCTATGAGAAGTGTGTCGGGAAAGAGGGAATGAGAGAAAATAAGAAACAACATTGGATGGGGTATGCGTCTGTTAGATCATCAACAAACATCAATCTTGATGTCGTGCCCTTTGTGCAAGAGAAGAGAGAAAGAAATAATTGTGCCTCTACATGCAAGCGTTCCCCTTAGTGATGCAATCTAATCATCAAACAAACAGAACTCACATTCCCAGCATCCACTTTAACGACTTTAATTACTGGTACAATGACCCTAACGCCGGCCCTCACGCTTCTGAACTATTTGAAATGCTTCATAGTCTGAACCTGTCGCAACAAATCCTTTGCCCTACCCACCTTAAGGGCCATATCCTGGACCAGTTTTGGTCACATAACCTAGTGATGTCTCAGCCTACTGTCTCTCCCTGTGTCTGGTCAGACCACTTCCTAGTTGACACGGTCATTACCCTCACAGGCAGACTCCCGGCCCCTCGCATGGCTGGCGGGCTCTCTTGAAAACCTACACCACCGCTCGCAGGGAATACAAAGCAGCCATCACTTTAGCCAAATCAGTCCACTTCTCGGACAGGCTCTCCTCAGCAGCCAACAAATCCAAGGAAGTGTTCAAAATTATGAATGAGCTCACCACCGACGACAGGACCCTCCCTGCTCAGACCCCTTCTCAAGAAACATGCGATGCCCTCAACGTTTCTTTATTGAAAAGATTTAAAAAATCAAATACTCAATCTACTCTCCTCCCCAGCCATCCCCCCAGGATTCCTTGCCCGAAAACTATTCGATCATCACGACGCTCCCTGCTCTTAACGCTGACTCGCTGGCTCGACTCGCAACTAGAGTCAAATCCGGCTCCCCCAATGACTGTTGCCCGCCCTCAGTCATGCGGGACATTTGCCTTAAATTACCGGATCACATCCTCCCTTTGTTGAACGGTTCCCTCAACAGCGGCCTTGT
Organism: Triturus cristatus; assembly: GCF_964204655.1. Classification (NCBI taxonomy): domain Eukaryota; kingdom Metazoa; phylum Chordata; class Amphibia; order Caudata; family Salamandridae; genus Triturus; species Triturus cristatus. The sequence goes on from NC_140589.1 coordinate 325,576,677, forward strand.
CCCTGCATCTTTCAAGGAGGCAATTTTGGTGCCCCTCTTAAAAAAACCTGGAGCAGACCCAGGAGAACCCTCTAATTATCGCCCCATCTCCCTCCTCCCTTACCTCTCAAAGCTACTGGAGGCTCACGTTACTCAATTTCTGTCACACTTTATTGAGTCCTCCGGTTCCCTCGAGCCCAACCAAGCTGGGTTCAGACCTGCCCATTCTACCGAGGCGGTCATTCTTGCAGTCCTGAACACTCTGAGAAGTAATGCGGACGCTGGCACTCCTCAAGCCTTGGTGCTCCTGGACCTGTCTGCGGCGTTTGACACGGTGGACCATAACATCCTCCTCCGCCGTGTTGCACAGGCAGGTATCCAGGGCATCGCCTTTAACTGGATTATGTCCTTTCTAACCGGCAGAACTCAGGCCGTACGTTTAGGCCCTTACACAGCCGGGAGAACTGCAACTACTTGTGGAGTCCCCCAAGGTTCCTCCATCTCACCGTTGCTGTTCAACCTCTACCTCCGTCCTCTCATTCATTCACTCAGGAATTGGGACATCACGGTGTATAACTACGCCGATGACCTGCAAATCATCTTCCCACTCAACTCTCCCAATGCTACTAATACCTTTCATTCTGTCATGATCCACATATTGGAATGGATGAACACCAATCATTTAAAGCTGAACCCGGGGAAGACTGAATTACTCCTCCCTGGATCCAGTTCTGCTCACTGGGGCCCACAGTTCTGGCCCACTGAACTGGGTCCTCTTCCGGTTCCGCTAAAATCAGTGAAAAGCCTCGGCGTGATAATCGATGCAGAACTCTCATTAAAAGCCCAAGTGGGGGCTGTTGTTTCATCCTCTATGTACCAGCTCAGGAAGATCCGTAAGATCAGCCACCTACTCTCATCCCCTGCATTGATCCAGGTTGTCATCTCCTTGGTCCTGTCCCGCTTGGATTTCTCAAATTCCATCTACCATGGTCTTCCTCAGTGTCTTCTGCATCGCCTTCAGGTTGTTCAGAACCAAGCTGCCCGTCTTATTTACAAAATCCCCAGGTGGCAGTCGGCAAGCTCACTTTTACAGCGACTTCACTGGCTGCCAATTGGACAAAGGGCAGCTTTTAAGATGGCGTGCATCATCTATAAAGCACTACATTGTACTAGTCCTGCCTTCTTGCAATCTTCAGTGACGGCATACCAGCCATCACGCAATCTACGCTCTGCCCACCTCCACTTACTGACTGTTCCCAGAGTCAAAACTAAAAAGTTCGGTGGCCGTTGTTTTGCCTTTCTGGCCCCTTCCCTCTGGAATTCATTATCTCTTTCCATTAAGTCAAGTCCCTCCCTCCTCGATTTCAGGAAACTGCTAAAGACCTCTCTTTTTCCCCCCTCTTGTTAGCCTGCTTACTGCTGTCTGTCACTCTGCTGTTATTCTCACTTTTCTGCCATAAGCGCCAGGAGACCATTGGTGTCAGTGCGCTATACAAGTTTCATTTAACATAACATAACATAACACTAAGGCAGCAAGAAGGGGACCAGGTCAGATTGCCAGTATGTGACCAAAGTCCAAGAAGAAATCAATGGTACAGAGCAATATAAACCAAAACAAGTACAGGAATGTTCCTTTTGCACAATTCCAGGCAATGGGTGTAGAATAAGCTACAGAAAACAATTATTTCGTAAAAACAGCCTAAGTACAGTTCACCCCGGGCACTTATCTGTCAGAAGGCAATGGATCTCCATCTTACATCACAGGAGTAGCGCGACAAATCCTGGGGCATGGATACAATCCAGTTGCCACACAGTCCCTAATCAGGATAAACAATACCTGCGTCCTCGGTGAAGCCGTGTGGGCAAATGAGAAGTAGTCCGCGGAAGGCAGAAGCTGCAAAAAAGGGTGCTAGCAGGAAGCGTCTGGAACACAGTCTATTATCCAGGTAGAACCCATAGGTTCAGCAAACACAAAGGCAGGTCAGCGAATCCAGGAACTGGAAGCTCTAGCACAGAGCAGTGGTTCGGACCAGCTATAAGCTGCCGTCTCGCATCAGATGCTCTCCATTGTCACTTCCTGGGTGTACCCCAAAAGATGCTGGGTAATGTAGTTCATGACCCAAGCGTATCCCAGTCATGCCGTAGTAACCTGATGAAAGAAGTAAGGGGCATATCAACAAGGGCTTTATCTCTGCTTTTTTGGCTTTAAAAGCCAAAAAAGCAGAGATAAAACTAGCACCCTATCAACAACAGGGTGCTAACACGCAAATTTGCATGTTAGCACCCTTTTACTCTCCGCTTCCCCTTGCATCTCTAATGAGATGCAAAGGGGGCGTTCCAGAGTAAAATAATAGGAGAAATGTCGCTAAGCGACATTTCTCCTATTATCAAGAATGTCGCTAACCCTGTTAGAGACAAAAAAAGCAGCGCTAACCGCGGTTAACGCTGCTTTTTTACGTCTGGGGTTTTTCTGACTTAGCCATGATATCCTATGGAAGGAGGATATCATGGCTAAGTTTGCCTGTCCCTATCAACAAGGTAACGTGAGATTATCGCTGGGTTTCCAGCGATAATCTCACGTTAGCCTGTTAGCGTGAGGATTTTTATCGCTATTGAGATAAGCGTTGCTAATAGCACGCTAGCTCAGCGATAAAAATTCACGCTAGCCGGCGATAATTATCCTAGCGCTAAGTGCGCTTAGAGATAATTATCGCCGGTTGTTGTTGATATGCCCCTAAGTGCCTGTATTTACCCCTCACTCCTGCTATGACCATGACATCCACTGGCCCACCAGGGATGTTGATTTGTGTGTTTAGGGGAGCGACCCCTTAGGCAAGGGTCACTTCCTGGGGGGCATTTTTAATACGTTTTGCCCCCCGGGCTAGATCAGCCATTTCTTTGGCCGATCTGCTCCCGGGGGGGGAGGGGGTCGAAACCTACTAGGCCCCAGTGATTTAATTTTGGTGTATTTTTAAGGGAGCACCCCCTTGGGCAAGGGTCACTGCCCTGGGGACAACATGTTTTTCCATGTTTGTGCCCCACTGGGGTTAGATCTGCCTTTTTTTCAGCTGATCTAGCACAAGGGGGTGAAAACACACTGGAAGCCAGGAATTTTATGCATATAATGATTACGGGGAGCGACGCCTTGGGCAAGGGTCACTCCCCTTTTGGAGGTTAATATTTTGGCCATTACTTTCCTCCTTTTGGGGCAGATCGGCCTAATATTGTTTGGCCCATCTTCCCTCAAGCAGAAGCCAATAGACCACCAAAGATCCATTTTATGTGCCTTATAATGTTTTGGGGAGTGGACCCTTGGGCAAGGGTCCTTCCCCTTTTGGTGATGAATGTTTTGGCCGTTTCTGCCCCCCTTGGGGTCAGATTGGCTGTATATTTTTAGACCTATCTGCTCTGGAAGGGGGCAGAAGCCACTAGACCACCAGGGATTTTATTGTATATGGTGACAAATGTTTTGGGGAGTGGCCCCTTGTGCAAAGGTCACTCCCCTTTTGGGGGTGAATGTTATGGCCATTTCTGCCACTCTTGGGGGCAGATTGGTTGTATATTTTAGGCCCATCTGCCCACAAGTGTGCAGAAGCCCCTAGACCACCAGGGATTTTACTGTATAGGGTGCAAAATGTTTTTAGGGGGTGGCCCCTTGGGCAAGGGTCACTCCCCTTTTGGGGGTGAATATTTTGGCCGTATATGCCATAATGATTTTGGGGAGCTGTCACATAGCCAAGGGTAGCTTCCTTTGAGGGGCTATATAATTTGGCCATTTCTGACCCCCTTTGTGGCAGATCCACCATATTTTTAGGCCAATCTGCCCCCAAGCAGAAGTCACTAGCAACCAGGAAAATAATGATTTGGAGATTTTGGGGACCAACCCCTTTGGTAAAGATCACTCTCCTTTATAAAGGGCATTTATTTTGGCAGTTTCTTCCCCCCTTGGTGACAGATCGGCCATATAATTTTAGGCGCTTCTACCCCCAAGAGGAGCTGAAGCCACTAGGCCTCTAGGGATTTTTTCTTACATGAACACTGTTTCTTTGGGGAGCGGCCCCTTGAGCAAGGGTTGCTATATATTTTGTCTGTTTCTGCCCCCAAATGGAGTATGTGAACTGGAGTTCAGCTGACGGTCTGCATACACTTGGTGTGTGTGGGCTAGAGCTTTGCTGGCAGTGTGCATGAAGTGGCGCTTGGCTGGCGGTGTGCGTGTTCTGGCCCTTGGCTGACAGTATTCATGAAGTGGCACTTGGCCAGCAGTGTGCGTGGACTGCTAAGTTAAGTTAAGTTAAGTTTATTATGCATAGTTAATTAAAACCAGTGCAAACATTTTACAAAACACATTTTTTTTTATTTTTTTAAATAGCATAAAATTTGTTCATTATAATCTTCCAAATAAGGCACAGGGTAATTGTCCAGCAACATTTTTTCCCTGATGCAGGGCAGCATGTTCCTTGGCGTTCTTATGACCTCCTACTTGTTCTCTGTGTAGTTGGTCTCTGGTTATAGTACATTTGACAGTCTGTGCTCGGTCATTGCAAGGAACTTAACAAATCTGCAGTTCAGTTTCGTATTTGCAGGGTTCATACAGGCAAGGACTGCTTGCCTTCTAGTGCTAGTCCCTAACTGCTTAAACTGGTCCTTTAGGAGGTGTTGACGAGCTGGCCGAAGCTCTTCACAGAGGCAAGTCAGGTGGAGGATATCGCCCTTTTCTTGATTGCAGAGCGGGCAGGCTTCTTGGCCTTTGCTCCTGAGCCATGGTGGAAGATGCTCTCTACTCGGCAAAACCCCTAATCTCATTTTCAGGAACCGCAGTTTTGTGGCCTTGGGATAGCCCTGACTAAAGTATGGTTGTGGTGTCAGGGTTTTGTATGAGTTTAGGGTCATCCATGCGTGGCTTCTTTTTGTAAATGCAGCCTTATCCTCTAGTAAGGAGAGAGACTTTACGTTTTTCCAAACCAATTTTTTAAAAGTGTTGTGCCCAAGTTGCATATCCCAAATCGTAGTTTGTTTGGTGACCCCCAGGGCTGCCTTCAAGTCAGATCTTGCTTGAGATTCATCCCTGCTTTGGATGTCTTGCCATAGCAGCGAATTTAAGGTATTAGCCATGGCCAAGCGAAGTTTGTGGCAGCAGATGATGTAGGCTCCCTGTCTGGCAAGGTCTTGTTTTAGCAAACCAAACTCCATTCTGATTTGGGCTGGCGAGGTGTAGTGCGGGAGTGAGAACATTATTCTATAGGCTTTTGTTTGAATTATGTCCAAGTTCTTAGAATCTCTGCCTCGTAGTGCAGATCCCTCTCCTTTTTATTTCTGTGTGCGTGGACTGGTGTTTGGCTGACTTTGCGTTTGGCTGTCATTTGAATGGTGATTGGCAGTGTTTTATAATGTTAACTGTTTTATTTTTTGTCATAATTTGTAATCGTAATGTTTTATTTCTCCTTTTTATTCTAGTGCAAAACTTTTATTTTCTTTTGTGACTCATGCTTGTGGTTTCGGCACTGGTAGATATGCAGTTTGTGTAGTTGCAAGAGTTTGGTATGAAAATGTTTTTTGTACGGTTTACTCCAAATGAGTATCAATGACCTGCATGACTGTGTTTTTGAAAATGCTGTAATAATTTAGCTCCTGTTTGAATGCATGTAAAATGTTCCTTATATTTGTGCGTGATGTGTATTATGTTGTCTTGTGTGTAATTTTGTTTTGTTTTTCCTTTCTAATGGGGTATTGTTGGTGCTTCCTGTGTCTGTGCAGAGTAGGTACTGGTGAGTCTAGCTGTCTCTGGCAAGTCAGTGGCATTTACCGTGTATAGGTCTTTGTGTGCTTTGATCTGATTGACTTTACTCTGCAATTGCTATATGGGAGTAGTTTTACTTTTTGTTTGATCCAGCCCCACTTTGTTTATTACTTATTTTACACAGTGTTGGGTATTGTTTACTTGTTTGTCAAGAATTATGGATGGCTGCAGGATGACAGCTCAGCATGTTGTCGGTATGCTTTTCGAGTCTTTCTCTGATCATGATTATGAGATTGACTCTGCATCTGTGGCAGTGGAGGAAGGCCAGGATTCTGGCAGTGAATTTTCTATCTGAGTGAAATCATCTGATGACAAAGCCACTCTCAGTGAGGATGAAAATGCCACTTTCAGAGGAAGACACTGATGTGCCAATAGTGCGGAGTTAGAAAGTCACTCTTTTGACCTATTTACACCCACTTTTTGTGTGCTGACTGGTCCTGATGGTAGCTGACACTGACTGTGCCCTGAGCCCTGCTAGTTGGGTCCAGGGCCAGTGCTATGTTAAACACACACATGCATTGAAGTACACTTATAATTGACATGACCTACCCTATAAAATCCCAGTAGATAATAGGGCAATGGGATCAAAAACTACCTATCAGTCCCTAGTATATATTAGTGCCTGGCAGTTTAGAGGCCAGCAGCCTTTATTGCACTTACACGCATGCACTGCTGAGAGCCTGAGGTTATTTTAAAAGCAGCCCTGAGTTGCAGCACTGCTTTTAAAAAGTAAATTCACTACAAACTCAACTTTGGTGGCAGAGTTACTATAAAAGTGATAATCTACATTATTGTTACATATCATGTACCACCAAGGTCTCCCCTAGGTGTTCCAGGGGAGAGAGGTCAGGTAACTATAGGCAGGGTATTAAAGATGTTTTATAAACTCTGGTGATTTGACTTTTCCCCAGAGTAGGAAATCTCCTGCAAAGTCGGCTTTGGTGCTTTGGGCACTGCGAAGCATTAATCTACATCATCTTCCTGGCAACCCCCAGGTCTTCCCTGGGTATCCCAGGGGTGGGGGGGGCTGTAATCATGAGCGGGGTTCCTTGTAAAAGACGTTGTATCAACCCTGGTGAGGGAGGAATTGCACATTTAATTTTCCCCATTGTAGATACTTGCCTCATAGGCTAACATGGCAATATTTTATGGGCGCATAACTATTGGTAGGAAAATATGAAAAAATCACTCAAAGACAACAGAATGGTATTGATAAATGTATCCTAACTTATGCAGAAAAGAAGTTATAACACTTTCTTGTCTGTAAGCCAAAATCCGGCAGTCTTCCCTGATTGGTCAGTGCTAACAGGCTTAGCAAGGCTGCCTTGATTTGGTGATAAGTAGCTATCCAAGGGAGAGGTTTCTGGGGATCGAGAGAGCGGTTCAGCAGCTACGGCGAGACAGGAGGAGTAAGCTGCGCAGAGCAAGCAAGGGTCTGCACTCAGCAGTTTCCCCCCGTGTACAGGGAACGTTGCACGGAACGGAGTGGAGCATTCGCCTCTCAGGAGTAACCCTGGGCGTAGTGGGCGTAGTGGGGCTACGTGGAGCATCGCGTAGTGTGGCCAAATCTACGCACACTCGCGCGCTCCACGTAGCCCCACTACGCGCCGCCGGCCTCCCACCCACCCTCATTTTAAAATAAGTTTAAGTATTTTAAGAGTAAGTAAAATGCCTTACCTGCGGTGCGGCGTCCCGTGGCTCCCTCTTCCTGGTTGACGGCAACTTCTTCTCAAAAATGCGCATGCGCGGACGCCCGCGCATGCGCATTTCTCATGAGAAAACCTTGACGGTGTGAGGAGCTGGGGTCAGAGGGCAGAGGTTGGGAGCCACCCTCTGCTTTGACTGCTTTGACTGCTCAGTCTGCCCTCGGCCAGCCCCACCAGCCCTTATTGTAGGAACCCACCACTCCACCGCAGTACCCCCCAGCCTGCAGCACAAAAGGGTCATAAAGGATAGTATAAAGCACAGCTGCCACTCATATCTTTAAGGGCTGCTGGATACTTGCCGTAACTTAGTGTGCCAATGTAAAACCTGCTCGGGTGTGCCACACTGTCCAGGGGGTGCTGCTGCCTCCTCCACCTCACCCAGGAGTGTTGTGGCCTCACCCACCACCCCTCCCCCCGACGCTACCAGGCTGCCAGGTGAAGCAAGGTGGAGACGCATAAGAGGAGCTGGAGCTCTCAACCCGGAAAGTTGGAAACCTGGAACTTTTCCAACTACCCCCACATCTCTGAGTACAATTGCAGGAGCTTGATAAAGGGCTCTCTCACCGCAATGACAAAGAAAAGTGCCCGCCTGTCAAGGCCAAAGCAGAATTCAAAATCTGCCTCTGGAGAAATGCCATTACGCACAGATGCAACTAGGAGAGCAGCCGCCCAGACAAAAGTCGTAAAGATGTATGACCGGTGCAGCTGGGTAGGGACCCGGAATCCCACTTCTTTAGAAAGCTGCCCCGACAACACAAGCCAGGATACCCATGACCTCAAAAGCACTGGGTCTGAAGCCTCCTTAACTACAAACATAAATGAGGGATGTTCAAAGACTTCTATTGGCATAGGCAGTGAGGATAAGACAGGTTCAGCCTTTGCAACCATTGGAACTGAATCACCCCACTTACCCATCACATTCATAGTAGCCAGCCACCCTAAGGAAATAAGTTGTGCTCAGGAGAAGAAAAGGTCCTAATCTTGCCACAACCTGGGAGTTTTTCCAGATTCAATCATTGAGTGTGTATCAAGGCAGAAAACAGACTCAGGAGAAAGCCCCCCCTGCAGTCACTGTTTGGGAATCACTGGATGTGACAGCCAGGTCAGCCAAAACTTCAAAAACCATCGCTGACAGCCCGCGGACAACAAGATCAAAAACAAGGGCAGTGCCTCTTCAAGACTTAAACACTCACAACCACAAGACAGGTTCATGCATCAGCTTAGAATCCTCTTCCGAGCCAGAGCTAAGCTACTCCCTCCACAGATCACCCTCACTATTACCTGTTAAACTATCATACGCACAGGACAGCATGCTAAGGTCAGTTAGCACTTCCTTTTCCACAGCCATAAACGCTTTAACAATAGCAATCGTAAAAACTCGAAATACAGATGGGAACCCTCCAAGCTATGACAATATCAATGGCTGACATGGCCAAGAGAGTTGATAGGATGGCAGCAGCCAGCAGCACAATTCCTCCTCTGGAATGTCGGTGCCCAGAGATAGTGGACAAACTTGCATCCCTCCCAACGGTAATCACTTCGCTGGTGGAGGAGTTAAAACTCAAAATCAAAACCTGCCCAGACCCTGAGAGTCCGGCGAATGGCATAAATGAATCTATAGAAGCCAGTAGGGATGCAGATCTTGCTCCCAACCAATTTCACCAGCCAACAACAATCATAGCACCCTTGCATCTACACCCCGAGCCAATGACAGGACACAGTAATCATACAGCGGATCTCGACCTCAATAAATTAGGAGCCACAGGTTCGCAGGATACACTTCAGACAGTTCCTCCAAGGACACAGAGAGAGAAGAAACTACTCAAAAACAACAAACACATTTAAAGCATCAACCAGTGAGACCCCCCGGCCCAATTTAACCAACACTGCAGGCAAAAAAGAACTTATTTATTTATTTATTTATTTTAATTATTTATATAGCGCAGCTGATACCTTGCAGGCTTCCTGGCGCTGAGGAAAAAAAAAAAAATACTATACTGAAGAGGAGCACGAGTAGGTACGGCTGGGCGATCTAGGGGAAGAGCCAGGTCTTGATGCACTTCCTAAACGGGAGAAGTTGGGGGGTTTGGCGTATATTAATGGGCAGACTGTTCCATAACTTGGCAGCTGCGACCCTGAAGGATCTGCCCCCAGTTCGGGCTTTATTGTATCTGGGCACCCTTACCAGATACGCTGAGGAAGAGCGAAGCTCTCTAGTGGGAGTATACCACTGAAACAAGGTTTGCAGGGGCCTAGGCCCGAGTCCATGCAAGGCCTTGAATACAATGCAGAGGGACTTAAAAGCCACCCGCTGCTTTAGGGGTAGCCAGTGCAATTCGGCCAGTGCCGCAGTGGCCGAAGACCTTCTCGACCAGCCGAGAGCCAACTTGGCCGCGGCTGATTGAATTCGTTGCAACCGGTCCAACAGCGTAACAGGGGACTCAAGGAGAAGGGCGTTGCAGTAGTCCAGGCGACTCAGAATCGTACACCTGACTACCAGCGCCCGGGCTTGTGCAGGGAGAAGTGGCATAATTTTTCGCATGGAGCGTAGCAAGGCCGTGCAGATCCCCACTGTTTTCGCCACCTGGGTTTCCATGCTCAGCTTGTTATCGAGCATGACCCCCAGGTTGCGGACCGAGGAGACAGGTTTAGGTTTCTCCCTTGTCTCAGGAGGCCAGAAGTCGTTCGGGAACTGGTGTGATAGCATGGTGCCGGCATGGAACAGAACCTCTGTTTTGGAGGCATAATTAACTTCCAACGCGGACCATTGTAGCAGAAAATAGTCAATCTCTCTTCGGCGATCGTCACACATGGGGACAAAGCATCACAGGCCCAGACTAAAAGGCCTGAGAAATCTACCACTCAAAATGCCCATTTACGGGGCATTAATGCACAAGACAATGAACAGCACACGCTGCCCAGCAATCCAGGCATGACCACCATAATCCAGTACGCCGTGGGACCCGAACCAACGTTCAACCAGTTCTGCCCCGGCATGCACACAAGCCTACCAATAGCTACAGTTAAGGGAGCCAGTGTGGTGGCTGTTGACACAGGTAAGGTCCCCTCCAACTGGAAAGGTGCCACAACTTGGGCATCTATATACAACAGAGCATCTAATGCCCCAGGGTGGGAAATAAATCAACAAAGAAGCCTTATTAATAATGAAAGCTCAATAGCACAGTCTCATCGGGCTGACAGTGGCTCCAGGAAAATAGAACCCATAAATCCAGCCCAAGGGACCAAAGCTGGCTCCCCAGGCCACCTGCAAGACCCACAAAGCACTCTTACACATGCTGACAGAACTACACCAACACGAAGGCCTCCGTACAACGATTCCAGCATTAGGTCAGACACCGTACCTCTAGTGGGAGGCCAATCAGCAAAGATTTATTATGACTCAGCATGCACATCGAAAGGCAATATAGACACTCTCAATTGGCCAAACATCCTGAAACTTCTACAACACATCCAGCCGCTGTCTCATATCACAAGTAAGGACATTGTCAGGGTGCACTCTATGACCTCGCAGCCAAAGAAGGAACAAACCATTATAACTTGTGGCAACTTCAGCACAACAGCAAGAGTGCACAAGAAAAAGACCAATTTGCAGAATGGGGGATCGACATCCGGATGTTCGAAAATTAAAAGTATCCATTCAATTTCCATGCACCTTCTAAGAACACCCCCACGGTTTGTGTCCTGAAAGTGACCAGCGGAGGAGAAAGCTCGATAGATCAAGCAAACATGAACATTAGGTGCAGAGTCGACGGTCAGCATGGGGACAGACAGGTTATTACCACCGTCAGAGCCACTACACCCCCTGCACCCCATTCCCTCCAAATTCGGCCTACTGGGGATGAGTCCACATCCAAATTGTCTGACAAAATTCAGGCATACCCTTAGCAAGGAGCCTTTCCATTACAGCAGCACAGCTGGAAGCATCCAAACTTTAAACATCATGGCATGGAATGTCACAGGGATGCATAAGATTTTGCAAAGCTCAATGGCGACCACATTTCTCAAACTGGTAGATCTCATCTGCGTTCAAGAAATGTGGGCAACCACTCCCATTGCCTTAACAGGCTACGCATAATTTTTTAAACCGGATTTTAAATTCAATCTATTTGGGAGACACTCTGGGGGCATCTCCATCTACATCAAGCATGCCTTAAAGCTGTGCTTTACAGAGATAAAAAACTTCTCCTATATGGTCTTAGCCAACATTCTGAAAGGCCTTAAGTCTGTGAACGGTCCACTACCCATACTCTTAATTAATGTATGTTATAAACCCCATGGACCCAAGGACAAGCTCACCCCGCTGATTAAGCTGATTGAAACTCTGATAATACAACATGCATCCATGGAAATTATCATCCTCGTGGACTTTAATGCGCATCATCTAGGGGAATGGGAGTCTGATGTCAGCACCTTTGGGAGCACAGGGAGAATCAACACCCTCCTACGAGCGTACAACTTGGAAACAGCGAACTTCTCATCCACAGTGTCTGAGCCAGGAATAACCCACGCACCCACTTACAACAATAGGACAACCATAAACGACATCTTACTGGGCGAGCGGCTACGAAACAATATGCTAAGCCATGCAGTGCTTCCACAGAGTGAAAGCGATCATGCTACCTAGCTGCTGCACTTAATGATCACAGCGGAAAGCCGTCATATCCTCTGCCCCCTCAGAGAGTTCAATGGTGAAGAACAACACAGATTCCTGAGGAGAATTTGGCGGACTACCATCAATACATTAGTCTTATGGAAATCCACATGGTCTGTGCTTAACAACGGACCATTATAGGTGAATGGGAAAAACTTGCACATGAATTGGGCACGCTGCTACAAGGGAGCACCGCTCACAGCAAAACAAGGTTGATAACCCACACCTTAGGCTGAGCTCCAGTGATTAAGCAAAGTGATCAAACAAAGGGCATACAAAAAAATAGGAAAGGAAGCTGCCAAAAGCAGCTGAAATCAGCAGCAAAGACTCACACGCATCTCGTCTAGAAACTAAGGGGCATATTTACAAGCTGGCGATATAAAATTATCGCCGCTTTTGCTGCCGTTTTCGGCCAAAAAGCGGTGATAATTTTTTCGCCTAATTAGCAAGGCCACGCTAACGCATGAAACCTTGCTTTAACGTCAGGATTCCTAACGCCCAGAGTGCCTAATGAGATGCAAAGTGGGCGTTCCTGACCTAACATGACAGGAGAAATGTCGCTAAGCGACATTTCTCCTATCATCAAGCCCCACGCTATGAAGCATAGCGGCAGGAAAAGTAGCGATAACCCCTGTTATCGCTACTTTCCTTACGTTTGCTTCAGGACTGACTTAGCCATGATATCCTATGGAAGGTGGATATCATGGCTAAGTTTGTGAGTCAGTCTATTGATGGTAAAATAGAAGCATTGAACGGCTGCATGGATCACATCTCCTCCAAGTTGGATAAGCAGGCAGTCAGGATAGGTGAGGTGGAACGAACAGCGTATATCAGATGCTCAGGACAGCCTGCAACAAGTCACTGCCAAAACTGTTGACATTGAAAAGATTCTGACATTGATTCACGATAAAAAAGAGGACATTGATGCGCGCAATAACGTGCACATTTTGGGTCTACCGGAATCCACAAATGTGGGGCGACTAGAAGAATATGTGGAGAATCTCTTTCGTGACGTGTGTGGATCTGAAAACCTTTCACAAATGCAGGTTTTTGAACGCGCTCACAGATCCTTAGCGGTGCGCCCACCACCAGGTGCGCCACCCAGGCCCATCATCACGCGATTACTAAATTTCAGGGATGCGGTGGTGCCCATCACCCGTCAGAAGGACACCATCCACTATCAGGGTAATGGTTTGTCTTTTTACCCAGATTTCACAGCCACAGTTCAAGCGGCGCGCAAAGAGTTTCAAGGGGTCAAGAAGCTGTTAATGAAAGAGAAAATTCCCTACGTCATGTTGAACTATGCTCGACTACGTATAGGCACGGAGGGTAAGGCGAAGACCTTTGTTAACCCGAAACTGGCAATAGCCTTCGCCAGATCCCTGAAGCGCAGGCAACAGACAGCTGGTTCGACCTCAGACATTGATGAATGATGATTACTTCTTATAGATGTTCTGTTGTATATCGAGATATTGCATTGACCTCGTGATTTTGTACGCTAGTTTGCTGACGTTCATGTCAGGCCTGCTTGCACAGTGGCCTGGCCTGAATTGGCCCTTCCTGCGTAGCAGCGTATGGACTAGGGTTCCTATAAGCGTCACATGTTGTTGCATGTCATAATTGTACTGTTTTTATGGTTGGGTTTCCTATATTCGGAATGCTCACGACCACAGAGGTCATTTCACTATTTTCGCTCCTCATGGCTCCAATGTATTCTGGGTGCTAGGGCTGAATGCACTTAAAGGCTATAGCTGTAATGGTGAAATGTTACTATTTGCTTATGGCCCCTCTGTTAATTTGTCTCTTAACTTTATTGTTACTTCATACTTGGTATACATATTGGAACACATTGTTTCGTTAAGGCGGCCCCCTCCCTATCTCATCCGGGAGTGGACTGTGCCGCTACGTCCCTCAATGGGTAAAACCCGATTGACTATTCTGGGCGATATTTCTATTTCTTTCCTTATTCTATTTTTCTTTTCTAGAGCTGAGGTGTTGCTAATGTGGGATCATGGCTTTGGCAATTTGGGGCTGCCAAGGTGGGTGGGTGTGGGTTGTTCTACTGTTATTTATATTGTGTTGTTTGTGATTGGATTAATGAAGCGTAGCACTGGTCTAAACATGGTACGTACAAAATGCAGAATGTCTTATTCTCAAAGTGCACCTTGTATTGTCAAAATTGGCTGATGAATGAGAGGTATAACTGTATAACTTGGAATCTACGTGGGCTCAACACTCCCCAAAGAAATCGTCAAGTGTTTGCATATTTATAGAGGCACAGTGTACACATTGCGTTACTACAAGAAACACATCTAAATAGACGTACAGAAGTTTATATTGCACACAAGTGGGCAGGGTTTAGGCTAGCCTCATCTTTTTCTACCTATGCTCGAGGGGTCCTCAATATTGATCAAAAAAGGAATACCCTTCCTTCCCATTCATTCGCATACAGTTACTGAGGGTTGCTGGGCGATTGTGCAAGGTAAATTGGGCATGACATTGATTACACTAATCAACATATATGGTCCTGTAGTGGATGATCCTCAGCCCGTCATACAGATATTGAATGTGCCGCGCACGTTACCAGAATTGGCCATCTTCTGGGGGGGGACTTCAACACGCATCTCAACCCAAATATGGACAAATCTAACCCTCAAGGTGCACATAATATTAGAACGGCTCAGTGTGTACAGGAGGCCATGGAGGAAATGGGTTTGGTGGACATATGGCGCCTTCGTAATGCTCAGGATAAAGTAGGCACTCATGTCACCCAATCACACAACAGCTGGTCTCGATTAGACTACTGGTTGAGGAATGAAGAGGCTAATGGGTGGGCATCACATGTTCCCAATCTACCACGTACTCTCTCAGATCACAACCCTGTGTATTTGACTCTCCAAATCCCCACAAATCCACACCTCCCTTTCATATGGAGGTTCCACGCGGAGGCCTTGCTGGACCCTATATATGAGGACACCATTAAAAAAGTAATAACGCATTATTTCGAGTTCAATATGGGTTCGGTGGATAGCTTTTCCTCGCTGTGGGAGGCCTTTAAGGTCGCAATTCGCGGGGTGTGCATAAGCACCACATCGGGTATATTGAAGGATATCAGGGGCCAACTTTTCAAAACGGAGAAGGAATCGGGCTAACTGGAGGCACTGTACTCGGTTATGCCGTCTGCGTCTTCCCTCGCCCGTATTCAGGACCTTGTTGTGGAGTACAACAGGTTAGCTGATTCAGAGGCAAAATATATAGCGCGTCGCCGTGTAGCCAGATCTTACGTTGAGGGCGGTCGTCGGGGCAGAAATTTGGCTTTCAAGTTGAAATTTAGGGAGAGTCTTCATCATATAACTAAAATAGTAGATGATAATGGGACAGAGCATTACACACCCCAGGCGATAGGGGACCAATTCAGGCATTATTACAGCGAAATGTATACAACATGCAGGGGTGGAGAGGAAACTGCCCTAATTTAATATTAATCTGATATTGCCTGTGCTTGGCTGTTAGACGGTCAGCGCGAATATCTGAGCCGCCCCATTGATGAGACCGACGTTAAAGAAGCAATTCTTTCACTCCCTAACAATAAAGCACCAGAGCCAGACGGGTTACATGCAGAATTGTATAATTCTTACGCGGACCTTCTTGTCCCCTACTTACTGGAAATGTACGCGGAGGCTCACTAATCTGGTGTCCTACCCCCCTCCCTAAAACAGGCACTCATCATCACACTTCTCAAGAAGGACAAATCCCCCACACTCTGCGAATCCTACCGTCCATTATCATTGATTAACATCGACGCAAAAATACTGGCAAAAACTTTAGCCACTAAAATCCAACCCCTCATGCTCATGCTAGTGCTACCGGACCAATCGGGGTTTATACCGGAGCGGTCCACTTCACACAATCTCAGGACTATATTTGCTATGTTCTGTACACTGACACGTCCACGAGGGTGCGAGTGGGAGGTCTCACCTCTGACCCATTCCTCATTGAGAGAGGCACCAGACAGGGATGTCCCTTATCTCCCCTTTTATTTGCCATCACATTGGAACCACTGGCGTGTATAATACGTCAGCGACATAGGAGCTCTGCACTCCACTTTCATCACAGACCTGTCGGCATTTCAATGTATGCGGACGATATGGACCTCGCTAATAGAAAGTTCTGAGGACAAAAGGAACTAGGTCCCAGTACTTGCTGTATATAAAATAGTAGGACAAAAAAAAGTGGAGATTTAACCTATATGTAAATCAAAAGAAATGTCAAAATTGGAACAGACAATACTATATTTTTTTTATGTGTAAAAAGTTTGTGCTGTCTATTATAAAGTGTATATATATGTGCTGTATATATTGTTAAATGTCGTTTTGAAATGTATTGAGAGATTGGTGTAAAATACATGGTAAAGGGAACTGCTAATATAAATAATACAAAAAAGAAAATGAAAAATAATTGAAGCCCAGAGTCAATAAGAAGGACTTGTGAGGCATAAGAAAAGGTTTCATCTATGATTCCAGAGGCGTTCTGTTTGTTTATAAAGCAGCTTTTAAACCTGCAGGCACAGCTGTAAAAATAACTCATTTGACAAGAAAGAACCCTCATTTTAAATATCAAAGAAGTCACCCATAAGTAGGCCTGATAATCCACATGGCAGGGTGCCTAATATTAAAAGTCAGCCATGCAAGAACCTTTCTTGGATTCTTTGCTTGATTCTTCTTGATTCATAGGTAGTTGTATCTGTCAGGTAATCCTGCAGGTAGTCGTTTGTGAGGTATTATTCATTGAGGAAATAGTAGGATTTGTGTTCCTATTTAACAGAAGTCTGCACATACCCTCCCATATGAATGTGGAGTAGAGAACAAATGCACATTATCTGCTGAGAAAAGTCCCATTAAGGAAACCACAAACATTTAGCAATACATTCGTAATATACGTTTTGTTTTGTACTATTGTTTCTTCTTAAGACATACAAGTACACCAATTTATTTAAGAATCTTCTTAACGTATACTAGGTATAAATGCCAACAACGATAAGCTACCCCATTCTCCTAGTTCAATTTTAGCCCTTCAGAAGACCCCATGGGCCCGATTCACAGAACTAACTTACAGACTTAAGACAGTTTTAAGACAGACTTAAGACAGTCTTAAGACAGACTTAAGACAAACTTAAGACAGACTTAAGACAGACTTAAGTTAGGATTTTGTCTTAAGTTTGTCTTAAGTCTGTCTTAAGTCTGTCTTAAGTTTGTCTTAAGTATGTCTTAAGACTGTCTTAAGTGTGTCTTAAGACTGTCTTAAGTGTGTCTTAAGACTGTCTTAAGTCTGTCTTAAGTTTGTCTTAAGACAAACTTAAGACAAAATCCTAGCTTCTGTGAATACCAAAAGTAGTAAGTTTAGGATTTTGTCTTAAGTTATTTCTGTGAATCAGCCCCCATATGTCCAGCACCCATCTCGTTATCTGCAGATTGTGCTTCTCTACAACACAGTTAAGCCGCAAATAGAGCCCATATATCTTGTTTTGGCATAACAGTAATTACATTTAGTTAGGTCTAGTAATTATCTCTTAGTCTACAGTACAGCCATTTTTCCCCTAATTCATTGTTTGCATGTGTGTATTTAAATGGCATTTCTATAGTGTAAACCTAGCAAAAAGGCAGCGTAGAGCTGTACATGATGAAATCAAGCTTAACATTGGTGAGTAATAGGAGAGGAAGCCGAGTTGTCAACGGTTAATGCGCTTGATAAAGTGTTCTGTGAAGATGTGAATCTTTACCTCTTTCCTAAATGGAAGCAGTGCTACTACACTCCTGACAGGTACGAGCATGTTCTTCCAGATCATGGATATGAAAGGACCAGGCCCATAAGTTGTAGTCTGTTGTAGAATCCCACTCTGGTGGTTCTTTTTGGCATCATGGAAGTGTAGAGAGGAGTAAAGTAATTTAGAAGTCTATCAAATAGCCAATAATTCTCTAGGATACTTAATACCTCACGGACAACTACTTAAGGTAGTTAGTTTATTACAAAGCCAAACATAACTGAACATAGAGACACTACAATACAATTTATCGAAGTACAGAGGAATCAGCATTAATCCAAATCTGCGCATCCAGTTTAAAAGGTACAGCATAAGCAACACAATTAATTCGACAGGTAAAATACAGAAGATCAGGAAGCATGAGTCCAAATTTCCCTGCATTGAGTGCTGGTGAGTAAAAAGCATATAACCTATTCCTACTCTATCACTAAGATGATATCCCTAAATAAGCATTTTCAGGAAGAAGGTTAAAAGGTGTCAGCCCATGGAGCTTCCGAAGAAGTCTCTCCACGATCAATGGGTCAAGTAGCATAAAGCTACCTAAGACAGATCTCGTTCCAAGATGCTCTTTCTCTGAAGGCAAGAAAAAGTGGCGCACTATCCCTAATTCCAACATACAATTTGTTTTAACTTCCCCTTTAAGGCATGGCTCCTCATTAGAATGTTATGACATCAAGAGAATGTACTTGAGTGGGGAGACAGTTGATTCATGGAGCCAGCTGGAGTTGATGTACAGCTGGTGGGTGTCATTAGAATGTTATGACATCAAGAGAATGTACTTGAGTGGGGAGAAGGTTGATTTACAGAGCCAGCTGGAGTTGATGTACAGCTGGTGGGTGTTATTAATAAACCAACTTTGAAGCTTACGATGTTTACGAGTTATAATACAATTATTCTCAGATGACACTCCCATGGTGCACTTTGGATCACGCCATTCACCCTGGGGACAGTCCTGAGGGGAATTTTCCACAATGTCGACGGTGTACCTCAGTCGATACAGTTTGTCCTTGGTTCCCAGGCCTTCTCCAGTGTGAAGCACAATGACCTTCAACTCAAACCACACAATTGCAACTTCTTCTATCCTTGCCTGACTAATAAACCAAAGACATTATTCTAACTAACAAGAGCACTTCTTCACCTGCAACACAAAACGTGAGAAAGAAAATATTTTACAGAACACATGAAATTCAAGCTGTTATTCATAAAGCGGGAGTTTCAGGGACTAGCAATTCAGATCTACAAATTTCAGCTAACATAAGAAAACAACATATAAACTTTACAATTTCATATAACATTAATGCAATTTCAACGTATATATTTCACCTATGTATAAAATAACGTAATTAGTAAACACATTTATACGTGAATAAGTGTCAGTTGCACAACACCATTTCTTCATGGTAATGGTTCCTGCTAGTTACATTCACCTTCTACGTTAATTCTCCTTATTACTTGTCAGTGGCCTAAAATACATCATGTTTCCATGTTACTACATTTCAAAACAGTAACACTTCATGTTAGTACAACAAGTGATTATATGCGGGTGCTCTGTAAACGTGATTATGATGCACTCCTACAATTTAAATGAAATTTCCACTTCATCAGTCCCCCCTCTGATAACGTTGAGTCATCATGAAACATTCCAAAGTCCCTGCAGAGTAGATCGATCTAAACAGATGTCATAGCTAATCTTTTCTGCCTGAACACCTCCAATTGCTTAAAATTCTCATAGTGACTGTCCTGCAGTGAAGTTCTCCACTTGCTTCACCTTGTGCCATTTGTATGCCCTTATCATCCCTACAAAGATGATAACACAGATCACAACAATTATTATCGGCTTCAAGATGTATCCAAAGATTCCACTTCCTAAGTTTCTCATGATGTATATCAGTGATGTTATTGATGTATCCCTTCAGATCTTTACTTCCATCAGGAATATAAGTACAACACTGTTGGACCTTCAGCATTCAATAGAATCCACCTTCTTTTGCCAATAACACATCTAAAGCAAGATGGTTCTGCATTACCATGGCTCTTATTAAAACCATTTCCTCATCTGTGAGCAGCAAACACTGAGCTGTGTTGACATGTGGAAATATGGATTTTTCTGATCAGTTATGTCCCCTATCTTGGACCCCAACGGTTTTCATGTATGAATCACAAGTACATGTATGCTCCCTCCAGTTCCAGTTATGAAGACGCAAATACATGTGCGTCCACCGTCAACATGTCCTCTTTCAGATCCGCCATGAATAGGCCGGATATTCCATTCCTAAGTATGAAAGGCCACCGGCTTTATATGGTTCACTTATGCCATTTTACAGTCCAGGCAAGTAGGCTCTGATTCTGTCATCAAGCTTTTCTTGCTTTCTGCCTCTGAAGCTCCAGTCTGAGCCTGCTTCTGCGACCATGAACTTTGTCTCATTCCCTGCGCGGCTCACGAAGCCTGACATCAGCCTGTTGCCTGCCAAGAAACTGTATTTCACCTTCGAAATTATCTGCTCCGCTCCCTGCCCAATGCATTCCTGTCTAGTAGTTTAAGTAAACATTCTTCCAGCTACCGAGCAAAGGCCCGGCTTCTCTGTCTTCATGCAAGTAATTCATAGCCCTGTTACTATGGAAGATTCCTGCCCTCGCATCTAGTGTAGACACTTAGACGCTTGTACACGCACTAACAGTCAGTATAGTCAGTATAGAATAAGATTCTACTCTAAGAGACCTCTCTTTTGGATAACATAGTTCTTTAAACATAGGATGTTAGATATGATTTGGGATTAGGTTGACTTGACCCTCCAGACTTCTGTCGCCACATGTAGAGCTAAATGTCAAGTCCCCTTCACCCCCTAGTTGCACGTCAATCACACGTCATACTGCTGCGCGCGCATCTCTGCCAAGTATTTCTGCTGACATTACGAAATTATTTCATAGGTCCACCCATATGTGACATCACAACCAATGACGTTTCCTTGTTACTCCCACTTACGCCTCCTTCAGCTACGCATGTGAAATGTTATCTTTGCTATCAATTGTTACGCCTCTTGCATTTACTTCACTGTAATGCCTATTGTATAAAAGTGAATAATTATCAATAATGTATGTACTTCACTTCCTGAACCTTCGTGGTGATGGAACTTGGAGCAACCGATTCGAATCATCCATTGGAATAAAGCCCATTCCGAACCTCTAATACCACGGATTCTGCCTCTTATTTACTGAGCTATTTTTATTATGTTTCTGTATCAAATTAAGTCCCGGTAATTAAATTATTTA
Source organism: Triturus cristatus (assembly GCF_964204655.1). Taxonomy (NCBI): domain Eukaryota; kingdom Metazoa; phylum Chordata; class Amphibia; order Caudata; family Salamandridae; genus Triturus; species Triturus cristatus. The sequence goes on from NC_140589.1 coordinate 325,597,922, forward strand.
CCACATGAATGGCGCCCGAACAGGGACACTTTCTCATCTCACGCGCCGGCGGTGCGTTGCAGGCCCGGTCTCCTGCCACAGCTGGACGGACAACAACGCGTACCAGCAGGATTTCCTGTATCTCCCTCCGGTCAAGCGGGGGCGACTGAGGCTGCGATCAACACCCAGACGAGGCGGTGAGAAGTGCGAAGTATCCCGACCAGAGCCTAGCTGAGAGAGCAAGATCCGAGGTATACAGAGGCCCACCAGGTTTCCGAAGCTCAGAAGTGTCCGAAGTTGTCGAGTCGAGTCCAGTCCGGTCCAGTTCAGTTCAGTTCCGTTCCGAGGCCTTCCGTTCCGAGCTACCCGGTGAGTACCATTACTGGGGAGGCGTTCTGGTGTGCCGGTCCAGACGGGTTTGGGTACACAAATCCGGTCTGCACTGTTTTAGCAGTGTATCTGTACTGTTTAGCAGTATATCTAGTATATCAAGTATATAAATTCAGAATAATTCAGTTAATGCCGAGTATTATGTTTAGTGATTAAGTTTCCTTAGATTGTTATCATCATTGTTTGCTCATTTAAATGTTAAATGTTAAATGTATTAATACGTTCTGCATATTGTGGTATGAATGACTGTTCATTATCGTGTTTTATTGTATTAAGTTTGTTCAAGATCAAGTATCAGATCAGTTCTCAATATGCCGCTCTTTTCGAAATTAAGACAGATCACAACTAGAAAAGGGGTACTCGAAGAAGCTGTTCCTATTCCTCCTAGGGACACTCCAGGGTACTTCATGTGTCATAAACACGGCTTAGACGCTATATTATTTCTTGATTTATGGGTAGACTACACTAAGGAATTACCAGAAAGTCAGAGGTGGCCCGCAGCTGGGACCTGGGATGCAGAGTGCATCGTGAAAGTAGAGGAAGAATTATGGAAAAAGAAAGCTAGACAATCACAGAAAGACGCCATTGAATTATGGCGTAAAGAATCGTATAGACGTACAGAAAAAGCACGTAGACAGGAAGAGAAGAGTAAAGAGAATTCAAATGAAGTCCGAGAAAATCTATTAATTGAAGAAGGTACACGAGTGAAATCAGAACAAGTAGACAGACAAAGAAATGCCCTTATGAAGGGTATGTATCCCCTTCTGGCCGAGGGATTACCTAAGGCTACTGCGGGGATACCAAAAGACTTGCCACCCCCATTATTTCCAATAAAAGTACATCCCAAGGGGCATCCTAGAACCGCAGAAGATGTTTTTCTTTCCTCATATTTAGATGACGCAGCTCCCGAGTATGCTAACCCCGCCCCACATAGACCGTTGGCCGGGGAGGTTCAACACCAAGATCCTGTATCTGTATCTCTACAGCACCAAATCCTGACACAAGTTCCGGCAAGCACATCTGTTTCCACATCCGTTCCTACAGCTACTTCTATAGCTGTGCCCACACCTATAGTTGCTGTATCGCGTTCAACGAATCCTTTCACGCCCGATACCCCAGACGGGGCTACGGGAGGTGCTACCAATATTTTTTCTACGCCACCCAGAATAAATAAACTTACTTTTCAAGAGTCAGCACATCCACGTACCCCCAAACTCATAAATGCCCGCACGCTTAAGGAACTTCTTATAGATTGTAGATATGACCCTGTGCCCGGCAAAGAGGACGAAATGATCATGGCATCATTACGTATCAGACGAGCCGCGGTGTATTTAGGGAAGTTACCAGGAATGACTATGCATCTAGATAATATATATCATTTTGTCCAAACAGGGCGAGATTCTGAATGTATTAACAGAGCTATGGAATACCAGAAAGTGGAAATACAGGGGGAACTGTTACGTTTCCTCATAAATTGTGTGATCAGAAATCAAGACCGACCGGGGGTAGACCCGGAAGCAATGCAAATTCTTACCAGATGGAGCCAGAATATATCAGAAGGGAGACATGATAAGCAAAACTGTATAATAGCCATGTGCCGAAAGATCCGTAAAGAAATAGAACGCCTACACGAAGAGAGATTAGCGGTAGACCAGTTCGAACAAAGCGAGGAGGAAGGATCAGGACTGCCCACAGGACAGTCAGAAACCATAGCCTATGTAGGTAGAGGAAGATCTTGTAATAGTACTAGATGTTTTACTGACCCGATACGTCCGATATGCCCAGATAATAACAGGAATTTCCAAACACCTATAATAAATATAAGGTCCCCCGAGCATTCGTTCCAAGCCGCTGACAAATTACTCCGAGAACGAAGGGGTTATCATTTTCTCGATTCTATGGATGAACAAGAATTAGCCAGGTCAGCCGTTCATTGGATTGACAGTCCCGGAAAGTATGATGATGATACAGTAGCACACACATTTTTGAATCTCACCCCAGATGAACAGCGTTTAGCTGGGATTTATATGATTCAACAACTGCTTATACTATATAAAAGCCAACATTCAGATCCTGGTCCCTTACCTGATATATTGACTGAATTACTCACGAATAGATGGAGAGGTTCAGGTACTAAGCTAATTAAAGAAATACTAGAATCAAGAAAGCAGTACATTCTTTTTGTATGTCCAGAACATGTCTCACTGCCCATCAAGGAAAGACCGATGTATTACATGGACAGACAGAATCCCTTACGAGAAGTACACCCAATAAAGGGCGAGGACAATCAGTTTAAACGTGTATTTGTATATACGCCCATATCGAAAATAGAATTGTTAGAAATGAAGAAAGTGGTACCCAGTCATGACAAAGACCCAGCGGGTTTCCACCGAGAAATTAAAGACATGTTACTCATGGGAGAGTATACCTATCCCGACATTATGACAATATTAAAGGTATTGATGCCTGCTGGCATTTATGAAAAACTCAAGGAAAAAGAGTGGGAGGTGGGAGACCAAAAGATAGACTGGACAGCATTAGAAAATGAAGAAAAGGCCCGAGGTCCAGGTTCGGGGCTTGGGGACAAAACTAAAGCACTACCAGGTTTACTAGTACAGGTACTGCCACGTTTATTAACTACGAAAAAGGAAGACTGGGGTGCAATTTCAGCCTGTAAACAAAAGCAAGATGAAGACACTAGTGATTTCTATGCACGATTTGAAAAATGTTTTGGTATAAATAGTGGCATAAAAGCAAGTAGCGAATCATACCCACATCTGTTTGTGACAAAATTAGTTGAAAATTCCTTGCCCCAAGTGAAGAATAGAGTATTAAAATTCGAGAGTACCTGGCAAGGTAACACCCCATCACAAATGTTACAAATGTTACAGTATCATCACAATAGAATTAGAGAGGAACAAGATCATGAACAAAGACGCATGAAAGACACGAAAATGAAAATGCTAGTCTCCCAGACAGTTCCAGCTGAAGGACATAAAAAGGGTACGACACATTCCGGTGATTCAGCAGGACCTGTAAAAGGGACATGCAACTATTGTAAACAACCAGGTCATTATATACACGATTGTCCAGTCCTGAAGCGTAATATCGCCACAGGTATTACAAAAGAAAGACCACGGCCACTTAGACAGGATCAGAATGAACAAGGAGCCTCGCAGCATGCACAGTCCATGCCAGCTCCACAACAGTCTATACAGTTTGTGCCAGCTGCACCTGCGCTGCCTGTTGCTGCCACACAAACCACGACACGACAGCTGTACCAGACCGCACAGTACGACTATCCTGATTATCAACGATATGCATGAAACAGCCTAGAGAGGGAAGTTGACTTACCCCTTATCGAGGTCCCTGTAGACCAAGAAGGACCTTATGTACATAGTGAATTATTAGGTCAAGATAGAAAATTTTTACTCGATACAGGGGCAAGTCGAACAACCATAAAACGTAGTGAAGTTCCAGGGGCACCCCTCTCAGGCTCACAGAATATTTCCCTTGGTTTTTCAGGAAAACCTATTGTTAATGAAGTATCACAGCCTCTTCCACTTACGATAGGACCCTTGACCAGAACTACAGATTTATTGCTTACTAAATCATGTCCAGAAAACTTGTTAGGTATAAAAACACTGAAAGCTCTAGGAGCTATAATATGTTGTTCTCCGGAAGGAGTAAGATTGTTTTTACGTGATTTCAAAGGTCACTATGTGTCTCGAGACATGGATCCCCGACTGCAGACTTTACCTACACATCTATGGGCACAAGGCCCTACTGACGTTGGTTGCATGAATATTACACCATATCGAGTTACACTAAAGGCAGGAGTGGTACTACCACGAATGCGACAATACAAGTTACCACCAGATGCTGTAGTGGCTTTACTACAAATCATTGACGAGCTCATTGCCCAAGGAGTGGTTGTAGAAACAGACTCCAATGTATGTAATTCACCGATAATTCCGATTCTTAAACGAACAGATCCGAAGGCCCCGCCAGTATATCGATTGGTTATTGATCTGCGCGAATTGAACAAATGCATTGTGCCACAATTCCCTGTGGTCCCAGATATCTCATCATTACTGACAGCTATTGATTCTGAAGCAACATTCTTTACTGTAATTGATCTCAAAAATGCCTTTTTCAGCGTCCCTATAGATCCGGAAAGCCAATACTTGTTCGGATTTAGTTTAAATGGACGTAGCTTTAAATTCTCACGCGCACCTCAAGGATTTACAGAAAGCCCCAGCATCTATAGCCAAGCACTGAAACGAGAACTCGACAGTATCCACATGCCAGTAAACACTGCCCTGCTTCAATATGTCGATGATCTGCTGATCACCGCTAGAAGCGAACCTGAATGTGAGAAAGCATCACTGACAGTTTTACAATTTCTAGCCGAAAAGGGGCACAAGGTGTCCCCTTCTAAGCTGCAATTCTGTGTCCAGCGAGTTGTTTATCTTGGACACTCGCTGTCCAAGGAGGGAAGGCAGCTTACACCCGACCGCATTCAGTTAATAGCTAACATGCCAATACCCAAGACACAAAAGGAGGTGCGGGCTTTTATAGGCCTCACTTCATATTGTAGGCAGTGGATCCCTCAGTATGCATTTCTAGCAAAACAACTCATTCAGTTGACAACACAGGAGGCAGCCACATCGACTGTTCTCCCTTGGACTCAGGAACATACACAAGCTTTTGAAAGCTTAAAGAAAGCTTTATGTCAAGCACCGGTTTTAGCAACACCATGTTACAATAAACAGTTTACACTTTTTGTTACAGAACGCGAAGGTACTGCCTTGTCAGTACTCACACAGGAACAAGCAGGATCACACAAACCGTGTGCTTATTTTTCTAGTACATTAGATCCCGTAGCTCAGGCTCTGCCTGCGTGCCTAAAATCAGTGGCAGCGACAGCTTTAGCAATCAGACAAAGCGATGCCATAGTGTTAGGACATCCATTGACAGTACAAGTACCGCATGCAGTAGAGGTTCTTTTGAATCGAACGCAAACACAACATTTAACTATAGCACGACTTACAGGGTATGAATTAACATTGTTCCAACCACATATAGAAATCAGACGTTGTAACACATTGAATCCTGCCACACTTTTACCCGTAATTGGAACAGACCCACTAGCGCATGACTGCATTGACGTTATTACAATCACGACGAAACCCAGACAAGACTTGACAGATGTCCCATTGTCAGACCCAGACCTGACGTTGTATGTAGATGGTTCATGTATGAGAACAAGTACAGGAGAGTTAGTGGCCGCTTACGCAGTCACAACAGACACTGAAATCATTGAAACAAATTGCATAAATACCTTGTCCGCTCAAGCAGCAGAGCTCGTCGCTCTGACACAAGCCTGTATTCAAGCCACAAATAAAAAAGTCAACATATACACTGATTCACGTTATGCATTCGGAGTTGTACATGACTTCGGCGTGCTGTGGCGAGAGAGAGGTTATTTAACTTCTCACGGTGCCCACATTCAGCACGGACCCCTCATTCATGCCTTATTAGATGCAATACATATACCCACTGCAATATCAATTATGAAATGTAAAGCTCATACGAAAGTTACTGATATCATTTCTCAAGGCAATGATCTAGCTGACAGAACAGCTAAACAGACGGCTCAAACTCAAACATCCGACATGACAAAAACAATAGTCCCGACGCCAACACATTGTATGACGATTAAAGATCCCGCTCTTGACGTAATTGACATACAGACACATGCTACTCCAGACGAAATAAAGAAATGGACTGAATTAGGAGGGATTCAAACGGACCAAGGATGGATGACCAAGGAAAAATCTGTGTGGTTCCTTCCTGATTCAATGGTCCAAGTTATTATTAACACTATACATAGTCCAGCACATCTAGGAGAAAAAGCTATGCTAGACAGCATCCAACACATTTGGTTCAATAAACATTTACGAGCAGCAGCTAAACAAAAAGTTCGTACCTGTATGATCTGTTGTCAGTTCAATCCAGGAAAAAGCGTTCCCGTAGAACAGGGTGGATTTCAGTCTCCTGATCACCCTTTTGAAGTCCTCCAGATGGATTATATCCAGATGGAACGATGTCGAGGATTCAAATATGTTCTCGTAGTTGTCTGTGCTCTTTCCCGTTGGACAGAGGCATACCCGGTTTCAGATTACACTGCCCCGACTACTGCCAAACAGTTAGTTCGAGAATTCTTCCCACGATACGGTTTACCACGTGCTGTCTACTCAGATAACGGCCAGCCGTTCTCATCCGAACTAATGAAACACGTTTCACTTTTGTTAGGCTATCAGTGGAAATTCCACTGTGTCCGACACCCCGAGGCAGCAGGTCTTGTAGAAAGACATAATCAGATTCTGAAAATCAGATTGTCCAAGATATGCAGAGAGAAGGGTGTCGACTGGGTAGTAGCCTTACCAGTTGCACTCTTTTACATGAGAATGGTAGCACACTCTCGAACAGGGCTATCCCCGTATGAGGTGATCTTTGGCAGACCACCAAATATGTGGGGGACGCCTATACCACGTAAAATAACTGATATTGACTGTAATATGCTGACAGATTATTTGGCTTCCTTGATGTCTGCACTACAATCTTGTCGTTCACAGGTAGCTGCAGCTTTTCCTGACAACACTGAGGTGAAACCCCATGACATAGTTCCGGAGGATCTGGTCCTCGTGAGGAACTTTGATCGAAAGACTCAGCTGGATCCTAGGTGGAAGTCACCGCAATTGGTCTTGCTCACCACAAGGACAGCCGTGAAGATCGAAGGCAGGAAAGGCTGGATACATTCAAGTCATATCAAGAAATTTCATGGACTACCCTCGGATGTAAACACCACACCTTGTGTGTCTTCACCCATTGACTCAAAACTTCCTTTTGTTGAAACCAGTAGTCACGAACAATATAAACTAAAACTCAGATCTAACCGGTCGGGAAATGTGATTGTTTAAGTCCTCTCCAAGGTGAAGCGGTTGAATTTGTCCCTGACATGTATCCCTTAGATCTGAATAGAGAAAACACCCGAAAAATGTTGAAACGACATGCATACTGTAAATCGCTGCGTAGTCATTGCACAGTGACGTTATTAATTTTGTTTTTCCTAAGTCTTTTAATAATTACTGCAAGTATATTGTTGCACATATATTATCCTATTTCTAGACATGTTTATAATGTTACTGCTGAACATTCTTTTAGTGACCTACCCCCGCATGAATTATCGTATAGATTTGCGCTGCGCAATAACACTTTTATTAGTATGTTACATCATTCCCATCAGGTTAGCAATGCTACAAATTGTTGGATATGTGGCCGACTCCCTCCCTATCAGAATTATAAAGGAATTCTACCTCTTTTTCCATACCCATTCACACACAATGGCTCCTGTGGAGCATGGTTTAGTTTAATTAATTCCCTAGATTCAAATTCTGCAGTTTATCAAGACAACTGGGTATGGGGAAATTTGAACTTAGTTTTACTTAAAGTCTGCTACCCTAACAAGGAGGGACTTCCCAAGAGAACAGGAACTGATCTAGAAAATGAAGTATATGGATTAGGTAATTTTACGCTTAATCTTATGATCCTAAATGTCGAATCCGAAGCTACTCCAATTTTGCCCGCCATGTCAGTATTTCCAGTAAAAGGTGAATTATGTGTAAGAAAGAATGGTTCCATACATATGGGCCATAGTAAATGCACCACTGTAATAGAATTCAGTGATCAAGGCAAGTCGACATTTAGAGCTTCCCGCCATTCCTATTTTATATGTGGTCAGACGGCGTATGTACGTTTGCCTCTAGATTGGGATGGTACCTGCTACATTGGATTTCTTTTGCCACCTGTTTTCCTAGCTCCTCCCGATTATCACAGAAATACTCATTTAGTACACAATAGAGAAAGGAGAGATCTCCCAATAGTCGATTACACTGAAACAGTATGGGAAAAATACACAGATTTCAATAAAGGTCTCTTTCCCTATATAGGTACCGTTACTAATAGTAAGCTGATACGTAGATTAACTAGAACCCTTGAAGCAGTAGTGAACGAAACTATTTCCGCCTTAGGCAATTTAACAGAAGAACAGTCTGCTATGCGGATTGTTGTGCTTCAAAATCGTCTTGTCCTTGACGTCATCCTGGCCGATAGGGGCGGAGCTTGTAGGGTCATCGGATCAAGTTGTTGCATTTTCATACCAGAAAATTCGCCATCTGTATATAAAGCCATAACTCGCCTTCATAAGATTGTAAGCCAGATACACCAGAATCCAGGCACCTGGACTTGGTCCGGTTGGTTTTGGAGTGTATTATCTACCTTTGGATGGAAGGTCCTATCCTTCCTAGGTATTGGCTTCCTCATACTATTCAGTTGCTGTCTATGCCTACAATGTGGACCAGCGATTTGTGGTCTGTGTGCCACATCGTGTGTCCCATCACCAAGATTTCATTCGTCCCAGAAGAAAAAAGAACAACAAATGATGCTATATGAACAGATCAATGGATTGATGAAGATTGATATCTCTTGACGGGCAAGTAGGGGACAAGGAGGGAATGTGGAAATATGGATTTTTCTGATCAGTTATGTCCCCTATCTTGGACCCCAACGGTTTTCATGTATGAATCACAAGTACATGTATGCTCCCTCCAGTTCCAGTTATGAAGACGCAAATACATGTGCGTCCACCGTCAACATGTCCTCTTTCAGATCCGCCATGAATAGGCCGGATATTCCATTCCTAAGTATGAAAGGCCACCGGCTTTATATGGTTCACTTATGCCATTTTACAGTCCAGGCAAGTAGGCTCTGATTCTGTCATCAAGCTTTTCTTGCTTTCTGCCTCTGAAGCTCCAGTCTGAGCCTGAATCTGCGACCATGAACTTTGTCTCATTCCCTGCGCGGCTCACGAAGCCTGACATCAGCCTGTTGCCTGCCAAGAAACTGTATTTCACCTTCGAAATTATCTGCTCCGCTCCCTGCCCAATGCATTCCTGTCTAGTAGTTTAAGTAAACATTCTTCCAGCTACCGAGCAAAGGCCCGGCTTCTCTGTCTTCATGCAAGTAATTCATAGCCCTGTTACTATGGAAGATTCCTGCCCTCGCATCTAGTGTAGACACTTAGACGCTTGTACACGCACTAACAGTCAGTATAGTCAGTATAGAAAAAGATTCTACTCTAAGAGACCTCTCTTTTGGATAACATAGTTCTTTAAACATAGGATGTTAGATATGATTTGGGATTAGGTTGACTTGACCCTCCAGACTTCTGTCGCCACATGTAGAGCTAAATGTCAAGTCCCCTTCACCCCCTAGTTGCACGTCAATCACACGTCATACTGCTGCGCGCGCATCTCTGCCAAGTATTTCTGCTGACATTACGAAATTATTTCATAGGTCCACCCATATGTGACATCACAACCAATGACGTTTCCTTGTTACTCCCACTTACGCCTCCTTCAGCTACGCATGTGAAATGTTATCTTTGCTATCAATTGTTACGCCTCTTGCATTTACTTCACTGTAATGCCTATTGTATAAAAGTGAATAATTATCAATAATGTATGTACTTCACTTCCTGAACCTTCGTGGTGATGGAACTTGGAGCAACCGATTCGAATCATCCATTGGAATAAAGCCCATTCCGAACCTCTAATACCACGGATTCTGCCTCTTATTTACTGAGCTATTTTTATTATGTTTCTGTATCAAATTAAGTCCCGGTAATTAAATTATTTACCACAGACAGACAACGTATCTATGATGGTGGACAGCCATTAAATGCCACTCCTAGAATAGGTATCAGTGCGACAAATATATCTGCCACAACCTCACCAGCACTCAGTTCACGTTTCTCCCTACTGTTCAATTTAGCTTACAAACCTTCCAAATCCTCCACATGATATATCTTTGGAAACAGAACTGCCACATAACAAGTGCCATACCATTTGCTCAGAAGTCGAACATATGCAATATTTCCGGGTATCATTTGAACTGACTCTTGCAGAAATGTTTTCCATGGACCATTCACTAGAAAAATATGGTCACACACACTCTGTCCCGTGAATACAGCATCATATCGCTCTGAACTTGAGGTATGCAAAAGCTTGCCTCGTTGTTCCCAATGTAGAGCTATTGGACCAGAACTTCTCTTAGCCTTGTGAGCTAACTCTTCCTCGGTCCATTCAGAATGCTAGTCACACTTAGCAACTAATCCCTATGTCAGTCTTCTACTTGATCTATGAATTTCTTTTCTATATTTGTTAATATGCAATTAAGGTATGCCTATGCACGTAAGCCGAGTTTAATGTTACTGTTGGTGCAAAATAACTCTCTGCTCTCTCTATCTGCTAGTAGCAATCATATTTATCGATATGTTTGTATATGGGAATTTCTGAGGGTACCACATCATAATTTGAGAAGTTGTACTCATAATTACCTTTTCCATAAAACATACTAAGGAGTAAACTGCAACTAATACCATGGGTCAAGGGTAGGTGGAGATATCAAACCCTTTCCTCGACTGAAGCAGAAAACTGTGGTGCCCTGAAACTTGGTTTCCAGGAACTCTCACAAGAGCTCGTCAATCAGTATTGAAATCTCGGGCCTCGCTCTCCCTGGCATTTGTAACCAGGAAGTCCACTCGAGAGAGGAATATCACTGCACTCAAGCTCTCCTGGACCTTCTTGCATCTTTTGGTTTCTATTCAGGCTTACTCCGACCACTCTCAGAAGATTCATCTATTGGTACAAGATTTCTTTCAGATGTAATTTTCAGGTTCCTTCTCCTCTGTCTACCGGGCCACGTTTCCTCTGCAGTATTCTTCTTCTTTGATTGCACATGACCAACTGTCACACCAGTCTCTTCCGCTGAGTCAGACTCTTTACCACACGCAACGTTACCATCTCTCTCACAGTCTATACCAGGGGCGTGTATAGCTTGACCCCCCCTCAGATCGACCTAGTGTGCTTCTTGCATCTTCAGGTACCTCTACATCTTGGCTTGTCCCCTCTGGTGACCCCTCAGTCACTGCTGGAAAGACTTCTGGCATAGGAACTGTTTCCTCATAGGGACATGTGACTCGTTGGCTGTGGGGGTCGTGAACCCAGTTCGGTACACTTCACAGGAGTGTTTGACACCACTATCACTTGGTATGGTACACCCCACCGAGAGTCAAGACAGTTCATCCTCACATGTTCTCTGAGGAGAACCCAGTTCCCTGGGTTCAGGTAATTGCAAAGATCTTTTGAGGCCTGTGCAGTCGCTGCTTCAACCTGATGAGACACAGAAAGAACCACGTCAGCCAATCCCTTATAGTAGACGAAGACTAAATCATCTGTGATATTGATCAATGAAGTAGCAGGCACAGCATGCAAGCACATCGCTCTTCCCATAAGTATCTCATGAGGCAACAACCGAGTCATCCTGTCAGGAATGATGAACAGACTCATAAGCACCAAAGGCAACACTTCAGGCCATGTCAATGATGTTGAGGGGCAAACCTTAGCCAACCTTTCTTTTAAAGTCCCATTGACTTGCTCCGCCATGCCAGATGCTTCTGGCCTGAAACTTCAATGCAGTCTTTGATCCACATTCAAGGTGGTACCTAGCAATTTAATGATCTCTTTATGAAAGTGTGTGTCTCTATCCGAGTCCAATATAGTTGGAAATCCAAATCCGAATCTAGGAATGAGTTCCCTGAGCAACAACTTCGCTACTGTGAGTATCACACCTTCTAGTCCGGTACGCTTCATCCCATCAAGAAGAGATGCACACAACAACCAGGATGTATCTCAATCCATTTCACAGAAGCATCTCGACAGAGCCCAATTGGATCCGATTAAAGGAACCGCCAGATCTGCCAATGTGACTCAAGGCAACAACAGTCTTCTTTCTAGCGTGTATTTGTTCCCACGTGACACACCGATGACACACATCTTCTGCAATCACTCAAAACCTCAGATTGAACGAAGTTTGTCTGAACAGTAACAATCTCACCATCGTATCCCTTCCTATATGAGCTGTTCCATGAATCTGCCTTGCCATTGGATTTAACAAACAATCCGGTAGTACTGCCATGCCATCAGCTGACACCCAAATATCCTTTTCACCTCTCTCACAACCTGCTCTGATGCAACCCACTTCTTCTTTGTCTGTGACTTCCATTTGCAAATGCCATACTTCAACCATGTGTCAGCAACAGCTAGCATCATGCTGAGTTTTGTCTGCTCTGTACTCTCGCTAGTATATTCCCCATTGAAAACACATGCATGAATAGCACAGAAATTAGTAACTTCATTTGCGCACCTATTCCCTGTTGTAACAAAGTCATCTTTCTTTCAATGGGCAGGGCACTTAATGACAGCCACCTCTCTTGGCAGTTGCAAAGCTTCAAACAGTTGTCTCACATATTCCCCATCCCTGTTTGGAGAGCCTGATGATGTTAGGAACCCTCTCTGCGACCATTTTCTGTCCAAAGTCATCGACCACACCGAAACAGTACTGGATATCTGTATAGATGGTGACTCAGATCTGTTCAGAAACAAGGCATGCACGGATAAGGGCAATGCTTGCGTCCACTTGTGTGGAGTATACCCTCTATAAATAAGCAGCTTCCACCACTCCCAAAATAGTTCAGGCAGCAAACACTGCTCTCAAATTTCCTGCATTGTCTCTTAGGCATGAACCCTCAACAAAAAGAACTTGATCAGAATCGGACGATGGCTCATCGACAATGTTAGGTCTGGGTTTCGTACAGAGCTCATTAATTTCCAGACTGTCATGGTCCTCACAATCTTCCCCATCAGCACTTGGAACAGGCAACAAGGTAGCTGGATTTAACACAGAACATCGCTTCAGGGTTCCATTCTAGGCAGCGAGCAACACCTGCTCATATCTTGTCAACCTGTTATTTGGCAAGTGCTGTGTTTTGGTTCTCATCATCAGGAGCTCAACTGAATGTCGTACATATACTGTAAGAGGATGACCCATAACAATGCTTTCACATCGCTCAATACTGACACCAGTTGCTGCAGCGGATTTTAAATCTCCGGACAACGCTGAAGCTACAGGATCTAGTATAGCTTAGAAATAGGCCACTGGTCTATGGGCACCTCTGTGTGTCTGGGTGAGTACAGATAGGGCACAACCTTCCCTTTTGTGGCAGAACAGTGAAAAAGCTTTGTTGTAATCAAGCATTCCTAAAGCCGGAGATTGACACAGACACTCTCTCAACTCCAGGAAGGCAAGCAAACAGTTGTTATCCCAAGGTACCATCCTTGTTGGTCAGCATCTGCAAAGGCTTCACTATCATGGAGAAGTTAGGAATTCACTGTCAGCAATAGCCAGCCATTCCCAAAAACATTCTGACCTCTTTTTGTGTATTTGGCACATTCATTTTCATGTTCGCCTCTGCTCTTTCTGGTCACCCCTTTCTTTTGCCTTTTTCAAATCAATGACCCAAGTACTGCACTTCATTCAGACAGTACTGAAGCTTACTCAGAGACACTGTATTTCCATTGTCAGCTAGATGATTCAGTAAAGCAATGCTATCATCCCTGCAAGCCTCCCATGTCTCAGACGTAATTAGGAGGTCATCGACATACTCGACTAGCACCTAATTTCGGGGCAAGATCAAGCTCTCAACGTTCTTCTTCAAAACCTGATTGCATATGGGGGGGCTTTCAGTATACATTTGAAGGATACAACACAACGTTAAGATACAATTCTTCAGAGGGAAAGCAAATAAAAATTGGCTCTCGGGGGGCTAGATGGCTGCCTAGACGTAGTTTTTCTCGGCTCCCTGTCCGCGCTCGGATCCTGAATGACTGACTGCGGTCATTTGGCGATTTTCTGGTGAGAACTGTACCGCTGGCATGCTGACCTTACGGGGCACAGACTGAGCAACCCAGATTTCCGACATCGTGGTCCTAGACCCGGTGAAAAGCCCTGCTCTGGCGTCCGGCATTCCCCAAAATGTCGCGCACCACCCCACGAGTAAGGAGAACCTTGGACCACCACTAAGAGACTTGTTGTGCTGTCGCAGCATTGGGGTGACATGAGCGTGACCGGAGGTCCGGACTCCCACCCTTGGGCCCACCTAGACGCTGAAATAGCGGAACACGCTTCACCGGTGCCGATGAGGGAACACACCCCGGAGGGAAGCGAGCGACTCTATGGCACCCTTCTGGTGTGTGAAGTGCGGAGGAGAGTCCAGGGGAATACTGACTGCCCTGTCAGTGGTGCCCCAAACCGCGACCTAAGTGGCCGACTCCCTTACCCGCGGCCGCCAAGATCCTAAGGGGGAGCGCACCGACAAGTTGACTTCCCTACCAGAAACGGGACCCGTGACAGGTGAAAGGCTCTTCAAGACCCGCCTGGCGCACGAGTGACGGGGAAGTGGTCAGGGGTATGCTGGACATCCCCTCGGTAGTGCCGGCACCCTGTACGAGTGCTCCTGGCTCAGGTGAGCTCAATATTCAGAGGATAACCTGTGCCACGCACCATGCCTGACTTTAACATGGCGGCCACCCTCGGAGCAGGGCCATTGATGCAGATCTCCTCTTGCCCCCGGACACGATGCCTTAGCCCTCTCTATGCCATTTGAGCATGCAGATTTTGGCATCACACCTGGCCAGTGAAAGCCGTTCAGGCTGGCACACAGCACGACACCTGACACTGCAGAGTGTAGCATATAGATCTTCACCGGTGCTCCCAAAGTGGCGCCTACTGACTCCAATAAGCTTGATAGTTCATCCTGTGGGCGACGTGGCTGGTATCCAATTCTCTGTGAACCCAACGGTGAAGCGTATTTCCTAGGCGCCTACTACAGACTCGATAGAGGAAGCAACCCTTCCTTGAAGATACTACCCCAGTGCCGCCGCACAGAGTCCCACCACAGCTTGTGACCCACCAGGTACGGTGAGACCGGAAGGGGGATATACACAGACGGATGCCGTGGTGAGCTGCCCCCTGAGTAATTACACCGGGGCGATGAAAGCAGCAGACCTTGGTACGGGTCTCAGTACGCCCGAAACCCAACCCTCAGATGACGCCTTGCTTCTGAATACGGTCTCCTCACCATACGACCCACCCAGGCCACTGCCTGCTGCCAGCTTGCACTTGCCCTTATGCCGCCAAAGAAGGGGACAAGTAAAGCAACGAATACAGTGTCTAATGTCTTCACCCTACCAGACAAACGCTTGCCACCTGAACAAGAAGCGAGTGCAGGTGCCATGGCTTTCACCAAAGACAATCTTCTGGCCACGCTACGAGACTTTAAGGTGGAACTACGGAATTAACTGAGTCAAGACCTTAGGCCTCGATCGACCAATTGAAATCCGACCTCACTGGACGACTCGCCTCCCTACAACAGGATGTAGACTCAGTGGGTAGAGAGTGATAGATTTGGGAGCACACACACAGGACCTGGATAAACACTCCGCCGCTATGCGCGAGGACATCTGCACCCTCCAAGACCAACTACATCAGACACAACTCAAAGCAGAAGATCTCGAAAATAGAACATGGAGGAAGAACCTGCATATCCGAGACCTGGAGGAGGGAGCGGAGGGACCGGCCTTCGAGGCCTTCCTGGAAGGTCTCTTCGCTGAGGTCCTGAGCCCGCAGACCTTCAAAATAAAGTTAGACAGAGTGCAGTCGGTGGCTTAGCGACCGGAGAGATAAAACAACCACGTCCTTCCCAAATTCCACTCCTATAAAGCTAAAGAAGCCGTTCTACTTGCCGCAAGAAAAAAATGAACGGTTTCCATCCAGGGCCACTCCTGCACCATCTTCCAAGACCTGGCACCGGCCACACTAGCCAGGCGGCAGCTCTTCCGTCCCATCACGTCGAAGCTCAGGGACGATAACATCCGATATAGATGGACGTACCCGTTCGGTCTCTCCTTTGAACTCAGTAATAAACAACACCACATCTCTGACCTGCAAGAAGGGCTGGACCTTCTAGGCCTGCCCTCTGACTCTCTTGAACCCACCCAGAATAAAACGCTGGTCCTATCGAGGAACGGGCCCCCGGCATATCAATGGTCCACCGGCTCCCGGAGAGGCCGCAGAAAAGGGTCTCGTACTCTTCGCGAAGATGGCATCCAAATTCTGGCACACGACCTGGCGGCAAATGGAGTCCAGTCTTCCCTGGAGGTAATATGGGAGGGGTGATACAGAAGTCAGGGACGAACTACTGCTGCCGAACGCAAGGATACCCCCGGCACCAACCCACTCCACCACCTGTGCCCAGTGGCGTCGAGTTTCATTGACCATACACGCCATCCATCTAAAGCTGCTCACCTGGTTCCTCGACCATGACCATGGCGGCGACCCACGTCCCTACTGGATGACCAGGTCTCTCTGTCTCGAGAATGGGATCTACGACTGGGACACATGCTGGGCTGCCCTGCCCCTCTACCAACCGATACCCATGGACCCTATTTCCATGGCTCCCTCCCTCCTGAAGAGCCATGACCCTACAGCGGGACCCTCATAGAGGGGAGTTACTGGACAAGTTGGGATCTCAGACATACACAGACTCTGATCGCGCTGTCATGTGATCCCACCCTGCCTGCCAACAGATCGGACAATCTCCACCATCGAGACATAAGATGGAGACATTGCCGCCACACCCACGAGAACGGATTTCCGACACTGGCTCTACAGGTTGACTGCACTCTTATTGATAAACGTAACTCTAAGAACTGTTCGGGATGGGTGCGGATGGGGACCCGGGTCGCACTGCCCCACCGCCGTTCCTATGGGGGTTCAGCAACCCTCAGCTGGGAACCTGTCAGCGAATCCACCATCGCTGATATTGGTAATGTTAGTTCCAGTTTGTTTCTGTTTGGGGAGTGGGGCGGGTTTACAGGATGGTGGCGGCTTTTTAATGTCCTTCTATGGTGTTTCATTAGGCTCCCTTATTAGGCAGTACACACACAGGGCTATGCATCATCTATACAGACCTTGACTAAGATCAGATACGCAACATGTAGCTATGACAAGAGGGGAGGGAGTGTCCGCATCATTTAGATGGCAGTTACTATCGGATCGTGGAACGTGAAGGGCCTTAACTCCCCCCAGAAGTGCCAAAAGGTCTGGAAGTATCTCACTGATCACCATATAGACATAGTGGCTATCCAAGAGACGCATCTCGCTAGGGCCGAGGACACTCGCTTCCGACACAAACAATTAATATACAGGGCCTACGCTCTTACTAAACACAAAGGAGTGGCACTCCTCTTTCACACCTCCATGAAATTCCAACCTCTTGACGTCCAGACTGACAGAGAGGGGTGCTTAGTTATGGTTAAAGAATCTCTAAAAGGCAAACTATGCACATTTGTGGTAACATATGCTCCCAATACAGGCCAGACAGCCTTCTTAAACACATTAGTGGGGAGGATCCAAGACTTTGCAGAGGGACCAACGGTCCTAATGGGTGATTTCAGCCTCACCTGGCATCCAGACCTCGATAGCACTCACCCAAACCGAGCAGACACTGGCTCCTTCTCCACAGACACTAAGCAGAAGCTGCATGACCTGGGCCTCGTGGACGCCTGGTGTGCTCTTCACCCCCAGACACGTGACTTTACTTTCTACTCACACATCCACCGCACATATTCTAGACTTGACTACATCTTTGTCAGTCAGAGCCTATTCTGAGCGCTCCGGAAAGCCAAGATATTCCCCATCTCTGTATCAGACCACCGCCTCGTAACAGTCCACTTAACATGGAGGAACATTGCCTCTACTGCTCCCAAGTAGTACTTCCCGGCGGCCCTCACAAGGGATAGGGTGCACTGCATATCACTGAGAGAATCGATTACAGATTTTTTTAAAATAAATCACCCTGACGACACATCTGCATACACCAACTGGGACGCGTTTAAAGCAGTCTTCCGAGGGAAATGCATCACCCTCAAATCTACCCTGAACAAGCAGAGAAACAAGGAGAAAGAGGCCCTAGAAACAGAGCTGGCCACCGCCGAGTCCTTACATAAAACAAATCCCTCTAGAGATATACTTCGAAACCTCACTGAACTACGGGGAAATTTAGAGCCATCTACAATAATAGGGCTGAATTCACTCTCCTTAAACTACGCTAATTAGCGTACTCACAGGGGAATAAGATTGGTAAGCATCTCGCCAGACAACTCAAGGAAAAGCGGGAAAGGGAATATATAGGAGGTATAGGAAGGGACAATGGTGTCGTGACTCACAGAGACAAGGACAAAGCTGCTCTATTTAGCTCCTTCCATAAGACCCTATACACTAAGGACCAACTAGACACGTGCAAACATCACGACTAGCTCCAGACCTTACAGTTCCCACAAGTATCGCCAGAGTGGATTGATAAGCTTACTGCCCCCATATCCTCAGACGAAATAGCCGGCGCCATAAAAGCTCTCAAACCACATAAGGCCCCAGGCCCAGATGGATACACAGCCCAATTTTACAAAACCTTTGCCCCAGATCTCATCCCCCACCTCACCTGACTCTTTAACAAGATGGCAGAAGAGAGCGAGACCGCCAGCTCAATGGCCGAGGCGGTGATCACAATCATACCGAAACAAGGGAAAGACCCACAACTGTGCCCCTCATGCCGCCCCATTTCCCTTTTAAACTTGGATGCGAAGCTCTATTCCTCTATCCTGGTGACCCGACTGAATGACCTCATGCCCGGTCTCATCCACCCCGACCAATCGGGATTTATTAAAGGTCGACAGATGCATGACAACACCCGGCGCATAGTTCATCTTATTGAGAAAGCCAACAAAAAAGAGCTTCCCTGCAGTGCTAGTTGGACTAGATGTCGAGAAGGCTTTCGACAGGGTGGACTGGGGGTTCCTTTTTAACATACTAACAAAATTCTGGTTTGCTTCCAAATTTCTCACTATGCAACGGGCTAACTACGCTCAACCTTCTTCCAGGGTACAGGTCAACGGGATTCGCTCAGAACTCTTCTCCCGCACCTGAGGCACCCGCCAGGGATGCCCCCTCTCACCTCTATTATTTGACCTCAGCATAGAGCCCCTAGCGATGTCCATAAGAGCAAACCCAGAGATTCAAGGAATTCCCTTTAGCAGCATCCAACATAAAATATCACTTTTTGCGGACGACGTGCTACTTTCTATCACAGAACCATCCAGGTCCCTGCCTCCACTACGATTGGAGCTAGCACGATTTGAGGAAGAGGAAGGGTTCAAAATCACCCTAGGCAAATCGTATATACTTAAACTTACCCTTCCGTAATCTGAGGCCCGAGAATTACAGAGACACACCCCCTCCAGTGGACTTCCACCTCACTCCTGTATTTGGGGATCCAGTTGATGCCCTCTTTATAAGGGCTCTTTCGGGCTAACTTTCCACCCGCCCTCACCCGCATACAAACTGACAGCGCGGTGGAAACCTCTCTTCATATCTTGGCTAGGCCGTATTCACGCTATCAAAATGACACTCCTCCCAAACTCTTATACCTATTTCAAGCCCTGCCGATAGAACTGGAGAGAGACTTCCTCCCTAAGGTCAAATCCTTGATTCTGCAATACATTTGGTAGGGTGGCAGAGCGCGTTTCTCCGTTTCAATATTACGGCGACCACGCACGGAGGGAGGAGTGGGCCTACCTGATATCGGTCTCTACTACAAAGCTGCCCAGCTGCTGGTGATGACAGAGTGGTCCAAACATGAGTCCGAGAAGTACTGGCTTCATATGGACCGCTCTGTGGCGGGGAGATCCATTTGGGACCTCATATGGTGCCCCAAGAGAGAAAGACCCCAGAACGCCTACATTAGCACTTCCACACGCACCACCTTGAAAGTATGTGACTCCGTTTTGGGAGGCGAACAATGGACCTCGTTTCCCTCACCCCATATACCCCTCCACTTTAATCCAGCCTTTCCTCTAGCACTACACGAAGGTCCCTTTGATGCCTGGAAGGACGGAGGGTGCCTGGCGCTGACACACCTTTTCCACAATACTGACCCCCTCACTTTTGACAACTGCAGACGAGACTACGGCCTACAGAACCCTGAACACTTTCGCTACCTCCAGCTGAGACACTGGACCCTCATCCCCCACATTTGAGAGGCTGCCACGCATCCCCTGATAAAATTGGAGACCTTGGTCCTAAACGCAAGCCCCATGAAAGGGATGATATCATTTCTATATAATCACCTACTCACCACGGCACACTCCCTCCGGCCACGATACATGACCATGTGGGAAGACATACTTCAGCAAGGCATATCTGACAGGGAAGGGACGGAGCTATGGTCAGATATTAGGAAATGTAACCACTCCGTAGACCTCCGTGAAGCCCATCTCAAAACCATGATGGACTGGTACCTATCTCCCGCAAAGCTTAAGACGATCTTCCCACACACCTCTGACAGATGCTGGAGGAAATGCGGTCTGTTAGGCGATTTCCGGTACATATGGTGGGACTGCCCTACTATACGCTCATTTTGGGAAGAAATTCTGCCACACATCAAAGATATGCTAGGCTACCCCATCCCAACCTCTATTGCCGACTCTCTCTTGGGTATCAGGGACCCAACCCTCAAGCACAAAACTAAGACCGACAAGGCCTTTATGTGGATGTGTATAGGAGCAGACAGAGTGACTATAGCGGTGGCCTGGAAGAAGAAGGAGACCCCAGAGGTCTCCCTTTGGCACTCTCGGCTTTGGAGACTACTCAGTCTCGAAAGGCTATCTGACACCTTTAGGGATGACTATAAATACTTTGAGTATAGATGGGGCACGTTGGTCACATTCCTTTCACAAAGTCTGCCCCTGGCTGTCTGCCCTCCAGCAATAAGAGACATGCACCTCTTCCAATTTCAACCCACCCTTGAATCACCGACTCTAAACACGTTAGGAACCTCATGCCGCCACCATTACCCTGTGGGAGGGGGGAGGGGAGGCATTTAATTTATCTTTTGTTAGGGGTTTTGTTTTCGGAATTTCGTATTTCTTGACTTGTTCCTTCCCGTTGGTAGGACACAGATGCACACCGTCACAAAAGAAAGACGGACTGGGCCAGTCTATCTTGAAACTCTCGAGCAATGGAACCTAGTTCAGGCCTCCCCACTGTTAGAAACTGTACCTCCTTATTTGCATTACCATATGAGACATTGGATGGACATGTACCTTGTTAACTGCCATAGTTCCATTCCTTACTTCATGCCTTACGGTTGAAGCTCACTGCCTTGAGCAATATGTGGCGCCACATGGTGACTTACTGCAAAATGTCAATAAAAAGAAGTTTGATAAAAAATGGGCTCTCCTCATGCAATGGATGGAGATAAATGCCTGACAGAGGTCGTTCACTGTGAAACCACTCAGCCTCACAAGGAATCTGAAAAAACGTTCACGGATGGATTCTGTCCAACAGGACAACATAGAATCACTATGTTATTGACCTTTCTCACATCCTCAACAATGCAATACTTCCCGCTCGGCTTTTGCTTTCCCATGATAGGAGAATTCCGATGATCTCCTTGAGGATGCTCTACACAATCATGGACTTAATTATGGGTGTAATCCCTGCCACCATTTCTGAGGTCAGGTTGTACTGAGGCATGCTGGGAAACTCTGCATTTGGCTTAATCTGTGGACTGGCTCGGTTCCTCAAATCAGTCCAATCTCCCCTGAGAAATCCCATATCACTGGGGAGATTGTGTCTCTCAGATCCAGCAGCATGTCCTCCACTGTCAGTAAAGGGAACACAATAGCAAAAAGGCTCTGATTTGCCAGCTTAAAGGCAGCATCCTCATCATTGGTCTGCAAATTGATTCCCTTTGGTGTGCAGTAGATGGTACATTTCAGTTTGCACAGCAGATTATGCACTAACAAACAGACTGGACTCGAGTCACACACCACGAACAGATGGTGATCCTGAAAGGCTCCGATGTTCACTGTCACCTCTTCTATTAAGGAGTTTGTCATTCTTTTGTTGGAGACTCCAACAACTTGTATCGATTTTCCAGAGAGGGGCAGATTTTGGGCTACTGCGGATCTCACAGTAGAAAGGGTTGCACCAGTATCATTCAAGAATGTATTGGTATGACCATCCACATTGGCTTCTATGTATGGTCCACTCTGGTCGACCTCTAAGACTGCTCCAGGAGTACAGTCCCCCCCACAGGCACCGTCATAAGGATTGATCCGGATCAAACCCATCCAGCTCTTCCTTTAAAGGCATCTGGTGATAAGTTTGGTTGCCCTGTGAAATTCTCAGGGGCTGAGGCACTTGCACCAGCTGATTCTGATTCCCCCCTGCATTTAGTGATCGCAGCCTAGTTACTGTTGTTAACTGGTTTACTCTATCTGCCACCTGCACAAATTCTCTTTCCTGTACTTGATTTGCAGGATTAAGGTGGCACTCGGGCTTCCAATGCCCGATTTTGTGACAAAAATTACAGGCAGTGGTCTTCTTCAGGGTTGCAGCATCTATCCCTGTTTCAGGATCTACGGGGACTCCTCTTCCTCTTCCCTGTCCCATCGACCATGCGACTGATGTTACTTGGACACCCCCTGCGACATTCCCTTGGCCTCGAGCTACAGTTCCCATCATGGCCTGCACCTGTTCTCCCTTTTGCGCATTTTGCTTAGAGTCCGCCTCATCACTGCAATACCTGGCATACCGTACAATTTTGTCTACTGATTTGTTTAGCCAACAGATTAGGTTTCTCCTTTGGCCTGGAAAAATCATTTGTGAATGCAGCAAGGTCACCCCTACTCAAGGGAACATACACATACCCTCCGCTAGGCACTTTCTGTAACAGATATGCCTCTACTCCCTGCGTTCCTCCTCCTGGAAGTGGTGTCTCTTCTGTTGCTTTTCTTACACTCTTCTTCTCTGACCGTTTCTCCACCCACTTACCCTGAATACTCCAGGCCCTTATTTCTATCACCAACTCTCGGATGTGCGTCTTCAACCCAATCACTCTCTTTTCTTCCAGCTCTTCATCACTGTAAGTAAGCCTATGATTTCCCTGTAGTGTTTTCGTTCGAGACAAGTCTACTCCATACCTCTGAGCCAACTCTGACAACTTCTCTTGTGCCTGTCTTGCCCTTCAGGTGACATCCTTCGCTACAAACAACATGTCATCTGGCTCATAGGTCTCTATCCTGTCTAAAGGTAAATCCCCACTGATAATTTCATCTACTTCAGCCTTAACCTTACCACATCCAACAACTTCACCTTCATTTCAACTTTGATGGTACCTTGACTCGACCTACTACACTGCTTACTGTCATTATGATCTCTCAACTAGGACTCCAGGTCTGCCACGCCTAAGATATGTTAATTTCCAGAGGTTCTCTGACTTGTGCTTGCTTCAAAGTCTCACCACTTGGTACTCTCACAGGAGTTTTCCACATCTGTATATCTGAACTATGGCTTATCATGGGTATAGACCGTACAGTACTGGAGCCAACACATACTCCGGAAGGGTCAGCAGTAGCTGCTAAAGGGGTACTAGATTCCATAGGTTCCAATGAAGGACAATTCCCATTTGCTCCCTATTTTTCCCAATCCGGTTCCTTCAGCCTGTGTCAGTTGTCACTGATTAAGGGTACCCACTGGACTCGGGTCTTGAACAGGGACAACAGGACCAATGGTAACCGGTACTGTAAGAGCTTCCAGCAACCATGAAGCAGCATTAACACCATTCTGTTCCATACCTGCTAAGGAGGATGGTCTTGTCCTCTCTACTCCTGCTGATATCCTTCCCACAACTCCTAGATTAGGACCCTCCTGAGCTACTACACTCCCCATATCCTAAGCACTTCCTGAATCTCGTCCTCCTATACCCGATTGTGGACTGTAAGATGGAGGATGCTCAGCGAAAAACCTATCCAACAAGCTGTCTTCATTGTCACTACTGTCACTTCCATTTGTCCTTTTACTCCAATCCAGTGACTCCCCATCTCCTACCAAAACTGGGTACAATCTCTCTCCCTCAATGGTACCCACTCTCCATCTCTTAAGTTGTGCATCCCACTGTGCATCCTGATATGCCCTTACAGTTTTCTTCATTCTCCCTTTCTTTTTCTCCCTCTGCTTAGCATGAACCACACGCATCCAAACATCTAACGCTTTGGTCTAGGCAAAGGTCGTAGCATAAACATTGCTCCTCTGAGCCGATTCAATACATCCAATCAAAATGAGCCAGAGTAAAGAAATGACAATTCACCCTCCTTCTCAGTGATCTTATGCCAATTTTGGAGCCAAAATATAGTGTGAAGCCCACCTTTTGTGCCATATATTGCACTGGAGTATCCTCGGGTGGCGCATCTTTGCCCACTCGAGTATCAATTCCTTAGTCACCCCTGAGAAGATCCCGCAACACTGCATGATTTCAAAATGAAAATTTTTGTTCAATTGATTATGACAGATAAATATTTCTCAGCCACAACTTTCCGATGATTAACAACCAATCCCAGCGTGGCGGTATACTAACTGACCTATTTCAACACAGCACTCTCTGACATCGCTCTCACTCTTCACAGAAGCACACCCTCCTTTACAATTTCTCTATGCACATTTACTCACATCATTCTTCTTTAACCCCTTCAGTGCCCGCCCCTTTCCCCGCCCTGTGCCGGCCGTTGCATTAGCGGGCGGGGTTTATGACGAGCTGGACTCGTCATGGGCACAGCGCCACCGCGGCACATGACGAGTCCAGCTCGTCATGGGCACTGAAGGGGTTAATCCATTATGGTCTGCCGTCTAAAAGGATCAATAGAATTCAACCACTCAAGAGCATTCACAAACATCAACCCTTGACCAGCCTGGGTCACCCGAATCAGTATAGTTAACCCCTGTACACAAGGTCCACTAAACGATTCCCATGCGTCCCATTCACACAAAGTTCCCTGTCTTAGGTAGAACTGCCGATGACGTCTCACAACAACTCCTCAGCTCTTCGGTCAAACAATCACAATCTCAATGTCTTCTGCACCATTTAATATATCCTGGAGTCTTAGGCCACTTCGGGACCTGCAAGTCAAATCTCAAACCTTGGACCACCTTACAGCCCAAAACCACATTCACTCGACTCTCATTCCAACTCCGCAAGACATCACACAACCAAATCATTCCCGCAATCTAACACACCACATACACACTATTCATATTTTGTCGCCTTCAGTTCTCAATCATTGGGCTCTAGTTTGGGGTTCTAATTTCCACCTATTCTAGATTCTCCCCTCACTTCATATGTGAACCATCCTACAATACTACTAACTGAAAGGGTCGAGCCAATAAGTTCTAGACTGCTCTCGAATCCAGCTCTGATGGTCCTTTTTTGAAGCAAGGAAGTGTAGAGATGAGTGAAGTCAATCAAATAGCCAATAATTCTCTTGGATACCTAATAACTCACAAACAATTACTTAAGGTTAGTTAGTTTATTACAAAAGCAAAAAATAACTGACCATAGAGACACCTCAACACAAGTTTATAGAAGTACAGAGAAATCGGCCAAAATCCAAATCTGCGCATCCAGTTTAAAAGGTACAGCATAAGCATCACAATTAATTTGACAAGTAAAATACAAAAGATCAGGGCGCAGGAGTCCAAATTTTCCTTCGTCCTAGGTTGCTGAGTAAAAAGCATTAAATCTATCCCTACTCTATCACTAAAGTGATATCCCTAAATAAGCATTTTCAAGAAAGGATAAAAGGTGTCAGCCTATGGGGTCTTCCTAAGAAATCTCTCCATGACTAATGGGTCAAGCAACATCAAACAACCAAAGACAGATCTCGTTCCAAGATGCTCTCTTTCTGAAGGGTAGAAAAAAGTGGGGTACTATCCCTAATTCCAACAAACAATTATTCTCAGGTGGCACTTCCATGGCGCACTTCAGATCACATCTACCACCCTGGGGACAGTCCTGAAGGGAATTTTCCACAATGTTGACGGTGTACCTTCTTCAATACAGTTTGTCCTTGGTTCCCAGCCCTTCTCCTGAGTGAAATACGATGACTTTCCTTTATCGGCTCAAACCACACAATTGCAACTTCTTCTATCCTTGCTTGACTAGTAAAACAAAGAGATTATCCTATCTAATAAGAGCGCTTCTTCACCTGCAACACAAAACGTGAGGAAGAAATGTTTCGTAGCACGTATGAAATTCAAACTGTTATTTCTAAAGCGAGAGTTTCAGGGACTAGCAATTCAGGCTTTTGAATTTTAGCTAACATAATAGAACAACATATAAGCTTTACAAATTCACATAACATTAATGACATTTCAGCTAATATTTCACCTATGTGTAAAATAACGCAATTAGTAAACACATCTAAAAGTGAATAAATATCAGTTGCACAACACAAGTTCTTCATGGTAATGGTTCCTGCTACTTACATTCACCTTCTACGTTAATTCTCCTTGTTACTTGTCAGTGGCCTAAAATGCATCACGTTTTCATGTTAATACATTTCAAAACTCGACACTTCACAATAGTACGGCATGAGATTACATGCGGGTGCACTCTAAACGTGATTATGATGCACCCCTACAATCTAAATGAAATTTCCGCTTCATCAGGTACATAGATAGAAAAGGCCTGTTGTATTTTCTTATTTTTTACACTTCTTATTTTGAAGCCTGATGGTGACCTGTGTGCAGGTATGATGAGAACCATCCTGCTAGCAGGTATGCTGAGAACCAGTAGAGCTGGTGAGCTTGTCTGCAAGATAAGTGGGGTTACTAATGGCGATGGCTTTGTAAATGATGCAGCTGGTTGTGAAGATGGTGCATGCTGGCAAAGGGAGCCAATGGAGTTCCATCAAGTGGGGGTGCTGTGATCATATTTCTTCAGGACCTGCTGCAGAGTGTAGGATGACCCAAGTGTGAAGCCTGAGAGGCCATGGTGTAGGGCATCACTGTCATCGAAATGTGAGACTACAATGGCTTGAAAAGCACTTCTGAAGTCACTTTCTGGAAGCATTTATTGCTATTTTGCATTTTGCCATCAAAAAAGCTAAGCCTGTCAGTGTTCTTGAGGCTTTCAATATCGCATGTGTATTTCCTGCAACCACTAGTACGGGGCTCACAACCCCACAATTGCTTCCGTTATACAGAGGACATCTTCCCGAGTGGCCTATTTATGTGAGCTATTCCATGCTAGATGTATGAAGCCAGCTTCCTCCACACCACTTCAACTACAATGCCCTGAAGTGCTCAAGTGGTTCGTCTGAACCATTGTCGAATATAATATATCCGGAATAGGTATTTAAATACATTTATAATTAAATGAGACACGTTTCGCCTATTCATAATTATATCGCCACTGATCACCCAATTGCAACACCTGTGCCACTTCTTCAAAATATTTTCCACTCCTCTTGCAAGTTACTCCAGTTAAAACCAAAATTAGACTGTACACTACTGAAATGGGGAGGAGATACGATCTCGCTGTCAGAGTTGCTACCTTTGGAACTGGGAGACGAGGTTCGAGTCCTGGCATTGGTTCGGCATCTTGTGATTCTGGGCAACCAACTTAGTGGCATATCAGCAAGGGCATTATCACCGCTTTAGCGGCACTTTTTGCCTCTAAAGCAGCGAAAATCTTAACGCCCTATCAGCATGGACACGTTAGCGCGTGTTGCCATGCATTTACGCCATTTCCCTGAATGCCCAGCTGTGCATCTCTAATGAGATGCAAAGTGGGCGTTCCTCCCCAAAATAACGGGAGAAATGTTGTTAACCGACATTTCTCCTATTATCTAGCTTCACGCTAACCTGCAGAGCGATAAGAATAGTAGCGCTAACCGCGGTTATCGCTAATTTTCTTACGCCTGCTTTTAATCTGACTTAGCCATTATATCCAATGGACGGTGGATATAATGGTTAAGTCTGCCCTGCCCCATCAGCAATGTTTCGCCAATCATTGTGCGATTATCGCTAGATTTCCATCAATAATCGCACAATATGTAGCTATCGCTGGTAATTTTATCGCTTTTGAGATAAGCGTCGCTGCTAGCGCGCTATCTCAGCGTTAGAAACCAGCGATAGCCGGCTATAATTATCCTAGCACTAAGTGCGCTTAGCGATAATTATCGCCGGTTGTTGGTGATATGCCCCTCTATCTCCCTGTGCCTTCAAAAATAACTCTGACCTTCTGTAATGTAATTTGGTGCTCATGTAAAATGCTCTCATGCCTTTGGGCTGAGTTTGACTACATAAAACTGCAAAGAAAAGTTAAAAAAATATTTAAAAACATTTCACCTTTCATAGCTACAGCTCAATCTAATTCCTTGAGACTAGTAACAAGAATTAAGGTCATGTCTTATCTCCAAGTACTATTTATTAATAAAAATACCCTGTCCTTGCTATCCTCAGGTTCTAAAGTTGTTTAAGATAAACCAGCTCAAATGCTACAAGTATCCCAGGAACACTGACTCAGGGCAACCAGGGGAGCATGCCATCCTCATTCCTGCTTTCATCGCTAAGGGGCATATCAGCAACACCCGGCGATAATTATCGCTCAGCGCTCTTAGCGCTAGGATAATTATCGCCGGGTAACATGGATTTTTATCGCTGAGATAGCGTGCTATTAGCAACGCTTATCTCCTCAGCGTTAAAAATACTCACGCTAACTGCCTAACGTGAGATTATCGCTGGAAACCCAGTGATAATCTCACGCAATGTGGCGTTAGCTTGCTGATAGGGACTCGCAAACTTAGCCATGATATCCACCTTCCATAGGATATCATGGCTAAGTCAGTCCTGAAGCAGGCGTAAGGAAAGTAGCGATAACAGGGGTTATCGCTACTTTTCCTGACGCTATGCTTCATAGCGTGGGGCTTGATGATAGGAGAAATGTCGCTTAGCAACATTTCTCCGGTCATGTTAGGTCAGAAACGCCCCCTTTGCATCTCATTAGAGATGCAAAGCTGGGCGTTAGGAATCCTGACGCTAAAGCAAGGTTTCACGCGTAAGCGTGGCCTTGTTAATTAGGTGATAAAATTATCGCTGCTTTTCGGCCGAAATCGGCCGCAAAAGCGGCGATAATTTTGTATCGCCTGCTTGTAAATATGCCCCTAACTTCTTCCAGGCGTAGCTCACTATAACCCAGCTATTTATTTTCCTGTGTGATACCTGTATTTTTCTAAGTGCCCCTCCAACATCATCCATCGAAGGAGCCAGTACACTTTTCATCTGGGCAAAGGGTAGATACTTGTCTCTCTCAAACAAATAGCATATGTAGTGGCCCTGCACTATAACAGACCTGAACATCTTGTACTGCAAGCCCACCTTCAGCATATGACTTCACCATGATATCCCAACCTACCCTATAATTATTTCTGAAGTGCAACCCACTCCTCTACAGTCCATGGCTACTACGAACACCTCTGAAGTAGTCTCAGTAATCCCAGACCCTGCCCTTCAAGCCTTACTATGCACTAACAGGTTTGCTTCCCTTGATCCTGACTTGTCGTATCCATCTAGCCAGGCTGTTGAATCTACAATGGATCCCTCGATGACTGCCAGGTCTGATGCTGATACCCTGGTTGCGCTTTATGGTAGAATTGAGAGATTAGAGGAGTTGGTGGCTGTTCTTAGCAAGAGAGTGGAGAGTCTTATTGTGAGTAAGGTTTCTTCCTTGACTTCTCCTGCTCTCCCACCTGCTTCTGGGGCAGTTCCCTCTACGAAGAAGAATGATTCATCAAAGTCAACCCTCTTAAAAACTAATGTTGGTCATGTAAACGAAGGTATTTATAATAAGGGAAACAACACTAGAGTGAATGCCCACACCATGCCATGTCCAGACATGTTGAGACCTCTTGATCGATCAAGTTTACTTACTGTAATTCCTCCCTCTAGATGCACCTCTAGTTCTCTTTTATCTTTTAATAACAACTTTACATCCTACATTCCAGCTCTCTCGGCAACCCCCCATCCTGTGTATAATAGCTTTTCTGTTTTCATGACTCATGCCCCAAAACTGACATCACGCTGCGCCGTCGAAAACAGTGAATCCCTACATAACAAAGTTATACACTGGCTGAGACATGTAAGAGGATGCAGATCAATTATTAGAGAGGATATTATAAGGGTAAGGAGGCTCTCACGGGAGGATGCTGGCACTGACTGTATAGAGATTGTTTTTGAGGACCCTGTCTTAGCTGAAAACCTACTCTTGCTTGAGTATAGGTCTTCACCACCTGCCCACTCCTCAATTCAGATCCGTAAGTTTTCTGTTTGGAACCACCAGAGGGAGGGAGAGGATTCTGGCTTAAGACAAGTAGATTGACTACCCAATGCACATATAGGATTTTCTGTATATCCATCTATATTCCATTCTGTAGTGGGCCTACCTTCGAATACCATTCCAGCTCCCATCTCGCATTCAAATGATTTGGGTGAAGTAGCTACCAGTTTGGTAGCAGATGAGGGCTGCCAAGCTAGTATGCCGGCTGTTATAGGGACTCCCTTAATGCCAACCCCCTTGGGTGTCATCAAGTTGCTATCATGGAACATCGCAGGGCTAAGGAGGAACCTTACAGACCCTATTTGGAGTGATTTCATCGACAAGTTCGATGTTATCCTCTTTCAGGAGACTTGGAGTTTGGTCCCTCTGCATAGATCAGGGTTTACTACTTTTTGTGTTCCAGCTATCAGTTCCACACGGGGACGACCATCTGGGGGTCTCCTAGTCTGGGTCAACATTAGCCTGAATTGGCTAGTTAAGAAACATGCAATTTCATCTTACGATCTACTGCATATTTCCATCAAGGGGTCAGACCACCAACTCCCCCTTGAAATATTCAACATCTATGCTAGGGGTACTCCTGGTGGCCAAGTAAGCCCGACTGTTTCAGCTCTGGAGTCTGAACTCTCAGCAATTTCCTCCAAGGTGGATGTCATAGTTGCTGGGGACCTAAATTGCACTTTTGAGCCCCTGAGCGGCGATGACATCCTGGGCATTGGTGATACTGACTCCAAGCAGGGAATACCCCAACTAACTCTTCCACCATTGAAGAAATGGACTAAGAGAGCTGTACAAATCAATGCTCTCACCCTGGAGTTTAATCTGAGGGCCACGAATGAACGAACCCATTCAGATGGCTCGGGTGCCCCTACATTCATGAGAACTGGCGCCCCTTCACGTATTGATTATATTCTGTTGGGCATAGAACTTTGGCCGGATCTCATTGATATGGAAGTGGTCGATAGGCCCGAGAGTGATCATAATCCTCTGTTCATGCAACTTAGGCGTGGGTTGGTTACTACTTCTATTGAGCCCTCAACTGAACAGAGGCCCGGGGCTAGAGAGGTTGTCCCCACGAATTGTAACAGACGCCTTAAGTGGCCAAGGGTGGTAAAGCGAGAGTTGGACCTGTGCAAAATCAGAAGCCTGGTTGAAGATGGCATTGCAGCTCTGGACTCGCCCATGGGCTGTCTCTCGAAGACCCTCCCCTCTAATGACTTCTCAGAAGTCTGCCTTCGGACGGTGGTAGGGGTTGGGAACTTCTTTCTGATACAGGAAAAAGGTGGATCAAAAGCGGCACCCTCCAAAAACAGAAAACCCTTGGTTTTCGCATGACTGTAGGGTTATGAGACAGACCCTAACTCGAGCTATTAAATCTAAGGACCAGCTAACCATTACCAATGCCCGAAAAATGTACTATAATACCATAAGGAAGGCAAAGCGTCTGTGGGACGAATCCCACTGGCAGGACCTCAATGCCGCAGCCCTACTAAAAGACTCATCCTCTTTTTGGAACCTCATAAACATCAGCACTAGGGGTGGGGTTGATCCAATCCCAAGCCATATAACGGGGCTCCAATGGCACTCACACTTTTCAAATCTTTACTCATCTAGGGAAAGAGTGGGCAGCGAGGAACAGATTCCAGAACCAGTGTACCCGGAATCTCTGGAGCTGGAGGCCGATTTTGGTTTAAATGAGGTCCTCTTTGCAATCAATATGATTGCACCGGGAAAGGCAGCTGGCCCTGATGGTCTCCCTGGAGACCTATTGCTTCATGAAAGAGATCTTTGGGCACAATTTATCCTCCGCATTCTAAAAAATCTAGCTCTAGGCTGCCCAATTCCGGATTCCTGGAAGGGGGCGGAGGTGGTGGCTATTTACAAGAAAGGGGATAGAGGGGACCCCGCCAACTACAGACCGATTAGTTTAATCGATGGTATTCAAAAAGTAGTTGGCAGAGTCCCCCTGACTAGGATTAAGGCATGGATTGATGAGGAGGGTATTCTGAGCCATCTACAAGCTGGTTTTAGGGAGGGAGTAGGCACTATTGACCAGGTCTTTAGATTCTGTATCTTATATTGGAAATCTGTGGTCATCGAAAAAGGCAGTCTTTATTTGGCATTTATTGATTTAAAGACAGCCTTTGACCTGGTCCCACGAATACAGCTGTGGCAGGTACTGCACGATCTGGGTATCCCTCCCCTAACCCTGGACCTCCTCAAACGACTCCACGTAGGCAACTTTGCCAAAGTCAGGTGGGGACAATAGGGCCAGCTTACGGAGAGGATTTTTGTCGAGAAAGGAGTGCGTCAGGGTTGTGTCATGGCCCCGACCCTGTTCTCTCTCTATATTAATGGTGTGGCAGACTTTTAGAGAGGTGACAGGATCGATGCCCCAACCCTGTGCAGGGAAAAAATATCTACCCTACTCTTTGCCGACGACACTCTCCTGATTTCGAAAAGCCCCATGGGCTTACAAAGATTGTTGTCCCGTTTTTCCCAGTTTTGTGACAACAGAGGGTTGAAAATAAGTACGTCAAAAACTAAGTTGATGGCGTTATCTCCCTCAAAAAACTTGAGGAACAACATCAAGCTTAATGGCACCACACTCGAGCTGGTAGACGCTTTTGATTATCTCGGAGTGAGGGTCACCAATAAGCTTAAATGGGCTCCCCATCTTTCAAAAATGCTCCTTGCCCATAAAAGAGCCGCAGGGGCAATATCGAAACACCAGAGGCTCTCATACAGCAGGCCAATAGCGGTGGCTGTTAAGGTCTACGAGGGGAAGGCATTGTCAGCAGCCCTCTACGGGGCGGAATTGTGGGGCTTTGAAAATCTGACAGAGTTACTTAGATCTGAGAACAAGTTCTTTAGAGACTTAGTTTCTCTTCCCCTGTCTACCCCGCTAGTTCTACTCCGTAGCGACCTTGGCAGACAAAACATTAGCAATGTGGCCAGGTTGCGCCCTATATTATACTGGTCAAGGATTAGAAGGTCCCCTGAACTCCACCACTATGCCTCCGCCCTGGATGAGATATTAAATCTGGGAGCAGAACATAAGATCCCATGGGTATCTAACATAAACAAGCATTGGCAATGCCAATCGGTCTCGCCATTAGGATCTTATATGCATTTAACTATGCAGCATAGTGATAGGGCTGGGTTTTAATACTCACTCACTAATTTGATCTGATTTTTGTGCTTGAAATGTCCGGCTTAGCTTCCCTTCCACCATTCTTACCTTGATTGAGCTAAGAATCTGGGGTGCATCTATGAACAGTGCAGCAGGTGCAGTGGCACCGGAGCCCAGGAATGTTGGCTATCGAGCCCAACTAGGGCTGTGTTACTACAAACTGTGCAGAGCGGGTGGTTGGAGGGAGTATTTTCACTGTTTGCAGGAGGGCCCATTGACCCCTTGCTATGCCACTGCTGAAAATTCAACATTAGGTTATTACACTGACGTCCACAGTGCTGACATAACCTCACACGTAGCTATGTGCTTAAGACCATTGAAAGCCTTGAACAAACAAAATGGTGCTATGAAAGAACACAGTCCGTCATCAGTCACGTTAGAAGACTAAAGCTGTGATGTCTTACTACCATATAGCAAAGAGGTTTGCATTCCTAATTGCAAAGCTGTCCGTTCACAGGTGAGTAGGTGCAGTATAATCACCTGTCTCTCCCATGCCTTTCTTTTTCTGCTCGGTCAAGCTTCTTAGGTTATGCGCCTAGATTTGCTAGGATTGCGCAAGCACTTGTGCGCTGATACACAACGAACGCTGCATTTTTATGGCTTTTTAATGGTCAGTAAATCGACTAAATGCTTTTTGTCGCTTTGCGCCATGAGAACAACCATGCAAAGCCACTGTAAATAACTCAGTTGGGATGTTGGTGTGCCACTGTGTTGCTGGGTTGGCATGTAGTGTTAATGAGCTGCATAGGGCGAATGCTGCTCCAGGCGGGACATCCTACTTTTGCTTTCATTATGAGCAACAAAGCATGCATCAGGGTTGACTAAATTATGCGGCAAGAAAAGCCAAAAACAAGTAGGTTACAACCAGCGCCACTGGAATTATGTAATTTTGTAAATGCAGCATTTTCCGCATAATTATGGATAATGGATTTACCACATTGACACATAACCCTCCATTTACTAACTTGAAAATGTCAACAAAAACTAATTTTAGCTCGCACAGATAAAAAGTTTCCAAATAAACGAGAACACTTAGACCCAGAGAGACTCGTTACAGTTCTTTCACAGTCTCACCATTTAAAAACTGAAGCGTTTTCAATATGCTATACAATGAAGCCATAGTTGTTGCTTTTTTATCTTATGCAACTAACAACCATTGGCAAAGCCAAAGCCCTGGCTTGTTGGAGGTGTAATGTCACTTGTTGTATCATATATCTGGATACAATGACAGAAGCAGAAAAATACCAGTCAGGCGGCACACTAAGCTAAACACAGATTTTCAGTATACCGGTTTTTAAGCCACGTCCTTAATTACATCGACCACGCCCCTTTGAGACCCTCCCCAGTTTTTTTTATCCTACTTAAAGCCCTGCATAACACCCTACCTCGGCCCGACAGGTGGGCAAAGTATCCAACCCAGGTTTCTCTTTTACGTGCTTCTCTGGTCTGTGCAAATCAATGCAATGGTCTCGCATTTATTAGTTTGAACTAATGGCACTGTAAATGATATTCTGTGATTCGTGTTTAATCCACAGAAAAAGTAGTGATGAGTGATCACTTACCATGTCCTCAGATGCAAGTACTGCAGTGCAAAGTGTAATATGCTGGAGTCGCGCCTACAATACTTATTGGCACTTTAACGAGCTCAGACACATGCGCTTTAATTTAGCAGCACTTTCTTTTAAGGAGAGATATGGTTAGGAACAAACAGAGAAGAAGAAATGTGGAAGAGAAAAAGGGCTCTTGCTGTTTTTGATATAGCTGCACAGTCCAATACAAAAACTGAAAGGAGGGCTGCCTTTTTTTTGTTGTTTTTTTGCAGTTTTTCTTATGCAATGCTTACTCGACTCGAAGGTATTGGAGCGCTTTACATGAGCACCAGTTGCATTTCACAAGGTCACGTAAATCTTTGGTAAGCACAGGAAGATTAATTAATTTGCCCAGAATCACAAGATGTTGAGCGGACATCGAGACATGAAACTGGTTACCCAGAACTAAAGTTGGCAGCTTTGGCCATTATCCACATCCTCTCTTTTAATTTCCACAACAGCAAATTGAAAACATATTTTTAAAATAAATAAATACATTTTTTAACGTGAACTCGAAAAAAACATAAAGCAACACCATTTTGTCGCAAGTTGTTTCTAATTATCACAAAATATAACGTTGCCTTTAAGCTAACTTCACACTGTAAGCTAATTGTAATGTATTTATATGTTTTTACTGCAGTGGCATATGTGGAACACACCGTGAATCCGTTGCCATAAACAAAAGGATCTCGATCTTCCCACAAAGACTGTAACTTGCTTCGTAAGCTGCCAAGCCACGTAGAGAGGACAGTACACAGTAATATAGCCAAGGGAAAAAATACATTTGTAGTTTGTCAATTCAAGCCCACAGGAGTACGGGATGATGAAGGCCAGTGAAAGAAAAGTGCGTGAAGCCCTTTACCAGCTGAGGCAAAGGGTGAGTGACACACGTGTGGAGGTGCTTCCGTCTCCATGATCTGCTACGATTTTACAAGCAGCACAAACGAGACACAATTGGAGTAGTGAACAAAAAGATAATGGGGCATATCAACAAGGGCTTTATCTCTGCTTTTTTGGCTTTAAAAGCCAAAAAAGCAGAGATAAAACTAGCACCCTATCAACAACAGGGTGCTAACATGCAAATTTGCATGTTAGCACCCTTTTACTCTACGCTTCCCCTTGCATCTCTAATGAGATGCAAAGGGGGCGTTCCAGAGTACAATAATAGGAGAAATGTCGCTTAGCGACATTTCTCCTATTATCAAGAATGTCGCTAACCCTGTTAGAGACAAAAAAAGCAGCGCTAACCGCGGTTAACGCTGCTTTTTTACGTCTGGTTTCTTTCTGACTTAGCCATGATATCCTATGGAAGGAGGATATCATGGCTAAATTTGCCTGTCCCTATCAACAAGGTAACGTGAGATTATCGCTGGGTTTCCAGCGATAATCTCACGTTAGCCTGTTATTGTGAGTATTTTTATCGCTATTGAGATAAGCGTTGCTAATAGCACGCTATCTCAGCGATAAAAATTCACGCTAGCCGGCGATAATTATCCTAGCGCTAAGTGCGCTTAGAGATAATTATCGCCGGTTGTTGTTGATATGCCCCATGCTCGGTAGAAGCCTGTTGTGCGCGCTGCGCTAATGAACAAAATATTTCAAATGAAATGTTTATGCAGTGGTGTTGCTTGGGCCCAGTGGCCGCAGGCAATGTTGCAATGGGTGCGGAAGTCCAGAGCATTTATGTGAACTGTGCATAGCCTCACGTACAGGCAGAGAGGCGAACAGTGGGTGAAAGCACATCAGGTGCTGCCTTCTTCTTGGTGTATGGCAGTGTGATTGACTGCTGCAAGAAGCCCAAAATAAGACACCATTTGAATTTTAAAGGCACACACTACAAAGCATTTTACTGGGCAAATGTAGGCCGCAGGAGCACATTTGTGCACCTATCACAAGTGTTGTGTTAATTATTAAATAAATCTGCCGGACACCTCCACTTTGGAAAAATGGAGTCAGGAACACCCACCCTTCTAGCTACCAGCACTGAAAGCGTCAACCTGTCCGCCCGCAGCCTGCTCACCTCTCCGCTGGTCACACGCTCCTCCAACTGCTGCCGCCACCCTTTAAACAGCAAAGAAACTAGCTCACCAGCCGGGAACACCTCCGGGTCATGTGGCGAACACCGAGTGACAGCAGTGGAAACAGAGAAAGGATGGACGGAGATGCACCAGAGAATTTCAGGATCCGGCTGAGCGCGAGTGTTTCCTCTGTCCGCCATGTCTAAGTTAAATTTTTTACTGTCTGCAGACGTTTGTAAAAACCATATTTTACTAAAAAGAAGTTTAAAAAAGTCTTCTGTTTGTAAAAAGCAAACGACATTTGAAGCTATGTTTTATTTTAAAATATGTAGAAATAATAAACGTATATACATCTACGCTTAATAACTTAGCTTAAAGCACATTGGAAGCTTAATTTTGATTTCCCTGCTTGTGCCCCAGGGGCACTGTAAAGTGCACGCAATGGAAACAGAGATAAACCCCTTTAAGGGGCTTGTCTTGAAGCCAGGAGAGGTGGCGTATCACATAAGGCTGCCGACGTTGGAGCTGAAGAGCAGAGTTCGATCCTCGGCTTGTGCTGTATTAATTATAAATATAAAGGTCCGTGGCATGGGCTGTATTAATCAGAAATAATTAAGTTGACAGTTATGAGAGACAAATAAAACAATGCATTGTGGGGAGAAACAAATAAAACAAGCATTGGTAATACAAGCATTGGCAATGCAATGGCAAATCAGATGAGAGTGGAGACGGGAGAAACAAATAAAACAAGCATTGGCAATGCAATCATATGGGGGTGAGAAGGCATCGTAAGAAAGTAGTCTGCAGTAAAGGGGCCAATAGCCGTGGAAGGACACAAAGGAGGGACTAACAAGCCTACAGCCAATTGGAAGGCACTGTTTAAGACACCAACCAATGAAAATGATTGGTGGAGAGTGGGTGGAGCTTGTATACACTATAGTGTATACTGCATGTCTCAACGAGACAGCGCAAGCGCTGCCTAGGTGAGACCTAAAAAACACCTACAGAAGATTGGCTTGGAAGATGCCTGGGTGAGCCAGGTTCCACCTCCCAAACAAATGTTAAAAAAAATCTATTGGGACTGGGTCACGACCGATACCCTAAGAAAGCAGGAGGGTGTGCTCACTGCAAATTTTTTGGATGTGAATCCGGCTCATAGTTTGGAGTCCTTTTTGGACCTCATCGAATTGCCGGAAGATAGATCACTCTATCTCAAATTACGATATGGCACACTCCCACTTCATGATTTTCAAATCAGTTGGAGCAAGGCCATCTCACACTTAAAAGGCTGTCCAGGCTGTGCCTCGCCCGCAGAGTCTATTGGCCATTTTATGTTTGGCTGCCAGGCGTACAGGCAACCAAGACTAAGGTGGCTCAAACCTGTTTGCAAAAATTTGGGTATTAGGTCTGCCAGAGTGGCACTGCGTATTTTGACCTACGAAACATCCGTCCCTAGTATAATTTGTGGGACTGCCAAATACCTGGGCTGGGCATGGAGGTTAAGACGTAGGTTACTAAAGGCGCATCAAGTACAAGTAAACCACCCATCTCCTTGATTCTGCAGGCTAACATTATTATTACATTATTAGCCATAGGGGATATGTGAAAATGACACGTGTATATGTATGCTGTTTTTTTTTTTATCACTTCTTAACTATGTATGGAATGAAGTTATTCGTTGTAGTATGTTTTAAATTGTTTTAAATATATACTGTGCTGCACTTTTATGATATTTTTTTATGTCGAATAAAGTACTACAACAACAACAAGATTGAAAATTCACAGCAGGACATCTATTGCACAGCAGAATGTTGTATGCATGCATAAAGAGCAGAGTCAGGCGCTCTAAAAATATATGCACCTATCCTGGGAGCATGTATACTAATGGTTCTGTCACCAGGGTGAAAAGTAGTGGGGATAACAGACAAACCTTTTTGATTTCTGTCCTGACATGCTGCAGATGGTGGACACTATTGCCACTGGTCCTGTGTGGAGTAGTCCCACTACAGAGATAAACAATCTCCCACCTCCTATTCTACTAAGTACGTCCATAAGAATAGCCTGTCTACAGTTGAAGGCTTTACCACATTGAGAGTCATATTTGCAAGGCAGTAAGGCAGTGTGGTGCAGCAAGCCATTTGACTGCACACATTTCTTTACTTCTGAAGCAAAGGAATGCATCATATTTACAACAATATGACGTATCTCTGAGTTCTCACCTGCACTGCAGCACAATTGGATGATATGTGCCAACGCAGGCACCCTTGCACCCAAGGGTGCCTGCGGTGTAGGGATGATTATGTTTTGGAGACGGGGCACAAAAACAATCATTAAAGGTGTTTTCCTCTTTCTATGCATGCTGCAAAATGCAGCAAGCATAGAAAGAATTAAAAATGAGGAGAAATAAAAGTATATCTCCTTGTTGCACCTCCTTACGCTACCCTGGGGAGGCATACGATTCTGACACATTCTAGGGTTTATGAAATGTTCTAAATCTGGAAAAGCAGCAGAGTCCATGGGTGTTGATGGGAACATATCATAATACACAAAAGAGGACAAGAGGAAATTTACCTACCAGCAGGGGCCGATTCATACAACTAGAAAACCCAATAGTAGGCCCTTGGGTCTAATTAGTTAACGGAGTATGGGAGTATCCCTTTCTTAGGACGATTTTCCTCACCCGCCCTTAGGTGGCATGCTTCATCATAGGGGATCTCCTAGCACTACAAACCTAGTCATAGAGATGGCTACAACCCCCTCTCTGAGAGGGAGGAGCTCAGGGATGTTTTATAGGAGATAATGAATTATCCTAAACCTCTTGATGAGCAAGGTATTGTGAATGGTAAGTGAAAACAGCGCGAAGGTGTCTAAAACTAACTCTCTGACATGCCAAAACTATTTTAATATGGCATTCATAGGTCACCATTAAAAGGAGAAACTAAAACAAAGGGTGATTCTATCTGTCAAAGAGTAAAAAAGGTTGACATGTTTCAGCCTAGCACTCCTGTAGAGATGTAGCGGCTTTCATCAGGACCGAGATGTGTGAAAAAAGTGACGTGAAATAGATATTTATATACAGCCAGTAAGTGGAGTGGGTGATCACTCAAGCGTTGATAGTACTGGTCAGCATACTCCCCGAATTGTCGGGCGAGTGAAAAGAAACCTGAAACCTCGGCATGTTTTACTCAATCCAATAGCTTCAGATAGGAAACCGTGGCCAAAAGTGTTCCCCTATGAATGAAGCATGCCACCTAAGGGTAGGTGAGGGGATTTGTCCTAAGAAAGGGATACTCCCATACTCCAATAGCTAAATCAGACACAGGGATCTAATATTGTCTTTTCTCATTGCGTGGGAACACCCACAGCAACACCCAGGGAACGCCCCTTTCATGCAAAGTGTTGCGAGAAAAGGGGCCGTATTTACAAGGACACGAAAAGCCACGCAGGCTGACTTTATGTTTCCTTGTAAATATAGAGCACCACACTGTGCCACCGGTGCGTCACAAAAAGAAATGCAC
Organism: Triturus cristatus; assembly: GCF_964204655.1. NCBI lineage: Eukaryota > Metazoa > Chordata > Amphibia > Caudata > Salamandridae > Triturus > Triturus cristatus. The sequence continues at coordinate 325,638,865 of NC_140589.1, forward strand.
CGGCGGTGCAAGGGGCTTGCAAATATACCCCTGAGTTTGGCCATGTCTTCCACTATCTTTGGTTTCACTCTGGGTAAATTGGCAAATATGCCTCCTAAATTATTAACAGTATGTCAGCCTCAGTCCTTCCTCAGGATCTACATGAAGAGCACAACTAACTTCAAATACCAGTATAGTACTCTTATAGTACGAAGCAGTGGAGTGGCCAGGTGAGGGAAAGGGTGTTGAGGTAGGAACAGCGGGGGAGGGACAGCTGAAAGAAAAAGCAATTGAAAAGTATTGACTCTTATACATAAGCCCACTGCTGTTTTTCCGCCTCCCCAAGATTTGTAAACAAAAAGTTGTTTACCCTTTACAGGAGTTTGCTTTATACTCAATCTTATTGTGGATTGTTGGGAGAAATGTGACCCGCATGCTTAGCTGTTAATGGTAAGGCTACTCATTAATGCTGTTATCAAAATCAATCATAAAATACATCAACATACATTCTTAGTTTTGTCAAGAAAAGCTCACATACCACAGTTCTAGTCCTCAGAAGTTTTTACTCAGAAAACAATCCAATCCTCCAGCACTCAGGCTTATTTATGAACCCTTGTGTCACTTTTGCTCCACCGGTGCATCACTTTTTGTGGCGCACCAGCGGCGTAAAAAATGCGCCTTGTTGCATCATATTTACAAAGTGACGCATCTAGGTAGACGCGTCACTTTTTAAACCCCGGCACCACATTATACCTGCTCCAGGTATAAAGTAGGCGGGGAGGGCGTTCCGACGTAAGAAAGGGTCATAGAAGTGACGCAGTGAAATCTATAAGATTTTACTGCGCAACTTCTAGGACGCAAATGTGTCAATATCTTACGCCTGCCTCATAGCAGGCATAAGACTGACGCAGGCACATTTCACATGGGACTTGCCCATGTGTAATGACCCATTGCTAGAGTTGTGTCACTTTTGTGACACACTCCAGCAACACGTCATATTTGCACCTACAGATACGTCAGAAATACTGAAGTATCTGTAACTCCTTGCAAGATGATGCGTAATTTTTTGTTTTTTTTGTTTTTTGGTAAATATTTTTATTTGCATTTAAACACTCAAAAAGCAGTACAATCAACAACTATCCCTTGCCTGGGCATGTCAATATACAACTCCCATCACATAAACGTCCCATTTATGAGTCCGCAGTATATGGGGTAAAGCGTTGCCCCCCCAGCAACCTTGCAGGATAATCCTTAGAAGCCCACCACCCGAACATGATGCGTCACACTGTAAATATGACGCATCATTGGTGTCGCAAGAAAGGCGCAATGAAAAGTGACGTATCGCTGTTTTCTCGCAGCGATGTGTCACGTTTCATAAATGAGGCCCTCGGGGTTTCTTTACTCTGAGCACAGAGGGAAAGGGCATGGACCAAAACTAGTGCCAACACAATTCTTCTACTGACCCATTTCAGCATATGAAACTTTTACTCTGCAGTTTAACCTTGATTATTTTGTTCATGAGTTTTGAAAAACCTTTATTACACTTACACAGCTTGGGATTACAAAATGAATGTAGGTCAATAGTCAACTAGCTCTGGTCTGGAAGACCCTTACTGATGAGACCTGATCGGTCTCAAACCACAGAGTCTACTCTAAGTCTTTCCATTGCAGAAGGCATCTCAGGTTCATGTTACCATTGAGTAAGAGGAACTCAGCCATTTCCGTTTCCTTCTGTTGACTCACCAGGAGGCCTCACTGTGATGCAAGGATCACTGAGAGGATTCAACATTCAGGTACACTAGAGAATAGAGAGTGAGCGTGTGAGACTGGGCATGGCCGGTTTTATACTCAAGCTACGCCCAAGATCGCCACCACACCAGCGCCCTCGGGAGCTGTAGTTCTGTAGAGAATATGGTTAAAAGGCAAACCAGGAACAGCATTGAAAAGGGTTAAAGTCCAAAAGATACTGAACTTCATCATAGTGACTGAGCAAGCAGCAGCACAGCTCAAACATGCAGACACCTTGGTGCAATACAGTCTCCCACAAGGTATGCTCCCAATGAAATTGCACTGAACTTGGGGAGGAACACAGGAGGTAATCGGTACATGAAATGCAGGGATGGCCCCTAGAGTAAGCACCACCAAAATGCTGATACATTAGATCTGCCTACAATGAAGCATGCCTGATCTTGGATGGCTAATAGTGGCATGAATGGTAGCAAGAACATTGGTGAAACCATTGCGGTCATTATTTACAAGTGACAAAGGCAAGTATAACCAACAACTATCTCCTGGCTTTCCTGATTTAAGCAAAATAATAATCAGACCCTGTTTCATACCTTCATGCAGCTTTCCCTTTTCCATCGCTTTTCATACATACTCATACACACACCAGCAATTTTCGGTATGTTTTATAAAATTCACTGGTCCAGGTGCCACATTCTCCTACAGCTTTTTCAATCTCCTCCACTGACAACAGAACATTAACATACTCTCTCCAATCTCCCTGTATGTATGGAGGTGATATCTGATCTAGGTTATGCCTTATAGCCTCAAGTGATACTACTCCCTGCCGACATACATTTTTGAGTAATAGGCTGCCAATTCTGTATTAATACCTTTTTCGTAAGTGACCATTTCTCATTCTCGGTTTCGTATGCATAGGAGCGTTTCACCCTCAGGAGAAAGTCTAAGCAAAGCAGCCAGTTTCAAGCATGATCTTTCTTCCTCTCCATACTCTCTATCTTCTACTTTGTTTTCTAGTAAGGTAACCTCTGTTCCCGCTAACTGCCTAAAACTCCTGTTGCCCATTTTTCTCCACCAAGACATATTATTCTTTGAATCTTCTTACAGTACCTCCATTCCCATAATGTGGATTTGAGGCTAATTATAAGCTGCTGCAATGCCCATAGCACTCTGGACTTTGGATGCGAATGCCCCAGATATATACATTGAAGGCACTCCACATTGTGCTCTGTTACTTAACTGAGCCACTATTTGTATCAAAAAAGAGTTCCTTGTCATTGATCTCTTGGTAGAAAAAATTGTCTAATAACCTGCACTCTTGAGGCACCACTATCACATACCAGCTACCTCTTGCTAAACTGCCATCTGTACAGAGACCAGAGATTAGTCTGATCATGTCTTCAGCAATATGTGGATGCCCTCCATAGCATGCATCAGATCGTCAGTTAACCAAACCATGTCTACTCTATAGGAATCTCAGTGAACCACAGAGTGAAAGCTGAACTCCACACTGTCCATATGGGTCTGACACAAAATGTCTTTAATTTCAAAGAAGCCCTCAAACCTCATGAGAAATCTGGATAGTTGTGATAATACACACAGAGCATTTTTGGACCATTAGTGCTCTAACTTTTCCAGTACATAAAAACCATGCACCAAGAAACTCCTAACACTTTGCAGTCAGTTTTTCAGAAAATGTGGTGTCATCTGTATTCAGCCTATAAAGGTTCACCAGTGTCAGCAACGCAAAGTACTATTGTGGAACACTCAAATGGGCATGAAATCACCTTACCAGCATGAAAGCCACTACTTGTATGTATCAGAGTTTTTTCTCCTCAAGAGTATGTAGTATGTCATGAGCAGTTCCTATGGCAACAACACTTCCTACCAAATGGTACATGGCCTTCGTGGGACAAGTGACTTTCTTGAAGTATGATTTTGCTCACCTTGTGTCTTTAAAAACACCAACACTTTCCATGCTTTTGATGGGACCATTACTGTCTCCCATGTTCCAAATAATAATGTTTCTGTGTTGAAGGACTTCAGATGGTTATGTGTTATATCTGCTATCTGCTATTTTTAAAGGATAGGCATGAAAATATGTCCATTGTCCTAGACCCACTCTGTATGCATATTATATTCTTCCACAGTGCTCTGTTCACTTACATACACCTGTCCCCTATCCTCCCTTTCCAGCCTCACAGGTAACCCCACAACAGTCAGTATCAATTTTCACCCCCCCCTAAAATAAACCCAATCGGATGTTATGGTAGTGTAACACCCCTAGCCCACTCCACAACCACTGGTATTGCCCTCCAACTGTGTATTTGTGCCTGTCATCATGAGGTTATGACCAAGAAAGACCATCATCTGTGGCAAAACTGAAGCAATATGCCTTACCTTTGTTTTCTAGCCAGAACTTAGAAGGGAATAATATTACATGTTTGATCTTCTTATCTAGAAGCATCCTCTTCAGTTAAGTGAAAGTTTTCCTAATAGCATGCATCAATGATGAGAAGTCAAGGAAGATAACCTTAGACCCCGCATATTGCAGTGTAACTAGTGTTCTCATGAGCGATACCCAGGATCTTGTTCCTGTCTCTGAAGTTGAAGAGTCTTGCTTCAAGGTCTATCTGTGTGGAAGGGTGCTCAGTCAGTTGACAATGCACCTGCTCCACCACAAATTAGGTGGAGAACGTGCACCCATCAAATAGTGTTTTAAGAAGTCACTCTAGGAACTCTCTCATATTGCTGGTGTATCTATTCTCCTCTATCCCCTTAATAGAGATATTGTTCCATCAGGACTTCCCCTACAAATGTTCTACTTTTGATTAAAGTTGGAGCATCTCTGATTCTACTCTGCACAGTGACATAGTTGTGAATGTTTCTGTATCTTTGAGACCCACGATTTTAGGGAAACCTTTTTTGATATGTAATTATGAGTAACAATTATTTGTGTGAAGTAGTAATTTTGGTGATGCATATGACCGTAACCAATTAAATAATGGTTTTGTTTAAAACAATATAATCATCTAATTTAGAAGTGCGATTACTAATATAGTATAGTTATGTCACATTTTTGTGTAAGAAACCATTATTATAAAATGGATGCAGTTTTTGAAATTCTACTCATATTCCTCCTCTTCCCCCTCCCAAATCAGCTATTTGCTGCAAGTCTTCCCTCCCCAAAGTTTACACGGTACACAGAATGCTATGACACAAACAGTTTAAAGTGTTTGAAAGCATGCATTGTGAGCGAAACTTTCCATCATGTGCCTAAGGTTTTATTTTGATGAGTTATTGTCTTGTACATCTCTGGAGCGCATTTGCTGAGGAAGCAGGCAGAAGATTTCTCTTGACTTAAGAAATGGTTAGTGCTAAGAATCTTCCAGATTTACGAAAAAAAATGTATTTGCCAATGTGACCTAACCATGATGGTGCCATGCTGAATTTGTAGTTTTAGTAGCTACAATGCATTAATTGTGTATAAAAAACCCTGGTCTTGAAAGATCGGGGCGACTTTCCATTTTTCTCCTGAAACTTTGTCCGATCAGATTTCTTTCCTCACTTAAAATGCTGGCAGTACTATTTCTGAGTTTGAATTTTAGAATGTATGGAAATTATTATTGACTAACAAGGGTTTCTGTTATGATTTAAGATGCTGTCATTTGTATCTGACCCTTCATTGCAAATTATGCATTTTCTCTGCACTGACTTTATTAATGATCCTGTATTAAACTTTTAAAACTTAAGGCCCAATTCACAAAGGGACTTTCATGTGGTAAAGTTACGAGTACGGAGTCTCTGCACTCGAAGAGGAATTTCTGCATGGCGCGCTGCAGAGAGTGCACCGTATGAAAACTCTGCAGCATGTATGGAGACTGCACACTCGTCACTTTACTACACTTAAGTCCCTTTGTGAATCGGGCCCTTAATTTGTATTTAGGAATCAGTTCTTGGGTGGTCACAATTTCTAATCATGATTTTAATCTACCAAATTTGTGTTATTGATTGGGAGGGTAGTCTCTTACCGCTAGGTCAATGAGAAGGGTCATGGACCTGACCTTCCTAAGGTAAATTTAGGGTTCAATAAAAATTGAGGTTCAGGAGATTATTGGGGTTCGCCTCCCACACATTTTGGTAGCAGAGGATGCTAAGCATAGGAGTACCTCCTCTTAAAGAGATCCCTTGAAAGATTTTTGTAGTTTTAGGTCAATTTATGCCCAACTCGTGAAAGAAAAAAGTTTTGGGAAATTTTCCAGTTTTTCAATGATGGATCCCCCTCCGAAGTGACTAGCTAAATTGGCTATGCATTCATGAATGAAATTTCAGTGTAAGTATTTACATGGGAAAATTGAGTTTGGGAATGTTTTTTTTAAGTATGAGTTCTGATGATGGATTTCTGTTTCTGTGTTGAGCTGTTTGGATGTGTGATTATGATTGTGAATTCACTTGGTAGATTGAATACTGTTGTGAGGATGTATTATTCATATTTATGATCCCATTTGAAAATTATTGTGTTATTGTTTTGAATGAAGTTGGTAATCAAATTTGTCGTAAATCCAGGATCTCAAGATATTAACTATTTGTCTGTATTGTGGTGTGTACAGCAAGGCGCCGCTTACACACCTGGGATTCTGTACTAAAAAAAATCTAACATTTAAGTTAAGTTACTGTGCTTCACCTGAGTGCATGGGGTGAGATACGATGACCTGGAGGTGGATTTCTGCTGGTCAGGAGTTGCCTAGCGGGAACTTTTTTTGGGATTGTTGAGATTTTTTTTTCCATTGCTCATATTCAAAACTTTATAGTTTGCAATTGAGTTACTTTACTCACCTCCCGACTTTTATTCCTTTCTAGGGACAGCAGACAAAGGGGATTATTGATTAAAATGATTTAAACATGGTTCTGTGGACTGTTCATGAAGAGGTTGCACTGTAATTGGTTGCTCAGCCAGTGAGCCACATTGTGATTGGTGAGACGTCACCACAAAGCTGCGATCTGATTGGTTGGTTGCCAGAATAGTCAATTTGTGATGGGTGATATTTGAAAGAGCCGAGCTGCTATTGGCTTTTCTTTGCTATGTTTGTTTTTAGAGTTTTATTGTGACTTTTAGTATATTTTGAGTCTATTTAGGTATGAAACATGGGTGGTATACTTACAGAACCCAAACCAAAAAGCAAGATACCTAGAGAGGGTCATGAATTACTGAGTTATGGAATGCCAACATATGAGATGCACCTGGATCGCTGAATGGAATAAATATACAGCACATGATGAGGTTTTACAGTTTCCACTAGAGAGCACCTTGAATATTATTAATCTATATTTTCTAAGAAAAACTATTTATGATATGAAGCCGATGCCTAATACCACATAGTTTGAGATGCTTAATAAATGGGTCACATGGAAACTGAGAAGGAAAGAGAAAAGAATGAGAGAACCATAAAAAAGTAATTCAGGGGTTAACTGGAAAGTAATTTAGATCGCCAAGAGAAAAATTGTAGAGAAAACATGGTTTTAAAGACTTTTCCTGCTACAGGTAATGGGCAAGAGCAGGATAAATAGAAAAATAATGAAAAGAAAGCTATCAAGTAAGATGATGATGATCAAATCATAAGTATACAGACAGATCGATGGAGACAACGCTGACCATTGTGGAGATCAAAAAGGATGCTGGGTGAGATACAGGAGTGGCAAAGGCCTCTACTGGGATTATACTAAGCTCTCCAACAGATGTTACAGCCACAATGGCAGTATCTAATACAAGTGGATCATTCCTGTGAAAGCAGTGGTGATAGAACCACCACCTAAAGAAATTTGTATTGGAATTTTGAAAATGCAGCTTTGTGAAATGTTGCAAGAGAATGTGGAGTTGAGCAGAATATTGAATTACAATGCAGGAGAAATTACGTATGTGATAAAATAATCAGCTAGGTGTGTTAATAAAGTGCATGATAAATTGGAAAAATTAGATAGAAGTTGATATTAGGAAAACGAAAAATGTAAAACAAAATTATAAAATGGATTTAATTTATGATGAGATTAAAGCGATGGACTTGATTACTTTAATAACTCATATTGAAGATTTAATTGAATTGAAATAAGCTTTATTTCGATAAAAAGATATCTTAAAAAGCACATACAAATATAACATACAAAATAAGCACAAACCAGAAAAGTACAGTAGCATCCATAGATCCCAAGTTATACAGCAGAAGTTTAAACATTTTTAAAAATACATATAAACACAATAAATAAGACAATTTAAAAATTTGAAAAATGATGGAGTATATACATAAAGGGATCAGTCGTCCAGCTTAGCTAGAGTCTGTGAGGGCTTTAGTTCTCAACAGCCAGGACCACCTCAAGAATTTTGCCAGAACACAGGCATATAAGGGTCGAGCATCTGATTTAAGAATACGCAAAGCTGTGCGGTGGTCACGTGTTCCCAAAGTTTTACATAACGGAGTGAGCCAATAGGATCTTGGGTTTCTGTATTTCGGGCATGCAAATAAAACATGCGCGATCGATTCAATCAAGGACTCACAGAAAGGGCAGTATGGAGATGTCTGAGAAGGGGGTTTCCATCGCGCAGTCAACTCACGGACCGGAAGAGTACCAATCCTAAACTTAATATAGAGGGATCGGTCATACGGCTTTTGTATTACATCAAAGTAGGGTTCATAACACACTACATCTTTGAACGTGAGGAATTCAGTAATTCTACTGCCACCAGAAGGATTAGAGTCTCTTTTTGCAAACACCCATCTCCAATAAAGCTTCTTGAGTTTGGCTTTTGGGGGGGAAATTTTCTTGTCCCATGCTTCTTTAAGGCCAAGATCCATAAGTAAAGTCTTGACTTCTTTCAACCATTTAATTTTATGCCAAGAAGGGATAGATAAAATATCAGATAGACCCTCTGCGTATTTGGCTAACTCAGGGGTCCGCCAAATCCGGGCCCATAGGAGTAAGGGGCGTAATTTAGCCAAGTCTTTGATTGAGTGGCACCCTGAGTCCATTAATAACGGAACCAAGGGTGTGCTCTGTGGGAGTGCCAGTAATTCTTTAAAGAAGCTGGATTCGGACTTGCCAAGCTGCCATAGTTCAGCACCGTAAAGTGCCGAACTCACAGCTTTTGCTTTATATATATCCAAAGCAGGAACTATAGGCCGGGATGTGGAAGATCGGTGCTCCCTGAGGAGGGCACCGGTGACCCTCTTGTGGGATATTAGCATTTTTTGAAGATGGGATGACCAGGACATCGTATCCGAAATACGTATACCCAAGTAGTCAAATTCTTTCACCCGCTCAAGGGGGACAGAGTTCAGGACTGGTGGCCGCCCTAACTTCCTCGGTGGGTTAAGAATCAAGTACTTGGTTTTAGAGGTATTTATAATGAGGCCTCTAGCACTGCAGAAAGCCTGAAAGCTGTCAAGCAGGATTTGTAAACCCTTTGGCGATTTAGATATCAGGAGAGTATCGTCCGCGAACAGGAGAGTTGGAATACGATCGCCCGCCAGGCATGGGGCGTCAGCTGGAACTTTTTTCAGATGCTCCACCACACCATTCACATATAATGAGAATAGTGTAGGGGCAAGGACGCATCCCTGGCGGACGCCCCTGTTCACTGGGATTCTCTCCGTCTTCTGGCCCTGGGGCCCCCAGCGCACTTGGGCATAGTTTCCCTCATGCAATTTCTTAAGTAAAGCCAACAGATAGGGAGGAATATTCATGTTGGCCAACACTCGCCACAAGGTGTTGCGGGGGACAAGGTCAAAAGCTGTTTTCAGGTCGATGAAGGCAAGATAGAGACTGCCCTTTCCAAGGAGTACGACCTTCCAATAGAGAAGAAACAGCCTAAAAGCCTGCTCTATAGTGCCTGTTCCGACCCTGAAGCCTGCTTGGTAGTCAGAAATAATATTGTTCTCATTGGCCCAGGATAGAATCCTCTCCAGGATCACTTTTCCGATCACCTTCTGGGATGAATCAATAAGACTGATCGGGCGATAATTCGCCGGATCGTCCCTAGCTCCCTTTTTAAATATGGGAACAACCTCCGCCCCCTTCCAAGACTCGGGAACCGAGGCACCATTATCGATGGCATTGATTAAGATAGAGAGAAGCCTCCCCCACCCGGATGGTTCAAGTTTTAATACATCTCCAGGAATGCCGTCTGGGCCAGCAGCTTTCGAGGGGACAATAGATTTGATAGCGAGGACTACTTCCCTTTCGGTAAATGGTGTGTGATTTGGAACTATTGCAAGAAGGGGGGCATTGTCAATAGAGGATATCCCCAACTCTTCCGGTTGGAAGGAGTAAAGTTTGGAAAAGTGTTCGGACCATGCCGTGGCCGTGATGTTACATGTTAGAAGTATGTGGGTTGGCCTGGTTTTATTTCTGATTATTTCCCAAAAGGAACCAGAATCCCGCTTGTAAGAAGCCTCTCTAAGTGCCTGTCAATACTGCTCTTCCCAGAGTTTTTTGGCATTTAAGATGGTAGCCTTATAGACCTTCCTGGCCAGCTGAATCTCGGGTATAGCCCTCATTTTTATGGCTGCAACTAGAGCAGATTTTTTCTTCCTACACGTTGATGAGTACCACCCATCGGGGGGAATACGTTTGGGCCTACCACGGGGTGGGCCGCCCTTGCCCTCTATACGAAATAGATTGCCCAGCTTGCTTATAGTATCTTGGAAAATCAAGGGGGCTTTATCTAGGTTTGACACAAGGTCGCTTAATGGAACCAGGTCGGCTTGTACTTCCTTTAATATTGATCTAATTAAATTAATTTTTGCATCATCTAGGCTCATATTATGCCATTTGAGGCGTCTCTCACAATTAGCAGGACGTACCTCGTGGGTTTGCATGGTGCTAAATGCTGAAAGAGCTGAAGGTCCATGTAAATCTTCCCACAATGGTTTTATGGTAAGGGATAGCTGGTTGTGGTCGCTATCATGTGAAGGGAGTATTACCATATCTATCACGTATGCCCAGAGATTTAGATCAAGTAGTATATAGTCTATCCGAGAGGAATGGTTGGTCCTATTATAAGTGTGCATGCCTTGAAGGTCAGAAGATGTTCTACCATTAGTAGCCCTTAAACCAAACTCAAGTGACATGGTATTTAAGAAGATAGCTGTTTTCGTCCATCTCTTGATAGGAGTTAGGGATAGCAAAGGGATGCCTCTTTTGGAGTCATCCTCAAAAAGATCAGGGAGGTCCAGTGAAGCAAGGGGCTCATAGCAACAGTTGAAATCGCCTGCTAATAATGTATGTGGTATGTGGTGGCACTTGCGTAGTTCACTCTCCAGAAGTGGAAATACAGGAGATAGTGCGCCACCATTAAGGCCCCTGGCATAAACATTGAAGATCACAATAGACTTCCTTCCATTAGGACCCCCTAGAGTTAATTTTAGGATGTCAGGAGAGATAGTACAGGCTTGCCTTACAGAGCACCCCATGGAGATGTTAACCCAAATCAGGAGGCCTCCCGAAGGGCAACCTTTTCTTGTTGGCGGTGGAATGGCCTGTATAAAAAAGGTGGTAAAACCGACCATATGATGGGGCACTATACTCCATGTCTCCTGAAAGATGCAAATGGAGTATGATGTTATTAAGGAATTCCAATCAGGTAGATCAAGTTTGCTGGAGAGATCAGCTACATTCCAGCTAAGTACCTTTAGGGTAGATGCAGCGGGTGCTATGCTTTGCATTATAGCAGGACCAGGGGAATTAGAGGAAACCCGTAGGGAGTTATAAGGTAAGGGCGACAAGGGGTCAACTATATTCAAACTAAGCACCTCTAGAGAGGAGGCCTCAGGTACTGTGACTTGCGTTGCAATAGGACCGGGGGAGTTGGTAAGGTCCCGTTGAGGTTTATGTAGTAAGGACGGCAATGGGCAGTTGCCAGCCTGATGAGTAGGGGAAAGCTGTAGGTTACACTGCTGGATGTTTAGGTGAAAATCCTTGATTAGGGTGGTAGACATGGTTACTTCTTTACTTTTCTGTGCTTCTGGAAAAGGATAAAATCTGTCCCCTGGGGAGAAAGATTCATGTCAATAGGAAGCAAAGCGCCCATAAGGGGCACAATACCTATTTTGAACAAAAGGGAAATGGACATTTCCACAAGGAACCCGATTATCCAAAAAGTGTTCCGCCTGGGGCAGGTGAAAAGAGGGGAAATGTGGATAATATGGGTACACAGGATCAGAATAAAAGTAACTTAAATCTAGGCATTCTATCCCGTTGGTGTTAGGGCCTGGATGTCCTTTATTGCAGATTGCCTTAGTCACATAAGGGTCCCTAAAATTTACAACAATACAGTCACCAGGCGTTTGCTTTGGTCTAGTCCCCACCCAAGCAACCCTCCTGACATGAAGAACATGGCCATCCAGATGCCTAGGGAGTGGCCTATTGTTATTCAGCCAGTGTGTCGTCTTGTTTTTAAGCTCAGAAAAGGATTCTGACTTGCCTGCCTTGAGGTGTGGGACACCTATTAAGACAACAACAAAAGGCTGACATTCAGGTGGAAGATTAATGTGGGGTAATCTGTCCACAGGGTCGCTAGCAGCACTAGTTAGGGAATCTTGGGCTGGGCCTATATCCAGTGTTCTAGAGGGGTTCTGCGTGGATTTTGCTGCGCAAGCTGGTGCTTCAAGAGTTATAGAACTGGCATTATTAGAAGGTACTGGTTTCCTCCCTTTAGATGAGATACCTAGTTGCGGTGTGGGTGACGGGGACTTGGCGCCTGAAAGAAAGGTACCTTTATTTGCCTCTGGGCGTAGGGCCACATTAGTGTGCAATGAGCCATTTTTCGGAGCGGGATCGACATGGCTAGTATGCTGGGGGTTGGTAGTTGCACAATTTTCTTGGGCCATTTTTGAGTGTAACTTAATTAAAGATTTAAGAGAGAAAAAGTTATCAAGAGAAGACTGCTCGAACTTCTCAAGCCTCTCTGACAATGTTCTCACTTTTTCCATCAGAGGTAGTAAAAGGGAATTGATAAGTGACTTAAGCTGATCAATGAATAAATGTTGGGAGTCTAGGGCCTCTGGTAGATCAGAGGGCAAGGAGCGCTGCTCAACAGTGTTAGCAGAAACTAAATTAGGGGTCTGGGCAGGAGATGATCTTGGCTTCTGACGTGAAAATTGGGAAGAAACTCTACAGCCAGCTCTCTTTCCCAAAGTATTACGTAATTTCCCTTTGCATTTCTGGGGAACTTTTGGTTGATCCTCTGATGTTCCACTGCCCACCCTTTTGCTTTTATTTGAAGTAAGGTTCTGGCCTGCTTGGTTAGGTGGCTCAAAAGAGTCGCAGGCTTCAAAAGGAGGTGGTATAATGTTAGTGGTGGATTCAGGGACAACCAATGAAGTAGAAAGAAGGGGGGAATACGACAAATTAGACTGAGGATTTGGACAGGGGGCTGTAGATTTCACAGGTGATGCAACCACAGTAGGTGACATATGTGGTGTATGCCCCAAAGGGGTTCCATCGAGTGTAATAATGTTATTGCCCAAAACAGGGGATACAACGGAAGCAATATTTCCCAGTGAAGAACGTTTGTCGTTAAGCAGACCAAGGGAAACACGTCGTTCAGTGAGTGCGATTTCTTTTTCAAGGACCGAACAGGCACGGATTATAAAATGATCTAAAGTGCCGCTTATTGATGATGAGCCTCCTGGAGCGCCTCCTCTACCTGATCGGGTCAACATAGCCATTTGCAGGTAATGAGGTAGCAATGTAATGCGTGCAGGATGACTAACAGTATATTGTAGAGTCAAACAGCCAAGGTCGTGGCAGCAGAAACAAAGGAGAAGCAGTCAGCAGAGTGACAAGTTACCGTCCAGAAGCTTAAACACCAATCTTAAGGGGATGGCCCTGCCCAGCCGCGATCGGTCCCGGACGGCCACAGACGGTCCCGCCCTTGTCCCGGGCTTCTCCCGGCGCCGCCCGCGCGCGGTCCCGCGACGCGGGGAACGAGCTGTGATTTTAAACTCCTCCAGGCGGGAAATCCGTGCTGGCGGTGGCGGCTTCCTGCCGCTAGGGCTCGTGGGATTTGTAGTTCCTCCCAAGCTGCTGCAGCCGCACTGGTGACAGGAATTGCGGCGGCAGGATGGCTCCTTCGATAGCGCCCAGGGGAGCTGCATGCAATGACAGAAGAGCGAGGTAAGGCAGGATCCCAGTGGCTTACGCTCTCCAAGAACCAAGCAAAACGCCCGCTCTGCCGGGAACGAGCTGTGATTTTAAACTCCTCCAGGCGGGAAATCCGTGCTGGCGGTGGCGGCTTCCTGCCGCTAGGGCTCGTGGGATTTGTAGTTCCTCCCAAGCTGCTGCGGCCGCACTGGTGACAGGACTTGCGGCGGCAGGATGGCTCCTTCGATAGCGCCCAGGGGAGCTGCATGCAATGACAGAAGAGCGAGGTAAGGCAGGATCCCAGTGGCTTACGCTCTCCAAGAACCAAGCAAAACTGTAATGATTTGAAGAAATATTGCTAAGAATGGAAGAAAGAAATTGCAAATAAAAAGAAGGTGAAAAGCACTGAGGGAAAAGAAAGAAATATTGTAATTGATTCAGAAGTAGGGACAACTCCTGTAGTAGAATTCCGTATAAGGGAAATACATGGAGGGAATTTGGTGCATGTTTTGTGAACAAGGGCTATTTTCAACCAGTCATACACCCTCATTGTGAAGCTCTTTCCTTTTCAATTAAAATTGATAATGCACAGTCCTTTAATGGGATTTTAATTTATCACCCACCTGTTATTAGACATACCTATCTGCAGGCCTTGTGTACGATATTGGAATTATCCTGCTAATAATTTTACTATATTAAGAGACTTTAACCATTGTTTAGAAGACATTACAGATAAAAACACTATAGCGGAACTTGACCTAATGTCCTGTGCTGGACTCAACGATAGAGTGGTAGGTCCCACCCATTCCTCAGGACATTGTCTGGATAGGATTTTTACAAATATTCCGTGGCTAAAGAATACTAGCATTTTGCCAACCACTTTAGGCGCTGCCTCAGATATACAATTTCTCGTAAATCTGGGGTAGAGTCAAAAGGCCATGGAAGTTGCTGGGAACGCCCCCAGCAACACTCAATGCACGCCCCTTTAACGCAGAACACTGTGTTAAAGGGACTGATATTTATCAGACAGCATTAAGCCAAAAAAAGTGGCAAAATATCACGCAGGCTTCTGTGCCACGGAACGTCACAAAAAGTGACCTTCCAGAGGCGCAAGGAGTCTAATAAATGAGGCCCTGAATCTTCATCTTGCCCTACAATTGCTAGCCTATGTGGTGTGCAGTATATCATGCAGTTCATTTTACAAAGAAGGTCCAAACAGGACTGTCCAAGAGGACATGTAGCACGGCGATAAGTGGTTCAGTTGCTCCAGTTATTCGTGTTAACGGGCAGGTGAAGCAGCAGAACTTAGAGGGGCTTGGGTCTGACCTCTGATAATATGCCCTTGAGAATTCCCATAGAAGCCCATGTTCTGGTGTCAACATGGGCTTCTATTGGAATTCTCTGTGGCATATTATCAAGCCCATTATCGCCGCTTTAGCGGCAGTTTTCTGCCGCTAAAGCGGCGATAATTTTAACGAGGTGCTTGATAATATGCCCCTTGATGATTTATCTTTTTCTTATAGAATGGTTGTGACGAGCCTCCTTTCACTCTCATTGCAAAGTTTTTACACATCTTTTCTGTGAAGTGTTGTAGTGCGTAAATACTTATATTTATTTTGTGCATCTCAGTGCATTAAGTGTGCATAACCTTTGTATTTCTGCCTTGCCCGCTTTTCGGAATGGCTGCTGCGGTATGAATCAACCTCGGGGGCACTGTTCCAGAGTGAGTGTTGCAAAGAGTCAACACGCAATACATGAGAAGACAGGAAAAAAGAGAGAAAGAGAGGGGTACCAGGTCAGGGGCCTAGTGGTAGGGATGGGGAGAGACGCAAAATGTCTCTGTTTGCCCTCACACACCCCGCGGGATGTCATGCTTCATCATCGGGCTGTTGCTCCTCGTTGGGCCGGTGGTGCAATGCCCTATGGGTCCCCCGAAGGGTCTCTTTGGCGGAGATCTTTTTAGAGAGCTGACGATGGGTGGATGTGGGTGTGTGGGTAAAAGGTCTTATGTGGGGAGTTGTGCGTGCATGCAGTGCGTATTAAAACTGCCTAAGGGTTGCCAGAAAAAAGGTTTTTAATGAAGAGGTACCCTTGGCAGAATAAAAAACCCGTAGGTTGAGAGTTACCAGCGGGGGCGTAATGTGCCCAGGTAACTATGCTGAGGCCGACATGTTTCACGCCTAAATTGGTCGGTACGATCCCTGGCGTTTCATCAGGACCAAGAGTGAAGGTGGTGTGAGGTGAGTGCACGGACGTATTACTGTGAGCGGGGTAGCATTGGCCCTCTCACACATCAATGGGGGGGAAGACCGGCTACAAACTAGTTGTGGGTGGCAGCTAATAATCCGAAGTAAATCTATACCCCCTTGATTATGACCTGTGAAAGAGATAAGAAGGGAAGGGAGATAAAAAACACAAGGTTCAAGTATATTTACTCGGTCCCCTGCGTTATGGTTTACCAGACAGAGCTGAGACGTAAAAATGGGTAGTATGTGAACAGTCCATCCACCATGGGGTGGCCTGCGTCACCATCCGTAGCGTGGTTGGAGGGGTGCCATCGGACAAATCATAGCGATTATGCGTGAGTTCAGTAGGCAAGCCCCCCCAATTCAGCCCCGGTCAAGGTCGTGACCGCAGGTAGCCACCTGAAGTGAGTGGTAGGTGGGGATGAGCAAGGTTGTGTGCTGTGCCTCAAAGCCACAAATGGCCCATCCGCGGTTCCGCTGCTGGTGTAGCAGAAAGGGTATTCATGTACCTCGACAGTCCTTAAGGCATATTACCGCAACAACATTAGTGCTCAAAATGCGTCAGTCAAGGGCTGTATCTGGGCTTACCTAAACATGGAGATAGTATTACTCCATGAGCTTTTGGCGTGGGATGCCCGCACCTTCTTGGGCTGTGGGTGCCGAGTGGAGGCCAGCGGGACGGGCAACAAAAGGGGGAGGGGGAAGAGAAAGAAAAGCATGCGTACAACGTACCATCAATATCGTAGCACTCGCACTCATAGTACAGAGACTTACTTCGAACTTGGTAGTTACAGCGCGGTACTCGATTACTCACGGTTATGCTCAGGTGTCGGCACAAGTAGCCTACCCCATCTGGACGCCAGCTCGTAGTTGGTGAACTGGAGAGCTTGGCCGTCTTATCAGTATTCGTTGGGGGTCACAGAGGAGGTGCCTGCTTCCGGTTAAGCCCCGCAATGCCCGTCATCCTCTGGCTCCAATGCACGTGCGTGTGTCAGGAAATGCTGGTGTGTGGTAGCGCGCATGCATGTCACCAAGCGGGCTGGACCTACGCGTGCGCATTGTAGTGAGTGGTGGGTTAAACGGGAGTAGGAGTTAACCCACAATATGTGGTGTGTGCATCTCAGTCCAGAGAAGGGTATGAGCTGGGCCCACTGGTGGACATGTGATGTGGTGAGATGCACACAGTGACCAGACTGAGTATTCTTATTATTATCGCGCCCGCCCCTCCTCAACTAACGTGAACTCATAATGAGAAAAAACATTGAGAGAGGGAAGGGAAGGGCGGAGTGCACACAGAGGTTGTGTAACTCATCCTGGGGGGACAACTCTAAGGTGATGGTATGGGGTTAACATAGGGGGAAACCTGTAAGACAGAGAGCAAGGTATTGGAAAAGTTTGCCGCGGATGGGCAGATGTGTGTCGCATCCCTGGCGGAAAAGTGGCACATTGCTGGAATCACGTCGCAAGCGCGATGCGGTTCCAGCAAGACTCGGGGGCGCCCTATGCCTAACATGCTGCGTCACTCCTTACGCCTGCTTCAAGCAGGCGCAGGGTTTTGACGCATCATGGCCATAAAAGTGACTGAGTGAAATCTTGTAGATTTCACTCACCCACTTTTGCGAGGCGTTCCTGTGCCGGAACGCCCCACCCTGCTCAGGAACGCCCACATGAAACCTGACGCAGGTTTCATGTGGTGCAAGGCTTTATAACGTGATGCATCTCCCTAGATGCGTCACGTTGTAAATACCCCGCAGCATGGCGCTGGCTTTGAGCCGCCGTTGCGTCACAAAAGTGATGCAACGGCGGTGCAAAAGTGACGTAAGTCCAACATAAATCTGCCCCAAGGTGTAATTGAAATGGCTGAATGTCCAGAATCGCTGACTTCCATTGGTCTTGCCCCTAAGAATAGGTTTAAGGTTATTCGCTGATTCATCGATTTACGAGACCTAAATGCTAACATCTGGGTGGACCGATTTTCGTTGCCTAGGATTAATGAAATGCTTAATTTGATACATGAACTATTTCAGTGTTTTAGATCTGTCTTATGCATACCACCAGGTTGCCCTACACCCAGAATCACAGCCTTTGACCTCGTTCACCACCCCTTTTGGTAAGTATATTTTCTGTAGAATGCAATTTGGGTTGGCTTCAGTCTCCACACTTTTTCAAGGAATTATGCAACACATCCTACAAGGTTTAAACAAGGTCATGTGTTTCCAGGATGATATTTTGATATATGGGTCCACAGAACTGAAGCATGACATCAATTTAAGCAATGTACTTAGCAGACTACGCAATGCTGGTCTAACCATAAAAAAAAGGAAGTGCACAATTGGGACCCCTTCTGTTAATTACTTAGGGCAAACTATTTCCAGTGAAGGAATTAAACCCAAGATTAGCCTTATAGATGCGGTAAAAGATGCCCCTTCCCCCTCTACCAAGGAGGAAGTGAAGTCCTTCATAGGGTTGCGGAATACTTGTCCAAGTTTGTGAAAAATGTTGCCGATCTGATGCTGCCTATGAGAGACCTATTACAAAAATGTACAATTTGTATTGAATTTGGAACAGATTAATTTGAGAAGATAAAAATTCCATAATCAATGCTCTCAGTTTAGGCAAATTTGATACTAGGAACAGAACTATTCTTACAATAGATGCAAGCAACAAAGGGATAGAGGTCACTCTTTCCTAAGTCAGTCTTTGCCTCGAGAACACATATGGATACTGAAAAGAACTACTCCACGATTGAGAAAGAAGCTTTAGCTTGCTGCTGGGCAACTATTCATTTTTGGGGATTACTGTTTCATCTGAGAGTGGATCATACGCTTTTGATCTCAGACTTTTGTTGTAAAGATTTTGGAAAAAAACTACCCCTAGAATTGCTAAAAAGATTTTTGGTTTGCAAGGTTTTCAGTATAACATGGGGTATGTCCAAGGTGAAAGAAATCAGGCAGACAACTTCTTGGATGCCTTTAGACAACGATAATGTAAGCATGGATTTAGATGTTTCCAAGGTATCCATATTGGCACTATCATTTCGGGGGGAGGTTGGGGGGTCTTCTTGCTCCACATCATTGAACTGGATCGACCATGCAAGACGGACTGCAGGGTATTGTGGACACCTTATGGGACATTGGATGTGGGTCTAAATTGAGATTGGCGGGATGTTGGTGGTATTTCCTCCTGGCATTCGCTGTTGCCCAGTCAGTGGGCGGCGGGGTTGAATGTGTATTTTCATAAAAATTAATAAAAGTCTGTTTTTAAAAAAAAAATTAAAAATAAGGAATTAACTCTCCATTAGTGAATATTTGATTTTCAAGTCAGGGACTCTAGTACCAACTTCTGGAGTAAAAAAGCAAATTGTCAATGTAGCTCAATAGGGAAACTTAAGGAGAGGTTTACCAAAAAACAGAGTCAGATCAGAAAATTGGTTCCCTTACATGGACTCTCTTGTAGAGGAAAACGTTAGGGATTGCTATGCATGTAGAGTGAGTAGCAAATCCAAGCAGGTACATAAAGCCCCCCCTTGCACTTGTTAGTGTGCCTGTTAGGCCATGGGATAAGCTTGGATTAGACACTATAGTCGCTATTAACACCCTGGGGATTCAATACTAAGTATATTTGACCCTCATAGATTATCAATCTCATTGGATTTCCATAAGGTTCACAGCCAATGTTAATACTAGAGTTTTGATTCCTTTCTGACATTCTTGCCACTGAAGGAATCCAGGGGACTCTAGTTGCGGATAACGGGGTTCGGTTCTACTGTAATGAAATGAAAGATTTTATGGGGGGCGTGGTCAACCAGCTAAGATGGCAGATGTGAGTCTCTAGCACTCCTTCCACACCGTCCCTTTTATCCTACAAAATTGCCAGGCGATCCTACCCCGCCATGCTGCAGAGCGACGGAATTGATCAGGAACAGGTCAGGGAAGCTCAAGACCAAAAATCAAGGGCTTTCTGTCGTGCATACCAAGGCAGCAGACACGCGCTGCCAGAGGCATGGACGACGTGGCTGTGGACCCAAATGTGGGTGTCGCGAGCGAGAGATACCTCCAGACGACCCACCAAGGTGCGCTGCGGCGGGAAGTACTGAGCGTGCATAATCATAAACAGAGGCCCACTGGAGATGAGCAGAATGAAGAGAATGACACAGCACCAGCCCGGTGCCGCGAGGTGAGTGGGACACAAAAAGGGATCGAGAGCTGTCACCGTAGGACCTGGTTCTGAGTGAGTGAGAGCCTGACCGGTTATCACAGGCCTTGAGCAACGCCCGCTACTAAATCGCGGTCCTGCGGCGGTTGCAAACATTAACAGGGCCCTAGCAGCTACCGCCTGAGGTGGCAGAATGCTAGATGGGATACAGCCGCCCCGCGAATCTGGTGGAGGCGGGAGCTAGTGGAGGTGTGGGCACCCACAGGCCTGAGCAAGGTCCCCCGCAGAAGGACAGTCTAGGACACGCCTGAGAACTAGTGTCTTTTAGACGTCATGCTTTAACAAACGCACATCTTAGCGTGCTGCACAACCACCACCCTAACTGTTCAACAGACATACCTATCGCCTGAAATGCCAATACACTCCTCCAGCCGTGAAGCAGGCAGAGCGACACATGCACGCAGCTGTGCGGGGTGAGATAGGCCCTTGCATTATTCTTACCTACAGCACCCATCGGGGCAAGCGGCATGGCGCAAGACCATGCAATGCACAACCCCGCAGATAAACATGTTACGTACTACAGTTGCCACTGTTTGGCCCCATACTTTGGATGAGCATCGACTACGAGTTCGCTCTCATGATGTTATGTGTCTCTCCGACACAATTTTACGCCCTTTTCAGTTTACTCCCACCATAAAAACCCCGGCTGGCACCCCAGACACTGCCGGCAACCCCAACTTTCTGGCACAAGGGACCATAAAATGCACATATGGCGCAGGTTAATACAGTAAGATGGAACGTGAGGGGCATGCACACACCATCCCACAGATATTTGATATATGCATATCCGCAGCGCAGGCGTGCTCAGATCGGCTTCTTACAAGAGACACATCTCACCCAAATTGAAGCGGGGCGCCTCTGTAGGTGATGTAGGGGTCTGGTCTAAAGCACAAACTACTCATCACAGGCATGAGGAGCACTGATATGGGTCAAAGCAGGCATCTCCCACACAGCAGAAGAGGTAGTTGTAGATCCAGTGGGAAGGTACGTCTTTGTGAAAGCTACACTAAATGGGCAGGCACTGCTTATGGGCTCGGTGTATGCACCAAACGTGGACAAAGCCACGTTCCTTCGCAAACTCACAGAATTACCCGCTAAATGGAGGGAGACTTCAATGCAGTCCTCGACGTAAACTTAGACAGGTCATACCCGCCCCTAACATGGACACAAACAATCTCCAACGCAAAACCTTACGTGAGTGGCTCACAAACTGGACTTTAAAAGATATTTGGCACACGCCCAACTCTACAGCACGTATATATTCCTTCCATTCCCCTGTCCATGACCTACATGTAAGGTTCGATCAATTTGTTGGATCACCTGCCCTGCTCCCACTCATCACACATACTGCGTACCAGGGGCAAACGCACTCAGATCACAACACCCAGATACTGCAGCTCACATGGGACGCAGGGTGCTGTCCAACCCCCACATGGTGCCTGCAACCCGCATCATTAGAGGACCGTGCGTTTCGCTCCTCACTAGGTACAGCAATACTAGATCATTTTGAAAACAATGACCACTCCACGGACGACCACCTCCTTGAGTGGGACGCCTTCAAGGTAACACTCAGAGGGCACTACATGGGGGCCAATTGGAACATACACAAACAGCTAACAGTAACACTGGGCAAAATTGAAGGGAAATTATTGAGTTATGAAACACACAACAGTTGTAGGGGAGGAGGAACACAAGCGCACTGGACTCACTGAGAGTGGAACATGCAGATCTGCTAGAGCAACTCCGATGCCACAATTATGCAGCACACTCCGCATGCACACATGCAACCACAGATCACACAGGCAGAACGTTAGCTTGGTTATTACGCCAGAACCAGGCACATCAACCCCTAACCGCCCTAAAAACAGACACGGACTTAATGAAATACACAAAGTAATGACGCAACACTACACCGGGCTATACCAGTCCAGGGCGCCCCAGGGAGAGAGCCAAAAGAGCCAATACGGCTGCCGGAAGCCACACCAGAGCAGAGAGAGACGCTTAATGAGCCTCTCACACCTGAGGAAATCCATATGTATAATCATGGCACTGGCGAGTGGGAAAACACCAGTTTATGCCACGATCCTCACTTCTCACCTGCACGAACTGTACACAATAGCCATGGAAGAGCAGCTCCTCCCCATCCATGAATGAGGCTAATTTGGTATCCCTGCTTAAACCTGATAAAGATCCCACAGAACTGAGCTCATACAGGCCACTCGCCCTATTCAACGTAGATTATAAAGCTCCTAGCAGACAGACTGGCACAAGCGGTCCCCACCCTGGTCCACTGCGACCAAAACGGGTTTGTATCCATGAGGAATACCTCCCTAAATCTCAGGCGCTTTTTCAGGATTGCGGAGTATTCGCAAACACAATGGCTGGGAGCGGGCTGCCTCACATTAGAACTAGAGAAGGCATTCGACTCGCTGGAGTGGGGATTCTTATTTGCAGTCTTAGACAAATACCAACTGGGAGACTCTTACATTAATATGATGAAGCTACTATACAGTGCCCCCACTGTGAGGGTTAAAATGGGCCCCTACGTATCCAACCTCGTCGAAGTACATAGAGGGACTAGACTGGGCTGCCCCCTATCCCCACTGCTCTTAGCACCTTAGCACTGGCAATTGAGCCACTAGCGGAAGCAATACGCAAGGAGATACCAGACGGCATCATGCTCAGAGATGACAAACACACACTATATTGTTATACGCGGATGATCTCTTGTTATACATGAGAGATCTCCACTGTCTTCCGTTTAGACTAGCAAGCATATTGGAATACTTCGCCTCCATATCAGGACTGCGAGTAAATATCACCAAAACCTGCCTATATCCATTTAATGCTGAGTGCGGAGACCCAGAGTACACACTTGGCAGCACGCAAGTCCGCTGGTGGGCAGATATTTTCCACTATCTGGGCATCCGCATATGCCGAAGCACAAAGGACTTACAAGATGGCAATTTGGACGGGGCACTGACTGTTATCCGCTCACAGATGGTATTCTGGGACACACTCCCACTATCAGTAACAGGCAAAGTGGCTACAGTAAAGATGGTGATATCACCCTTGTTTTTATACTATTTTACGCATCTCACGCACTACATTTCCCCGTCCTTGTTCCGGCCCCTTGAAAAACTAGTAAAAAATGTCATATGGGGAAACTGTAGACACAGGGTAGCGATCACCAACCTCTACTTACCTGTGGACCAGGGTGGCCTGCCGGTTCCCCACTTGAAGCAATACTACTTGGTGGCCTAAATACAATGGGTTGCCAGATGGTTAGCTGACCGTTACAGAGGAGATACAGCAACTACACAACACACCCCTGCGGGCTCCAGAGAAAGCGGAGATATTTCATCCATGCTCTAGAACCAAGCCACCAGATTCACTGCTCCTGAATGTGGCACCAAAGAGCTTTCGCAGAGCGCTTTATATCACCCGCGCAACCATGCCATATGCTCCAGCCCTGCCTCTGGAGGGCACAACCAGAGGCTGCCCAACAACCATAGCAGCTGAACTCAGCAGCTGGCGTGCTTTCGGAATCCAAGACTTCAGAGATCTCTACGGAGAGACACTAGTGGAGGAAGATGAGCTACCTCCCGGCCAATTTCTACAACATCCCTTACAGCCAAATGGGTTAATATGACTACCGAACCAGAGACACATCTGACTATACAATACCTACACATAATGGGGCGAGGCAGACATCTCACTAAATGGCTTCCAGCATCACTCAGACACCACACGGCGGTAAACCTAGTGGCCCTCCGCCAACACTGGGAGGTAGATATGGGATAACAGCTCACAGACAAAGATTGGACTGCAGTGCTAGCAAGCCTCTCAGGTCACAAGAAACCCACGCTTGAGGCAAAAACAGTTCTACATTACCCACCGAGTATTCCTCACGCCTGCGAAGATTAATCAATACTTCAAGCGCCAAGATACAAAGTGCCCCAGATGCATGCACCCAGGCGCATATCTATTACATATGTTGTGGGGGTGCCCCACGTTGACAAACTATTGGTCAGCAGTGGCAGATGCGCTAGCACAAAGTACAGGCCGCATACTCCCCTTTGAATGGCATATATATACCTTCTAAATTTACACCGCAGAAGCCGCAACAATAAAACCACATCTAGAATTCTTACAACTGGGGATGGCAGTAGCGATAAGGCTAATCACAAAAAGATGGAAAGATCCCGACCCACTGCGCATAATAATGTTGAAACACTATGCTAAACTGGGCCACGGCAGAAAGCGCAACACTTAGGCGAGAGGACACACTCGGGATCCAGAAGATCCCCCTTGCTGCCAGCTAGGACGCAATCCTAGCTGCGCTGATCTGCACACAGGAGAACACCAACCACCCCCCCCCCCTTCAAAGCTTCAACAGGCGATGTACTGCGAGAGCACTCACCACAGAGAGGAACTAACTGAAGAAAGAAACAGAAACGCAATGAGGTAAAAGATAGCAGCCATCACATGGGAACAGCCATGAGCATGCCACATCACCAACCAGCAACCAGCGCCAGTGCTTAAACAATAGACATCAGCGTCACCACTGTTGCTCCCAGGGTTCTTAAGCACCAGTCCCACAGTGTAGAACCAGTACTCGTTAGGAATAATTTCATCACAGTTTCGTTATCAACCCCCCCTCCACAGTTAAGGGACGCACTGCTTCCAACACCCGCGCAAAGCAATCGCACAGCGTAAGTAGCAGGAAGAAAACCAATGCTGCTGCCACAGACACACAACCAAGGCAATGGCCTGATGCAGTACAAGATACAAAAACAGTGAAATAAGATGTGTAAAACATTACTGGAAGTCTAAATACTTTGTTAGACACAGCTAGACGTAAGAGATGTGCGTACAGGAATGCTCACCCTCTTTCTTTTTTATTATTGGAAATAGCAATGTATTGCAGCACCAAAATCAAATGTATGCTATGCAGGCACTTAGGGGCAGATTTACAACAAAGTAACGCAGCACGGTGCAGCAAGTCATTTTGCTGTGCCGTGCTGCGTTAGTTTGGAAAGCACAGAGATGCAACATATTTTCAAGAATATGTCGCATCTCTGTGCTTCCCCTGCGCTGGCGCACAAACTGCAGCCATGCACCGGCGCATGCACCCTTGCACCATGGTGCAAGGATGAATGCGTCGTGGGGAGATTGTTATTGTGCAGGAAGGTAAACCTTCCTGCACAAAAACAATCACAGGACGCGTTTTCCTCTTTCAATGGGTGCTATAGAATGCAGCACGCATTGAAACAGGAAAAAACGAGGAGAAATGAAAACATGTCTCCTCCTTGCAACTTGCTACGCCACCTCTAGGGTGGCGTAGCATTAACACGCATCTCCAAATTTACGATTTCTCGTAAATCTGGAGATGGGTGTTGCATGGGAACACCCACAGCAACACCCATGGAAAGCCCCTTCCACGCACAGTGCTGCGTGTGAAGGGGACATATTTACGAGGAGAGGAAAAGTCACGCAGGGTGGCTTTTCCTCTCCTTGTAAATATGGAGGAGCCCCCTGCGCCACCAGTACGCCACGAAAAGTGATGTGGTGGCGCAGGGGGCTTGTAAATCTGCACCCAAAGTATGAAGAAAGAAGTTCATTACAAACAGTTACTGTAGGCGCTATGCGCTTAAGGTCGATAATACAAGATTTGGTAGCCGGAAAATCTCTTGATGACATGCAGATACTGCACCCAGTGTACTTGAATGTTAATAATGTGTTATACGCTGATTGTGACTATTTCTGGCAAAGTTTCCTTCGTTTGTCTGTAATGAAGCATCAGAAAAAAGGGGAAAAATCAATAAAAAGATTTAAACAAAAAAAAAATTAGATTAAAGATTTTATAGCCAATTTGTCTATATAGCATGTAAAAACCCTTTATACTGTCCCAAGGCTAATGGGCTGGCGGACATGGCTAATAGGATGCTAAAGGAGTATATTCAGCTTGGTTGAACTGATTAAAAAGCAGAACCAGTGACAATAAAGATTAAGACAGAAGCAACTTTGCCTCGAACTAGACAGTTCAGACTTACAAAAGAGGCTAAGGAAAGAATGAAACCAGCAATTGAAAAAAATATTGACCAGGGAATTCTCCAAGAAGTGCTTGGTAGTCCTTGCAATTTTCCAATGATGGCAATTAAAAAGCCAAATGGTAAATTGAGGATAGTGCAAGGTCGCAAAAAAAAAAATTGTTGTGCCTGGTTGTCCAGTAGTACTGAATCCAGCAGTAATATTATTTCAAATTCCATCAGAAGCATAATGTTATAAAGTCATTGACTTATGTCAAGTGTTCTCCTCAATTCCATTACATGAGGTCTCACAGTTTATCTTTGCATTTCACGTTTGGAATAAGGTTCTCGTGTAGTGTAGAATTCCACAAAGGTATACTGAGAGTCCTTCAGTTTTCTCCGAAAACACTGGAAAATGATTTAGAAGATCTAAAATTACCATTTAACTCAATCCTAGTTCAATATATAGATGACTTGTTAATGGCATCTAGGATAACAGAGAATTACCAAAATGGATAGCATTACCCTGTTGAATCACCTATCTGAAAATAGCCATAAGATCTTCCTTACTAAAATACAGTACTGTGAAAACGAAGTCATTTATCTCGAACAGCATATTGAAAAGGGTGTGAGGAAGGCCTCTAAAAAACATGTTTCTACAATTCTGATATTGAGCACACCATCCACTCAGAGGGAGAATCGGATGTTTCTCTGAATTGTTGGGTACTGTCGTCAATGGGTTCCAAACTTTCCCTTGATTGCAAAAACTTTGGCAACATAAAATACCATGTGTATTTGTAAAGTGCATGTTCACCCAGAAGTGTATCTTGAAGCTGAATAACAGATGTTTATTGCTACCCACCTCAATGGTACTCAGTAAGGTTGACATGTAATGATGTATGGGACCCGGTACAATTTGATGATGAATGTCTTAAGAAATTGAAATAGAGTTTGTGTCATGTGCCCACACTTGGGATGGCTGGTTACAATGTGATGTTTTTCCTATTTTGTCACAAGAAAGATGGACGTGCATTTTCAATTCTCACCGCGTAACCTGGAGGACGTATGTGCCCAGTGGTGTATCTTTCAGGTGTATTGGATCCAGTAGCTGTAAGTCTTCAAGGAATTGTGATGGGTCAAGCATTGACTGTGTATGTCATTAAGTCGAGATCCTTTTGACAAGAACAAGAACAAAGCACATAACGAATTGTAAATTGACACATTATGAGCAAAGTATTCTCGCAACAGATAACATTTACATTCAAAGATTTAGGGCCATATTAGCAAGAAGCTGCGAAAAATATCGCAGAGCGCGCTCAGCGCGAAAATTTTCATCGCCAGCTATCGCTGCAATATATCGCCACGCTAACGCTGTATTAGCAAAAATTTGCGCTATGGTGATATATATTCCAGCGATAGCGGGATGGAAGGGCCAACATCGCGACAAAACCAGCGATGTTGCATGGGGAAGGGGGAAAACCTTGCTGATACTACCCTGTGGTCGTATCAGCATAATCCACCTCCCCATGTTAGGTATTGCTAAGTCATGAAATTAGCAGGTGTTAAAAAACCGGCGATGACCCCGGTTAGGGCAACTTTTTACGTCGCTAACCGGGGCCAGGGCCTCCTTGCTAATAGGCGATAGGCCTGTTAGTGGCTGTTTATCAGGTCTGTTGGTCGGGAACGTCTACTTTGCATGTTATTAGCGATAAATATCGCTGACATGCAAAGCGGCACCCAAACCGGTCGCTCTCGTCAGAAAGCTGTCGCTAACTGCTGTTAGCAACAGGTTGCTGATAGGGCGATAAAAAAAATTGCCGCTTTAGTGGCAAAAAGTGCCATTAAAGCGGCGATAGGGCCCTTGGTAATATGGCCCAGAATGTTTTAA
The DNA here is from genome assembly GCF_964204655.1 of Triturus cristatus. Lineage (NCBI taxonomy): Eukaryota > Metazoa > Chordata > Amphibia > Caudata > Salamandridae > Triturus > Triturus cristatus. The sequence goes on from NC_140589.1 coordinate 325,667,106, forward strand.
ATCCATCTTCACTGCTTCCAATTTCAGACAAAGCTTGTGACGACAGCCAAGATTAAATTTATTGTCAGTTGGAGCACGATTGCATACAGGTGAGCAAAAATCAAGACCAGACATGAAGAAAGTTCCAGTGGAACTGGCAGATCTGACATTAGTTGTTGACGGTTCTTTGAGAAACTAATATGGAAGATTGAAAGCTGCTTATGTAGTATGCTTTATCACAGAGACACTTGAGTCATCCTTCTTACCAAATGGGACATCAGCGCAAGTGGCAGAATTGATTTCCCTAACAAGAGCCTGCTGCCTGTCCGAAAACTTGAGTGTGACAATCTACACAGACAGGCAGTTATTTTGGATGTTGTTCATGATTATTGTCAGCTATGGTCACAATGGGGATTTATGACATCTTCAGGTGCTCCAATCAAAAAAGTATGCATATTTTGGATTTGTTGGATGCGATTCACAAACCAAAGGAAGTGCAGTGTATAGACCATTAGGATGGCAAAGATATGGTTACCTTAGGAAATAAATAGGATGGCCAGATATTGTGCCCGAATGGAAGAATCAATTGTTCAAGAAAAAATAAATGATGATTTCACAAATAATACAGAACGGAGTTCAAATAATGTAAATTGTTTCTTTGTGAATTCGATGCAGATACCTTTGAATAAACTAAGGACCAGATTTACTAACATTGTGCATCATGGTTGCACCACTTTTGTTGTGCATCCATGACACAAAATGATAATAGATATTTACAAACCCATGCAAGGGACGATTAGTGTCCCTATGCATGGGTTTGTAAAAGAAAATGCAACGCAATGCAGCAGCTTGCAATACATTGCAATACATTCCATTCTTAGAGGTAATCCATGGGTGTAAAATGGACGTTCCCATTCATCCACCCATGGATTTCATGCAAACCCATATTTACAAAGCTTTGTAGACCTGGGGTGGGGTAAAATCGCTCCGCCTCCCAAAGGATGGCGTAAAGAGGATCAAAATCTGCAGCACCATCGAAAGAGGAAAATGCCTCAAGAGATTCTTTTTATGCAGGTAGGTATATCCTGCACAAACCTAATTATCCTTGTAACGCAGGCACCCTTGCACCATGATGCAAGTGTTCCCGCATTGGCGCTAGGCTGCCTGAAGTGCGCAAGCACTATGAGAGAGCAGAGGTTCACCATGTCTTAGTAGAAATGGCACATTTGTGCTCTCTCCCTTACACGCAATGCAGAACACCAAGTTGACGTGCTGTACTACACTGCATGAAAGGTTAGTAAATCTGGCCCTAAGAGACTTGCAGGAAAATGTTCCAGGAAATTAAAAAAGTAAATGAGAAAAGTTGAAGAATTACCAAGTATATGTATGTAAATTCAGAATAAAATATGTCCTGTCAGGCTCAATGTTAGAGCCCATGTGTAAATATTATTATCATCAGACTCATGCACGAAGAGATTGGATATTTAAAAATTATTGGGAGAATACAGGATTGCCACATGTTGCTGAAGATGTATGTAGCTGGAGTCTAATATGCCACAAAAATTATCAGGGAAAGAAACCTGTCACAGTAATGAATCACATTGGCAAATCAGAAGGCCCATAAACAAGATTACAGGCAAACTTTATTGAGATGCCACTGTGTAATGGCTTGAAATATGTTTTGGTCACAGTCTACCTGGTCTTCAAATAAGTGGAAGCATTTCCCATAAGCAGAGCAGAGAGCCTTACAGTTGCCAAATCGTTGTTGAGGGAGCTGATTCCAAGATTCGGACTCCAAACTTCTAATGAGATTGATCATGGCACACTTTTCAAGAATGAAATGATGCTGATAATCTGTACAACTTTTGAGATAAAGCAGAGATTTGGTTGTAGTTATTGACCACAGTCCTCGGATTTAATGGAACATACCAATGGCACTCTCAAGAATAAAATAGCAACGGTCTGTGGCTCAACTGATCTGAAGTGACCTGATGTTCTACCTCTTGTTTTGAAGAATATGAGAAGTACTCCAGATAGGGAGAAAGGTTTGACTCCCCATGAGATATTGATGGTAAAGGCCATGCTATTTGCATTTGTAATTCATTGGCAATAGCTTCAATTACTTATGGCATTATTCTAGATTATTGTAAAGATCTGGCTGATATGGCCAAATCTGTCTCTCATCAGGTGAAAGTGTCAACTGACGACTACAAGGATACCCCCTGTTATGTTCTAAATGCCGGGGACTGGGTGGTTATTTGAAAACATGCTTGTAAGTGCTGCCTTGATGAAAGGTGTAAACACCCTTTCCAAATTATATGAGACACAAATAATGCTGCCAAGTGTGCTGGCATTCCTCAAAGGCTCCATGCTGTTCACACAAGGAGAGTAGGAGTAACTGAAGCAGTGGATAAGGCAAATGAAGAAGGTATGCAATCTGCTTATCAAGTGCATAGCTAAATCCAGGTTCGCAGCGTGAATCCAGAGGGGGTGAAGATTTTTCTGGAACTGGTGAAAATTAGGCAAAAAAACTTAAGCAAAGATTTCATGTGAGCAAAAGTTGCAATGAAGAACCTGGCATGTTTGAAGTCTAATTCCAGAGTGATCAGGCTGAAGAGTTACTACCATGCAAAAGAGCAAATAATGAGTGGCAGCAAGAAGAAGTAGTCTCTGACAAAAGTGGTAACAAGTTGCAGTTAAAAATAAAAGTGAAAACTATCTCTTTCAGAAGAAAAGGATTCACTGTGGAAAAAGCAGACTTACTTGCTTGCTTATGTCTACTACCCCTCCTGAAGTATAGGGCATCAATCAGATCTCTCCAGCCTTCTCTGTCCTGGGCTTTTCTTTCAATCTGACTCCAGGTGCAAGCCATCTCCTTGCAGTCAGCCTTGAGGCAACGACCCCACGAAAAAGCATACAGTGACAAGTTTTATCAAACAGGAAGCTTAAGTTCAAGTCAGAGCTCAGGATCTGGCTGAAGTCAAAGTCAAGAAGAAGATGGAAGTTGAAAAATTATAGTAGAAAGCAAGACAGCTGAAGACATTCCGAAACAGATAACCTGTAAACAAAAACACTTTTAGCAAGGTAGAGATACAAGAAACTTTGAGAGACAGTTGAATCACCAGTTGCTAAAAGATCAACCAGAAGGAGAGTTCCAAATTGAAAATATGTCTCACCAGAGTAAGTGTATTTAGCCACAGGCAATTGTTTTGTGTGATATAAAACAATAAAAATATATTTACAAAAAAAAGTGTATTTAGCCACAGTTTCAGAAGAGGGTGAAGCAGATGAAATTGAAGATGATTATTTCCAAATAAGTAAAAGTCAATATCATTTTGAAAGTGGTTCAAAAACAGAGACAAAAACTGAAGAAGAGCCACACTGAAAAGAGAAAAAGAGACTTTATGCAGTTCTGACGTAGAAGAAAATCCATGAAAGAGTCGAAAAATATTTTGATCTAAGAAACAGAGATGTTATTACAGATTTGTTCAGAATTTTTGAGATCTGAACTTTTATAAAGAATGAAAGCTAATTAACTTTTTCATTTCCTCTTTTATTATTGTCTTAAAGATAGAAGAAGAAAATAATATTGTGTTAAGGAAATGTTTGGCTCAATTTATTTTTTATTTTTTGCCACACAATAATCTTAGGTGTCAAATGAGAAAATAGGAAACAGCACATGCTGTAAAATTGTGGACATGAAGCTGCTAATTATATAACCTTATTAATATTAGTTGGCCAGTTGGTGAGCTTACCGATTACTCTGGCAGACGTTTCAAGTTATATGAATAATAATGTCAAACTAAAAACTAATGGCGAGGAATTTAAACAAATGACATCAATACATGTAGAGAATTTAGTTAGTGGTTTTAAGGATAATGTGTATATTAAAATGATTAGGGAATACATTCATATTATGAGGATTAGCAAGTGCTATGTTTGCACTTATCTTCCTACATCAGCACGGAAAGGTCTAACCTATTTGCATTTAGAGATTTCGTACCCACTGTCTTGTAACATCTTTTGTTGATATTTTCAATCATGAGGAATTTCTTTCCCCTTCCCTAATTGATTTCAATCTGTCATTGGAGAGTTTTCTTGATTGATGACAAAAGCCATACATATGTAAATATGGTGAGTATTTGAGGGTCACTGCACAAAGAAGATATAATACTAACCAGAATAGGGATTATTTGTGCTTATTGAGCAATGAAGAGCATGATTTTATTAGAGGATATAATGAGAGAGGAGTGAAAATAGTGAGTAATTTAGTGGAGCAGAAGATTGGTTCAGAAGAAATAAGAGATGAGAAAGAATTTAGGTTCTCAGGTTTGCATCCTAGGTTAAGGGGGATCAGGAAAGAAAAGGAGAGATGTACATGATAAGATTTAGTTCTATATAAACTGAAAAACACAATTTATAGGAGAAAGTGTGTGTGACCAATCATTTAGGGTTAAAGGGGATCTTTTGTCTGGAGGGGAATCTATTATATCTGTGGTAAAACTGCTTATTTTAACCTGCAGAGAAACTGGGTAGGTTTGTGTTATTTGGCTTTAGTTTTCGCTAGAATTTATCATGTAGATGAATTAGATGAAAAGCAAGGCATGAGCAGAGTAAAAACGAGCTTTGCACAAGTAGTTTTAGATATCTTAAGCAATTATTTCTTCAATGTGTGCAGCGATGAATGATGTGAAGATTAGACGTTGTTCTACAGTAGTAGACTTGCCATAGATACAGTACGATCTTTTAAATTAGTAAATGTTAAGGTGGTAGCAATTAAGGCAATGGGCACGTGGAATAGTTTAGCCTTGGATATTCTTTTGGCAAAATAGGGTGGAGTTTGTAAGGTAATTAAGACAAATATGTGTTTCACCTGCATTCCTGATTAAAGTGGAGCGATTGATTCTTTTATTACTAACATAACTAATTTGACTGATGAGATTAGATCACTGACAGAGCCAGAATTAAAGAAGAAGGTAGGATCCTTGGTAAGAGAGTTAAGAAGTAGCCTTTGGTAAAGTAGGTGAATGGTTAGATAATATTGCTGGTGATTTTCTTCAATCGGTTCTGGTACCTATAGCAATTGTGATAATTTGTGCAATTACTCTATTGCTTTTACTAACGTTTTTAGAGTGTATAATTAGTAGGCACATTATTAATTGGACTAAAAGCTGAAATAAATTGAGAAAGAGAAAAAGGTCAATTGATGTGGAGATTGTCAACTATAAAGATTGAAAGTATCAACAATTAAAGCAATTGGAGGATAAGGCATGACTAGCTAAGAAAATGAAGGTTAAACGAACTAATGGCTGATGAATAAAGCTTATTAATGAAGTTTAGTGATTATGAAAAAATTATTTGGGGAGGTCATGGAAACTTTTCCTGATGTGTAACTTTAGGTGACAAATTATTTGCGCGCTCTAGTAATTTTATTGATGCATATGACTGTAACCAGTAAAGTAATAATTTTGCACTTGAAATGATATATTTATCTAATTTAGAAGTGTGATTAATAATATAGTATAGTTATGGCACATTTTCGTGTGAGACACCATTATTATTAAAATGGATGAAGTCTCTGATGTGCTACTCATCCACCTCCTGCTTATTCCCAATCAGCTTATTGCTGCAAGTCTACTCTTCTTTCCCTGAAGTTTCCGCGACACACAGAGTGCTATGATGCAAATAGATTGAAATGTTAGAAAGCATGCCTTGTGAATGAAACTATCCATTGTGTACCTAAGGTATCAATTTGAAGGATTTATGTTGTTAGTCCCATTGCAGACATTCCAAAGACATAGGGGCATATTTACGATGGAGTGACAGAGTGCAGCATTAGCCTTCCTGGCTTACCACTGCACTCCGCCACTTCAGAAACACAGGCCTGCGCCATATTTACATCAATATGGAGCAGCCCCTCGTTTTCCACCTGCGCTGTTTCTAAACTAAGCAGCCTAGCATCAACGCAGCACCCTTGTACCAAGGGTGCAAGGGTGTCTGCGTTGAGGGGAAGATTGTTTGTATGCAGGAAAGTCTCCCTTCCTGCACATAGACAATCTTCAAATGATGTTTGTAACTTTTATGTGTCCTGCTTAATGCAGCACACATAGAAGGTGCAAAACGTCATGTGTTTATTTTTTGATTGTTTATGTGCAGGAAGGGTCACCTTTCTGCACATAAACTATCAATGGCAATTTGCTGTTTCTATGGAAACAGCAAAACCGAGGAAAAATAAAGCATTTCTCCTCATTTCGCCTGTTTAACACCAGGTTTTTTCTGGTCTTCATTTTGGAGCTGTCTCCTATTTATTCCACCCTTGTAAATAGGGGGCAGCATTAAAATCAATGGGTGTTGCGGTGGAACGCCCACAGCAACACCCATTGCCCTCCCCTTTCACGCTAAGTATAGTGTGAAAGGGTGCCTTATTTACAAGGTAGCGTTAAGCTACGTTAAGTGGCTTAATGCTGCCTTGTAAATGAGGCAAAACCCCTATCACCACCACAACATCACTAAAGTGACATTGTGGTGGCGATAGGGGCTTGCAAATATGCCCCTTAATTATTTGAGTTATTGTTAAGAAAATGTTTCATATTGTGTTGTACATCTCCAGAGTGCAGTTGCTGAGGAATCAAGCAGAAGATTTCTCTTAACTTAAACAATAGGTTAATGCTACGAAACTTTCAGATTTGCAAAAATATTTTTGATTTGCCAATACATCCTAATCATGCGATGCTAAATTTGAAGTTTTATGAATTAATATGCATACATTGTGTACAAAGACCCATGGTCTTGAAAGATTGTGGCGACTTTCCATTTTCCTCACAAAACTGTGTCAAATCATTTTGATCTGTTTTCTTTACTTAAAATGCTGTCAGTTTACGGGTTTGGCACTTAGGGGCTCATTTATGAGCCCCTGCGTCACTTTTGCGCCGCCGGTGCGTCACTTTTTGTGACGCACCAGTGGCATAAAACATGCGCCATGTTGCGCCATATTTACAAAGTGACGCATCTAGGTAGATGCGTCACTTTGTAAACCCCTGCGCCACATTATACCTGCGCCAGGTATAATGTATGCAAGGGGGGCGTTTTGACGCAAAAAAGGGTCGTAGAAGTGACGCAGTGAAATCTACGAGATTTCACTGCGCCACTTCTAGTGCGCAAATGCGTCAATTTCTTGCGCCTGCCTCACAGCAGGCGTAAGACTGACCCAGGCCCTTTCACATGGGGCTTGCCCCATGTGAAAGGACACATTGCTGGAGTTGCGTCACTTTTGTGACACACTCCAGCGATGCGTCACTTTTGCGCATACAGATACGTCAGAAATACTGACGTATCTGTGACTCCTTGCGACATGATGCGTCATACTGTAAATATGACGCATCACTGGAGTTGCAGGGAGGGCGCAGTGAAAAGTGGCGCATCACTGTTTTCACGCAGTGATGCGTCACTTTTCATAAATGAGGCCCTTGGGGGCAGATTTATGTTGCCTGGCGCATCCCTGCAAATCAGCAAGGATGCGCCAGGAATGATGCGTCACGCAAGTTTACCCTTGCGCCACACATGATGCGCCGCATTTATAATGCGGCGCATCATGGCGCAGGAATAAACAGATGCGTGACGCATCCAATGGCGTAAGGTTGGCGCAGTGCTTCAGTTGCGTCGCAAGCGCGACGCAACTCCAGCACTGTTCCAACCAACCCTATCCCTAACATGGTGCGTCAAGCCTTACGCCTGCTTCAAGCAGGCGCAGGGTTTTGGCGCATCAGCGTTGGGAAAGTGACTCAGTCAAATCTTATAGATTTGACTGAGTCACTTTTCAGGGGCGTTCCTGCGATGGAACGCCCCCCCCTATGTCGACACGCCCACGTGAAACCTGACGCAGGTTTTACGTGGCGCAGGGCTTTACATCGTGACGCATCTCCATAGATGCGTCACGATGTAAATATGGCGCAACGTGGCGCAGGGTTTACACCGCCGCTGCGTCACAAAAGTGACGCAACGGCGGCGTAAAAGTGGCGCATCTCCGACATAGATCTGCCCCTTGGAATTTAGGGAAATTAGTATTGACTAACAAGCGTTTTTGCTACGATTTGTGATTCACACTTTCTCTGATCTGATTTTTATTAAGGATCCTGTATTACAGTTTTTAAACTTAATTCTTATCTAGAACTCAGTTCTTGAGTGGTCCCATTGTCTAATCATGATTTTAATCTGTAAAATGTATGTTTTTGATGGGAATGGTAGTCTCTTACCTCTAGATCAACATATAGAGTTCCAGAGTTGAACTGCTTAATGTAAATTTAGGATTCAATACATTTTGGGGTTCAAGAGATTATTGGGATTCGCTCCCAGAATTTGTTGTTCTGTCTGATATAGTCTGTATGGTTGTCAAGGCTTCCAGGTTTGTGTTCCACTTTACAAGTCAGGGCATTCAACTTCGTACCAATTTCTTCAGTTCTCGTTTTGATTTCGGAAAGCTTAAGTTTTATGTCATTTTAGTCCTGTTGCTCTGCCCAGTGACCAGTTGTCTTTCTTCCTTCACTATATTTGCCTGATCACTCCTGCTTTGAAATGTAAGTTTCATTTGTTGCTGGTACAGTTTACCCATTCAGATAGCGACCAATAAACAACGCCCTTGCTGTATATTGTTGAGCTTGGGCAGCCTAGTATATTCTGCCAACCTAGATCAGCAGAATTTCACATGCACTCCCACTATGTAGCTTCTCACCCATCTCTTCCTGGAACCAATGCAGTTAATTTCAACTGTTTTAATTACATTTACGGTCACGATTCTACTTTTCTGCGATTCACATTAACTGCCACTGCGCTCACTCATGCAATCCAAGCTCACATTTGCAGATCAGTGGTGTATGGTTTGAGGTCTCTGTTGGCGGTCCTTCCTTCAGTGCCCCCTCACTCAGGGCCTCATCTACAAGAAAATGATGCAGCGCCGCATGCCATTTAGCTGCGCTGTGCTGCCTCATTGTCAAAGCACAGGGAAGCGCTGTATTAACAACAATATACATCCCTGTGCTTTCCCCTGCACTGGCACACAATTGGCTGCCATGCCCCAGCGCAGGCATCCTTACGTCATTCTTCAAGGGAGCTTGCACTGTGGGGAAGATTGTTTTTGTGCAGGAAAGGAACTCCTTCCTCACAAAAACAGTCATTAATGGCATTTTTCTCTTTCTATTTGAACTGCAGAATGCAGCACGCATTGAAAAAGGAACAAATTAGGAGAAAAAAAAGTATTTCTCCTCGTTGCACCATCCCTATGCCTCCCCTGGGGAGTCATAGTATTCCGATACATTCCAAGTTTTACGAAATGTTGTAAATCTGGGAATGTGTCAAGTTCCATGGATGTTGCATGGGAACACCCACAGCATCACCCATGGAAGGCCCTTTTCACTAAGAATAATGTGTGAAAGGGGCCCATATTGACAAGGCCATGAACAGTCACGCAGGGTGACTTTATGTGGCCTTGTCAATGTGGGCAAGCCCATTGCGCTGCTGCTGCGTCAAAAAAGTGACACACCGGGGGTGCAATGGGCTTGTAAATAAGACCATTAGCGGCAGATTTACAAGCCCCTTGTGCCTCATTTACGACGCTGTTGTGTCACTTGTGTGAAGCAGCGGCGGCGCAAATCCTGCGCCATGGTGCGGGGTACTTACAACGTGATGCATCTGAGATGCGTCACGTTGTAAAGCCCTGTGCCACATGTAAGCGTTCCTGCGCGGGGGGGACGTGTCGGCGCAGGAAGCCTCCTAAAAGTGGCTGAGTGAAATCGATACGATTTCACTCAGTCACTTTTAGGCCCATGCTGCGTCAAAACCCTGCACCTTCCTGAAGCAGGCGTAAGGATTGACGCAGCATTAACAAGATAGGGCCCTCCAGACCATTGCTGGAGCTGCGTCGCGCTTGCGACGCAACTCCAGCAATGCGCCACTTTTACAGCACAGATGCGTCACGCATCTGTGCCGTTTTTGCACCATGGTGCACCGCATTATAAATGTGGCGCATCCATGGTGGCGGAGCTGTGGAGCACAATAACTGGCGCATCCCTGCTGATATGCAGGGATGCGCCAGTTATTGTAAATATGCCCCTTAGTCTTTAGGTGGACTCCTCCGATATGCCCACATGCTAGAGGCTCTTTTCTGGAGCAATGAGTCAAAGGATTCTCATTCTTTCTCATCGTCCCATGTAGATAATGAGGCAGCCACCACAGGGAAGGCTTCACCTCCAACAAGTAGTGTCAATGAGAAGAATACAAGGATGTTGCTCCACGTAGTACCTCTTCAACAGTAGAAATGTGGTTCAGCTCTCCTTAGTAGAGAATCTTCTACCGCTCCAGGGGGCATATTATCAAGCCAGGAGATAAAATTATCGCCGCGTTAGCGGCAGAAAACTGCAGCTAAAACGGTGATAATGGGCTTGATAATATGCTCTATGGAATTCCAATTGAAGCCCATGTTAGATGTGAAGGACATCTAACATGGGCTTCAATTGGAATTCCATAGAGCATATTACCAAGCCCTTTATCGCCGTTTTAGCGGCAGTTTTCTGAAGCTAAAGCGGCGATAATTTTATCGCCTGGCTTGACAATATGCCCCCAGGAACGGTCTTGCTCTCACTCCCCAGTTACTGTTCCCCTGTCAGGAGATGGTTTCCACCCAGCGGCCAGCTACGATTCAGCAAGTTTTCACCAAGTTTTCGACAGCTACAGGTGCAGAGCACTCCAAACAATAGTTTTCACTCACTATCCACAATAAACACATGACACAAGTTGCACTATGTGTTGGCAGACGTGATGTAACGAGAGTGAGCAATCGAGCGAGAGAAAGAGGTGAGAGTGCCCACGTTGGGGGCTCCGCGAGGCGAGCAAAAGCCAAATATATAGAGGAGGCAGACGGCGGAGGGACAGTTTGCTGAGAATGACAGCGATCCGCCTATGCTCTACACCTTACGCCCCATGAGGCAAGTGTGAACAGCAGAACGGATGGGTGAGGCTTGAGTTGTGGTTCCTTCCGGCTGCACGGAGGTGGAGGACATTAGGGGGCATATTATCAAGAAACGGCGTTAAAATTATCACCGATTTATCGGCAGAAAACTGCCGCTAAAGCGGCGATAATGGGTTTGATAATATGCCCTTGAGAATTCCCATAGAAGCCCATGTTCTGGTGTCAACATGAGCTTCTATGGGAATTCTCTGCCGCATATTATCAAGCCCATTATCGCCGCTTTAGCTGCAGTTTTCTGCCACTAAATCGGCGATAATTTTAACGCCGTGCTTGATAATATGCCCCTAGGTCGGTGCGACTTGTGCGTCGGTAAGGGCCACTCTCGTTCTGCTCCTTCCTGCCAGCATTACCTACCACGTCTGCCGTATCTGCCCCTCGCTTCAGAAAAGACTCCATAGGTGCCGTTTCGTCGGCTGCCTCCATATATCTTTGGATAAAGGTTAAAAGTAGAAAAACTAAATGTAGCCCTCTTTTGCTGCAATTTTGAGCATTTTGAGCTTGTCCTCTAAAACGCCATTTCAAATGTGATCCCTTCCCTCGTCATCTCACAAAGGGAGTGGAGTGTTTGCGCCCCACTCCCTCTGGTGTATCCTTGAAAATCTTTGTTCATGTGAATTGGGATAAAATCGGGCTGGCAGAATGAGGAGAAGATGAGACTGTGAGGTGTATAGAGGGCACATAGAAGGTCCCATCCATCGACCCAGAGAAGGTGCAGAAGGAGCAGCAGGACCTAAGTAACATATAGTAATATAGCAATATATAAGTAGCTCACTCGCAGAATACAAATAGCACATAAGTCTAATGGATAAGTAGTAAATGATAATTAACAAGCTAGCAGTAAGCATTATGAAGCGGTCCGGTTCTTGACACACTGCATTGTGTGTTGGGGAGGCCTAGCTGCAGCCCCACTATGGTGGTGCGGAAGCGACCGGCATTAGGTTGGTGCAGTTTGTGCCTCATGGTGGGGGGTTTGCTCCCAGTACACACTTCTATTCTTTCCCCATAAGCTCTATGCCCCTCCTTGTATCCATCTGAGCCTCTGCTCTACCCTTTAGGAACAGATAGCATTTACTGTGGAGCTGCAGAGAAGGAAAAGTCTCAGAGTGAAGCATAGTGGAAAGAGGGGAGAGGGAAGACGGAAGCCAGGCATTGTGCTTTTGTGCTATCTGTGGTCAAGTAGATAAGTGGGCACTTCTGTATATATGTGGTTAATCACTTTTGGCTCTTTAAGGTTGTTTTTGAAGAAGCCTTCTAAGTGCCTGCGTTCTGGTCGTTTAATCGTATCTTCAGGCTCAGCCGGTTCCATATCTAATCACACCAGCTCCCCCAAATTGTTGAAAACTTTCCTGTGAAAGAAGTGTCAAGCCCATCTGTCCCTTTTGAAGTCCCACCTCACCATATTGTCCATGTTTTCTAAGGGTCAGAGTGGTTGGAAATAAAGAAATGGGGATGCCCACAGGCGCAATCAAAGAAGAAGACCTGTGTATAGTTACCGTCCTCTCTCAGGGCTCAGTCCCGCATCAGCTCAATCTCATCATACATAACCCAGTGCAATCTATTTCTCAAACTCAGCTCATTGACCAATGTCACTCAGCAGAAGCAGTAGAAGAAATGGATATGGAGGAAGCTAAGGCTGGTTTCGAAACAAATGACGCTGTGACCAAGTTGAGACCAAGCTGAGACTGTGTTTATGTCTGAGACTATAAGTCCTGAGGTTCTATCTGGCACTCTTAACGTTGAGTACCAGGAGTGTTGTCATCCAAAGAGGTTTCTCAAGTGACTCACAATGAGCTATGTGGGGATGCATGTAGCTTTGACCTGAGTGAATTGGAGGATTTTTCTTTGTCGAACATTGCTATTCATAAGGAAAAAAATTAGTTTTGGAGGCAAATTTAAAATTGCCAGCTGCCCCAGAAACGGCCTTGAGCCTGTCTTCAGACTGTCCTGTCAGTACGCCTTCCTCAAGTGTATCATTCTTAGGTTCAATGGGTCCGATGAAATTAGATGTGTCTCCAAGCACAGGGGCACAAGCCTCATAGCGATTGCTGAATGAGGGAATTCGTGGGAACAGTGGAAGGCGGGCCAATTTTGATATTCTTTTTGCATTAGAGAAGATTCTTTACTCAATTTTGGCCTTGCTATTTAAATCAATTGCCAACTCTGATCATGTGTTGGATGCATTGTACCGCATTTTGTGGGGGGTGCAGCACCTCATCTCTGCCGGTATGCATCTAGGGAAGGAAGAAATGGGTATTGAATTGAAATCTAAAGCTTCCTAAACCAATAAAGCGGCATCATATGGGGTGGTAGAAATGGGAGCTCAAGTGTGAACGTATGATGGCCTGGGGGCTTCCCTTATTGGGCATTCTGAAGATATCCTGAGGCTGACAATATGCTCTGTTCCCGCTCCCAAAATCAGGTAACCGGGGACCAATGCCTTGCTGTTCAAGGGGAGAACGTAAATGCATCAATATTCAAGAATTCTCCACCAATTTTCCTGATATTTAAAAAAGAGGTAAACTTTACGCCTTGGGACACAGTTTCACAAAATGACCCTCCCATTGTTAATCTATCAAGGGTTACACCAGATGATCTTTCTCCTGGGAAGGGCACCTCTCCCCCGGATTGCAATGGGTTAAAATGTCTGAAGGGGAAAAAGAAAAGGATTTGCACATCAAAAAATTGAGGTTTCCCAATGCCCCTGAAGAGCCGCACTTTATTACTCAGCTTCAAAAAGTAAATCAGTTGAAGATAGTTGGGCCTCATGCTGGTTGGGAGTTGGGGTCCCTAGAAGTAAATTCTCACCCCCTCCCTATCATAACAGAAGTACCAGTATTAGGCAGACAATGGCAAGAGAAAGGGCTTACGGACTTGGGGGTAACAGACCATAACAATTGGGGGGGGCACTAAATAAAGAATGACGAAGCAGGGATAGGTGTTGTTGATTTGGTGAGTACAGCAGAAAATTAAATGGAGCTCTCCTAAAGGCAGGGCGGACCACGGATAGATTTCCCCCGATCCTCTCTCATGCGGATTCTCTTCCTGTACGGATTGAAACAAATCATGGGAGGTTTTTCAATGGTGGGGCTGCTTCCCCTTCTTCACCAGCACAAATATCTAAACCGGGGGCTGAGCAAAGGCAGAGCAATGAGCTTGTTGTAGGACTTGTGTCCGGACAGGTATCTAATACTCTGATCTTTGCTTCCTAGTTTGATAGGGAATTGGGTCCATTCAATAGAGGTTTTCTACTGCAAATATTGTGTGATATTGAGGGTCTGAGACTGGTAGCAAGTAGAGATATTGACCTGGTATTTCTGGATCCTCGAAGCAGACTTCTGAATTCCAGAGTAACATTTAGCTGTAGGGTCATCGTAATGCTAATCCTGGCTAATGTTGATCATTTTAGGAAAAAGAGGAGCCGGTTGTTGCTCAGTTAGACTCTTGTAAGGAAGACACTCAGGGGTCAGGTAGAGCTGTATGTAATAGCAGAGGGATTGTAAAACCGAAGGATATTAATATCTTGGTTGGCAGTATTACAGGGAAAAGAGATTATTATTGCAGAATATGATGACCAAAGGGTCAGTGAATCTAGAGGGGGGATGAGTTAGCCCACTGGAGTTGGGTAGCTATTTCTTTGAAGGCTCCCAAAGAAAACATAAAATTCTCTATCCTACAGAGGTAGTAAGCTGGGCAAACTTCTGTCCTGTAACATGGCAGGTTTAGGACACCCTAACTCCAAGTTGACCATATTTTGTCAATCCATCCATTGATAATTTTATTGCAGGAAACATGGAGTTGTGCAGATTTTTACTATGAGTACTATTTTGTCTTCTGTTGTGCAGTAAAACCTTCAGTAAAACGCCCTGTAAGTGGAGGTTTAGCTATTTTACTTAGTGGTAGTATAAGCTGGAATCCTCTAGTCTTTGTCCATCTGTCAAATTTCTGCATGTGTACAAAGCTGGTTCTGGGTAATGTTATAGGAGGACAGTATCAATGTATTTATTGGTAATTGTTTCTATTCCCCCTGGGAGGACGTCCGACTCTCTAGTTGAATCTGTGTTTTCTTTTGTGCGCAATATTAGAATCTTAGAAGAATGCACATTGATAGTCTTTATCCATGGTTATCTCTCGACTGGAATATGGTTTGGTGACCCTTGCTGGGATTCCCAAAGCTAGCCTGGCCCCACTCAGAGCCACTCTAAACGCTTCGGCCAGGCTTATCACCAACTCCAGAAAGCTTGACCACATTTCCCCGACCTTATGCAACTAAATTGGCTATCTATCGAAGCTAGGATATGTTTCAAGATAGCTTGCTTGATGCATAAAGCCATACATTACAACACCCGGGGTACTTGGAGAAAAAGCTTGAACTATCTGGCTCATCTCGGATCCTAAGAAGTACGTCCACCCTACTTCTGAAACCTCCGAAATTCAAAAGGAAAAGAACTTACAATTGTGCCTTCTCTGGACTTGCTCCAAGAATTTGGAATGCTCTTCCTCCCGAAATCAGGTCCAATCCTTCCACTGCATCTTTCAAGAAACATGTCAAATCGCTACTCTTGAGTGAACATTAAAAGCTGAACTCCTTCTCAAGCCCCCTGTCTACAGATTTGATGCTAATTTTACACAGTTGTTTCAATTTATTCTATGCTTGTCTGTTCAATTGTTATCTCGTTCTATGGTCCTTCTGAAACTGTACTGATCGGGCCAACTCCCCAACCCCAGACCTTGATTGTTTCCCCCCATTGTTTGACAGTGTGTTGACTTAACTACATCATTTGTGCCATTATGTTGGTTTATTCATGCTTTCACCTCTATGTACAGCGCTCTAATACCCTTAAGTGTCATGTTCGCGCTTTATAAAACTCTTCAAATAAATTAATTAAATAAATAAATAAATAATCATGGTGGGAGATTTTAATGCTAAAATCTCGAATTGTTCCTCTCTTACCTTAGGTAACTGGGAGTTGGAAGACGTATGGAGCATCCCTGAGACAACCCTGCTTGGTCATATTAGATCAGACAGGCAAGAGTTACATTTTTTGGATTGTCCGAGAACCAATGACCTTGTAATTTTAAATGGGAGATTCCAAGAGGACACTCCTGCCTTCTTTACTTTTAGTTCCTCTCGAAGGCAGTCACTAATTGATTACATTGTGGTATCCTATCAATTGTTTGAAGCATGTACACAGTTTAAGGTACTGAGGACAAATCTGAGCGATCACAGCATTTTCTCTGTGGACATCAATTTACAACTCAAGACGCTCAAGCCTTGGAATCCCAAAAATGATACTATTGTGTATAATAAAACAAATGGGCGTACCTTTTGGTCAAATAAAAATTTGATAAACTTGGCGGGACTGGTTAAAAAGGCGAGTTCTGGTCTGACACAGGGACATTCCATTGCTTGGTTTGAGAAGCATTTGATTTGAGTTAGATCATGTGGGAGGAAGACCAGAGTTAATGGCGCTAAGCCCGTGGTGGATACCTCTGGGGAGGTGAAAAAGCTAAACCGGGAGTTGAACTCCTTAGTAAGGGAACAATTTAAGCAGTCATCATTAGTGAGGCAAAGGGAAACCAACCGATTGAAGTGGGTAAGAACGAGATTGAAGGCGTCTGAACGTAGAGGAGCAAAGTATCAACAATTGATTAAATTGAGAGAGGTTGCACTTTCTGGCAACTGGCGTAAATACTGGGCTTTAAAAACCCGAATACTGTGACTGCAGAATTAAGGCTGAAGCCATTTTAATATCTGAAGCAGAATGGATCCATTACATTTCACACTTATATGCATTAAATTCTAGGGGCACGTTTCATCTGGAGTCAATTGGGGGCATATTATCAAGGACGGCGTTAAAATTATCGCCGGTTTAGCGGCGTTTTGCTGCAGAAAACTGCTGCTAAAGCGGCGATAATGGGCTTGATAATATGCCCTGGAGAATTCCAATAGAAGCCCATGTTCACACCAGAACATGGACTTTTATTGGAATTCTCTAGGACATATTTTCAAGCCCGTTGATAATTTTTAACGCAGTCCTTGATAATATGCCCCTTAGTGAGTATCCCTTCGGGAATGTTTATGGCTTTCCTTCTCGTGAGGAGATAGAGTGCTTTATTAAGAGAGCAAGGTAATCAGGCGCGATGGCCCTGGACAATCTCCTGATATCCCTTATTAAACAAGATATCTCCGCATGGGTGCTCTTTTTCTTCATCCGGTGTTTCAATACTGCTATGTACACAGGACTATTCCATCCTCTTGGAAAGAAAGCATTGTGATATCTTTATACAAAAAGGGTCCTAAAAAGAAAGAGTATACTTCTACACCTTCAGTATTGGGCTTTTGGAAATGACCTTATTCCTGTGGAGCAGGCGGGTTTTCGGAAGCATTGTGGTACTTTGGCCAACATCACAGCTCTGCAAACCTTGATTGAAAAGTACCCAGTATGTAAGGGTATGGCCTTATATGCTGCCTTTATAGATTTCTCCACAGCGTTCAACAAGGTTGACCAAGGATCACTGTGGAGGAAATTGGCTGCATATAGGGATCCCCGCACACTTGCCCAGGCTAGTTATTAAAGTGCACTCTTCAACTTGGACTCAGGTCCTGATGGGAGGGAAACAGGGTCTGTCGATAAAAATAGAAACCTATAATGGGTTGAAGCAGGGTACTTATTAGAAACTCTTTTTTTTCCCTTTATGTCATGGACTTGCCTAGTAGGGTGGGGCAGTGCAAGGGGGACCCACCAAAGTTAGGAAGAATGAAACTTGGTTGTCCACTCTATGCGGATGACGCAATTCTGTTAGATTTAACCCCAATAGACTTACAGAGGAGTCTTAATGAGTTAAGCAACTATGCCAATGAATATTTCCTAAAAATAAATATTTCCAAGAGCAAAATCATGGTGTTTAAGTCCCGGGGATACAGTGTTTGGAAAAATTTGCGCTGGTTTTTGGGGTAAAATAAGCTAGAAGCAGTGATGTTGTAACTGTATGTAGGTAGAATTTTCTCAAGCACCTGCTCTAGCAGTGATCACATTAGTCAGTGCAGAAGAAAGGCAATATCTCAGGCCTTCAAAATTGGCAGGCTATATAAATGTTGCGGATAAAGACATTTTGTTCATGTTTTAGCGATTTATAAGATTACAATTCTGCCTTCACTGAGTTATGCTTGCGAATCAGTGGATAAGCAGCACTGGGACTTTTTTGAGAGGGTGGAAGGGCGCATTTGGCGACAATTATGTAACCTGAATCATGCAGTTGTTCCAGCAGCCCTCCGGCTTGAATTCGGGCTTCTCTCGACTAACGTGTTTGCTATTGTAGAAAGCCTAAGGTGGGGTAATAGCATATTTATTAGTGAGGTCAGCTCCACATGGGGTGCGCTAAAATATGAAATCTTTTCTTGATTCAAGGGAAAAAGTGCTGGTTTTAGAAATTATGGGAAAGCATTAGTCATGTTTGGAATGAGGTAAAGTAAAGCAGGCCCTCTTCCAATGCAGGTTTTGAAAACTTTAATTAAAAAATCAATTTCTGAAGTTAGTTGCATAAGAGATATCAGATTGTGTTCTCAGCACACTAGGAATGACATAATAGAGGAGAGTAGCATGTTTCAAAAAACCGAAATCGGATGTTTTATGTAAACTTCCCCATGGAGTGCGCAGAACCATCTTGCTACTAAGGATCAACTTGTTCCCCTTATGAATCATAACAGGAACATGGGAAGGATTAGCTAGGGAAGATAGGCTCTGTGACCTTTGTGGAAACCAGGTGCAAGATTTAAACCATGTGTTATTCGTCTGCCCCTTATTACAGCCATTACGACCACGACTGTTAAGACCAGTGTTCTTAAAGTATAATATTACCTTAGCAGTGGAGGCCCTACCTAGGATCATCATAATATATTTAGTTATAGCCATGTTGAATATGGTCTTTTAGGGTAATAAAACTTGCACAATATAAGTAGATTTTTAGGATATTAAAATTGTACTGTCGCAGTTA
The DNA here is from genome assembly GCF_964204655.1 of Triturus cristatus. NCBI lineage: Eukaryota > Metazoa > Chordata > Amphibia > Caudata > Salamandridae > Triturus > Triturus cristatus. Next base: position 325,686,100 of record NC_140589.1, read on the forward strand.
TAGTATTTATTTTGCCTAAAGCTGATTGCACTGAATTATACTGTTGTACTGTAATAGAATTGCACAATTGTTCTCAATATATTTTGTGTGTTGGTCAGGTTTTGCATCTTTCCCAAATCCTTTAGCTCACTAGCACTTTACACGTTTAAAGACTTCTATTATATGTGGAGGGTGGTTTTCACTTGATTGTTGATGCTATGTACTCTGTTTTGTATATAATCAATTGTGAGATTTCTATATTGTCAGCTTCTGCAATGCATTTTATCTTGTTTACTAATAATTTTAAGATTTGTAGTTTGCAGTTTTCTGTGTATTTTTTATGTGGAACTCTTTGGAGTTCCAAATCATAATAAAACTAATCTGCAGTTTGAGACAGGCCCACCACCTTCCAGCCACAAAGGCGCACACTGGGATCATCGTCCTCTCAGCCACTGCACTCCTGTGGTATGAAGTCACCAGCTGACCACAAACATCATTTGCACTTGTCACCTAAAGCAACGCTGCAGTTGCTTACACGCGGCTACATGAGGATTTCAGCAGGACAGTGCCTTACATGTGTAGTCGTGCCAAGGAACTCACAATATAGGGCCTCATTACAATGTCTTTTGGAAGAGCTCTGAATGGCATTTGGATTTTCCTAACCTGTGTCGGAACCCATGTTTCCGACTGACTCAGAAACATTTCCGACCAACCGATAAAGATGGAAGATAACTGTTTGGTCATTCAAATCGGTTTTAACCAGCATTCAGAGAATCTGAATAGGTCGGAGCCGATTCGTACAGCTCAATGGATAGTGTTTCCGCCTGACCGATTACGATGTCGGATTCTGACAGCCTTTCCAAGACAGACTGTCCAATATGAAAAGGCTAACTTTGGGGGCCCCTAGCAGGCTCCCATTGAAGTCAATGGGAGAGTTTTCGAACGGTGTTAGGAACCATCGGAATCTGTAGGACTCTCTGAACACGAGTCGGTCTGAACCGATTCCGACAAGGGGTCGGTCGGATTGCTTTCCGACTGACATCATAATGAGGCCCAAAGTATCCATCTTGGGCATGGCACAATAGCACCTCTGTAATTCAGGAATTAACCCCAATTAAGGTTGATCATTTTGCTTGTAGTTTGTTTAAAAGGTCATGGTGACCAGGTCTGAGCCTATCAAATAGATTGCACCATAGCAAAGAGGGATTTAGGAATGCTAAAGATTCCAAACCCTGAGTATCATACAAGTTTCAGCTGATATAAAAATCGAAAGGCTTTTGGGAACCACAAAAACGTGTTGTCTGCATTATCGAAAGGAACAGCATAATGAAATTTTTTAGAAAAAAATTATATTTGTTCTTTGTCGTTTTTTATATCAGTTTATTATTTTCTTTCTTAATACTACAATGTATACAACCATTTTAGTGGACTGGAAGGGTGTCTTCTTGAATCTGAACATTCTCTAGCAGGATACTAACGAATGAGCATTAACTACATGTTCATTATTTTAACTTAAGATATTTTACAGACACCTGCGAAAAAGAATACACCTCTTAGGACTAGAAGCAGACGTCATAAGACAAACACAATAGTGACTGGTCCTTATTGCAGAATACTATATCTGTTCTCCTGATATGGTTTAAACCTTAACATGCTTCTACAACGATCACGACTCTCGTGTTAAATCACAAAATGTTTTCCCTCTAGGGTCTATCTATATTTATTAGAACTCCTGGCTACAACTGAACATTTAGATTGCCGCTCTGAACAGAATCTGGATTGTACTCACTGAAACTCTGCAGCACTGCATACATTACCGTGATTGATCACGAGCGCGCGGCGCGGTGCATATTGAACTGCTGCGCGCGCGGGGATTTAAAGATTCAATAGGGCAAACAATGTTTTTATTGCAGATGATCGCTGTGGAGCGGAATGTGACCACTGGACGGGGTTTAAAGAATAACAACTTATATGAAACATCGACAACGTGCTCCGTGGTCTCCAGCGTTTCACCTGATTGCCAGAGTTTGCAGCAAATCCTTTAATTCGCATGTTAATTAATTGTGACAGAGAAGAGGAGAGATGCTGTCACAGCACGTCTGCTCCTCAAACATGGGAAAACATATTGACAAGCTTTCTTACATAGCTGTCTCTCTGTGGAACTCAAGATAAACCCCGATGGCCAGTGATCACTTGCAATATTCAAGCCCAGGCACAGATACAACTCTACTCTACCTCTTTTCCCAGACTGCAATGCTGCAGTGTGGGCGATGCAAATATGCACTAGACCAATACAAGCTCTGCAGCGCAGGACTCCTAGAAGGCTGAGGAAGGCGCGATGGTGTTAGGGAGGCCATTTTCGAACTGACTGATTCTGAGCATTTCAAATAAAACTTTTGTAAGGATATTCAAATGTGATGATACAAAAATGAGATGCATTTTTTTTAAATTTCATTTTCAAATCAGAAACGTTTACCCATGGTGGGAGGACACATGGCTTGACAGAGAAGCACATCTAAACACCTACAAGTGTTGCCGTAATGTGCTATCCCCGGCTCCCATCTAAATAACAGTAGGGAAAGTGTTGGACTTTGGAGGGCTGAGATTTACTATTCGCTCTTCATTATTAAAAAACAGCAGGGAAAGTGTTGGACTGTGGAGGAGTCAAGTTCACTATTTCTACCAGGGTCGGGCTGGGAACCCAATGCAGCCCTGGCAAATGTTGTCAGACCAGCCCCCATACAGTGCATGGTGAGTGCAGCGAGCGAGCTCCCCTCAACAAAATTTGGGAAAGAATGGTGCATTCTACAACACATTGGTTATTATATATTCAACTGTATTAGCTTTTAAATAATAGTAAATGATGGCCTTACTGTGCACCAGGATACAACAATCTTTGTTGGGGCTCTTCGAAGATTCCCTCACTATGGGGCATATTATCAAGCCAGGCGATAAAATTATCGCCGCTTTAGCGGCAGAAAACTGCCGCTAAAACGGCGATCATGGGCTTGATAATATGCCCTATGGAATTCTATTTGAAGCCCATGTTAAATGTGAAGGACGTCTAACATGGGCTTCAATTGGAATGCCAAAGAGCATATTATCAAGCCCATTATCGCCGTTTTAGCGGCAGTTTTCTAACATAAAATAATTTTTAACAAATATCTAAATAAAACATTCTTTATATTATAAAAGTTATAAAAATAATTACAAATTAAAAGTCCTACATTTAGTATTATGATTACAAAAAATGAAACATAAAAATATTTACTAATTTAAAATCATTTCAAAATATATATATATATTTCAACCCAATCGCCAATGATTAAGGCCAACCGGCTGAAACGCGTCTGGAAAATGATTTTACCTGCCACCTGTGTTAAATAAAGAGCCATGTTTCCTCTGATGTTGAGCCTTGGCATTTCGTTTTTGTGATGGCATGTCAGAAGCAGGACACTCCGTTCCTGCATCGCCGAGGCCGCCCTGCCAGGGTCGGTGGCCCCTCAGCACGGAGACAGCTTGTTTGTATTAATTTCTGGGGCATGACCCGCCCGCCTCGTACACAGATGGGATTTTCCTGAGATACAAAGAGGCGCGCAAGGGAATTGAGAGGGGTATTTCACCACCTCTTGATAACATCGGAGGCCCGGGCTCTTTTGGACATTTACGAACTGTGGCAGTGCAGAGTCAAAGGCACCTTGGAAGTACGTTTATTTTGAACATTATGCAGCAAGCAGGCATTAAGCAAAGAAAGTAACTTACATCTATGTTGCACTGCATTTCGTTACTGGCGTGATTTTTCTCCCTTGGTGCATGCTGGGTATTGAAGGACATTTGGACTACAATGCAAAAAGGTAGTCTACCTTTAAATTTGACCACATGGTATTTTAACCCAATCTCCAATGATTAAGGCCAACCGGCTGAAACGCGTCCGGAAAATGATTTTACCTGCTGCCCTGTGTTAAATAAAGAGCCATGTTTCCTCTGATGTTGAGCCTTGGCATTTCGTTTTTGTGATGGCATGTCAGAAGCAGGACACTCCGTTCCTGCATCGCCGAGGCCGCCCTGCCAGGGTTGGTGGCCCCTCAGCACGGAGACAGCTTGTATATATATAAACACCCTTGGAGCCTTCCTGTGTGTCCTGTGGTCCGCTGACTGAAAGAGCGCGAATATTGACTTTCTGAAATTGATATATATATATATATATATATATATATATATATATATATATTACCTACTGGCGGTCGCCAGTAGGTAGTTATAGTTAGGACCACGTTTCCATAGGAAATCCGCAACATTCTATTTTTAATAACTTTTGCGCCGGTCGACGAATCCTCGCGAATTTTTCAAAATAGGTGGGGCGCTCCGCTCCGCTCCTACCCTGAAAGTCTCGGGGGGATTCGTCAAGCGGGGGCTGAGATAAAAGGGGGGTCCCAAAACGCGTTTTTCCCATGCATTTTTCCATAGGACCTTTAGACAGGGCTACAGCCCGAACGGCTGAACAGAATTACTAGAAATTTGGCAGAGAGGTAATCCTTAGGTCAAGGAAGTGCCTTTTGTAGGTTTGGTGTAAATCTGTTCAGTAGATTCTGAGAAAATAGCCTTTAAATCAATATATATATCTGAGCCAGCTTACGGTGCGCTTACGGTACGCTTACCGTACGCGTACGGTGGCGTGCGCGAGCGCGATTCTGATTGGCTCTTAGATCTTAGTAAACATTCGAATCGGCCGAAACCAGGAAGCAGCGGCCGCCATTTTCTCTCTCGCACTGAGAGTGATGATTAAAATACAAAGCTTAAAAACATGTAAAGGGGCTGTTTGGACAGCTCCAAAACACCTAGCCATGTTGAGGGAGTCCCCAAAGATTCCCTCAATGGCCAAAAACGGAATTTTTATTTTTTCGCTAATTTTCGGCTCATAACACATACGAAAAATTAAAATATTACCTTTCAAAACGAAGTGCATCATATGTCCTCCATGTGCGCACGGTGCGCGAAGCGCATCGTGCGTACATGGCCCATCTAGCATAACGTGGGCACGCGGTGCGCGTAGCGCACCGCGTGCCCACCGTGCGTGCACGGCACTAACTGCGTAAAGTGGGCGCGCGGTGCGCGAAGCGCACCGTGCGCGCACGGAACGAACTGCGTTAAGTGGGCGCGCACGCCACGAATGGCGTAAAGTAACTTAGCATTTAAAAAACCGTACAAATTCACTGAAAAAACCATAGGTTTCACACACGTTATAGTTAGGAATTAGCATTTAAAAAACCTTGCAAATTCACTGAAAAAACCATAGGTTTCACACATGTTATAGTTAGCGGAAATTTTACTGATAAAAAACCAATGAAATTCCCCCGTTATAGTTAGTGCAGGCAACTATAACTCACGCGACCGCAATCTTCTGTTGATGACATATGTGTCTTTATGAAAAAAAAATATTTGTAATATATGTATAGCTAAAAATGTATGGAAGAAGACATGGGCAAATAAGTGTCTAAATACAGTATTAGCATCAGCAGAGGATTGCGGTCGCGTGAGTTATAGTTGCCTGCACTAACTATAACGGGGGAATTTCATTGGTTTTTTATCAGTAAAATTTCCGCTAACTATAACATGTGTGAAACCTATGTTTTTTTCAGTGAATATATATATATATATATATATATATATATATATATATTCACTGAAAAAACCATAGGTTTCACACATGTTATAGTTAGCTGGACATTTTACTGATAAAAAACCAATGAAATTCCCCCGTTATAGTTACTGTAGGCAACTATAACTCACGCGACTGCAATCCTCTGCTGATGCTAATACTGTATTTAGACACTTATTTGCCCATGTCTTCTTCCATTAAATTTTAGCTATACATATATTACAAATATTTATTTTTTCATAAAGACACATATGTCATCAGCAGAGGATTACGGTCGCGTGAGTTATAGTTGCCTACAGTAACTATAACGGGGGAATTTCATTGGTTTTTTATCAGTAAAATGTCCAGCTAACTATAACATGTGTGAAACCTATGGTTTTTTCAGTGAATTAGCAAGGTTTTTTAAATGCTAATTCCTAACTATAACGTGTGTGAAACCTATGGTTTTTTCAGTGAATTTGTACGGTTTTTTAAATGCTAATTTATTTATGTATTATTTTTTATATATTTATTTTACAATAAACTACGTATTAAAAATTATTATTATTTTTTTTTTTGGTTTTCACCCTGCGAATTATTTTTTTTTTTTTGCAAAAAAAAAATTTTTTTTTTTGTGTTTTTCAATTTTTTTTTTTGCCTTCGGGGTCCTTCAGGGACCCCCTGACAAAGGCTAGGGGGTCAGGAACTCTCTACCCTGCCCCCTTTTCACGTTCGCCACCTTCCTTTTTCACTCTCGCACTGAAAACAAACAAAATGGCGGCCGACACTTCCTGATTTCGACCGATTCGAACGTTGACTAACATGTAACCACCAATCAGAATTACGCTCGCGCACGTTAGGGTGCTCGCATGGTGCTCGCACGGTGCGCGCACCCTGCGCGCATATATATATATATATGCTTTTAAATGCTATTTTCTCCGGAAATACTGAACAGATTTACACCAGACCTACAAAAGGCACTTCCTTGACCTAGGGACTACCTCTCTGCCAAATTTTGAGTAATTCTGTTCAGCCGTTCGGGCTGTAGCTCGTTCTAAAGGTCCTATGGAAAAATGCATGGGAAAAACGCGTTTTGGGACCCCCCTTTTATCTCAGCCCCCGCTTGACGGATCCCCCCGAGACTTTCAGGGTAGGAGCGGAGCGTAGCGCCCCACCTATTTTGAGAAATTCGCGAGGATTCGTCGACCGGCGCCAAAGTTATTCAAAATAGAATGTTGAGGTTTTCCTATGGAAACGTGGTCCTAACTATAACTACCTACTGGCGACCGCCAGTAGGTAATATATATATATATATATATATATATTACCGAGAAAAAAGGGGGGTCCCAAAACGCGTTTTCCCCATGCATTTTTCCATAGGACCTTTAGACACAGCTACAGCCCGAACGGCTGAACAGAATTACTTGAAATTTGGCAGAGAGGTAGCCATAAGGTCAAGGAAGTGCCTTTTGCAGGTCTGGTGTAAATCTGTTCAGTATTTCCTGAGAAAATAGCATTTAAAAGCATATATATATGTGGGAGGAGCCTAACCACACATCTCATCCTGAGATCTGATTGGCTGTCAGCACTTCATCCAAGAAGTGTTGGCAGCCATCTTGGGACCAATATACATGATAGCACCTCATTAAAAAGCATTGCAGTTAATAGAAGGTTTTAAGACTTTAGTTACATTATAAATCATTTGTTGATGGTACCATACTCATTTTAGGAATTGTGGTATGTTCTAAGGTGATTTCACCATGTGAAAAAGCCTTCTGCTGGGATATCATGATTGAGAGAAAAATATTTTCTCATGCTTTTTACCACAGAGGTTTGGAAGGTGATCTATAGGCTAAACTGAGAGCTTATTTTCTGTAAATTCACATTATCTTTCTCAGTCATGTGAGAATGAAGTCTGACATTCTCAGTAAAACATGTACATCCAACAAGGGCAGAGACTGTCAGTTGATTCCTTTGTGTTCTACTGCAGCTTCCCAGAGTGTTCCAAAGAACTACTAGAGCGCTAGCAGTCCTACTTATGATAAACGTATGGCACACCTTAAGCCATCTTGCTTGGATTAAAGTGGTAACTCTTAAAACATTTAATTTAAAAAGGAACAAAATGAGGGGGTTCATTTTTCCATAAAAAGTATGATTAGTGCTGCAGAAAGAAAAATTAGGGCACATTTTGAGTGACTTCTCAAATCCTCTTCTATTTCATTAAAAAATTCTGACATGCAGACTGAAACATGCACTTTCAATACCAGCAGCAGTTTTCCCTGGTGAGCAGTAGCTTTACTACAGTGATCTAATGAGCAAAAAGAGTGCTAACATTCTGAATTTATGGCAAATGTGTGACACATCTGAATGCCTTCTTGATGGAATCAAAGTAAAAAACTGAAAGTATTTCCTACTGAGGAGACTGCAGTAAATGAGGAAATTAGGAAACTTCATAACAAATAAGTCTCCCAAGATGGCCACCAGAGACAAAAGAGCCCAAATGTAGCCCAAATATCACCCAGATGTAGCCCAAGTATAGCCCAATGACAGAATGTCCCAGAATGTTCTTAAAAACAACTAGAGCGCTTACTGTCTTCATTATGACAAAAGTAAGGCACACCTGAAGCCATCTTGATTGGAATAAACTGGTAACACTTAAAACATTTAATTTAAAAAGGAACACAATAAGGAGGTTCATTTTGCCATAGAAATTATGATTAATGCTGAAGAAAGAAAATGAGGGCACATTTTGAGTGACTTCTCAAATCCTCTTCTATTTCATTAAAAAATTCTGACATGCAGACTGAAACATGCACTTTTAATACCAGGAGCAGACTTCAATGGTGCAGTAGTTTTACTACAGTGATCTAATGAGCAACTAGAGTGCTAACATTCAGAATTTATGGCAAATGTGTGACATATCTGAATACCTTCATGATGGAATCAAAGTAAAAAACTGAAAGCATTTCCTACTGAGGAGACTGCAGTACATGAGGAAATTAGGAAACTTCATAACAAATAAATCTCCCAAGATGGCCACCGGAGACAAAAGAGCCCAAATGTAGCCCAAAATCACCCAGATGTAGCCCAAATATAGCCCAATGACAGAAGTGTGCAAAACACTTATTATTTTGTGTTTTTGCAGTGTTATATAGTGCAGACTTGTCAGGTATTGGAGTGCTTTACATGAGCATTGGTTACATCACACAAGAACAAATTCATTTTGGTTGTAGACATGGGGAGACTAAGTGATTTGACCAGAATCACAGAATGTCGAGCTGAAGCAGAAACTTCAACCTGGTTCCCCAGTTGCAAAGTCTGCAGTTCTGGAAGTAACACCACATCCTCTCCCCTAAGTGCAACATTTAATCAAGTGGTCAACTGGATAAAAAAACATAAAGATAACAAATAATTTAAAAGTGCTTTGTCGCTATTTGAAAACTCAGAAAATATGTCCTTATTTTAGTCTTTTAGAGCACTAACCATAATTTTGATGCCAATAAGACCCTCTCATATATGTAATTTCTAAAGGAAATGCTCTAGGTATTACAGTTTTGATTACATCAAGATGATGTCAGGCGTTCCACACTTTTGTAATAAATATAGAATGTTAGCAATCTAGTTGTTCATTAGGATACTGTTGAGAGGCAGAGGCCAGGGGCACGGACTCTGAAAATTGAAGGCAGGTAGGAGGGTGCAAAGGCAACAATTTAACCACACTGAGCAGGCAGGAAGGGCCGTGGAAGCACAACAGACTATGGAGGGCAGTGGAAAGGGGGGCAGGGGCAACAAACCAACAATACAGGACTTGCAAGAGAGGCTGTTGGAGGGAAGATCTATTACGGGTCAAGGAAGCTAGGGGCGGTCCCCAGATCCCTGGGAGCCACCACAGAACTGAGCAGGAGAGTGAGTCAGGGACAAAAGGGGCACCTTAATTTGAGCCGGGGTGCCTAGGAACGCTTGCTCCAAAAATGAAGAAAACAGACATATGAGACATGGAATTGGAGGCAGAATACAATGGCAGTTTAATGAGAAGATGCAACTTCAAAGAAACCGCAGAATAGAGACATAAAGTACAAAATACAGAATCCAGATAATCATACAGCTGTCATAATATTCTCTGTATCTCAATTAATGTACTGACAGAGAGAGAGAGAAAACACATCTATAAATGCATCATGAGAAACAAGTTACACCAAGGAAAATGTTACCTAGGAACACTCACGTTTACTCTTAGAGCAAGCATTCCTGCAATTACAATACAAAATCTTTTAAATGCAAAAGTAAAGAGAACAATGGTTAAACATAACATGACATTTCATATAGGTAAAATAGAATAAGATACTTCAAGCAAAGCAGAGCAAGACATTTTAAGCAAAGGAAGACAAGAGCTCCCAGCTCTTGGGGAAAACCTGCACTGCCTGTTAACCTACATACAGACGGCGAGGTAGTCCGTCGATATCTGTGGGTGCTCCCTTTTTATATCATTTTGTGGGCTCCTTTGCACGCTACATCTACCTACGTATGCTACCCAAAAGCTTCGTCTGCAGATTTTACCAGACATTTCGTCATTTACCCATTTAATGCTGACAATGGACTGGGTGAAAAGGTCAGTCTCTCAGGCCAATCGCTTATTGTAAGTTCCATAGAGCAAGCAGAAAATAATGGGTATTGTACGGGAATTCAATATATTCATGTATAAAATCTCCTCAGTTCTCCTAACTTGACGCTCTGCGGTTGCCACTTAAAAGCGGGAAACCTGCCCAGGAAGCAAGTACCAGTCCAGGATGCAGCCTACTGTATGTCGACAGCTTCAGGGGGATGTTGAACTTTGATACCGAGCACGGAGCACTCGGGTAGGGTGGGGGCTACTAGTTTGGATCAGAAGGCCTCGCAGACCTGCCTTCAGACTGCTATACACTAAAATTGCAGAGCTATGGTCAATTTAACAAAGAGGCCTACATATTGAACAGAAGGGCCTACACAGGGGTTTTATGCTGGCTGAGTGGTAAGGATGTCTCAGGATAATTATATAGCAACACAGGACCCGCTGGTCAATTTAATACGGCCTACAAATGCAGCTGGCAGGGCAAGGACAAGGGTCTCATACTTCAGGTGTGGACAGAACGGGCCAGGGGCCCCCTGTGATACAAAATCTACCCTCCTTCAAGGCTGTGGCAATGTAATAGACCATTGTGGGCAGAAGGAAGAGGCAATGGTAGTACAACCATACATGCCAACAGACCCGATTCAGCCAGGAAACGTCCAATGTTTTTAAGCTCAAATGGGCTTTATTTGATCTGTCTCCTGTCTACAATATTCTCTTTTTCAATGTAACTCAAAGGGGAAAATCAATACCCCAGTTTTTTTTCAAAATCTCCCTCTTACCAAGTTCAAAATGTTCGCAAGTATGGTACATTGGATCATGGAAGGAAATAGGATAGGGACATGGACTTGGATAACAGAGGACAGGAGGGACATGGAGAGGTGCACCAAACTGACCCTGCAGGGCAGGCATCAGGGTTTGCAGCAGCACAATACACCACACAGGGCATGCAGGACGGGAGTGCAGCACAACAATCCATAGAAAGCAAGAGGGAGGGGACAGGACCATGCACATGGACAACAGAGAACAGAGGGGCAAGAGGCAATGGTAGCTAGCTGACCATAATGGACAGACAGGAGAGAAAGCTGCAGTATAACAGACCATAAAGGGCAGGAGGGACGGATCAGGGGCATTACAATGGAACAGACAAGCCAGGAGGGAGGGAGTAGGGCTGGGGGCAAGGGGGCAGGGCAGGAGCAGCAAGATAGCCATGGAGGTCAGGCAGGATGGGCACTAGAAGCAAGACACACCATGAAGAGCAACAGTGAGACTGTGATGGCATACACACAGACCATGGAGGGAAGGTGGGAGGGGGTCAGGGGCAGCTAACTGACCACACAGGGAAGGTGGGAGGGGCCATGGCAGCACAGAAGACCATGCATGGCAAGTGGGAGGGTTAGTGGCAGCACAATGGCTATGATGGGCAAGAAGGAGGGTGGAGGGGCATGCACAAAGGACGATGGAGGATAGAAGGAAGGGTCAGGACCTGTGCACAGACAAGAAAGTTCAGGGGAAGGGACCTCACAACAGACCACACGGGGCAGGCAGGAGGAGCAGTTGCAGCACAACAGACCAGGGAGGGCAGAAGGGTGTGGCAGTACAATGGACCATGTAGGACAGGAGGAAGAGGATAGGGGCATGGCATGTGGACAGGCAGGGTGGAGGTGGCAGGGACAGGTTACAGTCATCTGACAATGCTAGGCAGGTGGGAGGGGAGTGGCAGCTCAACAGAACACTCAGAGTAGATAGGAGTGGCAGGTCCATGGGACATGGTGGGCAAAAAGGATGGAGCAGGGGCATGCACAAAGACATCGGAGGGCAGGGGGAAGGAGAATAGGGGCAGCAAGCTAAGCACAGAGTTTAAGCAGGAGGTCAATGATGGGGCATAGAATTGGGCAATGGAGGGCAGGAGGAGTGGACTGGTACATCATACTAAATTGAGGGCAGTGGCAGCACATCAGACCATGCATGGCAGGAGGGAGGAGGCTAGTCCATGGATTCACACAACAGAGGATAGGGAGGAAGGGGATGGGGCAGCAAGCTAACTGTTCAGAGAAGGCGGGTATTAGGAACTTTATTGTTTTTAAAACATTGTGTCTGTGCGAACTACTTAAAATATGAACAAGTATGCAGCATAATCTCACTTTTATTCAGGAAGAAGAGGACGTTTGTGACTGTGACTCCGGGCTCACTTGGCAGAAACACCCCCTGACCCTCCACCCCCTATCGCAAAATGTAATGCCCGTGAAAAGGGTAGGTGAACACAGTGTTATATAGAAAATAGTCCTGAGAGCACGATTGAAAATGAAAACTAGATATAGTGTATGGTATAAACTATGCACCAAAAAGTGTGATATAAGATGAACCGGGCGTGAAATATAATATGCAATACATTGTGCGCAATGACAGATTCATGGGAGAGCGCGAGATAGCACAGGCACTAGCGCGTGCTATGCGATATGCGCCTTGGAGTGTAATATGCACAGGGCAGTGTTGTGTAACCTAACTAGTCTCTAAAGTTGTAATATAAAATATGTGCTGGGGAGTGTAACGTTGCATATGCACTGTGACAAAGATATGGATCCCAGATTGTAATATGTATGGCATAGCACTGTGCGTTATAACATAGGCATCGAGAAAGGCACGTTAGATGGGGCAATATAACCCGTGCGAAGACAAGTGTGGCATGACATATTCACGGGGTGGTGTTACAGTGCACATGGGCTAGAGAGTGTCATAGCATATGCACTAGCTAGTGGAATACAACACAGAGGTGTGTGGCACTCGGCAGGCAATGGTGGGTGTAACACAGCATTGGGCTCTGTCAGGAGCACGCTGTGACTCTCAAGTGATGTTCGTCCCCTTTCCAGAGAGTAAAATAAAAAGTATTACACATCCGGCAGTGGATGTGTGTTTTATTAACCGTGAGGGGGGTTTCTTGCATAGTTTTGGTCGAATTTTTTGAATGGCTTGGTGTGCATGTGTATTAAATGTGCCTGTCAATAGCTACCCATGTTTGTATAAATAAACGACAAGGGTGTCTACCAGGATTAGGCACGGCAGGGCATCAGACATGTCAGAGCTTCACTAGTGGTGTAAATACATTCCACGTGGATTCATTGCATGCATAGTCGCCTTTTAATGAATATCACGCAAATCGTCATGGTGATAGGTACGTACGGTTTGTCCAGCATGTCCTAGGTGTGTCTATAAATATATATTTTTTTAAAATAATAAAAAACAGTGGCCGGCCCTGGGGATTGGGGTCAAAAAAATATAATTAGGAGACTGGCCCTGGGGGATGGGGTCATCAGGGCCAATAAATTAGAATAAGAAGGGGAACCAAACAGCCCCCCTTCTTAAAAAACTAAAATAAATAAAAGACTGGCATCGTGCCGGAGGCCATGCCCCCTCCGTGCAGCACTCTGCAAACGCGCCCCCAACAGGCATCTCCAGTATGCGCCAGGGAGCTGCGCTGCAGCCAGGTGTTCTGAGGCCAAGCCCCTTTTTACACCTCTCTGCAACGCAGCTCTGTGGCGCTTACTGGAGGTACCTAGTGGTCTAGTTTGACCCTAGGGACCCTTAGGATTCAGGGGGACTTAATCTCTCAACTTAGAACAGCCACAGGGCGCGTTTACACAGTGGTGAAGGGAGGGGACGGGGCCTGAGGTGACGTGTGCAAACACGCACTATGGCACGTTTTAAATTGGGGATATAATTTCCCTTCAATACTGAGGGCCCCTGGGGGCTAACTAGCCCACCAAGTGCTTCCAGTAAGCGCCACTGAGCTGCATTGCAGAGAGGTGGTCCAGGCCGTGCCACTTTTTACACCTCTCTGCAACGCAGCTCTGTGGCACTTACTGGAGGTACCTAGTGGGCTAGTTGGACCCTAGGGACCCTCAGGATTCAAATGAACTTAATCTCCCAACTAAAAATGGACACAGGGCGTGTTTACACAGTGGTGAAGGGAGGGGACGAGGCCTGAGTTAACGTGTGCAAAAACGCCCTGTGGCCTGTTTTAAGAGGTAGTTTTAATCCCCATGCCCTATTATACACTAGGGGCTTACAGAGGAGGTCATGCTAATCGCAGGGGGACCCCAACGCATAATGTTCCCTAGTGTATGTAGGTGTTTTCACTGTATTCTAAGTGTCTTTTAACATAGCACTGGCTCTAGGACTGGTTAGTCAGACTCAGTTACCACCAGTATCCGTCTGAAAAAGTTGAGGGTACAGGATGATTTTGCAACAAGGCTTCTTTCTGCTCTTCTTTTTGTTCTTTCTGCACGTTATCCTTCTTCCTGCACTTATCTTCGTATTTGAGGACTTCTGTTGCTTCTTTCTGCACTTCTTTTGTTTCTTTCTGTGCATTTTTTCTTCTTTCTTCACATGTCCTATCTCTGTAGGCATAGTTAGAAATTAGCATTTAAAAAACCTTTGAAATTAACAGAAAAAACCATAGGTTTCAGGCACGTTATAGTTAGGAATTAGCATTTAAAAAACCTCAGAAATTCACTGAAAAAACCATAGGTTTCAGGGGTGTTCTAGTTAGCTGGACTTTTCACTTGTACAAAACCATTGAAATTCCCCCGTTATAGTTAGTTCAGCTAACTATAACTCGCGCGCCCGCAATGCACTGCTGATGACGTCACATATTACATCACTCATGACATGGTCAGTGACATCACTCATGACATCACTGATGACATCTCAAATGACATCACTGATGACATCACTGATGACATCATCCTTGTGATAGAGTGGCAGACCTCCTCTTCCCCTAATATAACCTTTGATACACACATTCAAAAATAGAAATTAAAATTTTAAAAACAATGGACATACCAATACCAGTTACAACAACCTATACAGTAATTCTAAGATCCACATACACATCCACTCATTCACCAACAGTCCTATACAGTCACTCATACATGTACTCACTCATCATATGTACTCATACACCTATACATCCTGTTACACAATGCCACTCATCCATAGAGGTACTCACACACATAGTCACTCATGCTAATAAAGAATCAAACATACATTTACTTGCATATACAGTTATACACACACCACCACACTTACTTCTACGGAAACTTACACATACTTAGTCTTTTAAACAATCACTTATAGAAACACATACTTATTCATATAGGAACTCTTTCAATCTCTCACTGTCACATATACTCGCTTATATACACCAATAGTCACATATACTAGTTTAAAACATATGTAGTTACTCATAAAGACACTATTGAGACAGTCATTCACTCACTAACACACCCATACACTCACTCATCCACCCATAGAGTCCTGCACACATGCTGTCTTCAACACATACAAAGAGTGAGTCATTCATTCATGCACCTATGCACTACGTAATACCCCCACCGAACCATGCAGACACTCAGACTGATACTCATAAAACCAACTAATAACCTATATAAACACCCATGTAGCTACTCACCAACCCATGCAGCCACTTATACACAAAGTGAGAGACTGATACAGATATTTACATATTTAAACATTACTCACTAAGCCATGTATTCACTATGAAACACTTAGTCAGTTACACAATCAATTTTTCAAAAACAAATCATCCATTTAGACACTTATATACCCATTTATTCTTCCATCGACCTTGAGATATACATATATAAAACATATTTAATTTTCAGAAACACACACATTCACTGGATGATGTCATCAGTGATGTCATCAGTGATGTCATTTGAGATGTCATCAGTGATGTCATGAGTGATGTCACTGACCATGTCATGAGTGATGTAATATGTGACGTCATCAGCAGTGCATTGCGGGCGCGCGAGTTATAGTTAGCTGAACTAACTATAACGGGGGAATTTCAATGGTTTTGTACAAGTGAAAAGTCCAGCTAACTAGAACACCCCTGAAACCTATGGTTTTTTCAGTGAATTTCTGAGGTTTTTTAAATGCTAATTCCTAACTATAACGTGCCTGAAACCTATGGTTTTTTCTGTGAATATATATATATATATTATCTACTGGCGGTCGCCAGTAGATAGTTATAGTTAGGACCCTGTTTCCATAGGAAATCCGCAACATTCTATTTGGAATAACTTTGGCGCCGGTCGATGAATCCTCGCGAAATTTTCAAAATAGGTGGGGCGCTACGCTCCGCTCCTACCCTGAAAGTCTCGGGGGGATTCGTCAAGCGGGGGCTGAGAAAAAAGGGGGGTCCCAAAACGCGTTTTTCCCATGCATTTTTCCATAGGACCTTTAGACACAGCTACAGCCCGAACGGCTGAACAGAGTTACTTGAAATTTGGCAGAGAGGTAGTCCTCAGGTCAAGGAAGTGCCTTTTGTAGGTCTGGTGTAAATCTGTTCAGTAGTTCCTGAGAAAATAGCATTTAAATCAATATATATATGTGGGCGGAGCCTAACCACACATCTCATCCTGAGATCTGATTGGCTGTCAGCACTTCATCCAAGAAGTGTTGGCAGCCATCTTGGGACCAATATACATGATAGCACCTCATTAAAAAGCATTGCAGTTAATAGAAGATTTTAAGACTTTAGTTACATTATAAATCATTTGTTGATGGTACCATACTCATTTTAGGAATTGTGGTATGTTCTAAGGTGATTTCACCATGTGAAAAAGCCTTCTGCTGGGATATCATGATTGAGAGAAAAATATTTTCTCATGCTTTTACCACAGAGGTTTGGAAGGTGATCTATAAGCTAAACTGAGAGCTTATTTTCTGTAAATTCACATTATCTTTCTCAGTCATGTGAGAATGAAGTCTGACATTCTCAGTAAAACATGTACATCCAACAAGGGCAGAGACTGTCAGTTGATTCCTTTGTGTTCTACTGCAGCTTTCCAGAGTGTTCCAAAGAACTACTAGAGCGCTAACCGTCCTACTTATGATAAATGTATGGCACACCTGAAGCCATCTTGCTTGGATTAAAGTGGTAACTCTTAAAACATTTAATTTAAAAAGGAACAAAATGAGGTGGTTCATTTTTCCATAAAAAGTATGATTAGTGCTGCATAAAGAAAAATTAGGGCACATTTTGAGTGACTTCTCAAATCCTGGCATGCAGACTGAAACATGCACTTTCAATACCAGCAGCAGTTTTCCCTGGTGAGCAGTAGCTTTACTACAGTGATCTAATGAGCAAAAAGAGTGCTAACATTCTGATTTTATGGCAAATGTGTGACACATTTGAATGCCTTCTTGATGGAATCAAAGTAAAAAACTGAAAGTATTTCCTACTGAGGAGACTGCAGTAAATGAGGAAATTAGGAAACTTCATAACAAATAAGTCTCCCAAGATGGCCACCAGAGACAAAAGAGCCCAAATGTAGCCCAAATATCACCCAGATGTAGCCCAAGTATAGCCCAATGACAGAATGTCCAAGAATGTTCTTAAAAACAACTAGAGCACTTACTGTCTTCATTATGACAAAAGTATGGCACACCTGAAGCCATCTTGATTGGAATAAACTGGTAACACTTAAAACATTTAATTTAAAAAGGAACACAATGAGGGGGTTCATTTTGCCATAGAAATTATGATTAATGCTGAAGAAAGAAAATGAGGGCACATTTTGAGTGACTTCTCAAATCCTCTTCTATTTCATTAAAAAATTCTGACATGCAGACTGAAACATGCACTTTTAATACCAGGAGCAGACTTCCATGGTGAGCAGTAGTTTTACTACAGTGATCTAATGAGCAACTAGAGTGCTAACATTCAGAATTCATGGCAAATGTGTGACATATCTGAATACCTTCATGATGGAATCAAAGTAAAAAACTGAAAGCATTTCCGACTGAGGAGACTGCAGTACATGAGGAAATTAGGAAACTTCATAACAAATAAATCTCCCAAGATGGCCACCGGAGACAAAAGAGCCCAAATGTAGCCCAAAATCACCCAGATATAGCCCAAATATAGCCCAATGACAGAAGTGTGCAAAACACTTATTATTTTGTGTTTTTGCAGTGTTATATAGTGCAGACTTGTCAGGTATTGGAGTGCTTTACATGAGCATTGGTTACATCACACAAGAACAAATTCATTTTGGTTGTAGACATGGGGAGACTAAGTGATTTGACCAGAATCACAGAATGTCGAGCTGAAGCAGAAACTTCAACCTGGTTCCCCAGTTGCAAAGTCTGCAGTTCTGGAAGTAACACCACATCCTCTCCCCTAAGTGCAACATTTAATCAAGTTGTCAACTAGATAAAAAAACATAAAGATAACAAATAATTTAAAAGTGCTTTGTCGCTATTTGAAAACTCAGAAAATATGTCCTTATTTTAGTCTTTTAGAGCACTAACCATAATTTTGATGCCAATAAGACCCTCTCATATATGTAATTTCTAAAGGAATGCTCTAGGTATTACAGTTTTGATTACATCAAGATGATGTCAAGCGCTCCACACTTTTGTAATAAATATAGAATGTTAGCAATCTAGTTGTTCATTAGGATACTGTTGAGAGGCAGAGGCCAGGGGCACGGACTCTGAAAATTGAAGGCAGGTAGGAGGGTGCAAAGGCAACAATTTAACCACACTGAGCAGGCAGGAAGGGCCGTGGAAGCACAACAGACTATGGAGGGCAGTGGAAAGGGGGGCAGGGGCAACAAACCAACAATACAGGACTTGCAAGAGAGGCTGTTGGAGGGAAGATCTATTACGAGTCAAGGAAGCTAGGGGCGGTCCCCAGAGCCCCGAGAGCCACCACAGAACTGAGCAGGAGAGTGAGTCAGGGACAAAAGGGGCACCTTAATTTGAGCCGGGGTGCCTAGGAACGCTTGCTCCAAAAATGAAGAAAACAGACATATGAGACATGGAATTGGAGGCAGAATACAATGGCAGTTTAATGAGAAGATGCAACTTCAAAGAAACCGCAGAATAGAGACCTAAAGTACAAAATACAGAATCCAGATAATCATACAGCTGTCATGATATTCTCTGTATCTCAATTAATGGACTGACAGAGAGAGAGAGAAAACACATCTATAAATGCATCATGAGAAACAAGTTACACCAAGGAAAATGTTACCTAGGGACACTCACATTTACTCTTAGAGCAAGCATTCCTGCAATTACAATACAACATCTTTTAAATGCAAAAGTAAAGAGAACAATGGTTAAACATAACATGACATTTCATATAGGTAAAATAGAATAAGATACTTCAAGCAAAGCCGAGCAAGACATTTTAAGCAAAGGAAGACAAGAGCTCCCAGTTCTTGGGGAAAACCTGCACAGCCTGTTAACCTACATACAGACGGCGAGGTTGTCCGTCGATATCTGTGGGTGCTCCCTTTTTATATCATTTTGTGGGCTCCTTTGCACGCTACATCTACCTACGTATGCTACCCAAAAGCTTCGTCTGCAGATTTTACCAGACATTTCGTCATTTACCCACTTAATGCTGACAATGGACTGGGTGAAAAGGTCAGTCTCTCAGGCCAATCGCTTATCGTAAGTTCCATAGAGCAAGCAGAAAATAATGGGTATTGTACAGGAATTCAATATATTCATGTATAAAATCTCCTCAGTTCTCCTAACTTGACGCTCTGCGGTTGCCACTTCCTTAAAAGCGGGAAACCTGCCCAGGAAGCAAGTACCAGTCCAGGATGCAGCCTACTGTATGTCGACAGCTTCAGGGGGATGTTGAACTTTGATACCGAGCACGGAGCACTCGGGTAGGGTGGGGGCTACTAGTTTGGAGCAGAAGGCCTCGCAGACCTGCCTTCAGACTGCTATACACTAAAATTGCAGAGCTATGGTCAATTTAACAAAGAGGCCTACATATTGAACAGAAGGGCCTACACAGGGGTTTTATGCTGGCTGAGTGGTAAGGATGTCTCAGGATAATTATATAGCAACACAGGACCCGCTGGTCAATTTAATACGGCCTACAAATGCGGCTGGCAGGGCAAGGACAAGGGTCTCATACTTCAGGTGTGGACAGAACGGGCCAGGGGCCCCCTGTGATACAAAATCTACCCTCCTTCAAGGCTGTGGCAATGTAATAGACCATTGTGGGCAGAAGGAAGAGGCAATGGTAGTACAACCATACATGCCAACAGACCCGATTCAGCCAGGAAACGTCCAATGTTTTTAAGCTCAAATGGGCTTTATTTGATCTGTCTCCTGTCTACAATATCCTCTTTTTCAATGTAACTCAAAGGGGAAAATCAATACCCCAGTTTTTTTTCAAAATCTCCCTCTTACCAAGTTCAAAATGTTCGCAAGTATGGTACATTGGATCATGGAAGGAAATGGGATAGGGACATGGACTTGGATAACAGAGGACAGGAGAGACATGGAGAGGTGCACCAAACTGACCCTGCAGGGCAGGCATCAGGGTTTGCAGCAGCACAATACACCACACAGGGCATGCAGGACGGGAGTGCAGCACAACAATCCATAGAAAGCAAGAGGGAGGGGACAGGACCATGCACATGGATAACAGAGAACAGAGGGGCAAGAGGCAATGGTAGCTAGCTGACCATAATGGACAGACAGGAGAGAAGGCTGCAGCATAACAGACCATAAAGGGCAGGAGGGACGGATCAGGGGCATTACAATGGAACAGACAAGCCAGGAGGGAGGGAGTAGGGGTCTGCACATGTAAACAGAGGGCTGGGGGCAAGGGGGCAGGGCAGGAGCAGCAAGATGGCCATGGAGGTCAGGCAGGATGGGCACTAGAAGCAAGACACAACATGAAGAGCAACAGTGAGACTGTGATGGCATACACACAGACCATGGAGGGAAGGTGGGAGGGGGTCAGGGGCAGCTAACTGACCACACAGGGAAGGTGGGAGGGGCCATGGCAGCACAGAAGACCATGCATGGCAAGTGGGAGGGTTAGTGGCAGCACAATGGCTATGATGGGCAAGAAGGAGGGTGCAGGGGCATGCACAAAGGACGATGGAGGATAGAAGGGAGGGTCAGGACCTGTGCACAGACAAGAAAGTTCAGGGGAAGGGGCCTCACAACAGACCACACGGGGCAGGCAGGAGGAGCAGTTGCAGCACAACAGACCAGGGAGGGCAGAAGGGTGTGGCAGTACAATGGACCATGTAGGACAGGAGGAAGAGGATAGAGGCATGGCATGTGGACAGGCAGGGTGGAGGTGGCAGGGACAGGTTACAGTCATCTGACAATGCTAGGCAGGTGGGAGGGGAGTGGCAGCTCAACAGAACACTCAGAGTAGATAGGAGTGGCAGGTCCATGGGACATGGTGGGCAAAAAGGATGGAGCAGGGGCATGCACAAAGACATCGGAGGGCAGGGGGAAGGAGAATAGGGGCAGCAAGCTAAGCACAGAGTTTAAGCAGGAGGTCAATGATGGGGCATAGAATTGGGCAATGGAGGGCAGGAGGAGTGGACTTGTACATCATACTAAATTGAGGGCAGTGGCAGCACATCAGACCATGCATGGCAGGAGGGAGGAGGCTAGTCCATGGATTCACACAACAGAGGATAGGGAGGAGGGGGATGGGGCAGCAAGCTAACTGTTCAGAGAAGGCGGGTATTAGAAACTTTATTGTTTTTAAAACATTTTGTCTGTGCAAACTACTTAAAATATGAACAAGTATGCAGCATAATCTCACTTTTATTCAGGAAGAAGAAGTCGTTAGTGACTGTGACTCCGGGCTCACTTGGCAAAAACACCCCCTGACCCTCCACCCCCTATCGCAAAATGTAATGCCCGTGAAAAGGGTAGGTGAACACAGTGTTATATAGAACATAGTCCTGAGAGCACGATTGAAAATGAAAACTAGATATAGTGTATGGTATAAACTATGCACCAAAAAGTGTGATATAAGATGAACCAGGCGTGAAATATAATATGCAATACATTGTGCGCAATGACAGATTCATTGGAGAGCGCGAGATAGCACTGGCACTAGCGTGTGCTATGCGATATGCGCCTTGGAGTGTAATATGCACAGGGCAGTGTTGTGTAACCTAACTAGTCTCTAAAGTTGTAATATAAAATATGTGCTGGGGAGTCTAACGTTGCATATGCACTGTGACAAAGATATGGATCCCAAATTGTAATATGTATGGCATAGCACTGTGCGTTATAACATAGGCATCGAGGAAGGCACGTTAGATGGGGCAATATAACCCGTGCGAAGACAAGTGTGGCATGACATTTTCACGGGGTGGTGTTACAGTGCACATGGGCTAGAGAGTGTCATAGCATATGCACTAGCTAGTGGAATACAATACAGAGGTGTGTGGCACTCGGCAGGCAATGGTGGGTGTAACACAGCATTGGGCTCTGTCAGGAGCGCGCTGTGACTCGCAAGTGATGTTCGTCCCCTTTCCAGAGAGTAAAATAAAAAGTATTACACATCCGGCAGTGGATGTGTGTTTTATTAACTGTGAGGGGGGTTTCTTGCATAGTTTTGGTCGAATTTTTGTCGAATCCCCTTTGAATGGCTTGGTGTGCATGTGTATTAAATGTGCCCGTCAATAGCTACCCATGTTTGTATAAATAAACGACAAGGGTGTCTACCGGGATTAGGCACGGTAGAGCATCAGACATGTCAGAGCTTCACTAGTGGTGTAAATACATTCCACGTGGATTAATTGCATGCATAGTCGCCTTTTAATGAATATCACGCAAATCGTCATGGTGATAGGTACGTACGGTTTGTCCAGCATGTCCTAGGTGTGTCTATAAATATATATTTTTTAAAAATAATAAAAAACAGTGGCCGGCCCTGGGGATTGGGGTCAAAAAAATATAATTAGGAGACAGGCCCTGGGGGATGGGGTCATCAGGGCCAATAAATTAGAATAAGAAGGGGAACCACACAGCCCCCCTTCTTAAAAAAATAAAATAAATAAAAGACTGGCTTAGTGCCGGAGGCCATGCCCCCTCCATGCAGCACTCTGCAAACGCGCCCCCAACAGGCATCTCCAGTATGCGCCAGGGAGCTGCGCTGCAGACAGGTGTTCTGAGGCCAAGCCCCTTTTTACACCTCTCTGCAACGCAGCTCTGTGGCGCTTACTGGAGGTACCTAGTGGTCTAGTGTGACCCTAGGGACCCTTAGGATTCAAGGGGACTTAATCTCTCAACTTAGAACAGCCACAGGGCGCGTTTACACAGTGGTGAAGGGAGGGGACGGGGCCTGAGGTGACGTGTGCAAACACGCACCATGGCACGTTTTAAATTGGGGATATAATTTCCCTTCAATACTGAGGGCCCCTGGGGGCTAACTAGCCCACCAAGTGCTTCCAGTAAGCGCCACTGAGCTGCATTGCAGAGAGGTGGTCCAGGCCGTGCCACTTTTTACACCTCTCTGCAACGCAGCTCTGTGGCACTTACTGGAGGTACCTAGTGGGCTAGTTGGACCCTAGGGACCCTCAGGACTCAAATGAACTTAATCTCCCAACTAAAAACGGACACAGGGCGTGTTTACACAATGGTGAACGGAGGGGACGGGGCCTGAGTTAACGTGTGCAAAAACGCCCTGTGGCCTGTTTTAAGAGGTAGTTTTAATCCCCATGCCCTATTATATACTAGGGGCTTATAGAGGAGGTAAGGCTAATCACAGGGGGACCCCAACGCATAATGTTCCCTAGTGTATGTAGGTGTTTTCACTGTATTCTAAGTGTCTTTTAACATAGCACTGGCTCTAGGACTGGTTAGTCAGACTCAGTTACCACCAGTATCCGTCTGAAAAAGTTGAGGGTACAGGATGATTTTGCAACAAGGCTTCTTTCTGCTCTTCTTTTTGTTCTTTCTGCACGTTATCCTTCTTCCTGCACTTATCTTCGTATTTGAGGACTTCTGTTGCTTCTTTCTGCACTTCTTTTGTTTCTTTCTGTGCATTGTTTCTTCTTTCTTCACATGTCCTATCTCTGTAGGCATAGTTAGAAATTAGCATTTAAAAAACCTTTGAAATTAACAGAAAAAACCATAGGTTTCAGGCACGTTATAGTTAGGAATTAGCATTTAAAAAACCTCAGAAATTCACTGAAAAAACCATAGGTTTCAGGGGTGTTCTAGTTAGCTGGACTTTTCACTTGTACAAAACCATTGAAATTCCCCCGTTATAGTTAGTTCAGCTAACTATAACTCGCGCGCCCGCAATGCACTGCTGATGACGTCACATATTACATCACTCATGACATGGTCAGTGACATCACTCATGACATTACTGATGACATCTCAAATGACATCACTGATGACATCACTGATGACATCATCCTTGTGATAGAGTGGCAGACCTCCTCTCACCCTAATATAACCTTTGATACACACATTCAAAAATAGAGACTAAAATTTTCAAAACAATGGACATACCAATACCAGTTACAACAACCTCTTCAGTAACTCTAAGATCCACATACACATCCACTCATTCACCAACAGTCCAATACAGTCACTCATACATGTACTCACTCATCATATGTACTCATACACCTATACATCCTGTTACACAATGCCACTCATCCATAGTTACTCACACACATAGTCACTCATGCTAATAAAGAATCAAACATACATTTACTTGCATATACAGTTATACACACACCACCACACTTACTTCTACGGAAACTTACACATACTTAGTCTTTTAAACAATCACTTATAGAAACACATACTTATTCATACAGGAACTCTTTCAATCTCTCACTCTCACATATACTCACATATATACACCAATAGTCACATATACTAGTTTAAAACATATGTAGTTACTCATAAAGACACTATTGAGACAGTCATTCACTCACTAACACACCCATACACACACTCATCCACCCATACAGTCCTGCACACATACTGTGTTCAACACATACAAACAGTGAGTCACTCATTCATGCACCTATGCACTACGTAATACCCCCCACCGAACCATACAGACACTCAGACTGATACTCAAAAAACCAACTAATAACCTATATAGACACCCATGTAGCTACTCACCAACCCATGCAGCCACTTATACACAAAGTGAGAGACTGATACAGATATTTACATATTTAAACATTACTCACTAAGCCATGTATTCACTATGATACACTTAATCAGTCAGTTACACAATCAATTTTTCAAAAACAAATCATCCATTTAGACACTTATATACCCATTTATTCTTCCATCGACCTTGAGATATACATATATAAAACATATTTAATTTTCAGAATAACACACATTCACTGGAAGGTGTCATCAGTGATGTCATCAGTGATGTCATTTGAGATGTCATCAGTGATGTCATGAGTGATGTCACTGACCATGTCATGAGTGATGTAATATGTGACATCATCAGCAGTGCATTGCGGGCGCGCGAGTTATAGTTAGCTGAACTAACTATAACGGGGGAATTTCAATGGTTTTGTACAAGTGAAAAGTCCAGCTAACTATAACACCCCTGAAACCTATGGTTTTTTCAGTGAATATATATATATTTAAAACATTTTCCAACCTGCTACCCCAAAATCACCTACAATACTACAAACAAAATAATTAATATAAAAAATTGCAGTCAATCTTTATAAAAATTATTAAAATCAATTAAATATTTTACAAACTCAAAAATCTAATTAACAAAATTAACCAATGTGCATAATCAATATTAAAATTCACAAATTAAAAATAAAAACATGTTTACAAATAATTGAAAATGAATATTACAAAACTCCCTACCCTTTCCTGTACAAACCAAACAACCAGCCAATAGATACAACCAAATAAAAAAAATTCTTTCAATATATTACCTACTCAATTCAATTCAATTCCTTTATTCGGATAAAAAACATACCCATAAAATAGCAATTCACAAAACAGCACATTAAAATACACAAATTTATAATACTCATTATAGCAGTATAAAAACAAATTCAGTAAAAGCATTAATCATAAAGTGCACATTGTGGTGCGGGCACGTACGTCAGTTTTCACGAAAGTGTCAACTCGGAAAATCAGTTCATCATCCTCCAAGTTGAGTATATTCCTATATGCTATTTCAAGTTGGACAG
Organism: Triturus cristatus; assembly: GCF_964204655.1. Taxonomy (NCBI): domain Eukaryota; kingdom Metazoa; phylum Chordata; class Amphibia; order Caudata; family Salamandridae; genus Triturus; species Triturus cristatus. Next base: position 325,712,348 of record NC_140589.1, read on the forward strand.
CCAATTATTTTTTTTAAACGGTATTAAAACGATATGGCATACTTTATATAAAACTTACAGAAGAATAAAAAAGTGTAATGTAGTTTGCCTACTCCGGCCATCACACAGGCATGGCAAGGAGTCTAGATTGGCATGGTATCCAAGGGGAAAGCACAGCAAACATTTTACTGTACCAGCCCTTAGGCAAAAAAGAAGTTCCCTCTCCCAACGGCCTATAGGTTTTGTAAGAAAGCTGGCCAGCTGATAAAAGGAGTTATTTTTTTGTCTATTCTTGCCTTACTATAATGTGTGTATAATACTGTCCGTGGAACTTTTTTGCTCACAGTATCAATCTCATTTGAACATAAAAAGATCTGTTCATGGTTAACCCTTCTTAAACTCGATCTCACCGTGGCTAGCCAAGGCATATCCATTCCCCTTTCACATTTAAGGCAATGTCCTATTATCTCTCTTGTGAGAGACGCCGCTGGGTTTTTTCCAGATTGCTAGCCAAAATAAAGCAGGGCAGGCCTTTATATAATCTTCAATGTAGTGTAGTTTTAATTCACTACGGCACACATATTGAGACGTGGAAATTGGGGCACCCAAAATTTTCCGGCGGAATCTATTTTCCTCGCAATAAATGTTGCAACTCTTAGAGAAGCCCCATACCTCTGCGCCATAGGTTGCCGTAGGTATACACTGAGATTTAAAAATGTTTAAAATGGCTATGATAGCCCCCGTCCTCCTAGGTTGGGGAAGACTAAAAACCGAACTAATAACTTTAGAAAACTTGTTCCTACAGTACACCATATGGATAGACCGAAAACCGTTAGCGGCAAAAACCAACCCTAAATAGGGAAAAGTTTTAGTGCATTGTAAACTTGATTTCCCATGGAAATAGAGTTTAAAAGGCGCTTCCTCGGCCCGCAAGCCATTCTAAAAGATTTTTTAAAATTAGCGCATAGGTCTAATCTGGCTATAAAAATCAACAAAACCCTGCACTAAAATACATAGGGCATTTGGAGTACGGCCCATTAATACCACATCATCGGCATATAGTAGGGTGGGGAGTATATTACCATTAACTGTAGGAATGTCTTTAGTAAGCGCTATCAGTGATTTGTGTAAATTATTAATATAAATGATAAAAAGGAGAGGGGCCAGAACATATCCCTGACTTACCACTTTGCAAACTCTGATGCCATTAGAGACCTCACCACCATTGTTAATCCTAAAGCGGGCATTCAAGTCTTCATGTAAATATGCTAAAAACTATACTAAAACCTCATCTAAACTGTATTCTAAAACGATGGACCATAATTGTGACCGATTAACAAAATCAAAAGCTGAGGTCAGGTTCATAAAAGCCAAGTATATTGGTGAACGCTGTGCAATAGTATACTTCCCGATTATTAGGTTAAGATTTAGGCATTGTTCAATTGTGCCTATTTTACTCCTAAATCCTAGTTGACATGGTTGTAAAATGGAATTTTCCTCGGTCCATGTTTTAATCGTGTTATATAAAACCCTCCCTTGAATTTCCAAAGTGTTATCTATCAGGGAGATAGGTCAATAGCAGCTAGGTTGGGAGTGATCACCCTTTACCTACTCCAGTTAAAATGGTTGAGAGTCTACAAAAAGATCGCCAAGAACTACAAAGAGTCATAATCCAATCCAAACGAATGCTAGTATACTGTCTCAACGCTTAGATCCCACCTTAGAGTTTACCTCCTCCAATTGAACCTCAATCAAAGCAATACTTAAAGCTCCTAGCTATGTTAATACAATAGGTGAAACTGGAACCACCTCCGTAACTTAGGGCCTGATTACAATGGTGATCGTATGCACCTCCGCAGTCCCTGATTACAATGGGCAAAGATAGGCATATTTCCATCCCCTGCGGTGTTTCCAAATCCAACAGGAAATTCACACCTCACCGGTGTCTGAGGGAACCAATGAGACAGACAGCCGGGCAGAAGAGTGCCCTGACCGCCCACCCCAGTACGATGCGCCTATCAGGCCATCGGAACGCGGCAGTAAAACCTGCTCGTCAGAGATGTCGGAACCAGAACCACAGAGAGAAGAAACTCCACATTCACGCACCTCTCCACGTTCCTGGACGTCATGGATCCTGATCTACAAGTCCTGCCGCTGCAATACCTTGTCCACTATTACCAAATTCGACACCGTCACGGACCCCACCTGAGGTAAGTCCAACACCTGTCACGCATGTATCTGCCTGACACCAACATGACCCAATCACCACTCTGGGACATCTTACCTTTTAACCTCAGACACCATGCGGAACCCAGGAATCTATAGGCATGTCACACACTCCTGTCGTGCATGCAGGGAAGTTGTCACCACTGCAGCGGGGGGGCCAATTTGCTTACAGAATGCAGTCATCTGGGCTGGCCGTGGCGGTCACATAATAGCAGGCGCGCAGTGGTGGGCAAAGCTGCCCATTTGGTTGCAGATGGGCTCAGACCAGTTTCAGACACTCCACTGGTCACAAAGCAGACACGGTGTCATTCCCCCTCCCATGCATTAGCTACCATAATCCTGACAGCAGATTGGTCACAGATAGGGGGCAAGAGCACAATTGGGCACACTCACATAGCAAATGAACAATACTTCACATTGCCTTATTTGCCATTCCCAAAAGAAACACAAATTACAAAAGCAACACTCATCTCAGTGCACTCAATAACATACACTCCTTACACACACACATGCACACACACACACACTCCTGTAATGACAACAGAACACACACATGCACTGGTCTGTGGAAAGGGACAATACAGAAAACATAGCTGGACATGAGGGGGCCTCACACCTATCAAGGGATATGGTTCTGCCACTGACAGCACTGCATGCGTACAAAGCAGTGTGTTAACACCACTACAAACAGGGACACCCATAAATGAAATCACCATCAGGAACAATAATATCACAATTCATCACAGCACACAGATCACTCTCGATTATCCATGAGTCACTCCTAAATGCCCCTCATTGCACTCTCACACTCCACCCTCCACTTGCATTCCAATGAAACTCCACAGGTACAGCACATCTGCTACTAAGAGGAACATTCCCATTACCACACTTTACACTCATAACACAGCAGACCAAACAGCGAGGACCTGTACATGTCAGGGTGCCAATAACACACATACTGACTGAGCGTCCACGCACTCTCCACATCAACACACTGAAGGAGATCCAGAGATAGCATACAGTCAACATCTAAAGAGGTGGCCACGCAACATGTAACACCTTACCCCCCCGAGCATCAAGACAGTGGGAAAGGTCTTGACTTCCACATCCATGCCGCAAAGAGATCTACAGTGAGCATGTATGCAACATCCCAAACACCAGACACCCCACTCACATGTAAGTTTGTCACCCTATGTATACACAAATCAATATGGACAGGCCAACACAAACCAATCAAACATATGTGCCCAGCTCACAAGCCCTTTCTGTACAGTCTGCATGCAACAGTCCTTACTTACTGTACATCCTTGCAAATGACAGAGCCTATATCTCATAGCACAACCTCAAATGCAACTTCACATACAGCACATACTCATCTACAACAAACATCAGGATGGGTGGCAGTGGCTCAGCAAACACCCCTAGGCTGCCAATGCCACCTACTGCTCCTCAACTCCAGCAAACACATGTGCAAGGGATAAGCTTAGAGGACAGTGTTGCAAAGTGAAGTGTACTAAACTGGATTTGCCTTCACTGGAGTTTATAGTAGAATAGAATGGCATATGGTGGAGTGTCAAACACTGGTGAGGTGTACAATGGATTAGCACAGAATGGAGTGTGCCACAGTGGAGTGGCACACACTGGAGTGGTGTGTAGTGGAGTGTCAAACACTGGAATGGCATACAGTGGAATGGTGTAGATTGGAGTAGTGTAGATAGGAGTGTTGTACAGGGGATTGGTGTACAGTGTGATAGGACATAGTGGACAATTGCGCATTGGAGTGGCGTCTGATGGAGTTGTGTAAGCTGTAGTGTTATACAGTGGTGACAGGGACAGTGAAACAGCATACAGTGGAGTGGCACACACTGTACTGGTGTACAGTACTAGTATGAAGTGTAATAGCATATAGTGGAGTGGATACAGTGTTATATGTTGTGCAGAGTTAGTCAGCACAGTGAATTCACATTGACAAAGGAAAGGCTGAATATTTTTATATTCACAACCATTGACTATGACCTTGGAGCAACACACTCTCCCTACTCCCAGCTGATGTGGTCCATAAGTGTCTGGATCCTAGTATGGCAAGGTCACAAGGACACACTGCACATAGCAAATGCATCAATGTCCCCATTTGCATACGGCCTGTTGCATGATATTGAGATTAGCACAAACCATGCCCTCACCAACTGGCATGTAAATGTGTGAAATGTTGAAGGACAAGTCCACAATATATATTCCTGCAGATACATTTCCCATTGCAATAATTATGCAATGGTTGTCAAGTTCACACATGGAAATGCACACATGTGCTTGTGAAGCCAGACATATCAAAGACAACTGTACACCTTCCAAAGTGTGTACACATTAAAGGTAAACATTCACATATGAGGCAACCTGCCCACCCCACAAGTCATACAGTAAAGCCAAATAGCTGGGGTTGATGTAGAGGAAGCAAAGATGCCATGCGTAACAATGCAGAGCCCAGACAAGGCAATGTATAGTCTAAGAGTAGTCAAATGCAGATATGCATCATGTCCCCATTTACGCTCTGATTCAATAAGCGCATTACCTGCTCAAAGCTCTTGGGACACCTGCAACTGCAAATGAATTACATGCCACAATGATAGTGGTACTACTATACTGGAACAGGACATCATATACACATACATTGTTCAGCATCATTAGCAAGGCCACCGACGAAGGTCATAGCCAAAATATAGCTTTAATCAATTATATAAACTCTTAGAAAAAGTGCAAAACAACAAGGCCAATGGCCAGTCCAAAGATAAACCAGCACTTGTGTGCCACAAAACTTGCCACAGAGTTCACTTCCCGGGAAACCTCCCCAGGATAGGGGCATCAAATGGGCACTCCAGGCAACGGTCATTGGGGATATGGGTGGGCAGGGGTCCTTCGAAGGTCTGGACATGGGAAGGGGAGGGTTGGCTGGGGCAGTTGGAGGACTGGACCTGGGAGAGGGAGGGCGGGCTGGCTTAGTGAGGGGGAGGGCTGGGTTCGGTATGGGTAGGGCTGGGCTTCACCAATTTTGGTATACGATAACCCAAAAGGTGACTCTGGGGAATGGAAATTGAGGTGGCTATATCAGCCACCTTCTTCTTAGAACGTGGAGGTGGGGGTTCTTTTTTTGTGTTTTTGCAGATTTGGGTGTGGGATTGTGGGGGGGTGGATCTTTTTCCCTTTTTCCCATCCTCCCCTTTTGGGAAGGGATTTCAACTGAATGTTTGCTGTTGCCACCCTTCTCAAGGGGTTGGCTGGAAGTGGAAGGTGGAGGTATTTTGGGCAAGTCAACCCTCTTACCTCCGGAGGGGGGGCAGCAGCGGCAGGCCAGAGGTCCAGGACACAAATGGAAAGGGTCTTCAAAGATGTGAGGGTAGGTGTGGTGATGGGTGGGGTTTTGAAGGGAGAGGAATATGACGTCTGAAATGTGGATGCATGTTTATGGTGTGTATGTCTCTGAGTGTCCTGGGATGGTGTTGTTGGTGTTGTGTCTTGTGTGTTTGTAGTGTGTGTTCTGCATGTTTTGGTGGTTGTGGTGTGTTTGTGTTTTTTGGCGTGGCATTGATGTGTGCTGCCTGTAGATGTCTGGGTGCCTGTGTGCTCAGCTATGTGTGCACTCTGGTCAGAAGGGGGCATTGGAAGGGTTGAGGGGAAGGGACAGGAGCCGGAATGGGAGGCTGGTAGGTCTGGATGGTTGCCGTCAGTGTGGAGGCCAGAAACTGGACAGATCTCTGATGGTCAGCCATGTTTGAATAAATGCCCTCCAGGAACACAACAACTTGGGACAACTTGTTGCCATGATCCTGGAGGGCATTCAGGACTGCAGTCTGACCCTCAAAGATCTGCCACAGGATGTCTATGGCCTCAACACTGAGGGCCGCAGGGGAGACAGGAGCAGGGGCTGCGGTGCCTGGGGGGAAGGACACTCTACCCTTCTTAGGGGAGCGGACCCATATGGTAGGTTGGGGAGCAGCAGGGAGGGTAGACACAGGACATGGTTTGGCGGACGGAGATGCAGATGTTGAGCTTGCTTGGTCTGCCAACACCATGGAGTCGCTGCTGGAATGTGACATTGTGGAGCATGGTGTTTCACCTCCTGTCTCCTCCAGGGCACTCCTGTCCCCCTCTGAGGCACTGGTCCCCTCCGTGTCGCTCAACCCTCGGGGATCACTCAGGCCTGCTGCTTCCCCCACAGTATTGAGCCCCTCTCCTTCTCTGCCCTCTGTTGATGCTGTAAGAGAAGACATAGGTTCAATACAATGGCCTTGGCACAAATATGAATGCAAATACATACCCAACTCTTTACACATCAGAACGGGAAATTACTTGTACAAGTACTGGCTGATCAGTACAACCTTTGGCATGATAACAGGATGTTTTGACACAAGACGTGTACATTCATGCTACATGATGTGTTGACAATGCCAAATCCTATTGCATGTGCCAACATATACATCTCACATCCTATTGTGTGTAGCAACACCTACATGCTTCCTCTCAAACAACCTACACCTCCAATGGTGTAGTGTCCCTCCAACATTATGATGAAAGGCCAAAACCACCACAAATACAAACTGAGACATGCAAATAGGTAAATGACCTTACATGCATACACTAATATCTTTTAGTACTGTAGGACACCTACTTGAGATCAGTGGCTTCACAATCCAAATGAGTCATTAAATAGGAAGTGGACACCACACAAAAATTACACCCCCAATCATCAGGCTCACTGCTGTCCACTGCCAGATGATGATGATGTTGGTGATGGTCTTGTGTGCTTGTAGTATGTGTTGTGCATGGTTTGGTGAGTGTGGTGTGTTTGTGTTTCTTGGAATGGGGCTGATGTGTGCTGTGTGTGGATGTCTGTGTGTCTGTGTGCTCAGCTATGTGTGCACTCTGTTCAGGTGAGGGCATTGGGAGGGTTGAGGAGAAAGGGACCGGAGTCAGGATGGGAGGCTGGTAGGTCTGGATTGCTGCCGTCACTGTCGAGGCCAGAGACTGGACAGATCTCTGCAGGCCAGTCAAGTCTGAATGAATGCCCTCCAGGAATGCAACAACTTGAGACAACTTGTTGCCATGATCCTGGAGGGCATTCAGGACTGCAGTCTGACCCACAGTGATCTGCCGCAGGACGTCTATGGCCTCAACACTGAGGGCAGCAGGAGAGACAGGGCACTGGCTACAGTGCCTGGGGGAAAGGAGACTCTACCCTTCTTAGGGGGTTGAGCCCGAATAGTAGGTTGGGGAGCAGCAGGGAGGGTGGACACAGGACAAGGTTTGGCAGACGGAAATGCCGATGTTGAGCATCCTTGGTACACCAACATCATGGAGTCGGTGCTGGAGTGTGACATCGTGGAGCTTTGTGTTTCACCTCCTAACTCCTCCAAGGCACTCCTGTCCCCCTCCGAGGCACTGGTCCTCTCTGTGTCTCTCAACCCTCGGGGATCACTCAGGCCAGCTGCTTTCCAAACGGTGCCCTCAGTTGATGCTATAAGAGATTGAGACAAAGGTTCAATACAATGGCCTTTGCACAAATATGAAAGCAAATACTTAACCAACTCTTTACACATCAGAACGGGAAATTACTTGTACAAGTACTGGCTGCATCAGCATGGCCTCTGGCATGAGAACAGGATGTATTGACATAAGACGTGTACATTCATGCTCTATGATGTGTTGACAATGCCAAATCCTATTGCATGTGCCAACATATACATCTCACATCCTATTATGTGTAGCAACACCTACATTCTTCCTCTCAAACAACCTACACAGCCAATGGTGTAGTGTCCCTCCAACGTTATGATGAAAGGCCAGAACCACCACAAATACAAACTGAGACATGCAAATAGGTAAATGACCTTACATGCATACACTAATATCTTTTAGTACTGTAGGACACCTACTTGAGATCAGTGGCTTCACAATCCAAACGTGTCATTAAATAGGAAGTGGACACCACACATAAATTACACCCCCAATCATCAGGCTCACTGCTGTCCAGTGCCAGATGATGCAATTGAGACATACACATCAGCAGACTTACTATTTGTTACAGGTAGTATGGATAAATGTAACAAAGCACCATGTATTATTGTTAACAAAGAAAAGAGCACATTAGCAATATAGGGCAATATCTGTCAAGGGCCTTGGATGTGAGCAGAAATGGTACACCAAACATATGTCAATGTCAGTAAAATCCTTGAAAGACAGAAGTCATCAGAATGAGTCCATCCGTGAAGATGAGAGTGGCCTCCACAGGACAGGGAATGTATGGCCAAAGCCATTGTCTGGTGTCTGTCATCCCTATGTCGTGCTGACTACTGACACACAGGGCACATCAGTGTCTCAAGAGCTCACTCCCTGATGTAAGTCAGTAGCCACAACTTGACTGAGCACTGATGCACATGTACACCCCTTCTCAAAGCACACACAGTAAGCTCTGCCACTCAGATTACCATTGGCTGACTTGCTTGCAATGTACAGTACAACACTTTTGAAACATAGTACAATTTCATCTACACTGATCCCATCCAACAGCTGCTGTGATTGTGCCAGGAAAACAACTACTGTGATGCCATGCTGTAGGTAGGCAACTCAAGTTTGAACTGTGCTGTTGTAATTTTGTATCATTTGGCTGTACACTACACATAGGACAAGTGTATCCTCTGCTAACTCATTGCACCCTGAGTGCACCCTGAGTGCTCAATCGGTCATAACTCAGCAACTGCTACACTCGAAACAGCGATTACAAGGCTGTCATTGCATCGCGCTACCATTACAATGAGGTCATTACAACGACCGCGTTGTTAGTACGCAATGAATTTACATCGCAAGTCATTACAACGACTTGCACAAGGCGACGCTCAGGTATTTGAAAATAAATTCCAACACCTTCCCTACTGTTGTGTAAACAGGAGTAGGAATAGTAATTAATACTATTCCTAAGTCCAGCGCCCCCCCTAATGCAAGTCGTTGTAATGACTTGCGAAGTAAATGCATTGCGTACTAACAACGCGGTCATTGTAACGACCATGTTGTAATAGTATGCGGTTATAGGATGCGTTGTAAAATGCTATATAATTGCTACACCATAACATGAGTCACAATAGTCTGGTAGCCACACTGCACACACAGAGATGATAGGTTTACTGTGCTAGACAATTCACACCCTTTTTTTCAGGTGTCTGAATGTGTCAGTTCAAACATAATTCTCCAAATGGCCTCTGCAAACATGGTAAGATTTGTTTGGGTGACACTGCCGATTTTAATGATACATAAAGTTGAAACAGTTGTATACACCCAGCACCTCCTGCCATTCCTAGACAATCAACTTTCTACACATTGCATCACACCTGAGCCATCTCTCAGCTCCTGGGTTGATGATGGCTGGGATAAAGGTAGTCAGTCATGCACAAAGTCACAATCAGTGCAATACCCACCCCCAACTTGCTGCTGTTGGGCCCTCAAACGTCCATCCAGCCTGAATGCAGGCCATTGGGGGGGTCAAAGTCCGGCACGCCAACCTGCCACTTTAAAGGGCCAGCCCCAGCAGCATATCTGCAATGTTCATGCTAAGGTGGCAGATGTCGTCCCACCTCTTGTGGCAGTGGGTACACCGCCAGTTGGAGACCCCCAGGCTCCGCACCTTCCGGGTGATGCCCTTCCATATTGCCTTGTGTTGATGGAATTTGAGCTGTAGGCATGGGAGACATGTACAATTAGGTTTTTTCAGCAATATGTAGTGGACCTTTGTGTGCCTGTTTAGACTGAAATTTACACATACCACACACATTGATACATGACAGCATATTACAGACCACGTCACATGCTACGCTCTGATCAAGCTTAGTAAGTACAATGGAAGTGTCTGTGAGGATGGACCTACTACCTGCTAATGACATACACATGCTGAGTCTGGCCACTTAGATCAAGGTGAGCAAGGACATTCTTTGTGGTACGTAATGTGAGTGACCATGACAGACATGACATTGTAATTGAAACCTGGTGGAAATACTCACTTTGTCTTACACTAGAAACACCTTTACGTCCAAGGCTATTCCATAGCATCACGCGGTACAGAGGGCACAGTAAGGTACATGACACAACATTCACTCACTAAGGTGACAAGGTTAAGGGCTGTCATATGTACAAATGATAGCCATATCTGTTTGTGTCCAAATAGGAAGATGCACTACACAGATGGCTAACCAAGTCATTTGTGAGATGTGGACTTTAACCATTGTGCATTCACAGGACAGCCCTTTTGCCAATTGTGTCACTGAAACTGGGGTACCATCACAATACTCACCTGCATGTGGAATGTGAATGGTGACACAGTACATACACATGCGATCCTCACCACAATGTGATACCAATACTAGGATTATGTCTCCACTGTACATGTCTCAGATGTGTAAGAGGTGAATTCAGATAAATCTAGACAGATACAGATAGAGGCCTTGTTCTTGAGGGCAGACAGCACTCATCCCCACTGTGTCCCTGTATCCCTGTTTACTTAACTGTCCCATCTCAATTATGTTGACATAGTAAGTTTGATGTTGATTTTCAAACAACTCACAGGGAACAAGTGCAAAAAGTAAAAATTGGCCCAGTCATCAGTGTAACTGTACAATTGGATAACTTCATTCTGTCTAACTTCTCATTGCATGCAGTCAGTGATCATAGGGAAGAAGCCTCTACACACCCTTGCACCTTAACTGTGAAGTCATTATGCAAGTCAAACTAGCAAACATGATTCAGAACCATGCAGAGAAAAATATCTGAAGTAAAAGTGTCAAAGAGAGCTAACTGCTTACAATGGTGCCATCCTCTCAACAGACTTAATTGCAACATATGAAATGTCATGTATGGGTCATGCAGTGGTCCTACATTAAAGGCATCTACATTGGCTTGCACTCTGAGGCAAATACGTTGGGATTTTGTCTTAAGTTTGTCTTAAGTCTGTCTTAAGTCTGTCTTAAGTTTGTCTTAAGTCTGTCTTAAGACTGTCTTAAGTCTGTCTTAAGACTGTCTTAAGTCTGTCTTCAGTTTGTCTTAAGACAAACTTAAGACAAAATCCTAACTTCTGTGAATACCAAAAGTAGTAAGTTTAGGATTTTGTCTTAAGTTAGTTCTGTGAATCGGCCCCACTATTCCTAAGGCCAGCGCCCCACCTAATGCAAGTCGTTGTAATGACTTGCGAAGTAAAAGCATTGCCTACTAACAACGCGGTTGTTGGCTGCCATGTTATTCGCATAGGCGGTGTCACACTGCAGGTGTCCTAATCTCACCACCGAATCACTGGCATTTTACAATTGTGTCCAATGGCCGTGACCGCAGTGGCTGAGCACACCTACCGCGATTTCCAAGTCCGCAAATGGCGGCCGCGACGACATGTCCCATTGGCATGCCATGTTATTAGCATAGGCATTGTCACAACGCGGGGTACGAATCCTCCTCCGCATTACTGGCATTTTACAATTGTGTCCAATGGCAGTGACCGCTGTGGTTGACTCCTACCGCGCGGGGCACACCATCTGGTGTTTGCGATTCTTCACTAACAAATTGCAGCACTGTGCTCCACACAAAATCAGACATTAAGGGCACCTTGGGAGGGGACTCGATAGTGTGATTTAATTTTCCTCATATTACACATGAAATAGCTGTACCCAGAGGTTTTCCGGCATTGCTTTGCCATTCCTCACAAGTCACTGTAATCCATGTGTGCATGGACACACATTACCAGTCGAATTGTGTTTCCTTGTAGTGAATGTGGCAAGGTGTGTGGAAGAGTTGTGGCGCCGCGGCCAGGGTGACTGACTCCGGAATCTGGGGATCACGGGTCGATCCCCAGCGCCGGCGGCAGATTAGCCCAGCACCATGTGACTCTGGGCAATAGCTTGCTTAATCTTCCCGACGGCCCCCAGCGCCTAGAGACCCTTACGGGTGATTGTTCGCGCTTTACAAATGTGGATTATTAATATTATAAGGTGTGTAATGAAGACTCCTTAGATAGGCATAGTGGACTCTGCACAAAATGTGCATATATGATGTACGCAGTGATGGAAAATACTAATACATTGTCCTGTTTGGAGTAAATGGCAGACTATGCAGATGATGTTATGCATCATTTACATCATGGTGTGTCATGTTAAGAGACAACAGGTATATCCATCTCTGGCCTAATGATGTGTGCCACCTGTGATGTGTTCACTACCCACATGGACTGAGTATCCATGAATTTGCAATGGACCATATGTCTGTTACCTATGCCACTAAGCCCATTCTGTGAGTTTGTATGTACGTCTTGCCAACCCCATTAACTACAAGATGACAATGTATGTCAACAGGTCACACGTGCATGAGACTAATTCCACATGACTGTTCATCTTGTGCTGGTATGAGTCATCATGTACATTGTAACCAACATCTCATTGTTTCCTGCTTCCACACTTGTGTATCCCGCCAGAGGTAGAATGAAACAAGAGTGTGTCCATTGGCCTTATCCAGACCTGTTTACCATGGAGGGGCGAGACATCATTAAGAAGTTCCAACTCAATCGCCAGATAATTCAGGTGCCATGTCAGCAGTTGGTTCCTCAGTTAATGACTCACAGAACCTATCCCACAGGTCTGACCCCAACAGTGAAGGTGATGGCCACCCTGCATTTCTTTACAACTGGTTCTTTTCAGTACACAGTGGCTACATCAGGTGGAATGTCACAACCAATGTTCAGTATGGTGTTGCGTGATGTCCTGTCTGCATTGAAGATACACATGGACAGCTATATACATTTCCCTAGAAGAGAAGAACTGACACCTGTGAAGGGTGACTTCTATGACCTAGGTCACATCCCACATGTCGTTGGAGCCATTGATGGCACACACATTGGCCTTGTGCTACCTCAGGCATGTGAGCAAATCTATAGCAACCGGAAACATCATCATTCTATCAATGTGCAAGTGACATGCTTTGCAGATCTTACCATTTCATATGTCTGTACCAAATTCTGAGGATCTGCCCCCGACTCCTATATCATGCGGAACAGCAACATACCTAGGTTGATGTCACATCTACAACCGGAGAGGGGCTGGCTTGTTGATGAGTGAGATGTGTCCATCTTTTGTTCATGTGTGATACATGCTGTCATCCTCAGCAAATTCCAGAATCCTGATTGCACATCTGTGTGTCTCACAACTAGGTGACTCAGCGTATCCAAACCGGCCTTGGTTGCAGACCCCACTGAGAAATTTAATAACGCCAGGGGAAGTCCACTTCAATGAGGCCCATGGGAGGATATGTTGGGTAGTAGAGTGGTCTTTTGGGCTACTGAAGACAGATTCTGCTGTTTGGACACGACCGGTGGAGCCCTCCTCTACTCACCCAAGAAGGTGTGTCAGATCACAGTCGCCTTCTGCATGCTCCACAACCTTGCATTGCACAAGAACAACTCTCTGACTATGGAGGATGGGGACCAGCAGGAGCCCCCAGGTGAGAATCCGGACATGGACAGTGAAGATTATGGTGAAGAAGATGAAGGTCTTAACCTGCCTCGTCAGTTCATCAACTACTTACCTTGAGTGTAGTATGCAGTAACATGGCGTGATTGTGACAATTGCATTTGCTGTTGTGGTGAAGTATTGAGGATGTGGTGGGCTGATGACTGTTTGGTGTGTGCAACTGTGGTCTTCTTTGTGCAGAGCTATAATTGGAAGAGCTCTTAAATGATGTGTATGTTTAAGGTGTAGGTATGTGTCGTCTGATCTGATCCATGTACTGTGTACTCCAATTTTTTTTTTTTTTTTTTAAATAGACAGAATTCTTGAATATTGCGGAGAGCCAGTGGAAGTGCGTTACAGGCTATGGTAGCTCTGACAGCAAGTGAGCTGCCCCCCACTCTAGTGAGCCGGAAGCGGGGAGTATGGGACAGGAACTGAGAAGATGAACGAAGATATCTGGTGGGGGCATAGAACTGGAACCTCTTCCATAGATAGGAGGAGCCGCAGTCATGCAATACACGATGGAACCGGGTGTCAGAGGCGTTTACAGTCTTCAACTAACACGGGAGCAGAATGATGCTAATTTCCCAATGCCCCCATCGGAACGTTTCCGCGAGAATAGGTATAACTCTCTACGGGCAAGTGTCGACGGGGGAAAGGGGAATTGGACAGAGAAGAGACAGCCCTGGATATCTTCGTCGTTGTAGAGAAAAGATTCTGCAACAATTAGCATTTGTTCACTACACAATTCCTTAAGCAATTAACTTACTGTATATGAGGTAATGAATTAGCTTGTCTTACCAGGAGGTATTCAGGGCCAAACCTCTCTTCTATTTCTCAGTTGCTTGAGTGTGTAACAACTGACTTGCTCTGGCTCTTGCTAACCCTTTCTTCTTCTTCTTTTCTTACTGGAGTGAAGGTGGTGTCGGGTCTTGGAAATAGAATTAAACAGGTGAGTAACGTGAATTTTCTCTGTCGAGTATAACTACACTGCTGTGTGTAACTGTTAACTTACTTCATCTTCTAGCCGTGAGCATGTTGTACTTTTTCGTTGAGCTACAGTCTTAGGAACTTATAACGGTAAGCTAGGCGTAAATAGACTTCCTAGTTTTTGATAACCTTTTTATCTATAATGTCTGAGGTTCTTTTCGCTGTTTAGGTACTATGGTAGATTTACTCGGAAACTCTAAGACTAATGCGCTATCTGTCTTGTCCCAACAGGAATTAAACATGAACAGTGCGAGGAGGGTTTCGCGTTGTTCAGGTTTTAAACTTTGAATACTCCAAGAGAGTCTTAATGTATCCTCTGAGAGAGTCTTTTCCTTCTGCGGAATTAACTCAGAATTGTCACCGGACTCTGAACTACTCTTTGTCACTCATGACTAGAATTCGGACTTCCTACTTGTCAGGAATAGGTTCTATATACTATTCAAGTTACTACGAGATACACTAACCTGAGTATGTAAGGTGACCGTCGAAGGATAGCATGACGAAATTCCTCGACGCGACCTACCCTAGCTTCCACGACGGTGAGGTACGTGTTGCTTCGATAATTTCTCTGGTGAAGTGCGCTCGAGAACGTTGGCAGGCGCGCCTCACCTGCTGCGTTAGAATTCAGTAAAGACTAGAACGCCGACCCAAGAATGTGTCAGCGGCCATATTGGAAATCCAGCGGCGCCAACAAATACGCCAACTGAGAGCCCCATGAATTCCATTACTCGGTTTAACCGAGGAGATGATATTCACAGTGGTGGGTTCCGAATTACGCGGAGGAAACCTCCCGTGAACCCTGACAGTACCCCCTCTCAACGGGGTTTCCTCCAAGCGAGGTTTATTAGGATACTTGGCATGAAAGGCCTGGATCAAATGTGGCGCGTGGACATCCAAGCATTTCTCCCAGGATCGCTCTTCAGGTCCAAAACCTTTCCAATCAATGAGATAAAAAAGGTGGTTGCGACTCCATTTTGAGTCCAAAATTCTCTTTACTTCATATTCAGGGTCTCCCTCAACAATAATGGGAGCAGGGGGAGATGTGTGACGTAAAGTGGATTGCACCTTTTTTAGTAGGGAAACATGAAAAACCGGGTGAATTTTAGTAGTAGCTGGCAATGTCAAACGATAGGTGACGGAATTTATGATTTTTTCAATAGGGAAAGGACCCATAAAACGTGGTTGGAATTTACGGGTGCCCTTCAGGCGTAAATTCTTTGTAGACAACCAAACGAGGTCTCCTACATTAAGGATGGGCGTAGGTCGTCTTTTCCGATCAGCACCACGTTTATAAGACGCCTTAGCAGCGGCCAAATTTTGTGTAGCCGATTGGTGGATGTTGACTAGGCGTTGGGCAAAATCCTGAACTACAGGGACTTCGATGTTAGACAAAGGAATATGTGCATTAGGATGCCTGCCAGAAGTTATGAAAAAGGGGGAGTACCCAGTGGAAACATTTTGAGCATTATTGTGAGCAAATTCAGCAGACCACAAGTAATCAGGCCAATCTGCTTCCTCATCAAGCAAATAAAGCCGTAGGTATTGTTCTAACTCTTGGTTTGTGCGTTCAGTTTGTCCATCCGTTTCTGGATGGAAACTAGTGGAATAGCGGTGGTCGATACCTAACCCTTTTATGTAAGCTTTCCAGAATCGAGATAGGAATTGGGACCCCCTGTCAGTGATTAACACCTTAGGAATGCCATGAAGGCGAATGACATGTTGGTTAAAGAACTGTGATAATTGTAGTGATGTTGGTGTGCCTTTAATAGGTACAAAATGTGTCATTTTACTAAAAGTGTCCACACAGACTAGGATAGTGTCAAAACCATGAGAGGATGGGAGATCGACAATTAAGTCTAAAGATACTGTGTGCCAGGGATATGGGGGAGTTGGTAAAGGTTGTAAAAGGCCTTTTGGTGCTTGCCTGTCCGATTTTCCCCGAGTGCAAATCTCACATCCCAAAACATATTGCCGAATGTCACTTGTCATGTGTGGCCACCAGAAATTTCGTTTAACTAATTCATCTGTCTTGTGGACACCTTTATGACCTGCTAGAGGGTGATCGTGACATTCACGTAAGGCTTTAGTTTGAAGGTCTGTGGTGGGTAGGAATAGTGCTTGTCCGTGACAGGGTAATCCATTCTGGACAGTTCGTAAAGGGTCTTCAGCGGCCCAGTCGTGGATAAGAGCAGTGGTCATGTGTTCTCGAATTTGATCTTCAAAAGGTTCCAAGGAAATGGTTCCAATGATTCTGTCAGCCGGAATTATTTGCTGATTTTCGACCTTGATACTCTGATGGTCAGTATCCAATCTGGACAAGGCGTCCGCCTTCCCATTTTGGGAACCAGGCCTGTATGTGATGACGAAGTCGAATTCCGCAAAATAGAGGGACCATCGAAGCTGGCGTGGTGTAAGAGTTCTTGCAGAACATAAAAACTTCAGATTTCTGTGGTCAGTGAATATCGTCACCGTATGCTTAGCACCCATGAGTTAATGCCTCCATTCTTTAAAAGCATCCTTGATGGCTAAAAGTTCCTTCTCTGTGATGGTGTAGTTGCATTCCGCTGGGCTGAGTTTACGAGAACGATACGCCACAGGGTGCAGCTGGCTGGTGTTTTTGTGCCTTTGAGATAAAATGCCTCCTATAGCAAAGTCGGAGGCATCAGTCTCTAGATAAAATGGCTCTGTGGGGTCAGCATGTAGAAGAATAGGTGCCGAAGTGAAACTTTTCTTTAATAAGGTGAATGCTTGCTCAGCTTCCTCTGACCAATTAAAAGGAACTCCTTTTCTCAATAATCTGGTTAAAGGTAGAATCTTTTGAGAAAAACCATGGATAAATCTTCTATAGAAGTTAGCAAAGCCTATAAAACTCTGGACTTCCTTGATGGTGGTTGGAGATTGCCAGTCCGCAACTGCCTTTACCTTGTGTTCATCCATGGTGATTCCAGAAGGTGACAACACGAATCCCAGGAACTCTACTGTGGTGGTGTTAAACAAACATTTTTCTAGCTTCACATATAAGGAATTTTCTCTGAGACGTTGTAAAACAGCTCGGACCTGTCCGTGATGTTCCTCTTCAGACTTAGAATAAATCAAGATGTCATCTATGTATACTATCACACATAGATCAATGAAGTCCTTCAGAACATCGTTTATGAAGTACTGAAATGCCGCTGGCGCATTGCATAGGCCGTACGGCATCACCTGATATTCGTAAAGACCGTATTTAGTCCTGAAGGCTGTTTTCCATTCGTCACCTTCTCGCACTCTGATTAGGTGATAGGCTCCCCGAAGATCAAGTCGGGTGTAAATCTTGGCTTCTTTAACTTGGTCAATCAACACAGAGATCAGAGGCAAAGGATAACGATTCTTTGTTGTTATTCTATTGATTGCTCGAAAGTCTATACAGGTTCGAAGGTCCCCTCCTTTCTTGGGCACAAAAAAGAGAGGGGAGGATACTGGTGACTGGGAAGGTCTAATGAAACCGTTATCCAGATTTTTCGTTAAGTATTCCTTTAGATGAAGATTCTCCTTTTCAGTGAGGGCGTAAACTCGGCTGCATGGTAAATTCGCCCCCGGTTTCAGGTCTATCTTGCAGTCATAAGACCGATGTGGAGGTAATCTTTCTGCTTCAGCTTCGTCAAAAACATCCTTGAAATCCTGAAGGTTTTTAGGAATTTCAGTAGTTTGAATTACGCATACTGTCTGTCCATTGTCACAAAGTTGCGCAGCCACACTTTTTTCAGCTAGAGTGTCTGGTTCAGAGAAACAATGTTGGGCACAATATTTTGAATCTAAGGCTATGGTTCTGGCCTCCCAATCAATTGACGGATTGTGTTCTGTGAGCCATGGAATTCCTAAAATGAATTGAAATTGAGGAGCATCTATTAGATCAAACTGCATTAGTTCTTGATGACCCTCCTTGGTAATTATCTGTACAGATTCAGTGTGGCTGGTTATTGGTCCTGAAGTTAAGTCTGACCCATCAACTGCCTTAACCTTTTCTCTCTTCTCCTTTTTGATTGCCAGTAAACCTATCTGAACTGCAAATTTTTGATCGCAAAAATTACCAGTTGCCCCGGAGTCTATCATGATTGCGATTTCCTGCAAGATCACTGTCCGAAATTTCAAGGTAACAGCTAAGGTCAGGTGAGGTGTGGAGACTTGCTGGGTGTTCGCCAGTTGATGAAACACTGGAGTTGTGTCTTTACTTGCATCCACCAGTCCAACTCCGCCTACTGGTGGTGCTGAGAGTTTTCCTTCTCCTTGTTTTGTAACTTAGGTCTCTTCAGACAGGCCTTAACAAAGTGACCACTTCCTCCACAGTACATACAAAGCTTGTTCTGACGTCTTTTTTCTTTTTCTTCCTGCGACAATGGGCCTCTAATGGCACCTATCTGCATAGGTTCCTCTCGAGTGGTTTGCTCAACAGTTCGTGTTGATTCTGACTTGATTCGATCAAACTGAGGGACACTTGATCTAAAATCCCTTCTTCTTTCTCCCTTTCTTTCATTTAGGCGATAATCAATCTCTAACACCAGGTTTATTAAGGCTGAGATTTCAGAGGGTCGATTTGGAACCTGAGACAGGGCATCTTTTAGTTCATCTTTCAATCCCCTGTAAAACACTGCTGCTCTTTTATTCATTGGCCAATTTGTCTCCACTACCAACTTATTAAATTGAGCCAAATAAGCCACCAACTCTCTATTACCCTGACGAAGCTCTAGCAATTCATTATCCGTGGCCTGTGAAGCTTTCCTCCTATCGAATATACGAAGAAATTCTTTCTTAAAATCTTCAAGATTGTAAAGGATTGGATCATCTTGTGTTACTAAGGGCATCGACCAGGAGGCAGCATCCCCACTAAGATAAGATAAAAATGAACGCTACCCGAGATTGAGCATCAGGGAAAATCGCAGGACGGCACATAAAATGTAGGGAGCATTGAGTCAGAAAAATCTGGGCCTTTTGGGTGTCTCCATTAAATCGCTCCGGAGGAGCAAGGGGAATTACTGGGGACAAGGAGTGCACCACCTGAGTGGTACCCAAGGGTACAGAGCTTGAACTTATGTTTTGTCCTAGAGTTTCAAAGGCTGTGGATTTTACATTTGTTCCAGAAATGGTCTCCCTTCCCTTGATAACTAGTATCTCCTGTCTTAAGATTTTATTCTCCTCTCTAACAGCTCCTAGATCCCTTTGTATATTTCCAAGTATTTCACTCAAATTTTTTAGATCTAACCCTTCCGCCATTCTGCTCAGGTGCTGATGACAACGTGGGCACTTCACTCTGTCAGAGGCGTTTACAGTCTTCAACTAACACGGGAGCAGAATGATGCTAATTTCCCAATGCCCCCATCGGAACGTTTCCGCGAGAATAGGTATAACTCTCTACGGGCAAGTGTCGACGGGGGAAAGGGGAATTGGACAGAGAAGAGACAGCCCTGGATATCTTCGTCGTTGTAGAGAAACGATTCTGCAACAATTAGCATTTGTTCACTACACAATTCCTTAAGCAATTAACTTACTGTATATGAGGTAATGAACTAGCTTGTATTACCAGAAGGTATTCAGGGCCAAACCTCTCTTCTATTTCTCAGTTGCTTGAGTGTGTAACAACTGACTTGCTCTGGCTCTTGCTAACCCTTTCTTCTTCTTCTTTTCTTACTGGAGTGAAGGTGGTGTCGGGTCTTGGAAATAGAATTAAACAGGTGAGTAACGTGAATTTTCTCTGTCGAGTATAACTACACTGCTGTGTGTAACTGTTAACTTACTTCATCTTCTAGCCGTGAGCATGTTGTACTTTTTCGTTGAGCTACAGTCTTAGGAACTGATAACGGTAAGCTAGGCGTAAATAGACTTCCTAGTTTTTGATAACCTTTTTATCTATAATGTCTGAGGTTCTTTTCGCTGTTTAGGTACTATGGTAGATTTACTCGGAAACTCTAAGACTAATGCGCTATCTGTCTTGTCCCAACAGGAATTAAACATGAACAGTGCGAGGAGGGTTTCGCGTTGTTCAGGTTTTAAACTTTGAATGCTCCAAGAGAGTCTTAATGTATCCTCTGAGAGAGTCTTTTCCTTCTGCGGAATTAACTCAGAATTGTCACCGGACTCTGAACTACTCTTTGTCACTCATGACTAGAATTCGGACTTCCTACTTGTCAGGAATAGGTTCTATATACTATTCAAGTTACTACGAGATACATTAACCTGAGTATGTAAGGTGACCGTCGAAGGATAGCACGACAAAATTCCTCGACGCGACCTACCCTAGCTTCCACGACGGTGAGGTACGTGTTGCTTCGATAATTTCTCTGGTGAAGTGCGCTCGAGAACGTTGGCAGGCGCGCCTCACCTGCTGCGTTAGAATTCAGTAAAGACTAGAACGCCGACCCAAGAATGCGTCAGCGGCCATATTGGAAATCCAGCGGCGCCAACAAATACGCCAACTGAGAGCCCCATGAATTCCATTACTCGGTTTAACCGAGGAGATGATATTCACAGTGGTGGGTTCTGAATTACGCGGAGGAAACCTCCCGTGAACCCTGTCATCGGGCCAGGGCTTTAAACTTGAGTCGATTAGCCACAAGAAGCCAGTGGAGTGATCACAAATGCTGCCTGACACTGCTTCTCATCAGGATGTTAAAAACAAGTCTAGCAGCGGCATTTTGGACAACCTGTAATTTATTAAGAAGATAGCTCGGCAGGCCAGCAAACAGAGCATTGGCGTAGTC
Source organism: Triturus cristatus (assembly GCF_964204655.1). Taxonomy (NCBI): domain Eukaryota; kingdom Metazoa; phylum Chordata; class Amphibia; order Caudata; family Salamandridae; genus Triturus; species Triturus cristatus. The sequence goes on from NC_140589.1 coordinate 325,733,799, forward strand.
GAGCCGCGAAAGTATCAGGGCCCTGGTCACTGTTTCCTTAGTTGCTCTTGGGAGAAGCAGGAGAAATTTCCTAAGAGTTTTAAGTAAACCAAAGCAGTTCCTCGCTAGCTTCTTAATCCAGGTGGAAAAAGAAAGATTCTCGAACCAGACTCCCAGAGTTTTCGCGGGTTGCCCCATTGCGGTTGGCAAGGGAAAATCCGCTGGCCATAAATTTTCACTGAACTGGGGACGGAAGGTCCCATAGAGAAGAATTTCAGACTTACCCTCATTACATTTGAGCTGTGCTGAGGAAAGCCATTGAAAGACTGCTGCGAGGCAATTTTTGGCCAGTAACGGGGAGCAGTCTGATTTTCCCCAGGTAAACAGCAGCTGACTATCGTCAGCGTATGCTATCATTTTGGCTCCTAGCTCTTCAGGCAAATAAATCAGAGGGGTGACATACAGATTAAAGAGAAGGGGGCTCAAGGAGGACCCCTGCGGCACCCCAGTGGTCACCTCCTGGGGTGAGGTGGAGAACGGAGGGAGCCAAACTTGTTGGGTGCGCCCTTCCATGAAGGATTTAAGCCAACTCAAGGCAGCACCCGAAATCCCCATGTCTGCAAGGAGGGTAAGAAACAGAGAGTGGGGGACAGTATTGAATACTGCAGAGATACCCAACAAAATAAGAGCTGCCCTCCCTTCAGCATCCAAACATTCCCAAATAGCTTCCGAGACGTCCACCAAGGCCTACTCAGTGCTATTGGAGGCTCTGAATCCAGATTGAGCTGGATGAAGTAGACCAGCACCCTCGATGAAGTCTGTGAGTTGTTTATTAACCACCTTTTTGCAGGCTTTCACCATAATAGGGAGGAGGGAGATGGGGTGGTAATTGACTGGGTTCAGCAGATCTAGCGTTGGTTTGTTTAAGAGGGGCAGAATCTTAGCCTGCTTCTATACGAAAGGAACAAAGGCCTCCTGGAGGGACAGATTGATGTCTGTTGGCTTCAGGGTTCACTGTCTCTGCAACCGAGGCCTGGAGTCTGGCTGCACATGGATCGGTAGGGGAGCCTGACTTCAAGGCCTTAAGGATCTTCAGTGGCTCAGGAAGGTCAATAAGTGAAAAAGCTGGCAGGGAGAGAGACGCAGTATGTGACTCCGCCGAGGGCGAGGGCCTGGTCATGGAGTGATTACCTAAAAAAGGAAGCCTGGATGGAGTGAACCTTATTAATAAAGAAATTTGAAAGTACCTCCCACCAAACGTTTGATGAGGAAAGTGTGACAGATTCCGCCATAGGGGCCATAAAGTTCTGGAAGATGGAGAAGATTTCTTTAGAATTGTTCTTCGCTAGATCGATGGGATCCGCATAGTAAAGGCTTTTGGCCCGAGCTATAGAGGTATAGTACAGCTTCTGGACTTTCCTAAGGTTCAATTTTGCCAAAGAGCATTAGTCCCACCGCCATACATGTTCTACCTTTTTGCAGTGTTGCTTCTGCAGTCTGAGCTCATGCGAAAACCATTGCTGGGATGGAGAATCCCTGTATAGCATGCGAGGGCCGTGGGAGAGGAACGGGCCATCGCCCTCTTGATCCAACTGAAGAAGTTTTCTAGAGCGTCCTCCAAATTAACAGATGGGGCTGGTCTGGACTCAGCTAGAGCGCAACTGAAGTTCATCGGGTCGATTTTTAGCAAAGGCATTGCTCGGAGAATACTACCCTCCAGAACCCAGGAAAAGTATGTTAGGAAAATATCATCTGTAGAATGATGCAGTTCTGCCAGGCAAAAAGGACATGCAGGTGTCCCTGGGATTGTCTGACCCTGACTTTGTGAGTACAAGCAACTTGCACAGTGATAGGATGGATGTTTCAGGTACAACTTGTTATTTCTATTGTGTTGTGTGTTGGTGCATGGCCTATGTGTTCCATCATGTTCTTCATCACATTGAGTCTGTGGGCCAATACATGTTTGTCAATGCGTGTACTTTAGACTTCAATGTCTATTTATGTTGACATGTTTGGTATGCTCATCTGCAATGTTAGCTTGCGCTGCACCTAGTGTAATAGTGTCAGCTGGTGGTACAGTTGCAGTCAAGTTCATATAATACTTAATCTGAAAAAGTACAACTTAGACACAGGGATGTGTGATAGGTCCCTACCTACGTTTGGGGTTGGGTTCCACTGCTGCATGCTCTGAGGTGTCTGAGGACACAGCATGTAACAGGTCCTCCCTCGCTGTGTCAGCCTCAGAGTTTGATGGTGTTACTGTGGGCTGGCCACAGGATGATGATGCTGTGGGGAGAGGCATGACTTGAACTGCACTAATGTCCCTCAGCACCTCAACGAGCTGGCCCATGATCTCAATAAGTTGTCTAAACTGATTGTCCATGGACCTCTGCAGCAGCTTGATCTCCTGGAGTTCCTCAAGGACTTGGCCCATCTGTCCTTGGCTGTTTTCATAGGAACCAAGGAGTAGGACTCTGGTGATGGTGGCCAGGGCTTCAGTGTCAATAGTGGTCTCACGTACTTGGACCCCAGTGGCCTCTCACCAGCCCTGCCCCCCGGACCTGTGCCCTTGGCTGAGCCTGCACCTGCACACTGTTCACTAAATCCTCAATGAGCGTGATGTTGGTGCTCATCTCCGGGATGGGTACTGTGGTGCAGGCAGCACTGGTGGTGGTTGTTACACAGGTAGTCTGGGCAGTGCTCAGCGGTGTTGTGGCTGCTGTTGTGGGAGTTGTGAAGGTGGGGCCAGTGATACCCACTGATTATGTCCGCCCAGGCTGGCCAGAAGGGCCAGGTTTTTTCTCCACGTCCAAATGTTGGGGAGATTCAGCTTCTGAGAGTTCTCGATCCAGGGGTGGAGACTGGCTTTGCTCAGTGTTTTGAGTCTCAGCTGCTGTTGATTGAGATGCGCCTGTTGGAGAAATGTTACATTGGTAGGATGTTGAGTGCATTCCACAAAATGTTTGATACAGTGAGTAATGGTTTGCAGGAGACAAAAGGCTTGGTATTGGACATTAAGGTCATTATCCATGTTCTTTACCTGTATGACATGAAATAGAGGTAGATGCATTACTTGTTTGTGAACTGACATGGACATAATGAGTATTGTACATCTTAATATTGCCTGTTTAAATCAACATATTACCTACCAACTTGCTGCCCAGTCACTGTAGGTTTGGAATGTGTATTGTTCAGTTTGCAATACCATGAGCATAATATGCAGGCATAGTTCAAATTGTGTTATCCATTTTGCAGTGCTCATCATAAGTACTGTGTTCTTTGAATGAGTGTCTATGCATGTATTGTGGCCATATCACCTTCATGCTTTCCATACTTCGTGTTTACACATCATGTGATATGTCTTGACATGTCTTTCCAGGAGCCTTGGCGATTAACAGTGTGAGTATTCAGACATGTACGTGAGCATAGCTATGTGTGCAGTTGATGTGACATATGGAGCAGTGTAGACATGGCTGTCAAGTGCGGAATGGTGTGAGAGCAGTGTTACATACTGTTCAGGGGTGAGGCAAGAGGGCCAGGTGGGAGTTGTAGTGTTGTTCTCCTGTCCCAACACCCCCTAGTAAGATGGCTACGTACCTGTAAGGTGAAACAGAGGAGTAAAATGGCTGCTAGGTGATGTTGGGGTGGGAGGAGTGGTCCATCCTGTTCAGGGGTGAGGCAAGAGAGCACAAAATGGCTACCTACCTGTAAGGTGACACAGAGGAGTGAAATTGCTGCCAAGTGATGATGGGGTGGGAGGGTGTTCCATCCTGTTCAGGGGTGAGGCAAGAAGGCCTGGTGGGAGTTGTAGTGGTGGCTGTATGTCCCAGAACCCCCTAGTAAGATGGCTACCTACCTATAACGAGGTACAGAGGAATTAAATGGCTACCACATGGCTCTGGGTGGGAGGAGTGTTCCATCCTGTTCAGCGGTGGCTACCTACCTGTAAGGTGAGGCAGAGGAGTGAAATGGCTGCCAAGTGATGAATGGGGTGGGAGCAGTGGGTACTACATATGTGAGCATTGGACGTGATAGTCTATGTCAATGGATGTCAAAATAGTAATGACAGTGTAGTGGTAGTTTTGTAGTTAGTACTTATCAGTCTGCTCTCCCCCAGCCATTCCTGTGAAACTCTCTGGATGCAGGATGGCAAGCACCTTCTCTTCCCATTCTGTGAATGTTAGTAGAGAAACAAAAGGGCCCCTACCAGTTCTCTGAGCCACCTCGAGGTTCCTGTTGGCCTGGGATTTTACCCGGGCCTGGAGGTCATGCCACCTCTTCCTGATGTCCTCCTTTGTGCACAGGGTAGAACCTACGGCGTTGACTTTGTTAACTAGCCTGTCTACATTTGATTCTTCCTGAAGTGGGTTCTCTTGGACTAGGGTTTCAAACAAATGTGGTTCAACTCTAATGATCTTTTCTACCATCATTTAGAACTCATTGTCAGTGAATTTGGGTATTTTGTTTGCGTTATGGTGAATGTTGTGAAAAAGGAATACTAGTGAAAATAGAAATGTGGTGGTGAAGGTGTGAAAGGTGTGTCAGGTGTGCGGGTGAGAAGGGTTGTTGTGTGGATATAGGTAGGTGTGATGGTGTGCAGTGTGATATGTCTCTTCTCCTAGCAACTGGAGTGTGTGGCCCTTCAATGCTGTCTTTTTGCAAAGGATTCTGGTCAGGGAAGGGGCTTGTTTTATACTCTGCAATGTGGGTGTGTCCAACTGAGGAATGACCATCATCTGTGTGTTTCCTTGATGACTTTGCGATGGCCCTTTTTATTATGTTGGCTTAGCAGGACCGCGGCAGTCAGAATGCAGAGTTTGTTGCGGCAGGACCGCGGTCTCATCATAATTTCCTCAGCGGTCATGCCGCTGTGGAATTGTCGTTTGGGTATGGAGATGAAGCCTTTCCGACCGCTTCGGTCAGAGTATCTGGCTTTCCGACTGTGACAAACGGATTTTTGATTTTCCCAATCGCCGTGTTCAGAATGTTTCAGTCCATGTATCGTAAAGGCACCGTTGGATTTTTCCTGATGCCACGCAGGTCGGACAGGTTTTCCGACCACCATCGCAATGAGCCCCTTAGCTGCTCTAATCCTAAACTACCTCCATTCAAGTAAGAGCATCTTATATTACATCGCTATCTATACCTGAATGCTTCTATGGAGACGTTAATAACATTTTTAATTTTCAACAATCAACCTCATCTGTATTTCCTATGACATCTTATATCATTTTTTGGCTTTCCCATATGAACAGTCTACGGCTCATTTCGATTTGCAAGGCCTGAAGCCTTGGGGGAAGTGCCCTTTATGCTCAATACCTTTAGTTGAAAGAAATGACAAATTACATTACAATTGCATATCTTTCCAAGAAGAATTAAAGAAAGAGTTTTCAAAAATACTTTTGTAAGTTCCATTAATAATGGGTTATTATATTTGAAACAAAGTATTTCAGACTAAGGGTCTGACTTATGTGTTGTCAGAGAAGAACTCTGTTGCAATGGTGGCAGAGTTCCCTCCCTGCCAACACAGTGGTCCGTCCGCCTAATTATTCACCTATATGCTGATGACACTCAACTCTATTACAAAATTAAATCACCCAGTTACATTCTACATCTTGTTTTAATTCTAACCACGTAAAGCTAAACGCCAACAAAACAGAAATAATTCTATTCTCCCCCAAAAGCAACCACCTACCAATCCACAAATGTCTCAGTTACCTGAATACATTAAATTGATCTCTCACTATATCCAACCCTGCAAAGTCCCGAGGCTTCATCTTGGACAACAACATGTCTATGAAAGATCACCAAAGGAGCGCTTCACACACTAAAACACCTCAAGAAAATTAAACCATGGATTCCCTCTGATGATTTCAAGATTGTTGTGCAATCTCTGCCATCCTCACAGGGACTCCGCAAACTCACCTCGCCACCCTAGATCAGTTCTAAACATGGCAGCCCAGCTCATAACAGATGTTAAATGGTTTGAACACATCACTCCTGCCCTCAAGATCCTCAACTGGCTTCCCATCAAAGGAAGACTGCTGGCATCACCCACAAAGCCCTTCACTCACATCTTCCCAACAACTTAGACAACAAGCTCACGGAAGCTGGGAGAACCAGATCTTTGAGAAGCTCCAGTGCACTTTTTCTCCTACCTCCCAAACTAAAAAATACATCAACCAAGACTTGCTCTTTTCCTGGAAATGCACCCAGCATATGGAACTCTCTACCTAGTGATCTATGATACAACCGCTCCTTCCCTTGCTTCAAAAAAGACCTGAAACTCCTCCTCCTCAACAAATACTTTATCTCTTAAGCTTACGGAACTTTGTTAGTTATCTCTCATTATAGGACTAGACCCTCTGTCATAGTCAGTTGTTTGTTCACTTCTTCTGTCTTTTAGATCCTCTCTCCCTGAACACATACTATTCTTTTGACCTCTTTCGGTTCCCACGCTCACTGCCTAATACATTTTCTTTGTTTATCTTTGGTGTGTGCTAGAATTCTATTGAGTCTCACTTCATATGGTATTGCGTTCTTGCTTTACTGTATTCTTCACAATCATGTAAAGTGCTCTGATACCTTTGGGTCTAGCTAGCGCTATATAATACCTATAAAATACATTTTAAAAAAAATAAATGCGTGCGGACCGTAGGTTTGGCCGTGGTGGTGACTACTTGTCACTGCCGTAGTCAAACATCTCTGTCGCCCCTACAGAGTAAAGGCTGTTGGAGAATTGGCAATAAGTCTGTCCACCCAATTAGAATAACCGTACACATAACCATTTTAATATACTGTCCATCACTACCAGGCAAACCCTGGCGTTAGAGGACAGTAAAAACCAAAAAATACCCCTCTCATCATTACAGAGGACTCCTATGACGAGGAGGGGCATTATCTGTTTTATTTTCAGAAAGAAAATCCTGCTTTGGGATTTTCATTTTGAAAATAAAAACAAAAACAGTTTGGTGCAGGGCTCTGTCATTTCGATGGAGACTTGCACCAAACTGTGAAAACCATTGACAGGAACCATCTTGACCGCTGTTCCTGTCAGTGCTTTAGAAAAAACAGGCAGTGTGGTGTTCATTTCTACATTCGGCAGGTGGCATCTCCACTCGGCAAACAGAGTATTTTACTCAGTTGCCCTGGCGGAGAAATGGGCCTCCTGCCAACATGTAGACACTCATGTAGCTACACACCAACACATGCAACCACTTACACACCAACTGACAGACTGATACAGACATTCACACAGATTATTTATTCACCCATGCATTCACTAAAACACGTTTAATCACTCATTTACATAGTCAGTTACACACCCAGTAAACTCACTCATTCTTCGACACACCTTGACGTATATATGTATATATAACTTTCTTAAACTTTAAAAAAACCCTTAGTCACTGGATGATGTCATCAGTGATGTCATTTGAGATGTCATCAGTGATGTCACTGACCATGTAATGAGTGATGTAATATGTGACGTCATCAGCAGTGCATTGCAGGGGCACGAGTTATGGTTAGCTCAACTAACTATAATGGCCGAATTTCTCTGGTTTTGTACGAGTGAAATGTCTAACTAACTATAATGTCCCTGCAACGGGTGTTTTTTTCAGTGAATATCAAAGATGTTTTAAATGCTAATCTCTAACTATAACGTCCCTGAAACCTGTGTTTTTTTAGTGAATTCCCAAGGGTTTTTAAATAATAATTTCTAACTATAACGTCCCTGAAACCTATGGGTTTTTCAGTGAATTTCTAAGGTTTTTTAAATGCTAATTACTAACTACAAAGTCCCTGAAACCTATGTTTTTTTCATAAAATTTCAAAGGTTTTTTAAATACTAATTTCTAACTACAAGGTACTAGGCACGTTTTGCAGAGTGGTGTAAAAGGGGTGTGGCCTCGTACCACCTCTCAGCAATCCCAGTGTGTGGGACCTACTGGAGGTACCTAGTGGGCTAGTTGGCCCCCAGGTACTCTCAGGAATCAAGGGGACTTACTCCCCCAACTTAGAATGTGCTAGGCAGCGCAGAGTGGTGCAGGGAGGGGTTGGGGCCTCCAGTGACATGCCGGCTTTTCTTTTTTTTGTTATTTGTTAGAAGGGCGGCTATGCGGCCCCCTTCTCTTAATATTTTGTGTGCCCTGGGGACTCCATCTCCCAGGGCCTGACCCATTTAAAAAAAAAAAAAAATAGGAAGGGGGCTGCCCCCCTCCCGAGGCCAATCTCAGCCCCTGGGACCCCATGCCCCGGGGCATGGCCTCATTTTTTTGTATTTTTTTATTATGTTATGGGAGGGGGGCCGCAGGGAGGTGACTGTCCCTGGGGCTGTGGGGGCTCGTGCAGCCCCTGCAAATATTAACAACATTGCCTCCAGCACCTGGCCCACCCAGGGGCTTCTACAAAATGAAGCACGGGAGTCCGCGCTTCGTTTTTAATTTTTTTTTCAGTGGGATTCAATAACCCAATGCAAATGCCGCCAAAATGTTTTACAAAAATGCTTTTTTGGGCCCTCTGAGTCCCTGTGGAACCCCTTGAGCAGGCCCAGGGGGTCAGGGTGTTTCTACCCTGGCCCTTATCTTTTTTGTTAACAGTTTTCACCCTTTTGCTTGTGACTCAGTTCAACCGAGGCACAAGAAGGCTGCCAACACTTCTTGTTTTGGAGTGTTGGCAGCCAATCACAATGAAACGTGTGGTTGGGAGGGTTCACGGACCCACAGCGGACACCAGATATCGATATTTTTTCCTTGCCGATTCTCGTAATTGGGCAAACTACATCATGCTTTTAATTAATTCAATTGTCAGAGGGAGCGCAGTACCAGAATCATGGAAAGGGGCAGAGGTGGTACCAATTTTCAAAAAAGGCGCAAGGGACAATCCCGCCAACTATCGCCCTATTATTTTGATAGATGCCATGCAGAAAGTAGTTGGTAGGGTTTTATTACAGCGAATCCACCAATGGGTTGAGGAGGAAAATATACTCTCCCAATACCAAGCTGGATTTAGGGCATGTACAGGGACGGTGGACCAAGCTTTTAGATTGTTTTTAATATATTAGAAGGTAGTTTTCATTGGCAAGGGCAGCCTTTATCTGGCATTCATCGACTTAAAGACTGCCTTTGACCTAGTTCCCAGTGACCGGCTTTGGCACCTGCTGGAAGATATGGGGATGCCTTCACTACTATTAAACATCTTGATTCGCCTACATGAAGGCAATTACGCCCAAGTGAGGTGGGGGTCCCAGGGGCAAAAAACAGACAGGATTACGGTAAATAGAGGAGTCCGCAAGGGCTGTGTTCTGGCACCCACCCTATTCTCCCTATATATGAACGGAGTGGTCAGCTATCTGCAGGAGTTTCCATCTGATGCACCAGCCCTGGCGGGAGATAGGGTTCCTACTTTACTCTTTGCAGACGTCACTCTGCTTATCTCCAAAACACCAGCAGGACTCCAAAAGCTCCTAGATAGATTTTATACCTTTTGTGAAACTAGGGGCTTGATTGTAAATACCTCTAAGACCAAGCTTATGGCGTTCAACCCCTATAAGCCTTTCAGAAACAACTTTAGTTTGGAAGGAACACGTTTGGATAAAGTACCAATGTTTGACTACTTGGGAATAAGATTAGATGACAAAATGCGATGGAAGCTCCACATTGATAAGATGCTCCTAAACCACAAGCGTGTTACGGGCATATTAAGTAAAGAACACTGCCTATCGCTGAGCAGACCTGTGGCCCCTGCCCTTACAATTTACGCAGCTAAAGTGGTCAGCTCTGCTCTCTAGGGAGCCGAATTGTGGGGCTTCGAGAATATCGAAAGTATTTGCAGGTCTGAACACAAGTTCCTAAGAGAACTAGTGATGTTACCCAGAAGCACGCCATTAAAACCGTTACTAAAAGATATGGGCAGGCACTCCTTTAAAGATTTAGCAAGATTACGACCTTTGCTATTCTGGGCCCCTTTATGCAGGACCCCTGAATTGGCCAACTATACAGCCGCATTTACAGAAATCATGGCACTAGATGTCAACAATAGAATCAGCTGGCTGGCTAATCTAAAAAAATCCCTTGTCACTTTAGGCTTCAAGGAGGAATGGGACACTCAAACCGCCCCTAGTAAGGCTGACATTAAAAGACGCCATTGGGCATGGGTTGATGTTCAAGAAAATAACAACCCAAGAGCTGGAAGGCTGACGGAAGAGTTTTATCTTCACAAGCAACGCACGTTTTTAGAGCCATACCTAGATTTTATAAAAACACCACGTGATAGAGCGCTCTATATCCAGTTTAGGGTAGGTTCCCTGCCGGTTAGAGAGTTAACTGCGAAATGGAGCACCCCACATCAGACGTCCTTAGGGTGCCCCTGCTGCAAAGCACCGACAGAGAGCATAGCCCATCTTATGTTTGCTTGCCCCGCCTATAAAAGTGCAAGGATGAAATGGCTGAAACGTATCTGTAGAGAGTTGAGTACGCATGAACATTGCACTGCTTTACGTATTTTAAAGGCCGACCCGCGGACCCTCTTTGCCTGTGGAGTAGCCAAATATCTTAGCTGTGCTTGGATTGTAAGATTTAAATTTCTGCGCAAAGACTTGCAATGAACTATGTTTTTATTTTTAGTGTCACAATTTATTTGTGATATTCCGCACAGTCACTTTATTCTCGAGAGATACTCTAAGTTTAACCCAAAGGAGAAAAAGGCTTTTATGACTAGAAGGGCTATTAATGAGTTTTGTAAATATTGATTCTAGATTAGTCTACCTTTGCAATATTTCTATTACTTAATACTGAGGGTATTCAGAATTTGATGTGTCTAACGTTGAATGTATTTTATATTTTTTAAATTGATGTTTTATATATTTTTTTTAAGTTTGAGTTTATTGAAGAAATAAGAAGGGAAGGAGAAGGGAGGGGAGAGGGGGTATAATCATCATGGTAAGCATATACAGAGAATAAGCATTTCAATAAAAATTTTCTACAAAAGCAAAAATAACAAGCATGAGGTTTATATAAACAGAACCTACATATAGGAATGAAAAATACTGTATAATGTAGTAGAACGCAATATCATAATAAAAAATCATTAAAGAAACAAGAAAATCATGGCGGCTTACGTACCTCAACTATGTCAGGGTCTGGAGAGGCGTGTGCTGGAGCAAAGGAGGAGAGATAGGATACCAAAGGGAGCCAAATCAGATCGCGTTTAATTGCTAAGGAAACGGGAGATACGTAATTGGTGTCTAGGCGGTGATGGAAGCAGACTGCATTCCACCAAGATTGATAGGAAACATTTGCAGCCTGCTTCCAATTAGAAGTAATGGTATGGAAAGCCACAGCAACTAGGAGGTCAAGTAGTAAATAATGGGAAGGAGATTGCGGAAGAGATGGTGATAGGGAACCTAGAAAAACTTGTAAAGGGGAGAAGGGAATTTGAAGTTGGAATATTTTTTGTATTTGCTTCCAAACTAGGTGCCAGAACTTGGAGATAGGAGGGCATTCAAACAACATGTGTTTGAGATCAGCAACGGGACAGGAACAGGACCAACAAATAGGGGTTGTGTCAGGCGAAAAACGGCATAAAGCATGTGGAGTACATAAAGCTCTGTTATAAATAAAATATAAGGTTTGGGTAGTATTAGCAGCTCTAGATGTTTTATGAAGCATAGTCCATATTTTGTCCCAGAAAGGTATTGGCCAATGCTGAGAAAGATCCAATTCCCATGCATTCTCAATTTTAGACTTTAGTCTGTCAGTGGCGTATCGGAAAGAGTTATAAATAGCAGAGGCTGAGGGAGACGTTTCAATAATAGAGAAGTAGCTTCGCGGGCCAAAGGAATATCGGTAGAAGGCTCCAAGGAGCGAAGATATAGGATCAGGACCGGGAGAAGGGCATTGTATTGCAATCGAGCAGAAGAGGGCAGGGAGAAAGAGGATTGAAGTTCCTGGAATGAGAGAGGAATATCTTGGGAAATTAATTGAGAGATCCAACACATTCCTCGAGAATGCCATGTCTTCCAGAATATGGTGCGATTACGAATTCTGAAAAGAGAATTATGCCATATCGGTTGTTCGTGAATAGATAGGAGGGAGGGATAAGATGATATTATGTAAGGGAGAAGGAGAGTACGGGAATGAGAAATAATAGGCGTGCGAAAGCGAACTAAAGAAGACATGAAGGATAAGAATTTGCGAAAAGTAAAGGGGGACAGGAAGGAAGATTCCATACTTAGCCAGACAGGCGGATAGAGCGGAAGATCAGAAGAGAACCAACGGGTCGATTGTTTCAAAGAAAAAGCTCGGTGGTATTCTCTAAAATCCGGAAAGCGTACACCAGACTGGGCCTTATCTTTGCGCAATGAAGCCAAAGCTATCCGAGAACGCTTGCCATTCCATAAGAATTTCAGCAACAAGGAATCAATCCGTTTAAAGAAGGAAACTGGAATGTGCACTGGAAGCATGGAAATGGTATAGAGAAGAAGAGAGGATAACATCATTTTTATAGAATTGAGCCGACCCCACCAGGACAGAAAGAGCGGGTGCCAACGTTGAATAGCCGTGTCCATTTTCTTGAAGACATAATCAAAATTAAATTTGAGCGCATCAGACAGGAGAGGAGCAAACGAAACACCCAAATATTTGATCCTAGACAGTTGCCATGAGAAACCCGTTTGGGAAAAAAGATGCTTTTGACAAATAGGATTTAAAGGTAGAATCTCGCATTTATCAGCATTTAGGCGATAACCAGAAACCGCAGAGAAGGAAGACACCTGTTGGAGAAAAGAGGAAATAGAGGAAACAGGATCAGAGCAGTAAAAAAGAATATCATCAGCATAGACGGAGAGTTTAACCTGACGCGAACCAAATTTAAAACCAGAAATACTGTTGTCCAGACGAATTTTGGTAAGAAAGGGTTCCAAGGCTAAAACAAAAAGTAGGGGGGATAAAGGACAACCCTGTCGCACTCCTCTGTGCAGCGAAAAATAATCTGAGGTCAACCCGTTGACAAAAATGGAAGCCTGCGGATTAGAATAAAGTAAAGAAATAATAGAGATGGATTTGGAAGAAAAGCCGATCCAGCGTAAGGTCTGAAACATAAAATCCCATCCAATCCAGTCAAAGGCTTTCTCCGCGTCTAAAGAAATAGCCATGAAGGGAAGGGACAGTGAGGGGGCTTTGCTAAGTATATTAACCCCTTCGCTGCTGCGGACATTCCGCTGCAGCGCTGGGGGGGGCAGGGGGGCAGCGCGGTGGGCCTGTGCTCATGACGGAGCCGCTCCGTCATGAGCCACAGTTGAGCTGTGCTCATGACGGAACGGTTCCGTCATGACTCCGCCCATTTGCGTTGTCCCCCCGCACAGGCGGGGAAACAGCGCCGCGCAGGCGGAGCGGCCGCCAACAGGATTGTCATGACGGAACCGTTCCGTCATGAGCACACGGCAACCGTGGCTCATGACGGAACGGTTCCGTCATGAGCGGGGAAGGGGTTAAGAAAAACACGGGAATTATCAGAAGAGAGACGGCCCTTAACAAAGCCAGATTGTTCAGGGCCAATGAGGTCAGGTAAGAGGGGATCCATGCGCAATGCCAGAATTTTAGCCAGAATTTTATAATCCGTATTGACCAGGGAAATTGGTCTGTAATTTTTGCACAACGAATGATCCTTATCTTCTTTGGGGATTAAACAGATTAGAGCCTGTTGGAAGGAGCCACTGGAAGAACCCGCTGCAAGAAAGGATTGGAATAATAGTAACAGTTTAGGGAGAAGTAGAGAGGCAAAGTGGCTGTAGAATTCAATAGTGAACCCATCAGGGCCTGGAGACTTACCGTGTCGTAATTTAGAAACAGCATGGGAAATTTCAGAGACCGAAATGTCCTGTTCTAGGGCAGCAAAATCAACGGAAGAGGCCGGGGGGGAGGGAAGCGAATGAAAATATGAAAGAAGATCCGTAGACTCCGGGATGTGCTCGGGGGTATAAAGATTATCATAAAATTTAACAAACTCAGAAAGAATGTCTTTATCTTTAAAGTAAGTGTTCCCAGTGGAAGTCTTAATGGACTCAATCTTTGTGCGCTCCTTTCTTATCTTTAAGTAATTGGCCAAAAGTTTCCCCATTTTGTTTTTACCCCCATAATACCTGGAATTACATTTTAGCAAAAGGTTAGAAGCGGCATCAGTTGTAAACTTGTTTAAGGAAATTTTCGCGTCAATAAGCTTTTTAAGAGAAATCTCAGATTTAGAGGCGTGATAATCAAGCTCTAAATTCTTAATATTAGCTAAAATGCGTTCGGACTTGGCTTCTCGAAGTTTCTTTTGTCGAGCTACAAAATTAATAATAAAACCCCTAGAGGCTGCTTTAAAAGAATCCCAAACAGTAACAAAAGAGGAATCAGGGGTATGATTGAGAAGGAAAAATTCAGTGGCAAAGGCAGTAAATTTAGAACAGAAAGTAGGTTCCAAAAGCAAAGCATTATTGAAACGCCATCTGCCAGAGTGAGGGGAAAAAGGAAGTAGGTCAAGGTCCACATGAATCGGAGCATGGTCCGAGATTAGGATGGAACCAATATCAGAGCGTATGGCGTGCTGGGAAAGGGATTTACTAAGGAAGATATGATCGATGCGGGATTGTGATTGATGTGGAGGGGAGTAAAAACTGTACTCCCGAAGATCGGGATTACACAATCTCCAGATATCCACCAAGGCATTATTTTGAAAGGTGTTAACAAATTGAGAGTGCATCCTAGAGGGGATAAATTTAACCTTGGAATGACGATCGAGGAAGGGATCAACAACTTGGTTACAATCTCCCCCGAGAAGTATGTAATCTCCAGAAAGGGAGGACAGCTTAGTTGAAATAGAGGGCCAAAATAACCTGTCAATCCCAGTTAGGGCATACACATTAAAAAGAGTGATAGGAATATTATCGATGAGCAGTGTAACAATAACCCATCGACCATCGACATCACATTCATGAGAAATTGAGGAAACTTTTAACTTTTTATGTAATAAAATCACAACACCATTTTTCTTAGAAACTGTGGGGGAGCAAAAAACATGACCCACCCAATAACGCTTGAGTTTCAGAGCCTCCGTTTCAGAGAGATGAGTCTCCTGAAGGATGGCAACATCAGACTTAAGTCTCGCTAAATGTGATAAAACCCTTTGCCTTTTAATGGGGTTGTTTAAACCCTTAACGTTCCACGATGTAACACGGAATGGAATAGCAAAGAAAAACAGCTAACAGCAACATGCTTATTATTACAGAGAAAATAACTTGAGAAAACTGAGAGAATTGTAACGGGATGTTTTATATTTTTTAACGATTTAAATGATTGACGGATGTAATAATGGAAATGCTTTTGAGATATTGGATATCGAAATAAAGCTATTTGATTGATTGATTGATTGATATTTTTTAATTTTTTAATTTCTCATGAACTGCTGAACAGTGCACTCTGGATCAAGAGCTACCTCTCTGCCAAATTTGGTGTAATTCCGTTCAGCAGTTCGGCCTGTAGCCGTGACAAAAGTTTCCTATGGAAATTAACATGGAGAAAACGCCTTTTGGGACCCGCCTTTTTTCTCGGCCCCCACTCTGAAACTTTCAAGCCAGGAGCTGACCTGAGCGGGTCATTAGTTTTGAAAATTTCATGAAGGTTCGTCAACCGGCGCCAAAGATATTGGAAAATCAAAAAACGCTTTTCCTATGGAAACTAGGTCCAAACTATAATTAGATTATATATAACCAACAAAAAGATACTTGCACTGCAGGAGACATATAATCCAGGCTGTTTTATTTAAGCCCGGGCAGGGAACTCTGCTCCGCCCGCGGAGTGTGCAGAGATTTGCCTATTCCGTGTTCCGCGGAGAACGCGGAGAAGGCCAATCTCAGCACACTCTGCAGCGGAGCGGGGTTGGCCAGCCCCTGCCTCCACCACCTAGTATTAACAAGTAATTCTACATTATTAAAAGTAAATTAAAAACCACTTACCATTACTGCAGCGTCTCCGGGCTGCCCTCCTCCTCTTCCTTGCCGTCTGGGTAATCCTTGAGAAAACTGCCCATGCGCGCGCATGCGCATTTCTCGCCCACTATGCCCAGGGTTAGTTTTATTCCATTAATTCCATCAATGCCATCACCATAAACAGCCAATGCGTTTCGACCTCAACGGTCTTGATCACGGTTAGTTTAGTCCCTCTAAGTTTTCAGTTTATATACAATTACCCACTTGGCCCATAAAGAGGCATTGTAGGACATGCAGTCCTATGATAACAAATATTCATGTTTGTTCATATGCTAGGATGTCAAATACATGGTAGTATTTACTTATTTGGTAACAATAATATATCAGACCATTGTAAATTGTAGTAGTGTCAATATCAATGCTTTAACCCCTTCAGTGCCCATGACGAGCTGGACTCGTCATGGGCCGCGGTGGCGCTGTGCCCATGACGAGTCCAGCTCGTCATAGACCCCGCCCGCTAATTCAACGGCCGGCACAGGGCGGGGAAAGGGGCGGGCACTGAAGGGGTTAATGGGTCTCAGTTCGAGCTGGTTTGGCTCTTCCATCTCCCTGGTTGGTTGACAACTATAGTTAATCATCTCTATGGTTAAGTACCATACTACAATAATTTATGGCTGAGTGCCATATATGTCATATTTTGCAAGGATTCCCAATTGGTGGTTTGAGATCTATGAGTCCCATTGATTTAAATTTGCAAATAGTAGTTCTTTGTTGTTATTCCGGCTGAGTGCCTGACTGTTTCAAAATATAAATGGTCTTGTATACGTGTTGGAAATCAGATGCTTATAGCTCTATCTCAGATATGGAAGGTCCCATTGCAGATTATAGGTGCACATGTAATTCTTCATCCCCTTTCAATCTGTACGGTTGTTTGGTATGGATTCAAGGCGTCTCAGTTTTGTTGTTCTGTCTCCACCCCTCTCATTTTGGGGTACCGATGTAATGCCCCAGTATTTCATTTGTTGCCAGTTGTATCCCTGATGTGTGTTCATATGTTCCATTATTGCATAGTTGTTATCATTATTTTGATTTGCCCAAATATGTTTTAAGATCCTCTTCTTTAATTGCCAGGTGGTGCAGCCAATGTATCTTAGACCGCAATTACATTCCAACATGTAAACTACATATGTTGTTTCACAATTGATCTTTTCAGTGATGAAGAAAATTCGTCCCTTGAAATCCACAACTTCCTTGATATTTTTTCCAATGCAATACGCTTTACATTTATCACACTTGTTGAAGCTTTTTTGATGTTCCTGTAGCCATAATCTGGCCTGTGTTCTAGTGAATTGACTGTGCACCAATTTGTTATGTAATGATGTGCTCTTCTGTAGGTTATGTTTGGTTGATTTCCCAGGTTGCATCCAATGTCTGTATCTTTCATAAGGACATTCCAATGTGTTTAATAATCTTGATGAATTCATGATTTTCCTTACTATAGGTTTGAATCAATCTAATTTCTGAGTTGTCGTTGTCCTGTGTCTCATTGATCTTCTTTTTCTTATCTAATAAAGTCTGCTCCCGAGTTACTTCCTCTGCTTTTCTTTTTCCTTCATTGATGTAAGCTGGTTTGTATCCTCTTTTCAAAAACTTGAATTATGTTTCTTTTGTCTTGTTTGTTAGTTCCTTCTCATCTGAGCAGTTGCGTTTCATACTTAGAAACTCCCAGTATGGTATACTCTTTATTAGGTATTTCGGATGGAAGCTGGATCTGTGTAGAATACTGTTTTTTGCAGTTGGTTTCTGATACATAGTATTCTTGGTTATTCCTTGTTCTATGTACACTTGTACATCCAAAGAGTGAACAATTTCTATGCTGGTGTTATAGGTTAAGCTAAGACCTATATCATTTTCGTTCAGCAGATTGAAATACTGGATGAAATCTTTGGTTGTACCATTCCATAAACCTCAACCACATTATTTTTTCTGTATGTTGGTCATTCCCCTCTCCCCAAGCCACCGTCTTCTCCCACCACCAGATGGAGAGATTTGCATAGCTTGGGGAGAAGGAACCTCCCATCGCAGTTCCACAGATTTGGCAGTATAGTTGTTGATCAAATAGAAAGATGTTATTTCTAAGGCATATTTCAGCCATCTCAATTATTATCTTGGAGTGTTCCAAATATTTGATATTTTTCTGCCGTAGGAAATACCCAAGTGCATTTCATCCTTTCTCATGGTTGGTAGATGAATAGAGGGACACCACATGGTGACAAGGAGGTAACCATCTTGCCAATGTGTGTTCTCCAAGATTCTCAAAAAATCCCCAGTGTCCTTTATATAGGAATTCAATCTGGTCACTATAGGTCTATCTGGTCGCATATTGAGACTGATTCATAAAGTCCACCGCCACTAGATATTAATGGTCTACCAGGTGGGTTCACTAATGTTTTGTGTACTTTGGGGAGGAAGTATATCATGGGGATCACAGGGCTTTTGAAGTTCAGAAATGTTGTTTCTCCATGCTCAGCAGGCCTTTCTCTTGCCATGCATCTAACTTGTCATGCAAGGTCAATGTTAATTCATTGATTGGATTTTGTTTGAGTTTTTTGTAGTTTCCTTGGATATTGAGTTGCCGTAATGCCTCTTTTCTATATTGTGTCTTATTCATTATCACAATATTTCCACCTTTATCAGCTGGTTTGATTTCTATATTGTGAGTGTTAATTAGTTCTTGTAAGGCATTTCTTTCTGTTTTAGTTAGATTTTCTTTTCGTTTGTCTTGTACCTTGTTGTTTAGATTCTCCAAATCTGTTGTTACCAGTTCATGGTACAAGTCAATCATGTTGCCTGGAGTAAACCTGCGGACAAGGGAGGTGGTATTGTGCTCCAAGACTTAAATACATACAAACAAGAAATACGGAATCAACTGTCCAGGACTGACAACTACATAAGACTCACATCTGATCCTATGAGGGAGATATAGACCATCATTCATGACATCACAGAAGAAGGAAAATCTAAGCGATTTCTCAGTAAAAAAATAATTTTTATACCTAAACACAAAATCACCCAGAACACCGGTGATCTACACCCTTCCCAAAGTACACAAAAATGCAGGGACCCCACTGGGCCGCCCACTTGCATCTGGTTGCGGATCCATTTTAGAGCCTCTCGGCAGATATATTGACCACTTTATAAAAGGTTTTGTCCCTGAAACACAGTTCTATATAAAAGATACTATGGCCATGGTCAATCTGATTGAGGAACTCTCATTTGATCTCGATCATTGTATACTTTGTATTCTGGATGTGGAGGCATTGTATACCAACATCCCGCAGGAGCAGGGCATTGATGTCATCCAGAATATTCTAAACTTGAGACTCTGCCCCATCACGTTCCAACTTCATTCATTTTACATCTCCTCAAAATCTGTTTGTCCCAGAACTTCTTTCTATTTGATGGTAACTTTTACCAACAAATTAAAGGGATTTCCATGGGCGCAGTTTTTGCGCCCAACTTTGCCATCCTATATATGGATTGGCTAGAAACCAACAGGATTCTGTCCCTGTTTAACCCATTTGCCTTGCACATAGTGGAGTTTAAAATATATATAGATGATATCTTTCTAATTTGGAAAGGCTCTGAAGAATCCCTTCTTCAGTTCCAAGAATGGCCAAATGCCCACTGTAATGGCCTTAAATTCACATTAACACACAGCAAAAAAGAGGTGGCCTTCCTTGACCTATTAATCAGAGCGGACAATGATAGGCTCTACACCACCCTCTACCGCAAACCCACAGAAAAAAACACACTACTTGCTTACAATAGCCAACACCCATGTGCACTGCGAGACTCCCTACCTTACTCACAATTCCTGCGAATCAGCCGGAACTGTTTTCTCAAAATTGAACTACTTCAGGGAAGCTAAAAACCTCTCCAAGAAACTGACAAATAGAGGCTACCCCCGCAAACTCATCAAGAACTCACTGAAGCGCGAGTGGTACTGTCCAAGTGAGACACTCTTGATAACTAAAGCCAAAAGCACTGATGAGAAGATGGTTTGTGTCACAGGCTTCTGGACGATTTTTAATTCAGTCAAGAAATATATTTTAAAACACTGGCCTTTACTCAATCCTGGTAATTTGAAACTAGAGTGGCCATTGTTTGTCTTTAAAAAGAACAGGAGCATAAAAAACGACTTAGTCAGAGCAGCATTGGCCACCAAGAAAACCACGCAGACACTCACAGAGATATGGGCCCTTCCTCCCACATGGGGCCATTATAAATGCAGTGGATGTAGTGTCTGTAACTTGACAACTGATACTAAGAAATTTGTGTATGCTAACATTGATGTAACCTTAACTAACTTCTCCAATTGTAACACAGAAAATGTTAAATACGCAATCACGTGCCCATGCAATCTAATCTATATTGGCCAAACCACGCAAAACATCAGGATCAGAATATGTCAACACCGTAGCCACCTAAGATGCCAAACACCTAATGCGCTTATTGTGGAACATTTCACTACCCAACGGCATACAGAGGACGACCTACATTGGTAAGTGATTAATGTGATCTAATCGCCGCCCCCCAATTCTGACATCAGTGGTATCCTGAACAAGGAGGAACTTAAATGGATTTTACGCACTAACAGTCTCCATACTGGATTAAACTGCATGGAGGACTGGACTAATCTTATTTAATGAGAAAAAGGGCTATGACTACTCTGATCCAAATTGAATTACTTTCTTCCCTACTTTCATGATAACACAGCTTATGTACCATGGCTTAACTCTGACATTGATCTGCCTACTGAACTATATGTACCATGGCTAACATCAATTGTAATTAATATAACTGTATCTATATGCCTATGCCCTCACTTGTAATATAACTTTATCTATATGCCTATGCCCTCTCCCTTTTCTGGCTCTCATACTACAGTGATTTGTTTATTAATTTCACATTTCTAATAACCATGTTTATATTCCGCTAACTAAATGTTTGTTCAACTAAGTATGGGCCCAAATGTTTCACCCTGCTACCTATTCCCATCCTGATCTTTTTCCTTAATTTGCTTCACTCCTAAACAGTACACTCCATCATGGCGCCCACCACTGCACCTTTAAGCTGGTCATATGCCACCTTAATCTTCAATCGTCTCACAATGCCACACATCTTGGCTATATGCTTATATGGTATATGGTTATGGTATATGGTTATATGCTACTGATATGCCTCATATGATTTACTCTGTAATCCTTCCCTCTCCCCATATCCCGGTCGCTCTGCCACAATAGCGTGCTTCTTCCATCATGGTGCCCACTGTTAGCCACATTCAGTTGTATGCCGCTCTAGCCATTGCGGGTTAGTGCATGCGCACCTTTGCGCCTAGGCATGTAGACTCCCCTCAGCGCACACACTAGGCATTCAAGGACCATCGGATCGTGATCCCAGAAGCGGCAAACAGGATTGAGGTCGAGTCCACTTGCAGGGTCCATACAGGACAAGATTTGTGTGCTATCTGGACCAAATTTCCCACCATGCACAGCCTCATTCGAACTTCCCATTGGTGGGTGTGCAATATGAAAATGGCGCAGTGGGTTCAGCGTTCGCACACACCTTCTCCATTCAAGCCTCTGAAGAGAAGCATATGGCGCTTCGAAATGCGTCAGGCAATTCCATTACGGAGTGTCAGAAGCCCTTTTTCTTGCGCAGGAACAGAGATGCCTTTTCCCAACACCACCTCCAAAAACCACCAACGCAGCACTATAAAAAGATGCGTTAATGCCTTCTCCAGAGGGGGTAGGGGGATTGGATAAAATAAACAAAAGAGAAGAGAAGAGAAGAGACTGCCACTGGTTGACTGCTTCCTGTTTGGTCTTCTTTCTGCTATACTGGCTTCTGGTTGGATCGTTCAGGAGGCTGAATAAACATTAGACTTATTAGTTCTATTTAATCTCCTTCCTCCTTGTATCTTTTAGTCTTGTATTATTAGCCCCTTCTACATACCAGCTTGTAAACCCAGTGTTGCTTCTCTTCTATTTGGACAGCTATTTTTCTGCTCCGTTTCTCTCTTCTAATAGTTCCTAACGTTAACACAATAGTTAGTGGTCTTTTCTTATACCTTACAACAATCTATATAATTCCCAGGAGCTACATCATACTTATCTTTCACTCTTAGGAATTTTTCTATTTCTAATGTTCTTTTTCTTTTTCACAGGAACAGTTCGTAGAGGGAAGAACTTGAGTAAGTACTACAACACTATTCCTTATTTACATTATAACATTTACACGGAGTGACTTTAGACTCAAGACTTAGCTCTGGTGCTTCTCGTGGAACTTCGAACTCTTCGCTGACTCTCCAGTCAAATGTCTCTCAACAAATGGAACAGACGCGCCTCACTGACGTGTGGCTCTCAGACTATGGTTCTCCTCCTTCAGACAGGTGGCGGGTTGTACTGTTTTTTCGGTTGCGGAACTCTTAGACTCCTTCTTGAACTGCGCATGAGCTCCAGCCGAACACTACCTCAGGAACGGTAGGCTCGAGGTGAAACTTAACACGCAGACACGAATTCCGAAACTGCTACGGTTCAGGGAAGACGTTTTCAGAATTTCTTCCTGTCAGGTAACTACGGGAAATGCCCTCACTAAAACTAACTCGGACTCAAGGTTACTGCTAGGGTGACGGGTTCAGGTGAAGTGCGCCAACGTTCTAAGTTGCGCGCTTCACATAGAGTTCTGGAACAATGAGAAAGACTAGAACGTTAACTCTCCCAGAGCGTCGGCCATCTTAAGGTTCCATACTTCCCAGGCCTTGCTCCAAGTCAGATTTCTTAGGATCTTTTTATTTCTCATTGGTTGATGGGCACTGATAGTGCAGATAGAAGGCTTCTTGTCGGTAATGGTTCTGACAGTACCCCCTCGCAAAGGAGGTCCCTCCAATCTTGGCTTCCGAGGAAATTTTAGATGAAAGGATCGTATCAAACGGGGGGCATGGACATCAGAGCATTTCTCCCAAGATCGTTCCTCTGGACCATAGCCCTTCCAGTCCACTAAATAGTAAACTGTTCCTTTAGATCTCTTAGAGTCTAGAATTCTTTTTATCTCAAACTCAACTCCTGATTCTAGGTGTACAGGTTTTGGAGGGAGGTTCATTCTTACATCTGAGGATATTTTTTTTAGGAAGGAAACATGAAACACAGGAAGAATTTTCATTTCAGGTGGTAAGGTCAAACGGTAAGTCACTGGATTGATTACTTTCTCTATGGGGTAAGGACCTACAAATCTTGGTTGGAATTTTCTATCTCCTTTGAGTCTGAGATTTTTAGCGTTTAGCCAAACCCTGTCTCCTACTTGCAGTTTAGGAAATTCCTTTCTTTTCCTGTCAGCATATTTCTTGTATGTCTGCTTGGCTTGTATTAAGTTATTAGTGGCAGTCTGATGGACTTGGGCTAAATTTTGTACTATTTCCTGCACAGCTGGGACTGAGATTTCTTTACCACTTACAGAAGCATTTGGATGCCTACCATAATTTAGATAGAAAGGGGAAAAACCCGTAGAAACATTTTTAGCATTATTGTGTGCGAACTCTGCAGCCCACAAATACTCTGGCCAATCCCCTTCTTGATCTAACAAAAACATCCTTAAATACTGTTCTAGTTCCTGGTTGACTCTCTCTGTTTGCCCATCTGTCTCCGGGTGATAGCTAGTGGAATATTTGGCTTCTATTCCCAAACTGTCCATGAAGGCCTTCCAGAAGCGAGATAGGAACTGTGATCCCCGATCTGAGATAATCACTCGAGGAACACCATGGGCTCGCACTATGTGTATGCCAAAATGGTGAGCCAGTTCTCTAGCTGTCGGAAGTCCCTTTAATGCAACAAAATGCACCATCTTGGTGAATGCATCTACAAATACTAATATGGTGTTAAAACCCTGACTGGAAGGCAAGTCCACTATCAAATCTACAGTAACCGTGTGCCAGGGATGTGGGGGTGTGGGCATAGGTTGGAGATACCCCCTAGGTGACTGTCTCTCCGACTTTCCTCGCGCACAGACCCCGCAGGCCTTCACATGAGAGTGAATGTCTTTAGTCATTTGTGGCCACCAATAGTTTCTTTTAATCAGGTCTTTTGTATGCCTTTATGTCCGGCTAATTTGCTCTCATGATTGTTCTCCAAAACTAATTGCTGAAGCTCTAGAGTAGGCAGATACAGTTTTTCTTCATGCCAAGGTAGTCCATGTTGAATCTTTCGGAAAGGTTCTTGCTCTGCCCAATCATGCATTTCTTTCTGTGACATTGCTCCTGCTACCTTTTCCTCGAAGGTTTCTTGACTCACTGCCCCAAGTATTTGTTGTTCGGGAATGATCGTCTTTGATTCTTGATCGTTTTCAAGCTTTTCCATATTTAATCTTGACAGGGCATCAGCCTTTCCATTCTAAGTTCCTGGTCGGAAAGTGATCACGAAGTCAAAATCCGCGAAATACAACGACCATCTTAGCTGTCTCGGGGTAAGGGTTTTTGCAGATTTCAGGAATTTTAAGTTCCTATGGTCCGTGAACACGGTCACGGTATGTCTCGCTCCCAATAGATAGTGTCTCCACTCCTGGAAAGCGTCCTTGATCGCCAGTAGCTCTTTTTCTGTGATGGTGTAGTTAACTTCAGCTGGTGTTAATTTCCTCGATCTGTAAGCCACTGGGTGGAGTTGTCCTGTTTTCTTGTGTCGTTGAGAGAGGACCCCTCCTATTGCTAGATCCGAAGCATCCGTCTCCAAATAGAAGGGTTCACTGGGGTCTGGGTGTAATAGAATTGGTGCGGAGGTAAACTCTTTTTTAAGAGACCTAAAGGCTTCTTCTGCCTCCTCGGACCACTCAAAAGGAACTCCTTTCTTGAGCAATCGAGTAAGGGGAACTAACTTGTGCGAAAATTCATTCACAAACCTCCGGTAAAAATTGGCAAAACCAATGAAGCTTTGCAATTCTTTCACACAACTTGGAGACTTCCATTCTAGAACTGCCTTAACCTTCTTAATGTCCATCATGATTCCAGACGGCGTGAGCACGAATCCAAGAAATTCCACCTCTTTTACACTAAATGCACACTTTTCCAATTTAACATACAAGTGGTTCTCCTTCAATTTTTGTAGAATTTTCTTCACCTGGTCTGGATGTTCTTGTTCTGTTCTGGAGTAAATCAATATATCGTCGATATAAACTATGACGCATTGATCGATATACTCACTCAAGACACTATTTATAAAATGTTGGAAGGCTGCTGGTGCGTTGCATAAGCCGTAAGGCATGACCTGGTACTCGTACAAACCTAGCTTTGTTCGGAACGCCGTTTTCCACTCGTCCCCTTCTCGAACCCGGATCAAGTGGTATGCCCCTCGCAGGTCTAGTTTCGTGTAAATCTGTGCCTCTTTTACCTGGTCTAACAGCACAGAGATGAGAGGAAGAGGGTACCGATTCTTGATGGTAACTTTGTTAATGGCTCGATAGTCAATACAGGGTCTTAACTCGCCTTCTTTTTCGGGCACAAAGAATAAAGGGGAGGAGACCGGAGACTGAGATGGACGGATAAATCCGTTGGCCAAGTATTTCCCAATGTATTCCTTCAGGTGTTCATTCTCTTTCTCTGTCAAGGCATACACTCGGCTACAAGGTAATTGAGCGCCTGGCTCCAGATCTATCCTGCAGTCAAATGGCCGATGTGGCGGTAACTTCTCTGCCTCAATCTCGTTGAACACTTCCTCGAATTCCTTATATTCAGATGGTATTTCACCAGTGTGGATCACACACACAGAAATTTCTTGTTCACTCAAAGAGGTTGCTGGTCCTGATTCCTTAGCTTCCACGAGATGGTCAAAACAGTTGCCTTTACAGAAATCAGAATTCATCCTCACAGTTCTCGCTCCCCAATCGATACTTGGATTGTGTTCCGTTAACCACGGCAGGCCCAATATAATATGGAACTGAGGAGCATCGATCAAATTGAACTGGATGAGTTCGCGATGTTCCTCTTGAAAGGTTAATTCTACTTGTTCCGTGTGACTAGTGATTGGTCCGGAGGAAAGATTAGTTCCATCTACGGCTCTTACTGGTTCACTTCTTGACTTCAAGATTGGTCTTAGTCCGATGCTGGCTGCATATTTGATATCGCAGAAGTTTCCTATTGCCCCTGAATCAATCATAACTGACACCTCAGTTAAAATGACATTCCTGAACTTTATTTTCATTGAAATTACAAGGTGTGGAGATGAAGACTGTAAAGTGTTCGCGATATGATGTTCTCCCGGAGTTGCCTTATCCTCAGCACCTACCAACCCAACTCCTCCTATTGGTGGTGCGTGAAGGTTTCCTTCTCCTTTGAGAACATTTTTGGCTTTTTGGGACAAATTCTGACGAAGTGTCCACTTCCTCCACAATACAGGCACAAATTATTCTGCCGTCTTCTCTCCTTCTCCTCCTTGCTCAGAGGACCCCGAACTACTCCAATCTGCATAGGCTCGGTTCCAGATTGACTGTCTGGTACCTTCGTTGAGTCATTCTTAGTTCTGTCGAATCTCGGTGTACTAAATTTGAAATCCTTTCGCTTTTCACCCCTCCTCTCACTTTGACGAAAATCGATTTCCAAAACCAAATCGATTAAGGCTGAAACATCGGTAGGTCGATTTGGAATTTGGGCCAAAACATCCTTCAGTTCGTCTTTTAATCCACGATAGAAGACTGCTGCTCTTTTACATTCCGGCCAATTTATTGAATTGAGCAACATATGCTACCAGATCCTTGTTCCCCTGCTTTAATTCTAAAAGTTAATTGTCTGTGGCTTGAGAAATCTTTCGGCGATCAAAAATCCTCAAAAATTCTTTTTTGAAATCTTCAAAGTGATAAAGAAGAGCATCGTCTCTGGTGACTAAGGGCATGGACCAACTAGCGGCATCTCCGCTAAGGTATGACAAAATAAAGGCCACACGGGACTGTGCGTCTGGAAAAATCAAAGGACGACACATGAAGTGCAGGGAGCATTGCGTCAAAAAGATTTGAGCCTTCTGAGGATCACCACTGAATCTTTCTGGGGGGGCTAGAGGAATAACAGGGGATAGAGAATGAACTACATGTGTGGCTACACTAGAAGTGGAGTGTTCACCTTCTGTGCCTGGGAATTTCAAACTGGATGTCGGATTAAAACTGGAAATCTTAGCTGCCAGCTCTACTGTTTCCCTCCTTGTGTCCATTACCTCCTGTCTCAAACCCCTGTTTTCATCCCTAACTGCGGTTAATTCTTTTTGTATTATGTGTAAGACCTCTCCTAATTTTTGCAACTCCAAACCTTCAGCCATTCTGTTCGGGCACAATCAATACGTGGGCACTTCACTCTGTCAGAAGCCCTTTTTCTTGCGCAGGAACAGAGATGCCTTTTCCCAACACCACCTCCAAGAACCACCAACGCAGCACTATAAAAAGATGCGTTAATGCCTTCTCCAGAGGGGGTAGGGGGATTGGATAAAATAACAAAAGAGAAGAGAAGAGAAGAGACTGCCACTGGTTGACTGCTTCCTGTTTGGTCTTCTTTCTGCTATACTGGCTTCTGGTTGGATCGTTCAGGAGGCTGAATAAACATTAGACTTATTAGTTCTATTTAATCTCCTTCCTCCTTGTATCTTTTAGTCTTGTATTATTAGCCCCTTCTACATACCAGCTTGTAAACCCAGTGTTGCTTCTCTTCTATTTGGACAGCTATTTTTCTGCTCCGTTTCTCTCTTCTAATAGTTCCTAACGTTAACACAATAGTTAGTGGTCTTTTCTTATACCTTACAACAATCTATATAATTCCCAGGAGCTACATCATACCTATCTTTCACTCTTAGGAATTTTTCTATTTCTAATGTTCTTTTTCTTTTTCACAGGAACAGTTCGTAGAGGGAAGAACTTGAGTAAGTACTACAACACTATTCCTTATTTACATTATAACATTTACACGGAGTGACTTTAGACTCAAGACTTAACTCTGGTGCTTCTCGTGGAACTTCGAACTCTTCGCTGACTCTCCAGTCAAATGTCTCTCAACAAATGGAACAGACGCGCCTCACTGACGTGTGGCTCTCAGACTATGGTTCTCCTCCTTCAGACAGGTGGTGGGTTGTACTAATTTTTCGGTTGCGGAACTCTTAGACTCCTTCTTGAACTGCGCATGAGCTCCAGCCGAACACTACCTCAGGAACGGTAGGCTCGAGGTGAAACTTAACACGCAGACACGAATTCCGAAACTGCTACGGTTCAGGGAAGACGTTTTCAGAATTTCTTCCTGTCAGGTAACTACGGGAAATGCCCTCACTAAAACTAACTCGGACTCAAGGTTACTGCTAGGGTGACGGGTTCAGGTGAAGTGCGCCAACGTTCTAAGTTGCGCGCTTCACATAGAGTTCTGGAACAATGAGAAAGACTAGAACGTTATCTCTCCCAGAGCGTCGGCCATCTTAAGGTTCCATACTTCCCAGGCCTTGCTCCAAGTCAGAGTTCTTAGGATCTTTTTATTTCTCATTGGTTGATGGGCACTGATAGTGCAGATAGAAGGCTTCTTGTCGGTAATGGTTCTGACACGGAGCGGCTTATACATGCGGATCCTCGTCCCTGCCTATCATAAATAAAGCTGCTGATCGAGTTCTACTCACCTGGTGGACAACCTTTGGAGCAGAATGTAATACACAGCCGTCCTGCTGCTGAGTGTGCACCACCCGGTAATGTTATGGGGCCACCCGACATGGTAACTATCATGTCGGCAATGTGGGCCAGCAGCGGCAAACAGGATTGAGGACGAGTCCACTTGCAAGGTCCATACAGGACAAGATTTGTGTGCTATCCGGACCACATTTCCCACAATGCACAGTCTCATTCGAGCTTCCCATTGGTGGGTGTTCAATATGAAAATGGCGAAGTGGGTTCAGCGTTCGCACACACCTTCTCCATTCAAGCCTCTGAAGAGAAGCATATGGCGCTTCGAAACGCGTCAGGCAATTCCATTACGGAGCGGCTTATACACGCGGATCCTCGTCCCTGCCTATCATAAATAAAGCTGCTGATCGAGTTCTACTCACCTGGTGGACAACCTTTGGAGTAGAATGTAATACGCGGCTGTCCTCCCGTGAAGTGTGCACCACCCCGTAATGTTACGGGGCCACCCAACATGGTAACTATCATGTCAGCAATGTGGGCCAGCAGCGGCAAATCGTATTGAGGACAAGTCCACTTGCAGGGTCCATACAGGGCAAGATTTGTGGGCTATCCGGACCACATTTCCCACAATACAGAGGCTCATTCGAGCTTCCCATTGGTGGGTGTGCAATATGAAAATGGCGAAGTGGGTTCAGCGTTCGCACACACTGTCTCCATTCAAGCCTCTGAAGAGAAGCATATGGAGCTTTGAAACTCGTCAGGCAATTCCATTACAGAGCAGCTTCTACATGCGGATCCTCGTCCCTGCCTAAAATAAATAAAGCTTCTGATCGAGTGCTACTTACCTGGTGGACAACGTTTGGAGCAGAATATATATATATATATATGTATTCACTTAAAAAACCATAGGTTTCACACATGTTATAGTCAGGTGGACATTTCAAAACCAATGAAATTCCCCATTATAGTTAGTTCAGATAACTATAACTCGCGCGCCCGCAATCCAGTGCTCATGACGTCATATATTACATCACTCATGACATGGTCAGTGGCATCACTCATGACATCACTGATGACATCATCCTTGTGATAGAGTGGCGGTCGCGCGAGTTATAGTTATCTGGACTAACTATAACGGGGGAATTTCATTGGTTTTTTACGAGTGAAATGTCCACCTAACTATAACATGTGTGAAACCTATGGTTTTTTAAGTGAATTGGTACGGTTTTTTAAATGCTAAGTTATGTATGTATTATTTATTTATTTTTTTAAGGTTTTTGCACCGTGCGCACACCGTGCGCGCACCCCGCGATTTAAAAAAAATAATAATAATAATGTTTTTTCACCCTTCGAGGTCCTTTAGGGACCCCCTGACAAAGGCTAGGGGGTCAGGAACTCTCTACCCTGCCCCCTTTTCACGTTCGCCACCTCTCTTTTTCACTCTCGCAACCAAAACAAACAAAATGGCGGCCGACACTTCCTGATTTCGACCGATTCGAACGTTGACTGACATGTAACCACCAATCAGAATTACGCTCGCGCACGTTAGGGTGCGCGGCTATAGATATTTATGTGCTTTAACTGCAATTTTCTCAGGAACTACTGAACAGATTGACACCATATTTGCAAAAGGCACATCCCGGACCTGAGGACTACCTCTCTGCCGAATTTCAAGTAATTCTGTTCAGCCGTTCGGGCTGTACCTTCGACTAAAAGTCCTATGGGAAAATGCATGGGGAAAATGTGTTTTGGGACCCCCCTTTTTTCTCGGCCCCCGCTTGACGAATCACCCCGAGACTTTCAGGGTAGGAGCTGAGCGGAGCGCCCCATTAGTTTTGAAAATTTTGCGAGGATTCGTCAACCGGCGCCAAAGTTATTCAAAAATAAATAGAATTTTCAGATTTCCTATGATTCCCTATAATTATCTACTGGCGACCGCCAGTGGATAATATATATATATATATATATATATATATATATATATGAAAGAAAGGGGTTTACCACATTGCGGGACGCACTCGCAGCAAGCCGGTCAAAGCAGGGAAAGTCCGTTGGCAAACCACACCTCAGTAATCCTGACGCGTTTCGGGCCTGACGACCTTAATCATAGGCAAACTGCAGCGCAAATGACCAGCAAACAAGGCTTCCATTAAGTTCCCACCTCCTTTTATTTGCATACCAATCAAGTGAATAAGATAGCAAAGCATTCTGGGAATGGAAGTCTTTTAAACATAACACCCAGGTGGGCTGCCGGTCTCTCGCACTGACAAAGTTCTGAAATTTCATGGTTTCACCTCCTGAGCTTTTCCCCCGTAAGCACAGTCACTCGCTGCTCCAAATGCCACTGTAACTAAAAGACAGCAGCGGACCCGCTCTGGTAAGCGGTGGTGACGTCCCACGACCAGGTAGGGCCGTAATATTTGAAAGAAAGGGGTTTACCACATTGCGGGACGCACTCGCAGCAAGCCGGTCAAAGCAGGGAAAGTCCGTTGGCAAACCACACCTCAGTAATCCTGACGCGTTTCGGGCCTGACGCCCTTAATCATAGGCAAACTGCAGCGCAAATGACCAGCAAACAAGGCTTCCATTAAGTTCCCACCTCCTTTTATTTGCATACCAATCAAGTGAATAAGATAGCAAAGCATTCTGGGAATGGAAGTCTTTTAAACATAACACCCAGGTGGGCTGCCGGTCTCTCGCACTGACAAAGTTCTGAAATTTCATGGTTTCACCCCCTGAGCTTTTCCCCCGTAAGCACAGTCACTCGCTGCTCCAAATGCCACTGTAACTAAAAGACAGCAGCGGACCCGCTCTGGTAAGCGGTGGTGACGTCCCACGACCAGGTAGGGCCGTAATATTTGAAAGAAAGGGGTTTACCACATTGCGGGACGCACTCGCAGCAAGCCGGTCAAAGCAGGGAAAGTCCGTTGGCAAACCACACCTCAGTAATCCTGACGCGTTTCGGGCCTGACGCCCTTAATCATAGGCAAACTGCAGCGCAAATGACCAGCAAACAAGGCTTCCATTAAGTTCCCACCTCCTTTAATTTGCATACCAATCAAGTGAATAAGATAGCAAAGCATTCAGGGAATGGAAGTCTTTTAAACATAACACCCAGGTGGGCTGCCGGTCTCTCGCACTGACAAAGTTCTGAAATTTCATGGTTTCACCTCCTGAGCTTTTCCCCCGTAAGCACAGTCACTCGCTGCTCCAAATGCCACTGTGACTAAAAGACAGCAGCGGACCCGCTCTGGTAAGCGGTGGTGACGTCCCACGACCAGGTAGGGCCGTAATATTTGAAAGAAAGGGGTTTACCACATTGCGGGACGCACTCGCAGCAAGCCGGTCAAAGCAGGGAAAGTCCGTTGGCAAACCACACCTCAGTAATCCTGACGCGTTTCGGGCCTGACGCCCTTAATCATAGGCAAACTGCAGCGCAAATGACCAGCAAACAAGGCTTCCATTAAGTTCCCACCTCCTTTTATTTGCATACCAATCAAGTGAATAAGATAGCAAAGCATTCTGGGAATGGAAGTCTTTTAAACATAACACCCAGGTGGGCTGCCGGTCTCTCGCACTGACAAAGTTCTGAAATTTCATGGTTTCACCTCCTGAGCTTTTCCCCCGTAAGCACAGTCACTCGCTGCTCCAAATGCCACTGTAACTAAAAGACAGCAGCGGACCCGCTCTGGTAAGCGGTGGTGACGTCCCACGACCAGGTAGGGCCGTAATATTTGAAAGAAAGGGGTTTACCACATTGCGGGACGCACTCGCAGCAAGCCGGTCAAAGCAGGGAAAGTCCGTTGGCAAACCACACCTCAGTAATCCTGACGCGTTTCGGGCCTGACGCCCTTAATCATAGGCAAACTGCAGCGCAAATGACCAGCAAACAAGGCTTCCATTATGTTCCCACCTCCTTTTATTTGCATACCAATCAAGTGAATATATATATATATATATATATATACATAAATATCACAGAAAAAACCATAGGTTTCACACATGTTATAGTTAGCTGGACATTTCTCTCGTAAAAAACCATTGAAATTCCCCCGTTATAGTTAGTTCAGCTAACTATAACTCGCGCACCCGCAATCCACTGCTGATGACATCACATATTACATCACTCATGACATGGTCAGTGACATCACTCATGACATCACAAATGTATCTTACTGCAGGCTAGTGACTAAACTGTGTGAATGTCTGTATCTGTCTGTCTGTTGGTGTATAAGTGGCTGCATGCTTTTGTGAATAGCTATATGAGTGTCTTTATGGGTTATTGATTGGTTGTCTGAGTATCTGTATGGGTGGCTCAGTGTTAGTGTGGGTAGGCTGTGTGTGACTCTGTGCATAGATGTGTGAGTGGGTGATTCTATGGGTGCATGGTTTTAAGAGTGCATCTGTGATGGACTGTACGGTTGAGCGAGTGTATGTATGGGTGTGTTAGGGATTGAATGTATATCTCAGTGGTACATTTGTGACTAACTACATATGTGAAAGGCAGTATATATGTGTGTAAGAGTATATAAGTGGCTAGATGTGAGAATGTGTGATTGTGACAGTGACTGTATGGATGAGTGTGTGCTTTTTTCAATGATTCTAATAGAGCATAAAAATGTGATACTATTTTTGTGAGCAAGGGAACTTGAGTGTGTATAACTGCATAGGTGAGTAAATGGCAGTGTGATTAATTGTATGTATGACTAGGTGTGAGAGTACCTCTATGGATGATTGGTAGTGTGTGAGTGTCTATATAGGTGTGTGTATAAATTCATATGATACTTTTTTATGGAGTGACTGTAACTATGAGTGACTTTACAGGTGAGTGTGTGGAGGTGTATGAAGACCTAAAAGTTATTATGTGGGTATGCAGTTATTGGTATTGCATTATTTATGGATATGAGAATCGAACTCTATAATTTTGAGTTGGTATATCAAAGGTTTTTTAAGGGTGTGAGAAGATGTTGTAATTTATCACATTGTTGACGTCATTAGTGATGTCATCAGTGATGTCATTTTAGATGTCATTAGTGATGTGATGAGTGATGTCACTGACCATGTCATGAGTGATGTAATATGTGACGTCATCAGCAGTGGATTGCGGGTGCGCGAGTTATAGTTAGCTGAACTAACTATAACGGGGGAATTTCAATGGTTTTTACGAGAGAAATGTCCAGCTAACTATAACATGTGTGAAACCTATGGTTTTTTCTGTGAATTTGCAAGGTTTTTTAAATGCTAATTCCTAACTATGACGTCTGTGAAACCTATGGTTGTTTCAGTGAATTTGCAAGGTTTTTTAAAAGCTGATTTCTAAATATAACGTGTGTGAAACCTATGTTTTTTTCTGTGTTTTTGCATGGTTTTTTGAATTCTAATTCCTAACTATAATGTGTGTGAAACCTATGGTTTTTTCATTGGTTTTTTTTTTTTTTTTTACATCATTTTTTTTCTTTTTCTTTTTCCCTTTAAACACTATTCTACCTATGTATATATTCATGGTTGTAATGCATTCTTCAATTTATAAAGATTCACCTTTTTTAAATAAAAGGTTAGATACAGTTGTACAACATAGTTAATATCGTCAACAAACCTTTTCTTTAAAAAATTTTTTACTGTGCGCGTACGGTAAGCTTACCGTAAGCGCACGCTTCGCGTTATGTACGATGAGCGTACGTAATATTTATACTCCGTGTGCGCATGCTTACGCAATTTGCATAGGCGTCCGTACTTCCTACGCGACGCGTAAGCACATGCTTTACACGCGCACGCGCACGTTACGCGGAAGCGTAGGAGCGTGCCTGTAATGCGCATGCGCGCGTGCGTGTGTCTTTCTTACGCGCATGCGTACTTTTACCGTACGCGCTCGGTAAGCTTAACGTGTGCATACGGTTGGTCATGTGATCAAGAAACAAGACTTTTGATTGGTTTAAACTACTTTCAGTTCCAGAATCTTCCTACACCACACCCATTCCCCTCATTACTGCTTGTGATTCTCTAGGAGAAGGAGCTGAATTGTCTTTGGGATACAATGGAAGAGCAGCAGACCACTTCTGAGAGTGAGCAGGGCAGCAGCATCATCAGACAGAGAAGGAGGAAACAGAAGAGTTCTTTTATTTGGGAGTATTTTACATTTCCTGAGGGGCAGAAAAAGGTAAATGCTCCTTTAGTTACCTGCTCACTTTGTGAGCGTGTGTTATCTAGAGGTAATCCTAGAAAGAAGTATTCCTTTGGTAATCACACTATGTTGAGACACCTTAGGGATGTTCATTCAAGGACTTTTGCTCGACATACTGAAGCAAACCCTTCAGTAAGTCACCCGAGCACATCCGCAGAAGCTCAGCTGAGTACATCTTCGGCAGCTCAGCCGAGCCCTTCCTCTGCGGTGGGAGCATCACCCTCTTCTGCTCCTCTGGAAACGAACCCTCGATTTCAGAGGGTACAAATGAGGTGCACCAGATGTTATTGTCTAATTGTTCATGGGGAGACCAGTATTTCCCTAATAAACAATAAGATAGACCAGCACATATGTGGTCCTTGTTAATATTCCCATTCTTTCTTTCCTCTGTCCCTGTATTAACACAATGGCTCTTTTAAGAGCCAACCTTACCTCTCAACTTTTTTTTAATTTTTTTTTTTTTTTTTTTACCGTACGCGTATTTATTTTATTTTTTTTTAAAACAAAATTTTTTTTTTACACCCTACAAGGTCCTTGAGAGAGTACAACGGAAAAGAGAAAAGCAGATAGAGGAGAAGTGAAAAAAAGGGAGCATGAAACTAAATGTGTGATAAATACAGAAATTACACACTTACCTGACCAACAAAATAACTTATTTATTAATAAAACCATCATATTTATAAAAAAAAAGCTGTCCCTTTCCTACAAATGCCATTCTTACAGAACCGGACCAACACAATTAAAACCTCTGACAACAATTCCTGTGTGCACACAGACTCATGGTTTGATTCTAGGCACAAAACATTATTTCTCAGTGATACCAGTACACCTTAACTTATGTGAAAACATACTCCATAATATTTTACAAGTTCAAGACAGTTAAATATCTCCCAAACCACAAAATGTAAAACACAACTTTTAAAGAAGAATCACAATTCAATTTTTTATATCAAAATTCACCACATACATCCCCTCTCAAACTCATATCTCACCTTTAAAATTAGTTAGTTGAGAAAGAAATGTGGCACTCAAAAAGCAGATTATCAGAGTCAGAATCTCAGAGCTGTACACCTCTCTCCTCCCACCAGAACCAGTAAATGCCAATGTTTCCCTTACTTTTTTCACACATATACATGTTAATTACAAATCTCAGTGCTTCCAACATTTTTTCAAATGAAATCACACATTTCTATTGGTGGAAAACTGCAAACCCTTTCCAAATGAACCCCTCCCCCAACTTGACTTCTGCCTGCTACCATAGCAACAGCTCATGGAACACGGGTGTGAGCAGAGAGATCAGAAGTTCAGCACACAATGTTTCTATTCCAAACAGCAAGAGTGCTTCACCTGTCAAACCTAACAGCAAATCCAAATTAATCTTCTGTGGGAACACAATTTTCTGAACCAATACAAAACAGGCTTGTAAAAATCTAAACATACAGCCTAGTTTTTAGTGTTGAATGTTCTGAAACAGCCAATGAGTTCTTTTTATGAAAAAAATATCTATGCCTCCATTTTCCAACTGTCTTTCATTTCATATTGCCATTCTACTGCATGACACCTCCTGAGTACATCCAGATCTCCTTGAAAGATGTTCACAGTGTGGATTGTAGGTCACAGCTATGTCTTCTGGAGTGAAAAGTATGCAGAAAAAAGAGGTATGCTGAGAGACCTTGCTTTGCCAAATGTAGACATTAAATGGATTGGTCAGAGAGGGTTAAAGTGGCACCAATTAATGCCTTTGGTGAAAACCTTTCTACATCTCCCACAGCCTAACCTTATTATTGTGCACTGTGGTGGAAATGACCTAGGCACTTTAACTGGGGTAGGTCTGGAAATGCTTATTAAGGACACCTTTGTGCAATTGATGTCGCTTTTTCCTCAATCTGCCTTTGTATATTCTAACATATGCCAAAGGCAAAAGTGTAACTGGTCCAACCAATTTTGTCCGCAGATTGACAAAGCAAGAAAGCACGTCAACAAATCAATTTCTGCTTTCCTCAGAGACTATGGTATGGGTTCTATATAACACAACAACTTGCGTTACAACATGCAAGGCATTTATAGAGGAGACGGTGTACATTTCACTGATGAAGGCAACAGAGTCTTCCTCTTGAACTTTAGACTCTGCATCGGTACTTACTTGTAGGTACCACAAAAACACTTCATAAACACAACGGCTCTTTTTAGAGCCCCCTAATATCTAAAAACTTAAATTTGATTTTTACTTCTATTTTTTTTATTGTTTTTTTTCTGCCGTGCGCGTACGGTAAGCTTACCGTACGCGTACCCCGCGATTAAAAAAATTTTTTTTTAATGTATTTTTCATACTTTTGGGGCCTTCTTGGACCCCCTGACAAACGCTAGGGGGTCTGCAACTCTCTTCGTTGCCCCCTTTTCACGTTCTCATCCTTTGTTTTTCTCAGGCTCAGACTGCAAGAGACAAAATGGCGGCCGACACTTCCTGATTTCGACCGATTCGAATGTTTACAGTCATGTCCCCACCAA
This sequence comes from Triturus cristatus, assembly GCF_964204655.1. Classification (NCBI taxonomy): domain Eukaryota; kingdom Metazoa; phylum Chordata; class Amphibia; order Caudata; family Salamandridae; genus Triturus; species Triturus cristatus. The sequence goes on from NC_140589.1 coordinate 325,771,118, forward strand.
TCAGAATTAAGCTCGTGCACGGCGTCGTGCGCTTACTGTAAGCGTACCGTACGCGCTCGGAGCGCGCTTATAGATATATATATTGATTTAAATGCTATTTTCTCAGGAACTACTGAACAGATTTACACCAGACCTGCAAAAGGCACATCCCTGACCTGAGGACTACCTATCTGCCAAATTTCTAGTAATTCTGTTCAGCCGTTCGGGCTGTAGCTTGGACTAAAGGTCCTATGAAAAAATGCATGGGGAAAACGTGTTTTGGGACCCCCCTTTTTCTCAGCCCCCGCTTGACGAATCCCCCCGAGACTTTCAGGGAAGGAGCGGAGCGGACGCCCCACCTATTTTAAAAATTTCGCGAGGATTCGACAATCGGCGCCAAAGTTATTCAAAATAGAATGTTGCGGATTTCCTATGGAAACACGGTCCTAACCATAACTATCTACTGGCAACCGCCAGTAGATAATATATATATATATATACATATATATATATATTATCTACTGGCGGTCGCCAGATATAGTATATGTTATGTTATGTTATGTTATAGCGACTTGTAAAGCGCGCGATTACCAAAAAGGGGTCCTGGCGCTGTCCACTACTCCTGAATCCTAAGTGGCAGAACTAATTACCAAAACAACCAGGTCTTCAGCACTTTTCTGAAACACAGTAGGCTATCCATACGTCTCAAATGGAGAGGCAGCCCATTCCATAACTTGGCTGCACCAAAGGAAAAACTACGTCCCCCCCAGCGGGCTTTTTTTATGACGGGGACCGTTATCAAATTGGCGTCAGATGATCGAAGGCGCCGCGGAGGTACATACCTTTTAAATTGTTTTATTAGAAAGTCCGAGCCCTCACCATTTAAAGCCTTGAAAACCAGTCAAAGAGATTTAAACTGGACTCTGCTTTTAACCGGAAGCCAGTGAAGGTCTCGGATGGATTTTGAGATGGGAGCAAATTTCGGGATGCCAGTTAAAAGTCTTGCGGCAGCATTCTGTAATAACTGCAATCTATGCAACAAATTTTCCTGAATGTTAAGGTACAGACTGTTGCAGTAGTCCAACCTGGATGTTACGAGGGCCGTTACCACTGTTTTTCGGCAATCGAAGGGGAGCAGGATCAGGATTTTTTTCAGCGTTCTCAGGATATAACCTATTTTTGAGGCTACTGCTTTAACATGAATGGCCATGGAGAGTTTGGCATCCACCACCATCCCGAGGTTTTTTACCTTCTCAACCGGGGTGGGAAGTGCCCCTAGTTTTTGCGGCCACCATAAGGGGGTCCAGAAATTGGGGTTATTCCCGAACAATATGACCTCTGTCTTATTTGAGTTCAGCCTAAGGCAGTTGCTGGCCATCCAGTGCCCCACTTCCGACATACAGGACTGAAAATTAAAATCCAGCCCCTTTTCACGCCCTGGAAGTAAAGACACCACGATTTGCGTGTCATCTGCATATGAAGTGACACTGAACCCGTGGCGTCTGACAACGGGGGCAAGGGAGGCCACATAAATGTTGAACAAGGTGGGGCTTAATGAGGACCCTTGAGGAACCCCGCATGGTAAGGAGAAGGGTTGGGAGGAGAAATTTCCCAGGGACACAGTTTGGCTGCGGTCTGAGAGAAAAGAGTTTAGCAAATCCCATGCTTTTTGCCGAATTCCCCCTTTCCTTAACCGATCCATCAATAAGCCGTGATGGACCGTATCGAACGTGGCCGATAGGTCCAAAAGGATCAAGGCCGCTCTACCTCCCTGATCCACAGCCGACCTGATCTGTTCCGTGGCATTGATCAAAGCGGATTCGGTACTATGTCCTTCCCGAAATCCGTGTTGAGAAGCGTCAAGCATAAAGGTGCTCTTCATAAAGTTGTTGATTCATTGCCTTTTCAACTAGTTTAGCTGGGAGAGGGAGACGGGAAATGGGCTGGCAGTTATTTGGATCGGAAGGGTCCAGGCTAGGTTTTTTAGTAGTCGAAGAATGGAGGCCTCCTTCCAGATTTTTGGGAATTTCCCTCCTTCAAACATTCCATTGAAAATCGGAGTAAGATAGGAGGCTACGGAAACAGGGGCTAGTTTAATGATTTTCATTGGGCAGGGATCCAGTGGAGATCCGGAGTTTACTTTGGTAAGTAATTCCAATGTGTCCTGCAAGGTTAATGGCCTAAAAGCCTCCAAGGTATCCGCCGGCATGGCCAAATCTTCAGCCTCCAGCTCGAACTCGCGACCAATCCTGATAGAGTCACCGAGACTGGTGAAGATGTTATTAACTTTAGTTTGAAAAAATAGCGCAATTTTTTCACAAAGCTCTATGCTTGACTCAACGGGGGCTGGGTTGACTGAAGACAAGTTGGTGATGACGAGAGAGAGCTCTTTAGCCGAGTTTTTAGCCGCCGCTATCTGAGCGGTGTAGAACATCTGTTTTGCGGCACGTAACATGGGTTTATATGTAGCCATGCTTGCCAGATATATCGTCTTTTCCTTATCCGAATAGTCCTTTCTCCAATTTCGTTCAAGTCTCTTGCATATGCATTTTTGCAGTTTTAGTTCCTTCGAGTACCAGGGGGCTGAGGGATCTATTTTTTTGAGTACAGCTAGTTTGGATGGTGCGAGATCCGAACAGGCCTGCGTCAGCCATTTCGTGTAGGAAGAGGCAGTCACCTCCATATCGCTGTCAATAGGTGTGAGAGAAGTTGTTAATACCCTAGATAGGGTCTCTGCTTCCACCCTATTCCATGCTCCAACTTTCTTCCGTTCACTTTGGTACCTCCCATTAATTGTATGGGGTTTAGCTGTGAGATTGAACAGAACTCCAGCATGGTCTGACCAAGCCAGCGGTAACAGGCCCGAAAAAGATAGTTCCGGACTGTTTGAAAAAGCCCCATCAAGGGTATGTCCCGCAAAATGCGAGGGACCCGTTACTTGTTGTGAGAGCTCTGTGGCTTCCATAAGGTCAAGTAGGCGTGCCGTTTCCGGGTCGTCCACCTGTTCCAGGTAGAAATTAAAATCCCCTTATATAGTATGGGAATTCCCCATCAGGGCATCCTCTAAGTGGGTTCCTAGCGCAGGAAAGAAAGAGGATTTAGCGCCAGGAGGTCTATATATGAGAATGCCTTTAAATGAAAAATGGTTGGTTAACCTCAGATTAAACGCAAGTGCCTCGCAAGCAGGCAGGGTAAGCGCCTTAAACGTTCCCTGGATCGAACTATGGTAGAGGATGGCCAGACCGCCCCCCCTCTTGTTAGGTCTGTTAAGAACCTCACAGTAAAAACGAGGGGGTGGCTTTAACTAGGTCTGGCCTCGTCCGTCCAGGTTTCTGTAATAAAAGCGATTTTAGTGCCCAGGTCCATCAGTAAATTAGCACATTCCGTGCTATGTTTCACCAATGATCTTGCGTTTATAAGAATGCAGCCAAAGTGCTGCATGGCACCTCTAGCAGAGAGTCCAACCTCCTTCAAGGCTTTGATAGGTTCGGAACATACTGGCGGAAGCTGCATTCGACAACTGGGGCAGGAACCTGGGGGCAGACCAAAGCTGGTCTCAGCCATCAGGCGCGTGCAATTGGCATTACGTCCCCTCTCGTTTAGCTCCAACAAATATTCTCTAGAGTAGTAAGTTTGTTTGCACGGACCTGAATGCAAAATGCCAGGGATTTGGGCGCTGAGTGCGACCTGGGCGCAGACGGGTGCAGACGGGCTTGCCTTAGGTGCGCCTTTGGCACGCCAGTGGCGCGCCCGCTACGGGCGTCTGCTGAGCGGCCGCGCCAGTGCCCCTAAAGTAGGCGACAACCGCTGACTAGACCGCCAACCCGTTCTTCCCTTCAAGATGGCCGGCGCTGCCCAGGGGACCCCGCTCCACAGGTAAACGCCTGTTCGGGTCTGGGACGGCGTCGGGTGAGTGGGAGAGGCTAGAGCTAAAATTAAGCTAAAATTGAGTGCAGTCTTAAAACAATTGTGCAAAATTAGCGAAATGTGCGTTAAAAGAGTAAAAATCAATGGCAGTAAAAACAATTACCTCGTTCCGAGAGTTGCAATATTTACTTTCAGTCAAGTGTGTAGCGCTTTCCCTGCTCCCGGCTCAAGCCTCAGGAGCGAATTGATGCTGCGCGGCCGCGCCAGTGCCCCTAAAGTAGGCGACAACCGCTGACTAGACCGCCAACCCGTTCTTCCCTTCAAGATAGCCGGCGCTGCCCAGGGGACCCCGCTCCACAGGTAAATGCCTGTTCGGGTCTGGGACGGCGTCGGGTCAGTGGGAGAGTCAAGAGTTCGCTGCTAGAGCAAAAATTAAGCTAAAATTGAGTGCAGTCTTAAAACAATTGTGCAAAATTAGCGAAATGTGCGTTATATGGTATAAACTATGCACCAAAAAGTGTGATATAAGATGAACCGGGGCTTGAAATATAATATGCAATACATTGTGCACAATGACAGATTCATTGGAGAGCGCGAGATAGCACAGGCACTAGCGTGTGCTATGCAATATGCGCCTTGGAGTGTAATATGCACAGGGCAGTGTTGTGTAACCTAACTAGTCTCTAAAGTTGTAATATAAAATATGTGCTGGGAAGTGTAACGTTGCATATGCACTGTGACAAAGATATGGATCCCAGATTGTAATATGTATGGCATAGCGCTGTGCGTTATAACATAGGCATCGAGGAAAGCACGTTAGATGGGGCAATATAACCCGTGCAAAGGCAAGTGTGGCATGACATATTCACGGGGGGGGGGTGTTACAGTGCACATGGGCTAGAGAGTGTCATAGCATACGCACTAGCTGGTGGAATACAACACAGAGGTGTGAGGCACTCGGCGGGCACTGGTGGGTGTAACATAGCATTGGGCTCAGCCCGGAGCACGCTGTGACTCTCAAGTGAGATTCATCTCCTTTCCAGAGAGTAAGATAAAAAATATCACACATCCGGTGGTGGATGTGTATTTTATTAACCGCGAGGGGGGTTTCTTGCATAGTTTGGTCGAATTTTTGTCGAATCCCCTTTGAATGGCTTGGTGTGCGTGTATATTAAATGTGCCCGTCAATAGCTATCCATGTTTGTATAAATAAACGACAAGGGTGTCTACTTGGAGAGTACCCACTGGCGGGGACGCCGGGATTAGGCACGGTGGATCGTCAGACACGTCAGAGCTTCACTAGCAGTGTAAATACATTCCACGTGGATTCATTCTATGCAAAGTCGCCTTTTAATGAATATCACGCAAATCGTCATGGTGATTGGAACATACGGTTTGTCCAGCATGTCCTAGGTGTTTCTATAAATATATATTTTTTTTAAATAATAAAAAACAAAGGCCGGCCCCGGGGGATGGGGTCCCCGGGGCCATAAGTGGCCTGAGGAGGGGGGCCACGCAGCCCCCTCCTAAAGAATTAAAAAAAAAAAAAGGACATGACCCGGGGGTTGGGGTCCCCGGGGCCGATTAAGACCTTGGGAGGCCAAATTAATTTTTTTCAACAAAAAAAATTAGGGTGCAGACCCTGAGGAATGGGGTCCCCAGGGCCAGTAAATTAGAAAAAGAAGGGGGGCCACACAGCCCTCCTTCTTAAAAATTAAAATAAATAAAAGACCGGCATCGCGCCGGAGGTCAAGCCCCCTCCTTGCAGCACTCTGCAAACGCGCCCCCTGGCCAGTTGTAAGTTGGGGAATTAATTCCCCTTCAATACTGAGGCTCTCTGAGGGCCAACTAGCCCACAGGTATCTCCAGTATGCGCCAGGGAGCTGCTTTGCAGGCAGGTGTTCTGAGGCCACGCCCCTTTTTACACCTCTATGCAACACAGCTCTGTGGCGCTTACTGGAGGTACCTAGTGGGCTAGTTTGATCCTAGGGACCCTTAGGATTCAAGGGGACTTAATCTCTCAACTTAGAACGGCCACAGGGCGCGTTTACACAGTGGTGAAGGGAGGAAACGGGGCCTGAAGTGACGTGTGCAAACACGCCCTGTGGCGCGTTTTAAGTTGGGGAAATAATTCCTCCTTGCAGCACTCTGCAAACACGCCCCCTGGCCAGTTGTAAGTTGGGGAATTAATTCCCCTTCAATACTTAGGCTCCCTGAGGGCCAACTAGCCCACCAGGTGCTTCCAGGGGACTTAATCTCCCAACTTAAAACAGCCACAGGGCGTGTTTACACAGTGGGGAAGTGAGGGGACGGGCCTGAGGTGACGTGTGCAAACACGCCCTGTGGTGCGTTTTAAGAGGTTGTTTTAATCCCCTGCCCTATTATATACTAGGGGCTTACAGAGGAGGTCATGCTGATCACACGGTGATCCCAACGCATAGTGTTCCCTAGTGTATGTAGGTGGTTTCACTGTATTCTGAGTGTCTTTTAACATAGCACTGGCTCTAGGACTGGTTAGTCAGACTCAGTTACCACCAGTATCCGTCTGAAAAAGTTGAGGGTACAGGATGATTTTGCAACAAGGCTTCTTTCTGCTCTTCTGTTTGTTCTTTCTGCACGTTATCCTTCTTCCTGCACTTTTCTTCGTCTTTGAGGACTTCTGTTGCTTCTTTCTGCATTTCTTTTTTTTCTTTCTGTGCGTTTTTTCTTCTTTTTTCACATGTCCTATCTCTGTAGGCATAGTTAGAAATTAGCATTTAAAAAACCTTTGAAATTCACTGAAAAAAACCCATAGGTTTTAGGCACGTTATAGTTAGGAATTAGCATTTAAAAAACCTTAGAAATTCACTGAAAAAACCATAGGTTTCAGGGGCGTTATAGTTAGATGGACTTTTCACTCGTACAAAACCATTGAAATTCCCCCGTTATAGTTAGTTCAGGTAACCATAACTCGCGCGCCCGCAATGCACTGCTGATGACATCACATATTACATCACTCATGACATGGTCAGTGACATCACTCATGACATCACTGATGACATCTCAAATGACATCCCTGATGACATCATCCTTGTAATAGTGTGGCAGACCTCCCCCCCCTAATATAACCTTTGATACACACATTCAAAAATAGAAACTAAAATTTTCAAAACAATTGACATACCAATATCAGTTACAACAACCTATTCAGTAATTCTAAGATCCACATACACATCCACTCATTCACCAAAAGTCCTATACAGTCACTCATACATGTACTCACTCATCATATGTACTCATATACCTATACATCCTGTTACACAATGCCACTCATCCATAAAGTTACTCACACACATAGTCACTCATGCTAATAAAGAATCAAACATCCATTTACTTGCATATACAGTTATACACACACCGCCACACTTACTTCTACAGAAACTTACACATACTTAGTCTTTTAAACAATCACTTATAGAAACACATACTTATTCATACAGGAACTCTTTCCATCTCTCACTCTCACATATACTCACTTATATACACCAATAGTCACATATACTAGTTTAAAACATATGTAGGTACTCATAAAGACACTATTGAGACAGTCATTCACTCCCTAACACACCCATGCACACACTCATCCTCCCATACAATCCTGCACACATGCTGTTTTCAACACATACAAACAGTGAGTCACTCATTCATACACCTATGCACTACGTAATACCCCCCACCGAACCACACAGACACTCAGACACTCATACTGATACTCAAAAAAACAACTAATAACCTATATAGACACTCATGTAGCTACTCACCAACCCATGCAGCCACTTATACACAAAGTGAGAGACTGATACAGATATTTACATACTTAAACATTACTCACTAAGCCAGGTATTCACTAAGATACACTTAATCAGTCAGTTATACAATACATTTTTCAAAAAGAAATCATCCATTTAGACACTTATATACCCATTTATTCTTCCATCGACCTTGAGATATACATATATAAAACATATGTAATTCTCAGAAAAACACACATTCACTGGATGATGTCATCAGTGATGTCATCAATGATGTCATTTGAGATTTCATCAGTGATGTCATGAGTGATGTCACTGACCATGTCATGAGTGATGTAATATGTGACGTCATCAGCAGTGCACTGCGGGCGCGCGAGTTATAGATAGCTGAACTAACTATAACGGGGGAATTTCAATGGTTTTGTATGAGTGAAAAGTCCAGCTAACTATAACGCCCATGAAACCTATGGTTTATTCAGTGAATTTCTAAGGTTTTTTAAATGCTAATTCCTAACTATAACGTGCCTAAAACCTATGGTTTTTTCAGTGAATATATATATATATATATATATAAAGCGATAATTTGGACAACTATATTTATGACATCAATATGTTTTTTCAGATATTTTTGTACTTACCATTATAAAAAGAGGATGTTGATATTTTTGACATTGATATTTATAACTCGATATTTTAGGCGTCGATATTCCGTCAGTGAACCTTCCGATTTCTTACCATCAATTAGGGATTTCTAGTTGTTTTTCACATTGAATAAAACCCTTAAGTAGGGAAAGAATGACACTTTCTCCAAGATGTGGTCAGCCACCTTGAAGAGTTTGGAGCTCATGGACTGTGGGCCGACAAGCATGATGTAGGACTTTGAAATGTTTACAGACAGGTTCAGGCTCCCCATGAAAGAGACACATTTGTCCAGAAGTTGCTGCAGACCACTATGTGAGCTGTGCGAGCTATAAGGACAGCATCATTGGCATACAACAATACCAGAAATGATCTAGCCTGCACTCGTGGAGAGTCCGCTTTGACAGCCAATTTACATACAATTTGAATATGAATGGTGCTAAAATGCATCCTTGGCCGACACCACTTCTAGTCGGGAAAGACAGTGTGCTGGCCAACCAAAAGCGCACTGAGACAGTAGTATGAGAGTGCAAATCATCCAAAAGGGCCACATTGCTTGAGTCTACCCCTAGCTGGGTCACCAGGGCCCAAAGTTTGGTACAATTAACCCTGTCAAACGTGGACATGTGGTCCATAAATGCTAAATAGAAATATTCTGGCCGGGCAGCTGTGCATTTTTGAAATATCAGATAGAGGTTCAGGCATTGGTCAGATGTAGACTCAAGATGTATTTGGCATCAGCTCACTCCAGTAACCTCTTAAGGACTACCCTCCCTAGAACCTTTACCTCTGCGTCTATCGGGGAAATGGGGCGATAACATTTCAGATTGTCTTTGTCCCCATTCTCAAACACTGCCGAAGACCAAGAGGTCATCTCCACAGCCCGAGCAGCCACATTCAGGACCCGGGTCAAGAGGTGCCCCCACAACTCGGGATGCATCCCAAGACTCCTTCTGGCCCCTGTGGAGGTATTTTGACAGAGGTGAGTGCTGAAACACAACTACTGTTGCCACGTCCCACATGATATTCAGTTTTGCGGTGGCCTACCACCTCGCAAGTCCTCCAGTGGATATCCTTGGTCCCAGGGTCAGACAGTGATGGTGGGATTCCTTTGCTGCCAAAAGGTACATACTGGGCACCTCACTGATCAACTGATTATCCTCTCCCTCACTTACTTAGGGGACTGGTTAACCCTTTTTCCCTAATAGCACTCTACTTAGTTTCATACTGTACCGACTATCCCAAACCACTCAGAAAAGGCCTCACAAGGAGGAGAACCCAACACCGCAGAGAAGGTGACATGGGCTGAACTACCCCAAAAGAGAGCCCCCCACCACAAGATGACAAACTTCAAACCATACTGGCTGTAATTGGGTCCACATAAGATGCCTTGGAGACCACAATAGACATGCTGGTAGTGGATGTGGGTCTTTTGTAGGATGATCTGCGCAAAATGGTGGACCGCCTAAAACAGGTTGAGACACACCGGGACACACACGACCCCATGTCCAAGATGCATACAATGGAAACGGACATATTGGCAGGAAGGATAAAGGCTTTGGAAATGTGCATTGAGGATAAGGAGTGCAGAGCTAGGAGAAATAACAGAAGGGTGATTGACCTGCCAGAGCGAGTCGAGGGTTTATCCTTACCTACTAGGAGGATTGGCTGCAGGAGCTCTTTGCACCAGAGGAACTGCCAGGCTTAACGCACCTGAGAGAGTACACAGAGTACCTGCTAAGCCTCCAGCCCCCCAGCCCCAGGGTATCCCACCTCCTGTGGTTGCCCGGCTGTTACACTATCAGGACTGTGACTTTATTCTTAGACAGGCACGCAATACTGGCCCCATATATGGTGGACAATGGCCATGTATCTATTTCTCCTGATTTGACAGCAACTGTGCAGTGCAGGGCTTTTTTCATCGCAGTAAAGATGAAATTTGGGGAACTGGGAATTCAATATAACCTACTGTTTCTTGCTAAGCTGCACATTCAGCTGGATGGGAAATCTGTATTTTTCAAGGTACCGGAGGAGGCTTCGCAGTGGCTGGATAGATATAACTCAAGGGGGCACTCTCACCCAGATACACCGACTTCGAGGACACGATGGCACAGGGAATTGCAACACATGATACTCGGAGGGCTACAGCCAAGTAGCAGCAGGTTTAGAAAGGCAGGAATGGGGCGGTGATAGTGGTGGCAACCCTGGCGCAGAACATCAATGACTCAGGGACACAAATAACCTCAGATGATGAAGCGCGATTGGCCATCAGCAGTGCCTCTGGAAAAGATAGCTGTCTTCTACTACCTAAGATCACACCAGGCACTGCAGATGAAATCATATGAATACCAGACAAATGCTCCTCTATACACTTACTGACCCATTTGCCTTTCAGGTCTTGGTTAATTTTTGTATACGTTAGACCTCGTGTATATATATATATATATATATATACACACACACACACACACACACACACCCACACACACACACACACACATATATGGGGCTACAATATCCCACTACACTCCCCGGTGCCAGAGGTCCGCATGGGAGAGGATCCATGTGCCATTCATTCCCCCATCAGTGTCCCAGGAGTGGAGTCTGGCATCGAGTTGGTTTCTGCTGCCACATCACATTATATAGTTTGGGCTATGCACTGTAGCGTGCTTGTCCAGGGGGGTACAGTTGGGGAATGTTCATGTGATCTTTGATTGTATTACCAATGTTGTTCCTGATACCTGCTGTGGGGATTCATGTATTTGGGATACAGGAGGAGGGAGTCTGGCTTTTGATTTGGAGGAACAATCATATATAATTACATGCTCTAACATACACATGCTCTAATATAAGACTAGTCATCTGGAATGTGCAGGGTCTAAATTCCTCAAGCAAGAGATATAAAGTGAAGTTTTACCTTAAATTACGCATGGTCCAGGTCATCATGCTACAGGAAAGGCACCTTACTATGACAGAGGTTTTGGAATTACAAAAAAGGTGGTGGAGGTGGATTATACTTGCAATTCTGCCTTTGCCCATAGAATGCTCATTTTGATCCCGCTGGAGATACCCTTTCTACCACAATTTGAGATCCTCGACCCAGAGGTGTGCTATATTATGCTGCAAGGCAAATTGGGAGGAAGGGATATGGCATTGCTAACTCTGTATGCTCTTAACCTAGATCAGCCTGCCTTCCTATAATAACTGACTCCACACCTATCCACCCTTCTTCATTATCCCTTGGTGGTGGGGGGAGATGTTAATTTCATTACCGATCCTTCCCTAGACAAATCACACCCCTTCCCCACCTACATCACTTATGTACACAGTGGCAAGGGCCTTTCGAGCATGGAAAATGGAGTGGGATCTGGTGTACACCTGGAGACAGCAAAATCCCCAACACAGAGAATATTCCTATTATTCAGGAATGCACAACCTCTTCATGAAGCTGGATTTACTTCTCTGCAGAGGCACATTATGTCACAGGGCTCTACACACGGAATATCTTGTAAAAACACATTCCGGCCACAATCTGTTCCATCTAACCCTCTGGTGGATGCCCCTAGGGCTCCTATTCCAACCTGGCATCTGTGTACAGAAACTCTTAACAACCCTGTATTTCACTGACATCCCTTCTCCGCGATTATTTCTCAGAGAATGAGGGAACCGCCTCCTCACCCCACCAATCCAAGATGTTGCTCCATGAATAAAAATGGATCAAAAGGCTGAAATCTATTGACAGAGGTCATAACACCAATGAGGAAAGGCACCAATTACCTTGTATGAGTTTAATAAGTCTTGTTTCTGAGTTATGTTATACATTTCTCCATATAATTCAGGTCTTCTTCTTTTCTCTCTTTATCCTGTGGGTGACTATACTGATTTACTTCCTGTTTCACATCTCTTCACCCTATGTGACTGACTAAACCCCTTGCGTATATTTTTCCAGATATTCCTCTCACATTATACTCTTCTGAGGGCTGTCCAATCAGCCTGGCCCTAGTAGGGTCTATTGACAACTTTTGACCAGCTGGACGTCTCCAACCTCATGTTCTTTCAATGGACTTGCTAGCCCTATCATAACTAGGGCTTATTGATTGATTTCGCCCATCATTCTGTGGTATTGTACTTATTCTTCATTTTTTATTTATTGTCTCTGAAGCTGTGAAGCAGATTTACTCTAAGGAGTTCAGCTCTTGTTCTTCAATGGATTTTACGACAGATCTTCCAAGATGGCTCCCACACTCACTGCTCTAGTGGTCAGGTTTTCAGTCCTCTTTTTATGGACAACTTGATAGGGTGTACGGTAGCACGTCCTGCTGTCTGTATGTTTTTCTGCAACCCAAAGGACTGATGAGTGATTCTGAAGCTCTGCTGGTACGTTATCTTAGGAATTTGGTGTTTCTAGTCCACAGAATTCTCTGTCCTTCTTTTCGACTCCTCTAGGCCTAATTTTTATTGTATTTTGTATTATAGGGAAGTGTCTTGACGCTCGCTTTTCTGCTTCCCGGGTTCCCCTCATTCAAGTGGAAGACTTTTTTCTGTGCCCACAGTAATGTTTTATCCCATTCATACCTAGATTTTTGTGAAATGTTTTGATGCATATGCATGCAGATATTTGGATAATTGCTTTCTGCGTCTCTATCTTGACTAGAGTATCCCACGTCCACTCTTCTTTGTAGTGGTTTACATTATTTTTCATAATGTAGTCTGTTTCTTTCTCAGGCATTGCCCACTCTTCTTCATAGAGAGCTATATATATAACACCTTAGGCATCCTTGATTTGGAGTGAATGATCTTAGATTTTATTCTATTCCCCTTTCTCAACACCCTTGATGAACCAACTCAATCTCCCTTTTTTGCAATGCATAGATGCATACTTCACATCATCACTGTGAATTCAATTAAATAATCTGAAACTGTACAAGCTACATAAACAAAGTCACAGAGAGAACAAGCTACTCAGTGATTCAGAATTGTGACAGAAGAAACAGTCTGCAATGGCTTCTTAATTAATGAGCCAAAGCGAGCGCCTGATTAAAGTGATTATGTAGCGGCACCTTCCTAGCAAAACTGGATTACACAATAATATACCAGCGTAAACTTTACTAAACATAACTTACCTCTGAGTGCCGATTTTTTTTTAGCATTGTAGAACACAAACATAACAAATAATTAATACTCACTGAGCCCCGGAATCTCAACGCCTAGCAGGTTGAGCAGGTCCTGTTCCCGGTCGAGAATGTCATGCCAGTGGTGCCTCAGCTGCTGGGCTTGCGCCGAACTTTGTTGGTGCGCCACACACACTGGCGCACTGTCCGCCAGCGCCGCTGATGCACCCACAGGGAGTAGCCGCTACCGTGCCTGCAACCTGCTGCCAGCATAGAGGGGAGGTGGCGCTGCACAAAAACACTAGGGGTGCCACCTCCTCCTCTCCAAATATCACCCAAGCCGCCCTTCTGCTATGGTACTGGGGGGCATATTAATATTAATAAAGGGCTTTATCTCCGCTTTTTTGGCTTTAAAAGCCAAAGAAGCGGAGATAAAAATATCGCCCTATCAACAACAGGGTGCTAACATGCAAAATCGCATGTTAGCACCCTTTTTCACTACGCTTCCCTTTGCATTGCCAAGCGACATTTCCCCTATTATCAAACTTCACGCTAACCCTGTTAGAGACAAAAAAAGCAGCACTAATCACGGTTAACGCTGCTTTTTTATGTCTGCTAATTTTCAGACTTAGCCATGTACTTCAATGGAAGGTGGATTACATGGCTAAGTCCACCATGGGCTATCAACAAGGATATCCCTATCCTTGTAGTTTTATCGCTGCATTACCAGAGATAACCTCCCAAAATGCCGCTATCGCTGGATTTTTTATCGCCTAGGCGGTTAGCGTTGTTAATAACGCGATAACCAGGCGATATTATCCAGCGATAGCGGGCGTTAAAAAAATGAACGCTAAGCAGCCCTAGCGTTAATTTTCCCTGTTCCTTGTTAATATGCCCCATGGTGGGTAAATTATAAACTAAGAAGAGAAAGGAAGAAAAAGTAAAGAAGAAAGAAATAAGGAAAGAAGGGGAAATATACTAAGTCAAAAAAGTCACAAAAACATTAAAGAAATTACACAAAAAAGTAAAATACACAAACACAAAGACGCACACTATTGTAAAAATTGGGGTAGAAAAGTAATAAAGGAGGAGGATCACAACGATTAAGAAGAGATTAAAATTTAGGCCCAGTACCATAACAGAGAGCAGAAAAACAAGATAGCTGCACCCATGTGGTCGGCATGGTACTGTTTGCGCGTGATTTAGAACACTAGCACACTTCAGGACCGCATAGTGCTGTTCCCGTTCGATTTTGGAGCGTGCGGACGCTCTCCGAGCTCCCAACGCAACGTGAACAGGTGTGCCGGCAAACTCTGCCCGAACGCGGCTGAGTTTTTTTGTGATTCCGGGGAATTACACGTAGTAGGACTCCGCCCATTTCTAAATACATCATATACAGAGAGGAAAACCTTGCTCTTCGCACCTTGACAAATAACCTTTGCAGGAAGCTGGATTTATTTATAGTGTACCAAAATTAGGTAAACTGTGCAGAAAGTCCAGGTGACCCTTATTGGTTTAAAGGGGCTTGCTTTAACAATCTCAAAGTGCTCAATTTGGTAGTGTGGTCAAGCAGCTTTAGGCTTATCAGAGGAAGTGTTGAGCATTTGTTGCACAGAGTCAATAAATGAGACACACACTCAAGAAGAAATTACAGACCAATTTAGTAAAATAACATAGATTTTTATAATATTTTAGACACCGAGATCATCGGACTCAGGTACGTACTTTTGGAGTTATTGTTTTTACAGAAAAACAGAATATCAAAAGCTGTCAGATTTGAGGCAGAGTCTCAAATGCTGTAATATCCTATGGTAGAAACATACACTGCAGAAGTATACTTGAAAATGGTTGTTAGGGTTCCTCTCTAGGACTTAAGGGGGCAGATTTACAATAACTGGCGCATCCCTGCATATCAGCAGGCATGCGCCAGTTATTGTGCGTCACAGCACCGCCACCATGGATGCGCCGCATTTACAATGCGGCGCACCATGGGGCAAAAACGGACAGATGAGCATCTGTGCCGTAAAGGCAGCGCATTGCTGGAGTTACGTCGCAAGCGCGACCCAGCTCCAGCAAGGCTCTGGGGTGCCCTATCTTCACAATGCTGCGTCAATCCTTACGCCTGCTTCAAGCAGGAGCAGGGTTTTAATGCAGCATGTACTCAAAAGTGACTGAGTGAAGTCTTGTAGATTTCACTCAGCCACTTTTAGGAGGCGTTCTTGCGACGGAACGCCCCCCCCTGCACATGAACGCCTACTTCTGGCGCAGGGCTTTACACCGTGACGCATCTCCCAGATGTGTCACATTGTAAATACCCCGCAGCATGGCGCTGGTTTTGCTCTGCCGCTGAGTCACAAAAGTGACGCAGCAGCAGCGTAAAGGAGGCGCAAGGGGCTTGTAAATCTGCCCCAAGGTGTTTAGGGGCCAAGGTCCATAACACCAACAGCAACCTATGTTTATGTGTTTATGTTTATGTGTGTTTTATCAAGTCAAGTCAAATCAATGAAGTCTTTATTTCGATTTCCATAATCATAAAAGACAAAATACATTAACAATTAAAAAGGCTTAGAGGATGCAGAATATAATATATTTCTAATATTTCCTACAATCATCCAGGCTTGTATAAAAAAAAACACAGATATATTTACATGTGGTGTTAAATACTTTATTATAATAAGTTAACAATGTTGTAAGTACAAAGGATAAGAACATATTTAAAAATCACATAAAAAGTGCAAGTACTTAAAAACACGAAAACTCTGGCAGGACAGCTGTTTACTTCCGTCTGCCCATAATACCGGGTCCAAGTTTTCGGCAAAGGTTCAACAAAGGATCATTTCTTAGATAACCAGTTATCAAGGTCTAGGCAAGTATTGAGTCATCAGTCCCAGACCATAATGTCTAAACCTTCATAGATAAGAATGGCGAAATTAGTGTACCTGTGTCAACGAGAGATGTGTAGTTCCTGCAGGACAGGAAGTCTGCAGGGAATAAAGTATTCCCATTCAGACTTCAACCTAATGAAAGAAAGTGCACAAGGGAAGGGGATCCCTTCAGGGTGGAACTAAACCAGCTTCCGGGTTCGGCGACGCGGGCAGGTTAAATAACCTCCAGGGGATATCTGTGCAGGAACGAATGTGTTTCTCCCCCTGTGGACGCGCCATGCACCTGATGAGGAGCTCTTTTTAACATAAATTGGTGACCCCCTCTTAAATCAAATACGTAAGGTAGGGGCGCCTACTAAGGGTTGACCAACACTTTTGTTCTCACCCTTGCTTTTCTCACCCAACTGTAGATAGTTTTATTCGAGCACACTTCACTTCACTTAAGGTCCTGACGAAGCGCCGCGAGATCCTCCTGACTCAATGTGCGCGAAACATGTTGACCATAAGAGCTGAGCGTAGCTAGCCACTCATCCGTTGTGAGTACATATAGCTTTTACGCCACTCATCCCCCCTTTTTTTAACTAGGTGGTCGACTGAGCCAATAAAATTCAATTTCAGATCTACCAACCTTTTTTAATCACCTACATCTACACTCCCGGGCCCTCACACGCACGCACCATACGGCAGGGAACAAAAGATCTCCGACAAAGAGCCCCTGTATGGGTGCCCGTCGGGTATTGCACCGCCGACCCGACGAGGAGCAGAACCCAGATGATGAAGCATGACACCTAGCTTGCTGGGTGTGTGAGGGTTTTAGTTCCACCCTGAAGGGATCCCCTTCCCTTGTGCACTTTCTTTCATTAGGTTGAAGTCTGAATGGGAATACTTTATTCCCTGCAGACTTCCTGTCCTGCAGGAACTACACATCTCTCGTTGACACAGTTAC
Source organism: Triturus cristatus (assembly GCF_964204655.1). Classification (NCBI taxonomy): domain Eukaryota; kingdom Metazoa; phylum Chordata; class Amphibia; order Caudata; family Salamandridae; genus Triturus; species Triturus cristatus. The sequence continues at coordinate 325,788,336 of NC_140589.1, forward strand.
TTAGGGCCTATGTGTAGGACCTCGTTAAAAATAGCCCACCTCTCACTCTCCTTCCTTTTGTTGAACGAAATTAGTGTACCCTCATCTTGTTGGCTCGGATGACCCACAGCCAGCTCAGAACTTTTGCCACAGCAACCACAATGGAATCTTTGGTGTTTGTCCTTAACCCCTTCAGTGCCCATGACGAGCTGGACTCGTCATGGGCCGCGGTGGCGCTGTGCCCATGACGAGTCCAGCTCGTCATAGACCCCGCCCGCTAATGCAACGGCCGGCACTGGGCGGGGAAAGGGGCGGGCACTGAAGGGGTTAAAAGCCTTAAGGCCTCCAGAGCTATTCTTCTGCCCAGATTCATACAAATAGGTTTGAGCCATTTGGTCGTAGGTGAATTATAGGCTGGGCATACAAACAAAATGTGAGTTAATGTTTCAGTTTCAGCTGGACATGAAATACATTTGTCGTCTGTTGGAGGGTGCCAACTGCTAGTAAGTGCTCTTATAGGAAGTGAGCCCACCCTGAACTGGTGATACAGTTTCCTTTCTCCTGTACTGTTTCCTGTCTGTTGGCCTGGTAATGAGGTCCCAAAAGGTTTCAAACTTAGGGGGTCATTAGGATGGTGGGTGGTCTTTGTCCGCCCGCCATCCTCTCGGGGAATGGGACCACCCGCCATCGGTGCGGTGGTCCCGTTGGTGGTATTAGGATGCGCCCGCCACACTGGCGGGCGCATCCTGCATACTTGACATTGTGGCGGGCGGTGCTCTCAGCACCGCCCGCCGCAATGTCAAGGCAGGCACTGCCGCGCGGTGCCTGCCATGTTGTGCATGGAACTGGGTACCATAGGTACCCCTCATGTGCACCCCCAACCCCCCAGAATCCCTGGTGGCCCGCTATGGGCCCCCAATGGCAAAAACCACCTGCCTTAAAGCCGCGGAAAGGCAGGTCCCCGCCTGCATAGTAATATGGATGGTGGTGTCTACCAGACACCGCCACCATATAAACTGCTTGTCCGCCTGGAAGGCAATCGGGCGGATTGCCTACCGGCGGAAAACTGGCGGATGGTCTTCCCGTCCACCGGGGTCTCCCCCTGCCATGGTAATGTGGCGGGGGGAAATTTGCAGCGGGCGGAGGTTTTTGGCGGGTGGATCGCCACCGCCATACGGGCGGTGACAATCCCCCCGTTATCCTAATGAGCCCCTTAGTCTCATGTTTGAACTCCAAAAATTCCCTTTGTCATGCACAGCCTTTGTAAATATGGGCCTTATTTCTTGCCTGTCTTCTAAAGCCTACTCAGACTACAAGATATTAAATGGTTTTCCGTTCATTCATTCAACTTTATTACGGTTGCCATTGGCACGGTAAGGATTTAAGCTGTGAAACCACGACGAGCTTCTGATGACACAGAGGTCACTGTAGATCTTTACTGCACGTGCCTTAAGGTTAATAATCAGTACGAATATTAAAAATATAGACCTAGTATGCCTTATTCTAGGTGATCATGGCTCCTTGCTCAAGTAATATTCTAAACAAAATCTGTTCTATTAAAGTGCGGAATTATTCACAGGAATGTCACGAGGGCTTTGGAAAATGATGATGTTTAAAGGTCAACTCAAAAAAGAATTGCGATTTTATTAAAGACAAGGAAGCTAGCATGGTGGATACACTTTTATTCACTCCTTCTGAGCAGTGACTCTTAAAATCTTTCAAAACAGAAGTTTAACACATCACAATGTCTAATAGAAACCTCAGTCCAATAAATACTCTTTGTCCTCCATATTCCTCCTCTTTTGTTTGAGTATTCTCTGTAATCTTACTTGTCCTTCTTTACCATATTCTTTATCCTCTTTCAGTTATCTGCAAAATAAACCAAAATCATCTCTCCGTTTCTTAATTAAATTATTAACTTACTGTAGTAAAATAACCTCTTACTTTAAACAATTACATCTTTTCAAATTTCTTTTGTAAAGGTTTTTTTCTGCTTCCCTCCTCACGTAACCTCCACTTATGGGAGGGGTGGGTGGGATAATGCTATCCTCCTTGTCTTTAATAAAATCACAATTCTCTTTATTAATTTATCCTTTAAGTATCGTCATTTTAGCTAGCATTTTGCATGTTCAAAGTTTTTCAAAGCACAAGGTGAAACATGTTCTATTGCTCTGAAATAGAACCTCCTAAACGTATGAGCATTAGACCAATTTGCTGCCTTCAAACTGTATTTCCAACGTCCTCTCATCATAAAAACTTTACTCGCCGTGGCACCCCTGATAGAATTTAGACAAGTCTTCACTTGCTTCCTTCAGTTTACGGGCAAAATGTTAAGTAAAAAATATCGAGATGCAGAAATATCGAGCTTTTAAAATCGTGATGCACGAATATCGTTGACAAGAATATCAATTTTGTAAGGTAAGTGATATTGATGTCAAAAATATCTTTGTTGTAAAAAATGTTTACGAAAATATCTCTGTTGTTAATTTCGATGTTAAAACATATTTATGTTGGTAATATTGTTTACAAAAATATTGCTGTTAATATTGTTTTTTATTATCTTTACGTATTTTAGTGTAAGTTTCAATTGTATATGTTATAAATGGTATCATTATTGTTAATGTTTTTTCATATAGTTCGTACGTATTTAGTTGTTTACAAATTTAATTTAATTGTTCATTGTAATTTTTACTCTCCTAGTGGGTTGTGGGGCTTGTAGTGTAAGGGTGAGAAGTAAATTAACTATAACTAATTAATAATGAATTCCTAATTATGATCAATTATTGTTAATTGATAATTAATTATGTAAATTGTGTAATTAATGTATGTTGTAAGTTATGTTTTAGGTGCAGGTTGTGGGGTTTGTAGGGATACAGGGGGGAAGTAAATTAATTATAATTCATTAATAATTCAATTTTAATCATTATTAATTGTTTAATTGATAATTAATTATGGAAACTGTGTAATTAAGATATTTTGTAAATTATATTTCAAGTGTGGGTTGTTGGGTTTGTAGGGGTAAAGGGTAGGAAGTTAAGTATTAACCGCTTCTGTGCTCACGACGGCCGGGAGCCGTCATGAGTCACAGTGGGGCTATGCTCATGACGGCTCCCGGTCGTGACACCCACCCACGGGGGAAACGCTGGCGCTCCCCCTGTGGGACACTGATCTCCCTGTCTGTACCGGGGTACCTGCCTCCCCCCGGACCTCCTGCCACGTCATCAATGACGACAGCACCCTTTGTTTACCCGACGCGCTGGAAGCCATTTGCTTCCAGCGCGTCGGGAAAGAAAGATGAGTTTTTCACCATGGAGGGTGGGGGGGTATTTTTAAAAAGGCGTCGGAAGAAAGGAAAGGGTTTTCCTTTCCTCCGATGTCTTTTTAAAAAGCATTCCTGCTCGGGCGCGATCGTACACCAGGAATGCTTTATTTTTTTATTTTCATTTGCCAAATGTTGTCGGGCAGCGGCCCCTTGGGCAAGGGTCGCTACCCTTGGGGGATATTTGTATGTTGTTGGGTCTGCCCCCCCTTTGGAGGGCAGATCCATTAATTATTTATGTAATTTAGAGGTGTGTGTGCCCCCACTGGGCCACCAGGGATTTTTTTTTATTTAAAGCCCAAATTGTGTAGGGGAGTGGTCCCTTGGGCAAGGGTTGCTCCTCTTGGGGGTCATTTGTATGTAGTCGGGTGTTCCCCCCCTCTGGGGGGCAGATCCATTATTTATTTTTATAATTTAAAGGTGTGTGTGCCCCGACTGGGCCACCACGATTATTATTTTTTTTTAAACCCCAAATTGTGTCGGGGAGCAGCCCCTTGGGCAAGGGTCGCTCCCCTTGGGGGTGATATTTATGTGGTTGGGCCTGCCCCCCTTTGGGGGGGGCAGATCTTTATTATTTTATATTAAAAAATGTGTGTGTGCCGCCTCTGGGCAGACGTATTAAAAAAAAATTACAAAGTAGGTGTGTGCCCACTAGGCCACCAGGGATGTTTTATGTGTGTCGGGGAGCGGCCCCTTGTGCAAGAGTTGCTCCCCTTAGGGGAGCAATTTTTTAGGGGGGTCTGCCCCCTGTGTCCACTAGGCCACCATGGATTTTTTTTAAAAATTAGATTATGTTTTTGGGGAGCTGCCCCTTAGGCAATGGTCGCTCCCCTTTGGGGATGATTTATTTTGGCCCTTTCTGCCCCCTTTGGGGGCAGATCGACCTTGTGAGTCTAGGCCCATCCGCCCCCACGGGGGGCAGAAGCCATTAGACACCAGGGATTGTTTTAGTGTTGTTGGGGAGTGGCTCCTTTGGCAGGGGCCGCTCCCCTTGGGGGAGCAATATGTTTTTGGGGTGCGGCCCCTTCGACAATGGCCGTTTTTCTTTTGGGGAGCATTTATTTGGGCCATTTCTGACCCCTTGGAAGGGCAGATCGACTCAAGCAGTTTTATGGTATGACCACTAGGCCACCAGGGATTATTTTTATGTTGTTTGGAGCGGCCCCTTGGGCAAGGGTCGCTCCCCATTATCGGGTAATTATTGTGGTTGTGTCTGCCCCTTTGGGGGCAGATCGGCCATATGTTTTCATGCCCATCTGTCCCCTAGGCAGGCAGAAGCCAGTAGACACCAGGGCTTTTTAAATGTTGGTGTTGGGGAGTGACCCCTTGGGCAAGGGTCACTCCCCCTTTATGAGGCGGAATTCTTGGTCTGTTTCTGCTCCCTGTGGGGGCAGATCTGCCTTATTCTTTTAGGCCCACCTACCACATTTGCTTGGCTGGTGGATAGTATGTGGACTAGTGCTTTATTTGCATATGTGATTGTAATGTTTTATTTTTCCTTTTTATTCTAGTGTAAAGCTTTTGATTCCTGTTTGTGGTTTCGGCAGTGGTTGTTCTGCAGTTTTGCGTAGTTGCACTTTTTTGGTAAGAAAAACTTTTTTGTTGTATTTACTCCAAATGAGTATTATTGTCATGCATGAATGAATTTTTTTGCAAGTGGTGTCATAATCGCAGCATATATAGGTAGTGTTTTGAGCATGAAATTCTTTGCGATGTGTTTTGCATTCTCTTATGTGTCATTTTATTTTATTTTTCTTTTTTAGTGGGATATTGTTGATCCTTACTGTGTCTGTGCAGAGTAGGTGGTGGTGAGTCTAGCTGCTTCTGGCTAGTGTGTGTTATCGTTTTGGAGTATATAGGTCTTTCTGATAGACGCATTTTGTGTATTACTTATTTTTCAAAGTGTTTGTTGTTGTTGACTTGTTTGACAAGTTACCTTTATTAGTAAGGATTATGGCTAGCCGTAGAATGACTGCTCAGCAGGTTGTTGGTATGCTGCTTGAATCTTCCTCTTAGCAGGATTATGAGTCTGACAGAGCGTCTGAGGGAGAGGAGGAAGGGGAAGATTCAGGCAGTGAGTTTTCTCTCCACATGGAATCATCGGATGATGAAGATACTCTCAGTTCGGATGAAGGTACTCTCAGTGCTGATGAAGTGCCTGTTTTAGAGGGGAACACTGATGTGCCAATGGTGCAGCAAGAGACATCGGTATTGCAGCCTGAGGCTGAAAGGCTTCCGACTGGAAGTGCTGAACTCTGGGTTGAACCTAACATTGTGCAGCCGGCGTTGCCTGCCTTTAGTGTGGATGTAGGGTGTAGAGTGGATTGCGAATGGTTTTTGCCTATACAGTTCTTTCAGTTGTTGATGGATGATGTATTTTTGGCTGAGATTGTTGAGCAAACTAATTTGTATGCTGAACAGTTTTTGAGGGACCACAGTGCCACACTTAAGCCCCACTCTAGAGCTACCCGGTGGACTCCCACAAATCTCGATGAGATGAAGAAGTTTTTGGGTTTGACTTCTTTGATGGGCTTGATAAGGACGCCGTCCATGGCTTCATATTGGTCTACCAGTCACTTGATGGCAACGGCCATATATCCTGCAATTATGACCCGTGATCGGTATTTACTTTTGCTTCGGATGCTGCATTTTGTTGATAATACTTTGGCGTTGGCACGAGATCACCCTGACTGTGACTTTCTTTTTAAGATTCGGCCTGTTCTTGATCACTTTGTAGATCAATTTTCAGAGATCTATACTCCAGGGAAAGAAATATCTATTGATGAGTCTTTAGTCCTGTTCAAGGGCCGTTTGGTTTTTAGGAAGTACATCCCTAGCAAGATGGCACTTTATGGAATTAAGCTGTATATGTTGTCTGAGAGTAGGACAGGATATGTTTTTAATTTCCGTGTGTACACTGGTAGGGATTCCACCATTGACCCCCCCTGGTTGTCCATCCACTTTTGGAGTTCCAGAGAAAATTGTGTGGGATCTTGCTAGAGGACTGTTTAACAGAGGCCACGATTTGTATCTTGATAACTTCTACACTGCTGTGCAATTGTTTAAGGAAGTGTTCAAAGTGGACACTTTTGCTTGTGGCACAATCCGCTCTAACCGTAAAGGTTATCCAAAAGAGCTTGTTTCATAAAAACTTCAGAGCGGGCAGTGCAGTTTCTTGCGTAGTGATGAACTACTTGCTGTGAAATTTGTGGACAGGATGACTACCATCCATGATGAGAGTACTTCACCTGTGTCTGTTTGGGGTCAGTTTGCTGAAGTACGCAAACTGGTGTGCATTTTAGACTACAATAAGCACATGGGTGGTGTTGATTGAGTAGATCAGAGGTTCGAACCTTACACTGCTATTCGTAAGGCGTACATTTGCTTTTGTTGTGTACAAGGAGTGTTCTCCTGAGTCAAAGTTGACTTTTGTTTAATTTCAGCAGTCTGTGATAGGAAGCCTTGTTGTTGTGGAACAGGCAAGTGTTCCTAGAGTTGGAGTGGTGGAGGATGTGGCTAGATTGAAAGATCACCACTTTCCAAATTTAATTCCTCCCACGCACAAAAAAAACAATCCCTGTAAGAGATGTAGGGCCCGATTCACAGAACTAACTTAAGACAAAATCCAGACTTACTACCATTTTGGTATTCACAGGAGGCACTTACTCATTTCGGTATTCACAGAAGTTAGGAGTCCTAACTTTAGGACTCCTAAATGCCTTCTGTGAATACCAGAAGTCTTAAAGTTAGGATTTTCCTCGGTTTAGGAGTAGTGAAGTTAGAACTCCTAACTTTAGGACCCTTAAATGCCTTCTGTGAATACCGAAAGTCTTAAAGTTAGGATTTTTCTTAGTTTAGGAGTAGTAAAGTTAGGACTCCTAACTTTAGGACTCCTAAATGCCTTCTGTGAATAACAAAAGTCTTAAAATTAGGGTTTTTCTCAGTTTAGAAGTAGTTAAGTTAGGAGTCCTAACTTTACTACTCCTAAACTAAGAAAAATCCTAACTTTAAGACTTTCGGTATTCACAGAAGGCATTTAGGAGTCCTAAAGTTAGTACTCCTAACTTCTGTGAATACCGAAATGAGTAAGTGCCTTCTGTGAATACCAAAATGGTAGTAAGTTTAGGATTTTGTCTTAAGTTAGTTCTGTGAATCGGGCCCGTAGTGTCTGCTTGTGAAGAGGTGTGCAGAAGGAGAGTCGTGTGCCAATTGTCCTTCTAATCCTGGGCTGTGTGTGCCCTTATGTTTCAGATTGTATCACACTAAAAAGAGTTTTTGGGAGCAACCGTGAGTTTAATCGTGTACTGCCTGGTCTGCATGGTTTGATATAGTTGTTCAGTTTCATGTTTGGCAATAGAATGATGTCTTTAGTTTCTGCTGTTGTTTTTGTAGTTATAGTTTGGTATCTAGTTGCAATTGGTTGGTGTTTTCTTTCTTGTTTAAAAAAAAATTCTGACAGTGTGCGTGGACTGGCGGTTGGCTGGCAGTGTGCGTGGACTGGTGCTTGGCTGGCGGTGTGTGTGGACTGGCGCTTGGCTGTCAGTGAGTGTACTGGCGCTTGGCTGGCAGTGTGTGTGGACTGGCACTTGGCTGGTGGTGTGCATGGACTGGCGCTTGGCTGGTGGTGTGCGTGGACTGGCGCTTGGCTGGCGGTGAGTGGACTGGTGTTTGGCTGGCGGTGTGCGTGGATGGGCACTTGGCTGGCGGTGTGCATGGACTGGTGCTTGGCTGGCGGTGAGTGGGCTGGCTCTTGGCTGGCAGTGTGCGTGGACTGGTGCTTGGCTGGCGGTGAGTGGGCTGGCACTTGGCTGGCGGTGTGGTAGTGACTAGCTGCTGGTCACTACACACACTGCTAGCCAAACGCCACTCCACGCAATCCGTGAGCTGGTGTGGTTGCTGTGTCAAGAATGTGAGCATGTGAAAGTGATGGGCCCTTGAATGACGCTGTCTGCTGGTGTGAGTGTTGTAATGTGCTGGGTCCGTGACTGGCGGTGTGAATGGTTTTGTATGTGTCACACGTATGAAAGGTGTACGAATGGCCTGTAAAGAGGTTGGTGCCTTGTCGTGGCTTTACAGCTCGTACTTTCAATTATTAACAGTGCATTTCTTTTTTGTGAAATCTCTGATTAATACAACTATATATACTGAACCATCGCTCACCCTCATGCCAAATCCAACCAGTATGTATGTGTGCTTGAGGAATAGATGGCTGTGTAGAAACACAATTCTATTCTGTTTTTGTCAAGCAGGGTGTACCTTGTCCCTTTTTGTGGATGTTGTAATGTGTTGGTTTTGTGCCTGGTGGTGTGAACGGTCTTGTGTGTATCATGTATGAAAGGTGTGTGAATGGCCTGTAAAGCGGTTGGTGCCTTGACATGGCTTTACAGCTCACGAGCTGCGAGTCATTGGTTCAGTTTTATGTCCTTTCAATTATTGACAGTGCATTTCATTTTTGTGAAATCTCTTGTTAATAAAATTTTATATACTGAACCATCACTCGCCCTCGTGCCAAATCCAACCAGTATGTGTGTGTGCTTGAGGAATAGATGCCAGTAATGTTTGTCTGTTTTGTCTCTCTGCCAAGCTGTACATTTCATTTAAGAATAACCTAACAACTGTAGTTTTTGTCGTAAACTAAACACCCATGGGAGTGCATAGTGATGTCTCTCTTGTGGATCCCCACAAGTTATCTTACCCACAATGTCCTGCAAACCTCAAAATGTGACTGTGACATTTTCCTTGTATTATTGTGACCAAAGTTTCACACGGCGCAAAGTAACTACAAATTTCCAACCCCCCTGCATTTCTCCAAGTATCCCAATAGAAACAGTACCTCCCTTGTATGGGTGGGCCAAGTACCCGCGGCCTGGAAGGGCCCAAAACCTATTGATGTGACATCAAAATTACCTGTCACAAACCAACCTGGTTTTGCAAGGGGGGTCCCATGTGTGTTTGCCACAACTTTCCCACACAAAAATGAGTGAAAAAAGTGATTTCTTCAGCTAAAATTGAGGTTTGCAGGGGATTCTGGGTAAGGAAACGTTGGGGGATCCACGCAAGCCATACCTCCCTGGAAGCCCCCGGGTGTCTAGTTTTCAGAAATGTGTGGGTTTGGTAGGTTTCCCTAGATGGCCGCCGAGCACGGGGCCAAAAACCCAGGTGACCCCCCTTGCAAAACCAGGTGGTTTTGAGTTAGGCAATTTTGATGTCGCCTCATTACGTTTTGGGCCCTTGCCTGTCGCGGGTACTTGGGCCTCCCACACAAGTGAGGCACCATTTTTACCGAGAGACCTGGGGGAACGCTGGGTGGTGGGAAATTTGAGTGAGCCCGGTGATGCCACAACTTTCCCACACAAAAATGTGTGAAAAAATTGATTTTTTCAGCTAAATTTGAGGTTTGCAGGGGATTCTGGGTAAGGAAACGTTGGGGGATCCACGCAAGCCATACCTCCCTGGAAGCCCCCGGGTGTCTAGTTTTCAGAAATGTGTGGGTTTGGTAGGTTTCCCTAGATGGCCGCCGAGCACGGGGCCAAAAACCCAGGTGACCCCCCTTGCAAAACCAGGTGGTTTTGAGTTAGGCAATTTTGATGTCGCCTCATTACGTTTTGGGCCCTTGCCTGTCGCGGGTACTTGGGCCTCCCACACAAGTGAGGCACCATTTTTACCGAGAGACCTGGGGGAACGCTGGGTGGTGGGAAATTTGAGTGAGCCCGGTGATGCCACAACTTTCCCACACAAAAATGTGTGAAAAAATTGATTTTTTCAGCTAAATTTGAGGTTTGCAGGGGATTCTGGGTAAGGAAACGTTGGGGGATCCATGCAAGCCATACCTCCCTGGAAGCCCCCAGGTGTCTAGTTTTCAGAAATGAGTGAGTTTGGTAGGTTTCCCTAGGTGCCGGCAGAGCTAGGGTTCACAAACTAAAATGGGTCATTTTTCACTGCAAAATTGAGGTGTGACCACATTGTGTTTTGCGCCGTTTCCTGTCGCGGGCACTAGGCCGACCCACACAAGTGAGGTACCATTTTTCTTGTAAGACATTGGGAAATGCGAGGTGGGTAGAAATTTGTGGATCCACGCAGATTCCAGAACTTTCCAACACAGAAATGTGGGGAATATGTGTTTTTTTTGGACAATTGTTTAGGTTTGCAAGGGATTCTGGATAACAGACCCTGGTGGGAGGCAGTCAAGTCACCCCATCCTGGATTCCCCTGGGTGCCTATTTTCCGAAAATGTATAGGTTTGCTAGGTTTGCCTAGGTGCCGGCAGACCTATGATTCAAAAACTGCAGCTAGGCACTTTGCCAAAAAAGGGTCATTTTTCACTGCGAAATTGAGGTATGACCACGTTGCGTTTTGTGCTGTTTCCTGTCGCAGTCTAGGCCAACCCGCACAAGTGAGGTATCATTTTTCATGTAAGACTTTGGGGAACGCCGGGTGGGTGGCAATTTGTGGATCCACGCAGATTCCTGAACTTTCCACCACAGAAATGTGGGGAAATGTGGTTTTTTTGACAATTTTTTAGGTTTGCAAGGGATTCTGGGTAACAGACCCTGGTGGGAGGCAGTCAAGTCACTCCATCCTAGATTCCCCTGGGTGTCTAGTTTTCAAAAATGTATAGGTGTGCTAGGTTTCCATAGGTGCCGGCAGAGCTAGGGTTCACAAACTACATCTAGGCACTTTGCCAAAAAAGGGTCATTTTACACTGCACAATTGAGGTGTGACCACATTGCGTTTTGCGCCGTTTCCTGTCACGGGCACTAGGCCAACCCGCACAAGTGGGGTATAATTGTTCTCGCAAGACTTTGGGGAACGTGAGGTGGGTGGAAATTTGTGGATCCACGCAGATTCCAGAACTTTCCACCACAGAAATGTGGGCAAAATGTGTTTTTGTTTACAATTTTTTAGGTTTGCAAGGGATTCTGGGTAACAGACCCTGGTGGGAGGCAGTCAAGTCACCCCATCCTGGATTCCCCTGTGTGTCTAGTTTTTAAAAATGTATAGGTTTGCTAGGTTTCTCAAGGTGCCCGCAGAGCTAGGGTTCAAAAACTACAGCTAGGCACTTTGCCAAAAAAGGGTAATTTTTCACTGCGAAATTGAGGTGTGACCACGTTGCGTTTTGCTCCGTTTCCTGTCGAGGGAACTAGGCCGACCCGCACAAGTGAGGTACCAATATTTTTGTAAGCCTTTGGGGAATGCGAGGTGGGTGGAAAATTGTGGATCCACGCAGATTCCAGAACTTTCCACCACAGAAATGTGGGGAATATGTGGTTTTTTTGGACAATTGATTAGGTTTGCAAGGGATTCTGGATAACAGACCCTGGTGGGAGGCAGTCAAGTCACCCCATCCTGGATTCCCCTGGGTGTCTAGTTTTCAAACATGTATAGGTTTGCTAGATTTCCAAAGGTGCCCGCAGAACTAGGGTTTAAAAACTACAGCTAAACACTTTGCCAAAAAAGGGTCATTTTTCACTGCGAAATTGAGGTGTGACCACGTTGCGTTTTGCGCCGTTTCCTGTCGCGGGCACTAGGCCGACCCGCACAAGTGAGGTACCATTTTTCTCGTAAGACGTACCATTTTTTCGTAAGACTTTGGGGAATGCGGGGGTGGTGGAAATTTGTGGATTCACGCAGATTCCAGAACTTTCCACCACAGAAATGTGGGGAAAATGTGTTTTTTTGGACAATTGTTTAGGTTTGCAAGGGATTCTGGGTAACAAACCCTGGTGGGAGGCAGTCAAGCCACCCCATCCTGAATTCCACTGGGTGTCTAGTTTTCAAAAATATATAGGTTTGCTAGGTTTCCCAAGGTGCCCGCAGAGCTAGGGTTCAAAAACGACAGCTAGGCATTTTGCCAAAAAAGGGTCATTTTTCACTGCGAAATTGAGGTGTGACCATGTCGTGTTTTGCGCTGTTTCCTGACGCGGGCACTAGGCCGACCCGCACAAGTAAGGTATCATTTTTCTTGTAAGACTTGAGGGAACGCGGGGTGGGTGGAAAATTGTGGATCCACGCAGATTCCAGAACTTTCCACAACAGAAATGTGGGAAAAATGTGTTTTTTTTAACAATGTTTTAGGTTAGCAAGAGATTCTGGGTAACAGAACCTGGTGGGAGGCAGCTAAGTCACTCCATCCTGGATTCCCCTGGGTGTCTAGCTTTCAAACATGTATAGGTTTGCTAGGTTTCCCTAGGTCCCGGCAGACCTATGGTTCAAAAACGACAGCTAGGCACTTTGCCAAAAAAGGGTAATTTTTCTCTGCGAAATTGAGGTGTGTCCATGTTGCGTTTTACGCCATTTCCTGTCGCGGGCACTAGGCTGACCCACACAATTGAGGTACCATTTTTCTCAGAAGACTTTGGTGTACGCAGAGTGGGTGGAAATTTGTGGATCCACGCAGATTCCAGAACTTTCCACCACAGAAGTGTGGGGAAGATGTATTTTTGGGGATTTTTTTTAGGTTTGCAAGGGATTCTGGGTAACAGAACCTGGTGGTAGGCAGTCAAGTCACCCAATCCTGGATTCCCCTGGGTGTGTAGTTTTCAAAAATGTATAGGTTTGCTATGTTTTCGTAGGTGCCGCCAGAGCTAGTTTTCACAAACTACAGCTAGACACTTCGCAAAAAAAGGGTACATTTTCATTGTGAAAATGTGGTGTGTTCACGTTAGGTTTTGTGCCATTTACTGTTGTGGGCACCATGACTACCCACACAAGTGAGGTACCATTTTTATCGGGGGACTTAGGGTAATTCAGATTTGTAAATCAACTGTTATTACCTATTGAGTTTTGATGCATTTCTGCCTTCCAAATGAAAGACATTGTGTAAAAAAGAAGTCATTTTGAAAAATGACCGATAAATCTCAAGCTAGTATGAGTATTCCCAAATTCGAAAATGTGCAAATATGTACTTTTTCTAAACTCTATAATTTGTTCCCATTTCAGAAATACATAGGTGTCTTTCATACCAATTTTTCCATGTATACATTTTCCCACAATAATCGCTATTTACCCGGAACATAATAAAAAACCATTGCAAATTGCTGCTCAGTTTTTGACTCTGGGTTCGTCAGGTTCTTGGTGAACCTACCAGTCTTATATACTCCCACAACCAGGAAGGTCCAGTGGATGTAACGGTATATCGCTTTCAAAGAGCTGTCTTAATTAGAAGAAGTTACAGGTAAAAACGTTGACACAAAAGGCTGTTTTTTTCAACTAAGTTTCAATTTTTCCTATATTTAACTGTTAGTTTCTATAAAGAAACCTTGATGGATCTACACAAATGACCCCTTGCTGAATTCAGAACTTTATCTACTTTTCTAAAATGTATAGCTTTCTAGGATCCATTATTGCTTTCACACCCATTTCTACCATTAACTGGAAGGAGGTTGAAATCACAAAAAATAGCAAAAAAAGGCTATGTCCCAGAAAAATGCCAAAACTGTGTAAAAAATGTTGGTTTTCTGACAAAAGTCTATCATTCCCTAAAAGCTGGGGAAACAGTGATTTCAGCCCCACAAACCCTTTTTTGATACCATTTGCAGAGAAAAACCCTGACGCTTTCATTTGCAGCCCGTTTTTCCCATGTTTCCCCCCCCCCAAAAAAAATTGCTGTATTTTGGCTAATTTCTGGGGCCCCAACAGGGGAATCTACAAACCCTGGGCACCTTTAGAATCCCCATAATGTTGGAAGAAAAGGACACAAATTTGGCGTGGATACCTTATGTGGTCAAAAAGTTACAGGGGCCTAAGCGCGCACTACCCCAAATCGCCCAAAAAAGGCTTAGCACAGGGGGGGAAAAGGCCTAGCAGCGTAGGGGTTAAAAAAATTTAAATCATTATTTGTTATTTATTATTTGTTTAGTTAGTAAATAATTATGCAAATGGTATACTTATTGTAATTTTTATTATATATTTTAGGTGTGGGTTGTGTTTTAGGGTTACGGGTGGGAAGCTAATTAAGAAATAATGTATTGATAATTAATTATTATTTTATTATTAATTATTTAATTGATAATTAGGTTAATTGTGACATTGTCATATTTGTTACTTTTTATTTTAGGTGTAGGGCAGGAATATATTTAAATAAACATAAATTAAAAAATATTTATTAATTCATTAAAACAAAAATAAATATATTATTTAATATGTTAATTGTGTTATACTTTGTTTATTTCCATTACATTTTAATTGTTAGGTGCTAAGTTTGTGGGAATATAGTGTGGTATTTTAATTACATTAATAATATTTGTTTTAATTGATAATAATTATTAACAATTTTAATATGAATGTTATTTTTTAATTTTTTTGTTAAAATCTAGATTTTTAGGAGTCTATTAGGATGGCGGGCGGTGGCACCACCGTGGCGCAGGCAGTGCGGAAAAATGCATTTTACCGCCCGCGAGCAGCGGCCCTCACGCCCGCCATATTAGTATGGCAAAACATAGCCCATTTACTGTCCGCCACGGTGCGACGCGAACCACCATCAAAGTGCGCCCGCTACCGCGGCGGTGTGAGACATTGGAGACTCACCGCCCTGCGGAATGACGTCCATCTCGCTCTACAAATTAGGATGTCCCAAACAAGCAGTCGCACCGCAGAGGAGAAACCGCCCAATCAGAGACGGCTGGAGCTGACAGCGGAGCTCGAAACCAGAGTCCCGGTCCACACCACCCGGACACAACCACAATGGACCCAGCCCTACACGTTTTTCCGGTGCTGTACCTGATACATCGCAGCAACTCATGGACCACCGCGGACGCCGCAACAGGTACGCAATAACACATCCACAACACACAACTCATGGGCTGATACAGGGTCCAAATCAACATCAGACACCCTGGTGGGGACAGGAACACATCCACAAGTGTACCCACACATGACCCACCTGCCACCAAGTCACCCCTCCGCATCCAGGACACACATTTTCTGCGATCATGCAGCAATGTCCCGGTCACATCACCGCAGCGGTGAAGACAAGGGAATACATGTGCACAATGCAGAAGGCAGGGCCAGCACCAGGCATTGGCAGGGCACAAAGAGCACAGGGCCACACCTCCACCCCCCACACACTAGTCCCCCCATGAAGGCACATGCCATGTGCCCCTCCTGTGCACCCCCATGCACAACAAGAAGCCAGGTGAATCCACACCCTGCACAACACACCAAACAATCAGGGAGACAGCCACAGCAGGAGTGGCTGCAGAGGAACACACAGCACAGAAGCACAGGTCCAGGGCAACACACACACCACAACAACACAAGAAAATGAGTATAAGCACTAAATGAACACAGACACATACAAGGAACAAACATCCTACTGGACACACAGCCTGCCAAGTCACACAGTCACACCCCATACTGACACACAGACACATACACAGACCACATGCCACCAGCAATGGAGCACAACAAATAGGAAAGCCAAAGTGAGGTGCACCCAAATGGAAGGCCATGGAGACAACCAAGCTTGTGTACATCACATGCAAGACAAGGAACATAGAACAACACCCTCAGCCCATCAAAGCACACATGGCTGGCACAGTGAGTGAATTCAAACCACAGACAGCTCAGTGCAACAACCCAGGGAGACAGCAAGGCAACACATGTATAGGCACAAGGATGAAAGGAATGCCCTGAAGTCAAACTGTGAACAGCCACACATATTTGTACAACTACTTCACAGGAGTACGCCAGCAGCACAACACACAGGGCCCATTGACACACTCCATGACTGTCAAACACCAGTAGGAATCTACACACATACCCCCCCCCCCCTCAGACCAGCAGCTCACAACACCAGTGTCAAACACACTGAAGGGTGGCAATATTTTTCAGTCAATACACAGACAAACAATCAAACACCCTGGGGGTAGCTACTAACATAACTCTCAAACAGGGATACCAGAACAAATGTCTGCACAAAAACAACAGACAGACACATAACCCAACAGAAACACACACAGAACCACAACAAGAACAGACATGCCATGTGCAGCTAAACTGTGGAAAGGCAATGGAAGCACAGACACAACAGGAGTGCACAACCTCATCACTCAGGAACAATGCACAGACAACATACCACAACACAGACAAGAAGTGCACCATCACAGAAAAACACAGCCATATCAAACAAACAACATATGCACAGGCAAAAAACTCACATAGCAAACACAGCAGGACATCAGGGGATGCACACCAGGCAAGGACAAGGCAACATACACCCACAGCACTGCATGCACAGCAAGCAGTGTGTGCACACCAAGCATACCAGCCCCACACAGATATGAGTGACATAACATTAACCTATACAACACCAATCAGCACAGCACAAAGTCAACATCACACCCAGGAAGTGAAGCAGTACCACAGCAAACACACATACATTCAACACAACACCAGCAGATGCACAAGTCTGGGACAGAAAGGTGGAAACAACTTGACAAGAGGACTGGGCAGCACACACAGTTGAAGTGCATATGAGCAACCATGACTGCCAAACAGCACAAGAACATCACAAATAACCTATTGGGGAAATGTCCTCAGTGACACATTGCTCCTGGCCAAAGATTTGAACCACAAAGCACAGTGTCACAAATGAAGTGATGGGGAGGCACACACACACATGTAAACCAAAGGTACAGCTGACATCAAAGTGAAGTGTTTTGCATGTCTGTAGGGGACATGGCAGGAGTGTACCATACACAAATAGAGGGAGTCCTGGCTCACAATGGGTAGGCATCTGAAGCACAGATAGGGGATGGTATGACACCACACACAACATGCCATACTAGAGGCAAAAAGGCACCATGTGACAGCAATGCATGAGAAAACACAACCACAATTGCAGTGTGGAGCAGCAGGTCTGCACAGTCTCCTCAAACATTATCAAGACACATAGATGATCAACAAAACACAAAACTGCCAGTCACACACTCTGCATACTCACAAGTGACAAAAACAACAAGTAGGAGTCAGCCAGAACTGCAAGAACACACCAACACATTGCACAGTGCACAACATACAACTCACACATGTGCATTCAACCACATCCACAGGGCTCAACAATCCAAACAACAGACACTCAACTCCTGGGTGACACATGTGTGTAGTTGACAATGTAGGGGCACACACACATCAACACTCCTGACAAAGTTACCCCCTTCACACTGCACACTTCTTGACCACCCAAGAGCAAACATTGAAAGTAAGCCATGGGACTAGGATGACTGGCCATCACAAGATGACCACACACATACACTACTGGGCACACACAAAGGAAGAACACACATACATGATGACCCTAGCCAGCCTGCCTGCAATCCTGTAGATAGAATCCCACTCTGTGCTGGCTATTCCCCCCCAACCTGACATGTGTACAACATAGCCAACATGAACAAAATAAGAAAATAACAACTGGTTTCCATTTAAAATTGACATCATTGCCCCCACAAGTATCAGGGTCAGGAAGAACTGAAGTCCCTGTCACCCCTGTATAAAATAGAGTAAGTGAGCCAAGGCATTGTGTTACCTTGGCGTGAGTTTCCCTTCCACTTTTTGATGGTGTGCCTCGATTGTTTTGCTGGTGTTGCCCGCTCAGGGCACTGCGCCACGGCTAATCCGTGCCGCAGTGCAAGTGCTCCCTAGGTAAAGTGTACCTGTAATTGATGTCCATGATTGGTTTATTGGATTCACTGTCAGTCCCCAGTAAAGTGCACCAGGGGTGCCAGGGCTTGTGAATGCCAATGCTGCTGGTGGGCTTGCAGCGCTGGTTGCGCCACCCATGGAAGCGGCCGTGTAAAGTGTGTCTAGGGTCTGCCACCGCAGACCCTGTGCGCGGTCCGGGACCGTCGCGCTGACTGCGCAAGTGCCCCCACTTGCCAGTCCCTAAACCTTCCCTTACCTACATATTAGCCACCCCTCTGGTAGGCCCAAGGGCAGGGTGCATTGTAGGCATAAGGTAGGACATGCCCTGATGTGTGTGGCATGTCTTAGTAGTGAATTACAGCCTTTCGTTCTTCACTATTGAAGGCTACCTGCTCTCCATAGGCCAGAATGGGCTGCCGGGATCACGCCGACGCTGTGACCCCAGTGGACTCAGAGAGCATGGTAGAAGTGTCAAGTTTAGTATGCCTGAACTCAGGATGATAAAATACGTCTTGTAGTCAAGTCTATTTTAATATCCTGGGTTTGTAAATACTACTTTTAGAAAGTTAGTATTTACTGACCTGACCATCTCAGTCCGCCTCTGCTGTGTGTATGTGTTCTGCCTGGCAACAGTAAGGAGCAGGGTTGGGGAATCCCCAGAGACAGGTTGGCTGCCAGGTGGTGGGTAGAGAGATTACACCTGGATGGGTGGGAGGAGTACACCTTGACTCTTGAATAGACCTGTGCTCTGCCACCACAAAGCCGGCGCCACCCCCTGTGGGGCGGCTGATGTCTCTGCCCTGCTGCTGAAAGGAAAGAGCAGACTCACCATAACAAAGTGCTCCAGAACTGGACTGAGCCAGGCCTAGGCCCCCTGGCGCTAAAGAACAAAAGAATCATGGTATAAAAGTAGGAGCCTGGCTCCTAAGAAATCAGAATCCTGTTTACCACAAAGAACCTCTGCCCGACTAGAAGGAGAAGAAGACGCTGGAGGAGCTGGCCTGCTGCTTGCCTTGCTGAGAAAGGAGAGGAAGAGACTTACTGAAAAGACTTTGCTACTTTGTGCTTGAACATTCTCCAAGGGCTTGATCTGAGCTTGCCCCCCTGAACTGAGCCCCAGGAACAGTGGGTTCTCTGTGCTTCTTGCTCATCCTCCAATTCGAGCCGTGTGGGCATCCCGCTGGAAAAGAGACTGCGCCCCTCATCGCCCCTCCTAGGGCCGTGACACTCAGAAGCTCGCCTGCCTCAAACCCGTGAGAGCCCCGCTCCGTCCCGAGCCGCTCTCTGTCCCCGGGCCAGGCCGCCTGCATCCCTGTCACCGCCTGCTACTGGAGCGCGCTGACCGTGCTATCACCCCTCCCGCCGGAAGCCGTCCGACGACTGTGATCTACGCCGGGTCATCCAGCTGCACTGACTGTGCCCTGTGACCCCGCTTCGCTATCCCCGGACATCTCAGGCCGCGCCGCCCCCGCTGTGGAGACCCTCCTGCACCGCCGTGCTAAAGGGTCGCTGGCCGCGCCTGCCTACGTGCCCACACCTGCTGATTGAGGACCCAAGAACACTTCCGAAGCTGAGAGTCGCACCGACCTGTGCCGACTCTCCACATCACGAAAGAGGTTCCAGTATCGGGCTCGGGGCCCGCAACGCCTTATTTCCCCGTTCGCAGGAGCCGATCTCTGTGAGTACTGGAACCACAAGTAACATTTGAAGCTACGAACAACGAACATTTGCCCGCTGTACAACCTGGTGGCATAGCGAAAACGTTATTGGTCTTGTGATAAGTCTGCTGAGATATATATACCTTATTTTTACATAAAGAATCGTATTTTTATATATATCCAAGTCTGGTGTCCGTTTCTGGGGGGATTGATGTATTTACTGTGTGTATGATTGTAAGTGCTTAACCAACAACGCCTGAGGAATCGCCTTGGCTGCTCACGCCACGCACCTAGAGGGTGAGCAAGGGTCATTCGCGAGGGGTTATCCTGCGCCCTGACGTGGAGGAGAGGGTTCCTGCTTGACACAAGGGCAACCTTGCGCCAACCAGAGATCCCCGACTCTAACACATTGGCTATGTTCAAGTGGCACACAGAGCATGTGGCACAGTAAACCATATACACACAGCAAAATAACTTTATTCAGTAAGGACACTGACAAAACAGACAACAGGAGCAACTGTCTTTATTTACATATTGCACAGATAGGCACCAGGAGTAGAGAAGAGCAGGGCACAAAATACAGAGTATGTCCATGAGAAGGTGCACAGGCAAGGGCAAAACAGCAAGGCCAGTGGCCAGTTGAGGGTGCAGAGTATGCCCATGAGAAGCTGCACAGGCAAAGCGCAACAAGTCCAGTGGCCAAAATGAAGTGCAGAGTGTGACCATGAGAAGCTGCTCAGGCAAGGGCAAAACAGCAAGGCCAGTGGCCAGTCCACGGTGCAGACTATGTCCATGAGAAGCTGCACAGGGAATAGTTGAACACAGCAAAGAGCAGCAAGGCCAGTGGCCAAAACAATGTGCAGAGTATGTCCATGAGAAGCTGCACAGGGAATAGTTGAACACAGCAAAGAGCAGCAAGGCCAGTGGCCAAAACGAAGTGCAGAGTATGTCCATGAGAAGCTGCTCAGGGAATAGTTGAACACAGTAAAGAGCAACCAGGCCAGTGGCCAAAACTAAGTGCACAGTATGTCCATGAGAAGCTGCACAGGGAATATGTGCGACAGTACCTTTTCATGGTCAGCAACACAGTCAGGGGGTAACAATGTGCAGTACAGGCCCACCTGTGTGAGAGACAGGTGTGTGGGGCTGACTACCACTCAGACTTCGCTGTCAGGCGGACTGGGAGCTGGCTGTGTCTCGGGGACTGTCGGAGCATTTGACCGGTGAGAGAGCAGCCCAGCTGAGGTAGAGTTGTCAGTGGCTTGGCAAGCTGGAGGGCTGCTTGGACCAGGTGGTGTAGTGGCACGTGGAGGCGGAGTCATGCAGACGTGAGACACAGTGTGGCTGGGAGATTGTTGAGGGGTGCTTTTCCACTTCTTGTCAATCCTAACTGGCTTCCCTGCCTTGGGATCAATTAGAAGTGGTGTGGACACAACAGGCACACTCACCACCAAAGCTGCATCAGGTGCAGATGCTGGCACTCCCTCTGGGGATGTGCTGGATCCAGCAGAACGCTTTGCCTGGCTTCGCCTTTGCCCCTCCATCCCCTGTTTACTAGGTGTTACCCCTTTAGTTCCCTCCTTCCCCTGCTTCAGTGGTTTTGGAATGGGAGTCGAGGTGGTGGGTGAATCTGCCTTGGAGCCCTTCCTAGGTGTACCGTTGCATGCACCACCTTCTCGGTGGGCACAAAAACTGTATGCTTCTCTTTGCGAGATGCTTTAGGGACAGGAGAGTCCTTGGCTGGGGATGCCTCTGAGGCTTGTGAGCCTGAGGTCTGCTTCTTTGCATTTTGGCCCCTGGTGTCACCTGACGAGCTTTTGTCTTTGCGCTCTGGGGTGGCTTTGCTCTTCTGTGGGGATGGTGTCCGCGCCCGGGACCGCTTGAGTTGTTGCTGCTGTGTGCTTCGTGTGCTGTATCGTGACTTTGAGGTCTGTGGACCATGGTCACTATCGTCAGACGTGGTCAATGCCAGGGGGGTGGACAAAGGGACCGGAGCAGGACTGTGAGTATGTGCCTGTTGAAGGACTGCCATCACTGTGGAGGAGAAAGACTGGACAGTCCGGTGCAGCCCACCCACGTCTGAATATATTCCCTCCATGAAAGCAACCACCTGTGCCAATTTTTGGTCATGGTCAATGAAGGCATTGAGGAGAGCTGTCTGGCCTACACACAGCTGGCACAAAAGGTCCACAGACTCAGCACTGATGGCAGCAGGGGGGACAGGGGCAGGGACAGCGGTGCCTGGGGTGCCTGGGGTGAAGGACACTCTTCCCTTCTTACTGGGGCGAACACTGGCAGCACCAGAGGAAGTGTCTGGGAGGGTGGGAACTGGCCGCTGTGTGATGGAAGATGATGCAGAGTCCTCGTTCCCTGTGCTCGTCAACATGGATGCATCCCCGCTGGCATCAGATGATGTGGAACTAGGGGCCCGATTCACAGAATTAACTTAAGACAAAATCCTAAACTTACTACTTTTGGTATTCACAGAATGCAATTCCTACTTTTGGTATTCACAGAATGCACTTACTACTTTTGGTATTCACAGAATGGGTTTACGACTACTAACTTTATGTCCGCACTCGGGCCAGAAGCTCCGCCCATGGGCCGGAAGCTCCGCCTCCGGATCGGAAGCTCCACCTTCGGGCCGGAATTTCCAGCCCGAGTGCGGATGTAAAGTTAGTAGTCGTAAATCCATTCTGTGAATACCAAAAGTAGTAAGTGCATTCTGTGAATACCAAAAGTAGTAAGTGCATTCTGTGAATATCAGAAGTAGTAAGTTTAGGATTTTGTCTTAAGTTAATTCTGTGAATCGGGCCCTTTGTGTCTCAGGCTGGGATTCCTCCAGCAGACTCCTGTCTCCCTGTGAGGCGCTGATGACATCTGTGTCACTGGGCTCCTGTGCTGCTGTTGTGCTTGTTTTGTAGTGTAGTTCCTATTTCCCTTATAGGCTCTGCGCATTGGAATAATATACACTATAGTTGTGGCATAGGACTGAGGTCAGTATGCCCCTATCAAGTACATTAAACTTAATTACTTGTGTGTGCCAGCTAACTTAGAGGTCACTAGAAACTTCTCGAATGAAGAAGAAGGGCTTAGTTTCTGACAACCGCATAAACAGGACAACTTTGTTTCCCTTAGAATCGGAACGCGTCTTAGAATCGTAGAAACAATAGATAACAGTTTCACTCAGTCAATCCTGAATGCTTAGTTTCTTCAGAGTTACACAGAAATAGATAGACGGGCGTTTCAATAAAAGGATTTATTGAACAGTCTTGTTTCTCGTGTAAGAGATATGAGCTGTTACAATCGTTAGACAGTAAGCAAGATGTAATACGCACAGCGTAAGCAGTAAGAAGAAATAATACTGCAATAGCATTGTCTTTTAGCTATGACATATAATCATATATACATACATAAATACCACAGGCTAAAAAGTGAATACTCGTCTGATGCTTCTAAATAGTTCTACCCCAGTGTACCTAACCTAAGTGTAGTACGAGGTAAGAAGTAGGTGTTGTCTTCTATAGTATGGTATATATAGGCTTTGCTGTTTTCAGTTTCTATTTTTGGTAAATTCTGGTGGGGTATTTTCAGTTTTTTCAATACCTTAAAAAAACTGTTGTTTCAGTGGTTACACATTTCTGCGCCATTACAAACAACAGAAACAGTATTTTTCCGGTGTTTATGGAATTTTAATTTAATTTTAATTATTGCTTGCTTTCTGAACTGATGGTGCATGTGTATAGATAGCTTGTGCCCCGGGTATAAGAGGTCCAAATACAGTTTACTGCACCAGAATGAACTACAAAGTCAATAGCATTCTTCATTAACTCTGAAAATTGTAAAGATGCTTTCCGCATACCATCTAGCAAGTTACAAGGATCTATTACATGGACGCACTTCAGCTCAGGTATTGATTTTGACAGACCATCATACAACTTTATCACATACATAGTTGAATTACTGCAGATACAAACAATATCACTTTAATCTTTATTGAACTTGGTAGGAACTTTTTAAGCAGCATTCCAAGTGACTCTGCTTTTCATGATTACCAAACATCTGGTGTCATGTTTTCACCACTATCTCAGATGCTTGGTTACAACATTCTTTTCACATATACCTGTCACTACATCTTGCATTGAATGTTTAAAGCTTTGGGGGTTTGGTAATTCCTTTACAATCAATACTGACTCACTAGAAAAGGGGGCTGCTGTATCAAATGAGTTCACCCTTTCTCTGTCTGTGGGTAAATGTGATGGTACATACCAGGAAAGATTTTTATGAAACCAGCCATTTTACCTATCAGTGAAATCAAATGTAGCCAAAATATCAGATATGATTTTGATATTTCCCGATTCTCTGCAGTTTATAAAATAACTAAATAAGATCTAAAACATGCTTCTAAACACTGCATCTTGAGACCAAAGACCACAAAACTGAAAAAAGCAGAAGGAAGAAGAGACAATGTTTTAGTGACATCCCTAAACACAAAACTCAAGCAGAATTGTAACCCAGTCTTTCTTGATGCTACCTTGTATAACAGAGTTACATTGTATTGGCCCCTTCAGAAAGAAATAAAAATGTCTCTTTCACTCATCTTTTCCCTTCTTTGAATGGCACTTAGTTTGTGGTTGGAAAGGTGTTTTTTCAGTGTTTTTATATGTTTACACGGGTGATGGCTATTTTCCTTTCGGTGGGGTTTTATCAGTTATAATAGGTTTAAACCTAAAACCAGATAGCCTAGGTATATACTAAGTTTAGTATGCCAGGAGTCCCTCTAGGTTCTTGTCAGCTCTATACCTTTAGAATGAGAGAGGTGGGAATCTCTTTTCGGGTCTCAAACTCTAACACCCCACGAAGGTAGTCAGAACACTGGAAGCTGGATTCTCTGCGAACAGGGATGACAGCGTCTGGTCAGTGTGTCAGGCCGGGATATGGTCTCTTCCGAACTTGCCATAGTGAACCATACAGTCAAATCGTGCTGAGTCGTGCCGTGGTTTGCCATGGTAAGGGAAGGTGTATTTATACCTGGAAGGTGCTTATGAATGCTAGCATTGATGTAAAGTCGGGCAGAGGAAGACGTCATGGATGAACCCCTAAGGAATAGTAGTTCATGCATAATTGATGAGTTCTTGGAGAAATCAATAATCCTAGCTAGGGAAAGTCCTGTTAGGCTTAAGGGTCTGGTTTCTAAGAACTCGTTGTGACATGGGATGGACGGATGTAGGTGACCATGCCTGTATTTGGTTAGCATGGCTAATGCCTAAATAAGGACTGGGATTCTATGCCTAAATAAGGGCAAAGCGAGTTATGCCTATATAAGGACATGATTCAGGGAAACCTATATACGGGTATCTAAATCGAAACACAACAGTTTCACAGCCACTGGTGTCCGTCTCCTGTCCCTCCTTGACCACAGGAGATGCTGCATGAGAGAGAGAGATGTAGGGTCAGTTCAAGGTCAGCAACATAACAAACATATGCAATCAAAGCATCACAAATGTGCAATCACATTGTGCTAACTCACTATATTGACTCAAACAGTGCGTGGAAACTGGAAATTCAGGCATATGTGAGCCATGTGATGAGCACCCTGCTAGTGGCTCCGTTCAACCAGACACACATATAGATCTGAGCACACCTAGGGCCACGATGGAGGTACACTACTTGTTGCCACTGACAGATCTGGATGGAGCAGGAGTGGACAACACAGACACAGACTACAACATGACATTCCACAATGGCCATGACCCCATGCCACCCACCATGTTGTACTTTAGGACCCAAAGACTGGTGCACATTGGTGTCAGATATATAAGCCTCACAAATCTGAGTCCAGGCAATGGACTCATTGATGAAGGCACACTCAGATCGGGCACAATGCCGCTCCCTCCCATGGGATTCCCCAGACTACCCCAATGCAGACGATACCTGAACACCATGACTCTGAATGCAATGGGAATGCACAGTACTCAAATTACCTTTGTAAGTACAGGTAGGGCAAATGCATAACACCTGCACCCAGCCCAGCTGCCACTTACAAGCCACTGCATCACACTACCAACATCACATAGGCCAGTGCTGGCACAGGCTCTGTACACATGCAACACTCCCAGCCAAAGTCACCCTTCCCAGAATGCTCACCCCTGGCTTGCTGCTGATGCTCCTTCAAACGTGCATCCAGCTCAGGCTGTGTCACGGCCAAGATGCGGCCCATGAGTGGTGTCATGCTGTGCCGTGCCAACCGCCCAGTGCGAGGAAGCAGCCCCAAGGTCATCTCCGCCAAGTTCCTTGCCAGCTGGCTGATGTCGTCCCACCTCTTGTGGCAGTGGGTGCGCCGTCAGTTTCAGACACCCAGAGCCCACACCTTGGCCGCAATGGCCCTCCACACGGCCTTACGCTGGTGTACCTTGAGCTGCAGGCATGGGAGTCAAGAGGGGGAAATAATTATGACACAGTGTTATGTACCTACATCTCTCAGTACAGTATCATGATGCAAACGCATCCCAAATCCACAGATATATCTAACAGAGATACAAATACATCTCACATGGTACATCTGCATGGGAAAAGCTGATGTAAATACATGCAGGTGTGAGGGGGAACACCGTCCCTGCACATCTCACACACATGCAGGATGTCAGCAATGAAACCCCTGTGTAGCCTACCCGCATCTCCAGTCCATTTTTAGGTTGAGCAACACATACATCACATATCAACCTGTGTTTGGGGGTAGACTCACTGTGTCCAAGACTGCACAGCCCTCAATGTCCCTGCCTTGTGAATAGATAACTGTGTCATGAATGTCACATTGATGGACATGATCTCACAAATCCAAAATCCTTTTCACAAGGCCGGTCGTGTGCAATCTACAGTGCTGAGATGGCTCAGAGCTGGAGTGCAATGAGAAAAGACTGATGTAATACTCTGTAAGTGAAGGGATGTGTCCTTGTCTTTTTGGGCGGGGACTGTGCAGGCCAGCTGGGCTTACACTGAGATGGACAACAGGGGCACACACAGCCTTTCAGCCAAGCAATCAATGTCCTGACTCTTGCATGAACAACTTGCTGCGTCACTGTATGGCTGACAACACAACACAGGTCACTTAAACATACGTGTGCAGGCAGGGAAACCTGTGGCATAGGGTACACACACCTTCCCCCTGGAGACAGCATGTTAGGCAGTGCATGACACAACCCCACACTCTCAGGCACATACTGCATCAGTCCAACTACATGTGTGTGTCCCCCTATCCTTCCTCCCACTGTTGAGGACTTACCACAACATTTGGGGCACCACATAGCCTTGGGTACTGTGTGAGCACCTCGTCCACCAGGACCTCCAGCTCCTCGCTTGTGAAGGGACTGGCACAGACTTTCCCAGTCCTTGCCATCACTGTGGACATGAGACAACAGCGGCAGAATTGGGTGGTGAGGGGTCTCTGGCAGCAGTCCCTGGAGGCAGCAGCAGGTTGGGTGTCTCTGGCAGCAGTCCCTGGGGCAGCAGCAGGTGAGTGGTCCCTGGCAGCAGTCCCTGGTGGCAGCAGCAGGTGAGGGGTCTCTGGCAGAAGTCTCTGGAGGCAGCAGCAGGTGAGGGGTTTCTGGGAGCAGTGGAAATGTAAGGCTCCCTCCCACACATATATAGCCCCCTGGGGTCATTGTGCACCACCACAAACATGTCATTTGAAGAGATAGCCTCCCTGACTGCTAACAAAGCAGACACACTAGCGTTCTCCACAGAAACAGCTTCTGAAATATATGATTTAATTCGAGAAGCAAGACTCTTTAGTCCTCAAGTATCAAGAGCTGCTCAATTATTAAAACAACTTGAATATGTTAGTCGCAAAGAAATCAATCAAAGACTACACGCAACCACTCTAATTCACTATCATAAAGCTCAAAGGATCCCCAGGGGCTTGCGGATTGCCCTTAAACCGATATTGTGTAAAACTAACAAATTGTTCATGGAAAGGTGGTATCAAATTCTCAATAAGTGTTCACTTGATCTCATTCTTTTAATCGTTGAAGAACTTTCTAACATCCTTAAATCTCTCGAAATTGAAATAGCAACTATCAAAGACGAATTATCAAAGAACCAGATAAATGGGATGAACTTTTAACAGACCTCAATGGGAAACTTGATAGATATGCAAAGGAAATACACGAACGGAAAATCAAGAAATTTCGCAGAGATACCATTGATTACAAGTTAGATGAGGTCTATACGTGGGCAGAAGTTTACAATCAACGCAAATGGCAAAGACCCACGAATGTTAATTCTTCTCAAGAGAGCGTTGTTTCTGATTCTGAAGTCGCTCAAAACCGTCCTCCAATGAGGCATCCTGCTAAAACGCCACAAAATGTTGACAACATTGCCACAAACACTGAAGCTCGTAAATCTTTTTTAGCCACCAGCCCTGCCTCAAATCACCAAACCCGAACAATCCACACAAAAACAAGGCGAAGCAAAAGGAAAAGAGCAACTCTCAGAAACGGACAAGAGATCTCTACGCAGCAAAACAAGAGCAACCTAGTTGTGAACATTTCCAAAAACCATCTGTCCCAAGCGCAAATTGCAGTTGTAAATAAAGGCACTTCTTTTGTCCCAACTTATAAGAGCAATGTTGCTGAAACAGAAATTGCTTTTTTCAAGTTTGTTAGAATATTGCGTTTGAAATATTTTTTCAGCACTATTGAACCATCAACCACGACATCTGTTCCATTAACATCTCCAGAGACTGCTGATTCTATCAAAGAATTTAAACCCAAAAGCACATTTTGTTCTCCTATTTCGCATAAATCCATTGACTCTTTTGAAAGATTGGTAAAAGCAGAAATCACTAGCATTAATTTGCATAAACGCACTAAGGAGAATTTGACAGCCAAGGAATGGAGCACTTTGAAACAACTTGCTAACAATCCTTCCATGACATTTACTAAGGCTGATAAGGGAGGCACACTTTTTGTGCTAGATACGGTCTTCTATGAAGAAAGCGTTATGAACCACATCACGGATGCAGACACATACACCAAATTGGATCAAGATCCCACTCAAAGCTATCAAAACATTTTGAACCAGATTCTCACACGTGCTATCGAGATGGGTTGGATCAATCAGAAGACAGAGAAGTTTCTATATATAACTCATCCATGAAGACCGAAACTATACATGCTGCCTAAGATTCATAAAAACTTGGAGAAACCACGCATGTGGATCTTTATCTGAACCGATAGGTAAATACCTTGACTATTTTTTACAACCAATTGTACAAAAACAGCAATCTTATCTCAAAGACACTACAGCCTTCTCAACCTTTTGAAAGATCTTGATGTTAAAGACATAAACCATTGGCTACTATGCACTATAGACGTCACTTCCTTGTATACCTCGATCCCACATGCAGATGGTATTGAAGCTATTGAATGGGCTTTACTGAATCACAATCATATTGACGCAGAAAAAGTATTTCTTATCGAATTACTTCAGTTTGCATTGTACCATAGTTACTTCGAATGGAAAGGTGTGTTTTACGCCCAAAACAACGGTACATCAATGGGCTTTGCCGGAGCGCCTTCGTACGCCAATATTTTTATGGCTAAATTGGAACATGAATACATCCTGAATAATCAAGCATGGTCTGAAAATCTAGTATTATATAAGCGCTACATTGATGATATTTTCATAATTTGGAAGGGCGATCGTAGTGATCTTGAAACCAACATCCTTCATCTCAACTACATTCATAACCGAATCAAGTTCACTCATCAAATTGAGAGCCATCAAATCAACTTCTTGGATATAAGTATCCAAATTGATCAAGGATCCATCAAAACAAAGGTTTACATTAAACCCACAGACAGAAACAATTCTCTTCATTTCGAAAGCTTTCATCAACCTAATCTCAAGAGACATTTACCTTTTTCACAATTCATCCGCTTGAAAAGAATCACGTCTGATCCACAAGATACTATCTCCATCACGAATCATTTCTCTGATCGGTTCCTTGAACGAGGTTACCCATCATGGATCTTGGAGGAAGCTCAACAAAAACTTGACAACATAGATCGTATAAGCTTATTAAAACCAACCTGTAAAAAACAAAGCAATCCTCTTGTATGTGTTTTAAAACACTCCACTCAAGCTGGCAACATTAAATCAATCATTATGAAACATTGGAATATTATCCGCACTGAACCTGACTTACTGGCTGTATTCCCAGAGAAACCTATCTTCGCGATGCAAAGGTCAAAAACCCTGAAAGAAGTGTTAACCCAAACATCCGAGACCTCCGGGAAAACATTTAAAGGGATGCAAAAATGTCAGAACTGCGTTCATTGCAACAATGTAATAATTGGCAATTGTTTTATTCACCCAACAAAAGGCCATAAGATTGATTTACGTCATTGAAGCACTTGTGACACTTCCAATGTCATCTACGCACTCAAATGTCCGTGCGGAAAAATTTACGTTGGCAGAACTGACCGGAAAATTAAAATACGAGTTGGCGAACATAAAAGTAACATTCGATTGATGAATGAGAAATCAACTGTTGCCATGCATTGGATCGAAGCTAAACACAATATTTCTCAACTCCGTTTTACCATTCTGGAGGCACAAAGGCCAAGATCCGACATTGATCCGCAAAAATCTCTCGCACGTGCTGAATTCTATTGGACCAAAAAATTGCAGTCACTTCAACCCCTGGGCCTTAATGACCGAATTAAATTTAATTGTTTTTTATAATATGTTCTATTCTGATCTTAATGATTGTGTAACTTTATTGATGCATTCTGTCGTCTTCATGAGCCTATTTCTATGTCTATGACGTTTCCCACTGTGTCACAATCTGTTTTCTCTCTTTACTACTTATATCTCCCTACTTTCATATTAACACGCCTTCCTGCTACTGACGCGTCTCTGGCAGTGACGTGTTTCCGTTAGACACGGGTTCAGCTTTTTACGGGTACGTTTACGGTCTTCTTTTTTTTGAGTCCACACTTTATGCTCTTGCTGTTAAGTTTATGGGTGATATTTTGACTTGAACTGAATCTATTCTTGCACGAGCACCAGCTTGACACGAGCATGCTGTATAACGAACCACGATATTTCGCATAGCGAGCACAATTTTAGATTCTCAACTTGCTTTCAGTTCACGGGTGATATTTTGACTTTAACTGAATCTATTTCCACACGAGCATCAGCTTGACATGAGCATATATTGAATCACGGTTTTTTCACATAGCGAGTTCAACTTTAGATTTTCAACTTGCTTTTATCTCTTTAACCCCTTCTGTGCCCATGACGAGATGGTCTCGTCATGGAGCACAGTCGCGCTGTGCCCATGACGGGTGGGGGGCGAAATAAAGTAAGCATTAGGGGTTGCAAAGTGGCCAGATTGATTTTATGTGCATCCAAATACACCAGAATCATTTAGTTTTCCAGTGTAGTGCTACTTTGATTTTCTGGTCTTCCTTTGAACAGCATTGTTGTTCCCCGGGGGCAAAATAAAGTTAGACAGAGGGATTGCAAAGTGGCCAGATTGATTTATTTTACATCTTGTGATCGGTGGGTGCTGGCAGGGGGGTGGGGGGTGAAACAAAATAAGTCAGAGGGGTTGCAAAGTGCCCTGTTTTTTTTTTAGTATGCAAATACACCAGCATCACAGTGAAGTGCTACTTTAGTTTACTCGTGTAACGTTGAAGAGCATTGTTGTTCCCAGGGGGGTGAAATAAAGTGAGACAGAGGGGTTGCAAAGTGGCCAGATTGATTTTATTTGCTTCCAAGTACACCAGCATCAGAGTTTGCCAGTGAAGTGCTACTTTCGTTTACTCGTCTAACTTTGAGCAGCATTGTTGTTCCCAGGGGGGGGCGAAATAAAGTAAGAAAGAGGGGTTGCAAAGTGGCCAGATTGATTTTATTTGCACCAAGTACACCAGCACCAGAGTTTGCCAGTAAAGTGCTTCTTTCGTTTTCTTGTCTTCCTTTGAACAGTATTGTTGTTCCCAGGGGGGGGGGCGAAATAAAGTAAGACAGAGGGGTTGCAAAGTGGCCAGATTGATTTTATTAGCATCCAAGTACACCAGCATCAGAGTTTGCCAGTGAAGTTCTACTTTCGTTTTCTCATCTAACTTTGAACAGCATTGTTGTACCAAGGGGGGGTGAAAGAAAGTAAGACAGAGGGGTTGCCAAGTGGCCAGATTGTTTTTATTTGCATCCAAGTACACCAGCATCAGAGTTTGCCAGTGAAGTGCTTCTTTCGTTTTCTCATCTAACTTTGAACAGCATTGTTGTTCCCAGGGGGGGCGAAATAAAGTAAGACAGAGGGGTTGCAAAGTGGCCAGATTGATTTCATTTGCATCCAAGTACACCAGCATCAGAGTTTGCCAGTGTATTGCTAATTTCGTTTTCTCGTCTTCCTTTGAACAGCATTGTTGTTTCCAGGGTGGGAGAGTGTACTATTTCTGGAGGTACTGCAATACCTGGTTGATGGGTGAATTGGAAAACACAATGTGCACCATGGTTCTCTGTTTATGGATGTGGTCTACCATACTGCTTATGTTTTGTAAAGATGTAAGCAATGGACAGTGAAACGGTTCCCTTCAGGGCCCTCTAGTCATGTCCATAACTTTTCCGGTGAAACCACTCGCTGATTTCTGAAGAGTTAGTGAGAGATCATTTAGGTAACCATGTTGTTTCTGCTTACATTTCACATGCTTTGCATTCCCTAGGAGTGTTTTTTTTTTTTAGGCAGCGTATTACTCTTATCAAGTGCATAATTTGAATTGAGCCACATCCAAGTGTTTATAGCTGGCACAATTAGGTTATAGCTGAAGGCAGTGCGAGTTTCTCTCAGTGGGTAAGTATGGCGTTCAGTGGGGATGTGGCACTATTGCCGGAGCTGTTGAATTTGGAAATGGGGAACCGGGTTCAGCATTCATGACCAGTCCACCACACCACTGTACTGAGGGAGCACATTCCCATGCTACACCGTAGAAGGCCCCACTTGACCTTAGAAGGCTTGATGTCTTAGCACAAGCAGGTGTACTGTAGTGGTGTCAACTTACAAAAGAGTACAAGTAGAGGTATAAAAGTGCAATAAATGGCAGACACGCAAAACACAGGAACACACTGGGTAGGCACTTCTACGGGCATGGAGAACAGAATTTCCTATAATGTAAAGACTTCCTTCACACAATAGAGAGGGTGTGAATTAAGTTTGGAAGTGTCTTTGCAGGAGGAGAACTTTGAGGTTAGTTTTGAAGGACTGGGAAGAGGGAGGGGGTGGTCCGGAGCTGAGGCTCAGTTCCAGATTCTCGCTGCGTTGCTTGTAAAGGATTGGGCCATCGATCTTTCCTTTTTGAAAGTGGGAGGGTCAAGCAATACATTTTGCGCAGTACGTGATGGTCTAGAGCATTATATGCATATGTTACAATAAAGTTTTTTTTCTTCTTTTTATTCTAGTCTAAAGCTTTTCGACGGTGGCTGTTCTGCAGTTTTGTGTAGTTGCATTGTGTTGGTAAGAAATGTTTTGTTGTTGTATTTACACCAAATGAGTAATAATATAATGTCTGAATGAATTTTTTTGTAAGTGATGTCATAATGGCGGCATATTTAGTTAGTGGTTTCAGCATGAAATTCTTTGTGATGTGTTTTGCATAGTCTTATGTGTAATTACTTTTCTCTTTCTTTTTTAGTGGGATATTGTTGATCCATACTGTGTCTGTACAGAGTTGGTGGTGGTGAGTAGTTTAGCTGCCTCTGGCAGGTGAGTGGTATTATTTTGGAGTATATTTGAGTTTTTGATAAAGGTGCTTTTTGTTTATTACTTATTTTACAAAGAGTTTGTTGTTGTTGACTTGTTTGACAAGTTACCTTTATTAGTAAGCAATATGGCTAGCCGTAGAATGACTGCTCAACAGGTGGTCGGTATGCTTCTTGAATCTTCCTCTGAGCATGATTATGAGACTGACAGTGCGTCTGAGGGAGAGGAGGGAGGGGAAGATTCTGGCAGTGAGTTTTCTCTCAACATGGAATCATCGGATGATGAAGGTACTCTCAGTGCAGATGAAGGTACTCTTGGTGTGGATGAAGCAACTCTCAGTGCGGATGAAGTGCCTGTCTTAGAGGAGGAAACTGCTGTGCCGATGGTGCAAGAGGCATCTGGATTGCAGTCTGAGGCTGCTAGGCTTCCTACTGGAAGTGCTGGACTTTGGGTTGATCCAAACATGGTGCAGCCGGTGTTGCCTGCCTTTAGCGGTGATGCAGGGTGTACAGTGAATTGTGAAAATGTTTTGCCTATACAGTTTTTTCAGTTGTCTATGGATGATGTATTTTTGGGTGAGATTGTTGAGCAGACGAATTTGTATGCTGAACAGTTTTTGAGGAACAACAGCGACAAACTTAGGCCCCAGTCTAGAGCTACCCGGTGGACTCCCACATATCTGGAAGAGATGAAGAAGTTTTTGGGTTTGACTTTATTGATGGGTGTGGTAAGGAAGCCAACCTTGGGTTCATATTGGTCTACTAGCCCCTTGTTGGCAACTGCCATATTTCCTGCAGTTATGACTCGTAATCGGTATTTACTTTTGCTACGTATGCTGCATTTTGTTGATAATTCTATTGCGTTGCCATGAGATCACCCTGACTGTGACCGTCTTTTTAAGATTCGGCCCGTTCTTGATCACTTAGTGGATCGATTTTCTGAGATCTATACTCCAGGGAAAGAAATATCTATTGATGAGTCTTTGGTCTTGTTCAAGGGCCGTTTGGTTTTTAGGCAGTACATCCCTAGCAAGAGGGCACGCTATGGAATTAAGCTGTATATGTTGTCTGAGAGTAGGACAGGATATGTTTTTAATTTTCGTGTGTACACTGGTAGAGATTCTGCTATTGACCCCCCAGGTTGTCCGTCCACTTTTGGAGTTGCAGAGAAAATTGTGTGGGATCTTGCTAGGAGACTGTTTAACAGAGGCCACCATTTGTACCTTGATAACTTCTATACTGCTGTGCAATTATTTAAGGAATTGTATAAAGTGGACACTTTTGCATGTGGCACAATCCGCTCTAACCGTAAAGCTTATCCGAAAGAGCGTGTTTGCAAAAAACTTCAGAGGGGGCAGTGCAGTTCCTTGATTAGTGATGAACTACTAGCTGTAAAATTTGTGGACAGGAGGGATGTGTACATGCGGACTACCATCCATGATGAGAGAACTTCACCTGTGACTGTTTGGGGTCAGGTTGCTGAAGTGCGCAAACCTGTGTGCATTCTAGACTACAATAAGCACATGGGTGGTGTTGACAGAGTAGATCAGAGGTTGGAACCTTACTCTGCTATTCGGAAGGCTTATGTTTGGTATAAGAAGTTGGCCATCCATTTCTTCGAATTAGCAATGTTCAATGCTTTTATTGTGTTCAAGGAGTGTTCTCCTGCGTCAAAGTTGACATTTCTCCAGTTTCAGCACTCTGTGATAGCTAGCCTTGTTGTTGTGGAACAGGCAAGTGTTCCTAGATTTGGAGTGGTGGAGGATGTGGTTCGATTGAAAGATCGCCACTTTCCTGATTTCATCCCTCCCACACCAGCAAAAGATTTTCCCACTAGGAGATGCAGAGTCTGTTGGCGAAGAGGTACGCGGAAGGAGATTCGAATGTATTGCCCCGACTGTCCATCTAAACCTGGGCTGTGTGTCCCTGCTTGTTTTAGAGCGTACCATACGCAAAAGAATTTTTGGGAGCATTCATGAGTGGTAAAGTTAACTGATTGGTTTGTAGTCTTTGAAAAATTTGATTCTGTTTCAAGGTTGCCGTTAGTGCAATGTGTTTAGTTTCTGATTTTGTGTTTGTAGATTTGTATCTATTTGTGATTTGTTTGTGTTTCTATTTTTGTCTAAAAAAATCCTAAATGTGTTGGCAGTGTGTGTGGACTGGCACTTCTTTGGCGGTGTACGTGGAGTGGTGCTTGGCTGGCGGTGTGCATGGACTGGTGCTTGGCTGGTGGTGTGCGTGGACTGGTGCTTGGCTGGTGGTGTGCGTGGACTGGTGGTTGGCTGGCGGTGTGCGTGGACTGGTGCTTGGCTGGTGGTGTGCAAGGACTGGTGCTTGGCTGGCGGTGTGCGTGGACTGGTGCTTGGCTGGCGGTGTGCATGGACTGGTGCTTGGCTGGTGGTGTGCGTGGGCTGGTGCTTGGCTGGCGGTGTGCGTGGACTGGTGCTTGGCTGGCGGTGTGCGTGGACTGGTGCTTGGCTGGCGGTGTGCGTGGACTGGTGCTTGGCTGGCGGTGTGCATGGACTGGTGCTTGGATGGTGGTGTGCGTGGACTGGTGCTTGGCTGGCGGTGTGCGTGGACTGGTGCTTGGCTGGTGGTGTGCATGGACTGGTGCTTGGCTGGCGATGTGCGTGGACTGGTGCTTGGCTGGCGGTGTTGGTTGAACTGGTGCTTGGCTGGCGGTGTGCGTGGACTGGTGCTTGGCTGGCGGTGTGCGTGGACTGGTGCTTGGCTGGCGGTGTGCGTGGACAGGCGATTGGCTGGTGGTGTGCCTGGACTGGCGCTTGGCTAGCGGTGTGCGTGGACTGGTGCTCGGCTAGCGGTGTGCGTGGACTGGTGCTCGGCTGGCTGTGTGTGAGTAGTGACTTGCTGCTGGTCACTACACACACTGCTAGCTGAGTGCCACTCCACGCAAACCATCTGCTTGTGTAGTTGCTGCATCATGAATGTGGGCGTGTGAAAGTGATGGGCCCTTGAATGGCGCTGTGTGCTGGTGTGAGTTTTGTTATGTGATGGGCCCGCGGCTGGCGGTGTGAATGGTTTTGTATGTCTCACGCGTATGAAAGGTGTATGAATGGCCTGTAAAGAGGTTGGTGCCTTGTCTTGGCTTTACAGCTCACGAGCTGTGAGTCAATGGTTCAGTTTCTCGCCCTTTCAATTATTAACAGTGCATTTCATTTTTGTGAAATCACTTGCTAATACAATTGTATATTCTGAACCATCACTCACCCTCGTGCCAAATCCAACCAGTATGTGTGTGTGCTTGAGGATTAGATGGCTGTGCAGTAATATTTGCCTTTCTGAAGCAGGGTGTACCTTGTCCCTTTTGTGAATTTTGTAATGTGTTGTTTTTGTGCCTGATGGTGCGAATGGTCTTGTGTGTATCACGTATGAAAGATGTGTGAATGGCCTGTAAAGCGGTTGGTGCCTTGCCATGGCTTTACAGCTCACGAGCTGCGAGTCATTGGTTCAGTTTTTTCTCCATTGAATTATTGACAGTGCATTTCATTTTTGTGAAATCTCTTGTTAATAAAATTTTATATACTGAACCATCACTCGCCCTCGTGCCAAATCCAACCAGTATGTGTGTGCGTTTGAGGAATAGGTGGCTGTGCAGGATTCTTGGTCTTTTTAGTTTCTCTGCCAAGGTGTATGTTCCATGTAAAAATAACCCACCAACTGTAGATATTGTCGTAAACCCATGGGAGTTCATGGTGATGTCTCTCTTGTGCATTACAAAAAGGTTTTTTATCCTCAATGTCCTGCAAACCTCAAAATATCTGTCACATTGTCCATGCAATATTGTGCCGAAATTCTCACGTTGTAGAAACAATGTCAAAACGTTCTGGTTTTGCAAGGGGGTCAACTGTCTTTTTGGCCTGTGCTCGGCGGCCATCTAGGCAAACCTACCAAACCCATACATTTCTAAAAACTAGACACCCGGGGGCTTCCAGGGATGTATGGCTTGTGCGGATCCCCCAACGTTTCCTTACCCAGAATCCCCCGCAAACCTCAATTTTAGCTGAAAAAATCACTGTTTCCACACTTTTTTGTGTGGGAAAGTTGTGGCATCACCGGGCTCACTCAAATTTCCCACCTCCCAGCGTTCCCCTGGGTCTCCCGGTAAAAATGGTGCCTCACTTGTGTGGGAGGCCCAAGTACCCGCGACAGGCAAGGGCCCAAAACGTAGTGATGCGACATCAACATTGCCTATCTCAAAACCACCTGGTTTTGCAAGGGGGGTCTCTTGGGTTTTTGGCCCGGGGCACGGCGGCCATCTAGGGAAACATACCAAACCCATACATTTCTGAAAACTAGACACCCGGGGGGCTTCCAGGGAGTTATGGCTTGCGTGGATCTCCCAACGTTTACTTACCCAGAATCCCCCGCAAACCTCAATTGTAGCTGAAAAAATCACTTTTTTCACACTTTTTTGTGTGGGAAAGTTGTGGCATCACCGGACTCACTCAAATTTCCCACCTCCCAGCGTTCCCCTGAGTCTCCCGGTAAAAATGTTGCCTCACTTGTGTGGGAGGCCCAAGTATCCGCGACAGGCAAGGGCCCAAAACGTAGTGATGCAACATCAACATTGCCTATCTCAAAACCACCTGGTTTTGCAAGGGGGTCTCTTGGGTTTTTGGCCCGGGGCACGGCGGCCATCTAGGGAAACCTACCAAACCCATACATTTCTGAAAACTAGACACCCGGGGGCTTCCAGGGAGGTATGGCTTGCGCGGATCCCCCAACGTTTCCTTACCCAGAATCCCCCACAAACCTCAATCTTAGCTCAAAAAATCACTGTTTCCACACTTTTTTGTGTGGGAAAGTTGTGGCATCACCGGGCTCACTCAAATTTCCCACCTCCCAGCATTCCCCTGGGTCTCCCGGTAAAAATGGTGCCTCACTTGTGTGGGAGGCCCAAGTACCCGCGACAGGCAAGGGCCCAAAACGTAGTGATGCGACATCAACATTGCCTATCTCAAAACCACCTGGTTTTGCAAGAGGGGTCTCTTGGGTTTTTGGCCCGGGGCACGGCGGCCATCTAGGGAAACCTACCAAACCCATACATTTCTGAAAACTAGACCCCGGGGGCTTCCAGCGAGGTATGGCTTGCGCGGATCCCCTAACGTTTACTTACCCAGAATCCCCCGCAAACCTCAATTGTAGCTGAAAAAATCACTTTTTTCACACTTTTTTGTGTGGGAAAGTTGTGGCATCACCGGGCTCACTCAAATTTCCCACCTCCCAGCGTTCCCCTGGGTCTCCCGGTAAAAATGGTGCCTCACTTGTGTGGGAGGCCCAAGTACCCGCGACAGGCAAGGGCCCAAAACGTAGTGATGCGACATCAACATTGCCTATCTCAAAACCACCTGGTTTTGCAAGGGGGGTCTCTTGGGTTTTTGGCCCGGGGCACGGAGGCCATCTAGGAAAACCTACCAAACCCATACATTTCTGAAAACTAGACACCCGGGGGCTTCCAGGGAGGTATGGCTTGCGTGGATCCCCCAACGTTTCCTTACCCAGAATCCCCCGCAAACCTCAATTGTAGCTGAAAAGATCACTTTTTTCACACTTTTTTGTGTGGGAAAGTTGTGGCATCACCGGGCTCACTCAAATTTCCCACCTCCCAGCGTTCCCCTGGGTCTCCCGGTAAAAATGGTGCCTCACTTGTGTGGGAGGCCCAAGTACCCGCGACAGGCAAGGGCCCAAAACGTAGTGATGCGACATCAACATTGCCTATCTCAAAACCACCTGGTTTTGCAAGGGGGGTCTCTTGGGTTTTTGGCCCGGGGCACGGCGGCCATCTAGGGAAACCTACCAAACCCATACATTTCTGAAAACTAGAGACTCAGGGGCTTCCAGGGAGGTATGGCTTGCGTGGATCCCTCAACGTTTCCTTACCCAGAATCCCCCGCAAACCTCAATTTTAGCTGAAAAAATCACTTTTTTCACACTTTTTTGTGTGGGAAAGTTGTGGCATCACCGGGCTCACTCAAATTTAACACCTCCCAGCGTTCCCCTGGGTCTCCCGGTAAAAATGGTGCCTCACTTGTGTGGGAGGCCCAAGTACCCGCGACAGGCAAGGGCCCAAAACGTAGTGATGCGACATCAACATTGCCTATCTCAAAACCACCTGGTTTTGCAAGGGGGGTCTCTTGGGTTTTTGGCCCGGGGCACGGCGGCCATCTAGGGAAACCTACCAAACCCATACATTTCTGAAAACTAGACACCCGGGGGCTTCCAGGGAGGTATGGCTTGCGTGGATCCCCCAACGTTTCCTTACCCAGAATCCCCCGCAAACCTCAATTTTAGCTGAAAAAATCACTTTTTCCACACTTGTTTGTGTGGGAAAGTTGTGGCATCACCGGGCTCACCCAAATTTCCCACCTCCCAGCGTTCCCCTGGGTCTCCCGGTAAAAATGGTGCCTCACTTGTGTGGGAGGCCCAAGTACCCGCGACAGGCAAGGGCCCAAAACGTAGTGATGCGACATCAACATTGCATATCTCAAAACCACCTGGTTTTGCAAGGGGGGTCTCTTGGGTTTTTGGCCCGGGGCACGGCGGCCATCTAGGGAAACCTACCAAACCCATACATTTCTGAAAACTAGACACCCGGGGGCTTTCAGGAAGGTATGGCTTGCGCGGATCCCCCAAAGTTTCCTTACCCAGAATCCCCCGCAAACCTCAATTTTAGCTGAAAAAATCACTTTTTTCACACTTTTTTGTGTGGGAAAGTTGTGGCATCACCGGGCTCACTCAAATTTCACACCTCCCAGCGTTCCCCTGGGTCTCCTGGTAAAAATGGTGCCTCACTTGTGTGGGAGGCCCAAGTACCCGCGACAGGCAAGGGCCCAAAACGTAGTGATGTGACATTTGAGATGGGCAATGTTGATGTCGCCTCACTACGTTTTGGGCCCTTGCCTGTCGCGGGTACTTGGGCCTCCCACACAAGTGAGGCACCATTTTTACCGGGAGACCCAGGGGAACGCTGGGAGGGGGGAAATTTGAGTGAGCCCGGTGATGCCACAACTTTCCCACACAAAAAAAGTGTGAAAAAAGTGAGTTTTTTCAGCTAAAATTGAGGTTTGCAGGGGATTCTGGGTAAGGAAACTTTGAAGGATCCGCGCAAGCCATACCTCCCTGGATGCCCCCGGGTGTCTAGTTTTCAGAAATGTATGGGTTTGGTAGGTTTCCCTAGATGGCCGCCGTGCCCCGGGCCAAAAACCCAAGAGACCCCCCTTGCAAAACCAGGTGGTTTTGAGATAGGCAATGTTGATGTCGCATCACTACGTTTTGGGCCCTTGCCTGTCGCGGGTACTTGGGCCTCCCACACAAGTGAGGCACCATTTTTACCAGGAGACCCAGGGGAACGCTGGGAGGTGTGAAATTTGAGTGAGCCCAGTGATGCCACAACTTTCCCACACAAAAAACTGTGAAAAAAGTGATTTTTTCAGCTAAAATTGAGGTTTGCAGGGGATTCTGGGTAAGAAAACGTTGGAGGATCCGCGCAAGCCATACCTCCCTGGAAGCCCCTGAGTGTCTAGTTTTCAGAAATGTATGGGTTTGGTAGGTTTCCCTAGATGGCCGCCGTGCCCCGGGCCAAAAACCCAAGAGACCCCCCTTGCAAAACCAGGTGGTTTTGAGATAGGCAATGTTGATGTCGCATCACTACGTTTTGGGCCCTTGCCTGTCGCGGGTACTTGGGCCTCCCACACAAGTGAGGCACCATTTTTACCGGGAGACCCAGGGGAATGCTGGGAGGTGTGAAATTTGAGTGAGCCTGGTGATGCCACAACTTTCCCACACAAAAAAGTGTGAAAAAAGTGATTTTTTCAGCTAAAATTGAGGTTTGCAGGGGATTCTGGGTAAGGAAACGTTGGGGGATCCGTGGAAGCCATACCTCCCTGGAAGCCCCCGGGTGTCTAGTTTTCAGAAATGTATGGGTTTGGTAGGTTTCCCTAGATGGCCGCCGTGCCCCGGGCCAAAAACCCAAGAGACCCCCCTTGCAAAACCAGGTGGTTTTGAGATAGGCAATGTTGATGTCGCATCACTACGTTTTGGGCCCTTGCCTGTCGCGGGTACTTGGGCCTCCCACACAAGTGAGGCACCATTTTTACCGGGAGACCCAGGGGAACGCTGGGAGGTGGGAAATTTGAGTGAGCCCAGTGATGCCACAACTTTCCCACACAAAAAAGTGTGGAAAAAGTGATTTTTTCAGCTAAAATTGAGGTTTGCGGGGGATTCTGGGTAAGGAAACGTTGGGGGATCCGCGCAAGCCATACCTCCCTGGAAGCCCCCGGGTGTCTAGTTTTCAGAAATGTATGGGTTTGGTAGGTTTCCCTAGATGGCCGCCGTGCCCCGGGCCAAAAACCCAAGAGACCCCCCTTGCAAAACCAGGTGGTTTTGAGATAGGCAATGTTGATGTCGCATCACTACGTTTTGGGCCCTTGCCTGTCGCGGGTACTTGGGCCTCCCACACAAGTGAGGCACCATTTTTACCGGGAGACCCAGGGGAACGCTGGGAGGTGGGAAATTTGAGTGAGCCCGGTGATGCCACAAATTTCCCACAAAAAAAGTGTGGAAAAAGTGATTTTTTTAGCTAAAATTGAGGTTTGCGGGGGATTCTGGGTAAGGAAACGTTGGGGGATCCACGCAAGCCATACCTCCCTGGAAGCCCCCGGGTGTCTAGTTTTCAGAAATGTATGGGTTTGGTAGGTTTCCCTAGATGGCCGCCGTGCCCCGGGCCAAAAACCCAAGAGACCCCCCTTGCAAAACCAGGTGGTTTTGAGATAGGCAATGTTGACGTCGCATCACTACGTTTTGGGCCCTTGCCTGTCCCGGGTACTTGGGCCTCCCACACAAGTGAGGTACCATTTTTACCGGGAGACCCAGGGGAACGCTGGGAGGTGGGAAATTTGAGTGAGCCCGGTGATGCCACAAGTTTCCCACACAAAAAAGTGTGGAAAAAGTGATTTTTTCAGCTAAAATTGAGGTTTGCGGGGGATTCTGGGTAAGGAAACGTTGGGGGATCCGCACAAGCCATACCTCCCTGGAAGCCCCCGGGTGTCTAGTTTTTAGAAATGTATGGGTTTGGTAGGTTTCCTTGGATGGCCGCCGTGCTCCGGGCCAAAAACCCAAGAGACCCCCCTTGCAAAACCAGGTGGTTTTCAGATAGGCAATGTTGATGTCGCATCACTACGTTTTGAGCCCTTGCCTGTCGCGGGTACTTGGGCCTCCCACACAAGTGAGGCACCATTTTTACCGGGAGACCCAGGGGAACGCTGGGAGGTGGGAAATTTGAGTGAGCCCGGTGATGCCACAACTTTCCCACACAAAAAAGTGTGAAAAAAGTGATTTTTTCAGCTACAATTGAGGTTTGCGGGGGATTCTGGGTAAGTAAACGTTAGGGGATCCGCGCAAGCCATACCTCGCTGGAAGCCCCCGGGTGTCTAGTTTTCAGAAATGTATGGGTTTGGTAGGTTTCCCTAGATGGCCGCCGTGCCCCGGGCCAAAAACCCAAGAGACCCCTCTTGCAAAACCAGGTGGTTTTGAGATAGGCAATGTTGATGTCGCATCACTACGTTTTGGGCCCTTGCCTGTCGCGGGTACTTGGGCCTCCCACACAAGTGAGGCACCATTTTTACCGGGAGACCCAGGGGAATGCTGGGAGGTGGGAAATTTGAGTGAGCCCGGTGATGCCACAAGTTTCCCACACAAAAAAGTGTGGAAAAAGTGATTTTTTCAGCTAAAATTGAGGTTTGCGGGGGATTCTGGGTAAGGAAACGTTGGGGGATCCGCACAAGCCATACCTCCCTGGAAGCCCCCGGGTGTCTAGTTTTCAGAAATGTATGGGTTTGGTAGGTTTCCCTAGATGGCCGCCATGCCCCGGGCCAAAAACCCAAGAGACCCCCCTTGCAAAACCAGGTGGTTTTGAGATAGGCAATGTTGATGTCGCATCACTACGTTTTGGGCCCTTGCCTGTCGCGGGTACTTGGGCCTCCCACACAAGTGAGGCACCATTTTTACTGGGAGACCCAGGGGAACGCTGGGAGGTGGGAAATTTGAGTGAGCCCGGTGATGCCACAACTTTCCCACACAAAAAAGTGTGGAAAAAGTGATTTTTTCAGCTAAAATTGAGGTTTGCGGGGGATTCTGGGTAAGGAAACGTTGGGGGATCCACGCAAGCCATACCTCCCTGGAAGCCCACCGGTGTCTAGTTTTCAGAAATGTATGGGTTTGGTAGGTTTCCCTAGATGGCCGCCGTGCCCCGGGCCAAAAACCCAAGAGACCCCCCTTGCAAAACCAGGTGGTTTTGAGATACGCAATGTTGATGTCGCATCACTACGTTTTGGGCCCTTGCCTGTCGGGGGTACTTGGGCCTCCCACACAAGTGAGGCACCATTTTTACCGGGAGACCCAGGGGAACGCTGGGAGGTGGGAAATTTGAGTGAGCCCGGTGATGCCACAAGTTTCCCACACAAAAAAGTGTGAAAAAAGTTATTTTTTCAGCTAAAATTGAGGTTTGCGGGGGATTATAACTTTTATAGCGCGGGGATGCCCTTGGGTCACCAGGCGCTTTATAAATCGCTATAATAATAAT
Organism: Triturus cristatus; assembly: GCF_964204655.1. Classification (NCBI taxonomy): domain Eukaryota; kingdom Metazoa; phylum Chordata; class Amphibia; order Caudata; family Salamandridae; genus Triturus; species Triturus cristatus. Next base: position 325,832,296 of record NC_140589.1, read on the forward strand.
AATAATAATTCTGGGTAAGGAAACGTTGGGGGATCCACGCAAGTCATACCTCCCTGGAAGCCCCCGGGTGTCTAGTTTTCAGAAATGTGTGGGTTTGGTAGGTTTCCCTAGATGGCCGCCGTGCACCGGGCCAAAAACCCAAGAGACCACTCTTGCAAAACCAGGTGGTTTTGAGATTGGCAATTTTGATGTCACCTCACTATGTTTTGCGCCGTTTCCTGTTGCGGGCACTAGGCCGACCCACACAAGTGAGGTACCGTTTTTCTCGTAAGACTTTGGGGAACGCGGGGTGGGTGGAAAATTGTGGATCCACGCAGATTCCGGAACTTTCCACGACAGAAATGTGGGGAAAATGTGTTTTTTTTTTAAATTTTTTGGTTTGCAAGGGATTCTGGGTAACAGACCCTGGTGGGAGGCAGTCAAGTCACCCCATCCTGGATTCCCCGGGGTGTCTAGTTTTAAAAAATGTATAGGTTTGCTAGGTTTCCCAAGGTGCCCGCAGAGCTAGGGTTCAAAAACTACAGCTAGTCATTTTTCCAAAAAAGGGTCATTTTTCACTGCGAAATTGAGGTGTGACCAGGTTGCATTTTGCGCCGTTTCCTGTCGCGGGCACTAGGCCGACCCACACAAGTGAGGTACCATTTTTCTCGAAAGACTTTGGGGAACGCGGGGTAGGTGGAAATTTGTGGATCCACGCAGATTCCGGAACTTTCCACGACAGAAATGTGGGGAAAATGTGTTTTTTTTGACAATTTTTTAGGTTTGCAAGGGATTCTGGGTAACAGACCCTGGTGGGAGGCAGTCAAGTCACCCTATCCTGGATTCCCCTGGGTGTCTAGTTTTCAAAAATATATAGGTTTGCTAGGTTTCCCAAGGTGCCCGCAGAGCTAGGGTTCAAAAACTACAGCTAGTCATTTTTCCAAAAAAGGGTCATTTTTCACTGCGAAATTGAGGTGTGACCAGGTTGCGTTTTGCGCCGTTTCCTGTCGCGGGCACTAGGCCGACCCACACAAGTGAGGTACCATTTTTCTCGAAAGACTTTGGGGAACGCGGGGTGGGTGTAAATTTGTGGATCCACGCAGATTCCGGAACTTTCCATGACAGAAATGTGTGGAAAATGTGGGTTTTTTTGACAATTTATTAGGTTTGCAAGGGATTCTGGGTAACAGACCCTGGTGGGAGGCAGTCTAGTCACCCCATCCTGGATTCCTCTCGGTGTCTAGTTTTCAAAAATGTATAGGTTTGCTAGGTTTCCCAAGGTGCCCGCAGAGCTAGGGTTCAAAAACTACAGCTAGTCATTTTTCCAAAAAAGGGTCATTTTTCACTGCGAAATTGAGGTGTGACCAGGTTGCGTTTTGCGCCGTTTCCTGTCGCGGGCACTAGGCCGATCCACACAAGTGAGGTACCGTTTTCACGTAAGACTTTGGGGAACGCGGGGTGGGTGGAAATTTGTGGATCCACGCAGATTCCGGAACTTTCCACGACAGAAATGTGGGGAAAATTTGTTTTTTTTGCCAATTTTTTAGGTTTGCAAGGGATTCTCGGTAACAGACCCTGGTGGGAGGCAGTCAAGTCACCCCATCCTGGATTCCCCTGGGTGACTAGTTTTCAAAAATGTATAGGTTTGCTAGGTTTCCCAAGGTGCCCGCAGAGCTAGGGTTCAAAAACTACAGCTAGTCATTTTTCCAAAAAAGGGTAATTTTTCACTGCGAAATTGAGGTGTGACCACGTTGCGTTTTGCGCCATTTCCTGTCACGGACACTAGGCCGACCCACACAAGTGAGGAACCTTTTTTCTCAAAAGACTTTGGGGAACGCGGGGTGGGTGGAAATTTGTGGATCCACGCAGATTCCAGAACTTTCCACGACAGAAATGTGGGGAAAATGTGTTTTTTTTGACAATTTTTTAGGTTTGCAAGGGATTCTGGGTAACAGACCCTGGTGGGAGGCAGTCAAGTCACCCCATCCTTGATTCCCCTGGGTGTCTAGTTTTCAAAAATGTATAGGTTTGCTAGGTTTCCCAAGGTGCCCGCAGAGCTAGGGTTCAAAAACTACAGCTAGTCATTTTTCCAAAAAAGGGTCATTTTTCACTGCGAAATTGAGATGTGACCAGGTTGCGTTTTGCGCCGTTTCCTGTCGCGGGCACTAGGCCGATCCACACAAGTGAGGTACCGTTTTTCTCGTAAGACTTTGGGGAACACAGGGTGGGTGGAAATTTGTGGATCCACGCAGATTCCGGAACGTTCCACGACAGAAATGTGGGGAAAATGTGTTTTTTTTGCCAATTTTTTAGGTTTGCAAGGGATTCTGGGTAACAGACCCTGGTGGGAGGCAGTCAAGTCACCCCATCCTGGATTCCCCTGGGTGTCTACTTTTCAAAAATGTATAGGTTTGCTAGGTTTCCCAAGGTGCCCGCAGAGCTAGGGTTCAAAAACTACAGCTAGTCATTTTTCCAAAAAAGGGACATTTTTCAGTGCGAAATTGAGGTGTGACCAGGTTGCGTTTTGCGTCGTTTCCTGTCGCGGGCACTAGGCCGACCCACACAAGTGAGGTACCGTTTTTCTTGTAAGACTTTGGGGAACGCGGGGTGGGTGGAAAATTGTGGATCCACGCAGATTCCGGAACTTTCAATGACAGAAATGTGGGGAAAATGTGTTTTTTTTGACAATTGTTTAGGTTTGCAAGGGATTCTGGGTAACAGACGCTGGTGGGAGGCAGTCAAGTCACCCCATCCTGGATTCCCCTGGGTGTCTAGTTTTCAAAAATGTATAGGTTTGCTAGGTTTCCCAAGGTGCCCGCTGAGCTAGGGCTCAAAAACTACAGCTAGTCATTTTTCCAAAAAAGGGTCATTTTTCACTGCGAAATTGAGGTGTGACCAGGTTGCGTTTTGTGCTGTTTCCTGTCGCGGGCACTAGGCCGACCCACACAAGTGAGGTACCGTTTTTCTCGTAAGAATTTGGGGAACACGGGGTGGGTGGAAATTTGTGGATCCACGCAGATTCCGGAACTTTCCACGACAGAAATGTGTGGAAAATGTGTTTTTTTTGACAATTTTTTAGGTTTGCAAGGGATTCTGGGTAACAAGCCCTGGTGGGAGGCAGTCAAGTCACCCCATCCTGGATTCCCCTGGGTGTCTAGTTTTCAAAAATGTATAGGTTTGCTAGGTTTCCCAAGGTGCCCTCAGAGCTAGGGTTAAAAAACTACAGCTAGTCATTTTTCCAAAAAAGGGTCCTTTTTCACTGCGAAATTGAGGTGTGACCAGGTTGCAGTTTGCGCCGTTTCCTGTCGCGGGCACTACGCCGATCCACACAAGTGAGGTACCGTTTTTCTCGTAAGACTTTGGGGAACGCGGGGTGGGTGGAAATTTGTGGATCCACGCAGATTCCGGAACTTTCCACGACAGAAATGTGGGGAAAATGTGTTTTTTTTGCCAATTTTTTAGGTTTGCAAGGGATTCTGGGTAACAGACCCTGGTGGGAGGCAGTCAAGTCACCCCATCCTGGATTCCCCTGGGTGTCTACTTTTCAAAAATGTATAGGTTTGCTAGGTTTCCCAAGGTGCCCGCAGAGCTAGGGTTCAAAAACTACAGCTAGTCATTTTTCCAAAAAAGGGACATTTTTCAGTGCGAAATTGAGGTGTGACCAGGTTGCGTTTTGCGTCGTTTCCTGTCACGGGCACTAGGCCGACCCACACAAGTGAGGTACCGTTGTTCTTGTAAGACTTTGGGGAACGCGGGGTGGGTGGAAAATTGTGGATCCACGCAGATTCCGGAACTTTCCATGACAGAAATGTGGGGAAAATGTGTTTCTTTTGACAATTTTTTAGGTTTGCAAGGGATTCTGGGTAACAGACCCTGGTGGGAGGCAGTCAAGTCACCACATCCTGGATTCCCCTGCGTGTCTAGTTTTCAAAAATGTATAGGTTTGCTAGGTTTCCCAAGGTGCCCGCAGAGCTAGGGTTCAAAAACTACAGCTAGTAATTTTTCCAAAAAAGGGTCATTTTTCACTGCGAAATTGAGGTGTGACCAGGTTGCATTTTGCGCCGTTTCCTGTCGCGGGCACTAGGCCGATCCAGACAAGTGAGGTACCGTTTTTTTCGTAAGACTTTGGGGAACGTGGGGTGGGTGGAAATTTGTGGATCCACGCAGATTCCGGAACTTTCCACGACAGAAATGTGTGGAAAATGTGTTTTTTTTTACATTTTTTTAGGTTTGCAAGGGATTCTGGGTAACAGACCCTGGTGGGAGGCAGTCAAGTCACCCCATCCTGGATTCCCCTGGGTTTCTACTTTTCAAAAATGTATAGGTTTGCTAGGTTTCCCAAGGTGCCCGCAGAGCGAGGGTTCAAAAACTACAGCTAGTCATTTTTCCAAAAAAGGGACATTTTTCAGTGCGAAATTGAGGTGTGACCAGGTTGCGTTTTGCGTCGTTTCCTGTCGCGGGCACTAGGCCGACCCACACAAGTGAGGTACTGTTTTTCTCGTAAGACTTTGGGGAACGCGGGGTGGGTGGAAAATTGTGGATCCACGCAGATTCCGGAACTTTCCATGACAGAAATGTGGGGAAAATGTGCTTTTTTTGCCAATTTTTTAGGTTTGCAAGGGATTCTGGGTAACAGATCCTGGTGGGAGGCAGTCAAGTCACCCCATCCTGGATTCCCCTGGGTGTCTACTTTTCAAAAATGTATAGGTTTGCTAGGTTTCCCAAGGTGCCCGCAGAGCTAGGGTTCAAAAACTACAGCCAGTCATTTTTCCAAAAAAGGGACATTTTTCAGTGCGAAATTGAGGTGTGACCAGGTTGCGTTTTGCGTCGTTTCCTGTCGCGGGCACTAGGCCGACCCACACAAGTGAGGTACCGTTTTTCTCGTAAGACTTTGGGGAACGCGGGGTGGGTGGAAAATTGTGGATCCACGCAGATTCCAGAACTTTCCATGACAGAAATGTGGGGAAAATGTGTTTTTTTTGACAATTTTTTAGGTTTGCAAGGGATTCTGGGTAACAGACCCTGGTGGGAGGCAGTCAAGTCAGCCCATCCTGGATTCCCCTGCGTGTCTAGTTTTCAAAAATTTATAGGTTTGCTAGGTTTCCCAAGGTGCCCGCAGAGCTAGGGTTCAAAAACTACAGCTAGTCATTTTTCCAAAAAAGGGTCATTTTTCACTGCGAAATTGAGGTGTGACCAGGTTGCGTTTTGCGCCGTTTCCTGTCGCGGGCACAAGGCCGACCCACACAAGTGAGGTACCGTTTTTCTCGTAAGAATTTGGGGAACACGGGGTGGGTGGAAATTTGTGGATCCACGCAGATTCCGGAACTTTCCACGACAGAAATGTGGGGAAAATGTGGTTTTTTTGCCAATTTTTTAGGTTTGCAAGGGATTCTGGGTAACAGACCCTGGTGGGAGGCAGTCAAGTCACCCCATCCTGGATTCCCCTGGGTGTCTACTTTTCAAAAATGTATAGGTTTGCTAGGTTTCCCAAGGTGCCCGCAGAGCTAGGGTTCAAACACTACAGCTAGTCATTTTTCCAAAAAAGGGACATTTTTCAGTGCGAAATTGAGGTGTGACCAGGTTGCGTTTTGCGTCGTTTCCTGTCACGGGCACTAGGCCGACCCACACAAGTGAGGTACCGTTGTTCTTGTAAGACTTTGGGGAACGCGGGGTGGGTGGAAAATTGTGGATCCACGCAGATTCCGGAACTTTCCATGACAGAAATGTGGGGAAAATGTGTTTCTTTTGACAATTTTTTAGGTTTGCAACTGCAAGGGATTCTGGGTAACAGACCCTGGTGGGAGGCAGTCAAGTCACCCCATCCTGGATTCCCCTGCGTGTCTAGTTTTCAAAAATGTATAGGTTTGCTAGGTTTCCCAAGGTGCCCGCAGAGCTAGGGTTCAAAAACTACAGCTAGTAATTTTTCCAAAAAAGGGTCATTTTTCACTGCGAAATTGAGGTGTGACCAGGTTGCATTTTGCGCCGTTTCCTGTCGCGGGCACTAGGCCGATCCACACAAGTGAGGTACCGTTTTTGTCGTAAGACTTTGGGGAACGTGGGGTGGGTGGAAAATTGTGGATCCACGCAGATTCCGGAACTTTCCATGACAGAGATGTGGGGAAAATGTGTTTTTTTTGACAATTTTTTAGGTTTGCAAGGGATTCTGGGTAACAGACCCTGGTGGGAGGCAGTCAAGTCAGCCCATCCTGGATTCCCCTGCGTGTCTAGTTTTCAAAAATTTATAGGTTTGCTAGGTTTCCCAAGGTGCCCGCAGAGCTAGGGTTCAAAAACTACAGCTAGTCATTTTTCCAAAAAAGGGTCATTTTTCACTGCGAAATTGAGGTGTGACCAGGTTGCGTTTTGCGCCGTTTCCTGTCGCGGGCACTAGGCCGATCCACACAAGTGAGGTACCGTTTTTCTCGTAAGACTTTGGGGAACGCGGGGTGGGTGGAAATTTGTGGATCCACACAGATTCCGGAACTTTCCACGACAGAAATGTGTGGAAAATGTGTTTTTTTTGACATTTTTTTAGGTTTGCAAGGGATTCTGGGTAACAGACCCTGGTGGGAGGCAGTCAAGTCACCCCATCCTGGATTCCCCTGCGTGTCTAGTTTTCAAAAATGTATAGGTTTGCTAGGTTTCCCAAGGTGCCCGCAGAGCTAGGGTTCAAAAACTACAGCTAGTCATTTTTCCAAAAAAGGGTCATTTTTCACTGCGAGATTGAGGTGTGACCAGGTTGCGTTTTGCGCCGTTTCCTGTCACGGGCACTAGGCCGATCCACACAAGTCAGGTACCGTTTTTCTCGTAAGACTTTGGGGAACACGGGGTGGGTTGAAATTTGTGGATCCACGCAGATTCCGAAACTTTCCACGACAGAAATGTGTGGAAAATGTGGTTTTTTTTGACAATTTTTCAGGTTTGCAAGGGATTCTGGGTAACAGACCCTGGTGGGAGCCAGTCAATTCACCCCATCCTGCATTCCCCTGCGTGTCTAGTTTTCACAAATGTATAGGTTTGCTAGGTTTCCCAAGGTGCCCGCAGAGCTAGGGTTCAAAAACTACAGCTAGTCATTTTTCCAAAAAAGGTTCATTTTTCACTGCGAAATTGAGGTGTGACCAGGTTGCGTTTTGCGCCGTTTCCTGTCGCGGGCACTAGGCCGACCCACACAAGTGAGGTACCGTTTTTCTCGTAAGACTTTGGGGTACGCGGGGTGGGTGGAAATTTGTGGATCCACGCAGATTCCGGAACTTTCCACGACAGAAATGTGTGGAAAATGTGTTTTTTTTGACAATGTTTTAGGTTTGCAAGGGATTCTGGGTAACAGACCCTGGTGGGAGGCAGTCAAGTCACCCCATCCTGGATTCCCCTGGGTGTCTAGTTTTAAAAAATGTATAGGTTTGCTAGGTTTCCCAAGGTGCCCGCAGAGCTAGGGTTCAAAAACTACAGCTAGTCATTTTTCCAAAAAAGGGTCATTTTTCACTGCGAAATTGAGGTGTGACCAGGTTGCGTTTTGCGCCGTTTCCTGTCGCGGGCACTAGGCCGACCCACACAAATGAGGTACCGTTTTTCTCGTAAGACTTTGGGGAACGCGGGGTGGGTGGAAATTTGTGGTTCCACGCAGATTCCGGAACTTTCCACGACAGAAATGTGTGGAAAATGTGTTTTTTTGGACAATTTTTTAGGTTTGCAAGGGATTCTGGGTAACAGACCCTGGTGGGAGGCAGTCAAATCACCCCATCCTGGATTCCCCTGGTTGTCTAGTTTTCAAAAATGTATAGGTTTGCTAGGTTTCCCAAGGTGCCCGCAGAGCTAGGGTTCAAAAACTAGAGCTAGGCACTTTGCAAAAAAAGGGTAATTTTGCATTGTGAAAATGTGGTGTGACCACGTTGCGTTTTGCGCCGTTTCCTGTCGTGGGCACTATGCCTACCCACACAAGTGAGGTACCAATTTTATCGGGAGACTTAGGGTAATTCAGATTTGTAAAGGAACTGTTATTATCTATTGACTTTCCATGCATTTCCGCTTTCCAAATTAAAGATATTGTGTAAAAAAGAAGTCATTCTAAAAAATGACTGATAATTCTCATGCTAGTATGAGTATTCCCAATTTCAGAAATGTGCAAATATCTACTGTTTCTAAACTCTATATTTTGTTCCCATTTCAGAAATACATAGGTGTCTTTCCTACCGATTTTTCCATGTACACTTTTTTACAGAATAATTACTATATACCCGGAATATAATAAAAAACCATTGCAAGTTACTACTCAGTTTTTGGCTCTGGGTTCGTCGGGTTCTTGGTGAACCTACAAGTCCTATATATCCCCACAACCAGTAATGTCCAGCGGATGCAACGATATATTGCTTTCAAAGAGCTGTCATAATTAGAAGAAGTTACAGGTGAAAACGTTGACACAAAAGGCTGTTTTTTTCAACTAAATTTCAATTTATCCTACATTTAACTGTTTGTTTCTATAAAAAACCTTGATGGATCTACACAAATGACCCCTTGCTGAATTCAGAATGTTGTCTTCTTTTCGAAAATGTATAGCTTTCCAGGATCCACTATTGCTTTTGTACCCATTTCAGCCACTAACTGGAAGGAGGTCAAAAGCACAAAGAATTGCAAAAATAGGCTATGTACCAGAAAAATGCCAAAACTGTGTAAAAAATGTTGGGTTTCTGACAAAAGCCAAGTATCCCCGGAAAGCTGGGAAAATGGTGATTTCAACCCCACAAACCCATTTTTGATAACATTTGCAGGGAAAAAACCAGATGCTTTCATTTGCAGCCCGTTTTTCCAATTTTTCCAAAAAAAACCAAAATTTTGCTGTATTTTGGCTCTTTTCTGTGACCCCTCCAGGGGAATCCACAAACCCTGAGTACCTTTAGAATCCCCATGATGTTGGAAGAAAAGGACGCAAATTTGGCGTGTCTACCTAATGCGGTCAAAAAGTTACAGGGGCCTAAGCGCGCACTACCCCAAATAGCCAAAAAAAGGCCTGGCACAGGAGGGGGAAAAGGCCTGGCAGCGAAGGGGTTAAGGGACTATCCTTAAACTTTACTTACACCTTCTTGAACTATAGCCACTGCTGTTTAATGCAGGCCCTCTTTGAAGGTCTTGTGCTTATTAATTTCTTTGAAATTCGTCTCTCACCGCATGTTTTCTTTGTCTAGATATAGACCTTGTTTCCATATTTAGATATAAATTTTGCGATTTCTTGTTGTTTAAATTGATTATGAGGGCCATCGATTGATTGCTTCTTTTGCTTATTTTGCTTTTTAGTTATTCTGACCGTTAAGAATACCCCTGAAGAAGGGTTCAATCGGACCCGAAATGCATTTGGTACATCGTTTAAATATACTGGATGATTTTTCCCAGCTGTTTTGAATATCATTTCATGAAAAATACTGAAAACAAGTATTTTTTTTTCAAACCAATACATTGATTGGTTAAACATCGATGTTTCATGGATTAGATTTTGAACTAATTTGATAACATTTGTCAATGGCTGATTGAACAGCCCATTGTAAAGTGCTCACGCCGGCAAATGGCATTGTCCTCTTTGCATCATAGACTGGTCGTTTCAAAGGTGCTAAGCTGCAGCAATTGGTGTTCCAGGTCTGCCTTTTTCAAATGCATCCAATGACCGCCTCCGCGGTGGCGGAGCACGCCTACCGCGATTTTCAAAATTGCATCATGCTATCACAATTAAGGTTCCCATTGGCTGTAAGGGCATGCTCCATGGCGGTGACACACCGCAGGGGCCAGGCGGGCGCTACCGCGATGGTGCATCTTTCAATTGCATCCAATGACCGGCTCCACGGTGGCGGAGCACGCCCACCGCGGTTTTCAAAATTGCATCATGCTACCGCAATTAAGGTTCCCATTGGCTGTAGGGCATGCTCCATGGCGGTGACACATCGCTGGGGCCAGGCGGTAGCTACCGCGATTTGGGTGCCATACATTCACATGAGGCACTGCGTTTTGGGTGGCGGAGCATGCCAACCACCATTTGGCAATACATGGATATCTATCACTACCGCAATTGTGTATTGGGGATTGCTGGTGACACACCGCGATTTGGGTGCCATACAATCACAATGGCCATCTGGCAAACATCAACTGTGCACAGTGGCCACATGGTCAATGGTACATCATTGTGCACACAATGCCAATGTTCCATTTATTCCACTAGTGACTACACATGCCATGTTAATGTATGTGATTTCGTAGATTGTACTCCCTCACATGTCACTTGTGATATTGATGTTTCTGTACACAGGACAGTTATGTTATGGACTCTACAATGTGTACACATGTCAATGTGTTGAGGTGCAGTGACAATCACAGCAATGTTTGTCTCAATGAATGATGTTCTTTTTTGCATATCCTCTTATGTCTGATCATGCACACAATTGTCATTTTTGCTCAGACTGTGGTCATTGTGTTGTTGATGTGTGCCAGTTTCAAATGATGCATGAAGGTGTGTCAGGTACAGCAGCTAGGTATGAGACAGTGGTGTTGATTTGTTACACATATGCTGGATGCTATACTCACAGGCGTGCCCATGGTAAATGTGGCCATATCCCTATGTGCGTTCACATTGAGTGAGTTTGAGGTACTCGCTTTGTGTAAGTTGACAAGTGTGCCATTTGTGTAGCTGAAGGTGTTCCTACATGTAAGCTGGGCTGTAACTCAATTTTGATTACAGTCATTGTTGGCGTTTTGTCATCCAGAACGTGAGATGCTGTGCCCATCTCATGATGTATTGCATTGACATGTGTCCACTTTCATCTCAACTAGGAGGAGACTAAATCTGCTTCGTCACTTTACAAGGCTGGAAGACATGGAGGATGAGGCGATCATCCGGAAATGGCGTCTGGATAGAGCCACCCTAAAAACCCTTTGTGATATGTTGGAGCCCCACCTGCAGCCTTGCAGAACATATCCAACAGCTTTCACCCCAAAGTATAAGGTGATGGCGGCCCTGCATTTTTTTGCCACTGGATCATTCCAGCACACAGTGTCCAGCGCAGGTGGGATGTCACAACCTATGTTAAGCATGGTGCTGCGTGATGTACTGATCTACAAGGACAGATATATCCATTTCCCCAGGGGGCCTGAATTGGCAGCTGTGAAGTGAGATTTCTGTCCCCTCGGACACATCCCCCATGTTGCTGGTGCCACTGATTGCACCCATGTTGGGCTTATGCCACCACAGGCACGGGAGCACATCTACAGGAATCGTAAACATTACCACTCCATAAATGTGCAAGTGGCGTGCCTGGCAGATATGATCATGTCGCACGTGTGTGCCAAATTCCCAGGCTCAGCCCATGACTCATACATCCTGCGTAACAGCATTGTACCCCAGCTGATGGCTAATCTGCTTCCCGAGCGTGCATGGATTGTGGGTGAGTATGAATAATATGGCGTGCTGGGTGTGTGACCTGCTGTCCTCTGCCGCAGCGACATAGCAATGTTTATTTGTGTTTGTCACACCTAGGTGACTCTGCATATCCCAACCGTCCCTGGTTGCTGAGCCCACTGCGGAATCCCCGGACCCCGGCTGAAGTCCGCTGCAATGATGCCCATGGGAGGACACATTGTGTGGTGGAGCGTACTTTTGGTCTGCTGAAGTCACGTTTCCGCTGACTGGACAAGACCGAGATGCACTGATGTACTCGCCCGGGAAGGTGTGTCAGATTGTATTGGCATGCTGCATGCTCCACAACCTAGCCATTCGCAAGGACATTCCCCTGATCCTGGACGATGATGAGGACCCAAGGCCCCCGCCTGCAAACCATCCCGTGTCCAGTGATGAGGACAGTGGAGAGGAGGAAGGTGTTGACCTACATCAACAGCTCATCACCCGCTACTTCACTTGAAGGTGGGTGACAATGTACAACGTACCCATTGTCTGATGATGTTGCTGTTGTTGTGAAGGTGCATGTGAGATTTGTGACAGCAGCCGGTTGTAGACTCAGTGGTGGCTGACAATGTTTCTGGGACAGTTCATTTCGGAACATCTACAGGATGTGTATGTTGACACTTATTGCCCATTGTGATGTGTGCATGTGGGATTCTCTTGTTGTGAAGTGTTGTGTGATGTCTGTGATGCTACACCCAGACTAGTGAACGTTTTCTGTTGTGTTTTCCTAGGTGCCTTCAACCTCTCCTTGCCTACATACACTCCAGTCTCCTGGTACATTGTAATCATGGTGAAGACTGTACATCCAGGAATAAAGACGGAGCAGGTACTACAACATGTGTGTAAGGAGTTCATTATTTGCAATGGTGACATGTGAGGGGGGTTGCACATTTACAGTGAGGTGATTAGTGCAGCAATGAGTTGACAGTTATGGTACATGAGATAATCGAGTAGTCACCACATAGATGTGGTGACCCAGTCCAACAGACAGATGCCATTTACAAGGCAGTGTGGGGAAGGACAGTCTAAAAAGTCAATGTAGTGGGGAAGAGGGTTGCCATCATGGCTGGCTCCATGACTGGTGTTTGGCAGGTGCTTTGCCAACAGATACTCCCAGGGTTTTCTTTGAACGGCCCCTTTGCTGCTTGGCAGGCGGGGCCTCTGCTGGGGGGCTGAGGACTCACCCCTCTCTGTGGCCGCAGGGGAGGATGGTGAACTGTCATCCTGTGGACCACCAGTGGGAGGGGGAGCAGTTGGTTGTGGTGCAGGCCTGTCCCTCAGTACGGCCAGTAGCTGGCCCAAGAGGTCCCCAAGAGGTCCCATGCGGGTGTCCATGGACCTCATCAGCAGGAGAAGCTCACGGGAATCTTGTTCTGACCGGCCCGTTCATATCCCCCAAGGACTCTGTTTATGTGCTCCAGGGATTCGGTCCCAGGCTCTGGTCGTCTGTGGGTGACCCTGCCCCATGGACCTGTTGCCTCGCCACTGTCGGCACCCACATCCTTCCCCTGCCCTCCTCAGTCGGTGGGGTGGGGCGGTCATCTTGTGGGAAAGGGAGAGTGTTGCTGGCAGCTCTGGCAGTGGTGGTGGTGGTGGTGGAGGACGCACCGGCCGTAACAGCAGGGGTCTGCATGGAGGTTGTTGTAGCAGCAGATGTGGTGGTGGTGACGATGGGGTCCTGGGACCTGTTGTGCCCTGGAACAACAAATGGGCCGGCTTCGGGCTCCTCGGCCAAAGAATCCTGGGAGTCAATATCCGAGAGTCATGTTCCGGGGGGAAGACTGGCTCTGCAGGTTGCTGGTGTTGTCCTCTGCAGTCAGTTCTTAGTCACCTGTGGGTCAGATGGGAAATGGTCATTGCAGTGCACCCCGCAAGCTTTGTGATAGCTGTGTGTCATTCACTGTTTGTACACTACACAGTTGACTGATCATCACATTGTTTTCTATGTGCACTACCTGTTAGCTGAAGGTGAACAATGCAATAGATGTCACATGCTTCTGGATTGGAGTGAGTGATCCATCCTGCTCAGGTGTGGGACAGGGGACATGGTGGGAGTAGTAGTGCAGGCCTCCCACCCACAAACACCCTCGCTGTGAAGATGGCTGCCTACCTGTACGTTTGTTTGGTGTACTGCAATCGCTTCCAACTGCTTCAGGGTGGCGGTGTGCTCCATCCTGCTCAGGTGTGGGCCAGGGGGCATGGTGGGAGTAGTAGAACAGACCTCCCACCCACAAACACCCTCCCTGTGAAGATGGCTACCTACCTGTAAGTTTGATGTGGGTTATGTAATAGCTGACACATGCTTCTGGGTGTGGGGGGAGGGCTCCATCTTGCTGATGATGTGGGACAAGGGGGCCTGGTGGGATTTGTAGTGCTGGCTGCCTGTACACATGGCCCCATGGTAATGTTGCTAGCTACATTTGGGGTGAATGGGAGTGAGTGAATGTTGGATCTGTGAGACATGTTTTTGGGAGTGTGTGGTGCAGATGAATGGAATTTGTCCTAGGTGGTGTAGCTCTGTAGTTGTGCAAGACAGTACATAGCAGTGTGGTGGTAGTCATTTGTTTGTACTTACCAGCCTCCGCTCCCCCGGGTCCTCCTGTGAGACTCTCTGGATACAGTATGGGAAGCACCTTCTCCCCCCATGTAATGAATGGTTTTGGTGGGATGGGAGGGCCACCGCCAGTCCTGTCAGCCAGCTCACGGTTCTTGCTCCACCTCTCTTTGACAGCCCTCTTCAAGTCATGCCACCGCTTCATGATTTCTTTTTTTGATCGCGGGGTGGTCCCTACTGCATTGACCTGCTCTACTATCCTTGCCCACATTTGTTTTCTTGTGGCTAATGGTGTCTGTTGGACCAGGCTACCAAACAGTTGTGGTTCCACTCTGACTATCTCATCTACCATGACTGTCAACTCACTCTCTGTGAATTTGGGCATTTTATGTGTTGCCATGGTGTGTGGTGTGTGGTGTGCAAAGTGGTGTGTGTGGTACTGATGTGTATGGTGTGTACTATGCAGGGGGTTATTAGTGCAGGTGCGGAAGTGGTGGTGGTTCTGTGTGTGGCTAGTGATGTTGTGTTCTTTGCCTCTCCTTTGAGCTGTGGTGTATGTCTCTTCACTTCTGGAGTATTGCAAAGGAGTCTGGTCAGGGAAGGGGCTAGTTTTATACTCAGCTATGTGGGTGTGTCCAAATGGGGGAGTGCTGTCAGGTGTGTTGTGTGGGTTGTACTGGGATTTGTATTTTTCTTTTTGCCATGTGGTTGAGTCATTGGGGTGTGTTTTGTGTTTTTGGGGGGCATGGCTAGTTTGCTGTGTGCACTTTGTGGCCTTATTGTGGGGTTTTCCATTCCGCCGTCATATTTGTCACGGAGCGTCCGCAGCGGTGACTATGCTGCAGCTCTTCCACTAGCTCTCCCATTCATCACTGTTTGCGACCGCGGCGGTCGGAAACAGCCGAACGTACCGCGGCACCATCGGGGATATCCTAATTTCCCGGGCGGTGTCTCTGCAATACTTGCAGCGGGTTGGTGCTTTTCCGCCGCAAATCCTACCGCTGCGGATGGATTTTCGCCACCTCTGCCCGCTATGGGTGGTTTTTCTTGGCCCCGTTCTGCCGCAGTCGGTGTTTTTGGGCGGTTGATCCTAATTTGGCTGCCGGTATTTCCATGGTACCGGCGGGCGGTTGTTTTCTGCTTCCATGGCGGTCGGGGTAGTTTTCCGACCACCATCCTAATAGACCCCTTAATTTATATATTTAAAATGTAATATTTTGGGGTATTTAATAGAGTTCTTAAAATATGTTCTTTGTTCGAAGTGAAGTACTCTCTCTGTACTGTAGCAATGATTGGAGTAGGAATAGTAAATGTTACCCTTCCTGACTTTAACGCTTTCCCTGCTGTTGCACAGACTGAAGTGGGAATAGTAAATTTTATCCCTCCTGAGTTCAACACTTTCCCTAATGTTGCACAGACTGGAGTGGGAATAGTAAATTTTACCTCCCCTGAGTCCAACGCATTCCCTACTGCTGCACCCACTGGAGTTGGAATAGTACATTTACCTCCTCCTGAGTCCAATGCTTTCCCTACTGTTGCACAGACTTGAGTGTGAATAGTAAATGTAGCCCCTCCTGAGTTCAACGCTTTCCCAACTGTTGCAAAGAGTGTGGTGAGAATAGTAAATTTTCCCCTCCATAGTCCAACACTTTACACTGGTGTGAGAATAGTACATTTTATCCCTCCTGAATCCAATTTTTTCCCTAGTGTTGCACACACTGGAGTGGTAAAGGTAAATTTTACCTGTCTTGAGTCTAATGATTTCCCTGTTTCACAAGCTGGAGTGGGAATTGTAAATTGTACCCCTTTGTTGTCCAACGCTTTCCCTACTGTTGTATATACTGTGGTGGGATAGTATATTTATTATAACTAGAGTTTAATAGTTTTTTTGTATTATTTAAATATTATTATTATGTGTTTTGTATTTAATTTAATATTTGTATATATTAATTTCTGTATTTTTTCATGAAATTGGAAATATTTTGCACTTTTTTTAATTACATTTATTATTTATTTTTATGTGTATGTAAATAAAAAACATATACATATATATCATTGTTATATTGGTATATTTAAAAAACATTAGAAAGTTAAAAGAAAGTTAAAAAAAATTTTTTAATAGTTTTATATTATATATGTGTATATAAATATTTAATTATGTTTTTATATATATTTAAATATTACTTAAACATATTTAATTTACATTATATCAATGTTATATATGAGATTATTTAAAATTTACAGTTTTTTACTATATATATATAAAAAAACAATATTTTTGTATACATTTTATTTGACTTTAGTGTAAAACGATATTTTATTCAGAAATTTTACACTTACCATTATATGTATAGAAAAATGATATTTTGTGATCGATATTTTTTACACAATATTTCTGCATTGCGATATTTTCGGTTTCGATATAGTGTCCGAGAACCGTTCCTTTGTAACAGCCTTTACCTATCTTACAATTATTGCATCCGTAACAACTTTAAACGGCCTGACATGTGAGATCAACAATTGATCCACTCCAGCTTATCTTTTGTCCATTATTCTAATTTTATACTCTTTTATACATGTAACCACAGACAAATTTGGAGAATTGGCTTATTACTATGTCGGTGGGTCCAACACCGATGGCTCATCGGACCCACCGACACTTGCCCCTGTGGTCCGCCTGCCACATTACGATGCAGCAGAGGCATTGGGGTCAAAGCCCAGCTCACCTGAGTTTCTGTTCAGTTCTGATGGAGGTTGAAGACAGTCCGACCCCACCCTGAAACCACTTGTTCCAGCACACTAGTGTAAACAGTGCACTAAGAACCAGAAGCTCAAGGGAAGGGGGAAGTGGATAAAATAAAAAAAGAGAGAGACAACACCGTTCTTGCGTTTCCACTGTTGAAGTGCCGTTACAAGCTGCGGCCCTCTCTGATTTCTGTAGAAACGGGTGCCTATTGGAATATAAACAAAGAACAGATAAGTGCAACCTATCTCTACATGTGTTCCTGACTAACCCTTAATCTATTAGAAATTCCCTTCTACAAGTACCTCTTGGATCCTGGTCTTTAGCTTCCAGGTTTAGTATGTGTTACTGTTCTGGGATGTGTTTTCTATTACTGTAAAATTCCTATATTCCTATAAAAATCAAACGAATATCATTATCAGAGTATCAACATATAACATTCACCTTAATATAACTAAAGCCGAAGTTCTTAATTGTAAACTCACTTTTCACACATTTCCAGACTTTTATAAAACAAATACTGTACTTTTACATCAAGATAACGCAGGTAATTAGTTCAAGTCCTTGCTTTACTGTTGGCCTTGCTGCCAATGATTTCCTCTGTTCGATTTTCAAAAGTTCCAAGTAAAACAATGTTTATTTCACTAAGTTCCACAAAGTATTCTTCCACAAGTTCGTGGGAGCTATCTTGTTCCAAATTGTCTATACATGAATCTAGAAATCGCCGTCAAAGTTCTTTCAGGTAATAAAATGTTTTGCACTTACTTGTTGCTAGAAAGGGGCAGAAGAGGGACTGAGGCAGGAAGGAGCCGGAAACCGGAAAAAGGAAGAGCCAGCAGTCACGCCCGTTGAAGCCAATGAAGGTCAGGAGAGAGCAGGAATGCCAGCGCCGAAGGATACGTCCTCCGGTAAGCAGGAGGTAGATGAGCACAAGCACTGGATGAGGCTCAGGGGCTGTCTTTTATAGACAGGACTGGGTGTGGTTCGAAGAGCTGGGTGTGGTTCAAAGAACTGGGTGTGGTTCTCACATGCCGGTGTGCAGAGCTTCTGTTATTGTGCTAATGAGTAGAATTAACACCTGCTGCCCATGTTCTAGAAAGGGGTGCAGAGCTTCAGTTATTAAGCAAATGAGTTGAAGTAACACATGGCCTAGGGAGGGGTTTTCTAAATAGGCCTTGGTAAATGCAAGGTCCAATGTGCAATCAAACAGAAAAATCCAAACTTGTGAATACATTAAGCAACATACACAGAATCCTAGGGAGGGGGCTGAGATAACAAGAAAGGCTTTCAATAGTATGTTTAAAAGAGAGCTATTACTAAGACCACAAGTGCGATGAGAGGGGACATGCTCTTTGCTGTGCACAAACCCTAACAGTCGCCCTCCTCAACGGCCCTCCTACTGGACGGGGTTTCCCTGGATTTTTGAGATAAAACTGTCTAATCAACCGCGGGGCATGTACATAGGATGCTAGTTCCCACGAATTCTCAGTCTCGTCATAACCTTTCCATTCTACTAAATAAAACAGACGTCCCCGAATTCTTTTTGCGTCTTTTATGCTTTTCACTTCATATTCTAGATTTCCCTTAATTGGTATGGGTGGAGGTGGTGGTTCAGGTCGGGTTTTTGGGTTGTACAGCTTAAGCAAGGACACATGGAAAGTAGCATGTACTGGGTATTCTTTTGGTAAATCCAATTTTACTGTTACCGGGTTTACTATGGCAGTTACACTAAAGGGTCCAATGAAACGTGGTTGCAGCTTTCGGGATCCCTCTATATTTAGGTTCTTTGTAGAGAGCCATACTTTGTCACCGATTTTATACATTGGGGCCTCAGATCTGTGTTTGTCTGCTTGTTTTTTCATGTTTTCTTTCTACTTTAATACATTTTTCCTGGCCTTGTCTTGTATGTCACCTAATCTCGTTAGTCTATCTGTGACTGTAGGCAACAGGGAATCTTCTAACAAAATGGGTATAGCTCTTGGATGATACCCCTGCATGAAATAGAATGGTGAACAAAGTAGAGCTGCATGTTCAGTATTATTATAAACAAACTCCGCTACTGGGAGAGCTTCCAACCATTCACTAGAATAATCAGCCAATAAACAACGTAGCGTTTGAAGTAAGGTTTGGTTCAGTCGTTCAGTTTGTCCATCTGTTTCCGGATGGAAAGCAGTGGATAAAGCCACATCTATTTTCAGTTTTTTGCATATGGTTTTCCAAAATCTAGAGTTGAACTGGCTACCTCGGTCTGACACCACTTTACTTGGCAAACCATGTAAACGCACAATTTCTCTTATAAAAATATCGGCAAATTCTGCCGAAGTTGGCAATTTCCGTAATGGTACAAAATGTGCCATTTTAGACAAAAAATCCACTATCACTAACACTGTTGTGAAGGATTTTACTAGTGGTAAACCTACAATAAAGTCTATACTCACAGTGTGCCAAGGTTGTTTGGGTGATGGCATTGGTATTAACAAACCGTCAGGGGCCTTATGAGAAGATTTATGCCTTGCACAAACTGGACAGGTAGTGACAAATTGCTTAATGTCCTTACTCATATTATCCCACCAAAAGTGTTTTCGCACATTTTCCAGAGGTTTTATCCTTTAACCAATCTTGAGGTGCTATTTGCATGTGTGCATTATATAGATCTGTGATGAAATCCTTCTGTTGTACTCGTGCCAAAAGCTTTTGGGGAGGAATAATGGGTTCTCCTATTTTGTCTTGTTTCATGTCTGAGGTATGTCCGTATCTAGATAGCACATCAGATTGAATTTTTTGTGCACCTGGTCTATAGGTTATAACGAAGTCAAAAGTACTAAAAAAATTTAACCAGCGCATCTGCCGTGGAGTTAGTGCTTTTAGTGATCCAAAAAACTGTAGGTTCTTATGGTCAGAAAAGATGGTAACAGGGTACTTAGCTCCCATTAAATGGTGCCTCTACTCCGAAAAGGCTACTTTGATAGCTAATAGTTCTCTTTCAGCCACAGTGTAATTTTGTTCAGCTGGTAATAACTTTTTGGAATAGAATGCTATAGGATGTAATTGGCCATCTAAAGCATTCCGTTGAGAGAGAACTCCTCCTAAAGCTACTTGTGAAGCACCCGCTTCAACAAAAAATGGCAGGTCAGGATCAGGATGTGTCAGAATTGGGGCTGAAGTGAACTTTTGTTTCAGGAGTTGAAAGGCGTGTGCTGCCTCATCAGACCAAAGAAATCGTTGCCCTTTCCGCAACAAGGTGGTTATTGGGGCCGCAATGTCTGCAAAATGAGAAATAAATCTCCAATAAAAATTGCCAAAACCCAGAAATTTCTGAACATCTTTCACAGATGATGGTTCTGGCCAATCAGTGATAGCACTAATTTTCTTTACATCCATAGTTATTCCTTGAGGTGACAGGCAGTATCCTAAAAAGTCCACTTTGCTGACATTAAAAGTACATTTTTCTAATTTTGCAAAGAGAAGATTTTCTTTTAACTTTGGTAATACTGCACGAACATGTTGGGTATGTTCTTCCGGGTTCTTAGAGTAAATGAGGATGTCGTCTATGTATACTATGACACAAACGTCCAAGAATTCGTGTAGGACCTCGTTTATAAAGAATTGAAAAGCCGCAGGGGCATTACACAACTCAAAGGGCATTACTGTGTACTCAAATAGACCAAACATTGGGGCATATTATCAAGCCAGGCGATACAATTATCGCCGCTTTAGCGGCAGAAAACTGCCGCTAAAACGGCGATAATGGGCTTGATAATATGCTCTATGGAATTCCAATTGAAGCCCATGTTAAATGTGAAGGACGTCTAACACGGGCTTCAATTGGAAATCCATAGAGCATATTATCAAGCCCATTATCGCCGTTTTAGCAGCAGTTTTCTGCCGCTAAAGCAGCGATAATTGTATCGCCTGGCTTGATAATATGCCCCTTTGTTTTAAAAGCTGTCTTCCACTCATCCCCGTTGTTAGACCTGTCAGCCCTTTGGGTGGTCCCTCCTCATCATTATTTATTTTGTCCCACTTTTGCCTCAAACCCTGTTTGAATTTTTCCTTTTTGGGAACCACCAGACTTTTTAGTGTTGCTGCAGATTCAGGGAGCCATTTTATCTATCCCTGAAACTTCTGTCTGAGGGCCTGGAGCACAAAATGGTGGCCACCTGTGACATCACCAGCATCCACTGGAACCTACCAGCACCTTCCAGAACATTCCAGAACCCTGTGACAGTTGGAGGCGGTTTAGAATGTTGGGAAGCTAAGACAGAGAGTTGGCAGTTGGAGCTGGCAGTTGGCACCTGACTGGTGAAGAGTGAGCAGCAGAAACCTGAAGGAGGAAGGAGTGAGGCAGCAGGGGTGGAAACTTGTGCCTGGAGTGGGGTCCATAAACCCACCCTTGATACTAGTCCCTACTGACTGAGCCCAGCCTGGAGCCCTGTGTGGGAAGAAGCAAGAAAGACCATCCTAAGGACCTGGACAGCAGGAACAGGCCTTAGAAACAGAGAACAGCAAGATCCTGACCTGGAAACTGGTTTCCATGGAGTCCGACGTCGAGTAGCCTGAGACCTGGAGCCCGAGGTGGAGAAGCGGCGCTGACTGGAAAAGCAGACGTCGTACCCGGAGCCGCCAGAGGTCGAGAAAGGGCGCCGTCAGAGGTCGTGAGGAGTACCAGAGGTCGAGGAGGAAGTCACCCGAGGTCGAGTGAGCGGCGTCATCGGAGGAGTGAAGTCCGCCCTCCGGAGTCGTCGGAGACCGGGGTGAGGTGTACCGGAGGTCGGGAGTGAGGATCGCACTCCGGAGTCGCCGGAACCTGTGAGAATCGTGCCGGAGGTCGGGAGTGGAGGTCGCACTCCGGAGTCGCCGGAAACCTAAGGAGAGGAGCACCGGAGGTCGGGAGTGAGGATCGCACTCCGGAGCCGCCGGAAGTCGACATCGAGTCAAGGCCGGCCGACGTCATCGAAGTTAAGGTCGCCATCGGACCGGAGCCGCCCGAAGTCGACATCGAGCCAAGACTGCCCGACGTCATCGAATCGAAGGTCGAGATCGAACCGAGGCCGCCGACATCGATCCGGAACCGCCTACCGGCGTCGTCAAGAACTGACATTGTGCCGAGGCCGCCGACATCGAACCGGAACCGCCTCACGGCGTCGACACGACTCCAGCGGCGTCGGAGCATCAGAAAAAGGGCAGTAAGTGGAGTAGAGGGCGCCTAAGGCCCTGTGGAGACCTGAGAGACTGCTCTAAGGGGCTAGGGAGGTGCTGGAACCAACCTGACTGTGCCAGGGGTGAGCTGGGACTAATCTAGAGAGGTTGTGTGGAGGAAGAGAGCCAGGTCTCTGGTATTCCCCCCTTGATCTACCTCAGTTTAGGCCTCAGCCTTGTCCAAGCCAGGGAGTAGACACCCTCAAGCCTTCCACATCCCCACAAGCTGTGCCTGGGCCAAATCAGCCCTTAAGAATGCAAATGTGATCTGATTCTATGAGTGTCACTGTCAGCTTTTAAGTATTTATTAGGGGCACTGTATTTATTGTATTTAACCTATTTATTGCTTCACTGTATTTATTGGTCCACAGTATTTATTGATGCACAATATTTATTGGTTTACAGTATTTATTGCCTCAGAATATTTAATTGCCTGTATGTATTGCACTTATATTTATGCCTTCATTTTTTATGATCACCCCTATTTATTGAATCCTTAAGCCAGTATTTATTTGACCTGCACTATTTAAAGTTTGTATATTGTGATTGTTATTTATTTATCCAATCAGCAACTAAGAGAAAAAGAAGATAAAGAAAGATATTTTCATAATTTTTACGGTGTAGAGTCGTTTTTGGAACGGATGCACGCATGGTTATTGTTTGGGTATGTCGTATGCTTAGCACGGAGCCTGATTCCTGACCACTCGAGCCAAGCTACCACAGTGTGTCCGGAAGATCACCACCACCCTTTCAGTGTGGGAGTGTGGTTTTCCAACATAAATTGGTGTTCAGCGGTGGGATAGAGCTGTGCCTACGTATACTCAACAATAACTGTGGGCAGTCCATAGGCCTACACCGGGAGTTTTCTCAAAGCGGCCTTCCTAATTGTGGGTTTTTGTTTTTTTCCAAATTTACTCTGGTGGTGGGAGGAGGTATTATTAAAGGTACCCCCCTGCATAGTTACTGCACAAAACCTGTCCTCTAACCTGAGTGGGCGAGATGGAGTTTGTACTAGAAAATCTAGAAACGTACACTGTGGCCCAACTCAGGGAGTTTTGCCAGCGAGAGGGGGTGTACTGTCCCCCAGGAGCAAAGAAGGGTGCACTCCAAACCAGCTTAAGGGCTTGGGGGGAGGCACGACGGGAAAGCAAGGCTGAGGAGGAAGACAGGGAGGGAGAGCCTGACCCCGAGGGGGCTGAGATGTACCAACCTGAGGTGGGGAACCTGTCAGCGGGGCCCAGAACCATTTCCAGGAAGGGCAGCAGTGCCTCTAGCGGTGGCTTGTCTGAAGTGGAGTTAACAGACCGGAGGGAGAAAAGACAGCTCACATGGGACTTAGCAAGGCTGGAGAAGGAGAAGGAGGAGCAGAGGATGGCCCATGAATTACGACTGAAAGAAATAGATCTTCAGATCCTGAGAATCGGGGCACAACCTGTTCCTAATGGTGGCAGCCAAACCCAAGAGATCACCAGGGAACCTAAACCATACCTGCCAAAGGACATAGTAGCTAGCTATGGAGTGGGCGACGATATCGCCAAGTGGCTAGCGGCCTATGAGGTCTCGTTGAGGGCCCATGGGGTTCCAGAGAAGTACTGGGGAGGGGGATTGTACAAGTACATGCCCCCAGCTGGTAGGGATGCTTTATTGGCCCTCGAAGAGGATGAGCAGACCCACTACCCCACCATGAAACTGGCGCTCATAAGGAAGTTTGGACTAACACCCGAAAAGTACAGACAGAAGTTCAGGGGTAGTCACAAACTGGGCACACAGAATTGGGTGGACTTCCTGGACTATGCAAAGAAGGCACTGGAAGGTTGGATTCAGGGCAGTGAAGTGAGGAACTACGAGGGGTTGTTTGACCTAGTACTGAAGGAACACCTGCTCGAGAAATGTTTCCCTGAACTGCGGCAACACCTGGTGGATAGCAAGCTGACCAGTCCCCGGAAGCTTGCTGAGGAGGCGGACATTTGGGCTAGTACCCGGGTGTCCACAAGGGGGACTGGAGGGGATACTCGAAAGGCCGGACAGGGCGCCCCCCAGAAGAAAGAGGGAGGGGAAAAGAAAAAGGAGTTCTCCAAAGGCCCCCAAAGTAACTTCCAAGGGAAGGGAACAGGATTCACCCCTAGGGCTAACCCACCCAGAAACCCTAATCCTGGCCAGAGTCAGCAGCCAAGGGTTGTCCATTGCTATGAGTGCGGTGGCGTTGGACACTATAAAGGAGATCCGAAGTGCTTGAAACGACCATCCCCTCCCATTGGAGGAAAGACCCCCGGAGTAGCTAGTGTAGTGCTCGGGGAGGAGATGCCCTTAACTAAGGGACGGGAGTGGGGGGGTGTCACTTTAGTGTCCCTGGGAGAACGGGAGATGGTTCCCAAGATCCAGGTGCCCGCAAATACCGCAAAGTATGGGCAGTGGGTCACCATCAACGGCCAAAGAGGGGAGGCTCTGAGAGACACAGGAGCCAGTATGACTATGGTGCGTAGCCAACTGGTGTCTCCAGAGCAGGTAATTCCCGATGTACTCCACCCAGCCGCGATGGCTGACGGCAGAACAGGCCACTATCCAGTGGCCGAGGTTCCCTTTGAATGGGGGGGGGGTTGCAGGTTCACTTCGAGTTGCCGTAAGCCCTGCCGTGCCAGTCGATTGTCTGCTGGGGAATGACATGGAGCACAACGCTTGGAAGGAGGTGGAATACCGGACTCACACCGAGATGCTGGGTACACCTGATTGGGCCTGTGTTAGCACAAGGTCCGCGACTACCCGAAGAGGGAGTTCATTTCGGCTGGAGCCTGGAACAAAGGCCCAGCCAGCTGCCAGTCAAGGGAAGAACCGAGGACAGGAGGAGCCTGCCTCGGCGTCCCCACCCCGTAGGACGGATAGGCCACCGGAGGTGGTGGACCAGGAGTCTGCGGTGGGGGACGTTACCAACCTGGAGGACCTACCCATCCCGGCCGAGTGGCACGTGGAGGGAGGCCCGTCCAGGGAGGAATTCTGCCAGGGCCAGAGGGAGTGCCCTACCCTTGAGGGGCTGAGGCGACAGGCCGAAGCCCAGGCAGCAGGGAACGTTGAAGGGAACTACAGTGTTTACTGGGAAGATGGCCTCCTCTACAGTGAACCCAAGGCACCCCTACATGGATCGTCACGAGCCTTGGTAGTTCCTCAACGTTATCGAGCCTTCCTTCTGGAGTTGGCTCACGAGATACCATTGGCAGGACACCTGGGGCAAGACAAGACCTTCGCCCGTCTTGTCCCACACTTTTATTGGCCTCAGATGAAAGTGTCGTCCGATACCTACTGCCGGACATGTGTGTCTTGCCAAGCCAGTGGGAAAACAGGGGTGAAGCTGAAAGCTCCCCTGGAACCACTTCCTGTCGTTAGCACCCCCTTTGAAAGGGTGGGCATCGACATTGTGGGTCCGTTAGATCCGCCAACGTCAGCTGGTCACAGGTTTATCCTGGTCCTGGTGGATCATGCCACACGGTACCCAGAGGCAATACCTCTGAGGACCATAACAGCACCTGTTGTGGCTAGGGCCCTGATGGGAATCTTTACCCGAGTGGGTTTTCCCAAGGAAGTTGTGTCCGACAGGGGGACCAACTTCATGTCAGCGTATATGCGGGCAATGTGGAAGGAGTGTGGAGTGACATACCGGTTCACCACTCCTTACCACCCCCAGACAAATGGTCTGGTGGAGAGGTTTAACAAAACCTTGAAAGGCATGATCAGAAGTCTGCCTGAAAGCCTGCGGAGGAAATGGGACGTCCTCCTACCCTGTTTACTTTTTTCCTACAGGGAAGTGCCACAGAAGGGAGTGGGCTTCAGCCCCTTCGAGCTTTTGTATGGGCACCCTGTACGTGGACCTCTCAACCTGGTGAGAGACGGATGGGAAAGAACTCCCAGAAAGCTTCCCCAGGATGTGGTGAGCTACATGCTGGCCTTCCGGAGCCAAATGGCTAAGTTGTGGAAGCAAGCTTCTGACAACTTGGAAGCCAGCCAAGCAGTGATGAAGGCGTGGTATGACCACAATGCTCACCCGGTGGAGTTGGAGCCTGGCCAGAAGGTGTGGGTGATCGAACCAGGAGAGCTTAGTGCCCTCCAGGATCGCTGGTCAGGACCCTTTGAGGTGTTGGAGAAGAAGGGTAAGGCTACCTACTTGGTGGACCTGAAGACCCCTCGTCAGCCCCTGCGGGTGCTGCATGCCAACCGCCTCAAACCCCACCACGAGAGGCCCGGAGTCATCTTGATGATGGTGACTGACGGAGGAGAGGACGTGGAAAGCGAGCCTCTCCCTGATCTGTTTGCGTCTCGAAAGAAGGATGGGTCGGTGGAGGGAGTGATTCTCTCCCCATCTCTAACTCCTGAACAGCAGGAGGACTGTCGCCAGGTCCTGGGGCAGTACTCCTCGTTGTTCTCCCTTGTCCCGGGTAGGACTCACCTGTGCGTCCATGACGTGGACACAGGAGACAGCCCACCTGTGAAGTCCAAGATCTACCGGATGTCAGACAAGGTGAAGGCCAGCATTCATAGTGAAGTCACTAAGATGCTGGAGCTAGGAGTGATCGAACCTTCTAGCAGCCCCTGGTCCAGTCCGGTGGTGTTAGTACCAAAAGCTGCACCACCGGGTGCCCAACCAGAACTGAGGTTCTGTGTGGACTACCGGGGACTGAATTCAGTGACCAAAACTGATGCTCATCCGATCCCTAGGGCGGATGAATTGATTGACCGGCTGGGAGCTGCCCAATATCTAAGTACCTTTGACCTTACTTCAGGGTACTGGCAGATCTCTTTGACTGATGGAGCAAGGGAAAGGTCAGCCTTCTCCACGCCCAATGGCCACTACCAGTTCTGTGTGATGCCCTTTGGGCTCAAGAACGCACCTGCCACGTTTCAGCGCCTGGTAAACCAGATCCTCACCGGAATGGAGAGTTTCTCTGCTGCTTATCTGGATGACATAGCCGTCTTCAGTAACAGCTGGGAGGATCACTTGCGTCACCTGCAAGCTGTTCTCCAGGCCCTGAGACAAGCTGGATTGACGATCAAGGCCAGCAAGTGCCAGATCGGGCAGGGGTCGGTAGTGTACCTTGGACACTTGGTGGGTAGGGGAGCGGTGCAACCCCTCCAGGCGAAGATCGAGGCCATCATGGCCTGGGAACCCCCCAAGACACAGACTGAGGTCCGAGCATTTTTGGGCCTCACGGGATACTACCGCCGCTTCGTGAAGGGGTACGGTACCATCGTAGCCCCCCTCACGGAGCTCACGTCCAAGAAACAACCTCGATGGGTAGTCTGGACGGAGGCTTGTCAGCAAGCCTTTGAGAGATTGAAAAAAGCCATGTGCGAGGCCCCGGTCTTAAGGGCCCCAGACTTTTCCAAGGAGTTCATTGTCCAGACAGATGCATCAGAACATGGCATTGGGGCAGTGTTATCGCAGCTCAACGAAGAGGGTCTGGATCAACCCGTGGTCTTCCTATCCCGGAGACTACTTCCCAGGGAACAGAAGTGGAGTGCAATAGAGCGTGAAGCCTTTGCAGTGGTATGGGCTCTGAAGAAGTTGCGGCCATACCTGTTTGGCTCGCACTTCCTAGTTCAGATCGACCACAGACCCCTTCGTTGGCTGATGCAAATGAAGGGGGAGAATCCCAAGTTGTTGAGGTGGTCTATTGCCCTACAGGGAATGGACTTTCAGGTGGAACATCGGCCTGGAGTGGACCACGCCAATGCAGACGGTCTCTCAAGGTATTTCCTCCTTAGTGATGAGAACTCCCAAGGGGTTGGGTAGCTCTCCCCACTTTCAGCTGGGGGGGACGCGTGTTAGACCTGTCAGCCCTTTGGGTGGTCCCTCCTCATCATTATTTATTTTGTCCCACTTATGCCTCAAACCCTGTTTGAATTTTTCCTTTTTGGGAACCACCAGACTTTTTAGTGTTGCTGCAGATTCAGGGAGGCATTTTATCTATCCCTGAAACTTCTGTCTGAGGGCCTGGAGCACAAAATGGTGGCCACCTGTGACATCACCAGCATCCACTGGAACCTACCAGCACCTTCCAGAACATTCCAGAACCCTGTGACAGTTGGAGGCGGTTTAGAATGTTGGGAAGCTAAGACAGAGAGTTGGCAGTTGGAGCTGGCAGTTGGCACCTGACTGGTGAAGAGTGAGCAGCAGAAACCTGAAGGAGGAAGGAGTGAGGCAGCAGGGGTGGAAACTTGTGCCTGGAGTGGGGTCCATAAACCCACCCTTGATACTAGTCCCTACTGACTGAGCCCAGCCTGGAGCCCTGTGTGGGAAGAAGCAAGAAAGACCATCCTAAGGACCTGGACAGCAGGAACAGGCCTTAGAAACAGAGAACAGCAAGATCCTGACCTGGAAACTGGTTTCCCTGGAGTCCGACGTCGAGTAGCCTGAGACCTGGAGCCCGAGGTGGAGAAGCGGCGCTGACTGGAAAAGCAGACGTCGTACCCGGAGCCGCCAGAGGTCGAGAAAGGGCGCCGTCAGAGGTCGTGAGGAGTACCAGAGGTCGAGGAGGAAGTCACCCGAGGTCGAGTGAGCGGCGTCATCGGAGGAGTGAAGTCCGCCCTCCGGAGTCGTCGGAGACCGGGGTGAGGTGTACCGGAGGTCGGGAGTGAGGATCGCACTCCGGAGTCGCCGGAACCTGTGAGAATCGTGCCGGAGGTCGGGAGTGGAGGTCGCACTCCGGAGTCGCCGGAAACCTAAGGAGAGGAGCACCGGAGGTCGGGAGTGAGGATCGCACTCCGGAGCCGCCGGAAGTCGACATCGAGTCAAGGCCGGCCGACGTCATCGAAGTTGAGGTCGCCATCGGACCGGAGCCGCCCGAAGTCGACATCGAGCCAAGACTGCCTGACGTCATCGAATCGAAGGTCGAGATCGAACCGAGGCCGCCGACATCGATCCGGAACCGCCTACCGGCGTCGTCAAGAACTGACATTGTGCCGAGGCCACCGACATCGAACCGGAACCGCCTCACGGCGTCGACACGACTCCAGCGGCGTCGGAGCATCAGAAAAAGGGCAGTAAGTGGAGTAGAGGGCGCCTAAGGCCCTGTGGAGACCTGAGAGACTGCTCTAAGGGGCTAGGGAGGTGCTGGAACCAACCTGACTGTGCCAGGGGTGAGCTGGGACTAATCTAGAGAGGTTGTGTGGAGGAAGAGAGCCAGGTCTCTGGTATTCCCCCCTTGATCTACCTCAGTTTAGGCCTCAGCCTTGTCCAAGCCAGGGAGTAGACACCCTCAAGCCTTCCACATCCCCACAAGCTGTGCCTGGGCCAAATCAGCCCTTAAGAATGCAAATGTGATCTGATTCTATGAGTGTCACTGTCAGCTTTTAAGTATTTATTAGGGGCACTGTATTTATTGTATTTAACCTATTTATTGCTTCACTGTATTTATTGGTCCACAGTATTTATTGATGCACAATATTTATTGGTTTACAGTATTTATTGCCTCAGAATATTTAATTGCCTGTATGTATTGCACTTATATTTATGCCTTCATTATTTATGATCACCCCTATTTATTGAATCCTTAAGCCAGTATTTATTTGACCTGCACTATTTAAAGTTTGTATATTGTGATTGTTATTTATTTATCCAATCAGCAACTAAGAGAAAAAGAAGATAAAGAAAGATATTTTCATAATTTTTACGGTGTAGAGTCGTTTTTGGAACGGATGCACGCATGGTTATTGTTTGGGTATGTCGTATGCTTAGCACGGAGCCTGATTCCTGACCACTCGAGCCAAGCTACCACAGTGTGTCCGGAAGATCACCACCACCCTTTCAGTGTGGGAGTGTGGTTTTCCAACACCCGTCTTTTATTCGGACCAGGTGGTAAGCTCCCCGCAGATCAAGTTTAGTGTATACAGTAGAATGTCTTAATTGATCCAACAACACAGGTATTAGCGGAAAAGGATATTTATTTTTTATTGTAGCCTTATTTAATCTTCTATAGTCGATACACGCGCGCCAAGATTTATCCGGCTTCGGGATAAAAAAAAGTGGAGATGACACTGGAGATGTGGAATGTCGGATGATCCCAGACAGCAGTAGGTCGTCTAGATAGGTTCTTACATATTTGGGGGCATATCAACAAGGGCTTTATCTCTGCTTTTTTGGCTTTAAAAGCCAAAAAAGCAGAGATAAAACTAGCACCCTATCAACAACAGGGTGCTAACATGCAAATTCGCATGTTACCACCCTTTTACTCTACGCTTCCCCTTGCATCTCTAATGAGATGCAAAGGGGGCGTTCCAGAGTAAAATAATAGGAGAAATGTTGCTAAGCGACATTTCTCCTATTATCAAGAATATCGCTAACCCTGTTAGAGACAAAAAAAGCAGCGCTAACCGCGGTTAACGCTGCTTTTTTACATCTGGTATTTTTCTGACTTAGCCATTATATCCTATGGAAGGAGGATATCATGGCTAAGTTTGTCTGTCCCTATCAACAAGCTAACGTGAGATTATCGCTGGGTTTCCAGCGATAATTTCACGTTAGCCACTTAGCGTGAGGATTTTTATCGCTATTGAGATAAGCGTTGCTAATAGCACGCTATCTCAGCGATAAAAATCAACGCTAGCCGGCGATAATTATCCTAGCGCTAAGTGCGCTTAGCGATAATTATCGCCGGTTGTTGTTGATATGCCCCCTGGTCTCTTCGTCAGTCAAAGCATATACTCTGTTATTAGGTAAAGGGGCCCCTGGGATAAGATCTATACGGCAGTCGTATGACCGATGTGGGGGCAATACACCAGCCTTCACTGGGTCAAAAACGTCTTTAAAGTCAGAATATTCAAGAGGGAGTCTTGGTTCAACTTGTGAAACACTAGCACAGTGTATTACCATGCTTTGTTCTGTACCGGCTTCTTGATAGCAATTGGTTCTACAGACTGAGGAATCCAAAGTAACTGTTCGGTTCACCCAGTCAATTCTTGGGTTATGAGTTGTTAAC
Organism: Triturus cristatus; assembly: GCF_964204655.1. Lineage (NCBI taxonomy): Eukaryota > Metazoa > Chordata > Amphibia > Caudata > Salamandridae > Triturus > Triturus cristatus. The sequence continues at coordinate 325,863,168 of NC_140589.1, forward strand.
CAGGGTACCCCGAGAATCAAGCCAAAATTAGGGGTATCTATTAGATCAAAGTTAATCATTTCTGTATGTCCGTTTTGACAGACCATGACAAGTGGACTTGTTTGTTTTGTGATTAATCCTGAGGTCAATTCTGACCCATCCACTGCACATACTGCTTCGGGACAAGGCTTTAAACAAATAGGAAGACCTAACGTTTTAGCTAACTTATTGTCCACAAAATTTCCTGTTGCTCCTGAGTCCAGTAGGACCGGGAGAGAATGTCTAACTTGGGTAGTCACAATTAAAAAGATCTGAATTATGAAATGTCTAGGTATTTGTGGTACTATGAAGGCTGCAGAATTAGAGGTTTGAGTAGGATACTTACTCGACCAAGTAACCTCCCCCCTTGTCGAGCTTAATCGTTTCCCGACTCAGTTGAGGAGATAGAGGAAGCAGTACCCCTTCGTGAAGTTTTAGGTTTTACTGGACATTCTCTGGCAAAATGTCCTGCCTTGCCACAATATAAACATAATTGAAGTTTTCTCCTTCTTTCTTTTTCCTCTGACGTGACTTTAGTGTAAAACGATATTTTATTCAGAAATTTTACACTTACCATTATATGTATAGAAAAACGATATTTTGTGATCGATATTTTTTACACAATATTTCTGCATTGCGATATTTTCGGTTTCGATATAGTGTCCGAGAACCGTTCCTTTGTAACAGCCTTTACCTATCTTGCAATTATTGCATCCGTAACAACTTTAAACAGCCTTACATGTGAGATCAACAATTGATCCACTCCAGCTTATCTTTTGTCCATTATTCTAATTTTATACTCTTTTATACATGTAACCACAGACAAATTTGGAGAATTGGCTTATTACTATGTCGGTGGGTCCAACACCGATGGCTCATCGGACCCACCGACACTTGCCCCTGTGGTCCGCCTGCCACATTACGATGCAGCAGGCAGAGGCATTGGGGTCAAAGCCCAGCTCACCTGAGTTTATGTTCAGTTCTGATGGAGGTTGAAGACAGTCCGACCCCACCCTGAAACCGCTTGTTCCAGCACACTAGTGTAAACAGTGCACTAAGAACCAGAAGCTCAAGGGAAGGGGGGAAGTGGATAAAATAAAAATAGAGAGAGACAACACCGTTCTTGCGTTTCCACTGTTGAAGTGCTGTTACAAGCTGCGGCCCTCTCTGATTTCTGTAGAAACGGGTGCCTATTGGAATATAAACAAAGAACAGATAAGTGCAACCTATCTCTACATGTGTTCCTGACTAACCCTTAATCTATTAGAAATTCCCTTCTACAAGTACCTCTTGGATCCTGGTCTTTAGCTTCCAGGTTTGGTATGTGTTACTGTTCTGGGATGTGTTTTCTATTACTGTAAAATTCCTATATTCCTATAAAAATCAAACGAATATCATTATCAGAGTTATCAACATCTAACATTCACCTTAATATAACTAAAGCCGAAGTTCTTAATTGTAAACTCACTTTTCACACATTTCCAGACTTTTATAAAACAAATACTGTACTTTTACATCAAGATAACGCAGGTAATTATTTCAAGTCCTTGCTTTACTGTTGGCCTTGCTGCCAATGATTTCCTCTGTTCGATTTTCAAAAGTTCCAAGTAAAACAATGTTTATTTCACTAAGTTCCACAAAGTATTCTTCCATAAGTTCGTGGGAGCTATCTTGTTCCAAATTGTCTATACATGAATCCAGAAATCGCCGTCAAAGTTCTTTCAGGTAATAAAATGTTTTGCACTTACTTGTTGCTGGAAAGGGATACTGATAAGTCTAACCTTGTCCTCTTTCTCTTTTGCAGGTTGATTGCAGTGGGCAGAAGAGGGACTGAGGCAGGAAGGAGCCGGAAACCGGAAGAAGGAAGAGCCAGCAGTCACGCCCGTTGAAGCCAATGAAGGTCAGGAGAGAGCAGGAATGCCAGCGCCGAATGATACGTCCTCCGGTAAGCAGGAGGTAAACAAGCAAAAGCACTGGATGAGGCTCAGGGGCTGTCTTTTATAGACAGGACTGGGTGTGGTTCGAAGAGCTGGGTGTGGTTCAAAGAACTGGGTGTGGTTCTCACATGCCGGTGTGCAGAGCTTCTGTTATTATGCTAATGAGTAGAATTAACACCTGCTGCCCATGTTCTAGAAAGGGGTGCAGAGTTTCAGTTATTAAGCAAATGAATTGAAGTAACACATGGCCTAGGGAGGGGTTTTCTAAATAAGCCTTGGTAAATGCAAGGTCCAATGTGCAATCAAACAGAAAAATCCAAACTTGTGAATACATTAAGCAACATACACAGAAGCCTAGGGAGGGGGCTGGGATAACAAAAAAGGCTTTCAATAGTATGTTTAAAAGAGAGCTATTACTAAGACCATAAGTGCAATGAGAGGGGACATGCTCTTTGCTGTGCAGAAACCCTAACAGGTGGAGGTACCATCGGCGGTGCTTCCAATGTGCTCAAGGAGCACATTGGTGCGTCGGAGGGTCAGTAATCCCTTCAATAAGGGTGGTGCATGCTCAGGCACCGTGGTAGAGATTACAATGTCCCTTTCTGCCTGCCCTTTCGTGATGGTTCACCCTCAAAGAAAAAGCAGGCGGAAAGTGATTTTGGGGGCCCCTAGCAGGGCCCCCTCCTCCCCTGGCCCTTCACTATGGGGCCTGAGGGCTCACATCTGGTACCCCCAAACCATTCCTGCGCCGTGTTTCAGACACCACATTGTGCCTGCCACACGGTGCAGGGATGTTTTTAAAGTGTTTAATTTTTTATTGGCGTGTGTGTTGCAGCCCACAGCACATGCTGCAATAGAAAATATACACATTGAGACAGCCGTGCAGGTGGTTGCATTGTAATCAGGGCAGTGGGACCGCCGACCTCTAGTCAGGTGGTCCTGCTTCCGCTACGGTGCTGGTTGGACCAGATTCCGACCGGCATCGTAATGATGCCCATAGTCTTAGTTCATTTCCAAGTATCAAAAATTACTCCATCTGGATGAAAAATCTATTTGCCACCTTTAGCACCCTTATACCTCAAACCCTCCTGAATGACATTAAACACAGTAATGCTGCCAGTTTCCAAATTAGTTCTCTTCCTCCCAGATATTTGGTGCTTGTCCATGTTTCAAATAACTTTATTACCAAATCCACATTCCATAATGTCGCTTTAACCGAATTCCTTTCATCACCTTTTTTTAGTTTTTTATTATTAACTGTTCAAATAATTAAAATCATTACAGTAAGAAAGAATAAAACTGGTGAGTAAAGAATTGATCACATTAAAACTATAAAGACTGCCGGTAAAAATGTTTTTTTGTTCAAGTATTATATCCCCTCTCCGCTGCACCCGCTCGGGCCGCCAGCAATGGGTCTTTATCATAAGTCCTACCATCAAGTTTCTTAGACAGCTGCCTAGGCCTTGGCGGTTTTCTGCTACAGCAGTCTGTGAATCGTTCTCCTTTTCCCTTCATTTCGAGCCATTGATGTGGTGCGGTTTCTGTAGGGCAGGTGAATAGGATCATGGCTCTTCCCTCATTTGAGAGGAGGCTGCATTATCCCCCTTATTATACCTCGCTAGTGGCCCTGGTTTGTTTGTGATAGTTTGCTGCCTTTAAAGTAATTCTAATCAGATGAATGAATTTCCCAAGACTCGCCAAGGTCATCGTGGTTATTCTAGAAAAGCAAAAGGCTGATGCTTCGCTGCATGTCTTGATTACCTTGATGATGCAGACTGGGCGGAGAATCAACGAAGTTCGTTTGTAAGGGAGGGGCAGCAGCATAAAAGGTGAAGCCAGGATTCTCTTGTGTAGGTGCACAGTCTGCAGCTTGTATTTTCCCAATTGCGAGCCCATGTGGGGTTAAATTCACTGATTCCTAGAGTACACAGTCTCACGGAGAGGACTTTGGTTCTGGCTTATGGTGTTAGGGCCTCATTCAGGTAGGGTTGTGTTGAGGTTATATAAGAAGGAGGTTATAAAAACCAAACAAGAATATTTTACCTCTCTTACTGCCTCACTTTCCTCACCTAAAGATCTTTTTAAAATCGTGGACACGCTTACCTCACTAAAGATGCCAGACCCGGTGGTGAGCTCACAACAGCTGTGCAATGATATTGCACAATTTTTCAACACCAAGATTGTGGATATTTATTCAGCTCTGGAGCAACAAAGGGTGACTCTATCTATCCCCTTAGACTGTGTTCCGCCATCTTTATCTGAGGAGGTGCCCTCTGGAAGTCTGTCTAGTTTTCCCTCTCTTTCCCTACTGGATCTTGAAGGCCTCTTGACCAAGGTTAGGTCGGGTTCCCCCTTAGACCCCTGCCCCCTCAAACTTCTTAAACAGTGTAAAGACTGTCTTCTTCCACCCTTATTGGGTGTGATGAATGGGGCAATTAAGGAAGGGACCTTCCCCCTTCAGTGGAAGAAAGCGGTGGTCAAGCTTCTTTTAAAAAAACCCTCTCTTGACCCGGGTGTGCTTAAGAACTTCCGCCCTATCTCGTTGCTTCCAGCTCCTGCCAAGATGCTGGAAATCCATCTAAATAAGCATCTTGTTGATTTTCTGGAAGCCCATGATAAGCTGGACCACTCCCAGCACGGCTTTAGGAGAGAACACAGTACCGAGTCTGCCCTTACGATCGTGCTCGACACCATTCGCACTAGGGTTGATAAGGGACTGACTACTCTCCTCATCCTCTTGGATCTCTCGGCTGCTTTTGATACCCTGTCTCCCTCAGTATTAACATCAAGGCTGAGGGAGATCGGGGTCAAGGGCACAGCACTTAGTCTGCTGACATCCTTTCTCAATCAGAGGGAACAGAGGGTAAAGCTGGGGGATTTTCTGTCTCCATCCCTTCCTGTGCTTTGTGGGGTCCCACAGGGGTCGGCTTTAAGTCCGACCCTTTTTAACATCTATGTTACCCCACTGGCCAGGCTTATTAGATCTTTTGGGATGGAGGTAATCTCTTATGCTGACGACACACAGATTCTGCTGTCCTTTACCCAACCCACTATCCTGGCTGCCTCCAATTTTAAAAACTGTTTGAAGGCTGTCGCTCAATGGATGGTGGGTAATTCATTGAAATTCAATGGGGATAAGACAGAGTTTCTGGTGTTCGGGGGAAAGGAGGATTTCTGGTCAGCTGATTGGTGGCCGCCCTCTATGGGGGTGTGCCCTACTCCGTCGACCCTGGCCAAAAATCTTGGTGTTTTGATCGATCCCCTTTTGAGGATGGATCAACAGGTAAGCAGGACCATCTCCACCTGCTGGGGACTGATAAACATCTTAAGGAGGATCAGGCACTATCTGTCTTTCCAGGCCAGGAAACATACTGTCCTGGCATTGATTGGGTCCAGACTTGATTATTGCAATGCTCTTTATTTGGGCATCAATAAGGGCTTGGTGACCCGTCTACAGATGGTGCAGAATGCTGCCGCTAGACTGGTCCTGGACCTGCCTAAACGGGCCAAGACTCATCAAGCAAGAAGGACCTTACATTGGCTCCCTATTGAGTCCAGGATATCCTTTAAGTCCCTGACTTTGATTTATAGAGCCTTGGCAACTAATCGGTCTGGGGGTATGAAGGATTTGCTGGTCCCATACATTCCCCCCAGAACCCTCCGGTCGTCAAATAAACTTCTGCTTTCAGTGCCCAGGATACGTAAGGCTAGGTGGGGAGGTAGAGCTTTCTCAACTCTTGCTCCCAGGCAGTGGAATTCCCTGCCTCTGGAGATAAGATCTCTTCCCTCGGCTCTGGCTTTTAGGAAGGCCCTTAAGACCTGGCTTTTTGCCAAGGCCTACGCTTAGATACGATCTGCCTCTTTTTCGAACTGTTTTGTTTAGGCGCCTTGATGCCTTCGGGCTAAGTAGCGCGATTACAAGTTTCCATTCATTCATTCATTCATTGTCTACCGTGTAGGAACTGTTCAGCGGGCCTAGGTGGGAGCTATAGCGAAGGGATTTAAGGTCCAGTTCGAATGAGATTTTGCGAACTTGTCCGTTTATGGCTTTTTTCCATGCATTTAGTGGGATTTCTGGCAGTGGTATGCTCTTTTCCTCGATCTTTAAAGTCTTGAGTGCTTTGCCAAGACTGGTGTGCCATGCTGATCTTGGGCCCACAAAGATGGCTCCCAATTGGTATCTTAAGGAGTTTGATGGGGCCCTTATAATCCTTAAGTATAATTTTATGATCTCCCCTTGGCACATCAAGTCTGGCCTTACCAGGCCTAGCTCCAATCTTAGTCTTGACTTCCTTGCCAACCTTGGGATAGAAAAGACTGATTTATATGCTTTGGCTTGGATTGCGGTGAGAAGGGCATCCTGCGACCCCAGAAAAACCTGCTGGCCATAGCTAATGGCTGGCAGCAATTTTGCTTTTAAGGCAGTTAATATTGGTCCGTCCGTGGGGCTTATCAGATGTAAGCTCAGTTGCTTTAACAGGAATATCACCTTATTGGCCTTGGACGACTGCTGTTTCAGATGGACATTTGCCTTGGCCCGTTCCGTAAACCAAACCCCTAGGTAATTATACTCTGCCACTGTACTGATCTGCAGATCTCCCATTAGCCACTGCGCTTTCTTTTTCAGGTGATAGCTCCCAAAAATGACGACCTTAGTTTTCCGTTGGTTTACTATAAGGGGGCCGATCCCGATAGCCAGTCGGACAGCTGTCCGTAGCCGTACCGTGCGACCGACACGTACCCGGAGACGGTCCGTCCTGTAGAGTAAGTACGATGCGCATAACTGCCAAAAACCCAACCGACACGTAGGCTGTGATTCAAGCTCCATTCTCCGTCCAAGCCGTAAGGCCTAACGCTGAACCGAGTCACCCGAAAGCAGTATCCATAGCAGTTTCCGGCATGACAAGTACGATGCGTACTTCCTACGTGCCGGACGGGTCGCCACGTACGGGACGTCACAGCATCCAGAAAACAAGCATATTAGCTACGATTCGCGCCACAACTCAATACATGGCTACGAGATGGACCAGCTTGCAGCGGGTACGAGACGGAGCAACAAGCAGCGTGTACGACACGAACACATCATGAATCCCATTGCGCAGGTCATACCAGTACTCTACATCTATGACCGGCTCAGGAACCGACGCCGATGGCACAGGCGGTAAGTCAGACACCTACCACACAAAGAAACGACACGTACCTGCAAAATGGAACACACACACAGGGGATCCACATCCTGGCCACTAGCAACAGCCCACCATAGGGGTTGCATGGCCAGCACCACTGCCACCCCAACTCACAGGGGACCTGTTGCCCATCTCCCCTGCCACCCCCAGCCAGAGGGCTGATATTGCCCATCACCCCTGCCACCCCCACTCACAGGGGACCTTTAGCCTATCACCCCTGCGACCCCCTGCCATAGGGCTTATGTTGCCCATCACCCCTGCCACCCCCACTCACAGGGGACCTGTTGCCCAGCACTACTGCCACCCCCACCCCTAGGGACTATGTTGCCCAACACTTCTGCCACCCCCACCCATAGGGGACATGCTACCCAGCACTCCTGCCACCCCCACCCATAGGGGACCTGTTGCCCATCACACCTGCCACCCCCACTCATAGTGACTATGTTGCCCAGCACTACTGCCACCCCCACTCATAGGGCTTATGTTGCCCATCACTCCTGCCACCACCACTCATAGGGCTTATGTCGCCCATCACCCCTGCCACCCCCAGCCATAGGGCTGATGTTGCCCATCACCCCTGCCACCCCCACTCACAGGGGACCTGTTGCCCATCACCCCTGCCACCCCCACTCATAGGGCTTATGTTGCCCATCACCCCTGCCACCCCCACTCACAGGGGACCGGTTGCCCAGCACTACAGCCACCCACACTCATAGGGCTTATGTTGCCCATCACTCCTGCCACCCCCACTCATAGGGGACCTGTTGCCCATCACCCCTGCCACCCCCACTCATAGGGCTTATGTTGCCCATCACCCCTGCCACCCCCACTCACAGGGGCCCTGTTGCCCAGCACTACTGCCACCCCCACTCATAGGGCTTATGTTGCCCATCACTCCTGCCACCCCCACTCATAGGGCTTATGTTGCCCATCACCCCTGCCACCCCCACTCACAGGGGACCTGTTGCCCAGCACTACTGCCACACCCAGCCATAGGGCTTATGTTGTCCATCACTCCTGCCACCTACACTCATAGGGACTATGTTGCCCATCACTCCTGTCACCCCCACTCACAGGGGTGATGCGCAACACATCCAGCATACTCCAACATCAGGTATGTCCGCAAAATACATCCCCCCTAACATCATGTCTACAGTGTGTAGTCTGTGACAAATGCCCACAACAGTGATTATGGCTACGAACATACAATGTAACTAACAGCACATGTGTGACCAACACATGAGTGTGACATACACAAGGCAAGCATCACCATAGCACTGTGGCAATGTAAAAAGAACACCCCCTCACTGTGTAGAACAAAAGTTAAGTGTGGGCTTCAAAAATGAAGCAGATGTTGAGCATTGTGGTGATGGGGACTAAACCCCCCCTCATCACAGTGACCAATAGGTAAGTGTCATCATGGTCAAAGCTGCAAATAACAAACAGCATGTATGATCCCTGCTCCCAACACATTAAACACTTCTGGGGCAAACTAGTGGTTGTGTCCCATTCCCACAGAGATGTGGTGAGGCTATCAGTGTTGTGAAAACATAACACACTCTCGGCCATGTGCAGACAAGCACCACACATGGGGGCTGACAATGCATACAGTGTACAATGACACAAGAGCAGAAGTGACCATCAGCAAGCATGCACACATCTCGAAAATAGACACACCAATCAAAACAACATGTGTAGACTGTAGGTGTCAGCTCACAAACTCACATTCCATGGCAGCAATGGCACCTAACAACCAGGATGAATGTGCACAATGATGTGACATGATTCACAGGGACAGCATGCAAAATCACAGAAACAGCATCCAGACAAAGGCCCACAACAGCAATACCAATTCACTGGTGCAGATACACAAACACACACAGGCAAACTCACACTGCACATCTGACACAGCATGCGTGTGTGTGTCTCACAGTATCCCCAGGCAACTACACAACACATGAGGGGGGCTGAACCACAGTGACACAGATGTGGACACAGTGCCATCCAAGAGTAAACCATCACTGGGACACCCTCAGTGGGCAATCAGGCATTGGGAGATGACAGGGAGCACAACAGACACATGTGACCCAAACTGGAATGAACACCAACTAACACAGCAAGAGACTGACACACAACAGCACTACCCCCAGGGACCAGACATGGGGTGACACAAGCATGCATAACACCTCCACTGTGATGACAAAGGCAGATGTCATGCAAACTGGAAAACCCAGACATGTGTCCTGTGCCACAAACGTACATCACACATACACAAAAACAAATCACTCAGCATGGCCCCTCATCCATGGACAAAAGGGAGCTAGGGGACCATCCGTGCAAACATTCACATCAGTCCACCCTCAACACCACACACCCTGAACTGCAACAATGTGTATCTGTGAAGCCCACATGGACAGGTGACATTGCACATTCACCCATGACAAACACAGGAATGTTGGGAGGAACTAAGGTGCACAGACACATCACACAAGGGCAGTTTACAACCCTGGGGAATGACAGACATACTGCACAGTATGTGGTACATGGCCATGACCTCAAAGCTCACGTAACCTCCAGAATTCCTGCCACAGTCCCAGGACAATGCAGAAGCCAAGGAGAACCACAAGGCACACATGCTGACACCTGCCAGCATCGCTGCCATGAACGCGACACGTGGGAGCAGTCACACTCACATAAAAATGTCTCAATCACTGAAAACTACCACCTAAGAACCACTACATGATTTAGCAAATCAACAGGTGCCTTGAGGAACCCTGACTGTGTCCCATCTGTGTCTGACAACATCATCACCACTGAGAACTGACAAATCCCAATGATGAAATACCAATTAACAGTAGTGTATTATGCACCCACACATCTGTTAGCCCATTGGAAAAGTAGTGGGATGAACCCAGTACCACTTAGCAAGCATTAACAACAGGAACATTTTAAAGGAACACTCTCTGTGTATGAACAGGGATGTGGACACACACACATGCTCATACAACACACAGCCCAGGCCATGTCACTGGACAATACACTCACTTGAGGGGACCCAACTTCTGTGGAAGCCCAGCTGTGCCAAACTTGGGGGCATATTATCAATCCAGGCGATACAATTATCGCCGCTTTAGCGGCAGAAAACTGCCGCTAAAACGGCGATAATGGGCTTGATATGCTCTATGAAATTCCAATTGAAGCCCATGTTAGATGTGAAGGCCCCATATTCACAGCAAGTCTCACTCATGTCGGCAGCACACTTGGTCAGTCATCCATCAGTTACCACACAATGAAGGCTCTAGTCACAACAGCCGGGGTACGTGAGTCTCCCCTAAGTCATCTGCACATACCCAAAACATATGTCTAGCAAGTTGCACAGAGGACCCAGTTGCTCCTATTACAATGATACCCACACCTGTAGGTCCAGTGTTGATGAGCACAACACAAAAGTATGTGGAAGTGACAAATTGGACAATGGGAATCACATCATATGTGCATGGGTGCAAGCCAGAGATGTGACCATGCAAATGAAATGCTCACAGAGAGATTTCCACAAATAGTTGATCCTGACACACCCAGGTAGCTCCAAAGGATGACATGGATACCCACCATAATTGGATACATATCTCACAGGGAGTACCTCACAGCAATACATCAGTATTCAACATTGTAAACAAAGCAGCACAGGTCCAAGTGCATGATAAACATCATCAATATAATGTACAGCTCAATCTAGTTCACAGGTAGAAAAAAAAAACTTTATTCAGCATTTTAAAAGTTAAACCTCTGTGCAAACAAAAGGCCAATGGCCTGTCCATGTCCAAATGCCTCGGAGTGAAGTAGAGTGACAACTGTCACACCTTGCTTGCCTGCACTGCTAAGGACCGGGGTCATCCCCTCGGAGGGCCATACATGGGGGCAGGCCAGGCACCACAGGGACAGGATCAGGGCACAGCAGACGGAGGCAGTGAAGAGGTGGGGGATGCAGGCGAGACACTTGCAACTGCAGTGGAGCTGACTGAAGTGGTGGGTGCTGTCACAACTGTGGGGCACAAGTCAGATGGGGTGGGTGCCGACACAACTCCAGTGGGCAGGTCAGATGGAGTGGATTGGCTCACCACTGCAGTGCTCAAGTCAGACGGGGTGGTCGTGGACTCCAATGCAGTGCCTACATCCATGGGAACGGAATGGGGGACAGGTGAGGTCGGCAGGGCAGGGGGGGACACAGTCCCCACATCAGTGGCACTAACTGTCTGTGGAGGAGCAAGTGCTAGGGGGGATGGCCTTAGCATTTTGGGGATGGTGTATCTGTGGGTGGGGGAACCCTGGGCAGGGAGTGGCGGGGGAACCTCTGGAGTGGTGGCCTGGGGGATGGAGGACGGAGACTTTGCCTTGGAGCTGCGTGGTGGCGGGGGGTCTTGCTCTTCTGGCTTCGGGTGGGGGTCTCTGTCTGACTGCGCCTGTGGGAGGGTGTCCGGGTGTGAGGGGCACTCCCTTCTGTGTGTGGGGACTTCCTCTTCCCCTTGTAATCATGATCTGCAGGGTCAGTGGGGAAGAGGCCAAGGTCACAGAGGAAGAGCTTCTGGGGAGATGGGGTTGTAGGTGAGGCAAGGGAAGGGGGCTGGGAGGGAGAGGTCTCAGAGGCCTGCAGAGTGGTTGTGGATGAATGTGTGTGTGTCTGCAAACCAGCCCCTGTGAGTGTGGTATTAGTCCCCTGCGCTTGCTTGTGTGCACGTCTAGACCTTGGTTTGGGGGTTTCTGTGCTTGTGACAGGTAGGGTGCTAGGAATCGTGGGTGGTGCAGGGGTAGGAGGGGTGCGGGACTGTTGGAGGAGGGACACTGCTGCCGTCAGGGAGGAGGCCACAGACTGATTAGTCCTCTGTAGGGCAGGCATGCCCGAGGAAATGCCCTCCATGAATGACACCAGTTGTGTCAACAGACCTGTGTGTGCATGGAGGACCTTCAGCATCGACATCTGCCCTACATGGATCTGTCGAAGTAAGTCCACAGACTCCTCACTCAGGGCAGCAGGGGACACAGGGGCAGGCGGAGCGGTGCCTGGCACAAAGGAGACATGCTCACGAACACGGGAGCCCACAAGGACCTCTGGGATGGGAGCCGATGGGAGGGTGGTGGTGGTGGTGGTGGCGGGGACAGCCTCACTAGCTGGGGTTTGGTGGCTGCTGACACCCGCCTCCACAAGGGAGTCATCCTCAGAGCTGCTGTGGCCCTCAGCTGGGGGTGATGGTGCTGACGACTCCTCTGTGTGGCTCAACTCCCCCTCCGTGCCACTGGGTCCACCCGACACCTCTCCTTCTGTCCCTGTCAGGCTCTGTGGCTCCTCCTGGTCCATGGAGCTGTCCCCTCCTGTGGCCGTGGATGTATCTAGATAGGAATAGGAATTAAGAGAACAACATCAGTCACCTGCACCGACTGCACACACCACAGTGAGTACATCACATCACAGGGCAAGCCCTGGCATCATAGGCTGAACACAGCTCAAAGTGCCAACACTGTTTAGAATAAGACAATTGTCATTCTCAACATCAACCATGGCAAACATATCCCTCCTTGACTTTCACACAGATGTCAGTTGCATGTTGGATGCTAACACCCCAATGTGCCAACATGCACCACCCACACATTAGTTGTATATGCAAGTGAACATGTAGGAGTATGTCACTATACATACATCACATCTCTTGCTACTGACTCAGTACAGGTGTCCGGATGAAGGGATGGGCAGAGACTCATTTCACATGCTTGTGATGCATGCCAGCAACACACACTATGATAAACCCATGTCCTGATGGGCAATGCCACAATGGGGTGCATGGTGCACACATGAACACAATGCAGGATCACTGGGGGATCAGGGTCCGGTGTCCGCCCCTCCTGCGTGGAGGTGACAGCTTCAGCTGGACTCTAGCTATTCTCCGGGTCCAGCCCCAAAGGTCCTGCCACCTCTTCTGGCAGTTGCAGATCCGGCGCTTGTAGACCCCCACAGAACGAACAGCCCGGGCAATGGTCAGCCAGATCTCCTGCTTCTGGTGGGCATCAACCTCTGAGGATGACAAAGTGAAAAGTACATTAACACACATGCCCCAGATTTGTGCAGCACACATTTGGATATACATGTCATCATCACAAATGGAAATGAATTACACAGGTAGTGCAACCATGGGGAAGGGCAAATCACCTGCATGTCTGACATGTTAACAATGCCTGGATAGTTTAAGCTTGCAATAATGCACTTTAGCAGCAGGAAACCTATTCATTACGTGTACCCACACACTTTGGGGGATGAAAGTAGTCATTGACAATGCTTGCCACTGGTGTACACACTGCTAGTACTGCTAGTCAGCCAACATGCATAATTATGAAGTCAGTGGACTGCACACTCACCTGCTCCCCTGGTTTCCCATATAGCTTGCTGTACTGTGGAAGGAGCCTGTCTAGCAGGGCCTGATTCTCCTCCTCAGTGAAGGCTGGGGCCCTCTCCAGAGTTCGTGCCATATCAGGAGCCAGAGGATGCAGAGACAGCAGCAGTGGTAGCAGGGATGTGGTCCAGTAGCATGTATTTCAGGCAAGTGAGCTCCCTGGGGGCCAGCCAGCCTTAAATCTGTGCTGCAAAGGGAGACTCTGTGCCATGTGTCCCAAGTGATAGGTCCAACACGGAGCATTCTATGAATCTGGCCAATCCATTTAAAAGTACGTCTCGTACACGCCTTCCGCATCGTTCAAATCTTCACCTTCATGGAACACTTGAAATTGCAACATTGTTGTAGGCATCCAACTGAATTTCCAGTGCACAACTCGTACAAGTTTTGAATCCGCATCCGTCTCCATGACAGTCCGGAGCCAATGGGTGCACCCGGCTCGTTCAACTGACTGTACAATGCGTATTTTGAATATACACATGCACCCGTCTCCATACGATTCATTGGCCAAGGCGTACGCCTGTCTCGGACCATGCCTGTCCGACGCGTATGCATGATAGTCACCCGTGTCGGTCCTCATTGCATTCAATGACAAAGCGTATGCACGGCTCGGACATGACCCGTGCAATGCGTATGCATTGTCACCCGCGTCGGTCCTTATTGCATTCAATGACAAAGCGTACGCACGGCTCTGACATGACCTGTGCAATGCGTACGCATTGTCACCCGCATCGGTCCTCATTGCATTCAATGACAAAGCGTACGCACGGCTCTGACATGACCTGTGCAATGCGTACGCATTGTCACCCGCATCGGTCCTCATTGCATTCAATGACAAAGCGTACGCACGGCTCTGACATGTTCCGTGCAATGCGTACGCATTGTCACCCGCGTTGGTCCTCATTGCATTCAATGACAAAGCGTACGCACGGCTCAGACATGACCCGTGCAATGCTTACTCATTGTCACCCGCGTCGGTCCTCATTGCATTCAATGACAAAGCGTACGCACGGCTCTGACATGTCCCGTGCAATGAGTACGCATTGTCACCCGCGTTGGTCCTCATTGCATACAATGACAAAGCGTACGCATGCCTCGGACATGACCCGTGCAATGCGTACGCATTGTCACCCGCGTCGGACCTCATTAGTGTGACTATTATACGGATGCAACACACATATACTGGCCAGGGACACCTGTGCACACCTACCAAACTACAGCATTGGCAACACAGTGTCCCATGGCATGTAAGGCTGCATTCCCTGGGTGTTTGGGGGGCCACATCTGTTTTTGTGCAGCCACTCCCAGACTGTGCAAGTGTACATGAGGGCAGAATCATTTGTGTGTTGTGCACATTACCACTGTGATGTGCAATTGGACAGTAATGGGCATGAGTCACGGACACAGTGTCAGGTTGGATATGTTTAGGACAGGTCACATACACCCTGAGTCCTGGGGGGGATGGCCATGTACGTCACAGTGATACCTGTAGCCACAATACTGATGTGCACCCAGAGTCTGTGTGCATGTTGTGTCTCAGATGTGTCTGATCAAATGTACCCAATGGGTGACAGTCTCCACACCCATGTGGTATATGCATCAACCTTGATGGGGTGTGTGTCTAAGAGACGTACATGTTGGGCCGGCAGGAACAACAGTGGCCACTACCTGTGGGACTTACGCTTGCCTTGGGGTGTGTACGTGCTACGCCATGTCCATTGCTGTGTTGATGTGGCAATACAGGGAGCCTGGGTTTCTGCATGGCAAAGATCTGCGATCCCTGGGAGACCTGAGGCCTCAATTGTCACTGTGGTGTGTGTTTGGAACGTTGCAGCAGCACATAGGTTGGGTGACACAGCCAGATGATTGGCCATTGCACTACATGGGACTCATGTGGACATGTGGAATCGAAATGTGAGGTGGTGGTCTTGTAGGTGACATATGTGTCCATGACCAACAGCACACAACTCAGCACATTGTGTAATGTCATGAACTAGCATGTGATATTGATCGTGGTCATGGCCACATGGGTGGATGAACTGACAATCTTCCTTTGTGCATCTCTGTACTGCAGGGCACCAGCTGTCCATCGGCTGTTCCCAGACCTTGCAACCATGCAGGAACGCGACTGCATCTGACGGTACTGCTACACCAGGGCACTGATTGTGGAGTTGGCGGAGCAGTTGGCGCCACATCTGCTACCTGGCCGGACATACCCTATAGCACTGACCCCAGAGGTGAAGGTGATGGCAGCCCTGCACTTCTTTGCTACTGGTACCTTCCAGTACACTGTGGCTACTGCTGGTGGGATGTCGTAAACGATGTTTAGTCGGGTGCTACGCGATGTCTTGGAGGGGATGTTGCAATTCCTCGACCTGTATATAAAGTTTCCGAGCACAGCTGAACTTCCTGAAATAAAGGATGCCTTTTATACACTGGGGAGGATGCCGAACGTCATCGGATCTATTGATGGGACACATGTTGCCCTGATACCACCACAGGCACATGAGCAGGCATACCGGAACAGGAAGCACTACCATTCAATCAATGCTCTGGTGGTCTGTCTTGCTGACATGTCAATCACACATGTGTGTGCACGGTTCCCTGGTTCTGCGCACGATGCCTACATTATGAGGACTAGTCGCATTGCAACGCTGATCTCACAGATGCCAGCTCAGCATGCCTGGCTTGTCGGTGTGTACTGACTGTTTTTCATTGTGTGTGTTTGTCAATGTTGTATTCCGCACTCCTACAAAACTCAGCTACTTGTTCATTTTTGTGTGTGTAGGTGACTCCGGATACCCCAACATGCTGTGGTTGCTGACACCCCTCAGGAACCCTGTGACACCAGCTGAGCTGCGCTACAATGAGGCACATGGTCGGAGTAGGAGGGTAATTGAGCAGACATTCGGCCTCCTGAAAAGCCGCTTTTGCTGCCTGGACAAGACCGGAGGGGCCCTCCCATATGAGCCTGCAAAGGTGTGCAAAATAATCCTTGTCTGCTGCATGCTACACAACATGGCGGTGCGGAAGGAGGTGCCTCTCATCCAGGATGACGATGACGATGACCAACGTCTGGCACCTGTGGAGGATCCTGGCCTGGGCCAAGATGCCAGTGATGATGAAGATGATGGTGACGTCCGCTCCCAGCTCATCAACGAGTTCTTCACCAGAATGTGAGTTTCCATGGTTGTTATGTGAATGTATGGAGGTAGCCTGGAATGTGCTGTACCAGCTCTGTTGCTGTCTGAGTGTGTCTGTGTGCCACTTGACTGGATGCGTGCTGTGATGTGACCATTCAGGTGGTGTATACTCCACAATAGGGTAGTACTGCTAACTAGTGTTTGTGTAGGTGTCTTGCAACATGTTTTGTGCATGTGTATTGCATTTCTCTCCTGTTCTTCTGTGCTTTTGACTGTATCTTGTCTGTCCTTCCTAGGGTACTTTGCCTGTTGTGTGGTCAACACTGACCCCCAACACCCAGAAGCCAACACCAGTGTGGAAGTTGACAATTCCCATCAACTGATGTACCACACATCCCTGAACTTCCATTCTCCAACAAATTGGGAGCGTGTGTCCACTGTTACATAGAATTACCGTGCAACTAGTGTAGAATAAACGTGTTGCTGATGTGTCATGAACATGTGCTACGCTTTGTTATGTGCGTTGTCTGTCTTCCCACATCTGAGTGACATCTGCTTACCTCACCTGTGGACTTGTTACCACTGACTCGGCTTGGTGTTGTATCTGTGCATGCCAATTTGTTTCAGGTCAACACCATTGTGTGTGATGTTGCCATAGTGGTGTGTCTCCCTCACATGTGTCACATCCCCATGACTCACCTTACGTTGGTCACATTGTTGCAGTATTTGGCATCCACTGTGTTGTGTAGCAGATCGACATCTCCCTGAACATGACAAGTTGGAATCACAACAGAGGCAAGTATGGTGTACTAGTGAGTTTATTTACAAACATGTGTGAGGGAAGTGCACAGGATGGTGGGTGCTGTAGAGCGGTTTGGGAATCCAAAGTTCACATTGGAGTTGGAAGTGCTGGTAGATGAAATATCCAGAGTAAAGTCCACAGTCATCTGATACATTGGCCCAACATGAACCCTCCATGTCATGTGGGCGAGTTGCATGCGATTGGACAAGGTGAACAGGTTGCGCACAAAGAACATTGTCCAGAACAGGTTTAGAGGCCCTGGGGGATGTGCTGGGACATCTGCCTCTCACATGTCCTTCTTCGGACGACCCCTCTTCTTCCGGGGGGAGATCCTCATGTGCAGGCCTCTGCGGTGCAGGGGACTCTCCGCCAGAGTCCTCCTCCCTCCCTGTGGCGCTGGCAGATGGTGTTGCGACAGATGTTGGGGGCACACAGAGGGGGTGTGAACAGGTTGGTGTTGATCTGGTGGAAGCATTGTAGTATGTCCCGATGCACCGCAGTGATGTCATCCCACTTGGCCTCCATGCGGGCATGGTGGGCGACCTGCTCGTGTTGCATGTCCTTGAGGATCCCCACTACCTGGCCAAATCCTCCGGTGCTATCCTGGTACGCATCTAAGATGCGTGCCAGGTGGGGGTCGTCATGCAGTCCAGACCCCTCTGCAAGGCGCACCTTGTGCCTCCCACCCCTCCCAGCACCCCTCTCCACACGGGCAGGGCCAGCGGCGGGACGCACAGGTGACACTGGGACCTCTTGGGTGGTGTTGCTGGTGGTGTTTGCTGTAGCTTCCGGGGGGGTCCTGTGTCCCTGTGCTGTGGGTGTTGATTGGCCTTGGTCTGTCCGTGTGGGCGGGGGTGCCCTGTTGGTGTCCAGATGCTGGAGGCGTGGGAACAGGGGGGGCAGATGTTGATGCTGCTGGTGCTGCATGATGGCTCACACGGAGGGGCCAGGTTGGTCGTCGTCATCTGAAGAGGACAGTGAGAGAGTCAGACCAGAGAGCTCAGTGTCCACCAGAGTCTGGGACTGGTTATCCTCATCATTTGGTGCTGGGTGCCCAGCACCACCTGTGTTTGGAAGAGACACACAATGTGATTTATGTTTCTACATGCATCGTTGGTTCACAAATATGACATTTTCTACTTTTCAAACAGATGCCTGCATGTACACTGCTTTTTCCCAGCTTGTCACGGACAGAGTTTGATATTGTTGTTGGCCATTTCCCAGCATGGGCTTGTGCTCCCCATGACAGAGCCCAGTGTCAGACATCTTGTCAGTCCCTTCCCACTCCCTGTGAGGCGAGTATGGTTCAGTTTGATCTTGCTGGGCCATGTGGGTGGGTGTAGGTTGTCTGTGACTGCGAGTCCCATCATGCTCTTGGCTACACCCCCCTTCCCAGCATGCCCATACTTCCTTCCTCTTGACTCTGCTTCCCTGTGAGGGGGTGCGACAGCAATGGCAAGATGGCTGACTGTGAAGTCCTGATGTTTGTGTTGGCCATTTCCCAGCATGGGCTTGTGCTCCCCATGACAGAGCCCAGTGTCAGACATCTTGTCAGTCCCTTCCCACTCCCTGTGAGGCGAGTATGGTTCAGTTTGGTCTTGCTGGGCCATGTGGGTAGGTGTAGGTTGTATGTGACTGCGAGTCCCATCATACCCTAGGCTACACCCCCCTTCCCAGCATGCCCATACTTCCTCCCTCTTGACTCTGCTTCCCTGTGAGGGGGTGTGACAGCAATGGCAAGATGGCTGACTGTGAAGTCCTGATGTTTGTTGTTGGTGATTTCCCAGCATTGCCTTGTGCTCCCCACAACAGAGCCCAGTGTCAGACATCTTGTCAGTCCCTTCCCACTCCCTGTGAGGCGAGTATGGTTCAGTTTGATCTTGCTGGGCCATGTGGGTGGGTGTAGGTTGTGTGTGACTGCGAGTCCCATCATACTCTTGGCTACACCCCCCTTCCCAGCATGCCCATACTTCCTCCCTGTTGACTCTGCTTCCCTGTGAGGGTGTGTGACAGCAATGGCAAGATGGCTGACTGTGAAATCCTGGTGTTTGTTTGGCTACAAGTGAGCCCCTGTGCTTCACACAGCAGCACCCAGTACGGGGTATCTTTTGCTGATATTTCAATGAGGTGTGTGTCAATGCATTGTACCCAGTGAGTTGTGTGGAGTTTGTGTTGAGGGGGGTGTCTCCCCATGCTGATAAGTATGGTCAGAGCTCTCAGTCCTCCTTCCCATCATGAAACGTGCTTCCATTGTAAGACGTGCAAGTTGTCTTTCAGGATGTCAGTCAGTGGTATCCTGCTTCTGATTAGCACACAAGCCCTAGCAGGGCCTTGTGCTCCCCACATCAGTGATGTGGGCATGTTTCAGAGAGGTCTTGATGGGCCAATCAGGAGGGGGAGCATTATCTGTGACTACAGGCCCCATCATGCTTTTGGCTACACTCACTTCACCTGCATCCCCACTATTGCTTCCTGACAGTCAGCTGCACTGTGAGGTGGTGTATTTGTGGTGGCACACTGTCTGGCAGGGTCTATTTGGCTTAGTGCCACTAGCTTGCTCTATTTGTTGGTAGGTTGGCGCATGTCATGACACAGTTCCCAGGCACTCTGAGATGGCAGGTATTGTGTTTGTCTGACTGGCATACACATCTTGGGCTGATTATCTATTGGTTAGTGTAGCTTTGCTTGCGGTGCATGGTTTCACTGCCCCCTTGCCACACAATCTTGGGTACGTTGTTTGTGTACTCACCAGGCTCTGGGATGTCTGTTAGGCCATGGACGCTCTCTGGTGGTAGGATGTCCCGCACTTTCTCCTACCAGGTCCTGAAGTAGACTGGTTTGGCAGGAGGGCCACCGCCGGTGCACTGACTCAGGGCGTGATCTTTTTTGATGAGTTTCTTGACCCTCCTGCGCACGTTCTGGCTATCGTCCTTTGTGCGCCTTGCTGCTGCTTGGGCGTTCACCTTGTCCACAATCCTCGCCCACATCTTGGTTTTCTGTGAGATGGGGGTCCTTTGGACCAATGTACCAAACAAATGTGGCTCTACTCTGATGATCTCGTCTACCAGAACTTCTAACTCACTATCTGTGAACTTTGGATTCTTCTTTGGGGGCATGGTGATGGTTGGTGGTGGTAAGTGATGTGTGTGTGAGGGTGCAAGTGATGGTGGGTTGGTTTTGCTGGGTGTATGTGTGTGTGCTTTTGTATGAGGTGCTGATGGTGTGTGAGTTGTGTGATGGGTGAGTTGTGAGTGTGTCTGCGGTTGCTGTGTACTGGTGTTTGCTGCTGGCTGTGTCTCCTGTTTGCAAGGGATGATGGTAGTGATTGTAGTCCTTTATATAGTTGGAGTGGTGGGTGGTTCTTTGTCCCATGTTTTTTTGTTTGGTATTTATTGGCTTTGTCATTGCTAGTGTGGTCCTTTTTTTGTCTTTTTTCCTTTGGGTTTTGTAGGCTTGAAGGAGATGTTCATGTGACGGAAACAGACGCTGCTGTTGTCTCGTGCGGGCTTCTCCGCCTCCTTCACGCTGTCTATCTTCTGTGTTTGGTACGTGTTGGTCACGGCGGTCTCTATTGCTTGTGTGCTGGGTTGTCTGTGCGTGTCGGTCATGCGGCTTGGTCTCCGTGCGAGTCGGTCTGGTTTTACATGCATTGCATCGTACTGTGCAAATCGTACATCGCGGGTACGGGTCGGTCGGCTTAATTCCGGGTTCGTATCGGTCGGTGATATTCGCGACGGTTTTCCGGCCAGATCACTATTTTCCCTACGGCTCGGTCGTACGGCTTGTATTCCATACGTGTCGGTTGTACTTCACACGCGTTGCATCGTACTGCACAGGTCGTATGGCGCTGGTACGTGTCAGTCGGTATTCGGTCCGGGTCTGTGTCGGTCGGTTTGTTTTGTGGCCGG
Source organism: Triturus cristatus (assembly GCF_964204655.1). Taxonomy (NCBI): domain Eukaryota; kingdom Metazoa; phylum Chordata; class Amphibia; order Caudata; family Salamandridae; genus Triturus; species Triturus cristatus. Next base: position 325,884,602 of record NC_140589.1, read on the forward strand.
AATCGGAATCGGCGCCAAGGTTGTTATCTTTGTTAAATTGATTCAACGCATTTAGGGCTCTCTGTAGGCCCACCCTCATGTGGTCTATTACGGCTGTATCGCCGGCATATTGTAGGACCGGCAACCTCCTGCTGCCTAATCTCGGTGCTACTAGGCTGGCACCTTTCAAGGCGTCCCCCAAATCCGCCGTATACAGGTTAAAGAGGATGGGCGCCAGCACGCATCCTTGTTTCAGCCCGTTGTTTGTTGTTATTTTGGTGGACACTGTACCAGCGCTGGTTTTAACCCGCACCCAGGTGCCATCGTAAAGTGATCTTCTAGTTTCTGCCATAGCCTGTTTCGTACCACTTTATCGAATGCTGTGCTGTAATCAATGAAGTAACAAAAGAGGGGAGGGTTTTCCTTTATTGCTTCAGTTGCTAGGTGCGCTAACGCCAGGATATTGTCCATTGTCGATGCTTGTGGTCTGAAGCCAGTCTGATGGCAGGGTATGATGCTTTTTCCTTCGGCCCATGTCTCCAGGTCCTTCAGTATGAGGTGGGTGTAGCCCTTGGCTTCTATATCAAGAAGAGCGATAAGCCTATAATTTGATGGCTTTAAACGATCTCCCTTTTTAAAAATTGGGACTAATATGGAGCCCCTCCATGAGTCGGGGGTTATAGCTGTCGTTAAGGAATGGTTGTAAAGAGGAGTGAGGACGGATGCCCAAAAGTTGGGGGCCTTTTTAAAAACCGGAGCGGGTATCCCGTTTTGTCCAGGGGCCCCATCGTTCTTCATAATCTTAAATTACTTAATGACCATTCGAGGGTTTATCTGGGCTGACGGTGTACAGCACATCTCTGCGTGGTCTCGCAGACCCTCAGAAGGATTTCGGGGGCTAGAGGTTTTTTCTTCAGTCTTTGCCCTTGGTAGGCGGAGACAGTCCACCCCACAGTTAGGATCTTCTGTTTTGCATATGTTTACGTGGGCAATTGAATATAGTTGCTTTACATGGACCAGCCAGTCTTGCTCTGCCACCCCGTTTTCTCTTTGAGCACCTCTGCTGCTTAGCCGGTTTATGTGTCTCCATAATCCTGCCGAATTCTTCTGTTTGAGCAGGGAGAAAACTTTGATCCATTCCCTCTCTATGTGAGCATTTTTGTGTTCCCACCATTTCTTTCTTAGGGCTGCCCTCAATGACGCAATCGATGTCCCATCTGTTTGTCTGCCCCCTGTTTTCTTTATTACTAGTTCCTTATGCAAGAGGCGTTTGGTCTCACGTATGTCCTTGGTTGGACGGATGCTTCCAGCTGTTCATTTCTTTTTGGGCCTTGAGCATTGTGGCTGGGGGTGGCCCAAGCTTGTTTGTATCTCATCAACTATGGTCTCCCATATATTTATCTGTGAAGACGGAATTGCTGGGATCTCCTCCTGTTTTAGGTCCAGCCAGTTTTGAAGTATTGCTCCCGTCTCGTCTGTCCATCTGATTCTCCTTAGGAGGCTGTAATTTTCATCCCCTCTGGACTCTCCGATGGCTTGGAACTTAAGGGCTGCTGGAACTTCTAGCATGAACACTGCTATTAGTGGCCTGTGATCGCTTTCCGACCTGATCTTTACTGTAAAATCTTCCAGACTGGCCGCCATTACTTCACTGACCATGACATAGTCGATTCTCGAGATGTCCCGGAAGGTCGGCTGTAGTTGCCCACCATTTGAGTATCTCACAGCGTACGTTAAAGATAGCTTATGATTGTCGAATAAGTCATTAAAGGGTGCGGCCCTTCCCGTCCCTTGATATGGGGGTGCTGTATTGTCGAGGTCCTTCAGGTTAAAGTCCCTGGCTAGGATTACTTGATGAGTTTTATTTTGTTTAGGAGGCTGTCTGTTTCCCTTGTCAATGCCTCCAACTGATCTTTCATGGTGGTTTGTGCTGGATTGAGGTAGCAGTTTATTATTAGGAGGCGCATTGGCTGTAGTGTGTGTTTCAGACCTTTGATTTGTAGGGCTTGCAGCCCAGGTAAATTTAGGTTTATTCTAGTCACTACGAGGGGGCTTGCGTGTTTTATATAAACTGATTGACCGCCAGAGGGGCGACCAAAGAGGTTCTTTTTTATTGATGGCACATGATGTTCATAGAACCCTGCCAATGGTGTGCTAGATAATGCCCAGGTCTCTTGGAGGCAGAGTATGTCTCCTGTTTCCAGGAATCGCCTCAGGTTATTATTCTCTGCGATCTTGCTGCTCCCTGCGATGTTCCATGAAAATAATGTTAAGTTTTTCTTAGGAAAAGGTACTCCCTTGGTCTCACACCTGCCGGGCCTGGACTTGCTGTTGTTAGGAATGCTTCTGTGTTCTTCCCCAGTTTCCGGATTGATCCAAGAGGGAGGGGGTGGCACTAATAACCCTTTGGTTGTTTTGACATGCGATCTTGATTCCTGTGTAGTCCTTATGTCTCTTCCTTGTATTCTCGGGGAGTCCTGATCTATTTGTCCCCTGCAGGACTGACCAGGGACCCATGTCCCCCTTGTCTGGCGCAAGAATGTATGGGTATTTTGGGTTGGGAAGATTCTGAGCATCGATTTCCTTTTTCTTCAAGCCTAGTACTGTTGAATTGCTGTGTGTGTCACCCTTCATGCTCAAGATTCTCACCCATTCTATGTCCCCTGTTTGTAGCTTGTCTAGCATGGCAAGGTGCTTGAAAAGGTAAAGAATATTGCACCTGTTCAAAATGTCATGCTGGCCCGTGCTATAGAATCTCGGGGTGAGGACTATCTCATGGATGGTAGTTACTGTTCCTGACGAATGTCTCGTTTTATTCCCCCCTAAATTTTGTGCCGCCTAGATTAGTCCGATGGTTGGGCTTCCTTGTTTGTTTGTGGCAGGTCCTACTTTGGATTTTGAGCTCTGGCCGTAGGTGTACCTGGTGCTGGGCTGGTGCCCGGGGCTTTGTAATAGGGATTTTGTATCGTCCGGCAGTAGCAGTGATATTGACCACGATTGCTGTGTAATTTTTTCAGCTGGTGCATGACTTATGGCCTCTGAAATATGATGTAGTGGGTTTTTTATCATCCGGCAGTGGCAGTGATATTGACCACGATTGCGGTATCGTTTTTTCAGCTGGTGCATGACTTGTGTCCTCTGTCATTTGGCTCCCTGGGGAGTGTCCTGTTCTTGACTGCGGCTTTTGACCTGTCGCAGGTGGGTTACTTGTTGCGATTAGCTGTTTTTGCTAATCTGCTGGGGGCAAAACCGTGTCGAAAGCCTTTTTGCCCCAGTTCATATTTGTGAAAATTGGATAAAGCTGGCCCACTTTGGGGTCCCCTTGTGACGATCTGCCGTCAATCTTCCTTAGCTGCAATTGCCTTCTTCTTAGCTTGTGTTTTTTCTGTTGTTTCTTAATCTTCTTTTTTTCTCTTCTTGACAGCGGGCGTTCAGGGACGGCTATTTTGCAGGGAGTGAGTTCTTTTAAGTCAGATTCCCTGTCATCAGGAACTTCATTGCTCTCTGTTGGCCTGCTTTTTGGGCTTTGGATTCCTTGTGACATTTTGGCGTTGTGCGCAGAGGCCTCACTCCTTTGTGCTCCTTTTTGCTCCAATCCCGCTGGTAACCTTAAGCCGAGATCACTTGCTTCCATTTGTCTCACTCCTAAAGGGTAGCCGCTTCTTGGGATCCTATCGTCTATGTTGCTCGGCAGCCATGATTCCTTGTTTCCTTAGACTTTCTTTACTATGTCGGCAAGGATCTCAGGAAGTAACGCCCATTTATCCATGAGGATTGAGCAAGAACAGGAGCATTCACCTCGGTTCGATAGCAAGTGCTGGTCGATCGTCTTTCCCAGCTCTTCCACTCTAGAGCTTATGTCAACTAGGCGGCCAGCAATCGATTGCAGAAGATCAATTTGGACTTCCATTTTGGTTGACTGCCACAGTAGAGCTTTGTAAGTGTCACTGTTTAATTCCGGCCTCAGTGTTTGCCGGAAGTCTGCTTCTGGGCTGTCATCGAAGGTGCAGTGATCTACTTTTGCATTGGTAGCCCAGGGAGATCCTATTTGTTCAGTTTGCCCCCACCCCAGCAGGTTTGGGGTCAGTTCTAGTGTTCTCTCGATTTTATCTCCTAAATTTTGAAGAAACGAAGATGTAAGCTCCCCTACCACTGGTGAATCTAAGTGTTGAGCAATTAGTTGCTGTCGGCTGCTTGTGGGCGATGGAGCTGGTACTATGCTCTCCATGATCTTGCTAGCCGAGCTGTGATCGTGATCTTTTGACCAGTGGATTTGCGCCCTTATCACTGCAACGTCTGCAGCTCTTTTTGGGGCAGTTGCGTGGTCCGAGTCATTAGTGACGTTGATGGCTTTATCTATAGGTGTACGAGAATTTTGTGCGCTGGGGGTTTCGTTTGATAGTATACCTTTAAGTTGTTTGCACTCTGGCTTACCCAGTTCCTGTTTATTGCTAAATTCCAGGTGAGGAGGTGAGCCTCCTCTGGGTACGGCAGTGTGGATTGGGGGCTGTTTAGTGCTACTTTCTTGCATGGTGCTCTTGTCGCCCCCTTCCCATGGTATGTTCTCGGTTACCAGCTACTGCCTACCCTGGTCGGTGTTGGCAGTGCCCTTTGTCCTGAAGAAATTTCTAATCGACCCCATTGGTTTTGCATCTTGAGGCAGTTCATTTAGATTTTCCGTGAGTGATTTACTCCTGGTGATCCTTTTAATAGGCAGGCGCCTATTGGAGGGGTCCTCAGAGGTCGTGTGTTGTCTGGCCTTTTTTTTTGGGTCCCATTTTACTAAATTTCACTCGGGGAGGAAGCTGATAAGCTTGGCTAACTTGCCTGTTGTTATTGTTATCTTTGTTCACGTTTGAGACTGAAAGACTGGTGCAATATAAATCTGGTGTTTAGGGGCGGTATGTTCCTTAGTTTCGTGTGCAGGATTTGCCCGATTTAATTGTCGTGATCGTGCGTAGTTTTTAACAGTCCCCTCAACTTATGTCGTCTGTAGTTGACCACCTGTTGTTCTGGATGCTGAAAATGGCTAATGATTGTGCTTATGGTTGAACTTATCAGTGCTGCTGAGTCAGGCTGAGTCGGCTGGGGCAAAATCGGTGTTGGCTATTGTTTGGCTCTGCAGCTGTATGCCACGAGAGAAACTGTACCCCACTATTTTGTTGCTGTTGGGTATTGAGGCGAAGTGTCTATCCACTGTTCCCTATGGATGCAAAATTGCCCCTTGCCGGCTGGCAGAGGATTGAGGTGCCAGGGGGAATAGTGATAAGTGCTAGGATCTTGTAGGAGCGTGTGGGAACTAGTGGGTCGAGCAGCGATGCGTGAGGCACGCAGGATAGTCATAGGCATGCCTCCATTATCCCTTTTGGGAGTGCTTGCCCCTTGTTTAAGTGTGCTGCTTTGCCTGCCTGTTAAAGAGATGGAGCTTTGGAACAAGCTCACCTTTGCTCACTTCTGTGCTCCACTGAATGGTCCGAGTCTGCGCCTTGATGCTCCTTGAAGATGGGGCGCTCTCTTAGGTTGTTGGTTGTGACGCCTTCCGCCGTGCATAGAGCGCCCTACTATGTGCTGTCGTCTGTGTGGAGGGGCAGCTACCAGCGGAGTCCCGTTGGATAATGCCTGGGAACTCTGGGGCCACACTCCGCTGCCCGCCTCCTGTTGCTGTAGCTCAGACGTGTAGATGCGGTCGGGCTCCCATGAGGCAAGGTAAATAGATGGTTAGGTCGGACTAGTTGGGGAGAGGCAGCACTCGGAAGCGGCCCCTTAGCTACCTCGTCCGACTCGTGGGCAGAACACTACTCTCTGTGCCCCGGCAGCAGGACCCCAGGTTCGGGGGGAGAGTCAGTGAGAGCCAGAGTCAGTGGGGGAGTCAGCAAGGGAGAGAGCCGGTCGGAGCCGTGGTAATTTCGGCGTCCTCCTGCTCGCGTCCTCCCACTCCGCTTGTGCCTGCAGCCTGCAGCCTGTGCGAAAAAGTGGCTCTGGATTCCCTCCAGAGAAAGGTGAGAAAGCTATCATTCTCGGGGTGAAGGGAAACCCCACTCTGTATACTTTTTAAAGAATTTGTGTAATGAGTAAGGATCATCATCTTGCATAACAATGGACTTCTACCCACTGATATTCCTTGTTTCAATGAATGTCCTGCTGCAACAGCTGATCTATAACAATTTACTGTTCTATATGATAAGCCTTTTTCAAAAAGTTCTGACAAGAAATTTGCTACCTCTACTTCATCTGTAGCCATGGGATTCAAATCTCTTTCCACGTGACAACGTGACCAAACTTGCCATGCACTTCTATATCTCTTCCTTGTTCCTGGCGCCCATGACTCATTGAGTAAATTTGCATCTGTTCCTGAAAGACCTGAGAATCTACCTGAACGCCTGACATCCTCCATACTAGAAGGTTGAGTAAACCTGACTCCACAAAGGGATGCTCTTCCTTCTCCAGTCCTTGTAAAAGACAGTTTTATTACTTTATCAAATATGGTATTTCTATTGCCATTTCCCTAACTGTTGGAAACCATGCCTGTGTTTTCCAAAACGGTGTGACTAGTACTATTTGACATCTCTTCCTCCTCACCCGCACTAATACTTTCTGGAACCCCGAACCGGTCCTAGGATGCTTGTTTCCAGTCCAGTGAGGAGCTGGCTTGGTAGTTCGGGCTGGACTGTTCCCATGAGGCACAGGGCCAAGACTGATTTGCATATGGCTGGGTTCAAACTGGAATGGCATGGTGAACAAAAAGCGATGGATCTAGGCCCAGTCTCTGTACTGGGGTGAATGTATGACATTGTTCTGCATTCTATCCAGTGCTTAATTTGAGCCGGAGCTTTCCGGTGCTGAGCACTGGCCCTTAATTGGTTACTGGTGCTCGGCACCAGCACTTAATTGTCAACAACACACTTAGGGCAGTCAGCCACAAGGTGGCGCTGCTCATGTAATTTAGAGATGAGCATTATAACAGCTGTTTAGGAAAACAATATACATTAAAAAATTACTAATACCTGCCTCTCCAGCCATTCCTTTAGCTTTGAGGACCTGGAATAATCTGCACTGTCGCATTTACCTGCGAGAGAGATGGTTAGTAGTTGTTTTGGCAGCAATGGCAGGGGCGATGGGTGCTGCAAGCTCCAGTGGCCTCCTGGTCACAACCCTGGCACTTAATATTTTACAAATTAAGCACTGATTCTATCCATCAACTGTTGTTTTTGCATTTGTCACCCCGAGTGGGAAGGGTATGCCCAGACGTGGGTCCCGTGCTCTCCATGCCACTGGAATCAAGCTATCCTGGCTGAAGAGGGGTGAAACCCTGAAACAGGTCCTAGGATGCTTGTTTCCAGTCCAGTGAGGACCTGGCTTGGCAGTTCGGGTTGGACTGTTCCCATGAGTCACATGGTCAAGACTGATTTACATATGGTTGGGTTCAAACTGGAACGGCATGGTGAGCAAAAAAACGATGGATCTAGGCCCAGATCTCTGTACTGGGGTGAATGTATGACATTGTTCTTCCTTCTATCCATCAACTGTTGTTTTTGCACTAATACTTTCTGGATCATAGAGAACAGGGGAAATCCATACTCTTTCATTTTCCTTTAATCCTGCAAAAATGCATCTTCTGCTATTGCTCCTGGATCTGGTCTCCAACTGATCTAGGGGCATATTATCAAGACAGGCGATAAAATTATCGCCACTTCAGCGGAAGAAAACTGCCGCTAAAACAGCGATAATGGGCTTGATAATATGCTCTGTGGAATTCCAAATTAATCCCATGTTAGATGTCCTTCACATCTAACATGGGCTTCAATTGGAATTCCATAGAGCATATTATCAAGCCCATTATCGCTGTTTTAGCGGCTGTTTTCAGCCGCTAACGAGGCAATAATTTGATCGCCTGTCTTGATAATATGCCCCATAATGTGGTAACTGACAAGTCCATCATGAGGCGAAAAGATCCACCATAAAAGGACCCATTATTTACTGAATCTTCTGGAAATAATCCTTCCTTAACTGTAGTCTGTCAAATTTCATGAATTCCAGTCCGCTACCACATTATGTATCCCAGGTAAATATTCTGCTCTCAATCCTATCGTTTGTTCGAAATAAAATTCCCACATTTCTTTTTATAAATCTGAAAGACTCTTTGACCTGCTTCCTCCCAATGTATTTATATATGTTACTGTAGTTATGTTGTCCATCTTCAATAAAACTGAGCTTCCCCTCATGTCTTTCCCCAAACTGCGAAGGTCAAACAAACCCGCTCTCATCTCTAGACAATGTATATGTAACTTTGTTCTACCATATTCCAAACTCCACCTGTCTCCTGCCCAGAACTTATGGCACCCCATCCTGAACTGCTCGCATCTTCCTCTAGAATAAAATTGGGTTTTCTCCCAAAAATTGCCCGTCAGTTCCAGGCTTCCAAATTTTCCTTCCACCATAATATCTCTGCACCCTAAATCTTTCATCAGACCAAAAGCCTTTAAATGATGAAGGGCCCTGTAATGTAAAGTTCCCAGAAATACAGCTTGTTTTGATGATGATAATAGACCGATCACCAGTGTCAATTCTCTTAATTTCACTTCCTCTTTTTTTGACAACAGTCACACTTCTTGTCTTATTTTTTTTGTTTCTTCTCTGGTGACTGTAACTGACTTGTTACTATGTCTGCCACAAATCCTAGAAATTCAAATCTTTGTGATGGTGTTAGTATTGATTTTTTCGAATTTATTACAAAATCCAGTACCTCTAATGAATTGTTTACCAATATCAAATGATCTTTCAATTCCTCTACACTTTGATTCATTATCAAAATATCATCTTAAATAAACAATCATTCTCACTCTACTTTCTCTTAGGTAGCCCACTATTGGTCTTAAAACCTTTGTGAAACACCATGGTGCTGCTGACAGCCTAAATGGGAGACATCTGAACTGGTATAACTGACCTTTCCATATGAACTGTAAATAACCTTGACTCTACTTCGCAATTGGAATTATGAAATAGGCATCCTTGAGATCCTTTTTCAGCATTCAATCCAAGTCTTGAAGCATGCCTCTCAATAAGTGTACCCCTACCTTTTTGATGTGTTGATATATTAAACTGATTAGACTTCTTAAATTTATCACAGGTCTCCAGCCTTTGTATTTTTGTTATTGCATCTTACACTATCATTTGTAAAATGTCCTCTTGTACAATCTTTTCTAATTCTTTTTTGAAAAATCTATTTGTTTGGTTCTTAAATCTGGCATGGTTCTGAATTGAACTCTATTTGATTACCTTCTATTGCCTTTAACACTGCATTATCCTATGTTAATTATCTTCATTGATTTTTGAACAAGTGTAACCTTCCTTTTTCAGGATAGAATCAATAACAGTCCTCATACTCACCTTGTCCCTGATTGTGTGATGGTTCCCGCAGTCCAGGATCCTAGGACTTCATAGAGACTCATAAGCCATTAAATGCCTGCCCTAACCAGTGAACCAGCACCACCATGTGAATCTTGTATGCTATTGTTAAGCTTGCAGTACTATTTATACGTGCTTATAGTTATTTTTACATTGAGACATTTCATACTCATTATATTTTGTACTCATATTTGTATGTGGTCAAGGTCGCCGCACTCAATCCTGCTATTCTGAGTACTGATGCCATACACAAACCCCTACAGAGAACTCGCAAGACCTTGGCAAAGTCAGAAGGCCATGTTGGGTGTAGATTGCACCTGTATTTAAGGCCACGCTCGGCTTCTGGAATGCGCTTTGCCTTGAGGATTCATCCGGACAGCATCGCGTTTCTCACACGCTGCCCGAGTTCAGCTCTGCAACTCACCCAAGCCTCTCTGGGAGTGACTCCCTTTCATCAGACAGGGCATCCGAGCCTCTGCACTGCAGAATGCCACTCTCCGACCAGATATAAAGGAAGGAAAAAACTGTGAGTAAGTATAATTAACCACTACAGATCCAGAGTAACCAAAATAAAGCAGTGATACCAACCTCAAGTAAGCGCAGTGACTTTATCTAACCCTGAGTATTTGGAGAAACTTCCTTGTTGATGTGTATCCATTGAGGCTTACTTACCTTGTGACACTAACAGGGCATCTTTAATGAACTAACATTGAAACTTGTCTTGTGACATACACAGGGCAAAATTCATCTTGCACTAACTAGTTGATCAAAGTTGTGTTCGAAACTAGGCTCCTACTTACCTTGTGAAACTAAGAGGGTGTAAAAAGTTCCAAAGACATTGAATACATTTGATGCAAGAGTATGCCAGGGGAACGTTCTTCTACGACGTAATACTTACCTGTGAATAGATTAAGCTTGTGCAGCTAATTAACAAGTGGATTGTTGTGTAATTTATCTGTTCTGTGTTATAGGTGTCATCACAGACACCTCAATCCATTGAGACCAAACTGTCAGATGGTTCTGGGAACATGACTTCTGACAGCTACACACCCATGACACAGACAAAAGGAGGACATCAAGACTACGGCAATTGATCGCAGGTTGGATAGGGCGGGTACAGACTCTGGGTAGCTTGGACAGGGAGGGACAAAGCACTAAAGACCTCAGAGAATTCATTCAGTGTCTCCTCTTTCCTTAATGATCGACAATTGTGCCAGGACATCAACGATGTCCAGCACCAACCAGGCCCTCTCTGCTGGCACTACCCAAACGAGTTGGGTCGATATCGTCCCTGCAAACCAACCAATGCGGTTGCTATTTTGCCCTCTTCCTCTACCAGATCGACCTCCTCCTCCTCTCCCTTGTTAGGGATAAAAATTGGGTACCCCTTTGTTCCCTCTTTAGTTTCCATAACTCTGGTATTCTGACATTCCATTATTTAGATAATGGGACTTATAATTTTCTCAGATGAAAGGGTGCCCTCTCCTCCCAGCCTTCCCGTAAAAACTGTTCCCTGTAAATACTCTGCACAATGAATATTGTGCTTTATACAGACTTGTAAAATTCTGCACATATATACTCAGGGATTTAACCATCCAACCTCAGAATAGTAATCCCTTGGCCTCATCACTATACTCCTGTCTGGCTAAATCATCCAATTTTGGGTTAATACTCATTCGTACTGTCCTGCGTATTTGGACAATGCTTAAGAAAAAATGGCCCGCTGACACCATTCTCTTAGTAAATGAATGCTTAGATTACTCCCCTTCAAATATGCATCTACCACTGTATCAAAAATTCTATCCAGTGGACCCAGGATATCCAGAACCCTGTCATGGCATTGCTTTAATGATCTCTCTAAACCCTTTCTTGGGTCTCTCCCCATCTTCAAGAGATATGTTATTAATTCCGGGTCTAGATTTGGTGTTAGGTTTACCTTTTCCTCTATCACTGGATGCAAGCAGTCCGCCCTCATAATGTTTCTCTCATCTTTCTCTAGTGGCCTCCTTATTCTGTTCTTTGTATAATTAGACACATGGTCTAAGTTCCGCCAATCCTTACCCTTCGGGTGTCTTATATCTCTAGGGTCAAATAAATTTTCACCTAATGAATCTATAACTGTAGTTATCCCTCTATGCTTATTTTTGTTATAGTCATCAAACACATCCTCTAGACAATCTTTATGATCCAAATCTAGGATATATTCATCTATATTGGATGTTTCACCTGTAATCTCTACTTCATACTTTGAATCAAATTCAGTATCAGTGTTAAACTGACTTTCCTTTGTACTGCTTTGGACACCAACTCTCATTAAGCCGCTTTGGACTCATTTCTTACTGGATATTCCTCTTTTTGAGTTGCTTTGGAGTCCTTTCTTACTGGATATTCCATCCATATGTTTGTTCTCCTTCGTACATTTTTCTCCTGGACCTCAATTCAGATCCTCCTCATCAGATATAGAGAAATATTCCTCATCATCTACATGTCTAAGTTCCCTTTTTCTACTTGGTACATGTTTTACTGTTTCCTGAACAGCATCATGCAACTCCTGACTTATTATTTTTCCAATTGTACCTTCCTGGCTTGACCCCCCAAAGTTTTTTTTCAATCATTTTGACTTTTTCTTTATATACATATTTATACAATATAATTTTTCCCTTTTCCTATATTTATATGATTTCTCTATGTAATACTGCCTGTAAACTCTTCAACGCTGCACTTAACCGTTTCACACCCTAAATGTCGCTCTAAATAAATCCAAATGCTTAAAAACATGCTCTATTATCTTCAGAAACATACACTCTGACTCAGTTCATCAGACGTGTACACACGGCCTATTGCAAGTCCTATTTCATTTGAAATAAGCATCAGACACTTCTGACGCTTTCATACAACTGTCCCAGAAATTATGGCAGGCGTTCAGCTGATCGCATCCTACGATCAAAGAGCGAGACGGTTCAAACCGCTCTTGCTCTCAAGCCCACGCAGGCATGGTATTTTAAAAAAACGCAACGCATTACAAAAAACTGGGGGATATTCACAAGGATCTATCGCCGATTTAACGGCACTTTATCGCAGCCAAAGTAGCGATAAACTTATCGCCCCAATCACAAGCTGGTGTAAACAGCCCACATCACCAGTTTACCCGCGATAACAGCCGCAAAATACATCACCACCGATGACCCCCGCAACAATCGCTAATGAGATGCTGAGTAGGCGTTACCGTGCCAAAAGCCACAACAACACCACTCCACAACATTCACAACGACCAGCCAGAACTGCGATAAGAACACAAAACAGGCGATAAGGCGCAAAGTCGGACCACAGCCTGCACCACAAAAGGGAGCACAGCCCACAGCCACATTGGAAGGGCAACAGATGCACCCGAGCAACTGAACATGCAGCCCGGAGGGCTGAAAGGGCAACAACACCTGCCGCCACCACCCCAAGGATCCCCCCTCCCCGGCACCCCCCGACAAAAGACATGCCACATCAGCTACACCTAAACACGTCCAAAATAATCCGCTTGATGTGGACCAATGACAATTGGTGACATGCATGTGTCGTCACAAAAATGAGCATCACACATTCACTTTCGAAGCAACAAATGAAACTTTATTAACATGAACACTGAAATGAAATGAAGACACATGGCGGCTCCCCTCGGGACAATCCGTAGATCACAGCCTGTGAGACAAACATCATGATGAGAAGGTGTGTCCTGCGCACATAAAAGGTCAGAGAGAGAGCAAAGGAGAGAGAGAAGAAGAGAGGGAGAGAGAGAGATGAGAAGAGAGGGAGAGAGAGAGAGAGAGAGAGAAGATGAGAGGGGGTGAGAGAGAGAGAGAGAGAGAGAGAGAGTGCCACCCCTGTGCACCCAGGCCACACTGCTCACCTGCTGCCACCGGTGTGTCTCCAACCACTTGCCGGTATGTATAGCAGTACACCAGGTCACACATCTGAGACAGACCCGTCATCTGAAACAGAGTCCAGATACATGATTGGCACAGTACACACAATTGCACAAGACAACATCGCCTGCCTGCCCATGCACACCCAGGCAGAGGCACCCCAGCCCCTCCCACCGCCCATCGGAGCATGCCTGCCCATGCATACCGAGGCAGAGGCACCCCAGCCCCTCCCACCGCCCATCAGAGCATGCCCGCCCATGTACACCCTGGCCTCACTGCTCACCTTCCGCCACCGGCGTGTAGACAGGAGGTCCCACCACGTGCTGCTGCAAACCACAAGCCCGGGGCCCGCGGACATGGCACCCTCAACATCATGCAGCCCGCTCCGCAGGCCACCAGGTCTCACATTTGGTGCTGGGTCTTGATCACTCCATGGCATAGGACATACCAGTGCACCCGGCATCATCGCAGGCTGCACACCCGCTCAGCCCAATGGGTGCCACTAACTCTGGGATCCCGGAAGCGACGCCACGTGGCTGTAGGCCTGTGCTGCCCGCTGGCTCTGGCCTACACTGCGGTCCAGCAGGGCACACAAATCCTGAGCTACCCGGACCGCCGGGTTGGGGCATCATCGCAGGCTGCACACCCGCTCAGCAGCTTAAGGTGCTACTTACTCAGTGCACCCAAAGTCACTGTCCCGTGGCGGGGTGCCTGTGCCGGCCGCAATGGTCCGGATGCCACTAACCCTGTGAAATGACAGTCAACGCCATGCGGTGGTAGGCCCATGACAGCAGCAAGGCCTCGGGTGCCACTAACCCTGTGCAACACCAGTCAGCGCCACGTGGTGGTAGCCCCATGATGGCCGCAAGGCCTGGGGTGCCACTAACCCTGTGCGTAACAACTCATGTGCCCTTTATGATTGAGAACCGTGGAGAGTCCATCATCCAGTCACCACCGGCTGAGGGGTCTGTGATGTCGTTGGCCCCTTATGTTGGCGGAGTCACATGGCCTGTGACGCCTGTGCCGGATGGGTGTTGTGTGCGTTCAAACCTGCCCTCAGGGAGTGGCTGTGACTTGCGGACAACTAGACCAGTGACCTGCACACCACCAGTGTGTACACCTGCGATGGGTAGCAATGAGGGCTCCCCCTCGAAACGTAAGCGGAATGGTCTGGCCTGCTGTATGCCGGACCAGCACAGGGCCTGCAAAAATGACTTGTGGGCTCTGGGCGTGTTTCAGTCCATGTCCGGACATGGAAGTGACTGATGCGTGTGTCCCTGTTGTAGTGTTCACGGGACCCGGTACACAATATGCAATGTAGCACCGTCTGACTGGCATCCCACATGATGAGCATCATTGACGCAAGGGAAATCACTGTCCCTACATTCATCCACACATTCATACATGAATGATGAAAGACATGACACAGCAGTGCGTCACTGGATATTTATTGCACATCCGGTGCAGTTCTGCAGCTGGAGCTGTACAGGGCAATGTCGAGCACACTATACAATATGGGCCCATGGAGGGCCAGCCAGAGTCCATCCGGGGATGACAAGTACTGCGGAAGAGGAAGGGTACAGTCCGCAGTCTGGTCGCCGTGTCATTGGTCATGAAACCGGATATGGCAGTCCACGTCGCTGTCCAAGGTGAGTGCATCGGAGGGTATCGGGGGTCAGTGGAAGGTCATGAGGCCATGTGCGAAACCAAGCAGAAACAGGCCAGGTGGCGGAAATTAATGCTAGTGCCTCCTGATCACAAACCCATCCACGTCCTCGTCCCCGGATGTGTGCTCTGCTCCACCTGTGGGTGTTGCAGTACCGGCTGAGGCACTGTGTGCCACTGAAGAACCAGAACCTTTTGGACCTGGCGGCGCAGGGTACGCCCTCTGTCTCCGGAGTTCACCTGCTTCGCTACACAGAGACACAGGACACTCAGTAGGCGTTAGAAGATTGGATTTATTTAGCTGCAGCTAGTACAGTTATCCTAGAAGTACACAAAGTAGGTTCTCAGGAGACTGCCACTTCACTCTGTGGCGCATCAGATTAAATACTATACAATACATAATTATTAACGAGATACACTCCTAGAGCATATAAGAAAAGAGCCAATAGGGAAGGTTAGAAAACAAAGCGGAACCAATAAGAAAGGTTCGAAAACAGAAATATCAGATGACTCGAAGAGACCTCTCCTCCAACTGTGTTTGTCACCCCACCCCCGAACTAATTCATTAACACATTATAACTAACTTGCAGGTGGTGAGATACGTTTGTGTGTATTGGAGGACCGGCGTGACACAAGAGAATGCTAGCAGGAAACAGTGAAGGCCAGTCGATAAGATATGATCAGGGAAGAATAGTGTGAGCCAACAGATAGTTGAAACAGGGATTAGGAAAGCCAGACAAGGATTAGTGTACTCGGCTAGTCCAAACACCATCTTCGCAAATAAAGGCCGAGGACGTATTTTGACATCGGGCTACAGGAAAAGCAGAATAGACTTTGTTCGCCGTGCTGCCTGAGTGATGGCAACACAAAATGGCGGCGGCTCACAAAATGGCAGGTCGATTCGATCGTGATCGAAAATCAAAGTTCCTCAGACCCTCCTTTTGCCAGAACTCAGGCAAGATAGACTCATGTTAATCTGAGTCCACGTCAATAGCCATGAGATCATCGAGCTGTTGCTGTAACATCATTCTTATGTTTTCCGTTACTTGTGGCTTGGGTTTTGGGATGCACATAGTAGCACAAAGATCACAGATAGCGGGACCACAGTGCATACAAAGGCAACAAGAAAATACAATGGTCAAGATTATTCCAAGGAATGTCAATGCTTTCCAACCCCATTTGGACAGTAGTCCCCAAAACCATTCCGTTAAAGACCAATCTCCTTCGTCCTGATGAATAGACTCGGAGATTATGTGCAACTTGGAGATAGCTTGGTATACTGTCGGAGAGTCATTAGGAATGAAAATACAGCAGCTTGACCCGATCAATTTACATACTCCACCACGATCGGCAAGAATAAAGTCTAAGGCAACTCGATTTTGCAAGGTCATAAGACAATCCGCCTGTAGTTCTGCCGTGATATTGCTTAAGGCTCCTACAGTGATGTCTATTGTAGTCTCTACGACACGGACCAGTTGCCTTATATTTCTGCTGTTGGCCATTGGACCCCAGAAGGGAAGGAAACCTTTAAGGAAATCTCCCCCCTCTTGTCCCGCTGTGTCTTTTGAATCAATAATTCCTCTGCCGTAACGGGTTCTGTGATAATTGGCAGAAGCAGTGTAAGTAGGAGGATGGAGAAAGGCTATATAGCAAGTACCAGAGAAACCCGTTGGTAACCAAGTATAAGCTCTATCATAGCAAATGAAATAGGTGCCTTGAGACGGCACTAGAGGAGGCGAGTTTTGAGAGAAATAAATGTACGTGTAGGAGCAGTTACTCTTCGGTGCAGTGTCAGAAGAGCGATCGTTTATTTTTAAACAGAAGTTACCTTGATGCGGTATAGTCCAGATTGGCGAAGACTTTCCCTTTCCCACTTTACTATTTAGACTCGACATATATTGGGTGACGTTCCAATTGGTGTATGCTTTCCTTTCGTCGATGGAAATTTTGCTGTTCTCCATGATTTTAGCCATAACTACCATACCCTTAATCAAGGAACTATGACTAAAATCCGGATAATTAATTTGTGAAGTCTTAGACCATCTGAATTTCCTTTGATAAGCATTGGAGAAAATGACGAAGAATGCCCAAGCAGAACCCTCATAAGAAAAAGGAAGAACTAGATATGGCATTCCTTTCTCGGTGGTATGTGGCATAAGACCACATACCCAACAATCAGTTGTGTTAAACACTAATTGATGCTGGTGTAATAGTTGGATAAAGGAATTGTTGTAATACTCGGTTCTTCTGACAAGTTCATGTGAAGGAAGAGTATGAAAGAGGTGTGGAGAGATAGTAGAAGAAGGCAAAGAGAAAGAAGGGGAGGTATTTCTTGGCTGCAAAACATAAATTATCCAACCAATAATCGCCAAAGCAATACATAATGATATAAAAACACATAAAGTTATACTACAACGACTGTACAATATTTCACAGGGTGCTTTCTTCACTTCATCTCTTCTTTCTTTATTATTTAGTGTAGTTTCCATCTTTACTAGTGGATGCTCACGGCAATCTTCCTCAATCACTGAAGTCACGATGCTCTACCGTCCTATGACACTGAGGATCCTGCAGACCTATTGTCACTACTCAGGTCGTGACCTAGACTCCTACCGTGACCCTGCAACCGAAACAGAACACTACACAAGGGAGAAGAAAGTCTCAAATGTTCTTTTGTCTGGACCTAAGGTTATAACGTTCCTTCCCCGGAACACTCTGATTTTGAAACAATGTTTTTGGTTCAGTCGTATTCAAGCGACGATGCGATGGAATTGCTTCTTGTAAAATTTCGTCGTCCTCTTTCTCAGACAATGTCCCATTCAGGTGTGCATCGCTAAAGGGTACAAATCGTGGAACTGTTTCGCCTTCACAGTCACCAACCCCTCTACGAACCCACTGATCAAAAGGCAAAGGCAAAGGTACTTTCTTGCAATGCACACCGTGAATCCAATTCTTTTTTCCTTCAACTTTGACGGCTGTTCTTGTGGTAAGTAACACCATTCGAGGCTCCCGCCACCGGGCTGCAGATTATTAGACTTTTGAAAATTCTTCACACAGACCCAGTCACCTGGTCGGATGGAATGACCTGGGTCTGTGGAGGCCTCCGGCAAAGCACTCTGAACCTGTTGATGAAGAACACGCAATTTAGTTGTAAGGTCATGCAGATAGTCAATCAACATTGGATAGGGCAAGTCTGAGAATATCTTAGGGCGAGGTATTCCTCATACGTTGGCCGCAGGGCCAAATACCACTTCGTAAGGGCTAAGTCCCAAACGAGAGTGTACTGCAGTCCTGGTGGATAGCAGAGCTAACGGCAAGGCATCAGGCCAATTAAGTCCCGTACTTGCTTGAAACTTTGCTAATTTCAATTTCAAAGTTCCATTGTAACATTCTACTAAACCCGCTGATTGTGGATGATTTGCTGCGTGGAACTTTTGCTTGATTCCAAGACCTGCACAAACTTTCTGCATGACTTGGCCAACAAATTCGCTCCCATTGTCACTCCAGACAATGCGCGGCAAACCAAACCTGGGAAAGAACTCTTTTAGTAGGATTTTAGCTGTAGATAAAGCTGTATTATCTTTCAAAGGGTATGCTTCTATCCACCTCGAAAAGGCACATACTACCACCAGAACATATTTGAGGTTGTTGCATCGATCCATATGAATGTAATCGATTTGCAACACTTCAAATGGGTATGTCGGAGGAGCAAAGTGACCTGCTGGAGTTGGGGTTGCCTTTCCTGGATTATACATCAGACAAACAATACAATGCTTTACTACATTGTCTGCACATTTTGGGATATTTTTGTTTTGCCACACTGGAGCCAAAAGTTTACAAATGCCTTTTGCACTTAGGTGAGCTGGACCATGAGCCATAGTAACCACTGGGAGTACATAAGCATCTGGTAACAACCAACGTTGATGTTCGGATAATTCTATCCAACAACCCATCTCATCTAACATTCCCGTACTTTCTCTCCACTTGCTCAACTCTCTTTCTGAAGCCTCTTTCTGAATCGCTTTCATGCTTTCCACTGTATTCTCACACATTCCTCTCTCTCTGACCCAATTCGCAGGACCTGCCACATACATTCGACTCGTTGAATCTCTCGCTGTTTTCTTTGCTATTTCATCAGCAAATGCATTTCCTCGTCCAACATCATCCGTAATCTTCTTGTGTGCACTACACTTCACTATCGCTATTTGGATGGGTAAAGCAAGTGACTCAAGGAGATTAGTCACTAACTGACCATGCTGTATTTTGGTGCCATGTGAAGTTAGGAATCCCCTTTCCTTCCAGAGACGCCCAAAACTGAACGCTACACCAAAGGCATATTGGTTGTCAGTGTACACGTTCACTCTTTTCCCTTTCGATAATACACAAGCTCTCGTCAGTGCTATCAACTCTGCTGCTTGCGCTGAAATGTGTCTAATGCGTGCAGTTTCCACAATCGTATGTAAGGTAGTTACAGCATAGGCTGAAACTGTTTCTCCATTAGGCAATTTGAAACAAGAACCATCTATCCATTGAGTCCCATCCGGATTCTCTAGTGGTGTGTCTCTCAGGTCAATTCTTCCTTTTGTCTCTTCCTCAGTACGGAAGAAACAATCATGCTGATCCTCAACACTCTCCTCATTTGGAAAGGGTAACAAAGTAGCTGGATTTAGGGTATTACATCGTTTGATGTGTCCGTGACTAGCCAAAAGCGTCAGCTCGTAACCAGTTAAACGTGCACTCGTAAGATGCTGTGTTTTCGTTCTGTTTAGCAAAGTATCCACTGCATGTGGCACCATGACAATGAGAGTGTTATCCAATACCATTCCAGCAGACTGTTGGATAGAAATTGCTGCTGCTGCTGTCGCTTTGAGACAACTGGGCAATGCTTTAGCTACGGGATCTAATGTAGCTGAAAAATAGGCACATGGCCGCTGTCTGTCTCCAAATTGCTGTGTCAAGAGTGACAATGCACAACCTTCTCTCTCGTGAACATACAGCGTAAAAGGCTTAGTGTAATCTGGGGTGCCTAGTACAGGAGCAGAACAGAGAGCAGTGCGTAAATCAGTGAAACTCTTTTGGCACTCATACGTCCAAGGAAGGGGCTGAAGCGTATCTTTTAAAGTGAGTGCCAACATAGGTTTGGCGATCAAAGAGAAGTTAGGGATCCACTGTCTACAATAAGAAGTAATACCCAGAAAGGCACGTACTTCCCTTTGTGTGGATGGTACAGACATTCGTGCAATCGCCTGAATTCGTTCTGGTGTCAATCGTCGTCCCTCCTTTGATAGGAGATGACCCAAGTAGGTCACCTCTTGACAAACATATTGCAGTTTGGAAGGTGAAACCTTGTGATTCAGTTTAAACAAGTGGCGTAACAGTGCAACAGTGACATCTTTGCAGATATCTTTTGTATTGGCGGCGACTAACAAGTCGTCCATGTATTGAACAAGACCAGCACCAATCGGCAAGTAAAAAGTATTGAGATGACATTTTAAAGCTTGGCTATAAATGGAGGGACTTTCACAATAGCCTTGGGGTGCGCGCTTAAATCGGAAGCTTCGGCCTCCAAGAGAAAAACCAAAAATGTCCCTACTCTCTTCTGCAATGGGAATACTGAAGAAAGCATTCTTTAGATCGATAACAGAAAACCAAGTCGCTGTGGAAGGTATCATTGTCAACAAAGCAGTGATATCTGGAACAACAGGGAATTGTGGAATCACAATTTTGTTTACTTCTCGCAGATCAATTACAAACCGGTACACAGGAGGCTGAGGAGGATCAGTACGTTTAAGAACAGGAAGAATAGGACTATTGCATGTGTTACCTCTCGTTTCTTCAACCACATCCTTCCGAATTAAGTCATGAATGATTTCCAAAAGCGCTTTTTCACCTTCAGCAGAGATTCTATATTGTGGGATACGTGGTAATTCAACATTGGGCTTGAGAGTGACAACATAAGGCGGAATCTCAAGACAACCAACATCGTTCGGACCCGTGGCCCAAAGTGCTGTTGGAAGAGAAAGCAACTCAGGAGGAAACTGATCTTTATACAAATACATTGGGGAGATCAACTTCTGACCTAGAGTGAGATGTTCACCAGAAGGAGAACAATATATTGTAGCATGCATTCTTTTCAATAGGTCTAGACCCAACAGATTCTCACCACAACCATTCGTCAACAGAAGTGGAGCTTCCAAATCATAAGGACCAACTGAAATAGGCAAAGGGCAAGAAACCGGATTGCGAACAGGGGCGCCAGAGAATCCTACAGAAACATTCGTTAAGCCAGACAAAGGTGCCCCAGGGAGTTTAGAATGAATGATAGAACTTTTCATTGCTCCAGTATCTAGAAGAAATGGCTCTGATACACCCATTGTAGTGACGTTAACATAAGGACCATTTTGATCTACTGGGATTGGCACAACTCCCCTACTTTGTCCATGGCTGTCCTAGTTGGCATGAAGACTCTCATTCTCGCCTTCAACATAATGGTCTTCATTGTAATACTGTGTAGATCTCACATTCTGCTGATCAAAGTAGTTCATGGAATTGGGAGAAGGAAGGGCACGCTGTTCTTGAGTTAACACACCTCGACCTCTACCTCTGTTTGCTGACTGGAGGCCAGCACGACCTCGTGGAGCAGATAACGCTCCATTGCGCTGCAATAAAACCGGACAACTACTCTTAAAATGACCTTCCTCTCTACAGTAGGCACATTGATTAGGACCTAACAAAGGTCGCGGAATATATGGCTCAGGTTTCTGATACAACCTCTGAAACTGCGGTGGCTGCTGAGTCTGAGGCTGAATATAACGTGCGGATAGTCTTGCTGCAAGAGAACCTTCGTTTTCAAATCTTTCGTCTTTTTCTCTTGCTTTTCTTTTTCTTCTTTATCCCTATTCTCATAATTTTGTGCAGTAGCCAATATCTGAGCAGAAGAAGAAACAGCCCAAGAACTTTCTGAATCTTTCAATTTGTGTGACAGCTCGGGAAGCAAATTGAATAAAAATGTATCCACGAATAATTGCTGTCCACCCTCAGTAGCCATGTCCTGACCACTGTGGTCGATATATATCTCCTCAAAACGAGTAAAGAAGTCAGAGACACTTTCATCTTTCTTTTGTTTGCATGCTGCCAGCTTATCCCAATTAACTTTCAGTGCAGGCATCATAGTTTTCATTAACGTGATGATTCTACCAGGAAGTTCCGAGATCAAAGCGTCAGGCTTTGCGCCACCCACTTGGTCTCTATCTGTATCAGCTATAACATCCCAAGTAGCACCTAGTTCCTGTGCATGATCCTCTCTACGAATCTTAGCCCATATTGTCTGTGGGACGACATTACCCATCAACATATCAATATCTGCCAGATTCATAATGCAAGCATTGATTGTCTGCGATAATTCTTTGTAATAACCTGCAGGGTTCTTACGAGGATCTGGTAGAGTCTGTTTAAGAGCCAAAACTTCAGATCTCTTCCAAGGGACATGTACCCATATACGTTGAAAATGAGCAGGAATAGGCGCATTACCACCTACTCCCGCAACTGCCTCCTTCCAAACTGGAGGAACCTCTCTCATAGGGTAATTTTTCGACGTCAGTTGAACCGACGGATCGGAATCAAGAAAAATCTGAGAAAACAATAAGGATCTATAAGAGATAAGTGTCCTTACAGCTTCCTCAACTTTGGAATCTACAATAAGTCCTTTTTCAAAATCAGCTTGACCATCTAACAGATCTTGTGAGATCGGACTCGAACTCACATCTTCCCATTCTTTAATGATAATGTCGCACATTACATTAAAAACATATATCTGTGTAGGCGCATTCCATTGCAAAAAGGTAGGCATAATATCAAGCACACTATATTGTGGACCCTTCTTGAGCCATCTTCATGCCAGAGAGTCTAGCTTCTCTCGTTCCTCAAAATCTGGGAACTGACTACGAGATTGTCTTCGAGCAAAAGCCGGAGACACATTAAAAGCTCCAAAGAAAGGAGATAGAATACTAGTGACAGAATCTGTGAGACGCTTACGCACAGACGGTGAATTAGACATTAGAACTGAAGACAGAGTATTAGGAGAACTAACAGGAGAAGGACTGGAAATTGCAGGGGGAGCAGAAGGCAAAGGAGAGCTAAGATCAGGAGATGAAAGCAAAGAAGTTGAGACTAATTGTAAAACCGGCAAGGGCGGTAATACTGGAGGAGGCAAATGCTGAAGAGCCGGAACCGGCGGAGGTACCACCAGCAGCTGAGCAGGCTGTAACGGCTGAGGTACATTGGCATTTTGCGCATAGGGTGGAGGCAACCTTAATAAATGAGACATTAGGGGATCCTCTTCTATATCGTTCTTATTATCAGAAGGAGAAACAGGCAACACAGGATAGCATTTATCTATCGCCATACGATGTTGTCTTTCTGAAATTTCAGTCGCATTATCAATTTCATCATTTTTGAACTGTTGGGCAGCCTGTATAATTGTCATACCCTGTGCTTTCCTATCTCGTTTTGCTTGTTTAATTTCTTTCTGTTTGGCTTCCTTACGCCAAAGGCGGAAAGAGTCAAACATTGCCGGCCGGGCTTTTCTTTTGAACAAAACTGCTTCCAAATTGTCTAACACATCAGGGTCAAAACTATCGTTTTCTGGCCATTTGAGAACACCATCTTTCTTCGTGTATCGAGTCCATGTCTCGTTAAAGGCAATGGGGCCGATACCATGTTTCGAATAGAGCTCATATGTGGGAGTTCCAACCGAAGGAATCGGACAAGAGTCCTCAAGTCGGGAATCCCTATTACAACCAAGACAACAAATTCTTTCAAACTTAGTCAGACCAGGCATCTCGAGATGTCTCCGGACTGTTCACAAACTTCAAGGGAGTAAAACTCAGTTTACGCAGCACAAATGCACTTACCCTCGGCTTTAGCCTTTGCAAATGCTAAATCTAAGAAACCTAAGAACATCAAACAAAGAACCAAATTGTGGGCGCGACCCCCGAAAATACTTAACTAAGGACGTCTTCTTCCACCAACAGAGGCCCGTCTATCGTCTCGCCTTACCATACATCATCATAGGAATGGGCCAAAGCAGGACGGCAGTCAGGGCAGCGGTCGTCAGTAGCCGTCAGGAAGGAGTAACCGCGCTGCAAAAGACCTTCGGACCACTTTCGACATACAGGGGTCGCTTAGTGTGGCTTGCGAACCCTCCGGAATTTTCTTGCGAGGTTCCTCACGACCTTTGAGCAGAACCGGTACCACTGAAGCCGCCCAACGTTGGGCGCCAATTGAAGAACCAGAACCTTTTGGACCTGGCGGCGCAGGGTACGCCCTCTGTCTTCGGAATTCACCTGCTTCGCTACACAGAGACACGGGACACTCTGTCGGCGTTAGAAGATTGGATTTATTTAGCTGCAGCTAGTACAGTTATCCTAGAAGTACACAAAGTAGGTTCTCAGGAGACTGCCACTTCACTCTGTGGCGCATCAGATTAAATACTATACAATACATAATTATTAACGAGATACACTCCTAGAGCATATAAGAAAAGAGCCAATAGGGAAGGTTGGAAAACAAAGCTGAACCAATAAGAAAGGTTCGAAAACAGAAATATCAGATGACTCGAAGAGACCTCTCCTCAACTGTGTTTGTCACCCCACCCCCGAACTAATTCATTAACAGATTATAACTAACTTGCAGGTGGTGAGATACGTTTGTGTGTATTGGAGGACAGTCGTGACACAAGAGAATGCTAGCAGGAGACAGTGAAGGCCAGTCGATAAGATATGATCAGGAAAGAATAGTGTGAGCCAACAGATAGTTGAAACAGGGATTAGGAAAGCCAGACAAGGATTAGTGTACTCGGCTAGTCCAAACACCATCTTCGCAAATAAAGGCCGAGGACGTATTTTGACACCGGGCTACAGGAAAAGCAGAATAGACTTTGTTCGCCGTGCTGCCTGAGTGATGGCAACACAAAATGGCGGCGGCTCACAAAATGGCGGGTCGATTCGATCGTGATCGAAAATCGAAGTTCCTCACCACTGACACATCAGGTGCCGGAGTGGATATGTCTGCCGCACTGTGAGGCTATGGGCACACCAGGGGGCGGATATGTGGAAGGTGTGGGGGCAGCAGCATTCATCTGCGCCACGCCTTGTGGCAGCAATGCCATGATGTTGATCTGCAGGGCATGGTAGATCCCAGCTACATTTCGCCGATGTACAGCAGTGGCTGCCATCGTTTCCGCATACATCCGCACCATGTCCTCCATGAGCCTCCGCATGTGTGCCAGCTCACGGCTGGTATCGCTGGTGCCCCTCTGAGTGTACAGGTGTTTTTCTCTCTGTGTCAGGACTCAAGCGATGTCAGTCAGGGCTCGTTGGAGACCATGGAGCGGGCCTAGACACCCATGGATGGCGTCCAGTCTGGTGGCCATGAGGTCAAACCCCACCCACACCTGCTCAGCTGTCTCCCTCTGGGCCTCCAGCACACGGCGTTGGAAGGCCATGTGTTGTTCCTGGGAGTCTTGGGAGAGTGCTGGGGCCGTGGGTGTCTCCTGCTGGGTGGTTTGGGTGGTGTCTCCTCGATGCAGCTGGTCAGCCCTGATCCTGGAGGTGAGTCGCAGATATGTCAATGATGTCTAGGAGAGCTTGTGCGTCGATGCTGGGGTTGTCCTCCTTGTCATCAGTGAAGAGTGGCTGGGACTGCTCTGCAGGGGGTGTTGACGGTGGCCCTGCAATGTGAAGGAGAGATGGTGTATTACAATGTGTCTACATGTATGTACCTGCATGGTACATGTTGACATTCAGACAGCATGGCATCGTACATTGTGACAGTCTATAGATCTGGGCGATGACCCAGAGTCGTTGAGGGTGTGCACTGTGCTGTGCTTGATTGTGCATGTGTGCAATTGTGGCTATCTCCACCTGTACCCCCAGTACCTGGTGGTCACGCACCCTGTTGCAGTTGTGTTGAGTCTTGTCGAGCAGTGTCCGGTCCCCCGACTTCAGCCACAGTATCCACACTGATGACTGTCGACACCAGCTCCTCCATGTCATCCAGCATGAGCTGTGGCGCTAGGCCCCCACCTCCAGTCTGCATTGCTGCCTTTTGGTTGGCTGCGAGTTTCTCCTTGGTCTTCCTCTTGATGTCATTCCATCGCCTCTTGACCTTGTCCCTTGTCCTCTTGTGCTCTCCGATGGCATTCACATTGTCCACGATGTCCCGCCATAATCCAGTTTTGGTGCCCAATGACAAGTTGTGTTAAATGGTAGCGGCAGTTTCAGTCGATAACCTTTCAAGTATTGCCCGGCGGTAATCGCTTCTCATACCACTCGATAATTTACCAATGAAAGAGGCAGGCGCCGGAGACTGGAAGGCAGGAAACAAAGTTTTATTCCGTCGGAGCAGAACACATCAGATCAGACAGCAAGGTATCGTCACGAGGTGCTCTAACTGCATCTCTGAGGCCTGGCCTCTTATACACAGGTTTATGACTTTATTGCAGGTTTATCATACATGGCACATTCTTGAGATTGCTTTGGAACATAAGAGAACATCCTCGGAATCCCCACTTCGAGCTTGTTCCCACACATATCTACAGTGGAAGTCCCCACCCCATCTATAGTAGGAGATGGCTATCACACAGCTGGACATTCCGCCAATTCCCGGGGGTGTGTGCAACCGGCCGGGTCTCAGGGGGTAGGGGCTTTGATCCACTGTAATCCCTTTGATGTGGGGTGTTTCCCTTACAGTACGGGCAATAAACTGCATCCGCAGGGCTAGGTGATGGCCTGGGATCGGTTCGGACAATGGGGCGCAGAGGAAGGGGGTTATCAAAGAGAGGCATGACCATGTATGGGATGTCGGTCAGGCGTGGGATGTGGTTCCATGGCAGGGTCGCGCAGAATGAGAGGGTTTATGGCCCGTGTATGAGAGAGCGGGGGTGGCCGGCGCGCGGGGGATGCTTGCAGCGCCAGGGGAACGCGCTGGTGATCGAAAATGAGCGGGGGAGAGAGTGGGGTGCCTAAAATGGCGGCCGTGCATTCGCTGTGCGTGGCGCTGGGGAGAGGCAAGATGGCGCAGATAATGTTCAGTTACAAGCTAAATTTCCGCAGTCCTCCCTTTTAACATATCTCGCCAGCTTGCCTGGCCGACATTCACCTTCGTTAACCCTTCAGCTATAATATGGTTAATGTTTCATACATTCCTAAAAGATACAGAGTTTTTGGGGCAGGCGGGAGTAATCTGACACATTTGTACATAGTTACATACAGTTGATAAAGTAGGCGAGGAGGTAGTACATACAAAATTACGTCAGCTGTGCCGCATGTCAGGCCCAGGGATAGGAGGAGGGGAGTTTGTTTGAGCACAAATAGGATACTGTAAAGCAAAAAGGATGTTTCTGGCAAAACAAGGGATATTTCGTACATTACTTAAGGCCCAGACTTCGTGTGGATCGAAAATAGTCAATATAGTCGTGTGCATGGCTGGTGTTGTATGAATGTCACTATACAAAGTTACATTTTCTTAACTTCTCAGTGTACAGTCGGAAGTGATTGAGGGGGTGGAGTGGGATCGGGTCAAAATGCGGACCAAGGAGAGCAGAATCTTCCAGCACTGGGCCCATCAACCGGGCCCGACGGGTTGGGACTTCAGGCACGCTGGTCAGTGAGCAGGGGGCCTTGATATAGCCCTTCGTTTTATCGCTTATCATCCTGATAATGGTGCCTCGTCTCACGCCCTTTTTGCTTCGATGCTTCCCCCTTGGTCGATGCCATAGATGTTCCATGGTCCGCAGCCAGGCTGTGCGTCACGTCCGACCCCTCTCTTCCGATGGTCGCCGATTATCTTTGGATGGGTACAAGAAACAAAAATCTTAGAGAGTTGGCAGGGAAGATATTTACATACTTCATCCTCTCTCCCAACCACCGAGTAGTTGCGGAAATGCTCTTATCTGTTGCTGTATGATTGGTGTCTATTAACTCTGATGTTAGTGTGCGTGTTACTAATCTATTAATTATTGCTGTGGTGCAGGTTTCTGTGGGTGTCCCTGTCCATCGTCTGGCCTTCTAGGTGTTGATTCCTGTGCCCTATAATCGTTGCAGGAAGCCTGACATCTGTCAACCTTCTGGTCTATTAAAAATTCAAACCGGCTTCTCCGGTAGAGACTCGATCATCTCAACACAAGTTTTGGTAATACACATTTTCCTCCGAGGACTGCTAAGTTTATGAAAAAGAAAGTGCGAGGTGCTACTGTCATGCGTTCACGAGTATCCATTTCGGGGAGGAACATAAGCTAAGCATTATTTTTGCTGGGGACAACAGGTAACCCTTTATCAGTTTAGGCGATGTATTATTAGAAAATAGGGTCATCAGCTGTTTCGTTCAAAATACTCTGAGACGGTTAGTATAGGGCTGGGGTTATCTTTGGGAGAACGGGGTGCTTTAGACATTCTATTTCGGGGTAATTGGTCGGGGGTAATTCTGGGTGGTGGAGATGGTGTCTTCTAAAAACAAAAACCACTGACATATAGCCCCCGCGATGAGGGCCAGATTGGGAGACATCAGTCGTCTTACCTGTCCTTTGTTTCTCAGCCATTAAGCTCAACATTTGCAGAAAGGAGAGGTAGTAACGTGGTAAAGTATGGTCGTTTTGTTTCTGTCAATTTGTTCGAACACCACCGTGTTTCAGGCCAATTATACACTTATCGAAGAGGTATGTGTCGTTAATTTATTCAAAAAGAAAGAGGGCAAGAAAGCCTTTAGTGAGGGAGGGGAGTGAGAGAGAGTGAGAGAGAGAGAGAGAGAGAAAGAGAGAGAGAGAGAGAGAGATAGAGAGAGAGAGAGAGAGAGAGAGAGATGTGCATCAAGTAGGCTATTTGGCATATGTACGATACAAAACGGGAGAGAGAGACATGGGTATGATAATAGACCACTTGGTGCACACACAACATGGAGTAGCATGGGTCTGTTCTATGTAAGAAAACACAAGCGGGGAAAAGACATAAATCCGGTGATCACGTACACACAAATGCCGGATAGGGTGTGACAGTACATGCATCAAGCGCAGAGACTTAAGACGGAGACTCAGGGCTACGTTGAGTATGGGGACCTCTCCTTTCCTGTCCTCTTTCCTATGCATGCTGCATATTTTCAGTATTTTGTAGTTTATCTTGGGGGGGATGTCGGACCTTTTACTCTCCTCCCTTTGATTCGATGGACTAGCGCTTCAATCATACGGTGATGCTCTCTTCAAGTGACCCAAGCATGAAATACATACACATTCATACCGCATAATCGTAGCACACACGCACAATCATACCATACAGTTTTTCATGTTCCCAATGGTGGTCTGCACTTTACGCACTATCCCACAACGTTTGTCTATGGTTTTCCTGATATTGAACACGGTGCGGTCCATGTCCACTCCATTCTTCAGTCGGAACTTCGTCGTGACCTATAGAGGGGAAAAAGAGGGGAGGGGATGCGCAATTTTCAAAAGTACCTTAGCGCGTGTAGACACGAAAAAGTTCTACTTACCATGTACCAGGCTAGCCGCAGGAGTGGGTAATACCACAGACCTATTATTCCCTTTGTCCGAGACAAAGATGCTCTATTTCATTCATCTCCTAAATTCGGGTTCCCTGTCCGTACATGCATTTCTCAATCGGTCGTGTATTATGGTGCAAGATACCATACCTTGCGTTCGGTGTACACCTTAAGCTATAGTTGGCCATTGATTTGACAACTCTTGGAAAAGGACAGGTGTGATGGGTACAAATTCCATTAATCAAAAAGATTCAGGCAAATGGAGTCTGCATTATCTGTATTCTTTTGCTTGGGAGTGACAATCATTTATTCAAACGAAAAACCTTTACCAACCTAGATGATTTGTCATGACACTGATTCCGTAATTCCTTTTAAGAAGCCCTTTATTTAAAATAATGTCAGTTTGCAAATACGGGCCTACAATCGCTATAGTCCGGCCACAGCGTGAGAGGCGTCGAGTATCATGAGCAACACTACTTTAGCATAAAATCTGTTCCCTCCCCCCCCCGACTATCATGTGTGGAAACATCGCATACATATCTCCTTTTAACACAAATGCCATGTGACTGGAACGTTACAAGGGGTTGCAGGCCTCTCCTACATCGGCACCATTTTGGGGTGAGGTCGGGCCAGTGTGCAGTCTAAGTCTTTCCATGAATTAACTGTTGGACCAGAATTCCTTTCGGTAGTTCGAGAACTTTTGTTAGCGTCAGATTGCGTAAGCATGGCGTCACCGCGATCTAGTAGCAATGCCGTTGTCCGTTCTTGGGGAGGGGCAGCGGGCGGGTTCTTCCGCCGACGCCTTGAATCAGTCCTTCTCACTGCACCAAGCGGAGACAAGGTGGCTGCCGCCCGGGGCAAAGAACAATGGCGGCGGTTTGTCCTTACCGGAAGTTCACGGGAGTCGAGTGCCAATGACTCCAGCAGATTCTGCAAAGCTGAGGGGGGCGTTTTGTCAAGGGTGGGGCCCACGCCCAAGCAGACAAGCTTTCGAGTCCAGAATTGTCTCACGGTGGGCTAGGCCTGGATCCGGAGGAGTCGACCGCCGGAGTCCAAGGGCAGCAGTAGCAGCAGCTCTTCGGTACAGCCACCGGAGAGGAGCCAACTGCAGCAACAACGGCAGTTCGGATGGTACCGCCACCGGAGAGGAGCCAACAGCAGCAACAACGGCAGTTCGGATGGTACCGCCACCGGGGTGGGTCCCCGATTACTCGGCTGCGGGGGCCCACTCCTCGCGTCGGGCGCTAGCGGCAACCCTGGTGAACCCGTGCTTGGGTGGTTGCCCAGCGGTCAAGTGCAGGGGCGCCAGCTCAGCCGAACGGCGAATGAAGTGGCAGGGCGCAACTCGGCTGGCTGGTGAAAGAGACGGTTGGGGTGCCCTCATCTGCTGGCGAGCCTCCACCTGGGGAGGTGGGGGAGGCCCGTCCGCGTCGCCTCCCCCCCGCCAGGGCACCCTCCGTTATTGAAGAAAGAAGAAGAGAATGGGAAGATCCGCACGTCGTGGCAGACCCACCTCGGCGTTGTCGGGGTCTTGGTGCCGTGTGTGGCTTCCGGACTATTCGCACAGTTGTCTGCCACGGATGTCGATGGATTTTTGCATGGCTTTTATAGCCCAAAACCGACTAAAAGGACCGCCCAAAACAGGCCAATGTTGCAACTTCGAGGAAGGAGAGGCGAGGACGGTGTCACGTGGACGTAAATGCTTTGGGATGCAGGTCGCAGCAGACTGTCATGTAAATAGTTGTTTAAAATATGTTTTAATCTGTTCATCTTGTCGGAATGTTGTTATACCTATAAGTTATTAAAATGTTTAACCATACTACTTTGTTGGAGTGTTGCACATATTTGCAATCTAGTTAGTGCAATCGAAAAAAATGGCATTGTCCAATAGCGCGTAATCTTAGTCAAGTTCGGAGACGTTGATGGAAGGTATCAACAGACTTCCGGTTGTGTCTACTGGGCGGGGTGGGTGGTAGGGCGGACATGTTTAGGCAGCGAGAGCGATGGAGCCGGGCTACCTCGTGGCCGTCTTGACCGCAAGCTTGGTTCCTTCCCCTAGTTCCATATATCCCACAAAGGGCTACTTCCTAGCGTTTCTTTAGGTTTGTAGGGTCAAAAAAAGGATCCTACCAGTGGCCACTGACTCTCGGGGTCCCCCTTTGTATATTTTATACCATAGCTTGCTATAAACTATGGCGATTAGTTCGTATTTTAGTGAATATGTCCTTATTAGGGGTGCCTTCCAGAGGAGCCGGATGGTCCACCTCTAATAAACGGTGCGGGCAGAACCAACTACCAATCAGTGGGGAGAAGATAGGCATGACGGGTTTCAACGGGGACAAAAGTCAGCACTACCTATCTTTTCACTGCTTGCAAAGACTGGACAGAATATCTCTATTCCGCGTTATTTGTAAGCAGAGAATACCTCCAAAGAACCAATATCCAACAGCTAGTGTTCGGACAATCAATCAATCAATCAATGGGGAGATAAAGATAGGCACGACGGGTTTCAACGGGGACAAAAGTCTGCGTTACCTACCCTTCACTATTTGCAAAGACTAGACAGAATATTCCTATTCTACGTTATTTGCAAACAGAGAATATCTCAAAGAGCACTATTCTTCAAAACAATCAATGTTCGGACAATCAATCAGTGGGGAGATAAAGATAGGCACGACGGGTTACAACGGGGACAAAAGTCTGCGTTACCTACCCTTCACTATCTGCAAAGGGAGAGAGAGAGTGTTTCTACTCCTCCCCGTTTGTAGACAGTGAATATCTCAAAGAGAACAATCAATGAGCAATACTAGTATTTCAGACAATCAATCAATTATTTCACAATTTGTCGTGTTTCACGACCTTACCCGGACCGCGTGGACAGTTTCTCGTCTTCCGCCTCCAGCGCCCGATCGTCCTCTACTCTCCGTATTTGCCGCGGCACTCCTGATGGTTCCCAGTCAGGACCGTAGATCACTCGAGAGAGGGCTGCTCGGAACCAGTGAAGTTCGGATGATCGGCTGCCAGACGAGGGTCTATCGGGCAGGAGCTCTCCCGATCGTTGCAGTCGGTTACTCTGTCGTCAGGACCTCTCCCACTGGATCCACGTGTCGCTGATGGGCCCCACGCTTGGGACGCCAATTGTTAAATGGTAGCGGCAGTTTCAGTCGATAACCTTTCAAGTATTGCCCGGCGGTAATCGCCTCTCATACCACTCGATAATTTACCAATGAAAGAGGCAGGCGCCGGAGACTGGAAGGCAGGAAACAAAGTTTTATTCCGTCGGAGCAGAACACATCAGATCAGACAGCAAGGTATCGTCACGAGGTGCTCTAACTGCATCTCTGAGGCCTGGCCTCTTATACACAGGTTTATGACTTTATTGCAGGTTTATCATACATGGCACATTCTTGAGATTGCTTTGGAACATAAGAGAACATCCTCGGAATCCCCACTTCGAGCTTGTTCCCACACATATCTACAGTGGAAGTCCCCACCCCATCTATAGTAGGAGATGGCTATCACACAGCTGGACATTCCGCCAATTCCCGGGGGTGTGTGCAACCGGCCGGGTCTCAGGGGGTAGGGGCTTTGATCCACTGTAATCCCTTTGATGTGGGGTGTTTCCCTTACAGTAGGGGCAATAAACTGCATCCGCAGGGCTAGGTGATGGCCTGGGATCGGTTCGGACAATGGGGCGCAGAGGAAGGGGGTTATCAAAGAGAGGCATGACCATGTATGGGATGTCGGTCAGGCGTGGGATGTGGTTCCATGGCAGGGTCGCGCAGAATGAGAGGGTTTATGGCCCGTGTATGAGAGAGCGGGGGTGGCCGGCGCGCGGGGGATGCTCGCAGCGCCAGGGGAACGCGCTGGTGATCGAAAATGAGCGGGGGAGAGAGTGGGGTGCCTAAAATGGCGGCCGTGCGTTCGCTGTGCGTGGCGCTGGGGAGAGGCAAGATGGCGCAGATAATGTTCAGTTACAAGCTAAATTTCCACAGTTGGAAGTGACGAACAGTTGTTGATGGTGTTCCATCACCTCCGTGACTATGTTCCTGTTCGCCTGTGGACTGAACTTCGTCTTCCTCTTCTTCTTGTCCTTGCCCTTCCCTGTACCCGAGGTCCCAGGCTGGTCATCCGGGGTGCTTGTGGGGTAGCGCTCCTCCTCTGCGCCTGCTCCGGCTGCCTCCATGGTGCTTGGGTGTTGTTCAGTTTGTGTTTGTGTGTTTTTTCTACTTTTATGGTTATTTTTCCCGCCTGCCAGGTGTGTGTTGCAGGCCTGGCGCTGCTTATCGCTGATATCCTCATCACGCTTTGGCGCATCCCAGATTTTTTGGTGTTGTGGTTCGTGTTTTTATCTCCATCGGGGAGGTTGTATCGAGGACATTGTACGCGGTTTAGGCAGACTATCGCATGGTACCGCCTTGTGAATTCCACATTGTCATTGGGTTATTTTCCCGCTATGGGCTGTGATGTTGAGAGTTGCGTTAAGCTACTCTTGCGGGACTTATCACACGTTCTTGTGAATATACCCCAATGTTTTTCAAACTGAAATTACTTGCAACTCTAACTTAAAAGAAACAGTATTTGTTCTTAACTCCTAAAACAGATAAAAACTTAAACAAATTAATTTTAAGACACATTTTTTTATCCATAAATTGGGTAATATCTATTACACAAACAATCAACATGTCTACCAAGTAATGCAATTATTATTTTTTTTTTTTTGGAAACCTTTATTACAAAGTTCAAGAGATATACAAGTATGGGCCTACAACCTTCAGGCCGGCCGCTAGTAGACAGTGAGACCATGAAACACATTCATAAACACAAGCAGCAAGCAGGAAAAAGTCCCACAGACCAAAAATATCATTTGCGGCCGTATTGCCCAAACATCCCAAATGGCGGTTTCATTTTAAATGAGAAACGAGAAACAAACCCACAAGGCAGCAAAAGTCTAGGCAACAGTATGTGCTCCCCTCGGGAGGGCTCTACCAACCTACAAAAATAGGAGGGGGGAAAGGGCAGGGGCAGAGACAAAGTGGTCACGATAACACAGAGTCAAGAGAATGTGCAGACTAGGGAGACAGGGCCGCCGCCAAGTCGGGCGTCAGCGGCGGGGTACAGATCCCGCCGCGATAGGAGTTCCAGGGGCCCCACACCTTTACCCATTTCCCAGGCTTACCTCTCGCCACATACACAACCTTTTCTCGGAACATACACCAATCCATATTTTCCTTCCATACCGAAATCGTGGGTGACCTCTGGGAGCCCCACAATTGTGCTATGTCACGCTTGGCCACCATATATCCCAATGTCACCCACCACGTTTGCGTCACCGTGTAATCAGTCGGCTCCCACACATTCAACAGACACCTCCTAGCCTCGGGGAACAGCGCAACATGCGTGACCGCTTGCAACACCGCATGCACACCACGCCAGAATCGAGTCACCTCCGGACATTCCCACAAAATGTGGAAGAAGGTCCCTAACATGCCACACCCACGCTTACACATCCCATCCACCGCATATCCCATACGCATCAGGCCCGGTCCCGTAACGTACACCCTGTGGAGTATTTTGAGCTGGACGAAACGAAGGCGGGCCGGTATGGCCACCTCTTTCGGGGAGGCCACCGCAGATACCCAATCCTCGTCATCCAGCTCCAATCCATCAGCAACCCATGCCTCACGGAGGGCGGCCAGCAGTCCCGAGCGATCGTTAATGAGCTTTTTATAGATCAATGAGATAGTGCCATCCGGTACATGCCCGTCAAGCACTCTATCTTCCAAGAGGGAGCACTCCGGGATGGACGCGACCTCCGGGAACACGGAAGACAACGCGTGGCGGACCTGTACATACCGGAAGTACTCCCTGTCATGCAACTGGTATTCCGCTTTCAGCACATCAAATGTTTTAAATCCCCCCTTCGTCCAAAGATCGCCCACCCTGCCGATGCCAATCGTGTCCCACTTCTCAAAGCCCTTCGTCGTCCACAAACAACCCAGTCGCTCAGAAGCATACAGTGGCGTCGCCCGGGTCAACCGATCCTTCCACCCCATCGCCGAGTTTGCCGCATGCCACACCCGTACCGCGACCTGTGTCGGACCCGTCAAACGTGCGTCGAGCGATCTAGAGTAGAGCGCACGATTGTAGTCGCCACCCGGCAACAACAATTTGTCCATTTCAAAAGCCGGATTAAGGGCGGGCCCATAAAGCCCGTGGTTTATCGCAGCCAGCTGGGAGGCCCAGTAATAACGTTTGATGTCGGGGAGGGCGACCCCCCCATCGTACCACGGGAGCGTCAGCTTCGCGAGTGCGATCCGCGGCCTCCCATCCCAAAACAGTTGGCGTTGCAGACCCTCCACCTCCCGAAAGTAACTAGCCGGAACGACATCCATCGTGTTTTGTAAGGCATATAAAAACCGTGGCAACGACATCATCTTAAACAGCGCCGCCCGGCCGAGCGGCGAGAGCGGCAAGCGCCTCCAACGCGCCACATCCGCCTTCAAACGTTGGAGGGGGGGGAGTAGGTTCTGTGTGTATCGGGCCGCGGAGTCCAGGGTGATAAAAATACCCAGATACTTAAATCCCTGTTGAGCAACCTGGATAGGACAACCCCGCGGGAGGATGGGAGCCTCCCCTGAGAGGACATATACACAGGACTTAGCCCAGTTGATGACTAGGCCCGAGTTCCAGCCAAAGGAACACAGCACATCCACTAACACAATCAACGATTCACGCGGGGAAGCAAGATACAAAAGAATATCGTCCGCGTAGAGAGAGACTCGATCCTCATACTCAGGAGTCCATCGGAGACCACGAATCGAAGGGTGCCACCGCAGCCACTCCGCCAGGGGCTCCAAGGCGAGCGCAAAGAGGAGAGGCGACAGCGGGCAACCCTGCCGCGTGCCTCTACCCAATTCGAAAGGAGCAGATACTCTACCATTCACCACCACCTGGGCTAGCGGTCCGGAATACAACAATTTCACCCAGCCAATGAATCCCGGGCCAACCCCAAACTTCTCCAGCGTCGCCCAGATATATGGCCACTCAAGCGTGTCGAATGCCATAGTGGCGTCCAGGGACGCCAAAATGGCTGGCTCACGTATGAACGGAACCCTCGAGAGCACCCCATGCAAACGCCGCAGGTTAAGCGCGGTGTTGCGATGAGGGATAAAACCGGACTGGTCCTGATGGATCAGATCGCACACCACGCTGACCAGCCGATTAGCCAGCACCTTGGCCAGAATTTTCGGTTCCGCATTCAAAAGCGAAATGGGCCTGTAAGAAGTGACCCGATCACGCGGCCTCCCCTCCTTGTGAATAACCACAATAGTGGCTAGACGCTGGTCCAGCGGGAGGGAACCCGCCGCCCAGGCCGCGAGGAACATATCACGAAGGTGCGGCGCCAATGTATCCGGCCGCAATTTGTACAATTCAATGGGAAGGCCATTAGGACCCATGGCCTTGCCAGAGGCGACTGAACGTATGGCCAGGGCGATCTCCTCAGACGTCGGAGTCGCGTCCATCAACGATTTATCCACCTCCGAAAGGGAAGGCAAAGCAATATCTTTAAGCAAGTCGCGGGAATCCTCTTCCGAGCGAGAAGATACCGGGGAATACACCCCGCGGAAATACTCAGCGAAGCAATCAACAATTTCACCCGGATCAGTAACATACACACCCTCCACTCTCTCAACCAACGGAACAACTCGACTCGCTCTCTCCTTTTTATCCAGCCACGCAATCAGTTTTCCAGCCTTATCACCCATATCATACAGTCGCCCCTGCTGCTCCCTGCTTAGGCCCCTGGCCGCTTCGGTGACCAGGGCCTTGTAGTCCGCTTGTTTGATCCCAAGAGCATGCAGTTTGTCGTCCGTAACACCACAATCCAGGTCACCCTCCAGCTCAGTTATCTCAGACTCGATACGGGTCACCTCCTCCCGCTCACACCTCTTGGAATGGGAAATGAGGGACAGGGATTCCCCCCGGAGTACCATTTTGAACGCCTCCCACAGAGAAACAGCAGACGACACTGATCCCACATTATCTCCAAAATATTGTTCAAGGGATTTAATCAAATCTGCGCGAATTGCGGGATTACGCAGGTCCAGGGGTTGATCGGGACCACCCTCCCCTCCATCCCCGGGACAATATCAAAGTGTAACAAGAGCGGGGAGTGGTCTGAAATACCCCGAGCAAGATGCCGCACCTCCCCGACCCTCCCCGCCTGTGCCGCTGGCATCAGAACATAATCAAGTCTCGAGAGACTACCATGAGCCCCGGAATGAAAGGTGTATTGTACCTGCGCAGGATGTTTTAGCCGCCAACAATCCACCAGACCCAGGGTATCTAAGAGGCCAGACAACCAAGTTTGGGCACGGGGGAGATCCCTGGGTGGGTAACAATCCTCAGTTCCGGAGACCACAGCATTGAAATCCCCTCCAACCACTAGGATCCCCCCCGGCAGCCCAAGAAGAAGGCGCCCCAAATCAGCAAAAGTAGTCGTCTGCAACCCCGGCGGGACATAAACAGAAACCAAAACAACCACTTAACCCTCCCATCTACCCACCAGAGCCGTATATCGCCCCCTGTCATCATGGAGCACCTCGTCAACCTCCAACGGGAGCGAGGTTTTAACCATAATGCCCACACCCCTCGAATCAGAGGTGAAGCCCGAATGAGCCACAAGGCGATAGCCCCGCCTATTCATAGCACAGAAGGAATTACCAATAAGGTGTGTTTCTTGCAAGAACACAATATCAGGTGAAATCCGTTTTAAAAACTGCAGGACCACCCCCCGTTTAATCCTGTCCCCCAGTCCGTTAACATTCCAGGAAAGAAGTCTCAGTCCCCTACCCCCCATCACAGCCAAAACCAATCAGTCCCCTCCCCGAGAGCACCTTGAATAGAACACAACAATATGTCTGCCTTGTGGTACAAACAAACAATACCCAACCCCAACCCAACATTCCAAACAAAACTCCCCCCTCCCTGCACCCCTGCATGAGCCCAAACAGCCCCCCCAACTTGCAGTGTGCCTGTCGCCCCTGCATGAACTAAACTACAAAGACCCCCTAGAGGAGGAAAGAGAACCCCCTCGAGACACACCACCACCTCCAAGGGAGGGGGAGCAAAGCAAGACAGTCAAGAAACCCTGAGCACAGCCGAAAAGTGGCATCATCAGGAATTAGCCCCAGTGTCAATACCGCTGGCCCGATCCAGTGGGCACTCTCCTCCCGCAGCACCCACACCCTCTCAATCATGTCCCCTAGGCAAAGTGTCCAACCAGTCCCCGGGCGTCTCCGGACGGTCAAAGAAATGAGAGCGACCCTCGGACTCCACACGCAGCCTGGCCGGGAAAAGCATGGCGTATTTCAAGTTCATATCTCGGAGCCGCCGCTTGACGCCCATGAAACCCAGCCTCTGCTTCTGGACCGCTTGCGTAAAGTCAGGATAGAAGTTCACCTCCACGTTCTCCAGCTTAAGCGGCCCCTGCACTCTAGAAGCTTGTAAAATCGCATCCCTGTCCCGAAAGTTGAAGATACGGGCAATAAGAGGCCGCGGGGGAGCTCCGACCTTCGGCTTGCCACCAGGAACTCTATGGGCCCTCTCCACCGCAAAGAATTTACTCAAACCTCGAGGCTGCAGACGATTAGAAATCAGATCCTCCACAAAGAGATCCGCCGCCGAATCCTCCAGTCCCTCTGGCACCCCAATAATGCGAACGTTGTTCCTCCGGGCCCGACTCTCGGAATCCTCCAGTCGCCGATCCGTGAGCGCACTGGCCTGCCGGAGCCGACGTCCCTCCGTCTGGAGGGCCGCCACCTCAGTCGTGAAGCCCGACGTGGTGTGGGCCAAAGAATCCACCCTGTCATTTGTCTTAGAAAGATCTGCCCTAACAAGGTTAACATCGATGAGAACCGCGTCGAGTTTGTGCGCCAGGGTATCAAATTGTTGACCCACCGAGGTCTTCATCTCCGCTATGGCGCCCATGACGTCCTGCAAAGTCAGATCCGTCGGCAAATCCGGGGCATCCGCGGGGCACTCAGGAGACTTATGCGACCCGCCGGGAGAACCCTTCGGTAGGGTGTAGCGATCCATAATGTTGGCTTGAGTTGCAGCGCCACGCCTGGTCGATTTGGCCCTCGGCCTCTCTCCATCCTGCTTCGTCGCCATCGTCCTGTATCCCGTACACCCACGAGTCCTGCCGCGGAGAGCGAACAATCGAGGCCGAGGACCCCAGAGGTCGCCTCGGAAAGGCGGAGCAGGTCCCCGCAGGGCAGGCAGGGTCCCCCAGCGAGGCAACCACCACACACAGAAGCGCCGTGATCCCACTCGCGACAATGGCAAGAGGGCTCAAAAGCAAAAGTGAAAGTGTGGGGTACGCGTCTCGCTAGGCTCGTCCCGCCGTTGTTATTCACTTCTCCACCGGATCACCCCCCAACTCAGGTCCGGGGTCAGGAGAGGAGCAGGCCGCAAACTTCAATCGACGCCCATCACGGCACACGGGGTCCGATTGAAATACGGAAAACGGGTACCACCTCGGCTCAGGTTCACCAACACAGTCCCCTCAACCGAATCAGGATGAAGACAGGATAGATGTAGGAGGTCGCGGAGGTCCTCGGGAGCCTCGCACCTAAGCGGCCATCTTGGTTACGCGCTAGGCTCCTCCTCAGTAATGCAATTATTATATATTAAAACAACTATTCATATAATTAATAATGTCACAATTAATTATACTTATCTGTTCAGAAGCAGCAAACAAAAGAGCAGGGATATGGAGGTCAGACAGAGGGATCAATGTTATATTGTGATGTGTTAAAGTGGTGGTGATGAAACTTATAATATGCTTGGTGGTGCCGCAGCAGCACCGCCAACATATTGCAGCCTTAGGCCGCCGCGCCACCACCAAGGGATCGCGGTAGCAGTGGTTCAGTGGCCGTCCGACCGCCATAGTCAGAAAATGGCGGTGGAGCCCTGTAGTCGTAATAGGTCTCTCGGATAGGTTAACACCGGAATTGAATTCTCGGAGGCCAGCTGAGCCTTTTTTTTCCATAATAAATGTTTATAATAATCACTATCTACATGATTCTATTACGTTTTTCATTTCGAATCCAGTAGGTGAATATGTTTTTAAATGTGCTAACGTTGTTCTTCTTCGAATAATTCCTAATTTGATCTCTCAAATAAATAATGTTTTTTTTCTTAACTAAAGCTTCAGGAGAGCCGCAGAAAATAAACAGAACACCTACGATTCATCTCCTGGAAAGCAAATTGCAGGCAAAGGGTGCTGCTTGAATTCATATTCAAATGCGCCTCTTATCATGCCTGCGCACACCGCCGGGCGAGCACGCGCTGGAAACCACGCTCGTGACAGTCAATGACGACTCATCAGAAGGCTCGAGCTTCGCTTTACAGGGCCTGTCAATGGACTATACAAGCTTCCCCTTCTCCTCTTCAATGTGAATGGCCCGTACTTTGTTCTGAACTTCCTTTGACTAAACCAGTAATAAGTCCTGGAATGAGTCATGCTGCATGACTGAATCTATTTACCTTCAGGGGGTACTGATTTTTAACACTACCCACTTACATCAATTTTCTTTTTGAAACAGTATGCAGCTTTAATGTCTTTGGCTTTTCGTGGGCTCAGCCCTATGGCATTACTGTTCAAAATAAAGAGAAATGAAAAATAGTGAATTCTGTGCTTAATTAAGTCTCACAGATTTTTCCATATTGCAGAATGCCTATTAGATGTTAATGACATTTCTTCCCCTGATTTCGTATTAGAAATGCACTATTAGGGTCCGCCTACTCCAGCTGGCTTCTTAACTACACTATGAGTTACGTCAGCACTTAATTCATTAAGAAAAGGTCACGCGGCAGGTGGGCCTGCGAACTCAATCACACCAGTCACACAAAAATCATGCAAACGACATCTTTATTCTGTAAGAATCTTCAATAAAACTACGATATATGTCAAGATTTAATCTCAGGCAGTCCTAAAAACAAAATAAACCTTTGCTAGGAGGCCCAATTGATTGGGGCCTTTTACATAAAGACGCAAAGATCCATAACTTGTATTTCTTTATTTATACATTCGTGTTAAAAAGACCCAAAAAAAGTTGCATATGGCGTTACAACGTCAGAGTGCTGTATAGGCCATTTACAATAACAGTATGAGCATTTAATGAAACAATTTCAGAGGTCTTTAATGCAGAAGTAAATACATTGGACAGAAACAACTTGGATAACGATGGCATGCAGAATGTTAACATTGTTTTAGTAGGTAGTTGACGAAGGCGAATAGAAAATACGATGAGGGAATGGTCTGAACATTTCTAATTGAGTTTAGATTACTATCCTACTGTTAGAAATTGGTTTTCTGTTTGGCAGAGGTATGTACTCTGTCCAAGCAGGTACCACAATCCTAGTCATGGTAAGTCAGATACACTCCATAAATTAACCTGTGCTCACCCTCTGGTAGCGTGGCACAGAGCAGGCAGGCTTAACTTAACTTAACAGGCAATGTGTAAAGAATGTGTGCAACACTTCAAACAATTACACAGTGAAGACACCACAAAACGATTCCACACCAGTTTATATGTCCTCGGTTCCCACAGTGGTTGCAATGCATTGTCGTTGAGGGAGATGCGTCAGTTTCCAGCAGCGCAACAACGGTGATGCATGGATTCTGACAGTTACAACA
Source organism: Triturus cristatus (assembly GCF_964204655.1). Lineage (NCBI taxonomy): Eukaryota > Metazoa > Chordata > Amphibia > Caudata > Salamandridae > Triturus > Triturus cristatus. Next base: position 325,926,818 of record NC_140589.1, read on the forward strand.
CTTTACACCCACTTCCAATGGTCTAGGACTGGATTGGCACCCACCACTTGGCAGTGAAAGAATTGCAGCAAGCAAAGTCCAGGCACTGCTGCAGGTGAAAAGAAGAAGTATATGATGTCCTTGAGACTTTAGAACAGGGGGCAAGCCAACATGCCCTTGGAGTCACTCTGGGTTCGACGGAGATGGATTAATTCCTTCCTCAGCAGAGCAGATAGAAGCATGCCGCAGGGCAGCAGAGCAGAGCAGAAAAGCAGTTCTTCCATAGCAGCAGTCCAGCAGCACAGCAGTCCTTTCTCATTGCAGAATTCTTTACCATGGGTCCAGTAGTGTCTGATTTCGTGGGGTCATAGACCCAGTACCTATTTATTTAATTGAGAAGTTTTATATAGCACAAACATCAGAGCGCTGTACAAAGAAGCAGACTTTGTTAAACAAGTATAGATCCAAATAGTAAATACTCTACATATAACAACAGGTTAAGCACACAAAATGAGAAAAGCAACAACAAGAAATATTATAGATATGAGGTAACATAATTGCATAGTAGAATGGGACTCCAGGACTGGATACACGAAATAATAATCAATTCGAGTTGCTTCAGATCTATTGTTGAAGGTATTTATTCAGGAGCAATCTTTTTACTTCTTTTTTGAATGAGGAGATCGAAGGGTCAGATCTAGTGTCAGTAGGAAGTGCATTCCATATTCTCAGAGCTAGACCGGAGAAGAAGTTCTCTTCTTTTTGAATCTCTGTGGCTTCAATATTACAGAGTTAGAACTTCTTAGGGACCGACTCATACCAGATAGTTCAAGTGTTTTTGCCAGGTAAACAGGAGTGTTACAATGAAGAGCTTTGTGTGTCAAGCAGGCTACCCTGAATTGAATCCTTGCTGCGAGAGAGAGCCAAATAAGTTGCATTAGAGCTGGTGTGAAGTGATAATGTTTTCTTGATCCCAGGAGTCCATGATGAGTTTAGCAGCTGAGTCCAGTGTAGCCTTTAAGGAGCAAGCCTTGCTATGGGTACCCTTGCAAGGGTTGGACTCCTGTACTCTAACGGGCGATAACTAGGGATTGGAAAGCTAACTGCAAGTTATCTAGATGCAGGAATGGTGTGATTTTCCTTAGTGTGTTGATTTGGTTTACTAGTCAGTCCCTAGTGATTGCACTTATGTGGTCTTGCATATTCAGTTATTTGTCCAGAGTGATACCTAGTGGTTTAGTGGAGTCAACAATGTGTGAGGCATACTGATTGCTGTTAGTTGTTTGAACCATTCTTGACCGAGGACAGAGTGGTTGTAGGGGGCAATCTGGAGAAATTCTGTCTTGAGTGTGATTGAATGTTAACCATTGAGGAGTTTTCAGTAGGGCACAGTTAAGAGTTTTGATATGTTCGGTGAGGAAATTGTCATGCACAATTGAGTATCATCGGCATACATGTGATAATGGATGTTTGAGTGATTCCGAATTTCAGTGAGAGGTTCCATGAACAAGTTCAAAAGCATGGGTGAGAGTGCGGATGGTGGTACAAGGCACTCCAATTGAAGCTGGCATACTGTTAGATAGGGATTGGTTGACTTTGATTCTTTGAATTCTGTTATGAAGGAGCAAGGCAAACCAGCTTAAAACTGGACCAGATAACCCCATCCTTCTTTCAAGAAGATCAATCATGTTGTTATGTTTGACAATATCAAACACTGGGGAGATGGGGAGAGATAAAAAAGTATAAAAAGGCAAGGTTTGTTCTGGTCAAGTAGTCCCCTGCTTTTTTTGCCTTTTCCTCATGTGTGTTTGCTGTGTGTTGGACTCCGTTTTGCTAGTCTAGATGCTTTGGGTACTTTGCCACTTCTGTTCAGTGCCAAAGTGCAAGTTCTCCCGTTGTAAATTGTTGTTTTGGATTGGTATTTCCATGATTGGCTGATTTGATTTACTTGTCAGTCCCTAGTGATTGCACTGATGTGGTCTTGCATATTCAGGTAGTTATCCAGAGTGATGCCTAAGGGTCGAGTGGAGTCAACAATGTGTGGGGCTGTCAGGAATCACGGAAGGTTTCCTCCTCCTTCTGCTTCCGTGGCCTCCATTCTTTCAATAAAAACTGAGAAAGCAGTTAATTCCTTGAGTTGGAGTGCTTGTTGGCATCGTAGGAATTCCAACATGGCCGCCAACTTACTGCAGCAGTACACTGCTGTTTAGCAATCTAGTCTTGTAAAGTATGACAGTTGGTGAAGGGTGCTCCAACATTCCATGGTGCACTTCACCGACGATTCTTCAGGAGCAGCACCTGTTTGGCGTCGTGGAAGCTAGTCAGGGTAGGGGCGACATTCTCGGGGTTAGTTTCGTCGGTATGAACAACCAAGGTTAGTGTAAAAAGTCAAGTGTTAATAAGCATGTATTCAAGACTTGTTGAGAAGTAAATTAAATTACTTAATCATTACTCAGCGGAAATAAATGTGTGAAACTTAAGCTACAATTAATATAAAATTCTTCAGTAGAATTGTAGTCAGCATTTATTTAAACTAAAGAAACTTCGTAAAAGTCAGAAGGCAAATGCGGTTGAATTCTCTCGTTTCCCAATGTAAATTAATTCCTCCGCAGGTGTTAAAATAAAAGAAGAAGAATTTCAGTACAAGCTGACACTGATCCTTAGTGTCGTTGTTCTGAAAAGGTTTATAGAGATGCGCGAGGGCATTCGTTCATGCGCGTCTAATTTGATGACAGGAAAACTACCGGCATAAAAAAGACGCGTGTGCTAATAATTTATTCTCGCTTCACGCGTAGCCGGAAGGCTTGCAGGCAACAATTAGAAGCGCCTCTCCTCATAAAAAGAAACACGTAAAGAGGCCAAGTCAAGTAAAAGCGAATCCTCCTTACTCGCTTCACAAAATAGTTAAACTAATACAATAAGAAATCGGACATAGGCAGTCCATTAAAAATCTAACAGTTGCCTTCTCAATTGGCTGGAACACATTAAAACGAAGCGTAATAGAATCTGATAACAAGAAAATAAAAACAACTTATAAGAAGGTTCCTGATATTAGTGGAAGCAACATTAGGAGCTATCAACATTTCAGACTCCAATAAACATATAACTCTAGAACTATCCAGTGAGTATAATAAGAGAAGGGTTAACGCCAATTCTTAGAGCCCAGAAAAAAACTGATGTATACTCACCTCATTTTCTTCCTTTTCGCAGAGCAGTGATTAAGTAACGTTCCTGAGAGGGTAGAAAAAAGAATAGAGTTAAGACTTCTCTACAGACACATTCAACACAAAAGAGAAGTAGAAGAGGGGCAAGTCCAAACACACTTCCTGGTAAGATAAGTTATCTATAATTACCAAATGTGAGCAAAGTTAAGAAGGTTAAGCTATCTAACCCAGGTTTGGTTTACAGCTGACATCGCAAGAGAGGAAGGAAGTTCGTGCTGAACTGCAGTGTTTTGGAGCTGTCTCTTCTTTGTCCCATCCACTTTCCCCCCTTGGTACTTACCTACGAAGGTGGAACTAAAGAAACCTTGTGGGAAAGATTCCGAGAAGGGCATTGGGAGCTCACGTCATTCTACTCCTGTGTGGTTCGCAAATTAAGGACGCCCTTGACAGGGGCGTACTGATTGCTGTTGGTTATTTGAGCCATTTTTGACAGAGGACACCTGGTTGTGGGGGGCAATCAGGAGAAATTCTGTCTTGAGTGTGACTGCATTTTAACCAATGATGAGTTTTCAGTAAGGCACAATTAAGAGTTTTGATATCGCTGGTGAGGAAATTGTCGTGAACAATTGAGTATCATCGGCATACATGTGATAATGGATGTTTGAGTGATTCCGAATTTCAGTGAGAGGATCCATGAACAAGTGAACTTGGGGACCTGCCTGAGCTGACCCATTGGCAGCAGGAGGGGGCCCCACCAGGGAGGAATTCTGCCAGGAGCAGCAGAAGTGCTCTTCTCTTGTTGGTTTGTGGCAACAGGCTGCAAACCAGGCAGCAGGTGATCAGTCTGGATCACATTGCATTTACTGGGAGAATGGTCTCCTGTATAGCGAGCCAAAGGTTGCTGAGCCTGGATCAGCCAGTGTGCTGGTGGTACCTCAGCGCGTCAGAGAGCCTTTCTACTGGGTCTGGCTCATGATGTGCCTTTGGCAGGATAATTGGGACAAGACAAGGCCTTTGAAAGGCTTGTCACCCACTTTTACTGGCCCCAAATGCTTAAGAGTTCTGATACTACTTGTAGGTCTTGCCAAACTTGCCAGGCAAGTGGTAAGAGTGGGAGGAAGTGTAAGGCTCCTCTCAAACCTTTCCGTGTGGTCAGCACCCGCTTTGAGAGATTGGGTATTGACATTGTGGGGCCTCTGGATCCCAAGACAGCCATGGGCAACAGGTTCATCCAGGTCTTGGTGGACCATGCAACCCGGTACCCGGAAGCCATCCCTCTACAGATTGTGACGGCCCCCATGGTGGGTCGTGCATTGATGGGGATTTTCTCCTGTGTGGTGATCCCCAGAGAGGTGCTATCCAACCGTGGTACCAACTTCATATCTAAGTATATGAAGTCCCTGTTGCAGGAGTGCGGTGTTACCTACAAGTTCACCACTCCTTACCACATCAAGGTAATGGGATGGTTGCGAGATTCAACACGACCCTGAAGGGGATGATTATGGGCCTTAGTGAACCCATGAGGCTTAAGCGGAAAGTCCTCTTACCATTCCTTTTGTTTGCTTACAAAGAGGTACTGCAGAAGTCCTTAGTGTTCAGTCCCTTTGAGCTCCTGTATGTGAATCCTGTAAGAGGACCTCTAAGTCTGATGAAAGAAGGCTGGGAAAAAGCTCTCAGTAAACCTCCCCAGGATGTATATAGCTACATGCTGGCCTTCAGGAACCTGACTAAGCACTTCAGACAACTCGCTCAGGCGAATCTGGAAGCCAGCCAGGAGGAGATGAAATGTTGGTATGAACAGAATGCCACTCTGATCAAGTTTCAGCCTGGGCAGAAAGGGCGGGCCATGGCCCCAGTGGAGCCTTGTGCGCTCAGGATAAGTGGACTGGATCATTTGAGGTGGTGGAGCGCAAGAATAAAGTCACATACGTTGTGGACTTGCAGTCTTCCAGGAACCCTTGCAGGTCCTGCATGTGAACCGCCTTAAGCCTCACTTGGAGAGGTCCGAAGTGAGCATGCTCCTAGCAACAAACACTGGACTGAGCCTGTTCCTGACCTCCTGTCTGCAAAGGAAGATGATGGGTCAGTGTATGGTGTAACACTATCCCTCGTCCTGACTCCTGAACAACAGAGTGACTGTTGTAAACTGTTGGGACAATTCACTGCTCTGTCCTCCCTGACCCCTGGTGTCACTCAGTGGTGTGTCCATGATGTTGACACTGGGGACAGTCCTACTGTGAAGCATAACATTTACAGAGTGACTGACAGGGTGAAGGCTTGCATCAAGGAGGAGGTCTCCAAGATGTTAGCGCTAGGGGTGATTGAGCCCTCAAACAGCCCTTGGGCCAGCCCAATGGTGTTTGTCCCACAGGCTGCTGCACCCGGTGCCATGCCAGAACTCTGTTCAGTGTGGACTACCATGGGCTCAATTCGGTCACCAGGACTGATGCACACCCCATCCCCAGAGCTGATGAACTCATAGATCGTATGGGAGTTGCCCGGTACCTCAGTACGTTTGACTTAACATCTGGGTACTGGCAGATTGCCTTAACTGATGGGGCAAAGGAGAGGTCAGCATTCTCAATGCCACAGGGGTACTACCAATTCTGGGTGATGCCCTTTGGGTTGAAAAATGCCCCTGCCACCTTTCAGAGGTTGGTCAACCAGGTGTTGGCTGGACTGGAGGATTTCAGTGCCGCCTACCTGGATGACATTGCAGTGTTCCGTTCCACTTGGGAGGAACATCTGCACCACCTCTGGGAAGCGCTGAAGGCTCTGCAGAGTGCAGGCCTCACAATTAAGGCAAGCAAGTGCCACATCGGGCAGGGTTCTGTCTTGTGCTTGGGACACCAGGTAGGGAGCGGCCGGGTGGCTCCCCTACAGTCCCAGAGTGATGCCATTCTGGCTTAGGAACCCCCCAAGACCCAGACAGAGGTGACAGACTTCTTAGGACTCACCGGGTATTACAGGAGATTTGTCAAGGGGTATGGCACCATTGTTGCCCCCTTGACAATGCTGACTTCCAGGAAGCAGCCCAGGAAGGTGAACTGAGCCAACACCTGCCAGAAGGCTTCTGATGCCCTGAAATCTGCCATGTGCACGGTGCTCATGCTTCAGGCGCCCAACTTCTCAAGGGAATTCACTGTGCAGACAGATGCTTCAGAGCATGGTGTGGGGGCTGTGCTCTCAAATGTAAATGAAGATGGCCTAGACCAACCTGTAGCCTTCATTAGTAGGCGGTTAGTTCCACAGGAACAGAGGTGGAGTGCTTTTGAGCCCGAGGTATTTGCTGTCGTCTGGGCGCTGAAGATGATGAGGCCCTACTTGTTTGGGACTCACTTCTGGGTTCAGACCGATCACAGGCCCCCCAGATGGTTGCTGCAAATGAGGGGTGATAATCCAAAGCTGTTGAGGTGGTCCATTTCCCTACAGGGAATGGACTTTGCCATGGAACACCGCCCTGGTACAGAACACGCCAATGCTGATGGTCTGTCCAGATTTTTCCACCTTAGTGAAAAGAACTCCAAGAGGGTGGGTAGTTCTCCCCATATTTCAGCTGGAGGGGACACGTGTTAGACCAGACTCCATTGGCGTTGGTCTCCCTTGCTTTTTTTTGCCTTTGCCTCCAGTGTTTTTGCTGTGTGTTGGACCCCGTTTTGTTGGTCTAGATGCTTTCGGCACTTTGCCACTGCTGTTCAGTGCCAATGTGCAAGTGATACTGTTGTAAATTGTTGTTATGGATTGGTGTTTCCATGATTGGCTGATTTGATTTACTAGTCAGTACCTAGTACAGTGCACTGTGTGTGCCCAGGGCCTGTAAATAAAATGCTGCTAGTGGGCTGCAGCACTGTTTGGGCCACCCACATAAGCAGCCTATAAATGTAACTCTAGCCTGCCATTGGAGAGCCTGTGTGCAGTCTAGTACTGGCATGTCGACTTGGCAAGTGTCCTCACTTGCCAGGCCCTAACCTTCCCTTTTCATACATGTTAGTCACCCCTAAGGTTGGCCCAAGGAACCCATGTGGGCAGGGTGCAGTGTATGTGAAAGGTAGGACACGCCCTGGTGTGTGTGTGTGGCATGTCCTGATAGTGAATTACTACCAATTTCGTTTTTCACTATTGCAAGGCTACTTGTTCCCATAGGATAGTATGGGGAGTTTGTTTATAACATCTTTTAGACATAACTATTCATGGGAACAAGGTAGGAAAATACAGTTTTGTATGCCTGAACTCAGAATGCTAAAATGCATCTTTTATTGAGGGTTATTTTTACATTCTGTGTTTGAAAATACCACTTTTAGAAAGTGGGTATTTTCTTGCTTAGCAAACACAAGGAGACAGTGGATGGAGCGCTGACACTTTTCAGACACTCACCCCCAGTCACAGATCTGGGTTGAATACATGATCGTTATTTTGTCACTTCGCCACTCAAGTTCAGACACAGCTATATGCAAATCAGTCTTGACCCTATGCCTCAATGGGTATTATCTTGCTTAGCCATCCAGTGTGCCTCTGCTAGATTTGTTTATTGCATGTCTGGCTTTTGGGTGACAAGGGCTGGGAAAGCTCAGTGGCTCCAGAGAGCCTGATAAGTCAGGGCTGGGTTGAATAGACATAGGCTCATTTAGAGTAGGGGGAGGAGATTTCTTTTCACCTGAATGGGCCTAGTCTGCCTTCCACAATGCTGTCTCCAACTCCTGCCAGGAAGCTGCACCAGAGAGGACAGAACCAGTTTTGACCAAGCAAAGGACTTCTCTGCCACCAGAGAACAAAGGATTTTGCAGTATTAATATTGGGGCCGGGACCCCAGAATTTTAGAAAACTAATGGGAATCAAGAGGAACCTTGGCAAAGGGAAGAGCCACTGTGCTGTTAGCTGTCTGGGGTTGGCCTGCAGTGGCTACTTGCTGCCAAGGAAAGGAGAAAAGCACTTTGCTGTTTGCTGAATCCCCTGCTTGAAGAATATCTCCAAGGGCTTGAAACTGAGCTTGCTTCTTGTTCTAAAGTTCAGGTACACAAAGACTTCACCACCAGCTCCCCTGAACTTCCTTGCTGGGAGTTCTGACCTGCAAAGTGGTGCCTGCTGTTGTTTTGGACCTTTACAGAGCTGGGAGCTGGAAAAATCTATGCAACACGGGAAGCGTGACGCAACTGTACCTGTTTCTGACGCATCCCCGAAGAAACCTTCGCAGCGCCTGCCGCAGCTCAAGAAATCACTGCACGCCGCATTAAGTGCAATGATCTCTGAAGTCCGAGATCACCGCACAGATTCTGACTCAAGCCTTGCTGTGCGGCTGCAAGAATGCGCGCATCATCCTGGATCATCGCATCGAGGTGCCAAGTCTGTTGCATCATTGGGGGACGCAGTAAGAAACTAACAAATCTCTCCTCTCCGGTAAGGAACCGACACATCACCTCCCCTGCGCAGCAGTAAGGAACCAAAGCATCACCTCTCCTGGAGCAAGGAACCGATGCCTCACCTTCCCTGAGTGTAAGGAACTGACGCATCACCTTCCCTGCTGCCCTTTTTGTTTGTTTGTGTGACGCATCCAAGGTACTTTGTGTGAAAAGTGTTGCATCTGCAATTTACCTTGAACTGAACTATTTCTAGCATCTGAAAGTCCTATTTTTAAAACAGTTTTGTGGATTCTTGGTGTTTAGTCGGGTTTTGGTTTAGATAAAAATTACTTTTTTATCTAAACTGGTGTGGTGTCCATTTGTAGTGTTTTCACTGTATTACTGTATGTGTTCACAAATGCTTTACACACTGCCGCTGAGATAAGCCTGTCTCCTCGTGCGAAGCTACCAATGGGGTGAGCAGGGGTTATTTTAGAAGTGATCCCTCTTACCCTGACTAGAAGCAAGGGTCCCTATTTGGACAAAGGTACCTACCTCTGCCAACTAGAGACCCCCATTTTTAACAGGAATGAATACTTGTTTGCGGAGTGGTGGTTAATTGAGTAGCTAGCTTGATGTTTGATGATTTCAAATAGTTTTTTCTGTCTGTTTTGTGTTGCTTAGTTGCGACCTAAATTCTAGCTGCTGTTAAAGACTCCCCATGCCACTTCCCCAATAAACAACTCATAAGGGGTAGGAGAGTGATTAGCAATAACCCCCACCTCTTCTTTAATCTCAAATAAAAATAGCCATCTGTTGAAGTGTGGTAACCCAATAATAAAGTCTAAGATTAGGGACTGCCCACCCCCCTCGATCTCTTGGAAGGCTCAAATATTTCATCGCCCTTCTGGGTCTAGCATATGCCCATAAAAATCTTGAAATCATACAGTCAATTGCCTTAAACCATTGATTCCCTACCTTGCGGAGGATGGCCCTGAAAAATAAAGGATTTTAGGTAAAAAAATAATTTTCACTACATTGTTCTCCCTATCAGGGAAAGCTGTAGATTAATAATTCTTCCAAAATCCATTTTTGCTTTCCTGATCAAAGGAACAAATTTAGTCTCAATAATTCACTCTACCTCTGCTACAATGTTATCTCCAAGATAAGCCGCCCCCTCAACCACCCGCCTATCCTCAAATTGCACATTACCATTAATAAAAAATTGAGTTTTATCTTAAGTTAATAAATATCCAGAAAAACTACCAAACCTATCAGCCTTTTTTTCTATTTCTCTCAGTGCCATCTCTGGATCCGGGGAATGACTGCTAAATTATTGGCATATGCCAAGATTTTAGTTTCTCACCCCTGAGACGTTAATGGTAAAATTTAAATGTTATTCTTTATCTTCCTTGTCAGCGGATCAATGTAGAGGCCAATAATAATGGAGCACAAGGGCATCCCTGTCTTGTACCCTGTTGGATCATTACCGGCTCCGAATGTGCCCTCATTTATTTTATTTTTTTGAAATATATTTTTATTTTTTTAATACAAACAACACATGTAAAGTCAATATGCAATAAGTATGCAATCAGGTCATCATGCAATGAGGCGTGGCATAAACCAGGACAATTTCTAACAGCATACAAATGTTCATGTCATCATAAATCACAGTTCCTGGAAAATGTTATCCATAATTCCTTGCCGCCGAATCTGTTGGTTCAAGTGTAATAGCCTCGCTCATCAGAAGAGCCGAGAAGAGATAATTATGCCCACTTGTCATAAATGAGGCATTGCTAAATGCAAACTCCCGCCCCTCCCTCGTAGCCCACCCCCACCCCATTGACATACAAATTATATTCATTTATTATTGTTCACAAGTCCCAGCTGCAGTGGCAGCAATCAGATGTACAACAGCAAGCAATGACATAGATTTCGTCTGTCAGAGGTATCCCCCAAGCAAAACGCCAAAGTACCCATCATCCCAAGTCATGGCAATTTCTCAAGGCAATGCATCTAAAACTGGTGCATCCGAATCCAGATCAGAGTCTGTGTTCGGAAATTTGAGTAATACCACCGGTGCCTCCCAGGCCCTCGCCGTCTCTAGTGCTTTTTCGCTGTTGGCGCGGGTCGCCAGCTGCAGCCTCGTAATCCCTTCACATTCCGCCCACTTAAGAAATTTGGCTCGCCATCTCCGGAAACTAGGACCCCTCTTGGCCTTCCAGTGAGTTGTGATTTCCCTCTTCGCGAGCAAAAGCCCTAAGTCTATGAATTTGCACGTTACCTTGTTTTTTGAGGTGTGCGGAAACCAGTGCAACAAACAGAGGCCTTTCGTGGGTTCTATGTCCCTAGCCGTGACATCCTGCAAAAGTTTTACCACCTCCTCCCAATACGTTCCCAGCTGAGGGCATCCCCACATCATGTGGGAGAATCTGCTCCCACTGTACTGCAACACGGGCACATTGCCGAATTCTTTTTAAAATGTTGATTAAGTTTTGCTGGCGTAAGATAAGCCCTGTGGAGTAGGAAGAAATGCACCAATTGGAAGCGTGCGTTCCTCGTGCTTATCCATGCTCGTTCCATTAAATCTGCCCATGCTTTCTCGTGGATTTCCACACCTAAGTCTTCCTCTCATTTTTGTTGAAGTGGGCACAGAGGGGTAAGCCTCTCATGCATCATTTGGCATTACAAACACGTAACCGCTTTAATGGTGCCCACTGCCATAACTACATATTGATAAGCCATTGAGGTTGGAGGTTCGCTCAGCCCCTCCTTCCAGTGTGCTTGAATGGCCGTCATGAGCGCCATGTGCATCAAATAGTCCCCCTGGGGCAACTTAAACCTGTCTTGCAGCATCTCATAAAGGAGTACAGCACCATCCGAGTACAGGTCCCCCATGGTGGTCAGGCCCCTCGTCACCCAGTCATTCAGTGCCCCCCAATCACCCCCATGTGGCAGGGCAGCCCACATCACAGCGGGATCTCGGGGGCGTTGGCCGCGCAAGGCGCGCCCGGCATTGGCTTCTGTTCCAGCAGAGTTTAAAAGTCACCATTTCCCGATTGAGAGAGGAGGTCGGGAGCGACAATTGCAATAGCAATCTGGAGAGCGTCTGTCTAAGAGCCTGATGCCCATCCAATTCAGATGGGTCTCGAAATGTTCATGCAATCGTCTGAGTAAGCCACTGCAACTGTGCCGCTAAATAGTACGTTTCATAATCTGTGACTGCAAAGCCTTCCTCTGACCTTGGCCTCATTAGTGGCCTCCGCTTGTCCGAGGTCCAGAGGAACCCAACCACCATTGATCGAAGCTGATTAAAAATAGAGGCCGGAATCAAAATAAGCGACATCCTAAAATAATACAACAGTCGAGCGAGTGCTATCATCTTAAGAAGGGCCACCCTCCCAGCTACTGAGAGAGGAAGTGTGCTCCAAAACTCTATACAGCCCTTGAGTCCCCTAAGGCCCTACCCACGTTACCCTCCAGTAAATCAGATGGGGTGTAATAAATACAAGTGCAAAGGTACGTCAGGCATTGACATTCCCATTTTATACCCTGCGTTGTCAGTGGACCATCGGTCATAGGCACTGTGGTAAACAAGCAAGTCTTTGCCCAGTTGATTTTAAGGCCAGCAATGTCGCCAAGATCGGCCAAAAGAGTCCGAGCACCCCAAAGAGCGTCTTTTGTGTCCGCCAGAAATATAAGAAGATCATCAGCATAAAGTGGGATGTGATGGACATGTTCGCACACCTGCAGTCCCTGATAATGTACACCCGTCCTGGGCCGGGCCGCCAGCGGCTCCATGGCCAGGGCGAACAGCAGTGGGGATAGGGGGCAACCCTGCCTCGTTCCCCGACCTACAGCACAGGCATCCAAAATCATACCACCCGTTTTAACCCGCACTGTAGATTGGCACTATGAAAGAGCTGTCCAGCCCATAAAAGCATCCCCCAGGCCAAATCGCCACATAACTTGAAACAAGTATGTCCATTCCAAGCTATCAAAGGCCTTCTCAATATCTATTGCCAGCACAGCAGCTGAGGGCTTGTGATACGTATCCGCATCCAAGACACTAATAAGGTGCCGAACATTTTGAGCTGTATTCCGGGATGGTATCAACCCCGCTTGATCAATATGTATTAATTGCACCATATATGGAAGGAGGCGGGTCACTAATATCCGGCTTAAAATCTTATAGTCTGTAGTCAACATAGACAACGGTCCGATAGGCCGTCCTGTCATGGGGAGGCTTTCCCGGTTTTAAAAGTGGTATAATTACTGCCTCGCGAGTAGTAGCAGGGAGCAAGTGCTCCTTTCTTGAGGTTTTGTATAGCGCTACCAGCTGAGGGGCCAGGAGGTCGACATATGTACTATAAAATTCCACAGGCAAACCATCCACCCCAGGGGTCTTTTTTCAGGCCATATGCTTGATCGCTCCGCGGACCTCCCCAATAGTAATGTCCTGACCCAGCAACTCAGCCCGGTCCCTATCTAATGCAGGAAGATTGACCCGACCCTCTCCAAAAAGTCTTGAATGGCCTCCCCACCTGGTGCCACCTTACTCTGGTGCAAATCAGTGTAGTAGGCAAAGAATTGATCATTGATCCCCCGCTGTGTTTTATGGACGTCCCCATCAAGGCCATGAAGCTCCTGGATGACCGCGCCCCTTCGTGCCGGGTTGACCAACCATGCCAGCAACGCCCCAGATTCATCCAGCTGCGGATGAGCGCGTTCTACATATCTTTTATAGTCGAAGCAGTGCAGCCGTTCAACCAGCACAGCAACCTTCTCCCTAGCTTCCACTAAGTTCTGGTGACAATCAGGGTGGGCAGGCCTCTCCCTCTCTGCCTCTCGCAGTTTCTGATCTGCCTTCTCTAAATCCTGCAATAGCACTTTACGTACTCCCCTCTTATTCGCAATACACTGCCCTCTCATTACACTTTTAAAAGCATCCCATTTCACCACCAATGAAGAGGTGGTGCTAATATTTTCTCAAAGATAGTTATCTATACCAGTCCCCACCACCTCACGAAATATCTGGTCTTCCAGTAACTCTGGATTCAATCGCCAAGTTGGGATGCTAGAGCACCCGGGTAAGAGGTTGATACGCAAAAGCAAAGGGTTATGGTCTGACAGCGTTCTGGTGAGGTATTCACTGTGTTGGACCTCTGCATGCATGTCAAAGCATTGCATCTAGAGAAACATAGAGAGCATGTAGGGCGGAGCAGAAAGAATAATCCCTAGTGTGTGGGTGGTGCGCTCTCCAGGTGTCTATCAGTCCCCAGCTATGTTGCCAATCTCGCCGGAGCCTCGAAAGCTTATGGGCCGGCGCATCCAGGAGTGGTGGGTGAGATCTATCTAGCAAAACATCTGAGACCGAGTTAAAATCCCCACCCAGAAGGAAGGACCAGGTCAAAAATAGGGCAAATTTCCTTGATAAGTGTGTAAAAAAGGCCGCTTGTCCTGTATTAGGTGCATAGATAATGGCCAGTACCACATCCCTACCATTGAGGCGGCCCGTGACTAAGATGTATCGCCCATCAGGTTCTTTTAGCTGGCGTGTGAGTTGGAAAGGAACTCTCGCCCGGATCCAGATCAACACACCCCGCGCAAAAGCAAAAGAAGTGGCACAAAAGTCCTGCCCTCTCCACCTGCGCTGCAGCGCTGCATCTTCATTATGTGCAATGTGAGTTTCCTGAAGGAAAGGCAGCTGGATTCCCCTACGCACTAGGTAGGTGTGTATCTTATGCCTCCGCACCATGGTATGTATACTCCTGACATTCCAAGACATACACTTTAGCTAAGACTTCGAACCCATGACATCGCTCCCCTTCGACCATCAGCAGCTCGTTCAAGAAAGTTACGCCAGTACCCCCTAGACATCCCCTTGCAATAAAAAGAACAACCCCAACACCCCCACCCCAGGACAGGTACTAACAAACTAGCCCCCATCCAAACTGTTTGAAAACTAAGTGCCCTCTAGTGGCTACAGAGGAACAAAGGGGAAGGGTGGCCGCAACCAACTAGTGACTACCTTCTGCAACTCTAGGTGGAGTCTTCCACGCTCAAGCCCCAGTTAATACTGCACCCCTCATCCCTGGGATGCACCATCTCTCCAGAATAATGTACCCGCCCCCCCCACTGCGGGCAGCGACCAATAAAGCGGCCATAATCTGCTCTATACAATACAAAGGTTCACCAGGATCGGAAGCTTCCCATTAACACCTATAAAGGAAAACTAGTTAAGCAATCAGAAAAAGATACAAAGAAGAACCCTCATCAGGCAATTTCGGCAGCCGCGCCCGGTGTGATGTGGGGCAGCTGCACACTACTCGTTTGGGAGCCATCCGTGCCCTCAGGAGACTTGTCCGACTCTGTGCCAGCAGCCGACAGCTGCTTACGACCCCGGAGTAATTCTGACACCACCCGCAGTGCCTCCGATCTCTCCTTTGCTGTCTGGGAGGAGCTGGGTTTCTTCAGTGTGGTAGGGCACCGTTGCAGTCCGTGGAGGCACTGAGGCAACCGCGCCGGGGAAGCACATGCCCCAGGTTTCCCAGACGGCCGTCGACCCATCTTATAAGTTTCAAGCCAGTCCCATGCCTCTGCCGGATCATCACAAAAGTGAGTCATGCCATCAAGGATAATCCGAAGCCGAGCTGGGAACATCAGAGAATATTGAAGGCCCTTGTCCCTCAGGGCACTCTTAACTGCCAGGAAATAAGCACGGCGTCACTGAACTTCTAGCGTGTAATCCGGGAAAATAGAAACCTTGCTTTTAGCCACCTGGTAGGGTCCAGAGTGTCGTGCTGTCTGCAGGAGGTCTCTGTCCTTATAATGGAGGAGTCTTGCCACCACCGGTCGCGGCGGCCTGCCCGGTTGTGGCGGTCGAGATGGGACTCGATGGGCTCTTTCCAGGGTAAAGAATTGGGTCAACCCCTCTGGCGCACCGTGTCACGGTTCCAATCCTCCAGGTATTGGACCATATTAGCCCCCTCCACTCCTTCCGGCAGGCCCAGGACACGGATGTTGTTCCTCCGATTGCGTCCCTCGGCGTCTTCGGCCTGTTTTTACAAGACCGGTAAACCTATATCCCCCACCTGCTCAGCAAGGGATTTCTGTGCCGGCTCCAGTGTTGCCAGGGACGTTTCGGCCTGCTCCACCCTATCCGCCAACTTGGAATGTTCGGCACGCAGCAGCCCCAATCCCACCGACACAGTGGTTATGTCTTGATGCAGGGCCTTCCTCGAGTCTGTAATAGCCTGCAAAATTTGAGCCAGTTACTGCTGCACCCCTGGTTCTGCAGGCCCCTCGGGCGAATCAGGTCGTCGCTCCTCCCGCACCAGGCCATCTTGATCTGGCGGGTCAGCGCCTGCTTCCCCCTTGGCTTGCCCATCATGCAGTGTGGGGCGAAGTCGGCCCCCCTCAGTTCAGGCCGCGTGGTACTCTGCACCCCATGGTTCTCAAAGGTCTGCCTACACGCGGCGTAACTCGCGTAGGGCAGGTCTTCTAGGCCCCCAGAGGAATTGCCCCTCCTCTGCTCTGGCAACAAACCCAGCTCGCAAATTGTGCACGGTGGAGCCAAGGGCACTCACCCCCACTGCAATGTCAAGGATCCGGGAGTTCAGTCCACCTCGCACCTCCCTCGCGTGTTCAAAGTCTGGCCCCCTGCGAGACCATGCCAACCAGCCCAGGGTCCTATCATGCACTCCAATCAGTCAGGCGAAAAGAGGGGGGAACGCCTCCCACAGCACCAGCATCCGGCTCCCCCCAGGTCCCGCCAAAATGAAGCACCTTCAGGCACCGCCAACAAGGTAGGGGCCCAATTTAAGATCCTCCCGCATGGTGGTGGGTACAATTCTGTGCAAACGAAAGCGCACCGCCACTGGAGCTCTGTAATGCAGCTGCGTTGCTCAGCCCTGCTCCGCTGGTGCTTCGCTATGAGACTCACCGGGGTTCCGGCGCAATCAACGGCCGTGTAGGGCCCTCAGCAGATTATAGTGGGTCCGCCGTAATCAAGGCCTCCAGGCCAGCTGCTGAGGGACTCCCAGCAGGCCCTGGCTAGTTGTGCAAGTGATGGAGGCCAGAGTCTGGCGCCGCCATAAAGACAATATCCTCCACTTTGTGCCCAGACGTGTGATTCCCTGCAGGCAATGCCGGCTCCAGTCACCCGCTCACCATCAGTGCGTCAGTTTGCCAGGCGTCTTACTTGGAGCCGCTCACCAACGCTGCCGGCCCCCAACACAGCTGTTCTACGACTGGCGCCATCTTGCCTGAGGGAGTCATAGAACTTCCACCGGCAGCCGCATCCGTTTAGCACCTCTGTACAGCCGGCCAGTACCTCCGATCGGCTCCCTGGGGCGTCACACCGCAGCAGGAGGGGTTGTGCTGTGCCCCCGGGGACAGGCCGGTTGTGAACGTGGATAAATCAACAGGCCGGTGCGGAGCTCCAAGCTCACGCGTCTGCCGGCTTCAAGCTGCAAGCCACGCCCCCTCTGACTGTCCCCTCATCAACAAGATATTAGGTGTTGGAGTCAGATACAGCACTTTTATAGCCAAAATAAACCCTATCCCTATGCTCATCTTTTCCATCATAACCAAGAGATATGACCAGCAGAACCTATTGAGTGCTTTTTCTGCATTCAAGGGTATTAAAGGTTCTCTGATTACTGGAGCCGCATAAAAAAGGGTAATATCTCACTGGATATTATCCTTTGTACCCCTACCCGGAATAAATCCATGCTCCTTGGAGGACACAATCTTACTAATTATCCCCCCTGACAGCCTTATCACCAGCATTTTAGAGTAGATTTTAGAATCACTGTTCAATACAGTGATAGACTGATGAGAGCCTAATTCCTGCAGGGCTTTCCCTTTCTTACTACTATATTTGTGGCGGCCCAAGACTCAGGCGGGTGCGACTCCCCCTTGTGCTTTCAGGAAGACATCCAACATGTGTATAAAATCTGTTCCAACTGCTTTTCCTGATGGAAGACTAGAGATAGCTATTGTGATTTCCTCCAGCAAAAAGGGTTGATCTAAATACTCCAGCCCTCCTTTCCTAATTTGTTATCAAAAACTGACTCCAAATACCCTGACACATCCCCAGCCACCATTCCCGCTTCCTCAGTGTACAACTGCTGATAAAATCTATGAAAGGCAGCCTGCATTTCTTTCGAGTCAGACACTAATCCAATATGGGGATCCCAGATTTCCATAGCCTGGCACCGGAGCTAATTGCTGCCTAGTGCATATAGCCAGGAGATGCTCCACCCTCTCACTATGGGGGATATGTACAAGGAAGTGGCGGAGAGAGGAGTTAGCCTTCCTTGCTTAACGCCTCTCTCTGCCACTTCTGAAACACAAGGCTGAAACATATTTATAACGATATGGTGCAGCCTTGCATTTCCTCCTGCGATGGCGCTACACTTACCAGTGTATCGCCAACGCAGGCACCCTTGCACTATAGGGCAAGGCTGTCTGCATGCAGGGGATGATTGTTTATGTGTAGTAAAGTGTCCCTTCCTGCACATAAACAATCCTGAAATGCCATTTTGTCACTCTCATGTGTGCTGCTTCACGCAGTGCACATGAGAGTCACAAAATAGCTTTTGTTCTTAGATTATTTATGTACAGGAAGCGGGACCTTCCTACACATAACAATCCATGGCATTTTGCTTTTTCCATATGTGCTGCACAAGCCAGCACACATGGAAAAACCAAAAATGAGGAGAAATAATGCATTCCTCCTCGTTTCGCTAACTTAAGACCAGGTTTGTCCTGGTCTGAATTTTGGCACTGCCTCCTATGTACGCCACCCTTGTACATAGGGGACAGCGTAAAAAACAACAGGTGTTGCAGTGAAAGGCCCACTGCAACACCCACTGCCCAACACTTACAAGCTAACCATAGCGTGAAAGGGGGCCTTATTTACAAGACAGCGTTAAGGCACATTAAGGGCCTTATGTAGGTGGGCTTGCATTTACCACTTCATAAATACCGAATCATACCGATTCGGTATTTATGAAGTGGTAAATGCAATGTAGGTAATGAGTCGGTAAATATTACCGATTCGGAAAAATTCGGTAATTACCGAATCGGTATTTACCGATTCGGTAATGAGGCATACCTTCCCATTGGTGGGAAGGTATGCCTCATTACCGAATCGGTGAATACCGATTCGGTAATGGGGGAGCACATGCAAGGGTGGCAGGGTGTCACATTGACACCCTGTTGCACCCCTGATTCGGCCATGTGTGCACATGTGGCGCACATACATGCCCTAAGGGCATGTATGTCTGCCACATTGCACACTTCTAAGCGCTATAAAATGCTTTTACACATCCATTCTTTATTTACCACCAACTATTAGTTGGTGGTAAATACCGACTCCAAACAACACCCACACACTCCCCCTACATCTCATTTCTGTATTCGGAATTTACCGAATCGGAATAATTACCGATTCGGTAATTTTACCGATTCGGTAAATTACCGAATACAGAAATGAGCCCCCTACATGTCACAAGCCTAAATACCGGTCGGTAACGGTATAATTACCGAAAATCGGCCGTTACCGACCGGTATTCGGCTACGTACATGAGGCCCTAAGTGGCTTAACGCTGCCTTGTAAACAAGGTGCATCCCCTATCGCCACCACAACGTCGATAAAATTGAAGTTGTGGTGGTGACAGGGGCTTCTACATATGCCCCTATATTCGTAAAGATTGTGAGCCATATTCTCAAGGAGCTATCGCCGAGTTATTGGCACCTTAGCGCAGCCAAACTCGCGATAAATTCATCACCCCATTCACAAGCTAGTACCAACAGCCCATAGCAAAAAACATTGCCACAGATGATCCCCGCAACTATCGCTAATGAGATGCAGAGTAGGCATACCGTGTAAAAAGCCGCAACAACACCACTCCACAACATTCTCAATGGCCAGACAGATCGGCGATACGACCACAAAACATGCAATAAGGAGCGTTAGCACCAGGAAATTAACACCTGCTCTGACCTGGTGTAAAGTCGGATGGCAGCCGGCACCACAAAAGGGAGCCCAGCCCAGCCCAGAGCCACACCTGAAGAACAACAGATGCCATGGAGCTACTCATCATGCAGCTTGGAGCCCCAAGAGGGCCACAATACCCACCTCCACCACCCCCCGGACACCCCCGCACCCCCTCCGCACCACCACAGAGGCAGCGCAGACACAGACCGCAGACCTTCCAAAAATTCACCAGCCTCACAGACGTGACACCAGAGTATGTCATTGCCCACTACAGGCTCAAAAGGACAACCATCCTCTGCATCCTGAACATCATTGCCCACAGGCTGACGGTACCAACACAGCAGATAACCAACATCCCACCTTAGACAGAGCTGCTGGCTGTGCTGCACCTGTTGGCCTCTGGGTCATTCCAACCAACAACCTCCAGAGTCGGAGGGGTCTTACAGCCAGCCCTATCAAAGTTCCTCAAACATGTCCTGGATGCCATCATCAGCTTGGTACCCCATATACTTCCCCCACACTGCGCAGGAACAGCTGGAGACCAAGCAAGGATTCTACGCCATAGCTTCATTCCTGCACGTGTGGGGCACAATTGACTGCACACATGTCCTACTTGTGCCCCCCTGCCGACACTGCATACAACTACTGCAACAGAAAGCATGTAAATGGCACGTCGGTGTGCAGGGGGTGTTGTTTGTCCCTCTGCAATGTGAGGGGCAGATGCCGTTTCACAGTGTGTACCATGTTTGTTTCCGGATTGGCGCAGGTTACATACTGAATGCATGTCTATGTGCATTGTGGCTGTTTGTGCCTATCTGATTTGGACAATGGTCATTTGTTCTGCGTCACAGCTATGGGGTTGTGCTCGCAGGTTGTCATTTCACAGTTTGTTTATTCTGCTTTTCTGTTGCATTTTCCCACCAGACGCGTGGGATTTGCAGGCCGGTCGCTGGTTTTCAGATCTTTTTGTACCGCGATTGGCCTCATCGCAGGATTTATTGCATTCATGTTTTGCATTTTTGCGGCGTGGTGTTGATTTTAACGCGGTCAGTTGATGCGTTATCTGGTGACTATCGCATGGTACCGCCGTGTTGTGAATACCTGGTTAACACAGCGTAAATTTCCCGTGATATACTGCGATGTTGTAGGTTGCGTTAAGTTACTTTTGCGGTGATTATCAAGCGTTCTTGATAATATGTCCCTATGTCTGTGCGCCATATTTTTATATGCAGCTTTTCTTGATGAAATATTTACTATTGCTGCTTTAGCAACCGCCACTTTAAGTTTCACAGTCTGAATCTCCCATCATTATTACGTCTATCAGATTAGTCTCTGCTGCTGAGACTATATTATACAGATCCACCAAGTGTAACTCTCCTTTCTTTTGGTGAGCACAATTAAACCGAGCTGTATCCCCATGAACACCCGCATCAAAAGCATCCCAGATCGTCCCTACCAGGGCACTACCTGAATTTTCGGCCATGAAAACTGGAATGCATTCCTGCATATGACTAATATATTCATCATCCAGCAGTAAAGCCCATTCAAAAGACCAGCTCTGACACTGATGTTGTAAATCAGTCAATAAAACCTTCAGAGTCAGCGGACTGTGGTCCGACATTACCCTGGGATATTTCTTAATCAGGCATCTCTGCAGCGGACTTTGTGGTACACAAAATTAATCTAAACTCGCATGGACCTGATGTGGTGATGAATAAAATGTGTATCCTGGATCAGAAATACATTTCTCCGTCCGGACATCCGCTAAACCATGAGCCATTCTACCAGAGATCTAAAAACTTACCGGCACATTTGCACCCCCAGAATGTCACTTTTTGATGTTCCGGTGGTACAATGTGCCACCAGATATTTCTAAGGCCACATAAAGCCACTTTAAGTGGCTGTTCGTGGCCTTATAAATATGTGCACCTTTCACACAGAAAACTGCGTTTAAGGGGAGTTCCAAAGGTGTTGACTATGTGATACACTCACTAAGGCGTTTTTCTATATGTGAGAGGCGGGACAACAGGTACAAGGCAGGCACTGACCAGAAAGACTGGTCATCCCCTTACCGCTTCCCTCCAGGAAGCCTTGGCTAATAACCCAAAGCGTATGCATGAGAAGGGAATCCCCCTCTCACATATAGAAAAACGCCTTAGTGAGTGTATCACATAGTCTCTATCACAACACTAAGTCTGTTTTATTTCACCACACCTTTTTTAAAAAACGGTCCTGAGGAAAGCCAAAATACTCTAAGGCACTGGCTGAAACATGTCGACCATCTGAAGGACGCAGGGGACAGTAACTCGCCACCCTCACGCGTCCTGTAGCCTTACTTTTAACTGCTGGTGACGGCCCAGTTATTAAAATTTAATTTACCCTCGGGACTGGGACCACCACCAAGCCGTTTTAAATCACAACTCACCCAACCTCACTTCACTCTCAGCAATATACCAGCTCCGCTGTAATCAGGCGTCGTAGCACACCCGGGACATACTAGGTGTCACTGGGTGGGCCCGATGATGAAGCATGCCACCAACTAGGTTGGTGGGTGAGGGCTTCATGAATACACCAACAAGGTGCCAGTGACAGAACTAATTTGAGTACTGTAACACTTTGGTCAACTTAAGCTAGTCCTCTTTGTTTAATCACATATAAACCCTCGGGGACTCGGACTAGCTAACTAGTCCTCTCTCTCCCTCTTGCTACACGCACTTTCTTCACTGCCATTCCATTGTTGACGCTGGAGTAAACATCTAGCGTGGCGTTCTAAGCGGATGCCATCTTGTCCACTCCGTCCATCATCTTGTTGTGTTTGCTATCTTCATACTAAGGGGCCCATTCTGATCCGGGTCGGAAGGGCACCGAACGCGATCTGGCCGGAAAAACTACGAGCTGTATGCGTGTTTTCCGGCCGACTCGTACAGCTGTACGAGCGAGCAAGTACAATGCGAGCTACATGAAATTCACTGACCGAGTCGTCTCCGGGTCCAAACAGCTCCATACGTCTCGGTCGTAAGCTAACCGTGGTGTGCAATGGATGCGATTCACGACTGAGCCAGTATGATGCACGCGTCGGACGGCCTGTGCGAGCCTGAGTGTCCGGCTCGCAAATTGTCCAGGTGGTTGCCTTTGGGGGTCCGCAGCGGACCCCCTGTCACCCGCAGCCCTACGACTCGGACACAGGGGGAGACCCGGCTCTCCCCAACACAGGCAAGTACGTTGCGGATGGCACCGATGTGTACCCACTGTAGGGGGCGCACTTGTCCACGACATACACATTCAGTCAATGGGAGCCCATGTATGCGTGGTACGACCGGCTCCCTTTGACTTCTATGTGAATCCGACCGAACCGAATCCAGCAGCAAACGACCGCATCGTACTCGCTGGGTTGGACTGCAACGACTCCGGCTCGGTCGGAAATCACTCCGGATCCGGTTCGGTCGGAGTGCTTTCCGACCCGGATCAGAATCAGCCCCTAAGTGGCCAAGGGTATGGCCAGACATGGGTCCCTTGCTTGCTGTGCCACTGGATTCAAGCTAGCCTTGCTGATGAGTGGCGATTCCCTAAAATTGGTCCCAGAATGCTGGTTTCCAGTCCAGGGAGGACCTGGCTTGGCAGTTTGGACTGTACTGTTATAATGAGGAGCATGGTCAAGACTGATTTGCATATCGCTGGGTCCAACTGGCGTGGCATGCAGACAGAATGTCGAGTTGTAAATGTCGACTCACACAAATATCAAGTTGGAAATATCATGACAAAAATATCGACAGCAAAAATATCATGGTCAAGAATGTCGGCTTTAAGGTAAGAAATATCGTTTTTTTAAAGACTGAAGTCATTAATATCGTTTGCAAAAATATAATTGTTTAAAATATCGATTTTTTTAACCAGTGTTATGTATTTTAGTATGTATGTGATCTTTTTTTCGTATAATTATTATTGTTGTTTTTTAACATATGTGTTAAATTTTGGGTAGTTATCAATTTTATTATATTTTAATTAAATTTTGAGTTTTTTTAATTCCAAAGCGGGTTGTGGGTTTATAGGGGAATAGGGTGGGAAGTAATTTAATTATAATAAATTCATGATTACTTTTTTATTTAGTCATATTTATTTAATTTAGATTGTATAGTGTTCATTGTGGGAAGTAATTTATTATTAATTAATTATTAATTGGTTGTTAATTAATACGAATTAATCAATTGGAAATTAATTCTGGTAAATGTGTTAATTTTTTTAGAAGTGGTTTGTGGGGTTTGCAGGGGTCAAGGGTGGGAAGTCGTTTATTTTTAATGAATTAATAATTATTTGTTAATTAATGCTAATTAAATATTTAACATTTAAATATGGTATTTGTGTAATTAATTTTAGATGTGAGATGTGGGGTATATAGTGGTAAAGGGCGGGAAGTAATTTATTTTTAATATATTATTAAGTAGTTGCTAATTTATATTCATTTATTATTTTTAAATTAATTATGGAAATTGTGTAATGATTTTTAGGTGTGGGTTGTGGGGTTTATAGGGGTAGAGGGTGGAATGTAATTTATGTTTAATTAATTAATAATGAGTTGATCATTAATATTAATTCGGACTAGTTTTGGCAGTTATGTTTTCACTGGCTTGTGAACATCTGTGACACTTGTATTTTCCAGAAGCTATATACTCGATAGTATGGGGCTACTTCTGCCTACGTCTTGAGGCCTTGCCTCCTGTTTGGCCTATGTCTTGTGACTCTTCCCTCTTTTCTCCAGCTGCAGTGTATATCTCACAGAGTATCAAAGTATATTAAAAGTATAAATTAAGTTGAAGAAGTAGCCATTAGATAGGCGAGGTCGGTGCTAAGCCATTTCCAAGGTGTTTTCTAAGAACTGTATGTTTACCCAGGCTTCTGCTATTCCAATGGTATATGGGGACGCGCAAAACATTTGAAACACTGCTGCCGTTGTTGGGGACCACATTGCCCAGAAGTCTCTCTGCCCTGGGAGGCATCGTCGCCGCAGAGTCTGCGCTATAAAAAGCGCCTTCTACTACCGCTGCGCGGGTCGCGCGCGGATGCGCCTGGGCGAAGCCCGGACAAAGGGCGAGCCGTCTGTGGCCGTCAGGGGCTGTAGGAGGCTGGACTGGGCCACTCCCCTTCGATCTGCCTGCTGTTAGAACTGTGAGTTGATTTGTGTCATTGTCATCAGAGTTTCGTTCCTTGTGCTTTCATTGAGCCATTTTCTGTTGTTATGGCTAAACGCAAGTTCGTAGAGAGTCAAGGAGCTGGGAGTGAGGGTAGCACTGCATTAAAACATCGCAAGGGAAAGAGAGCTAGGAGGGGGCATTGGATCGCATTAATCTGTTGGTGGGGGAGTGCGAAGCTATACTGGGGTCTGATGAGGGA
Organism: Triturus cristatus; assembly: GCF_964204655.1. Classification (NCBI taxonomy): domain Eukaryota; kingdom Metazoa; phylum Chordata; class Amphibia; order Caudata; family Salamandridae; genus Triturus; species Triturus cristatus. Next base: position 325,951,693 of record NC_140589.1, read on the forward strand.
ACTGCTGGAGCTCCATCTGATGTGCCTGTAGACGTTCCGGTGTGCACTAATTCTAGTCTATCCCCTACTATCCCGGCTATGTTTCGCATTAAATCGAAAACAGTTTCTAAGGCCCAGAGTTGTGTTGAGGTGGGTGTCGCACCCGGCAGAGGGGCTGATCCACCATCCGGTGTCTCTATTTACTCTGAGGATTCCGTCCCTGCTGTTCAGTGTTCTAATAGATTTGCACCATTGTTGAGCGAGTCGAGGGAGAATAGTGTAGAACCTACTGACTGTCCTCCATCTTCACCATTAAACCCCTCATGTAATACTGCTAGAACATATGAAGATTCCCTTCAAACTCTCGTTCAGTTAGTCTACTCACTGCAGGATGAAGTTAGTGCTTTGAAAGCTGTGATTAACACTTTGACTTATGCTGTTGGAAAATGCACATTAGATCTACATCCTCCTCCTTCTATCCCCAAGAAAGTATTTACGACAGCTGGGGATGCTAGGTTACAGTCCCGGGGTAACCCTTTGGGGTTGTTAAAACCAGGTACCCAAGTAAGCAAGGAAGTAATGTATAGTGATGTAGTAAGGGGGGGAGTGTACGTCGCTCTGGGGGTATTCCCGTAGCTGCTCCACAGTCCAACCTAAACTGCAAGAGGAATGAAGATGTGAGGGGGGTCCCTATTATTAACATCCAGAGACCCCGTGTAGGAAGGGAGCTGTGCGAAGAGCAGCCTATGTCTATTAACAATAGTTGCACAAATAAAACATTTTTTATGACCAACGTTCTGAAATTGTGTAATAGTCAGGGATACGAGAATGCTGACTCGCTGAAAAATAAGGCGATTCAGTGGCTGAGACACGTTAGAGGTTGTCGCTCTGTTATCAGAGACAACATAATTAGAGCTACTAGATTGTATTCCCCATTGTCTCCAACTGATTGCACTGAACTATCTTTAATCACTACTGAACTTGTGGAGAATCTTTTTACCTTAGAGTTTAGGACATGTCCCCCTAATGGCTCTCCTATCCAGTTAAGGAAATCTATTTTGTATGGCTCAGGGTGGGTGAAGTGTGATCATCAGAGTGACATCAGGGAGGATGGGTCTGCACTGGATAGTGTTGATTGACTGAATACCCTGGGAGACATAGATCCTTGTTATTTTACTCCAAGGGAAATAGACGATGGGACCCTATGGCATAATGCCAATAGTTCTCGTATTGATACTTGTACTATTTCTACCCCATATAAGGGCCCAGGGTCTAATAACTGTTCTAACAAGTGTTCTTATACTATTGTCCCAGAGCAGACCCCGGACCCTATTCTTCCGATGAATACTGCTAGCCTTGCTTCTCAAACCCCTATTGCTATTAATAAGTTTTTATATGGGGGGGGGTGGCTCATTATTATCTTGGAATATAGCTGGATTGAATGCCAAGTTGTCCATTGAAGAATGGGTTGTATTCATTAATTATATGGATATATGCTTATTTCAGGAGAAATGGTTGTTGGAACCAAGATTTTGTGTAGGTTATTTAAACTATTATATCCCGGCTATAAAAGGGGCCCATGGCCGTCCATCTGGGGGATTAACGATATGGCTTCGGCAAGATCTAAATTTAAACAGTTAATCTATTCCCACCGGGTGTAAAGATATACAATTGCTCAGATTAGAACTAGCTACTGTGGGCATAATAGATATCTACAATGTCTATGCTAGGGGTTCGGGTGGGGCAAGATCACCAGTTTTTGATGAGCTAATGAGGCTGCTTGATCTTTATTCAACTGGTACCCAGGTGGTAGTAGTAGGCGATTTTAATGTTACCTTTGATCCCATGGTACTTTTCGAGGGGGACGAATATGAGAATGAAGAGGCATTTTGGGGTATACCCTCACTAGAACTGCCTCCTGTAAAAAGGTGGACGGAAATAATAATTCAGATCAACTCTTTTTGTATGGAGAAAAGTTTGAGGGCTCTGAATGGTAGGATGTCTAGTGATCGTAATGGTGCATACACATTTAACAATGGGCAAAATAGGAGCTGTATTGATTATATACTTGCGGCTGCAAGTTTGTGGCATACTCTTGTTGATATGAAGGTTTTTGAATTACCCGAAAGTGACCATAATCTCCTTTGTTTATCCCATAAGTGGTAGAAAGGGGACTGCGATCTTCGGGCGGCTGGAGAGCTGTCCGCTTCGAATGTCGTGTTATCTAATGATGTGCGATGTCTGAGGTGGTCGTGTATACTTGAGAATTCCCTTACTCTCCAGAGTATTTCAAGAGAGGTTAACAGCTCTATCCAAGAAATGGAACAGATTTTTTCCTCAAATGGGGACATAGGGGACATAACAACTATCCATACAAGTCTTTTTGCTTCCTTGAGATCTTATTTTATAAAGTAAAGGATATCTGGCCCAAAAGTGGCTTTGAGCCGAGTCAGCTGGTACAATGAGGACTGTAGACAGTCAAGGCTAATGCTGGGGAAAGCTCTAAAGGAAGGTGATGTAGGCGCTGTGCGCGTTAGTAGAAACAACTATAAAAGTAGCATTGCCAGGGCCAAATGGCAATGGGATGAACTTAAGTGGCTGGATCTACTTGAAGCAAGTACTAAGAATAATAGTAAATTGTTCTGGGGTATCGTGAAGTGGCGCTATGGTGGCCAACCAGAGAGGCCGCAAAACAATGTTGCTCCGGAGAAGTGGGTACAGTATTTTCAACCTCAGTAGGCTTCCCACCTGGATATAGCAGCTAGTGTAGATACTGCTGCTGTGACTACTCTGGTACCTGAATTTAGTAGTGCGGAAGTGATTCTGGCCCTTACCGGCGTAGCTCCAGGAAAGGCCCCTGGCCCAGATGGGGTCCCTGCAGACCTACTTTTGAACGATAAAGCTAAATGGGGGAGATACATCCAACTGGTTGTTAATGCCCTGGTGCATGGTGCACCCATTCCCAATGCATGGAAATTGGCAGAGATAATTCCGGTCTTCAAAAAGGGGGACCGATCGCTCCCGGAAAATTACAGGCCTATTAGCCTGATTGATGCTACCCAGAAGATTGTAGGCAGGTTGATTTTAAATCGTGTCCATTTGTGGGCAGCCTCAAACAATATTCTGTCTTTATTCCAGGCGGGCTTTCGTCAGCACATAAGTACGGTCGACCAGGTATTCCGTTTTGTCCTCCTTTATTGGAAGACTGTGATCCTGGGCAAGGGGAGCCTCTATGCGGTCTTTGTGGACCTAAGGGCAGCCTTCGATCTAGTCCCTCGTCTTAAATTATGGAAGGTGCTGAAAGATTTGGGTCTTCATCCAGGGCTGTTGTCTCTAATACAGAGGCTCCATGAGGATAATACCGCCAGAATTAGGTGGGGTGGACAGGGCGAGATAACGGAAGCCTTCCCGGTAGAACGGGGGGGTTCGCCAAGGTTGTGCAATGGCCCCTACTCTATTTTCTTTATATATTAATGGTATAGCCGATCGTATTTTAGCAGAGAATACTGATGCCCCTTCCCTTGCGGGTGTTAAAATCCCGATTCTAATGTTCGCGGATGATACACTTTTAATTGCCAAGTCTCCGAGCGGTCTACAGCGGGCATTAGGTATCTTTGAGAATTTCTGTGTGGAACGTGGACTTGAAGTAAATGTAAAGAAAACAAAGTTCATGGCTTTTAATCCCCACAGACATTTTAAAAACTCGTTTTTATTGTTTAACCAATCCTTAGAACAAGTACAGGCTTTTACTTATCTAGGGGTTAATATCCAAAATAATCTTAAGTGGACACTGCAGAAGGAATTGGCAGCTTTAAAACATAGACAGCTCACTGGAGTAATAAGTGGCGAATTTTAAGAAATCACTAACGAAACCAATCAAGCCTGTGCCCCAGGTCTACAGTGCCAAAGCAGTTAGCGCATCATTATATGGAGCTGAATTGTGGGGCTTCGAGAGCTTGTCCTCCTTAACCATCTCAGAGAACAGGTTCTTTCGAGGTATTACATCACTTCCACAGAGTACGCCTTTAGTTCCTCTTAGGCATGATCTGGGGAAGAGCTCTATTGTAGATGTAGCTAGATTACGTCCAATTTTATATTGGCGCAGACTGTGGACAACCCCGGCATTAGCCCAGTATGCAGCGGGTTTTATGGATGTTTTGTCCATGGTTGGATCTTGTAACATTGGGTGGTTTAAGGAACTTAGAAAATCTCTTGAGGCGTTGGGTATGAGTGATTTATGGATGAAGCCCTCAGATGTTCCTTTCCCGACAAAAAACCTATTGAAAGAAAAGTACTGGGAGTTGATTAATACAAAGATAGTGACTGATTGTAAAACCCCTTCTTTAACCGATGACTTTCTGAATATAAAATCTGTCCCAAGGTTGGAGTCCTTTTGGGACCTTGTTACTAAAGTATTAGACAGAAAGTTGTATTTTCAGCTGCGGGTGGGATCTTTGCCTTTGAATTCTTTTACTGCCCGATGGTCTAGTAATGCCAAGAGCCAAGTTAATTTATGCCCATTTTGTAAGACTCAAGATGAATCAATAAATCATATGCTTTTTGTATGTCCCGCTTATCTATCTCCAAGGCGGGTGTGGTTGAGACCAATTTGCAAACAATTGGGCATTAGGCAAAGTGGTGAGGCAAGGAGGATCTTATGTACAAGCACAACACCGGTTATTGTTGTAGCTGTGGCAAAATTTTTAGGATGGGTGTGGATTATAAGAAATCGCAGCATCCGAGAATGATGTGCTAGCTGCCCTTGGATATGTATTTGTATTTACCCTGAGTATGGCTGTAACATGTATTTTTTAACTCATGTATAAATTTTAATGATTGCTTTTTTAACTCTAATTTTAAGCAAGCTGTGTTTTTTTTAATGTGATTATGAATTGTACATATGTTGATTCTGTACTTGTTTATTTTTTTTATTGCTTTTATGACAAATGTCGAATAAAGCTGTTTTGGATTGGAATATTAATTCATCAATTGATAATTAATTAGGGTAATTGTTTATTTTATTGTGTGTGAGTTTTGGTTTTATAGGGTGACGTTTGGGGCGTGAATTAATTGTTATTTGTTTTTTAATAAATAATATTCCTTCAATAGATAGTTAATTATATTAATTATGGAGGTACATTTCTTTTTAATTTATATGTGTGTTGTGAATTGTGCGGTGTTATAGTGTAGGAAATAAAAAAGATTCAATTTATGTAATGAATGTTTATGTTTATAAATAATCCCTAATTAAAAATAGTTATTTGTTTGTAAATTAGTTTTAAATGTATTTAATATAATATTTCTAGGTATTTGTCATATATATTTAACATTATAAAATGTTTATTTTTTTTAAGATTTCTTTAACATTTTTATATTTTTTTATTTTATTTAATTTTTTGATACTTTGTGTTGGTGATATTTTGTTTGTTTTTAATTTTGAACTGGCTGGAGTAGGAATATTTTTACCCCTCCGTCATCCAACACTTTCCTTCATGTTGCACTCACTGGAGTGGCAATAGTAATTTTTACTCCTCCGCTATCCAACACTTTCCCTACTGTTGCACTCACTGGAGTGGGGAAAGTATTTTTTACCCCTCTGCTATCTAACAGTTTCCCTACTGTTGCACTCACTGGAGTGGGAATAGTAATTTTACCCTACCGCTAACCGACACTTTCCCTCCTGTTGCACTCACTGGAGTGAGAATAGTAATTTTTACCCTTTCGCTATACAACACTTTCCCTACTGTTGCACTCACTGGAGTGGGAATAGTAATTTTACCCTACCGCTATCCGACACTTTCCCTCCTGTTGCACTCACTGGAGTGGTAATAGTGATTTTTACCCCTCCGCTATCCGACACTTTCCCTATTGTTGCACTCACTGGAGTGGGAATAGTAAATTTTACCCCTCCGCTATCCAACACTTTCCCTACTGATGCACTCACTGGAGTGGGAATAGTCATTATTACCCCTCTGCTATCCAACACTTTGCCTGCTGTTGCACTCACTGGAGTGGGAATATGTAATGAAGAAGGTGATCCATTTCTTATAACAGCAGTAGATGGTTTATTCAGGAATACAGCAGGATCAATACAACAGCACCAACCATTCGCACATCGTCTCTGCTCAGGAATGGATGACACATCACCGATGCATCACTCCATTCCATGACATGGACAGAATTCCACACAGTACTAATACACAGGTTACAGATCATAACACATCCCCTTCCCAATAAAATAAAGAGAGAACAAAACAAGTTAACAATAAAAGCCCATTCCCAACATGGTAATAAGAAGAATAACCATACAATAGGGCTACCTGTGAAAAAACACAGCATTGATTAACATAGCAAGACAAAGTAAAAACAAGGCATTAATACAACACATAGTCCTTCAATTTAACGGGCACACTCCTGCACCTTGGAGAATAGTTGGAAATCTCTCCGTCAAGAACATCCCCTCCACCAGAGGGACTTCCATCAGATACAGAAGAACCCGCAACCCCGGAATCCTGGAATCCACCAGTGTATCTGACTAGTCTAGACATACTCCACCAGCAGTCCGTGTTAACCTTCACCACGTTCTTTCTGATGGCAACAATGGTAAAAGGACACAGAAAACCAGACCTGCCTTTATAGGTATGTTGAGGATTTTTCACTAGCACCTGGTCACCAACGCACCACTTTTTGTACCTCACACCCATCCTAAAGTCATAACTTGATTTATATATTTCCTGATAATTAGAAATTCTGGTACGTCTCGTGGCTGCCGACATACCAGTTCCACTACATGGAGGCAGCCAACTAGGATTCAATTTGGAAGAGGCTTTTCTCCCTCTCCAAATTCAAAAGGAGATTTTAGAGTAACGGTATTGGGTGTAGTACGATGAGCCCACCAGGTATCTCTCAGAACAGTACTGAAGGATAACTTTGATTCAAAGGCTCGTTGAGCACATCCTTTCACCACTCTATTCATCCTTTCGGCTAGACCATCGGCCTGAGGAGAATATAAGGCTGTCTTTTGATGAATAATATTAAGATCTTTAAGAAAACTGCACATCTCATGAGATACAAATTGAACCCCATTATCAGTGACCAAGAACATTGGAACCCCTTCAGGAACAAATACATCCTTAAGAAAATCTATCACCGTTCTTGTGTTAGCCAATGACACACACTTAGTGATCACCCACTTAGAGGTATAGTCCACAAGTAATAGAACAAACCTCTCAAAAGAAGGCAAAAGTTCAAATGGACCAACTATGTCCAAACCCAACTTTGACCACACTCTATCCGGGACTTCAACAGGAGACAGGGGAGCATTATTAGGAGTGTGAGATTTGTCATTGGAAGCACAAGACAAGCAGTCCTTAACAACACACTCAATCATACGATCCATACCAGGCCACCAGTACCTTTCCCTCACCCGGACTTTCGTTAGACTCCTGCCCAAATGACCCTTATGAGCAAGGTTGACTATTCTGTCCCTAAAAACACTGGGAGGAATTACTGTATCACCTCTGATGAGATTATCGCAGTAAAATGATAGCTCTTCTCTCACTGCCCAATAGGGTCTCATCTCTTGATCCAAGATCTTAAAATCAGGCCAGCCATGACTTACCCATCCCCTGAGAAGAGAAAAATCCTTGTCATTACCCACACCCTCCAACCACTCTTCAGACGAAAAGGCAGACTCAGCAACCCAAAGTACACATTCAACTTCATCACACACTGAGATCTGACCAACAGGCAAGCGAGAAAGACAATCAGCGGATTTATTGCTCAGACCGGGTGTATACTGAACAACAAAATTAAACTCCTGGAGACCCTCACTCCAACGCTTGAGTCTGGGCGTGGTGTGCTCATAATGGCGGCACGAGAAAACCTGCACTAAAGGGCGATGATCCGTTCGGACCAAAAATGGAATCCCCCAGAGATAGAATTTGAAATGTTGCACCGCCCAGAACACACTCAAGGCTTCTCTTTCAATACACGAGTAATTGACTTCCGCATCTTTAAGAGCTCTGGAGGCAAAAGCAATTGCTCTGTCTTCACCATCCACAACTTGAAAAAGCACAGCCCCTAAGCCTTTAAGACTAGCATCCGTTGTTAGAATGGTTTTGCGATTAACATCAAAATGTCCTAAAGTGGGCATATTACCAATTTCACACTTAATGCAATCAAAAGCTTTTTGACAATCATCAGACCAGGCAAACTGTGTCCTCACTGGAGTAGGAATAGTCATTTCTACCCCTCTGCTATCCAACACTTTCCCTACTGTTGCACTCACTGGAGTGAGAATAGTAATATTTACCCTTCCGCTATCCAACACTTTCCCTAATGTTGCACTCACTGGAGTGGGAATAGTAATTTTACCCTACCGCTATCCAACACTTTCCCTCCTGTTGCACTCACTGGAGTGGTAATAGTAATTTTTACCCCTCGGCTATCCAACACTCTCCCTACTGTTGCACTCACTGGAGTGGGAATAGTCATTTTTATTTCTCCACTATCCAACACTTTCCCTACTGTTGAACTCACTGGAGTGGGAATAGTATTCTTTACCCCGCCACTGTCCAACACTTTCACAACTGTTGCACTCACTGGAGTGGGAATAGTAATTTTTACTCCTCCGTTATCCAACACTTTCCCTACTGTTGCACTCACTGGAGTGGATATAGTATTTTTTACACCTCTGTTATCCAACACTTTGCCTACTGTTACACACACTGGAGTGGGAATAGTAAATTTTACCCCTCCACTACCCAACACTTTCCTTGCTGTTGCACTCACAAGGGTGGGAATAGTAGTTTTTTACCCCTCCGCTATCCAACACTTTCCCGACTGTTGCACTCACTGGAGTGATAGTAGTAATTTTCACTCCTCCGCTATCCAACTCTTTCTTTACTTTTGAACTCACTGGTATGGGAATAGTCATTTTTATTCCTCCACTATCCAAAGCTTTCCCTACTGTTGCACCCACTGGAGTGGGGATAGTATTTTACCCCTACGCTATCCAACACTTTCCCTAGTATTGTACTCACTGGAGTGCGAATAGTATTCTTTACCCCGCCACTGTCCAACACTTTCACAACTGTTACACTCACTGGAGTGGGAATAGTAATTTTTACCCCTCCGTTATCCAACACTTTCCCTACTGTTGCACTCACTGGAGTGGATATAGTATTTTTTACACCTCTGCTATCCAACACTTTCCCTACTGTTACACACACTGGAGTGGTAATAGTCAATTTTACCCCTCCACTACCCAACACTTTCCCTGCTGTTGCACTCACAAGGGTGGGAATAGTAGTTGTCTACCCCTCTGCTATCCAACACTTTCCCGACTGTTGCACTCACTGGAGTGATAGTAGTAATTTTCACCCCTCCGCTATCCAACTCTTTCTTTACTTTTGAACTCACTGGTATGGGAATAGTCTCTTTTATTCCTCCACTATCCAACGCGTTCCCTACTGTTGCACTCCCTGGAGTGGGGATAGTATTTTACCCCTCTGCTATCCAACACTTTCCCTACTGTTGTACTCACTGGAGTTCGAATGGTGTTTTTTACCCCTCTGCTATCCAACACTTTCCCTACTGTTACACTCACTGGAGTGGGAATAGCATGTTTTACCCCTCTGCTATCCAACACTATACCTACTGTTGCACTCACTGGAGTGGTAATATTAATCTTTACCCCTCGGCTATCCAACACTGTCCCTACTGTTGCACTAACTGGAGTGGGAATAGTCATTTTTATTTCTCCACTATCCAACGCTTTCCCTACTGTTGTACTCACTGGAGTGTGAATAGTATTTTTTACCCCTCCGCTATCCAAGACTTTCCCTACTATTGCACTCACTGGAGTGGGAATAGAAATTTCTACCCCTCAGCTATCCCACACTATCCCTCATGTTGCACTAGCTGGAGTGGATATAGTAGTTTTTTACACCTCTGCTATCCAACACTTTCCCTACTATTACACACACTGGAGTGGGAATAGTAAATTTTACCCCTCCACTACCCAACACTTTCCCTGGTGTTGCACTCACAAGGGTGGGAAAAGTAGTTGTTTACCCCTCCGCTATCCAACACTTTCCCGACTGTTGCACTCACTGGAGTGATAGGAGTAATTTTAACCCCTCGGCTATCCAACTCTTACTTTTGAACTCACTGGTATGGGAATAGTCTCTTTTGTTTTACATCTCGGCTATCCAACACTTTCCCTACAGTGGCACTAACTGGAGTGGGAATAGTCATTTTTACCCCGCCACTATCCAACACTTTCCCTACTGTTGCACTCACTGGAGTGGGAATAGTAATTTTTACCCCTCCGATATCCAACACTTTCCCTACTGTTACACTCACTGGAGTGGGTATAGTATTTTTTACACCTCTGTTATCCAACACTTTCCCTACTGTTGCACTCACTGGAGTGGGAATAGTAACTTTTACCCCTCTGATATCCAACACTTTTCCTACTGTTGCAATCACTGGAGTGTGAATAGTAGTTTTTACCCCTCCGCTATCCAACACTTTCCCTACTGTTGCACTCACTGGAGTGGAAATAGTAAATTTTACCCCTACACTATCCAACACTTTCCCTGCTGTTGCACTCTCAAGAATGGGAATAGTAGTTTTTTACTCCTACGCTATCCAACACTTTCCCGACTGTTGCAATCACTGGAGTGGAAATAGTCATTTTTACCCCTCGGCTATCCAACACATTTCTTACTGTTGCACTAACTGGAAGGGGGAATAGTCATTTTGATTCCTCCTCTATTGAACACTTTCCCTACTGTTGCACTCACTGGAGTGGGAATAGTATTTTTTACCTCTCCACTATGCAAAACTTCCCCTAATATTGCACTCACTGTAGTGGGAATAGTCATTTTAACCCATTCACTATCCAACACTTTCCCTACTGTTGCGCTCACTGGAGTGGGAATAGTAATTTTCTACCCCTCCTCATTCCAACACTTTCCCTCCTGTTGCACTCACTAGAGTGGTAATAGTAATTTTTACCCCTCTGCTATCCAACACTTTTCCTCCTGTTGCACTCACTGGAGTGGGTATAGTATTTTTTACACATCTGCTATCTAACAATTTCCCTACTGTTGCACTCACTAGAGTGATAATAGTCATTTTTACCCCTCCGATATTCAAAACTTTCCCTACTGTTGCACTCTCTGGAGTGGGAATGGTATTTTTTACCCCTCTGCTATTCAACACTTTCCCTACTATTGCACTCACTGGAGTAGCAATAGTAATTTTTACCCCTCCACTATCAAACACTTTCCCTACTGTTGCACTCACTGGAGTGGGAATAGTAATTTGTACCCCTCCGCTATCCAACACTTTCCCTCCTGTTGCACTCCCTGGAGTGGTAATAGTAATTTTTACCCCTCTGCTATCCAGCACTTTACCTCATGTTGCACTTACTGAAGTGGGTATAGTATTTTTTACACATCTGCTATCTAACAATTTCCCTACTGTTACACTCACTCGAGTGGGAATAGTAATTTCTATCCCTCTGCTATCCAATACTTTCCCTACTTTTGCACTCACTGGATTGGGAATTGTAGTTTTTTACCCCTCCGCTATCCAACACTTTCCCTACTGTTGCACTCACTGGAGTGGGAAGAGCACATTTTACCCCTCCGCTATCCAACACTTTGCCTACTGTTGCACTCACTGGAGTGGAAATAGTAATTTTTACCCTTCCGCATTCCAACACTTTCCATACTGCTGCACTCACTGGAGGGGTAATAGTAAGTTGTACCCCTCTGCTATCCAACACTTTCCCTACTGTTACACTCACTGTAGTGGGAATAGCATGTTTTACCTCTCGGCTATCCAACACTTTCCCTACTGTTGCACTCACTGAAGTGGCAATAGTAATTTTTACCGCTCTGCTATCCAACACTTTCACTACTGTTAAATTCACTAGAGTGGGAATAGCATTTTTTACCCCTCCGCTATCCAACACTATACCTACTGTTGCACTCACTGGAGTGCTAATAGTAATTTTTGCCCCTCGGCTATCCAACACTTTCCCTACTGTTGCACTAACTGGAGTGGGAAGAGTCATTTTTATTCCTCCACTATCCAACGCTTTCCCTACTGTTGCACTCACTGGAGCGGGAATAAATCATTTTTATTCCTCTGCCACTCATCACTTTCCCTACTGTTGCACTCACAGGAGTGGCAATAGTAATTTTTACCCCTCCACTTTCAAACACTTTCCCTACTGTTGCACTCACTGGAGTGGAAATACTAATTTTTACCCTTCCGCTTTCCAACACTTTGCCTACTGCTGCACTCACTGGAGGGGTAATAGTAATTTGTACCCCTCTGCTATCCAACACTTCCCTACTGTTACACTCACTGTAGTGGGAATAGCATGTTTTACCTCTCGGCTATCCAACACTTTCCCTACTGTTGCACTCACTGGAGTGGTAATAGTAATTTTTACCGCTCTGCTATCCAACACTTTCACTACTGTTAAACTCACTAGAGTGGGAATAGCATTTTTTACCCCTCCGCTATCCAACACTATACCTACTGTTGCACTCACTGGAGTGGTAATAGTAATTTTTACCCCTCGGCTATCCAACACTTTCCCTACTGTTGCACTAACTGGAGTGGGAATAGTCATTTTTATTCCTCCACTATCCAACGTTTTCCCTACTGTTGCACTCACTGGAGTGGGAATAGTATTTTACCCCTCCGCTATCCAACGCTATCCCTCCTGTTGCACTAACTGGAGTGGGAATAGGAATTTGTATTCCTCCACTATCCAACACATTCCCTACTGTTGAACTCACTGGAGTGGGAATAGTATTTTTTCCCTGCCACTATCCAACACTTTCCCTAGTTTTGCACTCACTGGAGTGGAAATAGTCATTTTGATTCCTCCGCTATTGAACACTTTCCCAACTGTTGCACTCACAGGAGTGGGAATAGTATATTTTACCTCTCCACTATCCAACACTTCCCCTAATATTGCACTCACTGTAGTAGGAATAGTAATTTGTACCCATTCCCTATCCAACACTTACCCTACTTTTGCGCTCACTGGAGTGGGAATAGTCATTTTCTACCCCTTCGCTTTCCAAAACTTTCCCTCCTGTTGCACTCACTAGAGCGGTCAATAGTAATTTTTACCCCTAAGCTATCCAACACTTTCCCTACTGTCACACTCACTTGAGTGGGAATAGTGTTTTTACCCCTCTGTTAGTCAACACTTTCCCTCCTGTTGCACTCACTGGAGTGATAATAGTCATTCTTACCCCTCCGATATCCAAAACTTTCCCTACTGTTGCACTCACTGGAGTGGGAATAGTATTTTTTACCCCTCTGCTACTCAACACTTTCCCTACTAGTGCACTCACTGGAGTGGCAATAGTTATTTTTACCCCTCCACTATCAAACACTTTCCCTACTGTTGCACTCACTGGAGTGGGAATAGTAATTTGTACCCCTCCGCTATCCAACATTTTCCCTCCTGTTGCACTCCCTGGAGTGGTAATAGTAATTTTTACCCCTCTGCTATCCAACACTTTACCTACTGCTGCACTCACTGGAGTGGCTATAGTAGTTTTTACACATCTGCTATCTAATACTTTCCCAACTGTTACACTCACTGGAGTGGGAATAGTAATTTCTACCCCTCTGCTATTCAACACTTTCCCTACTTTTGCACTCACTGGAGTGGGAATAGTATTTTTTACCCCTCCGCTATCCCACACTATCCCTCATGTTGCACTAGCTGGAGTGGATATAGTAGTTTTTTACACCTCTGCTATCCAACACTTTCCCTACTATTACACACACTGGAGTGGGAATAGTAAATTTTACCCCTCCACTACCCAACACTTTCCCTGGTGTTGCACTCACAAGGGTGGGAAAAGTAGTTGTTTACCCCTCCGCTATCCAACACTTTCCCGACTGTTGCACTCACTGGAGTGATAGGAGTAATTTTAACCCCTCGGCTATCCAACTCTTACTTTTGAACTCACTGGTATGGGAATAGTCTCTTTTGTTTTACATCTCGGCTATCCAACACTTTCCCTACAGTGGCACTAACTGGAGTGGGAATAGTCATTTTTACCCCGCCACTATCCAACACTTTCCCTACTGTTGCACTCACTGGAGTGGGAATAGTAATTTTTACCCCTCCGATATCCAACACTTTCCCTACTGTTACACTCACTGGAGTGGGTATAGTATTTTTTACACCTCTGTTATCCAACACTTTCCCTACTGTTGCACTCACTGGAGTGGGAATAGTAACTTTTACCCCTCTGATATCCAACACTTTTCCTACTGTTGCAATCACTGGAGTGTGAATAGTAGTTTTTACCCCTCCGCTATCCAACACTTTCCCTACTGTTGCACTCACTGGAGTGGAAATAGTAAATTTTACCCCTACACTATCCAACACTTTCCCTGCTGTTGCACTCTCAAGAATGGGAATAGTAGTTTTTTACTCCTACGCTATCCAACACTTTCCCGACTGTTGCAATCACTGGGGTGGAAATAGTCATTTTTACCCCTCGGCTATCCAACACATTTCTTACTGTTGCACTAACTGGAGTGGGAATAGTCATTTTGATTCCTCCTCTATTGAACACTTTCCCTACTGTTGCACTCACTGGAGTGGGAATAGTATTTTTTACCTCTCCACTATGCAAAACTTCCCCTAATATTGCACTCACTGTAGTGGGAATAGTCATTTTAACCCATTCACTATCCAACACTTTCCCTACTGTTGCGCTCACTGGAGTGGGAATAGTAATTTTCTACCCCTCCTCATTCCAACACTTTCCCTCCTGTTGCACTCACTAGAGTGGTAATAGTAATTTTTACCCCTCTGCTATCCAACACTTTTCCTCCTGTTGCACTCACTGGAGTGGGTATAGTATTTTTTACACATCTGCTATCTAACAATTTCCCTACTGTTGCACTCACTAGAGTGATAATAGTCATTTTTACCCCTCCGATATTCAAAACTTTCCCTACTGTTGCACTCTCTGGAGTGGGAATGGTATTTTTTACCCCTCTGCTATTCAACACTTTCCCTACTATTGCACTCACTGGAGTGGCAATAGTAATTTTTACCCCTCCACTATCAAACACTTTCCCTACTGTTGCACTCACTGGAGTGGGAATAGTAATTTGTACCCCTCCGCTATCCAACACTTTCCCTCCTGTTGCACTCCCTGGAGTGGTAATAGTAATTTTTACCCCTCTGCTATCCAGCACTTTACCTCATGTTGCACTTACTGAAGTGGGTATAGTATTTTTTACACATCTGCTATCTAACAATTTCCCTACTGTTACACTCACTCGAGTGGGAATAGTAATTTCTATCCCTCTGCTATCCAATACTTTCCCTACTTTTGCACTCACTGGATTGGGAATTGTAGTTTTTTACCCCTCCGCTATCCAACACTTTCCCTACTGTTGCACTCACTGGAGTGGGAAGAGCACATTTTACCCCTCCGCTATCCAACACTTTGCCTACTGTTGCACTCACTGGAGTGGAAATAGTAATTTTTACCCTTCCGCATTCCAACACTTTCCATACTGCTGCACTCACTGGAGGGGTAATAGTAAGTTGTACCCCTCTGCTATCCAACACTTTCCCTACTGTTACACTCACTGTAGTGGGAATAGCATGTTTTACCTCTCGGCTATCCAACACTTTCCCTACTGTTGCACTCACTGAAGTGGCAATAGTAATTTTTACCGCTCTGCTATCCAACACTTTCACTACTGTTAAATTCACTAGAGTGGGAATAGCATTTTTTACCCCTCCGCTATCCAACACTATACCTACTGTTGCACTCACTGGAGTGCTAATAGTAATTTTTGCCCCTCGGCTATCCAACACTTTCCCTACTGTTGCACTAACTGGAGTGGGAAGAGTCATTTTTATTCCTCCACTATCCAACGCTTTCCCTACTGTTGCACTCACTGGAGCGGGAATAAATCATTTTTATTCCTCTGCCACTCATCACTTTCCCTACTGTTGCACTCACAGGAGTGGCAATAGTAATTTTTACCCCTCCACTTTCAAACACTTTCCCTACTGTTGCACTCACTGGAGTGGAAATACTAATTTTTACCCTTCCGCTTTCCAACACTTTGCCTACTGCTGCACTCACTGGAGGGGTAATAGTAATTTGTACCCCTCTGCTATCCAACACTTCCCTACTGTTACACTCACTGTAGTGGGAATAGCATGTTTTACCTCTCGGCTATCCAACACTTTCCCTACTGTTGCACTCACTGGAGTGGTAATAGTAATTTTTACCGCTCTGCTATCCAACACTTTCACTACTGTTAAACTCACTAGAGTGGGAATAGCATTTTTTACCCCTCCGCTATCCAACACTATACCTACTGTTGCACTCACTGGAGTGGTAATAGTAATTTTTACCCCTCGGCTATCCAACACTTTCCCTACTGTTGCACTAACTGGAGTGGGAATAGTCATTTTTATTCCTCCACTATCCAACGTTTTCCCTACTGTTGCACTCACTGGAGTGGGAATAGTATTTTACCCCTCCGCTATCCAACGCTATCCCTCCTGTTGCACTAACTGGAGTGGGAATAGGAATTTGTATTCCTCCACTATCCAACACATTCCCTACTGTTGAACTCACTGGAGTGGGAATAGTATTTTTTCCCTGCCACTATCCAACACTTTCCCTAGTTTTGCACTCACTGGAGTGGAAATAGTCATTTTGATTCCTCCGCTATTGAACACTTTCCCAACTGTTGCACTCACAGGAGTGGGAATAGTATATTTTACCTCTCCACTATCCAACACTTCCCCTAATATTGCACTCACTGTAGTAGGAATAGTAATTTGTACCCATTCCCTATCCAACACTTACCCTACTTTTGCGCTCACTGGAGTGGGAATAGTCATTTTCTACCCCTTCGCTTTCCAAAACTTTCCCTCCTGTTGCACTCACTAGAGCGGTCAATAGTAATTTTTACCCCTAAGCTATCCAACACTTTCCCTACTGTCACACTCACTTGAGTGGGAATAGTGTTTTTACCCCTCTGTTAGTCAACACTTTCCCTCCTGTTGCACTCACTGGAGTGATAATAGTCATTCTTACCCCTCCGATATCCAAAACTTTCCCTACTGTTGCACTCACTGGAGTGGGAATAGTATTTTTTACCCCTCTGCTACTCAACACTTTCCCTACTAGTGCACTCACTGGAGTGGCAATAGTTATTTTTACCCCTCCACTATCAAACACTTTCCCTACTGTTGCACTCACTGGAGTGGGAATAGTAATTTGTACCCCTCCGCTATCCAACATTTTCCCTCCTGTTGCACTCCCTGGAGTGGTAATAGTAATTTTTACCCCTCTGCTATCCAACACTTTACCTACTGCTGCACTCACTGGAGTGGCTATAGTAGTTTTTACACATCTGCTATCTAATACTTTCCCAACTGTTACACTCACTGGAGTGGGAATAGTAATTTCTACCCCTCTGCTATTCAACACTTTCCCTACTTTTGCACTCACTGGAGTGGGAATAGTATTTTTTACCCCTCCGCTATCCAACACTTTCCCTACTGTTGCACTCACTGGAGTGGCATTAGTACATTTTACCCCTCCTCTATCCAACACTTTCCCTACTGTTGCACTCACTGGAGCGGGAATAAATAATTTTTATTCCTCCGCCACTCAACACTTTCCCTACTGTTGCACTCACTGGAGTGGCAATAGTAATTTTTACCCCTCCACTGTCAAACACTTTCCCTACTGTTGCACTCACTGGAGTGGGAATAGTAATTTTTACCCTTCCGCTTTCCAACACTTTCCCTACTACTGCATTCCCTGGAGTGGTAATAATAATTTGTACCGCTCTGCTATCCAAAACTTTCCCTACTGTTACACTCACTGTAGTGGGAATAGCATGTTTTACCTCTCGGCTATCCAACACCGTCCTACTGTTGCACTCACTGGAGTGGTGTGGTAAATAAAATTCCTTTACCGGGACTTAATTTGATACAGAAACATAATAAAATAGCTCAGTAAAATGAGAGGTAGAATCCGTGGTATTAGAGGTTCGGAATGGGCTTTATTCCAATGATCGATTATAATCGGTTGCTCCAAGTTCCATCACCACGGAGGTTCAGGAAGTGAAGTACATACATTATTGACAAGAAATGACTTTTATAGTACATACATTACAATGACGCGAATGCAGTAGGCGTAACAATTGATAAGGAAAATGATGATTCATATGCGTAACCGAAAATGGGTGTAATAAGGAGTAAAAAGGAACATAATTGGTTATGATGTCATATATAGGTGGATCTATAAGATAATACTTGGCATAGATGCGCGCGCAGCAGCATGACGTGTGATTGACGTGCAACTAGGGGGTGAAGGGGACTTGACATTTAGCTCTACATGTGGAGACGAAAAGTCTGGGGGGTCAAGTCAACCTAATCCCAAATCATATCTAACATCCTATGTTTAAAGAACTATGTTATCCACAAAAGAAGGACTCTCGGACAGAATCTATTCTATACTGACTGTGCGTGCGTGTACAAGCGTCTAAGTGTCTACACTAAATGCGAGGGCAGGAATTTTCCATGGTAACAGGACTATGAATTACTTGCATAAAGACAGAGAAGCCGGGCCTTTTGCTCGGTAGCTGGAAGAATGTTTACTTAAACTACTAGACAGGAATGCATCGGCTGAGGGGGAAGCAGATAACTCGAAGGTGAAATACAGTTCTTGGCAGGCAGCAAGCTGATGTCAGGCTTCGTGAGCCGCGCAGAGAATGAGATAAAGTTCATGGTCACAGATGCAGGCTCAGACTGGAGTTTTCAGAGGCAGAAGGCAAGAAGAGTTTGATGACAGAATCAGGGCCTACTTGCCTGGACTGTAAAATGGCATAAGTGAACCATATAAAGCCGGTGGCCTTTCATACTTAAGAATGGAATATCCGGCCTATTCATGGCGGATCTGACAAAGGACATGTTGACGGTGGACGCACATGTGTTTGCGTCTTCATAACTGGAACTGGAGGGAACATACATGTACTTGTAACATGCACATAGAACCGTTGGGGTCCAAGATAGGGGACATAACTGACCAGAAAAATCCATATTTCCACATTCCCTCCTTGTCCCCTACTTGCCCGTTAAGAGATATCAATCTTCATCAATCCATTGATCTGTTCATATAGCATCATTTGTTCTTCTTTCTTCTTCCGTGACGAATGAGATCTTGGTGGTGGAATACACGATGTGGCACACAGACCACAGATCGCTGGTCCACATTGTAGGCATAAGCAGCAACTGAATAGTATGAGAAGGCCAATACCTAGGAAGGATAGAACTCTCCATCCCCAGGCTGATATCACACTCCAAAACCAACCGGACCAAGTCCAAGTGCCTGGGTTCTGGTGTATCTGGCTTACAATCTTATGAAGGCGAGTTATAGCTTTATATACAGATGGCGAATTTTCTGGTATGAATACGCAGCAGCTTGATCCGATGACCCTACAAGCTCCGCCCCTATCAGCCAGGATGACGTCAAGGACAAGACGATTTTGAAGCACAACAATCCGCATAGCAGACTGCTCTTCTGTTAAATTGCCTAAGGCGAAAATAGTTTCATTCACTACTGCTTCAAGGGTTCTAGTTAATCTACGTATCAGCTTACTATTAGTAACAGTACCTATACAGGGAAAGATGCCTTTATTGAAATCTGTGTATTTTTCCCATGCTGTTTCAGTGTAATCGACAATTGGGAGATCTCTCCGCTCTCTGTTGTGTACTAAATGAATATTTCTATAATAATCAGGAGGAGCTAGGAAAACAGGTGGCAAAAGAAATGCAATGTAGCAGGTACCATCCCAATCTAGAGGTAGACGCATATATGCAGTCTGACCACATATAAAGTAGGAGTGGCGATAAGCTCTAAATGAAGATTTGCCTTGATCACTGAATTCTACTGTAGTAGTGCATTTACTATGGCCCATATGTATGGAACCAACTTTTCTTACACACAATTCACCTTTCGCTGGGAATACTGACATGGTTGGTAAAACTAGTTCAACTTCGGATTCGACATTTAGAATCATGAGATTAGGTGTGAAGTTACCTAATCCATATACTTCATTTTCTAGATCAGTTCCTGTTCCTTTGGGGCGACCCTCCTTGTCATGGTAACAGACTTTGAATAAAACTAGGTTCAAATTTCCCCATACCCACTGGTCTTGGTAAACGGCTGTATCTGAGTCTATGGAATTGATTAAACTAAACCATGCTCCACAGGAGCCATTATGTGTAAACGGATGTGGAAAGAAAGGCAAGACTCCTTCATAATTCTGATAGGGAGGGAGTCGGCCACACACCCAACAATTAGTTGCATTACTAGTCTGATGGGAATGATGTAACATACTAATGAAAGTGTTTTTGCGCAGCGCAAGTCTATAAGACAATTCATGCGGGGGTAAGTCACTAAAAGAATGTTCAGCAGTAACATTGTAAACGTTTCTGGCAATAGGGTAATATATGTGCAACAATATACTTGCAGTAATTATTAAAAGACTTAAGAAAAGCAAGATTAATAACGTCGCTATGCAATGGCTACGCAGTGATTTACAATACGCCTGTCGTTTCATTATTATTCGCGACTGTCCATGATTCAGGTCTAGGGGATACATGTCGGAGACGGATTCAACCGCTTCACCTAGGAGAGGACTTAAACAATCAAATCGTCCGACGGCCTAGGCCTTAATTTCAGTTTATACAGTTCTTTACTGTCGGTCTCAACCAGAGGTAGTTTTGAGTCAATTGGTGAGGACACACGAGGTTTCTCAACCAGAGGTAGTTTTGAGTCAATTGGTGAGGACACACGAGGTGGGCTGTTTACATCTGAAGGAAGTCCATGAAATTTCTTGATATGACTTGAATAAATCCAGCCTTTCCTGCCTTCAATCTTCACGGCTGTTCTTGTGGTCAGCAGGACCAACTTGGGTGTCTTCCACCTGGGCTCCAGCTGAGTCTTTCGGTCGAAATTCCTCACAAGGACGAGGTCCCCCGGAATTACGTCATGGGGTTTCACCTCAGTGTTGTCGGGAAAGGCTGCAGCTACCTGTGAACGACAAGATTGTAGTGCAGACATCAAGGAAGCTAAGTAATCTGTCAGCATATTACAGTCAATATCAGTTATTTTTCGTGGCATAGGCGTCCCCCACATATTTGGTGGTCTGCCGAAGATCACTTCATACGGGGATAGCCCTGTTCGAGAGTGTGCTACCATTCTTGTGTAAAAGAGTGCAACTGGTAGTGCTACTACCCAGTCGACACCTTTCTCCCTGCATATTTTGGACAATCTAATTTTCAGGGTCTGATTATGTCTTTCTACGAGACCTGCTGCCTCAGGGTGTCGGACACAGTGGAATTTCCACTGATAACCTAACAAAAGTGAGACATGTTTCATCAGTTCGGATGAGAACGGCTGGCCGTTATCTGAGTGAACAACACGTGGTAAACCGTATCGTGGGAAGAATTCTCGAACCAACTGTTTGGCAGTAGTCGGGGCAGTGTAATCTGAAACCGGGTATGCCTCCGTCCAGCGGGACAGAGCGCAGACAACTACGAGAACATATTTGAATCCTCGACATCGTTCCATCTGGATATAATCCATCTGGAGGACTTCAAAAGGGTGATTAGGAGGATGAAATCCACCTTGTTCTACGGGAACACTTTTTCCTGGGTTGAACTGGCAACAGATCATACAGGTACGGACCTTTTGTTTGGCTGCTGCTCGTAAATGTTTATTGAACCAAATGTGTTGAATGCTATCTAGCATAGCTTTTTCTCCTAGGTGTGCTGGACTATGTATAGTGTTAACTATAACTTGGACCATTGAATCCGGAAGGAACCACACAGACTTTTCCTTCATCATCCATCCTTGGTCCGTTTGGATCCCTCCTAATTCAGTCCATTTCTTTATTTCGTCTGGTGTAGCATGTGTCTGTATGTCAATTACGTCAAGGGTAGGATCTTTAACTGTCATACAATGTGTCGGCATCGGGACTATTGTCTTTGTCATGTCGGATGTTTGGGTTTGAGCAGTCTGTTTAGCTGTTCTGTCGGCTAGATCATTGCCTTGAGAAATGATATCAGTAACTTTCGTATGAGCTTTACATTTCATAATTGATATTGCAGTAGGTAGATGTATTGCATCTAATAAGGCATGAATGAGGGGTCCGTGCTGAATGTGGGCACCGTGGGAAGTTAAATAACCTCTCTCTCGCCACAGCACGCCGAAGTCATGTACAACTCCGAATGCATAACGTGAATCAGTGTATATGTTGACTTTTTTATTTGTGGCTTGAATACAGGCTTGTGTCAGAGCAATAAGCTCTGCGGCTTGAGCTGACAAAGTATTTATACGATTAGTTTCAATGACTTCAGTATCTGTTGTGACTGCGTAAGCAGCCACCAACTCTCCTGTATTTGTTCTCATACATGAACCATCTACATACAATGTCAGGTCTGGGTCTGACAATGGGACATCGGTTAAGTCTTGTCTAGGTTTCGTCGTTATTGTAATAACTTCAATACAGTCATGGGCTAGTGGGTCTGTTCCGGTTACTGGCAAAAGTGTGGCAGGATTCAATGTGTTACAGCGTCTGATTTCTATGTGTGGCTGAAACAATGTAAGCTCGTACCCTGTAAGTCGCGCTATAGTCAAGTGTTGTGTTTGCGTTCTGTTTACAAGAACCTCTACTGCATGTGGTACTTGAACTGTCAATGGATGTCCTAACACTATGGCATCGCTTTGTCTGATTGCTAAAGCTGTCGCTGCCACTGATTTTAGGCATGCAGGCAAAGCCTGAGCTACGGGATCTAATGTACTAGAAAAATAAGCACATGGTTTGTGTGCTCCTGCTTGTTCCTGTGTGAGTACTGACAAAGCAGTACCTTCGCGTTCTGTAACAAAGAGTGTAAACTGTTTTCTGTAACATGGCGTTGCTAAAACAGGTGCTTGACATAAAGCTTTCTTTAGGTTTTCAAAAGCTTGTGTATGTTCCTGAGTCCAAGGGAGAACAGTCGATGTGGCTGCCTCCTGTGTTGTCAACTGAATGAGTGGTTTTGCTAAAAATGCGTACTGAGGGATCCACTGTCTACAGTATGAAGTGAGGCCTATGAAAGCCCGCACCTCCTTTTGTGTCTCGGGTATTGGCATGTTAGCTATTAACTGAATGCGGTCGGGTGTAAGCTGCCTTCCCTCCTTGGACAGCGAGTGTCCAAGATAAATAACTCGCTGGACACAGAATTGCAGCTTAGAAGGGGACAACTTGTGTCCCTTTTCAGCTAGAAATTGTAAAACTGTCAGTGATGCTTTCTCACATTCGGGTTCACTTCTCGCGGTGATCAACAGATCATCGACGTATTGAAGCAAGGCAGTGTTAACTGGCATGTGGATACTGTCAAGTTCTCGTTTCAGTGCTTGGCTATAGATGCTGGGGCTTTCTGTAAATCCTTGAGGTGCGCGTGAGAATTTAAAGCTACGTCCATTTAAACTAAATCCGAACAAATATTGGCTTTCCGGATCTATTGGGACGCTGAAAAAGGCGTTTTTAAGATCAATTACAGTAAAGAATGTTGCTTCGGAATCAATGGCTGTTAATAATGACGAGATATCAGGGACCACAGGGAATTGTGGCACAATGCATTTGTTTAACTCGCGCAGATCAATAACCAATCGATATACAGGCGGGGCCTTTGGATCTGTTCGTTTAAGAATCGGAATTATCGGTGAATTACATACATTGGAGTCTGTTTCCACAACTACTCCTTGGGCAATGAGCTCGTCAATGATTTGTAGTAAAGCCACTACAGCATCTGGGGGTAACTTGTATTGTCGCATTCGTGGTAGTACCACTCCTGCCTTTAATGTGACTCGATATGGTGTAATATTCATGCATCCAACATCAGTGGGGCCTTGTGCCCATAGATGTGTAGGTAAAGTCTGCGCAGTCGGGAATCCATGTCTCTAGACACATAGTGACCTTTAAAATCACGTAAAAACAATCTTACTCCTTCCGGAGAACAACATATTATAGCTCCTAGAGCCTTCAGTGTTTTTATTCCTAACAGATTTTCTGGACATGATTTAGTAAGCAATAAATCTGTAGTTCGGGTCAAAGGTCCTATCGTAAGTGGAAGAGGCTGTGACACTTCATTAACAATAGGTTTTCCTGAAAAACCAAGGGAAATATTCTGTGAGCCTGAGAGGGGTGCCCCTGGAACTTCACTACGTTTTATTGTTGTTCGACTTGCCCCTGTATCGAGTAAAAATTTTCTGTCTTGGCCTAATAATTCACTATGTATATAAGGTCCTTCTTGATCTACAGGGATCTCGATAAGGGGTAAGTCAACTTCCCTCTCTAGGCTTGTTCATGCGTATCGTTGATAATCAGGATAGTCGTACTGTGCGGTCTGGTACAGTTGTCGTGTCGTGGTTTGTGTGGCAGCGACAGGCAGCGCTGGTGCAGCTGGCACAAACTGTATAGACTGTTGTGAAGCTGGCATGGACTGTGCATGCTGCGGAGCTCCTTGTTCATTCTGGTCCTGTCTAGGTGGCCGTGGTCTTTCTTGTGTTTTACCTATGCTGATATTATGTTTCAAAACTGGACAATCGTGTACGTAATGACCTGGCTTTTTACAATAATTGCATGTCCCTTTTACAGGTCCTGCTGAATCACCGGAATGTGTCATACCCTTCTTATGTCCTTCAGCTGGAACTGTCTGAGAAACTAGCATTTTCATTTTCGTGTCCTTCATGCGTCTGTGTTCATGTTCTTGTTCCTCTCTAATTCTATTGTGATGGTATTGTAACATTTGTAACATTTGTGATGGAGTGTTACCTTGCCAGGTACTCTCGAATTTTAATACTCTATTCTTTACTTGGGGTAGGGCATTTTCTACTAATTTTGTTACAAACAGATGTGGGTATGATTCGCTACTTGCTTTTAGGCCACTATTTATACCAAAACATTTTTCAAATCGGGCATAGTAATCACTAGTGTCTTCATCTTGCTTCTGTTTACAGGCTGAAATTGTACCCCAATCTTCCTTTTTCGTAGTTAATAAACGTGGCAGTACCTGTACTAGTAAACCTGGTAGTGCTTTAGTTTTATCCCCAAGTCCTGCTCCTGCAGTTCGGGCCTTTTCTTCTGCTTCTAATACTGACCATTCTATCTTTTGGTCTCCTACCTCCCACTCTTTTTCCCTGAGTTTCTCATAAATGCCAGCAGGCATCAATACCTTTAATATTGTCATAATGTCGGGATAGGTATACTCTCCCATGAGTAACATGTCTTTAATTTCTCGGTGAAAACCCGCTGGATCTTTGTCATGACTGGGTACCACTTTCTTCATTTCTAACAATTCTATTTTTGATATGGGCGTATATACAAATACGCGCTTAAACTCGTTGTCCTCGCCCTTTATTGGGTGCACTTCTCGTAAGGGATTCTGTCTATCCATGTAATACGTGGTTCTTTCCTTGATGGGCAATGAGACACGGTCTGAACATACAAAAAGAATATACTGCTTTCTTGATTCTAGAATTTCTTTAATTAATTTAGTACCTGAACCTCTCCATTTATTCATAAGCAATTCAGTCAATATGTCAGGTAAGGGACCAGGGTCCGAATGCTGACTCCGATATAGTATAATGAGTTGTTGAATCATATAAATCCCAGCTAACCTCTGTTCATCTGGGGTGAGATTCAAAAATGTGCGTGCTACTGTGTCGTCACTATACTTCCCGGGACTGTCAACCCAATGAACAGCTGACCTGGCTAAATCTTGTTCATCCATAGAATCGAGGAAATGATAACCCCTTCGTTCTCGGAGTAGTTTGTCGGCGGCTTGGAACGAATGCTCGTTAGACCTGATGTTAATTATAGGTATTGGGAAATTCCTGTTATTATCTGGACATATCGGACGTATCGGGTCAATAGGACATCTATTACTATTACAAGATCTTCCTTTACCTACATAGGCTATGGTGTCTGACTGTCCTGCGGGCAGTCCTGATCCTTCCTCCTCGTTTTGTTCGAACTCGTCTACCGCTAATCTTTCTTCGTGTAGGCGTTCTATTTCTTTACGGATCTTTCGGCACATGGCTATTATACAATTTTGTTTATCATGTCTACCTTCTGATATATTCTGGCTCCATCTGGTAAGAATTTGCATTGCTTCCGGGTCTACCCCCGGTCGGTCTTCATTTCTGATCACACAATTTATGAGGAAACGTAACAGCTCCCCCTGTATCTCCACTTTCTGATATTCCATAGCTCTGTTAATACATTCAGAATCTCGCCCTGTTTGAACAAAATGATATATATTATCTAGATGCGCAGTCATTCCTGGTAACTTCCCTAAGTACACTGCGGCTCGTCTGATACGTAATGATGCCAGGGTCATTTCGTCCTCTTTGCCGGGCACAGGGTCATATCTACAATCTATAAGAAGTTCCTTAAGCGTACGGGCATTTATGAGTTTGGGTGTACGTGAATGTGCTGACTCTTGAAAAGTAAGTTTATTTATTCTGGGTGGCGTAGAAAAAATGTTACTAGCACCTCCCGTAGCCCCATCTGGGGTGTCGGGTGTGAAAGGATTCGTTGAACGTGACACAGCAACTATAGGTGTGGACACAGCTATAGAAGCAGCTGTAGGAACAGATGTAGAGACAGATGTGCTTGCCGGAACTTGTGACACGATCTGTTGCTGTAGGGATACGGGCACTGGATCTTGGCGTTGAATCTCCCTGGTATGCGGTCTATGTGGGGCGGAACTAGCATATTCGGGAGCTGCGTCATCTAAGTATGAGGAAAGAAAGACATCTTCTGCGGTTCTAGGATGCCCCTTAGGATGTACCTTTATTGGGAATAATGGGGGCGGCAAGTCTTTCGGTATTTCTGGAGTAGCCTTAGGTAATCCTTCGGCCAGAAGGGGGTACATACCATTCATAAGGGCACTTCTTTGTCTATCTACTTGTTCTGATTTCACTCGGATACCTTCCTCAATTAATAGATTTTCTCGAACTTTATTGGAATTCTCTTTACTCTTCTCTTCCTGTCTACGTGCTTTTTCTGTACGTCTATGAGATTCTTTACGCCATAACTCAACGGCATCTTTCTGTGACTGTCTGACTTTCCTTTTCCATAACTCTTCCTCGACTTTCATGATGCACTCTGCATCCCAGGTTCCCGCTGTGGGCCACCTCTGACTTTCTGGTAATTCCTTGGTGTAGTCTACCCATAAATCAAGAAATAATATAGCATCTAAGCCATGTTTATGATACATGAAGTACCCCGGAGTGTCCCTAGGAGGAATAGGAACGGCTTCTTCGAGTACCCCTTTTCTTGTTGTGATCTGTCTTAATTTTGAAAAGAGCGGCATATTGAGAACTGATCTGATACTTAATCTTGAACACACTTAGTACAAAAGCACAATAATGAACAACCATTCATACCACAATATGCAGGACGTTTAACACATTAAACATTAAACATAAAACATTTTTAACCTTTAAAATAACCAACAATGATGATCGTCTGCATAACTAATCACCAAGCATAATTCTTGACAATAACTAGATACTTCGGAATACTTGATATACTGCTAAACAGTACATATACACTGCTAAAACAGTGCAGACCGGATTTGTGTACCCAAACCCGTCTTGACCGGCACAACCTATGTGCACGTCAGAAATGCCTCCCCAGTAATGGTACTCACCGGGTAGCTTCGGAAACGGAAGGCCTCGGAAACTGGACTTGGACCGGACTGGACTCGACTCGACTCGTCGGAAACTGGACTCGACTTCGAACTGGTGGGCCTCTGTATACCTCGGATCTTGCTCTCTCAGCTAGGCTCTGGTCGGGATACTTCGCACTTCTCACCGCCTCGTCTGGGTGTTGATCGCAGCCTCAGTCGCCCCCGCTTGACCGGAGGGAGATACAGGAAATCCTGCTGGTACGCGTTATTGTCCGTCCAGCTGTGGCAGGAGACCGGGCCTGCAACTCACCGCCGGCGCGTGAGATGAGAAAGTGTCCCTATTCGGGCGCCATTCATGTGGTAAATAAAATTCCTTTACCGGGACTTAATTTGATACAGAAACATAATAAAATAGCTCAGTAAAATGAGAGGCAGAATCCGTGGTATTAGAGGTTCGGAATGGGCTTTATTCCAATGATCGATTATAATCGGTTGCTCCAAGTTCCATCACCACGGAGGTTCAGGAAGTGAAGTACATACATTATTGACAAGAAATGACTTTTATAGTACATACATTACAATGACGCGAATGCAGTAGGCGTAACAATTGATAAGGAAAATGATGATTCATATGCGTAACCGAAAATGGGTGTAATAAGGAGTAAAAAGGAACATAATTGGTTATGATGTCATATATAGGTGGATCTATAAGATAATACTTGGCATAGATGCGCGCGCAGCAGCATGACGTGTGATTGACGTGCAACTAGGGGGTGAAGGGGACTTGACATTTAGCTCTACATGTGGAGACGAAAAGTCTGGGGGGTCAAGTCAACCTAATCCCAAATCATATCTAACATCCTATGTTTAAAGAACTATGTTATCCACAAAAGAAGGACTCTCGGACAGAATCTATTCTATACTGACTGTGCGTGCGTGTACAAGCGTCTAAGTGTCTACACTAAATGCGAGGGCAGGAATTTTCCATGGTAACCGGACTATGAATTACTTGCATAAAGACAGAGAAGCCGGGCCTTTTGCTCGGTAGCTGGAAGAATGTTTACTTAAACTACTAGACAGGAATGCATCGGCTGAGGGGGAAGCAGATAACTCGAAGGTGAAATACAGTTCTTGGCAGGCAGCAAGCTGATGTCAGGCTTCGTGAGCCGCGCAGAGAATGAGATAAAGTTCATGGTCACAGATGCAGGCTCAGACTGGAGTTTTCAGAGGCAGAAGGCAAGAAGAGTTTGATGACAGAATCAGGGCCTACTTGCCTGGACTGTAAAATGGCATAAGTGAACCATATAAAGCCGGTGGCCTTTCATACTTAAGAATGGAATATCCGGCCTATTCATGGCGGATCTGACAAAGGACATGTTGACGGTGGACGCACATGTGTTTGCGTCTTCATAACTGGAACTGGAGGGAACATACATGTACTTGTAACATGCACATAGAACCGTTGGGGTCCAAGATAGGGGACATAACTGACCAGAAAAATCCATATTTCCACAGTGGGAATAGTCATTTTTATTCCTCCACTATCCAACGCTTTCCCTACTGTTGCACTCACTTGAGTGGGGATAGTATTTTACCCCTCCGCCATCCAACACTTTCCCTACTGTTGTACTCACTGGAGTGTGAATAGTATTTTTTTATCCCTCCGCTATCCAAGACTTTCCCTACTATTGCACTCACTGGAGGGGGAATAGTAATTTTTACACCTCTGCTATCCAACACTATCCCTCCTGTTGCACTAACTGGAGTGGGAACAGGAATTTGTATTCCTCCACTATCTAACACGTTCCCTACTGTTGAGCACACTGGAGTGGAAATAGTATTTTTTACCCTGCTACTATCCAAAACTTTCCCTACTGTTGCACTCACTGGAGTGGGAATAGTAATTTCTACCCCTCCGTTATCCAACACTTTCCCTACTGTTGCATTCACTAGTGTGGGTATAGTATTTTTTACACCTCTGCTATCCAACACTTTCCCTACTGTTGCACTCACTGGAGTGGGAATAGTAAATTTTACACCTCGGCTATCCAACACTATCCCTCCTGTTGCACTAACTGGAGTGGGAATAGGAATTTTTATTCCTCCACTATCCAACACGTTCCCTACTGTTGAACTCACTGGAGTGTGAATAGTATTTTTTACCCTGCCACTATCCAACACTTTCCCCACTGTTGCACTCACTGGAGTGGGAATAGTAATTTCTACACCTCCGTTATCCAACACTTTCCCTACTGTTGCACTCACTGGAGTGGGTATAGTATTTTTTACACCTCTGCTATCCAACACTTTTCCTACTGTTGCACTCACTGGAGTGGGAATAGTACATTTTACCCCTCCACTATCCAACACTTTCCCTGCAGTTGCACTCACAAGAGTGGGAATAGTAGGTTTTTTACCCCTCCGCTATCCAACACTTTCCCTACTGTTGCACTAACTGGAGTGGGAATAGTATTTTGACCCCTCGGCTATCCAACACTTTCCCTACTGTTACACTAACTGGAGTGGGAATAGCAATTTGTATTCCTCCGTTAGCCTACATTTTCCTACTGTTGCACTCACTGGAGTGGAAATAGTATTTTTTACCCCTCTTCTATA
Source organism: Triturus cristatus (assembly GCF_964204655.1). Lineage (NCBI taxonomy): Eukaryota > Metazoa > Chordata > Amphibia > Caudata > Salamandridae > Triturus > Triturus cristatus. Next base: position 325,982,087 of record NC_140589.1, read on the forward strand.
CAACACTTTCCCTACTGTTGCACTCATTGGGGTCGGAATAGTATTTTTTACTTCTACGCTATCCAACACTTTCCCGACTGTTACATCACTGAAGTGGGAATAGTAATTTTTACCCCTCGGCTATCCAACACTTTTCCTACTGTTGCAGTAACTGGAGTGGGAATAGTCATATTTATTCCTCCACTATCCAACGCTTTCCCTACTGTTACACTCACTGGAGTGGGAATAGCATGTTTTACCCCTCTGCTATCCAACACTATACCTACTGTTGCACTCACTGGAGTGGTAATAGTAATTTTTACCCCTCGGCTATCCAACACTGTCCCTACTGTTGCACTAACTGGAGTGGGAATCGTCATTTTTATTTCTCCACTATCCAACGCTTTCCCTACTGTTGTACTCACTGGAGTGCGAATAGTATTTTTTACCCCTCCGCTATCCAAGACTTTCCCTACTATTGCACTCACTGGAGTGGGAATAGTAATTTTTACCCCTCAGCTATCCCACACTATCCCTCCTGTTGCACTAACTGGAGTGGGAATAGTTATTTTTATTCCTCCACAATCCAACTCTTTCCCTACTGTTGAACTCACTGGAGTGGGAATAGTATTCTTTACCCCGCCACTGTCCAACACTTTCACAACTGTTGCACTCACTGGAGTGTGAATAGTAATTTTTACCCCTCCGTTATCCAACACTTTCCCTACTGTTGCACTCACTGGAGGGGATATAGTATTTTTACACCTCTGCTATCCAACACTTTCCCTACTGTTACTCACACTGGAGTGGGAATAGTAAATTTTACCCCTCCACTACCCAACACTTTCCCTGCTGTTGCACTCACAAGGGTGGGAATAGTCATTTTTTATCCCTCCGCTATCCAACACTTTCCCGACTGTTGCACTCACTGGAGTGATAGTAGTAATTTTCACCCCTCGGCTATCCAACTCTTTCTTTACTTTTGAACTCACTGGTATGGGAATAGTCTCTTTTGTTCCTCCACTATCCAACACTTTCCCTACTGTTGTACTCACTGGAGTGGGGATAGTATTTTACCCCTCCGCTATCCAACACTTTCCCTACTGTTGTACTCACTGGAGTTCGAATGGTGTTTTTTACCCCTCTGCTATCCAACACTTTCCCTACTGTTACACTCACTGGAGTGGGAATCACATGTTTTACCCCTCTGCTATCCAAAACTATACCTACTGTTGCACTCACTGGAGTGGTAATAGTAATTTTTACCCCTCGGCTATCCAACGCTTTCCCTACTGTTGTACTCACTGGAGTGCGAATAGTATTTTTTACCCCTCCGCTATCCAAGACTTTCTCTACTATTGCACTCACTGGAGTGGGAATAGTAATTTTTACCCCTCAGCTATCCCACACTATCCCTCCTGTTGCACTAACTGGAGTGGGAATAGTTATTTTTATTCCTCCACAATCCAACACTTTCCCTACTGTTGCACTCACTGGAGTGGGAATAGTAATGTTTACCCCTCCGATATCCAACACTTTCCCTACTGTTACACTCACTGGAGTGGTAATAGTAATTTTTACCTCTCGGCTATCCTACACTTTCCCTACAGTTGCACTAACTGGAGTGGGAATAGTCATTTTTACCCCGCCACTATCCAACACTTTCCCTACAGTTGCACTCACTGGAGTGGGAATAGTAATTTTTACCCCTCCGATATCCAACACTTTCCCTACTGTTACACTCACTGGAGTGGGTATACTATTTTTTACACCTCTGCTATCCAACACATTCCCTACTGTTGCACTCACTGGAGTGGGAATAGTAACTTTTACCCCTCTGATATCCAACACTTTTCCTACTGTTGCACTCACTAGAGTGTGAATAGTAGTTTTTACCCCTCCGCTATCCAACACTTTTCCTACTGTTGCACTCACAAGAGTGGGAATAGTAGTTTTTACTCCTACGCTATCCAACACTTTCCCAACTGTTGCAATCACTGGAGTGGAAATAGTCATTTTTACCCCTCGGCTATCCAACACTTTTCCTACTGTTGCACTAACTGGTGTGGGAATAGTCATTTTGATTCCTCCGCTATTGAATACTTTCCCTACTGTTGCACTCACTGAAAGGGGAATAGTATATTTTACCTCTCCACTATGCAACACTTCCCCTAATATTGCACTCACTGTAGTGGGAATAGTAATTTTCTACTCCTCCGCATTCCAACACTTTCCCTCCTGTTGCACTCACTAGAGTGGTAATAGTAATTTTTACCCCTCTGCTATCCAACACTTTTCCTCCTGTTGCACTCACAGGAGTGGGTATAGTAGTTTTTTACACATCTGCTATCTAACAATTTCCCTACTGTTGCACTCACTAGAGTGATAATAGTCATTTGTACCCCTCCGATATCCAAAACTTTCCCTACTGTTGCACTCTCTGGAGTGGGAATGGTATTTTTTACCCCTCTGCTATTCAACATTTTCCCTACTACTGCACTCACTGGAGTGGCAATAGTAATTTTTACCCCTCCACTCTCAAACACTTTCCCTACTGTTGCACTCACTGGAGTGGAAATAGTAATTTGTACCCCCTCCGCTATCCAACACTTTCCCTCCTATTGCACTCCCTGGAGTGATAATAGTAATTTTTACCCCTCTGCTATCCAACACTTTACCTCATGTTGCACTTAGTTGAGTGGGTATAGTATTTTTTACACATCTGCTATCTAACAATTTCCCTACTGTTACACTCACTCGAGTGGGAATAGTCATTACTACCCCTCTGCTATCCAATACTTTCCCTACTTTTGCACTCACTGGAGTGGGAATTGTAGTTTTTTACCCCTCCGCTATCCAACAATTTCCCTACTGTTGCACTCACTGGAGTGGGAAGAGTACATTTTACCCCTCCGCTATCCAACACTTTGCCTACTGTTTCACTCACTGGAGCGGGAATAAATCATTGTTATTCCTCCGCCACTCATCACTTTCCCTACTGTTGCACTCACAGGAGTGGCAATAGTAATTTTTACCCCTTCACTGTCAAACACTTTCCCTACTGTTGCACTCACTGGAGTGGAAATAGTAATTTTTACCCTTCCGCTTTCCAACACTTTCCATACTACTGCACTCACTGGAGGGGTAATAGTAATTTGTACCCTTCTGCTATCCAACACTTTCCCTACTGTTACACTCACTGTAGTGGGAATAGCATGTTTTACCTCTCGGCTATCCAACACTTTCCCTACTGTTGCACTCACTGGAGTGGTAATAGTAATTTTTACTGCTCTGCTATCCAACACTTTCACTACTGTTAAACTCACTAGAGTGGGAATAGCATTTTTTACCCCTCCGCTATCCAACACTATACCTACTGTTGCACTCACTGGAGTGGTAATAGTAATTTTTACCCCTCGGCTATCCAACACTTTCCCTACTGTTGCACTAACTGGAGTGGGAATCGTCATTTTTATTCCTCCACTATCCAACGCTTTCCCTACTGTTGCACTCACTGGAGTGGGGATAGTATTTTACCCCTCCGCTATCTAACATTTTCCCTACTGTTGTACTCACTGGAGTGCGAATAGTATTTTTTATCCCTCCGCTATCCAAGACTTTCCCTACTATTGCACTCACTGGAGTGGGAATAGTAATTTTTACCCCTCGGCTATCCAACACTATCCCTCCTGTTGCACTAACTGGAGTGGGAATAGGAATTTGTATTCCTCCACTATCCAACACGTTCCCTACTGTTGAAATCACTGGAGTGGGAATAGTATTTTTTTCCCTGCCACTATCCAACACTTTCCCTACTTTTGCACTCACTGGAATGGGAATAGTCATTTTGATTCCTCCGCTACTGAACACTTTCCCTACTGTTGCACTCACAGTAGTGGGAATAGTATATTTCACCTCTCCACTATCCAACACTTCCCCTAATATTGCACTCACTGTAGTGGGAATAGTCATTTGTACCCATTCGCTATCCAACACTTACCCTACTTTTGCGCTCACTGGAGTGGGAATAGTCATTTTCTACCCCTTCGCTTTCCAACACTTTCCCTCCTGTTGCACTCACTAGAGCGGTAATAGTAATTTTTACCCCTAAGCTATCCAACCCTTTCCCTACTGTCGCACTCACTTGAGTGGGAATAGTGTTTTTACCCCTCTGCTAGTCAACACTTTCCCTCCTGTTGCACTCACTGGAGTGATAATAGTCATTTTTACCCCTTCAATATCCAAAACTTTCCCTACTGTTGCACTCACTGGAGTGGGAATGGTATTTTTTACCCCTCTGCTATTCAACACTTTCCCTACTAGTGCACTCACTGGAGTGGCAATAGTAATTTTTATCCCTCCACTATCAAACATTTTCCCTACTGTTGCACTCACTGGAGTGGGAATAGTAATTTGTACCCCTCCGGTATCCAACTCTTTCCCTCCTGTTGCACTCCCTGGAGTGGTAATAGTACTTTTTACCCCTCTGCTATCCAACACTTTACCTACTGTTGCACTCACTGGAGTGGCTATAGTAGTTTTTACACATCTGCTATCTAACACTTTCCCTACTGTTACACTCACTGGAGTGGGAATAGTCATTTCTACCCCTCTGCTATTCAACACTTTCCCTACTTTTGCACTCACTGGAGTGGGAATAGTATTTTTTACCCCTCCGCTATCCAACACTTTCCCTACTGTTGCACTCACTGGAGTGGCAATAGTACATTTTACCCCTCCGCTATCCAACACTTTCCCTACTGTTGCATTCACTGGAGCGGGAATAAATAATTTTTATTCCTCCGCCACTCAACACTTTCCCTACCGTTGCACTCACTGGAGTGGCAATAGTAATTTTTACCCCTCCACTGTCAAACACTTTCCCTACTGTTGCACTCACTGGAGTGGGAATAGTAATTTTTACCCTTCCGCTTTCCAACACTTTCCCTACTACTGCACTCGCTGGAGTGGTAATAGTAATTTGTACCCCTCTGCTATCCAAAACTTTCCCTACTGTTACACTCACTGTAGTGGGAATAGCATGTTTTTCCTCTCGGCTATCCAACACTTTCCTACTGTTGCACTCATTGGAGTGGGAATAGTCATTTTTATTCCTCCACTGTCCAACGCTTTCCCTACTGTTGCACTCACTGGAGTGGGGATAGTATTTTACCCCTCCGCCATCCAACACTTTCCCTACTGTTGTACTCACTGGAGTGGGAATAGTAATTTTTACCCTTCCGCTTTCCAACACTTTCCCTACTACTGCACACGCTGGAGTGGTAATAGTAATTTGTACCCCTCTGCTATCCAAAACTTTCCCTACTGTTACACTCACTGTAGTGGGAATAGCATGTTTTTCCTCTTGGCTATCCAACACTTTCCTACTGTTGCACTCACTGGAGTGTGAATAGTAGTTTTTTATCCCTCTGCTATCCAAGACTTTCCCTACTATTGCACTCACTGGAGTGGGAATAGTAATTTTTACACCTCGGCTATCCAACACTATCCCTCCTGTTGCACTAACTGGAGTGGGAATAGGAATTTTTATTCCTCCACTATCCAACACGTTCCCTACTGTTGCACTCACTGGAGTGGGAATAGTAATTTCTACCCCTCTGTTGATCCAACACTTTCCCTACTGTTGCACTCACTGGAGTGGGTATAGTATTTTTTACACCTCTCCTATCCAACACTTTCCCTACTGTTGCACTCACTGGAGTGGGAATAGTAACTTTTACCCCTCTGATAGCCAACACTTTTCCTACTGTTGCACTCACTGGAGTGTGAATAGTAGTTTTTCCCCTTCCGCTATCCAACACTTTCCCTACTGTTGCACTCACTGGAGTGGGAATAGTACATTTTACCCCTCCACTATCCAACACTTTCCCTGCAGTTGCACTCACAAGAGTGGGAATAGTAGTTTTTTACCCCTCCGCTATCCAACACTTTCCCGACTGTTACATCACCGAAGTGGTAATAGTAATTTTTACCCCTCGGCTATCCAACACTTTTCCTACGGTTGCAGTAACTGGAGTGGGAATGGTCATTTTTATTCCTCCCCTATCCAACACTTTCCCTACTGTTGCAGTAATTGGAGTGGGAATAGTAAGTTTTACCCCTCTGCTATCCAACACTTTCCCTGCTGTTGCACTCACAATAGTGGGAATAGTAGTTTTTTACCCCTCCGCTATCCAACACTTTCCCGACTGTTACATCACTGAAGTGGAAATAGTAATTTTTACCCCTCGGCTATCCAACACTTTTCCTACTGTTGCAGTAACTGGAGTGGGAATAGTCATTTTTATTCCTCCACTTTCCAACGCTTTCCCTACTGTTGCACTCACTGGAGTGGGGATAGTATTTTACCCCTCTGCTATCCAACACTTTCCCTACTGTTGTACTCACCGGAGTTCGAATGGTGTTTTTTACCCCTCCGCTATCCAACACTTTCCCTACTGTTACACTCACTGGAGTGGGAATAGCATGTTTTACCCCTCTGCTATCCAACACTATACCTACTGTTGCACTCACTGGAGTGGTAATAGTAATTTTTACCCCTCGGCTATCCAACACTGTCCCTACTGTTGCACTAACTGGAGTGGGAATCGTCATTTTTATTTCTCCACTATCCAACGCTTTCCCTACTGTTGTACTCACTGGAGTGCGAATAGTATTTTTTACCCCTCCGCTATCCAAGACTTTCCCTACTATTGCACTCACTGGAGTGGGAATAGTAATTTTTACCCCTCAGCTATCCCACACTATCCCTCCTGTTGCACTAACTGGAGTGGGAATAGTTATTTTTATTCCTCCACAATCCAACTCTTTCCCTACTGTTGAACTCACTGGAGTGGGAATAGTATTCTTTACCCGCCACTGTCCAACACTTTCACAACTGTTGCACTCACTGGAGTGTGAATAGTAATTTTTACCCCTCCGTTATCCAACACTTTCCCTACTGTTGCACTCACTGGAGGGGATATAGTATTTTTACACCTCTGCTATCCAACACTTTCCCTACTGTTACTCACACTGGAGTGGGAATAGTAAATTTTACCCCTCCACTACCCAACACTTTCCCTGCTGTTGCACTCACAAGGGTGGGAATAGTCGTTTTTTATCCCTCCGCTATCCAACACTTTCCCGACTGTTGCACTCACTGGAGTGATAGTAGTAATTTTCACCCCTCGGCTATCCAACTCTTTCTTTACTTTTGAACTCACTGGTATGGGAATAGTCTCTTTTGTTCCTCCACTATCCAACACTTTCCCTACTGTTGTACTCACTGGAGTGGGGATAGTATTTTACCCCTCCGCTATCCAACACTTTCCCTACTGTTGTACTCACTGGAGTTCGAATGGTGTTTTTTACCCCTCTGCTATCCAACACTTTCCCTACTGTTACACTCACTGGAGTGGGAATCACATGTTTTACCCCTCTGCTATCCAAAACTATACCTACTGTTGCACTCACTGGAGTGGTAATAGTAATTTTTACCCCTCGGCTATCCAACGCTTTCCCTACTGTTGTACTCACTGGAGTGCGAATAGTATTTTTTACCCCTCCGCTATCCAAGACTTTCTCTACTATTGCACTCACTGGAGTGGGAATAGTAATTTTTACCCCTCAGCTATCCCACACTATCCCTCCTGTTGCACTAACTGGAGTGGGAATAGTTATTTTTATTCCTCCACAATCCAACACTTTCCCTACTGTTGCACTCACTGGAGTGGGAATAGTAATGTTTACCCCTCCGATATCCAACACTTTCCCTACTGTTACACTCACTGGAGTGGTAATAGTAATTTTTACCTCTCGGCTATCCTACACTTTCCCTACAGTTGCACTAACTGGAGTGGGAATAGTCATTTTTACCCCGCCACTATCCAACACTTTCCCTACAGTTGCACTCACTGGAGTGGGAATAGTAATTTTTACCCCTCCGATATCCAACACTTTCCCTACTGTTACACTCACTGGAGTGGGTATACTATTTTTTACACCTCTGCTATCCAACACATTCCCTACTGTTGCACTCACTGGAGTGGGAATAGTAACTTTTACCCCTCTGATATCCAACACTTTTCCTACTGTTGCACTCACTAGAGTGTGAATAGTAGTTTTTACCCCTCCGCTATCCAACACTTTTCCTACTGTTGCACTCACAAGAGTGGGAATAGTAGTTTTTACTCCTACGCTATCCAACACTTTCCCAACTGTTGCAATCACTGGAGTGGAAATAGTCATTTTTACCCCTTGGCTATCCAACACTTTTCCTACTGTTGCACTAACTGGAGTGGGAATAGTCATTTTGATTCCTCCGCTATTGAATACTTTCCCTACTGTTGCACTCACTGAAAGGGGAATAGTATATTTTACCTCTCCACTATGCAACACTTCCCCTAATATTGCACTCACTGTAGTGGGAATAGTAATTTTCTACTCCTCCGCATTCCAACACTTTCCCTCCTGTTGCACTCACTAGAGTGGTAATAGTAATTTTTACCCCTCTGCTATCCAACACTTTTCCTCCTGTTGCACTCACAGGAGTGGGTATAGTAGTTTTTTACACATCTGCTATCTAACAATTTCCCTACTGTTGCACTCACTAGAGTGATAATAGTCATTTGTACCCCTCCGATATCCAAAACTTTCCCTACTGTTGCACTCTCTGGAGTGGGAATGGTATTTTTTACCCCTCTGCTATTCAACATTTTCCCTACTATTGCACTCACTGGAGTGGCAATAGTAATTTTTACCCCTCCACTCTCAAACACTTTCCCTACTGTTGCACTCACTGGAGTGGGAATAGTAATTTGTACCCCCTCCGCTATCCAACACTTTCCCTCCTATTGCACTCCCTGGAGTGATAATAGTAATTTTTACCCCTCTGCTATCCAACACTTTACCTCATGTTGCACTTAGTTGAGTGGGTATAGTATTTTTTACACATCTGCTATCTAACAATTTCCCTACTGTTACACTCACTCGAGTGGGAATAGTCATTACTACCCCTCTGCTATCCAATACTTTCCCTACTTTTGCACTCACTGGAGTGGGAATTGTAGTTTTTTACCCCTCCGCTATCCAACAATTTCCCTACTGTTGCACTCACTGGAGTGGGAAGAGTACATTTTACCCCTCCGCTATCCAACACTTTGCCTACTGTTTCACTCACTGGAGCGGGAATAAATCATTGTTATTCCTCCGCCACTCATCACTTTCCCTACTGTTGCACTCACAGGAGTGGCAATAGTAATTTTTACCCTTTCACTGTCAAACACTTTCCCTACTGTTGCACTCACTGGAGTGGAAATAGTAATTTTTACCCTTCCGCTTTCCAACACTTTCCATACTACTGCACTCACTGGAGGGGTAATAGTAATTTGTACCCTTCTGCTATCCAACACTTTCCCTACTGTTACACTCACTGTAGTGGGAATAGCATGTTTTACCTCTCGGCTATCCAACACTTTCCCTACTGTTGCACTCACTGGAGTGGTAATAGTAATTTTTACTGCTCTGCTATCCAACACTTTCACTACTGTTAAACTCACTAGAGTGGGAATAGCATTTTTTACCCCTCCGCTATCCAACACTATACCTACTGTTGCACTCACTGGAGTGGTAATAGTAATTTTTACCCCTCGGCTATCCAACACTTTCCCTACTGTTGCACTAACTGGAGTGGGAATCGTCATTTTTATTCCTCCACTATCCAACGCTTTCCCTACTGTTGCACTCACTGGAGTGGGGATAGTATTTTACCCCTCCGCTATCTAACATTTTCCCTACTGTTGTACTCACTGGAGTGCGAATAGTATTTTTTATCCCTCCGCTATCCAAGACTTTCCCTACTATTGCACTCACTGGAGTGGGAATAGTAATTTTTACCCCTCGGCTATCCAACACTATCCCTCCTGTTGCACTAACTGGAGTGGGAATAGGAATTTGTATTCCTCCACTATCCAACACGTTCCCTACTGTTGAAATCACTGGAGTGGGAATAGTATTTTTTTCCCTGCCACTATCCAACACTTTCCCTACTTTTGCACTCACTGGAATGGGAATAGTCATTTTGATTCCTCCGCTACTGAACACTTTCCCTACTGTTGCACTCACAGTAGTGGGAATAGTATATTTCACCTCTCCACTATCCAACACTTCCCCTAATATTGCACTCACTGTAGTGGGAATAGTCATTTGTACCCATTCGCTATCCAACACTTACCCTACTTTTGCGCTCACTGGAGTGGGAATAGTCATTTTCTACCCCTTCGCTTTCCAACACTTTCCCTCCTGTTGCACTCACTAGAGCGGTAATAGTAATTTTTACCCCTAAGCTATCCAACCCTTTCCCTACTGTCGCACTCACTTGAGTGGGAATAGTGTTTTTACCCCTCTGCTAGTCAACACTTTCCCTCCTGTTGCACTCACTGGAGTGATAATAGTCATTTTTACCCCTTCAATATCCAAAACTTTCCCTACTGTTGCACTCACTGGAGTGGGAATGGTATTTTTTACCCCTCTGCTATTCAACACTTTCCCTACTAGTGCACTCACTGGAGTGGCAATAGTAATTTTTATCCCTCCACTATCAAACATTTTCCCTACTGTTGCACTCACTGGAGTGGGAATAGTAATTTGTACCCCTCCGGTATCCAACTCTTTCCCTCCTGTTGCACTCCCTGGAGTGGTAATAGTACTTTTTACCCCTCTGCTATCCAACACTTTACCTACTGTTGCACTCACTGGAGTGGCTATAGTAGTTTTTACACATCTGCTATCTAACACTTTCCCTACTGTTACACTCACTGGAGTGGGAATAGTCATTTCTACCCCTCTGCTATTCAACACTTTCCCTACTTTTGCACTCACTGGAGTGGGAATAGTATTTTTTACCCCTCCGCTATCCAACACTTTCCCTACTGTTGCACTCACTGGAGTGGCAATAGTACATTTTACCCCTCCGCTATCCAACACTTTCCCTACTGTTGCATTCACTGGAGCGGGAATAAATAATTTTTATTCCTCCGCCACTCAACACTTTCCCTACCGTTGCACTCACTGGAGTGGCAATAGTAATTTTTACCCCTCCACTGTCAAACACTTTCCCTACTGTTGCACTCACTGAAGTGGGAATAGTAATTTTTACCCTTCCGCTTTCCAACACTTTCCCTACTACTGCACTCGCTGGAGTGGTAATAGTAATTTGTACCCCTCTGCTATCCAAAACTTTCCCTACTGTTACACTCACTGTAGTGGGAATAGCATGTTTTTCCTCTCGGCTATCCAACACTTTCCTACTGTTGCACTCATTGGAGTGGGAATAGTCATTTTTATTCCTCCACTGTCCAACGCTTTCCCTACTGTTGCACTCACTGGAGTGGGGATAGTATTTTACCCCTCCGCCATCCAACACTTTCCCTACTGTTGTACTCACTGGAGTGGGAATAGTAATTTTTACCCTTCCGCTTTCCAACACTTTCCCTACTACTGCACACGCTGGAGTGGTAATAGTAATTTGTACCCCTCTGCTATCCAAAACTTTCCCTACTGTTACACTCACTGTAGTGGGAATAGCATGTTTTTCCTCTTGGCTATCCAACACTTTCCTACTGTTGCACTCACTGGAGTGTGAATAGTAGTTTTTTATCCCTCTGCTATCCAAGACTTTCCCTACTATTGCACTCACTGGAGTGGGAATAGTAATTTTTACACCTCGGCTATCCAACACTATCCCTCCTGTTGCACTAACTGGAGTGGGAATAGGAATTTTTATTCCTCCACTATCCAACACGTTCCCTACTGTTGCACTCACTGGAGTGGGAATAGTAATTTCTACCCCTCTGTTGATCCAACACTTTCCCTACTGTTGCACTCACTGGAGTGGGTATAGTATTTTTTACACCTCTCCTATCCAACACTTTCCCTACTGTTGCACTCACTGGAGTGGGAATAGTAACTTTTACCCCTCTGATAGCCAACACTTTTCCTACTGTTGCACTCACTGGAGTGTGAATAGTAGTTTTTCCCCTTCCGCTATCCAACACTTTCCCTACTGTTGCACTCACTGGAGTGGGAATAGTACATTTTACCCCTCCACTATCCAACACTTTCCCTGCAGTTGCACTCACAAGAGTGGGAATAGTAGTTTTTTACCCCTCCGCTATCCAACACTTTCCCGACTGTTACATCACCGAAGTGGTAATAGTAATTTTTACCCCTCGGCTATCCAACACTTTTCCTACGGTTGCAGTAACTGGAGTGGGAATGGTCATTTTTATTCCTCCCCTATCCAACACTTTCCCTACTGTTGCAGTAATTGGAGTGGGAATAGTAAGTTTTACCCCTCTGCTATCCAACACTTTCCCTGCTGTTGCACTCACAATAGTGGGAATAGTAGTTTTTTACCCCTCCGCTATCCAACACTTTCCCGACTGTTACATCACTGAAGTGGAAATAGTAATTTTTACCCCTCGGCTATCCAACACTTATCCTACTGTTGCAGTAACTGGAGTGGGAATAGTCATTTTTATTCCTCCACTTTCCAACGCTTTCCCTACTGTTGCACTCACTGGAGTGGGGATAGTATTTTACCCCTCTGCTATCCAACACTTTCCCTACTGTTGTACTCACCGGAGTTCGAATGGTGTTTTTTACCCCTCCGCTATCCAACACTTTCCCTACTGTTACACTCACTGGAGTGGGAATAGCATGTTTTACCCCTCTGCTATCCAACACTATACCTACTGTTGCACTCACTGGAGTGGTAATAGTAATTTTTACCCCTCGGCTATCCAACATTGTCCCTACTCTTGCACTAACTGGAGAGGGAATAGTCATTTTCATTTCTCCACTATCCAACGCTTTCCCTACTGTTGTACTCACTGGAGTGCGAATAGTATTTTTTACCCCTCCGCTATCCAAGACTTTCCCTACTATTGCACTCACTGGAGTGGGAATAGTAATTTTTACCCCTCGGCTATCCCACACTATCCCTCCTGTTGCACTAACTGGAGTGGGATTAGTCATTTTTATTCCTCCACAATCCAACACTTTCCCTACTGTTGAACTCACTGGAGTGGGAATAGTATTCTTGACCCTGACACTGTCCAACACTTTTACAACTGTTGCACTCACTGGAGTGGGAATAGTAATTTTTACCCCTCCGTTATCCAACACTTTCCCTACTGTTGAACTCACTGGAGTGGATATAGTATTTTTTACACCTCTGCTATCCAACACTTTCCCTACTGTTACACACACTGGAGTGGGAATAGTAAATTTTACCCCTCCACTACCCAACACTTTCCCTGCTGTTGCACTCACAAGGGTAAAATAGTAGTTTTTTACCCCTCCGCTATACAACACTTTCCCAACTGTTGCACTCACTGGAGTGATAGTAGTAATTTTCACCCTTCCGCTATCCAACTCTTTCTTTACTTTTGAACTCACTGGTATGGGAATAGTCATTTTTTATTCCTCCACTATCCAACGCTTTCCCTACTGTTGCACTCACTGGAGTGGGGATAGTATTTTACCCCTCTGCTATCCAACACATTCCCTACTGTTGTACTCACTGGAGTGCGAATAGTATTTTTTACCCCTCTGCTATCCAACACTTTCCCTACTGTTACACTCACTGGAGTGGGAATAGCATTTTTTTACCCCTCCGCTATCCAACACTATACCTACTGTTGCACTCACTGGAGTGGTAATAGTAATTATTACCCCTCGGCTATCCAACACTTTCCCTACAGTTGCACTAACTGGAGTGGGAATAGTCATTTTTACCCCGCCACTATCCAACACTTTCCCTACTGTTGCACTCACTGGAGTGGGAATAGTAATTTTTACCCCTCCGATATCCAACACTTTCCCTACTGTTACACTCACTGGAGTGGGTATAGTATTTTTTACACCTCTGCTATCCAACACTTTCCCTACTGTTGCACTCACTGGAGTGGGAATAGTAACTTTTACCCCTCTGATATCCAACACTTTTCCTACTGTTGCACTCACTGAATTGTGAATAGTAGTTTTTACCCCTCCGCTATCCAACACTTTCCCTACTGTTGCACTCACTGGAGTGGGAATAGTACATTTTACCCCTCCACTATCCAACACTTTTCCTGCTGTTGCACTCACAAGAGTGGGAATAGTAGTTTTTACCCCTGTGCTATCCAACACTTTCCCGACTGTTGCACTTACTGGAGTGGGAATAGTAAGTTTTTACCCCTTGGCTATCCAACACTTTTCCTACTTTTACACTCACTGGAGTGGGAATAGTAATTTTCACCCCTCCGCTATCCAACTCTTTCTTTACTTTTGAACACACTGGTATGGGAATAATCATTTTTATTCCTCCACTATCCAACGCTTTCCCTACTGTTGCACTCACTGGAGTGGGGATAGTATTTTACCCCTCCGCTATCCAGCACTTTCCCTACTGTTGTACTCACTGGAGTGCGAATAGCATTTTTTACCCCTCCGCTATCCAACACTTTCCCTACTGTTACACTCACTGGAGTGGGAATAGCATTTTTTACCCCTCCGCTATCCAACACTATACCTACTGTTGCACTCACTGGCGGAATAATAGTCATTTTTACCCCTCGGCTATCCAACACTTTCCCTACTGTTGCTCTAACTGGAGTGGGAATAGTCATTTTTATTCCTCCACTATCAAAGGTTTCCCTACTGTTGCACTCACTGGAGTGGGGATAGTATTTTACCCCTCCACTATCCAACACTTTCCCTACTGTTGTACACATTGGAGTGCGAATAGTATTTTTTACCTCTCCGCTATCCATGACTTTCCCTACTATTGCACTCACTGGAGTGGGAATAGTAATTTTCCCCCCTCGGCTATCCAACACTCTTCCTCCTGTTGCACTAACTGGAGTGGGAATAGTCATTTTTATTCCTCCACAATCCAACACTTTTCCTACTGTTGAACTCACTGGAGTGGGAATAGTAATTTTTACCCCTCTGTTATCCAACACTTTCCCTACTGTTGAACTCAGTGGAGTGGGTATAGTAGTTTTTTACTCCTCCGCTATCCAACACTTTGCCTACTGTTGCACTCACTGGAGTGGGAATAGTAAATGTTACCCCTCCACTATCCAACACTTTCCTTGCTTTTGCACTCACAAGAGTGGGAATAATAGTTTTTTACCCCTCCCCTATCCAACACTTTCCTGACTGTTGCACTCACTGGAGTGGGAATAGTAATTTTTATTCCTGCATTAATTGGAGTAGGAATAGTATGTTTTACCCCTCCGCTATCCAACACTTTCCCTACTGTTGAACTCACTGGTATGGGAGTAGTAATTTTTTACCCCTCCACTATCCAACAATTTCACTACTGTTGCACTCACTGGAGTGGGAATAGTATTTTTTACCCCTCGGCTATCCAACTCTTTCTCTACTGTTGCACTAACTGGATCGAGAATAGTAATTTTTACCCCTCCACGATCCAACACTTTCCATATTGTTGCACTCACTGGAGCGAGAATAGTAATTTTTACCCCTCCGCTATCCAGCACTTTACCTACTGTTACACTCACTGAAGTGGAAAATGTAAGTTTAAGACTTTGAAATAGTTTAATGTTTCAATTAATAATATAATGTTTTTATAGGATATTTTATGGTATTGGTGTATGTATAGATATATATATATATTTATTTTCCCAATTGGATCCACAACCAGAGCGCTCTACAGTGGGTGCATACGTGGGGCCGAATCCGTGGCCAAAATAATTTTTTTTAACAAAGTTACGTAGCACTCAGGATTTGCAGGTCGGATCATTTAGTTCATATCACCATCTGGACCGTTATCTGTGAGTCTCACCAACGCATTTCAGCCACAACGGCCTTGCTCATGGTGTGTAAATTGTCATACATACAATTATAAAATAAATGAAAATTAATAGTTTAATAATTGTTTTAAAGTAAATATATATGTATATTAAATTTTACATACATATGTTCAGATTTTTTTTATTAAATGTATTTGTTATATTTGTTAAAATGAATATTAAATCTAGTTTATTTTATTAAAGTTAATATTTAATGTATTCAATAATATTTTTTATACATATTTTAAAATCGATTTGTACAACTATACATCAATATTTTTTTCTCGATATTTTTGTACTTACCATATTTGAATATCGGATGTCGATATTTTTGACTCGCTATTTATAACTCTATATTTTTGTTTGGGGATATTTTGGGGGTCGATATTCTATCAGTGAACCAAGTGGCGAAGTGAGCAAAAGAAGATAGGATTCAACCCAGATCTCTTGACTGGAGGTGAGTGGTTGAAAAGTTTCAGCACTTTCTCCATCATCTTGTTCTGTTTGGAATTTATTGGATATAATAACATCGGGCCCGATTAACAAAAGTAATCTGAGACAAAATCCTAACTTTACGACTTTCTGTATTCACAAAAGGCATTTAGGAGAAGTAAAGTTAGGATTCCTAACTTTACTACTCCTAAACTGAGACAAAATCCTAACTTTATGAATCGGGCCCATCATCTTTTATGAGTTTTGCCCCTAAAATATGGCATAACATGAGGATTTTGGTGCTTAGACCACCAAAATATGTGTGACCCGATATATACTGGACATTTTTCGCGCTTTAATTTAAGGTCAAGTTTGACATGCTTAAAATTAACAGTGGTGCATTTTTTGACACCCTGTATGTACCAAATACGATAAATCAAAATTCTGATATGTGTGGTAACAGGAGTTACTACATGTATCAGCATTTATCAGCTCACTCATGATGAGAGCCTCTGCCTTCTTAACTAAAGTCAGAGCATCATTTGTGATGTCATTGAGAATCCACTTAAAGCTCTGATGGGAACAAAACTGGTAGTAGTGTTGTCCAAAAACCGGGTCTGTCAGAGTGCTGATCTCTTCTTTTCTAGGTTTTGAAGTCACCAGCTATGTGCTTTCTCTTTTAATTCAACATAAAAATTGGGTAATTGGGGAAGTCAATAATATACCCAGAACTCAAGTTCCAAGTGGCATGGCCTGAAATCTTCTTGTACTTAATGGAAACATCTCCTAGTAGGATAGGGTCAAATGGGAGAAGAAGTCTGAAGTCATGAGTGCAATCAGTTGAATGGGGAAGAGAGATTTTTAACCTAGTGGTGGTAGCTGATGGTGAATCGTTTTTTGGTCACAGGGGAGGTTAGCTCACCATAGAATAGTTAAAAGGATGCGAATGGTAGCAAAGAAATAGGGCAGTATAGTAGACTAGTTTGTAAATAAAGGCAGCCCTCTTCCTGATTTACGAAGTCGGACTTGTCTCATGGTAAAATAAATAATTTGAACTAAAATTTGTAGAAATGAGAAGGATGGGTGATTTAACAGATTTGTGGTTGTAACGAAGATGTCTAGATCATTATCTGATATGGTAGTTTAGAAGCTGGTGCAACTGAAAGCTACAGAACAGCATTTTAGCTGGGTGTGTCTCAGAGTTGGAGAAGTAAACCAGTCGAAAGGGGAGAAACTGATTTAAAGGTCTACCTTAGAATGCTTGATTTAATAGGAGGATGGAAGCCTTTAAAGAGAACATCAAGAGAAAGGTTGCTTCTGCAGTGTAAATGTGAACGTCAGGAGGATAACTTAATGAGGGAGCTAGGGAAAGTATGACCTGATGAGTGAGATGTGGATAAAATACATAGGTGCAGTCAAAATTGGTAAAATGATGGGTATGATTTTTTTTTCAAGTTGAGTGTAGTGAAGCACAGGCCTGACCTTTGGGGTCATCTTCTACATCTGCAGAGCAGAAGCTAATACATGATGGTAGGGTCGT
Source organism: Triturus cristatus (assembly GCF_964204655.1). Lineage (NCBI taxonomy): Eukaryota > Metazoa > Chordata > Amphibia > Caudata > Salamandridae > Triturus > Triturus cristatus. The sequence goes on from NC_140589.1 coordinate 325,999,904, forward strand.
GAGTGTTGCATGAAAATTGTGATCGCCATTATGTGAGTGAGGGTAAAGATGGGATGGTAAAGCCAGGATGCTCCTTACTGAAGGGTTGATCCTTTGTTCCAGACTCTTGTATCTAACATCTTGTATGAATTTTACTTGAGCCAGTGCAATACCCCTTGTCTTTGAAACTAGGTTCAGTTTCACATGTTGGAATCTGTCTTGATGCTTTGGATGTGATGGAGGGTTGTTGGGATACACCTGCAACACACATTTCATTCAGCTTTAATAGTCACTCTTTATTACTTTTGGTTAGAGCAGAAGGGTTCAATAGATCCCACCACACCATGAGTAAGTGGATTTCATCAACAATGAACAAGTAGGGGTTAAACTGAAATTGGATGTGCAAGGTTACTCCATCAGAAGCTTGGACGTTGCTTGGGATGTCTCTTTGACGGACATTTGCAGGATGACCACCTGGGTATCACCTCATATTTTTATCACAAAATGCAAGATAGATGTTTAGACTCTTGGGGCGGTACAACGGAAGAACCCTGAAGGTACATCAGGGGCTTTGCTCCACTTGGGCACTTTGCTATTACAGAAGGGGAGCAGAAACTTGTTCTGCTATTTTTGTTATACAGTCATAAAGGTGCCTGTACCATGTTACTGACAGTGACAATAAGGCAAACAGGCTAGTCTGAGGCACATCATTTGTGTGCCACTCAGGAGGTCAGCACGGCCCACGTCATCCCCTAGGCTTCCCATCTGAGATGAGTGCAGGTACACAACGTACCTGTTTTTAAACTAAGGCCATTCTCTTCGTTGAAAGGGTGATTGGCAGTTTGAAACCGCTGGTCTGTCTTCCACTGCTGCACTGTCCCAGTACAGGTATGCACAAGTTCATACATGCACCAAGGGCAATACTGTTTTTTCAAAGTCAGGCACACACCTCATTCAGAGTTGGGTGGACCCAATAAAAAAGCATCAAGACAGAAGACCTGGACAATGCTGCGGTAATTCTGTGGGTATTCACTGTTAGTCTTCATAATGCTGAGCCTTACACTTCATGTCACAATGCTGCTTCCCCCAAAGGTCCCTGGCGGAGCTATTTGTGAATGAATCATGGCACCCTGCTGAGTGGTTGGGCACAGGAGGGTGATACTTCCATGCAAAGAAGGAGTTTTAAAAAGATCAAGCGGCAGATTTACAAGCCCACGGCGCCACCAGTACGTAACCTTTTGTGACGTACTGGAGGCACATTTCACTTCTCCATATTTACAAGGAGAGGAAGAGCCACCCTGCGTGACTTTTCCTCTCCTTGTAAATATGGCCCCTTCACACACAGCACTTTGCGTGGAAGGGGTGCTCCATGGGTGTTGCAGTGGGTGTTCCCACGCAGCACCCATGAAACGAGACACATTTCCAGATTTACGAGGAATCGTAAATCTGGAAATGCGTGTCATTGCTATGTAGGGAGGCACAATGAGGAGAAATTTATTCATTTCTCCTCGTTTTTTCCTCTTTCAAAGCGTGCTGCATTCTACAGCACGCATTGGAAGAGGAAAATGCCTGTAGTGATTGTTTTTGTGCAGGAAGGTGCCCCTTCCTGCAGAAAATCAATCTCCGCCATGATGCAGGCATCCTTGCACCATGGTGCAAGGGTGCCTGAGCCAGCGCATGGCTGCAATTTGTGCGCCAGCGCAGAGGAAAGCCCAGGAATGCGACATATTACTGTACATATGTCGCATTCCTGTGCTTCGGAAGTGCCGTAGCGTGGCGCAGCCAAAGGACTTGTGTTGCCGCGCTGCGGCACTTCCTTGTAGATCTGCCCCTATGTTTGTTTTGAGGAGGTAACAGATGCATGAAGGAGCCTTTTCAGGGAGCCTTCACCTTTAAGAACTATGGTAAGTAGAAAAGGACTAAGAGCAAGAAGATTACTGGCAATCAGAGTATTTCCATCAGCTATTTCCTCTGTCTGGTACATTTGCATTTTTAACCAAATTTCAACCCCATAAAACAATTTAAAGAGGTTAAAAGCATGCTATCCCATGCAGAAGGCCTAAGGGTGCAACAGATAACTGAAAGGTACATACTGTGCCTTACATCAATGTCATTACAAGAGACAGAGCAGAGACAGACCTCCAAACGTATGCTATTAGTAAGTGCAAAAAAAATAAACACGAAGCAATTGTATTTATGGCGATCTCTTTCTGTTTATACATTAGCAAATGGTGACAAAATGCTGAAGCACGGTTTCATCTCAGACAGTTAAAGACGCGTTGAAATAGTAGAGGAAAAGAACATGTTTTTTATTTAACAAGCCAAATGTATCTATTCAATTGCGTTTCCTGTTGCTTTGATAGATCAGAACGAGAGCGACCCGTCACTGAAAAGCAGATTAAAGCATTTATTTTTTATTGTTTGCAGGTTAAGCCTTGTATTTTGATCTTCACCGATTTTGAGTCAGAGTCAGTCTGGAAAGAGCAAACAACACGAATTCGAGGGATTAGACTCTATTGATATCAGGTGCGTGATGAGGCATTCCTCTTTTTCACTTTCCAGTTTACAATCATTAGTATATTTACAAGAGGAATTTTCCATGTCTACCAATAATCTGGCTTCTTTTGAATTTTAGAGAGAAGATTAGGGTGCATTGCTCCAAGCAATGACATTCATTTGAAGTAAACTACAGCATTCATGTGAAATTAAGGGGCATAATATCAAGAAACGGCGTTACAATTATCGCCGCTTTAGCGGCAGAAACTGCCGCTAAAGCGGCGATAATGGGCTTGATAATATGCCCTTGAGAATTCCAATAGAAGTCCATGTTCTGGTGTCAACATGGGCTTCTATTGGAATTCTCAAGGGCATATTATCAAGCCCATTATCGCCACTTTAGCTGCAGTTTTCTGCCGCTAAAGCGGCGATAATTGTAACGCCGTCCTTGATAATATGCCCCTTACTTGTGTACTTATGTACAGATTCCTTCAAAACGCTTCAAAGGTAACACTATGGTTAGAAATACCATCTGAGAAAAGAAGCTGTTAACAAACCTCGGTACTGATGGAGCAAGGATTCATAAAAAAAACTTGCTTGGAATTAAATCCTCTCAAATAACATGTAATAATGTAATCAATTCGTTTTGTGAATACTAAAAACCAAAATACACCACAAACACTTTTATCTAGGGGAAGCTTTTCTATGTGCATTACTAACCCGTAACCTGAATGTCCTAAAATGGCCGACAAAACGCGGGATTTCTATTGCGCATAGGTCTACTGCATCTACGTAGTATCGCTTTTGGTGGGAAACTTTTGCAGCTGCGTAATGGCACTAAAAATGGCCGCTTTGAACTCACATGCTAATGCACCTGCTACTGCAAAACTAAACTTCGTAAGTTTTATTAAATACTAATGCAAAAGGTTTAGCAGAATAGAGCGGTGATAGAGTAGAAATAAGTGGTATACAGTGAAATCATTTGTTTCTGTGTTCTAACGTTTCATTTTCTAACTTTATTATTAGTTCTTACTTGGGCCTCGGAGGGTGACTGGAAACCCTACCTCGCATTAACTGCAAGCATGCGCATAGAAACTGGCCGGAAACAATTATGTCTCCCGTGTCACTCAGTGAAGTCCATCTTCAATGAAGAAGCTCAACTGATGACCCCTGCGAGAGCAACAATGTTGAATAAAATGTTTAATTTACTGAGTAATGTGAAATGTGTGTGGGAATAAAGCTATGGGAAAAGAAAAATTAAGGGGCGGGCTCATAAACAATGGTTCATAGAGAAAATATTAAATTCTAAGTGGTGTGATGAAGTCACCTCCTCATCCTGACCAATCAGAATAAGGGAAAACATAAGAATTGATACATAGGGGGGTGGTACACGAATCAAGAACAGTATAATTGAGGTAAGATACCTAGAGATTTCGGCCGACTTGTCAGATCTGTCATTCCGACTCGTCACTGACCCAACGCGTATGCTGCTCCTGATTCTGTCCGAGATGCTGTCTCAGACCTTGCTACTACCAGAAACTCTGTCTGAGAGTTCAAGATACAGATCGATAATCTATTCATCTAGAGGGATTGCGGAAAAGGGACACCTGAAGAGAATAGTGCCAGAGAGGGGTGCAACGCTGGCATTGTACTTTAGAAGAAACTACCCTTCCAGATTTGAATCTGCCCATTCTTCTACCTGTGACCTGTCTTGGAGATTCAATCTGGCCCCCATTATGGAGTTGGGTTCATCTTAGACCATAGGTAAATATAATCAGCAATTTCTGTACTTCTATCCCTATTATCCCTTTTTCCCCTTCTCCCTTTTCAGGTACCATCATCATTGATCATTCTTGTTTTGCTATGAAATTATTTAGAATGTTTTGCCTCTTGCAATGAAGGTGGTTACTGTAATTGAATTTTGACTCACAAATTAACTTAGATAAAGGTTTTCAAAACTTCTTGAGTCTGTGGTTATTTAGAACAAAGAGGTAAATGTCATCTACCTTAAACTAACTCAGCAACTTGATTCGTCGAGAAAATGAAACAAAATTTATAGAAATTGGTAAGACTTGGTAAAGGTAAATAACAAAGTTACAGGTATTACTCAAAATTGATGCCAGCGGGGTTTACTAGTTTATTGTATGAATGTGGTTTGGGCCCAGGTGAGTATTAGGTGTATGAGTGACCAGAGCTGGTGACCCGCGCTCCATCAGTACCGTCTATTTAAAAACATAGGGCCCGATTCACAGAATTAACTTAAGACAAAGTCCTAAACTTACTACTTTTGGTATTCACAGAATGCACTTACTACTTTTGGTATTCACAGAATGCACTTACTACTTTTGGTATTCACAGAATGGATTTACGAACACTAACTTTACGTCCGCACTCAGGCCGGAGGCGGAGCTTCTGGGCCGGAGGCGGGGCTTCCGGCCCAGAGGCGGAGCTTCCGGCCCGGAGGTGGGGATTCCGGCCACTGGAAGAGATTTAGCCATGGCCAAAATCTCCACCTCTGGACCAGAAGCTCTGCCTCCGGGCCGGAAGCTCCGCCTCGGACGTAAAGTTAGTAGTCGTAAATCCATTCTGTGAATACCAAAAGTAGTAAGTGCATTCTGTGAATACCAAAAGCTGTAAGTGCATTCTGTGAATATCAAAATGGTAGTAAGTTTAGGATTTTGTCTTAAGTTAGTTCTGTGAATCGGGCCCACTGGTTGTCACTTAGGCCCACAAAAGAAGGAACGTTCTAATGTTTAGAAGCAAGTAACTTCACATCCAGCACCTGACCCTGTGCATTTGCAATATTATATCATACATAACAAAATATATCCCTCTCGACATTGATAATTATTTCACAGAGGAAGTCACTGACTACACAATACCTAGGGCCTTATTTATGAAGGCTGGCAACACTTTTGCGATGCTGTTGCATCACTTTTCGTGATGCAGCGGTGGCATAAATAATGCAGCATGTTGTTCATATTTACAAAGTGATGCATCTAGGCAGATAGGTCACCTTGTAAAGCGCTGCACCACATTATACATGCGTCAGGTATAAGGTATGCAGGATGGGCATTTCCTAGCAAGAAAGCCTTGTAGAACTGTTGCGATGAAATCTATGAGATTTCACTGCAATACTTCTAAGACGGCAATGCGTCAAAACCTTACGCCTGCCTCATGGCGCTCATAAGGGTGGTGCAGTGCTATAGGCACAGGCCTACCCCATTCATTGCTGGAGTTGCATCATGCTTGCGACACAACTCCAGCACTGAGTGACTTTTGCGCCAACAGATACGTCAGGATTACTGACGCATCTCTCTTTCCTTGAGACATGGAGCACCATACAGTAAATGCGGCTCATCCAACGTGTCATGAGGAGGTGGCAGTGAAAACTGTTGCATCGCTGTTGTGATGCAGCGATGCAATAGTTTTCATAAATGAGGGCCCTGATATCATCAAAACATAAGTGTGTGCAAGATCTGGGTTGTGCAGATTAGTTGTCCCTTTCTATGTTAGTTGCATGGATGGATAGATGAATGGAGGCAGGGAGGGAGGGATGGAGGGAGGGAGAGATGGAAGGAGAGTTGAATGGATTTGAGCTGCTTATGAAATTATGAAATTCCAAACAATTGCATAGTCCGACGGATAGGTATTCGAATAGATCGGGATCTCTTATTGAAAAATATCAGCCTTTCCTAGAGGACAAGTGGAAGTACCGGTCAACAAAGTGAAAAAATCTGAAGTGATTAGATTCTTAAGGGGTGTATAGACTAATTTCCGAGGCAAGGATGTAGTCCTTCATTGTGACTGGACTGCAAATTTCAATTGGTTTGGTAGCAGAAATAACTGGGCCCATTAGAATTTTTGTGCGTTTCACACAGAGGTAATTTCCACATGAAAATAATACGAGAATTGGTGTAAAAAATACTGATTGCCATGTTATAGGTCTAAATCATGCCATTTCTGTTATATCACTGCCTCCAAAACTACCTGGACCCCACGTACTGCTAATTCTGTGGCAGGAAAATAGCTATAATTTTAATGGATCACTCAAAATGATCCCATGAAGCGATTCCACGGTCCAAAATTGGCCTAGCTTTGGTGACACAATCTCTGGCCATAGGTCTGGATGATTTCTATGCTAAGTCTTCTGGGCGCTTTGAAGGTGAATATATATATATTTTTTTGTAACTCAGCCTAGGTAGAGGAGGGGCCTCATCTACAAGAAAATGATGCAGCCATTGAGCTGCGCCGTGCTGCGTCATTTTCAAATCACAGAGATGCATTGTATTAACAATATGCCACATCCCTGTGCTTTACCCTGTGCTGGCTCACAATTGGCTGACATGCGCCAGCACAGGCACCCTTGCCTCATTTTGCAAGGGTGCCTGCACTGAGGGATGATTGCTTTTGTGCAGGAGGGGTCACAATCATTAATGGCATTTTGCTCGTTCTATGTGTGCTGCAAAATGCAGCACACATAGGGGCATATCAGCAACAACCGGTGATAATTATCGCTAAGCGCTCTTAGCGCTAGGATAATTATCGCCAGCTAGCGTGGATTTTTATCGCTGAGATAGCGTGCTATTAGCAACGCCTATCTCAAAAGCGATAAAAATCCTAGCGCTAACTGCCAAACGTGAGATTATCGCTGGAAACCCAGCGATAATCCCACGAAGTTTGGCGATAGCTTGCTGATAGGGCCTCACATACTTAGACATGATATCCACCTTACATAGGATATCATGGCTAAGTCAGTTTCAAAGCAGGCGTAAGGAAAGTAGCGATAACAGAGGTTATCGCTACTTTTCTTGTCACTATGCTGCTTTGCGTGAGGCTTGATAATAGGAGAAATGACACTTAGCGACACTTCTCCCGTTATCCTGGGGAGGAACGCCCACTTTGCATCTCATTAGAGATGCAAAGACGGGCGTTAGGAATTCAGGCACTAAGGCAAGGTTTCACGCGATAGCGTGACCTTGCTAATATAGCGATAAAATTATCGCCGCTTTTCGGCCGCAAAAGCGGCGATAATTTCATATTGCCGCCTTGTAGATATGCCCCTTAGAGAGATGAAAAAACGAAGAGAATTAAAAGTTTTCTCCTTGTTACGCCATTCGTTCACCTCCCCTAGGGAGGTGTAGAATTCTGACACATTCCCACTTTTAGAAAATGTTGTAAATCTGGGAATGAGTCTAGTTCCATGGATGCTGCATGCGAACACCCACAGCAACACCCATGTAACGCCCCTTTCACGCAGAGTAATGCATGAAAGGGGCTCATATTTACAAGGCCTTGAAAAGTCACGCACCAGCGTAAGAAACCCTAGTAAATAAGCCCCGAGGTTTGCAGAGTGCAGACAAATATTGGCTGCTGATTCGACCTCAATTCGCCTTAGGTCTTTGGGAATCATGGGGATCAGCTTCCTCATTCAGTGAAACTAGACCCAAACACTTTTAAACAAGGCATTGACTTCAGGTTTCAAATTCCTATTTTAACCTAATAACATTTCCAAATTTCTGATTGATACATAACGTTGAAAAAAGTTAGTATTTCTAAACTTGGAAGGTTTGCAAATAATGGCTGTTTTTCTTTGCCTTCAAACAAATATTGGCATTGCCCATTCTTTTCTGCATTGTGAGTCTCATGTTTGTGGAGGGAGATATTCACATGAACATAGATCTGAGTGTTATCAGCATAAGATGTTTTGTGAAGCTTGCATGGCATACAGGGAAGAAATGACTCGTTTGTGGTATCAACTGTTAGTTTTCTGGGAACGAGGCCTAGCCTTAATGTGAACTAGAATGCAGGCTAGGGGTTCCATATTTGGAAGAGGGGCATAAGGGGGACAAAAGACCTGCTAGTTGACTTGCAGCGGATAAGAGAAGCCTTTCCCAAATCTGTCAACACACAATATTATATTATAATACAAAAAGGATTAGCATTTCTATGCCTATAATACAACACTAGCAAAGGCAAACACAATCTTACTAAAAAGAATACAAAAACTATCATTGTAAAACATGGGATTCTGCAATCCATGGGATTCTGCCATCCATGTATAAAAGCAGTTCTTCGAATGTGGGGACTTGCGACGCGCCCAGTTGCCGATTATAAAATAAATTCAGAACTCAACTGTAGTAACCTATTACAGTCGAGCTCTGATGTCACAATGCCTACAAAGAAACAATTACTCTCGCTAAAAAGGACTACTTTAGCACAAAAAAAGAGGCTGCTAAAAGCTCATTCAGAGAATTATTTAAACCCATCACCACGCTCTCCAAACTGCAGCAAACCAATAAATTTACTTCAGATCTAGCATTCTGTAAGAAGCTAGCTAACGTCTTTCCGGACAAAGTACAAACCATCTATAATGAGCTTGCAGTAAATACCTTTCACACAGATAGCAGAACGAGAATAGAGGTTGCCATTTTGGATGAACCCCCTCCTTGTCGATTATCAGCTTCCCCGCCACTGACACAGGAGACTGTATGCAAACTGCTAAAAACAATAAAATCTGGCTCCCTGGTGGATCCCTGCCCCCCTCATATTCTCCAGATGGTTGCAGACAGGGCAAGCACATACATACCTGACACCCCTTATAAATAATGCATGACTATCTGGCTCCTTCTCCTCCACATGGAAGAAAGCCTCCATAAGACCCATATTGGAGAAACCGTCTTTAGATCCCCCTGAAGCAAAGAACTCCCGGCCAATATTGTGCTTACCGCTGGCTACGAACATCGTAGAAAGATCCATCAATCAGCAGATAACCACCTACCTTGAATCCAACAATCTTCTTGACCCCGCCCAACACAGGTTTAGATCATGTCACTCCACGGAGTCAGCCCTGGCCTTGGCCACTGAGGAGATCGGCAAACAAGTTCATAGTGGGGGGAGAGCCATCCTCATCTTACTGGATCTCCTCAGCAGCATTTGATACTGTCAACCATCAGGTATTAATACGCAGGCTGGAGAGTCTAGGTGTGGAGGGGATGGCCCTGGCCCTTCTCACCTCATTTCTCACTGGCAGGAAACAGAGGTTGTGTTGGTCGACCTGACTTCTGAGGCCTTCTTCATTCCAGGTGGCATCTCTAAGGGGTCAGCCCTGTCACCAAACCTGTTACGTGTCTCCTCTGGCTATATTGATCAAATCGCATGGCTTCGCTCTGATCTCGTACACCGCTGACACACAGATACGATATTTATACCCACGAAGGTGGAAACAGTGGCGAATAGGTTCCATAATTGTATGAAACACATCATTGAATGGATGCATTCCAACTCCCTCAAGTTGAAAACCGAAAAAACGGAGGTGGTGTAATTTGGAAAAGGCCCTTCTATTTGGAATGCCTCATGGTGGCCAGCGAATGCCGGGCGTTGCTCTGTAGCCACCAGGAAGACAAGAAACCTAGGTATTCTGTTCGATGATCAACTAAATTTTGCTGGCCAGTGTAACTCCCTGACCTCCTCATGCTTTTTCCTCATAACGATTTTACGTAAGTTCTTACCTTTTATTTCTCTAGGCCTTCCCAAAACGGTGGTAGTAGAACTGATCCTTTCCAGAATCGATTATTGCAAAGGGCTATTTCTTGGCATTGACAAAGGGCAAATCCTGAAACTTCAAGCCTTGCAAAATGCTGCGGCACGGCTGCTTCTGGACATCCCTAAATACCACCCCATCTCCAACAATCTTAGGGAGCTCCATTGGCTCCCGGTCCAGAAGCACATCGAATTCAAAGCTCTTTGCTTTGTGCACAAGGCACTATATGGAGGAGGGTCTCTGAGCCTTCAGCAACTTTTCTGCTGGCATGTCCCACCACATGAACGCATGTCGGCCAATAAAGGACTAGTCCAGGTCCCTAAAATTCGTAGAGCCAGATGGGGGGGAAGAACCCTCTCTTACTGCACAGCCAAACTCTGGAACACAATGCCGATCTCTATCAGGCTACAACCTAACAGAGCTCTGTTTAGGAAGATTATCAAAACTGGCTGTTTCCAACTCTATCTGTCTAATCTCTGCCTACCACATACCAGTCACCACTCCGATTGCAGCTCGGAGCCAAGACGCTTCGGCAATAGTTGTGCTTTATAAATGCTTTCATTCATTCATTCATACTGCTAGAGCCAGCATCCAGTGGAAATGCAAATCAGGTCACAGAGCATAATCAAAGCAGGATAAACTAGACATTGCTTTTCTTTCTGTTGCCCTGTTTTGTTTTCTTACAGTGTCACTCAGAAAGGAGATATTTATTTTATTGCACTCCTTCTGTAATTATAGAAAAGTTAGAATCGTTGTGCATGTTTCTACCAATAAATGTGACTTGAATGAAACTGATTCTAATATTATTTTTGCAACAAATATCTAACAGCTTATTTGATGTGTTTAATTTTGCACTGGAGATTCTGCAAACATGGTCTCTCTTTCACATGAAAAAAAAGCTGCACACCAAGGATTTGGGTGGTTTGTGTGAAAGGTGATGGCGTGACTATGTATTATGTGGGATAAAGTACCCCTTGCCATACATAATAGGTATATTGCTAGGCCTGGGCAGTGAACTCCGCTCTGTTTGCGGAGTTTGCAGTGTTTTCCACTCTCCGCGGAGCACGCAGAGTTTTTTCCTCGCTCGCCAACATTAAGTCGGCAAGCACAAAGGACGCAAATTCAACGCTAGACCACCTCTCAGTGAGATCTCTCAATGCGGGCAGTTGTGGATGGTTGCCACCGCTCAGGTTGAGAATCCATCCATTCGAGTTGAGGAAACTGCCGCTTGAGTAGAAAATCTACTCGAGTGGCAGGAAGAAGCAGTGCCCTCTTGCGCTGCGCATGTTGCCATTTGCACGGATTTTCCAGTGCCGGTCAAACACCCAGAAATAAAAATCAGTGTGAACGGCGTGACCTAACAACCAAGTTCCATAACATTACATGCGGCCATGGAACTCCTTGGTGACTTGCAAAATCGCTATGATGTACAGCAGCAGGTGGTACCTTATTCCATATATCATTTGTTAGTGGGAATTCTGACCTACATTTGTTGTCAGATCTACCAAGCTCGGTAAATCCTTCACTTTATACCTTCGTACAAGTCACATGCATAGCCAGTGGCTTATTAGTGGGCAAATGTCCGTGGGACGGGTATAGCTCCCGGACCTGTGCATAGTACTTCTGCTGGATGTGAGAGCTTAGTATCCTATTGATGATCGAGAGCCCTTGTTCACCTGTTACAGCGCTCAGTAACTTAGTGATTTGTTACTCAGCAAAGTGATATGGCAACTACTCATGATTGGGAGTCCTCACAAGAACTAAGCACAGAAGCTCTTGGTTAATTGAACATTACTAGTTATTAATATTGTAATGTCCATACACAGTCGCTATAGACAATTTTCTATGATTGAGCATTATAGTAGTTGTTTGATATCATAAAAATATGCCCAAAACAAATACTACTAGTCCCAATAGGCATATGTGTACAAGGTAGTTAGTACAGGTAATAAGTGAGGTGCTATACACTACATTATGGACGATCGTGTGGATCAAATGCAAATTACTCAATAAGCGATGATAGTGACCTGTAACCGCCAGTGCCCATCTTTTAAAGTAAGGTCCTACATTGTGCAGGTGAGGTAAGAAGCTCTCACAGGTTATACATTTGATTTAATTCATTATTTATAAAGCACAGAAAATCCCCAAACTGCTTGCGCAGTAACCAGAGAATGTGGCGTAAGACCCCAAGCTGCCGACTTTGGAACTAGGGAACCAAGTTTGAGTCTCAGCATCCGCAAATCAATTAATCTCCCTGTGCCCAATAAAAATGAATGGGCCATTCTATAATGTAACTGGAGCTCCTATAAATCTCGCCAATATTTTGGGTCGAGTTTGCGCTCTCCAATACCTTTGGGTCGAGTTTGTGCTATATGGAACTGCACAAAAAAAGCCTAAGAGAAAGTGAGCCCATCAATGCAAGTTTTCTTGAATTTGGGAACGGTGACAAAATTCAGAGGTCTAGAACAAAGGTATAAAAAGAGGAAAGAGAGGCTATTTAGCTATCGAGGTTCAAACTGAGTAGTCCTTCTTATGGTTGAAAACGAGGCCCTTGAAAAGACAATGGGGCTTATTTTCAAGCATATTGCACTACTGGTGCATCACTTTTTTTGACACACCAGTGGTGTAAACGGCTTGCCCATATTTACAAGGCCACATAAAGTCACCGTCTGCAACTTTTCATTGCCTTTTAAATATGGGCCCCTTTCATGCATTACTCTGCGTGAAAGAGGTGTTCCATGGGTGCTCCATGGGTGTTGCTGTGGGTGTTTCCACGCAACATCAAGGGAACTTGATGCATTCCCAGATGTACAACATGTTGTATGGGGAATGCATCAGAATGCTATGCCTTACCATAACATAACACGTGTATTTGTAAAGCGCACGTTCACCACTACAGGTATCTTGGCACTGAATAACAGATGTTTATTGTTACCCAACTCAATAGTACTCATTTTATCGACCTCAGATGGATGAAAGGCTGAGTGGACCCGCCAGGATTTGAACCTGTGACCATGAGGTTGAAAACAGGCCCCTGCAACAGACGCATTAGTCCACTGAGCCACCAGACCCGGCCCATGGGAGGTGTAGAAATGGCGCATTGAGGAGAAATACCTTCATTTCTCATTGTTGTTTCCTTGGTCAAAGCGTGCTGCATTCTACAGCATGCATAGAAAGAGGAAAATGACATTAATTATTGTTTTTGTGTAGCAAGGTGTCCCTTCCTGCAATAAAACAATCGTAACCGCAGAGCAGAAACTTATGCAAAATGACACAAGGGTGCCTGTTCTGGTGCAAGGCAGCCAATTGTGTGCCCACACAAGGAAGCACCGTATTGTTAATACGACGCATCCCTGTGCTTTGAAAATGTTGAGCACGGTGCAGCTACATGGTTTGCGATGTCGCTCTGTGTCATTTCCTTGTAGATGAGGCCCTATATTTACAAATGGGGAGCCACTGAAAGGAAGAAAGATGGGCAGCGACATTTACTCTACTGGGTAACCCTAAGAAAAGGCAGGCTGCTGCATTCTGAATAAGCTTTAGCTTGTAAAGAAGGTAACAGGGCAGACCCATGGGCATGGCATTGCAATAGTTCAGCTTTAATAGGATCAGAGGCAGGCTAAAAAAAGGTTTTCATGGAAGACATACAAGGTAGTGGAAGAATTTTCATAACAACCTTCAGTGTAAAGAAGCAGGTAGAGTAAAACGTATTGATGTGAGCTTCAAAAGTAAGTTTATTTAATCAACCTAGTGCCACCTGCAAAAGCAAAATAACAAAGGCTAAAAGAAGAATTAAGAGTAGCTGAGGGGTCACATAGATGTTGAAATGTGTGGAGATCAACAAAGAGCCTTGGGCAACTCCATAGTGAGAACATTCCAGAGAAACAGCATGAAAGTGTCCTTGAAGAAAGGATGATAGATCCATGTATAGGCTGTGTCCTTAATGCCAATGGTGTCAAGTCTATCCAGCAGGATATCATGTGCAACCATATCGAAACTTACGGAAAGGTCTAAGAGAATTAGAGCAGCTGGCATCAGTTTATTATCTGCACACTGGTCGCAGATGAGCTGCAGATTAAGTTGGTTGTGGTCTGCTAAGGTCTTGTAATTCAAATGACAATTCAAGAAGAACTGCCCCCATTTTTTATGTAAATCTGTAGTGTTTAAACTGATTTGCACTTTGTTTGCACTGTACCAAAAAACAACTTTTGATTGGCAAGAGTTGTAGAAAGAGCATTGCTGTGCCCTTTCCTATCAATTTCTGAAATAAGAACTAGTTTCAAGAGTCAGTTTTACTCTACATATAGTGTTTGTTCATGATCTTATAAAATTGAACATTTTTCCCCGAGCCACCCTTAATGGGATTCATGCTTTGCAATGACCTGCTGAGAAAATTAATTACTCTGCTGCTCAGCTGACAGAACAAAGCTCCCCAGGAACAAAAGGCCCCTGCTGGGAGAAAAGATTTTATCTTGGCAGTGGAAGGGGCTGGGGGGAAATCTCCATCAGATGAATAAGCAGCTCCTGGCTGCTAAAAAGCTCCAGGATGTCCCTGCATGGGGCAGGGTGAGAAGGGACAGACCTCTGACTCCAGGCACCACATGGGGCTTCTTTCAAATATTGGAGGGAAGAAACCTGATCGGTCTATGCAGAGCCTTTCTCAGCAGAGCCGCGTCCTGTAATTTCACTGTCAACTGCCATTTTGCTCTCTTCCCAGAATTCTGTGCAAGGCATTGGGCAGCTAGTGGGCTGGTCTCTGGAAGTGGTGGGGTGGAGGAGTGATGTGACATCAATGGACTCTAATATAATAAAACACTCCACTCCATTTTTAAACCTATGCCAGGAAAGAAGGGTCCAGAAGAAGAAGAAGAGGACAGGCTGATGAACCTACTATAAGATTGTAGTCCTGTGTCTCTATTAGTCACTAGGCTAGTAGCAGGCAGCCTTTTTGAGAACCCTGAAGTAAGAGGACTGACTTGGATTTCTGTTGACTGGTCCTAATTGTGGGTGCCATAGAAGTAGGTACCACAAGCTCCGGCTAGACACACAGGCACCCAGCAAGTGAAAGGCCTGGGTGCTTGGTGAGTGCTAGCACCCTGGAGGCCTGCTACCAGGAAGACATCAGGTCAGAGGACCATCAGGGCTGGACAAGATGGCAATTCCAGCACCTACGCCACACTGCTGCTAAGAAGGAGGATGCAGCAGTGCCAGAGGCTGTAGAAAAGGCCTCTATCATCCTTCAGTACACATTTGGGGGCCAGTAAGCACAGCAGGATCACTGGTGCGGGCTGGAGCACAGCCCCAGGATCACCAAGCAGAAGGTTCCATTTGATTGGGGCAGAGCAGGGCCAGCTACATCCATAAAAGCACAAGGTGCTTGTGTGCATCACTGCAGCGGTTACACTAATGATCAGAGCACCCACCATGATAAGAAATCCCAAGCAGGATTAAGAAATCACCAAGGGGATCACATATTGTCTTTGGTTCCCTGCAGGGAACCTGGTGTAGCTTCGAGGACTTGATATAGCCCCCTTGTAGAAGTAGGAGAATGTCTTCATCACCGCCATACCAATTGGCACATCCCAAGTAGGCCGTATTCCAGGGAGTCTTCCAGGTCTATGGACCCAGCCTTCTGACAAAGGTAGGGCTCTGGGGCAAAACCCATGCCCCACTAAACACAAACACCTGGGAAGACTAAAGGTGGGTGAGTGTGTGACTTGCAGTAACTCTAAGCCACTGGATAAGGAATGCCATGTTATTGAGAAAGAGAAAGGACCATTTATTGGTGGGGCCATTGAGGAGATTGTCACAAAATGAAAAAAGAGAAAAGTAAATGTTGGACTTGGCCCACTCTGCAGGGTCACCCCTCCTGTTTTCTGAATTCGTTTTTGGTAGCATTTTGCACTTTACTACTGCTACCCAGTGCAAATTGTTTTCTGCTCACTTCCTTAGACAGGGTAAAATTGGCTTACGCCTGATTGGCACATTTAATTTACTTGCAAGTTGCCAGTAAAATAGTACTGCATGTACCCAGGGCTTGTAAATTAAATGCTACTAAAGAGCATGCAACACTCATTGTGCCACCCTCTAAAGTAGCACTTTAAAACATGTCTCAGTCCTGCCCTTGCAGCCTGTAGTGCAGTTTTAAACTGCCAATTCAATCAGGCAAAACCTTCCTTTTTAATACATTTAAGTCAACCCTAATGTGTGCACCCTCTAGGTCCCTAAGGCAGAGATCCTGCCTCCTGTTAAATCTAGGCCATGGCATAAAATTAGGAGAAAAGAGTTAACAGAGCTGTTGGATATAAGCCCACCGTTTCTAGGGACTGATGTTAATGAGCCAGCTGATAATATGGACGGATGGATCTGATCAGAAATTGATCAGGTAGCCCCGTTAAGATCAAATAAACAACGGCGAAAAAGGGCCTCTGCCCTATGGTACAATCCAGATCTTAAAGCCATAAAAATGAGGTGTAGACACTTAAAGAGGGGCTGGATATCAGATTACAGCACACAGAGTAATCTGCCCTACAAACTCGACTTAGAGAAGTATAAGGAAGCTATCATAAATGCGAAAAAGATGTCCTTTACTAGTATAATTGAAGTGGCTAAAAATTCCTTAAGAGAGCTTTTCAAAACGGTCACAGCACTATCCAAACAAAATCAAGAAAATCTATTTGCTCTAGACCAAGGTTTCTGCGATAAGATGGCAAGCTTCTTCCAGACAAAAGTACAACTGATCTATGATGAATTGGTAGGGAAATTCCTGAGCCCCTGTAGTACCAGCACACCGGAGCCAACTAGCTTAAATAGGCCAGCCACGTCAAGTCATGTGCGCAGGTTTAACCCTCTATCTACAGAGCGAACAAAGGATCTCTTGCTGGAAGCAAAATCCGGGTCCCCAACAGACCCTTTCCCGCTGACTGTAATACATTTAGTCTTGAATAAAATCAGTAACCAACTCGCCCCACTTCTAAATAATATCATGAGTTCAGGACTCTTCCCCACTTCTTGGAAGAAGGCATGTCTGAGGCCAATCTTAAAGAAACCATCCTTGGATTCCCATGTGGTTGAAAACTATCGGCCCATATCTAGTCTACTATTAGTGGCACAAATATTGGAAAAATCTATGAATCAAGACGTAATGGGCTACCTGGAGCTTAATAACATCTTAGACCATTCTCAACATAGCTTCAGACAATACCACTCCACTGAATCAGCCCTAATTATGGCCACAGAGGAAATACATAGGCAACTGGACAGGGGAGGAAAGGCCATTCTAATCCTACTCGACCTCTCAGTCACATTTGATACCGTGAACCATCAGGCTGAAGGCAATAGGAATTAATGAGACGGCTCTTAGTCTTCTGGCCTTGTTCCTCGTGGCTAGGGAACAAAGGGAGGTGCTAGGACAACCATCAATCAGAGAGATTTTCCCTCCCATGTGGAGTTCCCCAGGGGTCAGCTTTGTCCCCAACACTTTTCAACATTTATGTGACACCTCTAGCTGAGCTAACCAGAGGACATGGGTTCTCTTTGGTGTCATACGCTGACGACACACAACTTGTCATTTCCATCTCTTTAAATCAGGATACCATCGCTGGCAAATTCCATGGATGTCTAAAACATATCATGGATTGGATGCAACAGCATTACCTCAAACTAAATACGGGAAAAACAGAAGTGATGGAGTTTATGGGGCACCACTCTGGAACCAGAAATGGTGGCCGGCAGAGGCAGGACAATGCCCTGTGCCCGCAGGGAAAGTCAGAAACTTGGGAATCTTGTTGGGCGATCAACTAAGTTTCCTAGGCCAAATTAACCAGCTTACATCAGCCTGCTTCTTCCAACTAAAAGTCCTAAGGAAAATTGTTCCTTTCATCCCCCTGAACTATGGATATCGGTTGTTGTCGCTTTGATTCTTTCGCGGATCGACTATTGCAATGCCCTCTTTATGGGCATCAACAAGTACCAACTGTCCAAACTTCAGTCTCTACAAAATGCTGCAGCTAGAATGCTGCTGAACACTCCAAAGTTCCATCACATCTTTGGCAGCATTAAAACTCTTCACTGGCTGCTGGTGCAACAGCGAATTGAGTTTAAAGCTTTGTGCCTGGTACACAAAGCCCAGTTTGGTGGAGGAGCAGCTGATCTACAGAAATTATTTCAGCAGTATACTTCTTGGCGCAATATTAGGTCATCTAACAAAGGTCTAGTCCAGGTACCCAGAAATACAAAGAGCTAGATGGGGTGCTAGAAGCCTGACACATTGTGCTTCTAGGTTATGGAATGAATTATCAGACGATATCAGACTCTAACCCTCCAGACCACGGTTTAGGAAATTGCTGAAGACGTGCTATTTACCAGGCAGAAGTAAGGTACCCCTCCTGTGCTAAACCTGTGTCCTGCTATAGCGCCAGCACGCCTTGGCATTCGAGCGCTCTATAAGCATAATACTTACTTACTTACTTAGAGTGCATTGTATTTAAAAACTTTTGACATGTGGGTTTAAGTTTTACATCCCCTGGTAGTTAAAAACTCCTAAATTAATTTCTCACTACTCTAAGGCCTACCTCTCCTATTGGATAACATTGGATTCATTTATTACATTTATTAAGTGCTAACATTTGATTGGGAGCAGGTAGAAGAATCATGTTTGGACTCAAATGAATTGTAATTTAAAATTATTTTTAACTGTGAAGTCTTTTTTTAAGTCACAATTCGGAAAATGCCACTTTTAGAACGATTCTAGTGAAAAGAAAACAAAACAGCTGTATTGCACTCGGTGTTCACAACATAAACAACTTGAACAATATAAACAAATAGAATTCAATTTCAGTGTGCACCCTCTGAAGCGGTTCTACCACACCGCCTATTCAAAGTTACTGAGGAAAACTAGGACAAAAGCCTTAAACAGAAAGTGCACTACTACCTGCACTCACTAGAGTGTCTCACAATTGTTAAACTTCACATGGATCAATTAATGAACAATACACATTGTGTGAGTTCCAATGTAAACTGCAAAAATCTTGAATAAGAATCCCAAACAATTGTCCATGACACCATCAATTCATTACTTCATGAATCTCTGATTATTCGAAGTTGAAAGTTTCCAAAACAAAACTCCTTTATATGACATGCAAATGTATCAGGCATGGGTCACATAAATCCCAATGCATTTTGGGTCATGGAAACACCCTTCCCAGGGAAATCTACAAACAAAGGATGAAACTGATGAACATGTATCAAATACAGTCACATTAATACATATGATTAATCAAAGGCTCTTAGTCTTGTGAGGTAATTGAGAGTAGGGAATATCAAATAGGTCAGAAAAGCCCAAGTTGAGTATAAGCCTGTAGGACAAAGCTGAATTGAATTTGGTGAACATCACAAAGAAAAAGTATGAAACAAGGGAAAAGGGATCAAGCAAGACATGGTGAATCTCATGTAACTGATTGTGCTCTGATAATCCAAGTGAAAGTGACACCCTATCAGTGGGCATGCTCACCCTAATGCAAAACACTATTCCACACAAACTCCCCAGGATTTTAAACTCAATAGGTGATGCCCATAAACAAATAACTGTGCACTCATGCCTTATGATACTACAGCGTGATTCCATGGTAGGGTTTTTTTTTCTAAATCCAAAAGTACCTCCACGCCAAATATCCTCTCTTGAACTGACTGGAGTGTAAGTATACAATGCTGAAGAGGACAGCGTTGTTGCCACAGGAGGAAATTATATCGCTCGTGTGTGTTCGACAATACTGTTTCCAGTGTCACTCTGTAAATAAAACAGTGCCTCGTGAACTCTGCTGTGCTTCTTATCGCTAAATTTCACCAGCTGTAAAAGCTAATGTCACTCACCAGTAATATAGTTTCAAGTACGATGCAACAACCGCTCACGTCCTGAACACTGGGCACCTCACTCTAGTTTTAGGGACACTCGTAGGAAATGAAATCCTCCTCAGCAAACATATTGCCACCGACTGCGGGGTAAACAGTATACCGTGAGTTACTACCCTGTATACATGCATGCACCATCCGCTATCCGTAAAACCACTTACTTGGCAAATATCTCAGGAGCCTTACCAGAACCGACGCCGTGTAATACGTATACTGCATGCGAAATGGTGATCCCGCCGCGTGAATAAGAGTAACCCGCCTCCTTGTGAAAACGCTTCCTTTCAGTGCTTATCACCTCTCCACCAGTACAGTAAAGATAGATAAAGGACAGGAAAGTCAAATACCAAGTGAAAGTTAGGCAACATGTCCGCCAAAGGGGAATCCAATGCCCTTTACTCTGTTGTACTTTGTGCTTATGCAGGATTGTTACGTTCTCAATTTTTTCTACGAGTATATATCGAAAATATTCAATGGCTTTATACCAAGACACTCAGTAAGGGAAGTCCTGCAATGACAGTTACACAAGTGTGCCAGACATTTTTCGGTTACAATGTAATTAAATGAACATTATAAAAAAATACACAGAAACCTGACACAAACACCGTGCTAATGTCATTCACGTTTTTTTAATCAATCCAGAGTGTGATTGGCCATGTATTAAAATTCTCTGATTCTTGCAAATCCAGGTGAGTTGCTGCCTCTACGAGAATACTTAGGATGCTTCTCAACATTCTATGCCTTAACATAGACATTGCTTGTTTCAACCCTCCCATATATATCACACTGTTTATCTAACATTAACCTCGGTAATTATCATCAATCAAGGGTAAATGCATGGTACATCATTATAAAATGAAGTGAAATTAGAATTGTACTTCCTAACTTTTTAACATACAACTCAGAGTGAATGAAAATTGCATTATACATTGCTTAATGCCCAGTCCTATATGATCACAGTGTATGTTAAAGTGTGTGTTATCAAGGTCTCCTGGCTTAAATGACTCTAAATTCACTGAACATTGGTATGCTTGTTGCCTCAGGTGATCTGAAGTGAAAACAGAAATACATAAAAGTACATGGAAACGAAAATGTGTGAAAAGAAGATCTACAGGAAACATGCTAGTTCTAATTTGTCGTTTAGACCCTTGGGCATTACAGTATCCAGAAATCGAATCCGGAAACTTTATCGCTGAATTAAAAACTTGGGGGCATATCATCAAGGTGAGGCGATAGAATTATCGCCACTTTAGCGTCCATTTTCGGACGAAAAGCGGCGATAATGTTATCGCTTTATCAGCAAGGTCACGCTATCGCGTGAATCCTCGCCTTAGCGCCCTTTCCTGTAACGCCCACCTTTGCATATCTAATGAGATGCAAAGTGGGGGTTCCTTCCCAAAATAACTGGAGAAATGTGGCTAACCGACATTTCTCCAATTATCAATGGGCTTGCTAACAAGCAGAGCGATAAGAAAAGTAGCGCTAACCTTGGTTATCGCTACTTTATTTACGCCTGCTTTTAGTTTGACTTAGCCATGATATCCAATGGAAGGTGGATATCATGGTTAAGTATGCCCTGCCCTATCAACAAGCTATCGCCAAACGTTGTGCGATCCATCAATAATCGCACATTTGGCAGCTTGTGCCAGGAATTTTATCGCTTTTGAGATAAGCGTTGCTGATAGCACGCTATCTCAGCGATAAAATTCAGCAATAGCCAGCGATAATTATCCTAGCGCTAAGTGCGCTGAGCGATAATTATTGCCAGTTGTTGCTGATATGCCCCTTAGACGTGTCCATGTCGCTTCTAGTCTTAACTACTTCCAACACTGTGAATCTGAGTTGAGCAATAGTGTGATGATTATCAGCCCAATAACTAGCTAAACATGAGCTTGGGGTCCTTGTTCTGATCCTACTTTTGTGCTTCAATTCCAGTGTGCACCCTCTGAAGCGGTTCTACCACACTGCCTATTCAAAGTTAAGAGGGAAAACTAGGACAAAAGTCTAGTGTTCCCTCTGAAAAGTCTTTCCGACAGCCCATTGTACAGTCAGGAAATACATATATCCAGGATACTACTCACCCTTTACAACTCTTGGATGACATTATTTGCTTGTAGAGACCCCTGAGGAAGGGTGTATCCATCACCTGAAATGCATTGGGATTTATTTGACCCATGCCTGATTCATATGCATGTCATATAAAGGAGTTTTGTTTTGGAAAGATTCAACTTCGAATAAACCGAGATTCATGAAGTAATGAATTGATGCAGATCTTTTGGGGTGTAGAGTGTGGGTGTATTGTACGCAAGGGATATGATTGCAGAGTAGAGAGATGTGAGTATGTGTGTGGGGGTGTGTTGTACTTTAATATATTGTTTTGGCAGTTGTGAATTCACAGGTGCTTAAATTAATCGCATCAGTTGTACTGGATTATCTGAATAATTAAGTCATATTTGAGTAAAATACTGTGATTACAATTGAAAAGATATTTGTACTTTTTTAGAAGATAAAAAATTAAAAGACATAAAATGAAAAAAATGAAATAAAAATTGTAAGAATAACCAATTATTGTGTGGAGAATAATGTCTTTTATGCCCTAATTTTGAGCTTTGAGAAGCCGTAAACTAAAGAAATGCAGGTCTAGAGGGTTATCACTTTTGCAGTCTTGATTGTTTTTTTCCCCGTTCCCTGACCTGTGAAATAATCTTTTGTTGGGGATTGCCTTGGTAATCCAAAGGTAAACCAAGACCAGGACCAATCCATTTTGTGAATCTGACCCACATTGCACTGTGGTCGGTCAGAACTTTTGACTTTGCCCCGGTCTGGCATGACCAGATACTTATGGTTGGCGCTTTGCTATTTTGCAGTAAAAACGTTTAAATTTCTTAACTCCGGTTCTACTGATGAGATATCATTCATTTTGGTATCATTTTATTTATTAAAAGGTACTCTATTTTTCTAAATTTTGACAGGATTTTTCTTGTGTTGAGTTTTTACTTTATTGCTATTTGTGTGCTGCAAAAGTACTTTACATATTGCCTCCAAGTTAAGCCTGAATGCTTTGTCCCTGTATCCGGCCCGCACTCCATCGTGGTCACCCTGAACCTGTGACTTTCCCCGCGTCTAGCATGACAAGATGACCACAAGTGCTTTGTGCTTTTAGGCACTATACTTACCACTCACCTAAACTCCAGGAGGTTTATTTGGGGCGATGTTAGTCCCCAAATCCTAATGGGATCTAACATGGTAGCAATGACTAACACACTGCATCCACATAAGTTCCCAAGGTGAAGGGGGGGATGGGAGGAGAGCGAGAGGGAAGAGAAATACCGGTACTTCTAGTAGCGCTGTTTCTCTAGGCCAAGAACTGCTGAGCTCATGGTAGACAGAGCCTTGATGCAGGATTGCGAGGAATGGGGCCAGGTATATGGATGGAGGCTTCAGTTGCAAAAACTAGGATTTGTGTGTATATAACAGCTTTTCGAGCAGACTGTCTTATCATGTATTACTCACATACCGATTTTTGTGCATGTCATTTTGCTGTAACTCTTGATTCGTTGTCAAAGAATGTACATTCTGTGTATTGATGAAGGTTTGTGGATTATCAATGTCTTTCAGTCTTTGCTTTTACAGTTCACTTCAGGAGTCCAAAGGTTGAAAATCACCCTTCAAATGTCTTTCAATTAAAAGACACAATTACTACAGGACATACGTCTTTTCTTTAATGCTAATCCTTGCTTAAATGCTAACTGAATGCTGTGCCCAAAGTCTTGCAGGGACAACAACGAGTCACCTTCTGTGTTGTGCCTCTCTTACAGGAACTATGGTGTTTTGTGGTAGCGCAGCAGAAGCCTGTGGCCCGGCGTGCCCCTGCCGCGTGTCTGAGTCGATCTGCGCGACTCCACCGGCGGCGGTTCTGCTGGCGTGCCGCTCGGCTGCCGATGTTCCAACCAGGACGCGAAGCCCAGAAGAGTGCGCGCACACGTACAACCCTGTGATTCAGCATGCGCTTGTCAGAGGCGCTCTATGCTGAAACAGGCGCATGTGGGATCTGGAGGCTGTGTGCATTGAAGGCACCAGTAAGCAACACAGCGCTACCCTGCTGCCCCCTCTGGCCGTCCTGCTGCACTGCACCGGCCCTAGAATACAGTAAGCACATCGTGTGGCCCTGCCCTAGAAAAGGCTTCCAGCTACTGACTCTGCATGCCCAAGAGGTCTACTGCCCCTCCTGGTGCCTCCACTCTCCTCCTACTGCCCCTGAGGCTATTGTTTGAGCCAGCCACGCTCTACCTGCAGCGAGGGAAACCTGGCCACCTGCTGCACGCGCTCCTATCTCTCAGTCCTGATTGGGCCCCAGTCGCCTATCCTGTTCCTCCAGCGCTGGCCTGCGCCCCCACCACCCTACTACGCAGCTCAGCACACTGCGACACCCTGCAGGTGGAAGTCTCTGTGCCCTGATGCATTGGCTAAACGCGCATCCTTCGCCTCCCTGCCACCGTCCTCCGCCTGGCCAGCATGACCTCCATCCCACCGTTGGAACCCTTTACCATCACCAGGCCACCGCCCTCCCAGGCTGCGCGGTGGAAGGAGTGGGTGGAGCGTTTGGAGATGTTCTTTGATGCTGCGGACATACCTGCCCCACGGCGAAGACCCATGCTCCTCCACATTGGAGGTGCGGACATCCACAAAATTGTGAAGACTGTCCACGAAGCTGTACCCCCACGGAACTATGCCACGATGCACGACGCCATCACGGCGCATTTTGAGCCATACGTCAATCCTGATTACGAGCGCTTCCTCCTCCGCCAGGGAAAACAGCTCCCTCATGAATCTGTTGACATATTCTACGCCCGCCTCAAAGAGTTAGCCAGCACGTGCACCCTGCCTGATGAGGATGATGAGATCCGGGCGCAATTCATTCAAGGCTGCGCCTCCTCTAAGCTACGCAAGCGCGTCCTAGAGGAACACAACATGCCGATGAGGGACATCCTGACCCTGGGACGCTCGTAGGAACTGTCCAAAGCCAGAGCGGCCCATATGGAGCTCAAAGCTCCAGCGGCCGTCAAAGAGGAGCCAGTCTGCGCCGTCCGTACTGAGACCCGTGAGCCTCGACAAAGGCCCAGAAGACCCTCGAGTACTGTATAAACTGCACCTTTGCACATGATTTCTTTTTAAATCACTTTTAACTGGTTTTAATGCTGGTTTTAACACTGTGATTACCGTAAAACTCTTGAAACCTTACTTGCTAATTGTTGGAGCTGCCCTGCACCCCGGTCCGTTGCGGCAAGTGCCGATCACACGGAGGGTAGACCTCGGGCTCAACTCCTCCCCCTGCCCCCACCACTTCCGGGGCACTGGGGTTAAAAGCAATGTTTTGGCGAGCGCGCAGCGGACGCAGGTGATGCTGCTAGCGGTGTGAAACGCGCCTCAAGTACTGTATAAACTGCACCTTTGCACATGATTTCTTTTTAAATCACTTTTAACTGGTTTTAATGCTGGTTTTAACACTGTGATTACCGTAAAACTCTTGAAACCTTACTTGCTAATTGTTGGAGCTGCCCTGCACCCCGGTCCGTTGCGGCAAGTGCCGATCACACGGAGGGTGGACCTCGGGCTCAACTCCTCCCCCTCCCCCCACCACTTCCGGGGCACTGGGGTTAAAAGCAATGTTTTGGCGAGCGCGCAGCAGACGCGCGCAGCGGGCGCGCCGGCGGCGCGCCAAAGGCGCGCCAAAGGCAAGCCCGTCTGCGCCCGTCCGCGACCGGCTGGGGCCAGGGGCTATGCCCCCTACAGGAGTTAAGCAAATTCTCTCCCAATCCATCCATTATTCAAGACAGGATTTACTGGCACTTGCAGGCAAAGGGGGCAATGCTAGTGAGCCCTGCTGCAGAGTGGAACCAGGCCTAGTATACGGGCCCTTCTCCTGCCTTGCCTGCCATTGGTCGAGCATGGATATCTCTCAACTGAGTAACCACTCAATCCACGCTAAGAGCAACATGACGCTAAACTGCCTATATCTTAACGCCAGATCCTTACCCAAACATGCTTTAGACATCTGGGACCTGCTTACTTCAAAAACCCCAGATCTACTCTTTATTACGGAAACATGGCTGTCCGACCATAATGCCCCGGACTTAGCTAATGCTCTCCCCGTCAATTACAAAATTATAACAAAAGATAGATCTGGGAAAAAAGGAGGAGGAGTGGCTGTGATATTCAAAGAGCAGCTAACATGTTTAGTGGAACCAATTATCCCTTATTGCGAACATCAGACCTTATCCTTCAGAATCCTCCACGAGGGCATTAACATACTGGCTGGAGCTGTAATATACAATCCCCCAGGTCAACAAATTAACCTTGGAGCCAAACTACTCAATCAACTCTTACCCCTTTGCCTGAAATTTCAGAACTACATCATTGTGGGAGATTTCAACACCCAGTATGAAATAGCAGAGGCCTCGGGCACCTCACAATTAAAACAGGACATGGAGATACTTAATTTGAAGCAATGGATCACAGGCCCCACTCATATTGCTGGTCATACACTGGATCTACTATTTACAAATATTGCATCCACTCATGTAAAGGAAATTCAGCCATTATCCTGGTCTGACCACATTCTCATATCTTTCTCACTTAATGTCCCCTGCAAACCCCAGAAACCCAAAAACGATCAAACAATTGCCAAACGAGCTTGGAGACTAGTCGAGGATTTAAACTTCAACACATATTTCCAGGTGGCTGACCTCGAATTACCCACCAACGCTTCCGTATGTAAGGACGTTGCATCCCTCGATGCTGCCATTCTGCAAACCTTAGATAAAATAGCCCCCAGACGGACAATTAAGGAAAAGGCTCCTACAGAAAATGGTACACACTCTATCTCAAAAATCTAAAAAGAGAATGCCAAAAGCTCGAACATCTATGGAGGCAATCCAAGGACAAAGTAGCTAAACCTAAACTCAAACTTATTTACACCAACAATCGTAAAAAGTACACCCTAGCTATCAGGCAGGCTAAGAAAGACTACCTCACTCAGCGTACAGAGGAGAATAGTAACTCCACGAAAGAGCTATACAAAATAGTGAAAGAACTGAGTAAACCTGCTACCATTTCCCAAACACTTAAACCCTCGACTGAGGCTTGTAACCGCATCAGCACCTTTTTTTCAGAAAAAATTAAGAAAATCTATTCTGATTTCTCTCCTCAAACTGATGATACAAATGCTAAAAAACTCATTGGATCCGACTCACTTTCTTCAGATATCCCTCGTCTATTGGATTTTGAACCCCTATTAGTAGCCGATGTCCTAACAGCAATGCAGTCAGTTAAGTCAGGCTCCCCCTTGGACCCTTGCCCCATTTTGTGTTCTCCAAGATTGCACCTACACTCTGCTCTTTAGTCACTCGAATCTTCAATAAATCGCTTAAAACTGCCATATTCCCTAATGCCTGGAAACACGCAGCTGTTATTCCCCTTCTGAAGAAGGCAGGCTCCGATATCGCTAATCCTGAGAATTACAGACCCATTTCTCAACTTCCATACCTCTCCAAAGTCCTGGAAAAACTGGTCAATGTCCAACTGACCAAATATCTGGAAACCAACTCCCTTTTGGACCCCACCAGACAGGCTTTAGAGCCAATAATAGCACTGAGGCCACGTTGCTGGCAGTCTCGGACAGTATTAGGTCTCACACCGACCAAGGAGGATCGGTGGCACTAATACTGCTCGACCTGTCAGCGGCATTTGATACGGTCTCCCATCAATGCCTGTTGAATATACTTCAACATAAAGGAATACAGTCCAATGCCTTAAACTGGTTACACTCCTTCCTGAGTGCCCGCTCCCAGACTGTACACATGGGTCAATTTCAGTCTAACACCACCCCCATTGACTGCGGGGTCCCCCAGGGCGCATCGCTGAGCCCCACACTTTTCAATGTTTATATGTCCTCTCTGGCTGACATTGGAAGGAAATGGGGCATCGGCATGTGCTCGTATGCGGATGACACGCAGCTAGTAGTGGCCTTAAATGAAAAACCAGCAATCACCAAAACCAAACTACAAGGCTGTTTGGCTGAAATGGCTCAATGGATGCATGCCCACTGCCTGAAGCTGAATGCTGGAAAATCAGAGATCCTGCTATTTGGGGGAGCCAAACGAATCTGGGATGCCTCATGGTGGCCTTCAGCTCTGGGTCAGGCTCCCACCCCTAAACAACATGCCAGAAATCTGGGAATTACTATGGATGATGAGTTATCCATGAAAGACCATGTACAATCTCTTTGTGGCAAAGGCTTCGCCATCTTGAAGCTCCTAGCGAGACTATTCCCATGGATACCACTGAACTGTAGACGCTCAGTTACCCAAGCCCTATTGGTCAGCCGTCTTGACTACGGGAATGCATTATTTGTGGGGATGAACGAACACCTCTTCTCTCGCCTACAAGTACTGCAAAATGCAGCCGCCAAATTGATCTGTGATAAGGGCAAATTAGACTCGGCATCGGAATGCCTGAGAACCCTTCACTGGCTCCCTGTGCGCCAGAGGGCTGCCTTCAAGCTGCTCTGTCACGCCCATAGAGCCCTGTATAGGACGGGTCCTACCATACTCCAGGATAGAATGGAATTCTATGTTCCTACCAGGAACCTACGTTCCACTAATGCAGCATTGGCTAGGACTAAACGCATATATAAAGTAAGAACGGGCGGCCGCTCTTTCTCTTACCTAGCGGCCAAGAGATGGAACGAGCTGCCCAACGATCTCAGACATACAACCAACTATCTGTTGTTTCGAAAAAAGCTTAAGACTTACCTGTTTCCTTTCCATCATTAAAAAACCCTTTCTAACCGTCCGCTGTTTTCATCTGGTCTTAGCGCCGTGATATCCCTTGGGATGAGTGTTGCGCTTTACAAATACCATAAATAAAAATAAATAAATAAATAAAGCTCCAGACAGAGCTCCAAAGTTCGCCTTTGTGGATGGTGTGGAGGCCCACTCTCACATGACGGCACCTGTCCAGCCCAAGGAAAAACCTGCAGTGCATGTGGAAAGATCAACCATTTTTCCAAGGTCTGCCGCTCGAAGCCTCAGCGGCAACCACAAGGCCCACCTCGACAGGTACGTGCACTCGAGCCTCTCCCAGATGACTCCTCAAGCGGCGACATGGACGAAAATGAGGCCACAACAGTGCATATGGTACACATGCTACACGCTCTCTCCGCCTCCCCGCAGGCAGCTCCCATGTGCACTATCAACGTGCAGGATCATCCAGTGGCAGTGCTCATTGACACTGGAGCAACGATCAACATCATGGCTGACAGTGTCTACAGGCTGTTACCCAACCTGCCAGCCCTCCGCAACACCAACGTCCAGGTGTACGCTTTTGGAACCCACACCACGCTCAGAATATGCGGCGTGTTCCAAGTCAATCTCTCTCACGACCACGTCCATCGATGGTCCAAGATCTACATCTCCCAAGAAGGGACTGGTTTCTTACTCAGCTGCCGTCCGGCACAAGACCTCCGCCTCATCCACTTTGCCTTCACTGTGCTGGCTCATGATCTGGAACGCCTGCTGACCAAGTTTGCACCTCTCTTCGAAGGGATTGGATGCCTCAAAGACCCGGCAGTCCGACTGCACATAGACAAGTCCGTGGCCCCGATTGCACTCAGGCACAGGAGGATTGCCTTCCATCTTCGCCCAAAGGTCAAGACAGAGCTCCGTCTTTTGGAAGCGGCAGGAATCATCAAACGGGTGCACGGCCCCACCCCGTGGGTGTCCCCCATCGTGGTCCCGAAGAAGCCGAAACAGCCGGACGCGGTCTGCATCTGTATTGACTTGTGGATCCTGAACCTCGCCATCAAACGAGAGCGCCACCTGACGCCCACAGTTGACGACATTATAGGCGAACTTGCGGGGTCCAAGTGGTTCTCGAAAATGGACCTCCGCTCAGGGTACCATCAGGCCCCTCTCCACCCACACTCTCGCCCTATTACCACCTTCTCCACCCATGCCGGTCTCTGGCGCTACAAACACCTCAACTTCGGAATCTCCAGCGGGGCTGAAGTATTCCAAAATATCATCAAGACCGTCCTGCAAGGACTGCAGGGGGTACTCAACATGAGCGATGATATCTTGGTGCACGCCCCCTCCCTGGGAGAACATCTCATCTGCCTAAATGCCGTGTTCACGCGCCTTCGAGACTGTGGGTTGACCCTACACAAGGAGAAGCGCGAGTTCCTGCGCCGAGACATCAGTTTCTTTGGATATCGATTCTTAAACAAGGACAAGGGCATCGGGCCAGACCCAGACAAAGTGAAGGATGTTCAGGAGGCACCAGCCCCCACGGCTGTGTCAGGAGTCCACAGCTTCTTAGGTATGGTCACATACTGTGGCTGTTTCATCAGGAACCTATCGGATCTGACTGGCCCTCTGAGAAATCTCACCAAGACCACCACCCACTGGACCTGGGGTCCGGAGCAAGAACAAGCGTTCCAGCAAACGAAGGCTGCCCTATCCGCGGATACCACGCTCGTCTATTTTGATCCACGCCATGACTCCCAGCTAGTGGTCGACACCAGCCCCACAGGCCTCTGTGCTGTCCTAGCGCAAGACTGTGGCGAGTGGGCACCAGTTGCCTCTGTGAGCTGGACCCTCACACCTACTGAGCAGCGGTATTCGCAAATTGAGAAAGAGGCCATCGCGATCCTATGGGTATGCCGCCATTTTCAAATATACTTGTACGGCCATCCTTTCACAGTCATCACGGACCACAAACCATTAATTCCACTATTCCATGGCTCCTCGTCTCGCCCTTCCCCATGGATTGAGAAATGGATCCTGCAGCTGCAAGAGTTCCAGCTCATGGTGGAATACAGACCTGGCACCCGGAATCCAGCTGCCGCAGCCACGGAAGGCTACGTGCGGATGGTAGTAGAACGGTCCCGGCATCTTCCGATATCCCTGCAAGATGTCATAGCTGCCACACGGGATGATGACTGCCTCCAAATAGCTATACAGGCAGTTTCCTCAGGTGACTGGCGACTCCTACAGAGTCCTTCACCGCTACAAACCGCAGCGGCCCAAGCGACATTGAAGTCACTGCACCAAGTCCATCATGAACTGTATCGGCGACGGCTGCCTACTGCAAGGCCCACGCCTTGTCCTACCAGAGAGTCTCACCAGACAAGCGGCCCTTCTCGCCCATGGCGCACACCAGGGAATTGTCAAATCGAAGAACAGGCTTCGCAGTAAAGTCTGGTTCCCAGGCCTGGACCAGCAAATAGAGTCGTTGGTACAACACTGCCCAGTGTGCCTCGCCATGAGCCTACCAAGCAAACCTGCGCCAATTATCAATGAAGCAGCTCCAAGCGCCCCATGGGAGAGAGTGAGTGCTGACTTTGGCAGTCTACCAGGAGGAAAGCACATGCTAGTGGTGGTTGATGACTTCTCGAGGTATCCAGAAGTTGAATTTATTGCCTCTACATCTGCCGCGGAAGTCACTCCTAAATTGAGAAGTTAATAGCCACCCATGGGCTCTTCGGTGAACTCCGAACCGATAACGGACCGCCATTCACCAGCGCGGAGATGGCCGACTATTTGGCCTCCCACAAAGTAAAACACCGCAAAATCACACCGAGGTGGCCCCAAGCCAATGGCGAAGTAGAACGGCTAATGCGGACACTGAACAAAATGATCCAAATCGCCCTGGCCGATGGACTCAACCTTGAACGAGCAGTGTATCAGTTTCTCAGGGAGTACCGGCTCACCCCCCACTGCACCACCGGCATCTCTCCAAGTCGACTGTGTTTCGGCCGGACTGTCACCGACACCATCCCCCACCATCTGGTGTGGGCCAAAACAGTCAACCCTCCGAATCAGTCAGATCACAAGCGAGAGTAGACCAACAAAGCAGCGTCCCGGAAGAGACACGCTAGAGAAAGCCCCACTGCCCAGGGGTTGACCAGGTGCTCGTGCAAGACCGGCACCACGGAGGAAAATTTCGTCTGCCTTTCGAGCTTCAACCTTGGACTGTCACTGCTGTAAAAGGCACCATGGTGACTGCCCAGAGAGGGCCAGAGACAGTTACCCGCAATGTGTCCTTTTTCAAAAGAGTCCCACCTAGTGACAAGAGCGGCTTCCCAGGGTCCGATTGGCGCAACGGGGTGCCCTGTGATGGATCCTCAACTCCTGACAGCGATGCGGCCGGACATGGTCGACCAGCCACCATGGACACCTCCACCAATCCGATTCCCGTGTCAATCCAAGACCAGGGTTCTGATGGTGACCGGAGCCCAGCCCCCGGCAGCAACTCTTTTGAACATTCGCCAGCCCCGCAGCTGCGGAACAGTCAGAACAGATATCACCTCCGGCCCTGTCCAAAACCATCCCAGAAGTACAAAGACTATGTAACCAGCGGCTAGTCGGCGACTGTGGGTCGGGTCGCAGCCAGAGTAAGTAGCTGCAAAGAGTATCCAAGTAAGACTGTTCCATTTTTGTATTTCGCCCAAGAGGTGGTGCACGGGACTGAACATTTGTCTTGGTAGAGTTTGTGTTTATGCTTTAGGTTCATGTTCATTTAAATTTGCCTCTCCTGGTAAAGGAGGAATGTAATGTTGTGGGAGACAGTGGAACAGTCCACGACTCCCATAGTGGTATGGGGTGGTCCTGTTAGACCACCACCCCCCTGTAATAGTGCAAGAATAGGTTTGGCTCGGCGTATGCCGAGAACACGTGTACACGATAATAAAAAGCCCAGGGCACTGGGCGTGGTTCAGTTCAGGGCTGGCCACTAATTAAAATACGTCTCCCAGCGCTGTTACCTTAGGCCTGGAACCCTGGCCGCGACTCTACACACATGTCCTGCGGGAATATTACCATAACGAATGAGTGATATGTGCTCATGCTTGACAGTTGGCACGTTGCTCACGTGTGGGTAGTTGCTACGGTGCAACTTTTCAGGAATAATTAGGGAAATGAGGAATCATTAGGGAAATGTACAGTGCATGTTTTCAGGGCTCATTAGGGAATGGATACATGGCATGTTTTCTGCACAAGGTACACATGTTGCAGGGATAAGGCAGGTACAAACAAGCATTGGCAAACAAGCATTGGTGTTTTTTTTTAATATAGTTCCAGCACACATACCAAATTAATGTGTATGTCATGTTGCGCAGCCATGCGAAGTCTGTCACTGACACCAAGGTCATTAGACAAAGGGAGTGTGGCTGTACGGTGGCCTGCGATGTGATATTCACGACACCTGCTGAATGGACGTGGCTCATTTGCTACACTTTTAATTTTTGGGTGACGCTTGGATTTTTCACAGTCCCTAGGACGTCAGTGATATAACACTGATTCCAGCACCACCACTCTGAAAATCGGCCCAGTGCCAATGAAATCGTCCCTTTGGCCTTTTTTCTCACCGCACAAGCTGCCATTGAAAAATTGATGTTTTCGACTGCCCATAGGTCGGTCGCATGCAAATTGGGAGGTCGGAACTGCTGACCCATGGTCGAGCGGCGACCACCCAACATCGCAATCAGCCCCTAAATGGCAGATAAGCAATTCTGAATCAAAATAAATGTATTCCATTATATGCTCTTAATAGTGCGGAGTTAAGGCAAATTTAAATAACATGGTTCAAAATGTTCTCTTACCAACAATTTCAGGGTAAAGCCCCATTTCATCCCTGGCTTCCAAGTATAACTTGCTTCCGATGACGGATCTTTGCCACTGTGTTTTGAATCAGGAGCTACTTCAGCATCATAAGTTAGATCATGTTCTAAATTCAGTCAATGATGAGAATTTAAATTTGTTTTAAAAGTTTAAATCTCATTAAGAGTTTAGCAAGATTCTTGTTGTTCTTTTTATTCAGATTTGTTGATAAACTCACATAAATGTACAGAAATCTACTAAAAAAAACATGGTTAATACGAATCATCAAATAATGCATCAATTGCATTCCATAAAGTACAAGAATTCTAGAGTTAGTAGATCTCATTAAGGGGCATATTGTCAAGACAGGCGATACAATTATCGCCGCTTTAGCGGCAGAAAACTGCCGCTAAAACGGCGATAATGGGCTTGATAATACGCTCTATGGCATTCCAATTGAAGCTCAGGTTAGGTGTCCTTCACTTCTAACATGGGCTTCAATTGGAATTCCATAGAGCATATTATCAAGCCCATTACCGCCGTTTTACCGGCGGTTTTCTGCTGCTAAAGCGGCGATAATTTTATCGCCTGTCTTGATAATATGCCCCTAAGAGTTTAATTTCAAAGGAAAAGAGTGAGATAAAGAGAGAATTAAGCTCAAAATCCAATTAAAGCAGTTGAACTTCCCATTAAGAGTAGTTCAGGAAACTCAGCCATGTCCCAATAATTCAAGCAAATAAGCATACAGTTGAAGTAGCAATCTGTAAAAGTCAAGTCTAAATAAAAAGTCAAATGATGAACAGCTGCAGGGATAGCTCCAGCTGTCCGTCAAGGGCAATGGAAATGGAATGGGTATCTGGGAATAGCTGTGTGGAAAACCTGATGATCTACACCAGGAACACCCATTAACATAAAAGGCAAAAATAATGTTGCAAAATGTGTAGCAGGTCTCTCTGCTCTTCAGATCCAATCAGGCAACAGAATTCATCTGACAGTGATTCCAGCTCTTCATTCCCACGAAATAACATGCAGCTCACAAAGTTCTTTCACGAAGTTTGTTAAATACATTTTACTTGTGTAGCTTCTCTATTCATAAGCCTCCATTCCCATAGGCATCGAAGACAGTTTAACCTTCTGTCGTGTAGTTCCTAGGAATCCCTAGGACCTGCGTATTTTGGATGGCCTAAACTGCGGGCTTGGTTTCTCAACTACTTCCGTACACCCCCACAGGATATGTCAGCCATTAGACCATCTAAATCTACAGTACCACTACCACCCCTTTGTTGAAAATTGAAACAGCGATATGATTAAGCATTCACTAAAGACATGAATCTCCCTTCCTTAGACAAAAGTTTCTCTTCTTATATTGCCTAATGTCCGGACTCCATTTTTGTATTGTCATGTCTCCACGTGCTCTGCACGAGAAGAGTCCTATCTTCATGTTAGTTGCTCTTGTAATCTGCCCAGTAACAGTCTATAAATAGCTCCTTTGTCCGTCTGGCGCATGCCCAGACTTGACCACATCTGTTATCAGTTAGTCCTTGCTTGACCATGTTTTCGCGGGCTTAGGAGTATGTTAACTCCGCCCACATATTGGTTCTGTATCGAAAATGTCCATAAAAGGTAATGTTCTTTGCTTCATGTTGTATCCACCCACTTATGAGCCCCTCTGTTGTGTATAAAAGGGGACTATGTACGCAAGTTCTTTGTGCTACTCTATGCAATACTGAAGAGTGTTGTATAGGTTGTAGGACCACCCTTAAGGGTTAATAAACTTTGTCTTTGTATTTGCAGTTTCCGTGCCAACTTCCTTCTAGCTTTTGTTACAGGAGAGCGAACCCTTGTATTCTGCGGGCCTAGCTGGGGCCTGTATTCATCAATTGGCGCCCGTCACGTGGGGCTCATCGGCGACTCGGATGCTCGAAGGATTGGTCGTGACGAAGGTGAGGAATTTGGCCGGGGATGTGATCACTGCCAGTGGCGGTTTTAGTCCTGGCATCCTGAGGTTTTCTTCCTTCCCTTTCGAACTGACCTTCTGGGTGGCGCCGGTCCTCGACTGAGACCTCTTCTGTCGGTTTGCCGCGACAGCCGTTTGGGCGAATTTTGGAACTTGGCAGTTGGAATCTGGACACTCTTGATTGGTAAGAACCGTTGTACGGTACTTACTCCGAGTTTTGACGCCTGGGTTGGCTATTTGAGTTTGATTTGTGATGACCGGTCCTATTTTGTATTTATTACTGTGAGAATATATGCGTTGCAACACATATAGGCAGGTAATGTGGAGATATTTCTCCGGAGCTGTGTAAATTTGAACGGCGCAAAGTTTAAGTGCCATTTTTGATAATACTGCATATTTTGCATTATTTTTGAGCATGCCTGCTTTTAGCGCACTCCGTAAGTGGTGCTGCTGCTTTGGAAACCGGTTAAACCTCGAGGAATCTGCTCCAGCTCCCCCAGAGGGGACTCCTAATAGGGACATGTATGTGAAGCATGGTCTTTCCTCTATAATGTACAGCACAGTGTGGAGGAAATACACCAAAAAGGATCCTGAGTTACGATGGCCCTTGTATGGATCGTTTGATCTGCGAAAGATTGAGTATGTGGAACAGTGTATGTGTAAACGGCGTGCTCGTCAAGACATGTTTGAATGTGTACGGTTATGGGTGAAGGAAGTGCATGAGCGAGAGAAACGTGAGAAAGCGCTGTTTGATAAAGAGCAACGGAAAAATGATCATGTGAGAGCGCAGGAAGCGAAGCGTCGGGAAGAAAGAGAACTGGCGGAGAGACAAGAGAAAGAGCGTAGGTTGCAAGTCTCGGGTCAATATGCTGTGCGCCAGCCACTTTATCCTGTCCTTACTAATCTTGAAGATGATTTTTATTTATTAGATCGTTCTCCTCCCCCTTATGTTGGCGCGTCTGCCCCGAGATCCCAGGATCCTGGATCGGTTTCGGATAAGGTAGACACACGGTCCATGTTATCAACTGATCGTATGGGTGAGCTTCGGAAAATTTCTCTTCGTGCGCTTAAGAACAAGCTATCTCTTTCTGAATTATTGGAATCTTTGGAACATTGGCGGGCTAAAGAGCAGCTGTATTTTCTTGAAACTTTTTCTCATGACGTGATTGCTGCCTTTCGGAAATATTCAGATGTTTTTGAGCCTGATGATGTATTGTTAGATTCTAAAGCATTACGTAACGGTGTTTTCTCTCCCTCTAAGGTACCCGATGCGGTCCGACGGCTGTTTGCATTGCGGGACGCGGCGTTTGAACTTAAAGAGAGAGCGCGCCTGCAGGCAGGGGAGAAGGAGCAATTGGATTCACATATCGGCGGCGGCCAATCATCTACCTCCCATTCAGATAAGAGTGAACTAGTGCATGCTAAACCGATGCGAGAGGCGGCACCTTTGTATGTTCCTCCTAAAGGAGCGAGAGATAGCTCAGATATTTATTCCCGCGATGCTAAGGGATATTTTGTGTATAATTGGGTTTATACTCCCTGGCATACGGCTGATGTTATGGCATTAAAGAATGCATTGCCTGACTCCCGCAAGAATCCAGCGGCCTTTTATGAAGAGGTCGAGGGGGCCTTGAATTCTTGTACTATGACTTTAGCGGATATAGATTTGTTCTTTGGGCTCATTTTACCACCGGATATGTGGCGATCTGTGCGGAAGGTGGATGATCGAGCCGTTTTCAAGGCCACGTGGTCTGAGATTGAGGATGAGGATAGGGAGAGAAAACCCGCGCAAAAGCCGCCCCAGCTTATTTTAGATCTTCCTGCTGCTATCTTGACTAAGTTGAAAACAATTATCCCCCCTAAAAAGATTGACTGGAATATGTTAGCCTCATGTAAACAGAAGGTCGATGAATCAGTTTCAGATTTCTTTACACGCTTTGAGGAGACATTCCATGATTTCAGCGGTCAGTCACTTACGGATGATACGGGTCGACATCTTTTTGTTGATAAATATGTGGCGAATTTATTACCGGGAATAGCAGCTCGATTGAAAGCGAGTGAAAGCTCTTGGTCCACCTCGTCTCCGGCATCCCTCCTGACTATGGCTCAGTATTATGAGCATCAGGAACAAGAAGCGAAGGGAAATGAGGAGAAGAAATCGAAAGATTTGAAAACTAAGGTGATGTTAGCACAAGTATATGGTCCGCCTCGTCGGGGTGTAGACAGAGGTAGAGGAGGATTCTATGGTCCCCCTTCGGGTCGGTCAGATGTTAATAGGAATCAATGTGCGTATTGTAAACAGTTGGGTCATTGGGCTAGAGATTGTCCGGTATTATATGCATCCCATCAGGGACGTGGCCAGGGACCACCGAGGGGTAGAGGGGGCTTTTCGAATTTCAGGGGGAATTCTAATGATCGTGCTCGCTTTGAACCTAACGTGCAGCAACGAGATAGACCTAATGTATTTGATCGTCAAAATCAGTATCAGATGTCTGGGAATGACCGCTCTGGGTACCATGATTCGCAGCATGCATAGGATTGCGTTGGATGGGGGTTGGAACCAGTTGAAGTACCGGTTGATCAGAAGGGTCCTTATGTTTCAGCAAATGTCTTGGGTTCTACTGATCGGTTTCTAGTTGATACAGGAGCCACTCGCAGTGCATTGTCCAAACAACTGGTTCCGAGGGCTCCCCCATCTGGCTTAATGGTTACATCGGTAGGGTTTGATGGTACACTCTCTCGAAGCCCTCTTTCCCAACCCCTTGCATTCCATGTTGACCACTTTTCTGCACCATGTCCGTTTTTGCTTGCCCCGAACATGCCCGACAACATTATGGGTCTTGATATGCTCAAGTACTTCAGAGCAACGATCCGCTGCTCCCCTACTGGAGTGCGTGTGATCTTAAATGATAATCACCCTATGACAGAACACATGTGTGTGGTTGCAGAGGATACTGTCTTAGCTTCCCTCCCTCATTCTTTGTGGGCCACTTCGGATACTGATGTGGGACAGATGGTGATTCCGCCTGTCCACATTAGTGTCCAGGAGGGTGCGGTGTTACCGCGCCTCCCTCAGTATCGTATTTCCCAGGAGGGGGAGGAGGCACTCATACAGATTGTGCAGGATTTGATTAAGGTGGGAGTAGTGGAAGAAGTTCCCTATAATGTTTGCAACAGTCCTATTTTACCCATTTTGAAGAAAGATACCGATACCAGGGTTTATCGGTTTATCATTGACTTAAGGGAAGTGAACAAGATTGTGATACCCCAGTATCCAGTGGTTTCTGATATCACGACGTTACTTACTTTGGTCCCGCCAACGGCGACCACGTTTTCGGTTATTGATTTGAAAAATGCCTTCTTTTCGATCCCTATTCACCCTGATAGCCGATACCTTTTCAGTTTTACTCTGAATAATAGGTCTTATAGATTTTGTAGAGTGCCTCAGGGCTATACAGAAAGCCCTAGCATTTACAGTCAAGCATTGAAAAGGCAATTGGATTCCTTTGTTCTGCCCGAGGGTGTCGCCCTTATACAATATGTCGATGACATCTTGTTGGCGGCCGACACCCCGGAGCTGTGTGAAAAGTGTACGTTATCCTTGCTTTCCTTTTTGGCATCTCACAATCACAAAGTGTCGAAAAAGAAATTGCAATTCTGTAGACCAAAGGTGACTTATTTGGGTCACCTTTTGTCTAAGGAGGGGCGTGCACTCACACCAGATCGTATTCAAGCAATTTTGGACACGCCAGTACCTTCTACACAGAAGGATGTGCGTGCATTTTTGGGTCTTGCTTCTTTTTGTAGGCAATGGATATTGGGATTTTCACACATAGCTAAGCCATTGTTAGCACTTTTGACAAAAGACACACCGATTCCTCTTCCCTGGTCAAACAAGTGTGAAATTGCTTTCCAGCAATTGCGACAGGCCCTTTGTTCAGCACCAGTGTTAGGGACCCCTGATTATACGAAGCCTTTTACACTGTATGTGCATGAGAAAGATGGATGTGCATTATCAGTTTTAGTGCAGATGCACGGCGACAAGCAGCGCCCTTGTGCATATTTTTCGGCTGTACTTGATCCTGTTGCCCGAGCATTACCAGGGTGTTTTCGCTCGGTTGCGGCGATAGCTGTGTCAATACGCCAAAGTGAGGGAATTGTGTTATCTCATAAGCTGTTGGTATTAGTCCCCCATGCTGTTGATGCCCTTCTTAATCAGACAAAGACGCAGCATTTGACTAGTGCTCGTTTAACGGGATATGAGTTGACGCTTTTGGCTCCTCATATTACGTTAAAGAGATGTGCAACGTTAAATCCGGCCACATTGTTGCCGTTCCCGGAAACTCAGTCTGAAGCACGAAAAGCACATGACTGTATTCTTGTGACTGAGGAACAGACAAAGGGTCGTATTGATCTCCAGGATACGCCCTTTTCAGATGTAGATGGAGAACTGTGGGTGGACGGATCATGCTTGAAGCTACCAGATGGTACGACTTCAGCAGCGTATGCAATTACCACATTACAAACAATAGTGGAGACAGCACGCATACCGCAGAAATCAGCTCAGGCAGCGGAACTGATAGCATTAACACGAGCATGTGAGCTCAGTGCAGGATTGTGTGTGAATGTTTATACAGATAGCCGCTATGCCTTCGGAGTAGCGCACGACTTCGGCCTACTCTGGAAGGAGAGAGGGTTTCTAACGTCACATGGAGCACAGATAATGTACGGGGAGTTAGTTCACAACCTTTTAACTGCATTAACATATCCAAAGAAGATTGCTATAGTTAAATGTAGTGCCCATAAGAAGGTGGTTGATAAAATTGGAGAAGGGAATGCTTTGGCAGACCGAGTGGCACGAGAGTCTGCGATGCAGCCTGGGGCTACTGCAATGTATGTTGTAAAGTCGCAGGCAGAAAGATGGCACGATGCAAGGAGAGAAGTGCTGGAAATACAGAGGACCGCTTCCGATAAGGAACGGGAGCAATGGTCCAATGATGGAGAATTGGATGATGAAGGGTGTTGGAGAAGTAAGCAGATGGATAAATGGAAGTTACCCACAGCCTTGGTACAACCTATGGTTCAGATGGCACATGGACTAGCGCTTCCGCAATTGTTAAATTAATCACATGAGTTTGGGAGCATCCGGAGATCGCTAGTACGGCAAAGAGGGTAGTGCAGACTTGCATGATTTGCCTGAGATATAACCCAGGAAAGGGTACACGAACTCCAGCAGGAGGATTTGCAACACCTACTGCACCCTTTGAGGTTTTGCAGATGGATTACATTCAGCTTGAGCGCTGTAACAATCTGAAGTATGTTCTAGTAGTGGTTTGTGCCTTCAGCAAATGGGTTGAGGCATACCCTACGAAAGACAATACTGCAATGACTACAGCCAAGATGCTATTGAAGGAGTTCTTCCCTCGATATGGTGTTTGCAGATTGTTGTGGAGTGATAACGGACCTCATTTTATAGCAGACGTTATCAAGTATGTCCTGAAAGGCCTAGGCATTACTCAGAAGTTCCATGCAGTGTTTCACCCTCAGTCTGCGGGATTGGTTGAGAAATATAACGGTACTTTGAAGCTTAAGATCGCAAAGATCCAAGCTTCGACTTCTTTGACTTGGCCAGACGCTTTACCACTGGCATTATTGTCAATTAGATCGATACCGCATTCTCGGACCAGTCTCACACCTTACGAGATCGTGTTTGGACGCCCAAGGAATATTTGGGGTCCACCAAAACCCAAGTCGGTGTATGATGTACCTTGTGTAATGATGAATGATTATCTGGCACAGTTAATGGATAATTTGGTTTCTATTCATCAACAGGTTCGAGAGGCGCTCCCTGATCGGTCCACCGGTGAAGGCCATAATCTCCGACCTGGGGATCAGGTTATGATAAAGGTGTTCGAAAGGACGAACAGTCTGGAGCCGAGATGGGTTGGTCCTGAGCAAGTCTTGCTCGCAACGAGGACAGCTGTGCGGGTTTCCAATCGGAAGAACTGGATCCACTCCTTGCACTGTCGTAAAGTGCCATCTGGATTGGTGGAGCCTGCTGTGTTGACCGACCATCAAGAAATCCTGACCGCGGAGAAAGGCCGTGCTGTGGAACCG
Source organism: Triturus cristatus (assembly GCF_964204655.1). NCBI lineage: Eukaryota > Metazoa > Chordata > Amphibia > Caudata > Salamandridae > Triturus > Triturus cristatus. The sequence goes on from NC_140589.1 coordinate 326,041,560, forward strand.
AACGACACTAAGGAGCTTTTCCCGGACCAAGTGATTCCTGGAGGAGAAAGATATTATCTTCGACCGAGGAAGTGATTTTTTTTTCCTCTGTATCCAGAGATGTTGTCAGAACGGCCCTTAGGTTAGTGAAACGGAGAGCCAATGAGGCAAGGGGGGGGATCAGCCCTTCATTAGTGTAGTGACACCCGTCTTGGCCCGCTGGTGAAGAAATCAACAGCTGCCTAAGGGGAAGAGTTCTGACAACCTTTTAGTTTCAGGAAGATATTGACATTTACCACAGGATGGAGAAGAAGAAGATTTTTTGTGCGACAAGCTTTATTATCATTGTAGCTATTGTTGGTATAACCACGTGGTTTGTTGAGGATGTGACTCCTGCCCGTGAGTTACTTGTCTTGACTACTCCAGTGCCTGAGGAGCACTACTTTTACACCCTTCCGTATCAAGAATTAAAGCATCGTCAGTCTTATTTGAATATTACTTTCATCCAGATGTTGCATCATACCCATGTTGCTACAAATGCTACGAATTGTTGCATATGTGGTATGATGCCAGCTCATCAGAAGAAAGGAGGAACGCCGTTCATACCTCTTCCTTTCTCTCATAATGGCTCTTGTAGAGCATGGTATACTTTGCTTTTTGCCACACGGAAACCTACAGTGGGACGATTACTTTTCAGACTTAATAGGGAATGTCATCAAGATAAAGACGGTTATCCACAAGCGAATGGGACAATATGGGAATGGGAAGAATATCAACCAGACAATGAATCGATCCCCTACATTTTCACGAACACTAGAGACACTGTAGGGAAGGAACAATTCGTGATTCAAGTGGCACAAGCTCAAGCGGACCTGTGTGTCCAGAGTGTGGGTTATATTCCTGTTGGTGTTAGCGACTGTATTGTTGTTCTGAATATCGACGGACTAAATAATAGTACTTTCTTAGCTTCCCATAACACATACTTCGTATGTGGGAATAAGGGCTACTATCGTTTGCCAGCCGGCTGGTCTGGGGTATGTTATGTAGCGTTCTTATTACCCCCTGTATTTTTAGCACCTGCATCTTATCATAAAGATTTGAAGTTGTTGAATAATGTGACTGTAAATAGATATAAACGTACTCTATCTATTGATGATGTTGATCAAACTGATACTAGCTTACAGCAGTATGTTGATTTTAACTTAGGATTGTTTTTCTATGTTGGAGCTGCCCTAAATAGTAGGAAGGTTCGAAGATTAACGAGAGTTGTAGAGGCTGTGACGAATCAAACTGCTGCTGCCCTTGGGAATCTTACAGAAGAATTACAAATTACTAGAATTGTTGCATTACAGAATCGTATGGTCTTAGATGTTATGTTAGCTGATCGAGGTGGAGCATGTAAAATTATCGGAAGTAGTTGTTGTGTGTTTATTCCTGACCATACGCCATCAGTTTATAATGCTATTAATAAATTGCATAAAATCGCAGCTGAGATTCATACAGAAAATGGCACTTGGACCTTTTCTGGATGGTTTTGGGCATTGATCACTGCATGGGGATGGAAGATTTTAACTGGTCTCTGCATTATTGTGGCAGTTCTGTTTTCCTGTTGCATCTGTGTCTAATGTGGTCCTTTACTCTGTTCTCTATGTGTGTCATTCTCTATTCCTAATAAGAAAGCTATTGCCAATGTCACCTATCAGAAACATTTAGCCAAAGAGGTGGAAGAGATGATGAAAATTGACATATATGATGATTATCCTAATAAGCCGAATGTCTTCAGTAAATGCTGAAAGGGTCGTCTGTTGAAAATTGAAACAGCGATATGATTAAGCATTCACTAAAGACATGAATCTCCCTTCCTTAGACAAAAGTTTCTCTTCTTATATTGCCTAATGTCCGGACTCCATTTTTGTATTGTCATGTCTCCACGTGCTCTGCACGAGAAGAGTCCTATCTTCGTGTTAGTTGCTCTTGTAATCTGCCCAGTAACAGTCTATAAATAGCTCCTTTGTCCGTCTGGCGCATGCCCAGACTTGACCACATCTGTTATCAGTTAGTCCTTGCTTGACCATGTTTTCGCGGGCTTAGGAGTATGTTAACTCCGCCCACATATTGGTTCTGTATCGAAAATGTCCATAAAAGGTAATGGTCTTTGCTTCATGTTGTATCCACCCACTTATGAGCCCCTCTGTTGTGTATAAAAGGGGACTATGTACGCAAGTTCTTTGTGCTACTCTATGCAATACTGAAGAGTGTTGTATAGGTTGTAGGACCACCCTTAAGGGTTAATAAACTTTGTCTTTGTATTTGCAGTTTCCGTGCCAACTTCCTTCTAGCTTTTGTTACAGGAGAGCGAACCCTTGTATTCTGCGGGCCTAGCTGGGGCCTGTATTCATCACCTTTGTATTTTAAAGTGCTGTAGGTAGTGGCAGTCACTGAACATGACAACCCTGATTCCTCAGGGATTGTAGAAAACAGTACAGTACGTTTCGCTCAGACACTCGTGCTTACTTATTCTCAGAAAATACCCAGGATGGTGATTAGGACGTTTCAATAAGTATTTATTGGTCCAGAGACACCTTTGTGTAAAACATATGTGCTACAACAATCAGGAGACAGAAGCATACAAAAGAGATTGCTAGAACCAATATGGTAAATAGTAGATACATTTCTACCATAATGCTAATAAGATGAACATAAGCAGCTCAGATAAAAGCAGTAGCACTTGCATATTCCTAAAATGCGCACCCTAAGTAATTTGCCTAAATGTACCTAGCCTAGATCTACATGTGTAGAATGTATATGTGTGTGTATATAGCCTGGAAACCCCTAGGGAAGACCCATACCCCTCACCTGATGGTTGAGAATGAAGGACCCGGTCTCTGCTTCGAGGATGACAGCTACAAGGGATGTCAGACCGCTGCGTGTTGAAGATTTAGCATTCAGAACCCCGTGTCTGCGTGGAAGGAATTTTCCTTTAAATTGCAGGGGGAAATAAGGGTCTCATATACTAGAGGGGTCACTCCAGGGTTTCTTCTAGAATTGATATGTTTTAAAAACAATCATACATGTTTTGAAAATAATCATAAAGGTTTTTCCAAACAAATGCGATTATGTGCAGCGGGCTGTTGGCTAAGGATGAAAAAAGTGGTGACCCTTATACAAAATAATTATACCATGCCTGAGGACATGTTTATGTACGTCAGGTACAGAAATTATGGTAGAATACTGAGAGCCTGGTGTCGAAGAGACAGGAGCAAGCTACTAGGTAAAAGGTCACTTGTTTAGAATCGTTATTGTCGTGTGGATGGGACAAATGTATGTAATAGGGGTATAAATGACAGGACTAGCCAAAAACACGACACTTCAAATGTTAAATGTTTCATTGCATAAAAAATGAAGGGGCATATCATCAAGGGCATTATCGCGGCTGTAGCGGCACTATTTGCCGCTAAAGCGGAGATAATTTCAATGCCCAGTCAACAAGGTGGCACTAGCATGCATTAGCGCATGTTAGCTGCCGAATTCCCAACGCCTGCCATCTCAGCGATAAACATCGCTAATGAGATGCAAAGTAGGTGTGGCTGGGAAAACTATGATGGAGCAGGTAAAGCAAAATTTTGTATACCTCCTCTATTTTGCATGAAAATACTAATCACTTAACAGACTTATATTATAATTTGAATTAACAGTTTGCAGTGTTATATTAATCAACCTTATGCACTCTTAGTAAACACCAATTATACGCCGGACTCATTGCTATTTGCATGGCAGAATGACCTAATAGCTAACTGTGGTACGCCTATTAACAATAGTACGTGTGGTGATAGAATATTGCATGATATATGTTGCTTTTGTGACGTTTGTATTCCCGTTTGGACCGAAGGGTGAGTTTTTATTGCTTTAAATGTCGCTAAAAGCTAGGAAATTACCAATACATAAAAGGGATTAGTGAGGATTTAACATTAGAATCTTCATTTCTGTGTATTAATTACTCTTTTGTGTTTATTTTGCTTAAGTTGACATTTGGGCCTACCAAACCATGACATCCAAAATGGATTTCGGAAGTGGCCACCGTCTCGTGAGCGCGATGTCTACTGCGCAGACTCGGATGGCTCTGTAGACCTCCAGGCAACCTCAAGTCAGAGCACAGTGTTCCTGGTCAAGGATAGGAACATGGAGGACTGCCAAACTTCAGTTAGTAAAAACCAATTCAAGAACAATGATCATCCACAACTAGAAGAGAATACATTGTATCATGGACACGTCCAGGACCGAGGAAGTGACTTAACATATTCCTTGGGAGCCAAATGTCTGTGAAAATTCAGAGATGTTAAAATTTCCTTCAAATTGACCAATCAGATTGTAGTATTGGTAAAAGAATGTTTCATGTTACCCAGAAATGTATTATAAAAAGGGCAGTAGAATAGGGAGGAGTTTAGAATGGAGATCGATTGATGACCGCACACCCCTACCGACCCCACAGGCGATTACAGATGCTTGCACGTTTTCTGGTCCTTTGGAGATCTTTGAGACTGTGACGTGCTGAGCAAAGAACTTTCCGGACTTTGAGTCTTGGCCTGCTTTATTGGGACAATTAAGCAGAAAATGTGGTTTATGCAGAGCCAATAGAATTAGAAAAGACCCCATTAGAAAGAATAGGTAAATATAAAATGTCATGCGATTTGTGTTATTTGACTAAATCTCAACTTTGATTGACTAAAATGCTAATTGCAAATAAGATTTAGATAAAATAATCTGATTAACAAGATATTATGAGTTTGTGGTTTTTCCATTAGGTCAATTGAGGATTTTGAAGCTTAAATGTGTTTTAGCACCATCAACCAGTCCAACTAATTGGTCCGTCGACCAAATGGTGGCGTGCCTTGATGTTTAAGGTTAGGATCTTATAGGTGGTGGCGCAAATGTATATTCTGTAATATAACTTTTCCTTCCCTATAGGTAATAAGGTACCCCCCCACATGTCCAGCGCAACATCATTCCTCCTGTGTGCAAACTCGTGAGAGAAACATATGAGTGTTGGTGTTATGGGCCCCACCAATGAATGCATGTGTGAATGAGTTAGCTTGACGTCGGGTCTGCGACGCAGGGAGGATTTGTAAATGTTGTCCCCACCCTGGTTTTGTGCTGGATCAACTACATGGGAAATTATCGCTAAGGCAGCTTCGCCATATCAGCAAAGAGCCTTAGCGATAATAATCATCGCGTTAACTATGCCTTAACACAAGAATTTAACGTCTGTTAAATTCCTGACTAAAGCATAACTAACATGGGAGGTGGATTATGGTGATATGACCACAGGATCGTATCACCAAGGCTATCGCCGTTTTGAGTGCAACATCGCTGGTTTTCCAGCGATGTTGGCCCATTTCCCTGGATATCGCTGGAATATTATTGCCCTAGAGTAACGCGTTGTTAATAACGCGCTAACCGGGTGATAATTTCCAGCGATAAATATAAAAGCGCGCTTTGCGATATCGCCATCTGTTGCTGATATGCCCCGGACTAGGCTAAAGAAGAGAAACATCATCTGTTTAGTAATGCATTTCATTAGCACGAACAAGAAGTACTGTTTTAATGTATACAAAAGAATGTTCAAACATTATATGAAATATGGGGTAAATAGGAAGTTTGGTTATCACAATCAGTTGTTTCTTAGTAAAATGTAATACATTTGTTAAACCAGAAGATTCTGCAGTTATGACAAATATTTCTAAGCATGTCGCATTAAGGTCTGGTTTCTAAATTCCATTGTGCACATTTCAACATTGTCGAGTTCCCTTCTAGTTAAAAGAAAACTTGCAATTAAGCATTTCTGCAGCCTATACAGATATTTATATCTGCCTAATGCAGCTTACACTTTTAAAATAAGTGGTATTTCTTTTTTTTAAATGTCGTTAACCATTGCACAAGCAGCTGTTATTCTGAATTATTTTGCATCTTAATTAGTTGGCTTCTTCACTCTCAATAGATCCTGTGTGGTCCTGTTCATCATTCTCTTCACAGAACCACACAAACCGGTTCATGGCGGATCGTTTGTGACTTCACGCGCTGAGCCGCGCCTTAACCAACAATCTTTGGAGGCCAAAAGTGCCAAGCCAGATGCCCACTGGACGTGCTGATACCACAAGAGTTGTGCCCTCCAGTCAGGGGAGAGACCGTGAAGCTGCAGATTGCTGATGGCAGGTAGGCGTCAAGGAGGACCCTTGATGCACTAGGCCTCACTTCCCTCAGCTGTGCTCTGGCCAGCAGAGGAACCCATCATTCATTCTCAGCTTCACTGCACTGGTTGGAGCTTAGTTCAGAAGTGTTCATGTGGTTGGCATTGACTACACCTGTGATCATTTACACCCCAGTGACCCTCGCCCAAGGTGTCACTCACGCCGAACAAATGGGCAGATTTACTGGAGCTGAAGAGGGCAGTACTCACTCTGAACAGATATCCGGGTACCATGTGTAGAAATACCTCCTTAAATTCCCAATTACACAAAAGTCAGTACATTCAATCGAGACTTTTCTGTCGGCAATAGCACCTGTCCTTTCCTGAAACCAGAAATCCACAGCCTTGGGAGGGTGCCCTGAGCACAGCTTCACTGTCGCTATTAAACATTCGCCTTTTCACCAGAGTTGCATTTGCAGCCACAGGCCCAGTTAAAGAAGCAATCGCTGGCAGGATGAAGCGGGCCCCCTTAGACATAGCGCACCCTCGCGCTGATCTGTTGTTTCCGTAGAGAAGCCAGCGAGGGCAGGAGCCGGGTCAGCGCTCCATCAGCGCAGCACCGATCTCCCTTCAGGCAATCACTGCGCGACGGATCCTCAGAGAGGTTCATGCGCATGGGGCGGAAGCCATCTTCAATCGTTGGTGGCTAATGCGCAGCCTTTCATCAAATATTGATGGAGCTGAGATGAATGCAACGTAAAAGGCGCGGTTCTGATCTCACTGTGTCACCGTCAATCCATACGGAGGCCAAAGCATGGCTTTGTAAATAGTAAACTACTTCAATACGCTTTTCAATTTAAATGAAAAAGAAATTGAGGAAAGGCAGTAGTAAAAAAACCTTATGAAAGAAGTGCTCTGAAATACAATGAGCGTCATAGTGTTACAACTTTTCAAACTTCACATTCATTTCTCTTGTCCCTGGGAACTTGATGTAAGGGACTAGCGGGCCATATGTTACTCCTGACAATTTAGGCCTTTATTTACCCATGTTAAAGGAAGCAATTAAGAGGCTATTAGTACTAGGGGTGGGCGGAATTTGCGAAATTCACTTTCGCAAATTATCGCGAAAATGTTAAAAATCTCCGCAAACACGCGGAAATATTGCGAAGATGCGGACGTTTCTTTCCCGCCCGTTCGCGGTATTTTCTGCGTGGTCGCGGCTCACCAACTTACCCATGCGGTTGCTCGGGGGCCCGGCCATCTTGTTTTCACTTGTCTCGCGGTGCATGATCGCGAGAAGAAAGACGTGATCGCGTGACGCATGACGTTACTGCGGGCGCGAACTGTTGCGAGACAGCGCAAATGGCTACCAACAATCCAACATCTCGTGGAGAACGCGACCGGATCGGGAAATCTTGTCGGTGAACGCGGGAATTCAGGTAAGGCGATCGCGCGCACGCGAGAATGTATTATTTTACAGCGCGAGCAAGAAACAAATTATCGCTAAGCTGCGGAATGCGGAAATTTTGACATTTTCGCGTTTTCCGCGGAACGCGAAAATGCCAAATTATCGCAATTTCCGCGAACGGAACAGAATTTTGGCCCAGGCCTAGCTATTACTAATGTTTCTGTGTGGTACAAAGCAATGCAAAGCATTGCATCAAATGACTTACCATTATAAAAGCTGCAGTGCAAAATTGGGTGTGAAGCGCCGCAAACGCGCCAATACAAGCAATAATACATAACTCCTTCATGTTGTCCGCTGGGAATGTTACTAAGCTACAAGTCCCTGCTCACATTGTTTATGTTCTGCATTTAGGCAGACTAATTCATCATGTTTACGGCGACAGGCTACCAACAAATTGGGGTGGTGGTTAATTTGAACCTGCAGCGCGTGAGGAGGGAAGGGTTACATCATGGGTGGGCCGGGCGGGGCCTTTAGTTGTGTCTATGTGAGTCCTTGGGCCTCCTTTATGAAAAGTGACGCATCGCTGCGTGAAAACAGAGATGCATCACTTTTCATTGCGCCCTCCTTGCGGCATGCTGGATGCATCATATTTACAGTATGACGCATCTTGTCGCAAGGAGTTCCAGATACGTCAGTATTTCTGACGTATCTAGGTGCAAAAATGATGCATTGCTGGAGTGTGTCACGAAAGAGACGCAAGTCCATCAATGGGCCCTTTCACATGGGCGAGTCTCATTTCAAATGTGCCTGCATCAGTGTTACGCCTGCTGTGAGGCAGGCGTAAGATATTGACGCATTTGAGTCCTAGAAGTGACGCAGTGAAATCTCATAGATTTCACTGCGTCACTTCTATGAGGCTTACTTGCGCCAGAACGCCCACCTTGCATACATTATACCTGGTGCAGGTATAATGTGGCACAGGGGTTTACAAAGTGACGCATCTACCTAGATGCGTCACTTTGTAAATATGACGCAATATGGCGCACTTTTTACCCTACTGGTGCGTCACAAACAGTGACGCACAGGCAGTGCAAAAGTGACGCAAGGGCTCATAAATAAGCCCCCTTGTTCTTTGTGATGAAACTTTGCACTGATGACAGACTGTGTGATGATCCTGGGCACTGTGCTGATAAGAGTGGACTATCGATTGTTGGCTCACGTGGGCTATTTCTTTGGCTCTAGAGGGGTTACAGTATTACTGAAATGGAACTTTCAGTGGTAAAATTGGTAGGTGATCAGGGGTGATATGCTTTTGTGCTTGGCAGATGGGATAGACTGACCATGGTGGCTGGTTCGATCTACTTATCGCCCTGATTAGCGGACTTATGGGTCCTGCTTCTGCAGCTTCCGATTGGGCAGCTTGCCCTGGGTGGTGACTTCAACCTACTTATGGATGAGACTGTTGGCTGACTCAGGCAGAGTGAGTGCAATAGGCACATGCATTTGATAAAATTAGTAGGGGCATAAACTTATTTGGAATTTAATTAATTATTAGAGCCGACCTACAGATTTCCAGGCGAGGTTTCTGATACTTGGGACTCTTAATTACCGACTCTCCTGCGAGCTTCCTCAAAGACAATAATTATGATATAATGGAGTAATTCATGAGTGATGCTATGCATTGGAAACTATTTCCACTCTCCCTGCTGAGCAGGTGCCTCTGTATGAAATGTTGATAATACTCAAATTTCTTTACGTGTTGCAAAATCTGCCATACGTCATTCTGGAGAGCTTCTTCTAGTGTGACCGAGAACTGAGGCAGTTCGTGTGGAACTGTGGCACCCAGACAATTGCTTTATCTAAGCTAACCCCAGGGAGTATATGATGGCGGTATAGCACTCCCAAACCTTAGGCGGTATTATTGGGCTACGCAACTGGTTGTAGTTAATGATTGGGGCATTGCAGACCATTTTATGCTATCCTTGAGAGGCGACAGGGGGCTCATTGAATTGAAAGGTTACATAGGAGGCCTGTATGGTAAAAAATGTAGATTGAGTTGGCCGACATATATTGCAGTAGTACTACAGGTGTGGGCCAAGGCGCTCCACCAGATGAGATGGATTCCCAACGTAGCTGCCAGAACCCCGCTGTGGGACTCTTGGAGGCTATCTGCGGTACAAAGCCTATTGGGTTTTAAGCACTGGACCACATAAGGATCAGTACCCTAAAAGATGTACGAGTGGACACGGTCATAAAGCAGTTCTGAGTACCTAGAGAGAAATACATGATGCCTGAGGGGGAGGCCTTCCGCTACTTCAGCCTCCAACATGTTCTGTCTAAAGACATCCAGGGGCAAATCAGCAACAGACGGCGATAAATATCGCAAAGCGTGCTTAGCGCTTTTCTATTTTTCTCCGGCTATCACTGGAATATATCGCCCGGTCAGCGCGTTATTAACAATGCGTTTCTCCAGGTCAATAAAATTCCAGCGATAGCGGCGTTGTAGGAGGGGATATCGCCGGAAATCCAGCGAAAAGTCCACAGGAATGGCGAAAACGTTTTTGATAGGCCAAGGTGCACTCAGCCTGATGATCCACCTGCCATTGGATAATGCAGGTAAGTCAGGTTTTCAGCAGACGTTAGTTTTCGGCGAAAACCACGGTTAGCGCGGATTTTAAAATCGCTAACCGTGTTGTGGGACGCCTTGTAAATATCGCAATGTGCACATAGCGATAATTTACATGGTATTCCATGAGGGGTACACGCAGTGACGCCCACTTTGCATCTCATTAGAGATGCAGAGCGAGGCGTCGGGAAAACGTCTGCTAACATGCGCTAATGCATGTTAGCACCGCCTTGTAAATAGGGCGAAAATATTATCTCCGCTTTTTTGGCTTTTAAAGCCAAAAAAGCGGAGATAAGGCCCTTGATAATATACCCCCGAGGATGGTACTCAGATACCAAATGGAAATACGCTGGAAGATAGAATACTTAAAGAAAGCCCCTGAGGCGCAAGGCAATATCGTTGATTGTTTAAATTTGTTTATTGCATTTTCTTAGTACAATTTAGGAATACAGCAACAATGAGGTATAATATTACAGTAACAGCAGTGGCATCGTAATATTGCGAGTTAGAGTACCATATGATGTTCCAAGATCTAGGATGCATAGTATAGTAATGTGTTGCGACAGCTGGGTAATAGGTAGGACAATCCAGTTGTCCTGAATACAACGAATGTGTGACTAGAGAACAGAATGCAGTTACAGGTGACCATTGTCAGGCCTGCTCCATGCCCGATCATGTGTGCAGATGGGGAAGAGCGTACCAAGCATAAAGATAGCCGGCACGGGCAGAAGACCGCTTTGCCTTCTAGTACACGCGTGCATGTCTTTCGCCCTTCCGTTTACTCACCTTCTGCTTCCGGGATCACCATGTCGTGGTCAGCGTCTCTGTCGCTTTGCAGTACGGCTGCTCTTCTTTCTTCACAGACCTGAAATCTGTTCATTGAAACAAATAAGGAAGGTGCACCAGCAAAAAGTCCAAGTTCAAAATGAAGTCCTTTATATTTCCTTTGTTCTTGTAATGTAAAAATGTGTGGTAAAAACTCAGCCAACACATTTCGTTCTAAACATAAGAACTTCTTCAGGGCTGAAACAAGTGACATAACAACAAATAAATAAACAAAACAACATATATAAAAAACTATTACATACCAAAGACAAAAAACAGCACACAAGAAAATCAACACTAGTACATACAAAATATCATTGTAAACAAACAACAATAAAATATACATAGAAACACATATATGTGAGAAGGTGCAAATATAATATAAGCGTACATCACTAAGTATTTTTATATCTAATCCACCTAATCAGGTAAGAGGTACAATCACAATTAAGCCAAATTGGGACAGAAGCAGTCTTGGAAAATACAATGGAATTACAATGTCATACGTAACATAATCATACTATTTCAAAACACAAATCGAAAAATGCAAATCGGAATTTGGTAGCCTAACCAATAACTCCAAAAACTAAAAAAAAGGGAAGAGAAAAGACAAAGAGGGAAACACCTAAACAAAAAATGTATATGATGTTCATAATTGCAAACACGACACACCACTCACCAAATTGGAGTATTTCTAGCAATCAACAAAGATCGTGGAGTATAAATAATTCCATAAATATTCCTAGGACAAATTCTTGGTACGATAATCTAGTATATAAAAAATAAGTATATATAAATGATACAATAATCTAATATATGGGAAACATATATATATAAATATAAATGTTGGAAACAGAAGAATAACTGAATTCAACAAAGAACCCCAATACGTATGAGCACAAGAATAATAATGCTCAATGTAAATAAGTCAAAGAGACAAGACATATATATCTAAATGTACACCAAATAGTAGTCAATTGAGTATCCAAAATAAACAAATGAATTCGGTGTTATAATCTCAAACAGTACGTAATAACAATCCAAACTCATAAAAAGCCATGTACATATGACTATGCCAAAAACATGCATGTTATCGACATATAAATAACACAAAAATACAGGGAAAATCTCACCAGAAATAACGGTGATGGTCATCAAAAGGTAAATCTAGCTCAACAGGTACGTATTGGTCATGTAACGAAAATTCTCGTTGGGTCACTCTATGATAAGAGTTTTCCCTATTTACATAGACTACACTTAGATTCGGTTTCTTACCTGTCATCTTTGGGATTTGTTTATTTTTGTTATGCGCCACTGGGTGGCTCATGTTATTTCAGCTGTGTGTCACTTTAGGTTTGATTCCATTCCTTCCCACCCCCTCTCCCCCCCTTTTTTAAATAATTTTTTAAATAATATTATTTTTCCCCCCCTTCCACTTCCTCCCGTTTCCTTCCTTTTTAATATACAGGTGGGGTGACATAAATGCGTTTGTCTCTCTTTTCACCCGTTTCAGATTTTTGGATCCCGTAACATGGGTTTGTTTATTCTTATCATGGAGTGACCCAACGATAACTTTCGTTACATGACCAATACGTACCTGTTAAGCAACATTTACCTTTTGATGACCATCACCGTTATTTCTGGTGAGATTTTCTCTGTATTTTTGTGTTATTTATATGTCGATAACATGCATGTTTTTGGCATAGTCTTATGTACATGGCTTTTTATGAGTTTGGATTGTTATTACGTATTGTTTGAGATTATAACACCAAATTCATTTGTTTATTTTGGATACCCAATTGACTACTATTTCGTGTACATTTAGATATATATGTCTTGTCTCTTTGACTTATTTACATTGAGCATTAATATTCTTGTGCTCATACGTATTGGGGTTCTTAGTTGGATTCAGTTATTCTTCTGTTTCCAACATGTATATTTATATATATATATATATGTTTCCCATATATTAGATTATTGTATCATTTATATATATTTATTTTTTATATACTAGATTATCATACCAAGAATTTGTCCTAGGAATATTTATGGAATTATTTATACTCCAGGATCTTTGTTGATTGCTAGAAATACTCCAATTTGGTGAGTGGTGTGTCATGTTTGCAATTATGAACATCATATACATTTTTTGTTTGGGTGTTTCCCTCCTTGTCTTTTCTCTTCCTTTTTTTTAGTTTTTGGAGTTATTGGTTAGGCTACCAAATTCCGATTTGCATTTTTCGATTTGTGTTTTGAAATAGTATGATTATGTTACGTATGACATTATAATTCCATTGTATTTTCCAAGACTGCTTATGTCCTGATTTGGCTTAATTGTGCCTGTACCTCTTTCCTGATTACGTGGACTAGATATATATAGATGTATGCTTATATTATATTTATAGCTTCTCACATATATGTGTTTCTATGTATATTTTATTGTTGTTTGTTTACAATGATATTGTGTATGTACTAGTGTTGATTTTCTTGTGTGCTGTATTTTTATCTTTGGTATGTAATAGTTTTTTACCGTGGTGGTGGCATCGTGGCATTGTGGCTCACAGCACCGCCCGCCACAATGCTGGGAATGCACTGTGCATTGTCATGACAATGCAGTGGGGTACCATAGGTACCCCCCATGTCCACCTCCCAATACCCGCAACGGGCCCCCGACAGCAAACCCTGCATGCCTTTGCCGCCACGGAAAGGCACATCTCCGCCTGCATCCATATTGAGCACCTTTTCCGCCTGGTTGACTGGTCGACTGGCGGAAAACCGGCGGACGGTCTTTCCGTCCGCCGGGGCCCCCCGCCATACTAATATGGCGGGAGGACATGGGTGGCGGGTGGGGAAGGATGTAGGGTGGACCCCCAGGTGTTCCTCAAAGTTAAGGAACTAATCCATATTTAAAGCCCTACATATTTTTGTGTGATTTCTTTATTTTCGGTTTGAAGAAACAATTCCAAGTGAGAATCTGTTCCCCTTTTCCTATTTTTTGGATGTCCGTTTTTGTGCTTTCACTAACTTCCTGATTTATCGATGTTAGGTCAGTTCATAGATGCTTCCCACTTCTGTTATATATCCTTTACTATGACTACTATCCTCACCTAATTTTCCTTCTTTTATCATATAGATTTGAATCTGATCCTGCATCTACCATTACTGTATCTTAAGTGGAAGAGGAGAAATACACAGGTAGTTACTGTAGTAGCTGTGCATACATTTAGAATAAGAGCATGTATTATTAGATTGGAACTATACATATACACTAACACTCTTCTCTTCTTTGCATGCAGGATTCTCATAGCAATAGTCCGAACTTTACCATTCATTCCTGAGTGCGCCATGGAACATTTGTCTTTTCTCTTCTCTTGTTTCCCCGCTTCTCCCATCTCACCATTTCTTGCTTTGACATCGTTGGACATTCTTGGTGGGTGAGGGAAGTTGGGACTTTACTTTGGAATTTGCATCTTGCCCCTGCGGAAAGCCTTCAGGTGAGAATTACAAGCACTGGGTACAAGAAATTATAAATCGCCCTGGCAGAATCAAACAGCGCATTTATTTAAGTAACAATGATAACAATTATAATAACAATGAATGTTTAGGGCACAAAGACCATACCCCCTCCTCCCTACTGTCGGGTACATTGCGGGCAATCAAGAAGACAATAGTAAAATTAAGTGGAAATAGTCTCCAGTGCTTAGAAGGATCCTGGAATTGAAAGTATTGCAATCAAACATGTTGCAGTGGGGGTCTCTTTCTCAAGGAGGGGCATAGTCTGCTCCTCCACCATCACCACTCCATTGTCCCTCAGCGATGTGTTCAATGAGGTGGAGGAACCTTGTGTGTCAGCATGCAAGTCAGCCATAATAGCATCCCAACTAGTAGCTATGGGATGTTTCCGGAGCCCCGGATTGTCTTCCCTGTGCAGGGAAATGCTCTCCACCTGTGCCCAGGCAGTGAGCGATGGCATCCAAGCCTTGAGGGGTGGGGGTTCAGGTGCCTTCCACATGTGGGTGATGAATCTCTTGGTCAGCAAAAGGCCCAGGTCAATAAATTGGGACATGGCTTTGTATTTCTTGTCTCTGCAATATAGACCCAGGAGATATACCTTCCATGTAATTAACAAAGTCATACCAGTATAGTAAAATAGGCAGTGTGTCACTCCCTGCCAATATAGGTGAAATTTGGGGCAAGCCCAGAGGTTATGGAGTAGATCTTCATCTGCTAAGCAGCACCGGGGACAGGAAGCATCTGTTTGGTGAAAGTACTGATTTATTTTGGGAGGAGTTAGGTAAGCTCTATGTATAATGTATAGCTGGATGAGATGGAACCAGGCATTGCGAGGAATTTGAATGTGACTTTCGAGGAGAGCAGACCACTCCCTGTCTGTACAAGGGCCAGTCAGTCTACCAATGGTTACGGAGGGTTGTGAGTGACTGCGCAGTGTGCAAGGGCAAGGAATCAGCTAGCAAGTGGACCAGGTGTCTGCCCTGTCCTAACACGTGGAGATATTGCAAAGTGAGATGGGTTGGGGTCCATGGGTTATGTTGCCCCATGCATGTCTCAGCGCTCCAATGAGAGAATTGTGAAGAAGGAAATGTCCATGGGGTATGCCCATATCCTCCCTGAATGAGTCACACATGAGGAGCTCCCCATCTTTGTTACGGTCTCCCATACTGTGGAGCTCCACCTCATGCCAGACATAGAGTGCCACCATGGTAGTGATGTGTAGCCCCCTGGGTGTACCTAATAGTGCTAATGCAGTGTCGTAAAGGGTCATTGCTCGTGTGAGATAGAGCCAGCAGAGAAAGCAGCGGTAAGCTACCAGTAGATGTGTGAATTGGGTTAGTGGTGCCCTAGCACATGGGTGGAACAGCTTTAAAATATTGAAATGAGTCCAAGCAGGCTGTGACATGGCAGTGTCGGCCAACTGAAGGGAGGCCAGCCATATAGACATCCATTACAATTGGGATGCCAGATAATAGTGTTTGAAGTTTGGCACAGCGAGTCCAACACAGTTCATTGGTTGGCAGAGCTTTGAGAGTACCACCCGGCAGCAGGAAGTATTCCACATGTAGTCTCTCATAGCTCGTTCAAAGGACCGGAAAAAGGAGGGGATATACAGTGCAAGACTGGTAAAATAATATAGTAGATGGGGAAGCCAAAAGGCCATCTTGATACGTAATTTAGTGATGTTTCATGTCAGATTGCCATCAAACAGGTCTGTGGAGG
Source organism: Triturus cristatus (assembly GCF_964204655.1). Classification (NCBI taxonomy): domain Eukaryota; kingdom Metazoa; phylum Chordata; class Amphibia; order Caudata; family Salamandridae; genus Triturus; species Triturus cristatus. Next base: position 326,057,817 of record NC_140589.1, read on the forward strand.
GATGGAATACATGGATGTCCAAGTATCGAAACGTGGTGGTCTGCCAGGTGAGAGGGACATCGGCAAAGGTGATACAGGATTAGGGGTGGTCGGAGCCATCAGAAAAAGGCAATATTTGGTCCAACTGATCTTCAGTCCAGATAGGGCTGCATGTCGAATGAGAGTCTGTGCGATCGTGGCAGGCAAAGTAGAGACATTGCTAAGGAAAATGAGCAGATCATCTGCATAAAGGGAAACAGAGTGGACACCATCTCTCAGGGGTATACCCCATGTACAACCATGGGCATGCAGAGCAGCTGCCAGGGGCTCTGTAGCTAAGGAAAAAAGCAGTGGGAAGAGGGGGCAGCCCTGGCACATGCCTCTGCAGATACTAATGAGATCAGATACAAGGGAGCCCGTCTTGACTCCAGCCATTGGCAGGGCATACAGTAGGCGTACCAATTTGACATAGTGGTCACCCAGACCATAGTGCGGTAATACTGTAAAGAGAAAGGTCCACTCCTAGGAGCCAAAGGCCTTCACTAGGTCTAAGACCAGGCAGCCCGCTCAGGCCAGAGATATGGAGCATACTCAAGAATATGGAAAAAACGCCGCAGGTTAATAGAAGTGGTGCTAGCAGGAACAAAACTCTTTTGGTCTGGGTGTACCAATGCTGGAACTAGAGGCTCCAGTCGATCCGCAAGAAATGTTGCCAGGATTTTATAATCGGTTGTAGGAAAGTAGGATCTGCATTCATGGTTACCCCCATTTTTTGCTGGTGTTATTCTGTTTTCTGACTAGTATGACTGGGATCCTGCTAATCAGGACCCCGGTCATTGTGCTTCCTCCCTAAAATTGTTATGATAAGTACTTTGGTACCTCCACAATTGGCTACTGGTGTACCCTAGTAAGTCCCTTGTATATGGTACTGAGGTACCCAGGACATAGGTACACCAGGGCTATCCAATGGGATGCAGCACGTATTATGCCACCCGTGAGAGACCACTAAAACTGTGACTACAGGCCTGCAATTGCAGCTTGTGTACGCTGGTGCTAGCACCACGTACGACCGATATAAGTTTCCTTAAATCCGCGGTCACTGCACTTAAATAGTATAAGTTCCCTCTAAGGCAGGCCTTTCACTCCTGAAGGGTGGGTGTTAGGTTATAAGTGTGAGGGTGCCCTGCATGAGCGTTACACCCTCTACAACCCCGGAGTCGAGTCTCAGGTCTCTTTAAGTGTGGTCAGCTATATAATACATATAGTGGACATCAAGTCAATTACGAGATGTCTAACTATATAGTGGCTGCACTGAAACCGGTCGTGTTTGGTATCAAACATGTTGGAATCCTACCATAACACCGATTCCAGTGTTGGATGTAGGATCCCATGTACTGGGGGGCTACCCTAGTGAGCCCCCCTGTATTCCAGGTACCAACTAGGGTCTAACAGCAAGCTAGTGCTGCTGCCGACCACAGACACGATTCTGCCCTCCTGCTGCTGAGCTGAACTCGAGCAGGGGAAGGTAGAACAATAGGTTTCCTGTCACAGGGAGGTGGAACCACCTCCCAGAAAGAGCTGAATGTATTTGGCGGGGGTGCTTGCCAGCGCCACTAGACTGCTTTGAAGGGCACATTTGGTGCTTTTTTTATTTGCTCTCCTTGCATACTCAAGTTTGAGCCAGTTCATGGAACTGTTGGCTCCCACTCTGGCACTAAACTAGACAAAGGACATGGGAGTATCTTCCCGTCTGTCCAGTTCCTCCTCTGGGGGGGATCCTTGAATTGTCCCAACCCTTACCTAGGGTACTTTAGGGCCTACCTGTGGTTGGGTCTTCAGATTCATCGTGGGACAAGATTCTAACCTGAAACCAGTTCATCTTCTACCATCTGGGAACTTTGGACTTCGTTTGACTTTGCCTAGGATCCAAGACTGAACCAAGGAAGACTCCTGCTGGTCCTGGTCTAGTCGCCCTGCCAGTCTTCTACGTTGTCTGTGCCTGTGCTTCATGCAGGTTCTTCTCCGGGGCTGTGGGCATCAAAGACCCAATGAATCTCCCTTGGAGTGAAGGGGTCACTCCCCTGCATCTGCAGGCAGCGCAACCAAGCTGACTGGTCTGCTGCTCCTGATGTCCTCGGGATTCCGAATGGATCACCAACACAGGTGGTGGTTCTGCAACTCCATTGAGGCCTGCACTGTCTTCTCAGCAAGTTTAAGGACAGTATCCCTCATTGGAATTGCTGGAACAGCACCCCTGTGCATTGCATCAACTTGCTGTTGCCAAGGCTTGTTGACTCTGTCCTCCAGAGATCTCCAGCCTCTAGCATCTCTTCCTACCAAGGTCTTTGTCCCCACTGCATCCCCTGCATCTTTGGTGAGCTGCTCGAGGCCCTCTTGCTACTCCTGTGCCTTCAGCCTGTGGGTCCCCTTGAGGGTCTTCTTTGGCTTCAGTATGCTCCCCTGCTTTCTCAGAGCCTGCTCTGCAATGCTGGCCCCAACGTTGTACCTTTCTCATTTGCCACATCTGTTGCTGCTGCCAAGGCTTGTTGGTTCTCCCGCCAGACACCAACCCCCTGGTTCTCGACTTCCAACATGGGACAGCTTGTGAACGGCTCCTAGTCTTCCACAGCATCACATGGTCCTCACAGCTGCAGCAACAAGGTCACCTCTCCTGCATCTTCCGTCATTGGTGGACATTGATTTTCCATGCCTCCTGGTCACTTCCAAGTGGCATAGACTCTGTCCCCTCTGCTTGCAGGTACTTCTCTTCAAGAATCCATCCTTGGATTCCACTGGACTCTTTCACCTTCTTTGCCAGCGGCATCTTTTCTGAAGTCCTCCATCGTGGTCTACGGCCGTTTCTGACGTTACTTCGTACCTATGCACCCGACTTCCCTGGTGTTGGTATCCTGGTTCTTGGGGTATCCACAAGTGATGTGACTCTCCAACCTTCTGTCTTCCACAGGGTTTCTTCAGGGTCCACTGGGAAGGGTCCTTCTTCTTGAAAACTGCAACTGCAATTTTCCCATTGACTTGCATTGAGTACGCGGCTGTGTTTCCCCTCTGCACACAGTCTCCGTGGGGTTCCTGGGTACTTACCTTGGGTGGCTCCTTGTGTCCCCAGATCTTCTGAGTCTTCTGGTCCAAGTCACGACTTTGGTCGCAGTTCGCATTCCACTTCTTTAGTCTATGGTTTGGTCTCCCCCTGGAGACCACTGTGTATTTGAGCTTACTTACCTGTTTTACACTTGAAATATTGTGTGTATTGTGTTGATATCTCCTTTAGGAGATATACCAATGTGTTAGTGAGTGTTTATAATAAATATACTTATTTTTATAACTATACTGTGTGGTTCTTTTTCGTTTAACCTACACTATATGATTAGTTCTGGTAAAATAATCTGTTTAACACTCCTTGTGGACTAAGCCTGCAGGCTGCTCTCTGCAGCTACCAATTAGAGAGCTTTTTAAGGTTGTCTAAGAGCACTAAAATCACCATAAGAGTCACCTGGATAAGTGCAGGGTGGTTCACTTAAATAAGTGTACACCATATACTAAGCCGGCCTCCTACATCGGTGTTAAGTAGTGCTAATGGCCTATATGAGCCCAGGGCTATGGGGTGCCAGAAGTGAAGTGTAAGCTTTATAAAATTCCGCAGGCAGACCATCAGCACATGGAGTCCGGCCAGTGACGAGGGCGCCGATGGCCTCCTGAATTTCAAAAGGTGTGATGGGGTCATCTAACTCTGTTCTTTGATCCTGTGTGATGGAGGTAAGAGGCAGGGTAGACAGAAAGGTAGCAACGTCTTCTGGGATGGAGTATGACACCGACTGACAGAGCGATGTACAATATCATATCAATTCACCATGTATCTCGTGTTGTGTGTGGAGTCGGCTGAGCATAACCCCACAATGTGGTGGCTGGGCTGGTCTTGTCTTATTACCACGTAAGGAGAGAGACCGCATTTTCAGCCGCAGTGTGGGTCTTAGCTGAATGAACAGTGTAGTTTAGACAGGGCAACCTCTCCAGAAGTTGCGCCTCCACTAGATGGGGCCTATTTTATGGGTCTTGCACCACCTCGTTTTTGAGGTTTAAAAGCCTACCTTCTGATACAGTGAGATGTCCTTATCTAGTTGCTGGCACATGTTCCAATTTAGTCCTAAGCAATAGGACCGAAGCGTCAACTTAAACGCGTCCCACTTGGTTCATCTTGTATCCGAAGTGCCATAATTAAGGTCAAAGTAGTTGTCAATGGCAAAACCAACAGATGACCAAACTTGCAGTGCTGTAGGTTGCAAACCCCAGTTAGGGATGGGGGGCACCTGTGTCGCATGTGATTTGGAGGCATTGTGGGTTGCGATCTGAGTGGGTGCAACACAAGTAATCAATGTGAGTGATAGATCGAGTGAGGTCCAACGTGTTGACCAGCCTGTCAATCCTGACAAGTTGGGGATGTGGTGCTGAGCAAAATAATACACCCTGGCAGAGGCATTGTGGAGACCCGACATGTCAGTTCGATGTCAATTTTGTAACCAGGTGCTAAGTGCCTGAGCGTTAGAGGGCACAGTCGTGCAGGACGGCGAAGGGAATGAGCGGTCAAGTCCAGTATCAAGAGCAATATTAAAATCCCCCCCCCATGCAACCATGCAAGCCTGCTCCATCGGGGCAATACTCCAGGTAGTGTGTGCAGGAAGGTTGCCTGTTCAGTGTTTTGAGGCATAAATGTTGCCCAAAAGTATAGGGCAGTCATCCAGGCGCCCCCTAATAAAGATGTAGCAGCTCTCTGGGTCTGTCACCTCATCGTCAGCCACAAAGAGAACTTCCGGTCGGACCGAGATCAGCACCCCAAGGGAGCAGGAGGAGAAATCAGTGCTAAATATCTGCCCACGTAACGCCACTGTAGCTCAGCTGCCTCCAGGAGCGTCAAGTGGGATTCCTGGAGTAGCGCAATATGTGTAGATTGGACCTTAAGGTAAGAGTAAATGGCCTAATGATGTGCAGGGGTATGAATACCACGCACATTACAAGTTATTCCCTTAATGTGTGATATGTTGTCTTATGCCAGTAGCAGTAGCGATAGACCGCGCACAGTGGAGCGCGGGCTATGCGTGTATGTCCGAGCAGTGTTGAATGAGTGGAGGTGCTACGTTTGGGAAAAAATATAGAAACATAAAAATATTTCTAGAAAAACAATAAATACCATAAGAGCAGTGCACAAAATGAGTGTCCACCCAAACTATGTAACAGATGTATGTCGTTACAACGCACACTTTTACAATGCATGCACTTACAACGCATTTTTTACAACGCAACATCCACTACAACGCATTCCATTACATCCCATGACACTACAACGCATTTTTTTAAACTACCTTTACAACGCATTCCATTACATCGCATGCTACCTTTACAACGCATACCATTACAACGCATAATATTACATTGCATTTAAGGTAAGTATTGGATAGTATAGGGGTAAAAATTACTATTCTTACTCCAGGGGGTGCAACAGTAGGGTAAGTGTTGGATAGTATAGGGGTAAAAATTACTATTCTTACTCCAGGGGGTGCAACAGTAGGGTAAGTGTTGGATAGTATAGGGGTAAAAATTATTATTCTTACTCCAGGGGGTGCAACAGTAGGGTAAGTGTTGGATAGTATGGGGATAAAAATTACTATTCTAACTCCAGGGGGTGCAACAGTAGGGTAAGTGTTGGATAGTATAGGGGTAAAAATTACTATTCTAACTCCAGGGGGTGCAACAGTAGGGTAAGTGTTGGATAGTGTAGGGGTTTTAATGTAATATTATGCGTTGTAATGGTATGCGTTGTAAAGGTAGTATGCGATGTAATGGAATGCGTTGTAAAGGTAGTTTTTCAAAATGCGTTGTAGTGTCATGCGATGTAATGGAATGCGTTGTAGTGGATGTTGCGTTGTAATAATTGCGTTGTAAGTGTAGTGCGTTGTAATAGTTGCGTTGTAAAGGTTGTTCCCCTATGTAACAGTATGCATCAAAAAGACAGATAAAGTGTCTGTTGGGGAGGGAGGTACAAGAACCAGAGCAAAAGGAACCCCCAATTGAGGAGAGATGGTAAATACTATCACAATAAGTGAAACATGTGAAGCGAGGATGACAAAGCAGAGGTATTTCAGTATATAAGTAAAGATCTTGCCTGTCATCAATAAAGGAAGCGAATATATGAGTAATAAGACACCTGTGAGGTAAAAAGAGGCATGGCTATTCAATAGTAAACAAGGTATATCAGTAGTTTAAGCATTAGATCGACAGGAGCTAAGCAGCCTTAATCAAATGAGAGGGTCCGCTGTTTGTGGAGTCACTATTGGTAGGGTCATGGAATCCAGCCAAGAGGGACATGTGGCATTAGAACTTTCCTCGCTGGAGGATCGGAGTGACTCTTCCTCAGGACTGGAGTGCTGGGTAACCTCAGTGAGGGTAGTGGCATGTTGCAGTGCCTGTTGGAGCTCCACTATCCTCTGCTCCAGGTCAGGAGCAGCTTTGGGCGCCAGGCAGAATATGCCCGCATCTGCGGCAGCATCTCCCACGAGGGCTGCGGTCCGCTCCAATTTATGGCTGTGACAGGTGGGATCTCTGAACCCCAGATGCCTCCAGCCATCCCCAGGTGTCTTCCGGGGAGTCAAAGAAGTGCATGGTACCAGCTGCAAAAACCCACAGTCGTGCTGGGAAAAGGAGCTAGTAATGTAGATCCAGTTTGTGGAGATGTCGCTTCACAGCAAGAAAGGAATGCCATTGGTGTTTTACCGCTAGGCAATATCCTTGATCTATAGAAAGTTTATGAAAAATCTACTAGATGCGCTAGAGGCTTTGCAGGGACTTGGAGAATTCTCCAATAACGAGTGGACTCAGGCACTCTTAGGGCTAAGAGAAGTGGCGATTAAAGTGGGGTTCCACCTTGTTCAACTTAATATGCTGTATAGGATATACTACACCAGAGTGCGGATTTGTAGAGCTGACAGTGTCTCCAGGGTTGTGGACAGAGTGGACCATTTCTGCACACATTGTGGGACTGTCCTGCCCTGCGGTCATAGTGGAGGAGAGTGCTGGAGGAGAGTGCTGCAAACTACCTGTATGATTGATATCTGATGTTTAGATACCACTATGAACGATTGTCCACCTGTGTACTTGGCTATGCATCAAACTTGTGGTTCAACCTTTACGCGCTAATAAGAAAGAACTTTTAAAAAAATATCACTTTGAAACCTCAGCATCTGCGTAATATAGCCATTTGGGTTTCACCATAATTTCACTACACAACATGACAACCTTAAAGCTATGTGATCAGACCCAACATGAAATATTATTTTGTGTTAATTCCAAGGAACTAGTAGGACAAAATAGATAGTTTTAGAGTACTGGGAAAGACATCACAGTACACTGCCAAATGCCCAAGACATGAGAAGTTCATCTATAATAGAAATTTGCTTCAGAGATATTATTAGGCAGAAAATTAAAAGGGTAGCTAACATATACAGCAAGTCAGGCTATTTAGCATTATGCAGATTGGCAGTGAAATATTAAGATATTTCTACTTCAAGGCAATGTTGACCATAAAAAAGATTTCTCATCACTTCCAGAAATTTTTAGTACAGATTATAACATTTGCCATGAAGGACATCATTTGCCAATGTTGTACCTCCTATGTTACGCTTTCCATGTTGTACCTCCAATATTGTACCTCCCATATCTAATGTTCTGCCTCCCATCAATCTTTGTTGATTATTTGATGGCAAGGAAGCTAAGAGGTATGTGCTTTTTGGCATGAAAATACAATATGACTCTTGAACTGTCTCTCTCTAACAGAAAGCACACACCAGCCTATACACACTAGATTTACCAGCCAACAAAATTGAAAGAGTGGAAGTCAGTGAAAACTTTCAAAAACAAAAAGAGATAGGGGCGTCTTCACGTTGTCTTGAATGCCTTCGCTAATTGTACCCAAAATATCTAAAATGGACTGAAATGGGAATATTCAAGAAATATTCATGTGCAATTAGTACAAATAGAAAATATTCTGGCATCCTTAAACCTTTACTAAAAAGAAGTTCACAAAGGCCTTAATGAGCATGTAAAGTAGTTCTCCTGTAGTATTATTTCATGTACTCATAAATGCCTTTGTGAATCGGCCACAGCCTCTTCGTTTGTTTTGCTGATTGCAGTCAGCCTTGTTGTGTTTAGCTGTTTTGATTGTTTTGGGATACATGGAGGATCATCCATGTAAGTAAACGTATGTATTAATGTTGTTTCTACATAACTGCTTCCTCAATGGTGTCTTACTGCATTCACTATAGTCCCATGGTCACACGCCTTCTCCCTGACAGTTGAAACATGCAGCATTTGGTGTACTGGACTTTGCCACAGCATGCAGCCACCTCTCTTCATCAAGAATTCCGAAAAATAGCCCGAAACCTAAAACAATTTGGCAAAACTAAGCCAAACAACATATAAAAAATATTCAGCAAAAAACATACATAAGCATAAAATGACTTAGGGGCATATGTATCAAATTCTCTATTTGCGATTCTCAAATAGCGATTTTTTGAGAATCGCTATTTAGGAATTGCAAACGAGATGTAAGTAAAAATTTGCAAATTGTTAGCGATTCCTTGGCCAGGAGGCCCATAGGAATGAATAGGAAGACATTCTCAATTAGAGATTCGCAATTAGAGAATCACAAATTGAGAATCATTTCAAGGGTGATAGGGTGTCATATGGACACCCTGATGGACCCCTGAAATGAGCATGTGTGCGCATGTGGCGCCCATACATGCCCTAAGGGCATGTATGAGCGCCACATGACACTTTGAAAAATGCCCAAAGTGCATTTTTCAAAGAAATCGCAAATTACCACCAACTTGAAGTTGGTGGTAATTTGCACTTTCTTAAGGAGAAATCGCACAACTTGGGTGCTTGCTACATCGCATTTAAGGACCCTCAGGGACAGAAGGCTCTAACAACCTTGAACCCAGCACCTGGACCCTGCCAATTGTGAGTCCAAACCTGCCAATCCTCATCCTCATCCTGGGCTCCTCGCCCACCGCCTGGGACGACTCCTGGTGGCCCCCCGCCCTGGGCACCGCACCCAAACCAACGAACCACGCACGCAACCTGGGCTTCATCCTGGACTCCTCCCTCTCCATGACCAGACAAGTCAACGCCGTCTCCTCGTCGTGCTTCAACAACCTGCGCATGCTACGGAAGATCTTCTGGTGGATCCCCACGGAGACCAGGAAGACCGTCACCCAGGCCCTCGTCACCAGCCAACTGGACTACGGCAACGCCCTCTACGCCGGAACCACCGCCAAGCTCCAGAAGAGACTCCAGCGGATCCAGAACACCTCAGCCAGACTCATCCTCGACATCCCACGAAACAGCCACATCTCCGGACACCTGAGAGACCTGCATTGGCTCCCCGTCAACAAAAGAATCACCTTCCGTCTCCTCACCCACGCACACAAAGCCCTACACGATCAAGGCCCGAGCTACCTCAACAACCGAATCAACTTCTACGCTCCCAAACGCCACCTCCGATCAGCCAGCCACGCCCTCGCCGCCGTCCCACGCATCCGTAGAGCGACAACAGGAGGAAGGTCCTTCTCCTACCTGGCCGCCAAGACCTGGAACTCCCTCCCGGCCGACCTGCGCCTGAACCAAGACCACCTCTCCTTCAGGAAGAAGCTCAAGACCTGGCTGTTCGAGCAGTAACGGCACCCCCCCCCCCCCCTTAGCGCCTTGAGACCCTACGGGTGAGTAGTGCGCTCTATAAATGTCTTTGATTGATTGGTTGATTGAAGTGGTGCCACCCAGTCCTGGACCTGTGAAGTGAGCCTGAAGGTGCTCTGTCAGTCCATCTGTGAATCCATTAGAACCAAAGCATCTCCTCTGCTGCATGGTATAGTCCTAAGCAGAACCAACTCATTGGGCCCGATTCACAGAACTAACTTAAGACAAAATCCTAAACTTGCTACCATTTTGGTATTCACAGAAGGCACTTACTCATTTTGGTATTCACAGAAGGCACTTACTCATTTCGGTATTCACAGAAGTTAGGAGTCCTAACTTTAGGACTCCTAAATGCCTTCTGTGAATACCGAAAGTCTTAAAATTAGGATTTTTCTCAGTTTAGTAGTAGTATAGTTAGGACTCCTAACTTTAGGACTCCTAAATGCCTTCTGTGAATACCGAAAGTCTTAAAATTAGGATTTTTCTCAATTTAGTAGTCCTAAATTTAGGACTCCTAACTTTAGGACTCCTAAATGCCTTCTGTGAATACCGAAAGTCTTAAAATTAGGATTTTTCTCAGTTTAGTAGTAGTATAGTTAGGACTCCTAACTTTAGGACTCCTAAATGCCTTCTGTGAATACCGAAAGTCTTAAAATTAGGATTTTTCTCAATTTAGTAGTCCTAAGTTTAGATTTAGGACTACTAAATTGAGAAAAATCCTAATTTTAAGACTTTCGGTATTCACAGAAGGCATTTAGGAGTCCTAAAGTTAGGAGTCCTAACTATACTACTACTAAACTGAGAAAAATCCTAATTTTAAGACTTTCGGTATTCACAGAAGGCATTTAGGAGTCCTAAAGTTAGGACTCCTAACTTCTGTGAATACCAAAATGAGTAAGTGCCTTCTGTGAATACCAAAATGAGTAAGTGCCTTCTGTGAATACCAAAATGGTAGTAAGTTTAGGATTTTGTCCTAAGTTAGTTCTGTGAATCGGGCCCACAGTCTCTGCTGCATGGAATCACTCAGCACAAGGACTCCCCATCATCCTCCCTAAAGTCCAAGCAAACTTCTAACTAATAAATGAGGATGTGAACAAGATATGAACTAATCAAAAAGCATAGGAAAGGAGAAGGAGATGGAGACAGATACGGAGATGGAAAAAATCTCCTACACCTAACCACCTTCTCACATTCAAAATGCCCATGAAATCTTATATACACAAGCCATACCATTCTAAATCCTTCTTCAAGAGAAAGTACCTTACATATGCACCAAACGGCCCCAAAGGACTCTTCCAGGTCATTCAGCATCCATCCACAAAGGCCATCTCCCCTCCCATCACAGAATATGAATTTAACCTTCTACTTCACCAGAATCGTGAAAATTAGACAGAGGGTAAGCAAACAACAACCTTCATTTGACCTAAAAAACATAGGCTTCATCAAGCCTTAACCCCCGATATCACTGATAAACCGAAAATGATCATCACAAACATGAAGCATTCTAACTTGGTTTCAGGATCCAATCTTGCCTAATATCACATCAATGCTCTTACCCCTCTGCAAATATAAATCATGAACTCCTTCCTGAACCAAGCCTCTATCCCTGTGACCATCAAATCAGGGCATGCTCACTCCCTCCGCACGAAATCTTATGTAACCTAGATGTTCTTGACAACTACAGTGCTATAACAGGCATCTCTTTCATTTCAAACATTCTAGACAGCCAGCTAGAGGACTATACCAATACCATTGATCGCCTAGATAATTTCCAGTCTGAATTCCACAGTGGTTACTACAATGAACCCTCCATCCATAGAATGACGTATGACACTGTTTGTTTCTTTGATGAAAATAATTCTTACCTCATTGTACTCCTCGAATTATATGTTGTCTTTAACACTGTTGATCATAACAGCTTCAGCAAAATTCTAAGAAGCAGAGTGGGGAATGCAGAATGGGTACTAGAATGCTTATCTTTCTTAGGTGCTTATCTATGTAGATCTTCTTAAGAATGCTTAATCATCTTAGGTGCTTTTCTTTCCAACACAAAAAATAGGAAATTCCTTCCTTAATTCTTTCAAAGTGCCTTTTAGTATCAACCAGGAATTAAGCTTAACCCCTGTGCAAGTTCCACTCTATGTGAAACAACCAGTCAATGTGCTCATAAAACATGGAAGCTCCTTTATGTTATATACAGATAATACCTACCTATTAAAATACATTACTCTTAGGGGCAGATTTATGAGGCCCTTGCGCCTCATTTACGCCGCCGTTGCGTCACTTTTGTGACGCAGCGGCGGCGCAAATCCTGCGCCATGCTGCGGGGTATTTACAACATGACGCATCTGGGAGATGCGTCACGTTGTAAAGCGCAGCGCAGCAGTAGGCGTACCTGTGCAGGGGGGGGGGGCGTTCCGTCGCAGGAACGCCTCCTAAAAGTGGCTGAGTGAAATCTACAAGATTTCACTCAGTCACTTTTGAGCCCATGCTGCGTCAAAACCCTGCGCCTGCTTGAAGCAGGCGTAAGGATTGACGCAGCATTGTGAAGATAGGTCCCCCCAAAGCATTGCTGGAGCTGCGTCGCGCTTGCGACGTAACTCCAGCAATGCGCCACTTTTACGGCACAGATGCGTCACGCATCTGTGCCGTTTTTGCCCCATGGTGCGCCGCATTGTAAATGCGGCGCATCCATGGTGGCGGAGCTGTGGCGCACAATAACTGGCGCATCCCTGCTGATATGCAGGGATGCGCCAGCTAACATTAATCTGCCCCGAAGTCTTAGCCTAAAACCACTACTTCCTCTCTTAAGGAAATGTAAAAGATTTAACTAAATTGGGTCCCTCAGAAGATTGAAGTTTACCTTCTCTTCCCAAAGGTCAAAGTCAACTCAAGGACTTGGCCCACTCACAAGAAACAACTTCCTCAACAAGATTCCTTGGCTTTAATTCAACAAGCTACTCTACCTTTATACTCAAGGACTTGGGCCACTCACAAGAAACAATCACCTCAGCAAAATCTCTAGGCCTCAAACTCAACAAGCTACTCTACCTTTATAGCCACCTCAAAAACACACTCTGATGACTCCTCCCCATTTTCCTTTGATTAGATGAGTTATAATCCACTCTGTGTTTGCGGAATCCTCTCTGCAAGTTAGATCTGCCAGGAAGTGCGGTCCAGGCTTCCTCCACCACAAAGTAGCTCAAATCCACAGCGCTGCCTCGTTTTGTTTCTTGCTCGGAAGATGAAAGGGGTTTCAGCACATTTACATTTATATTTACATTTCAGTCTGTTGGTATGAAAAGGATTCCCTCCCACGCGTAAGTTCTCTCCCTTGTATTACCTGTCTGAGGAACCGCTTACATTTAACCGCGGATGATCTGCTCCGGTTGCCAGGGGAGACGCCCACCTAAAACAAAGACTGCCTTATCATCTTGCATAGCAACTAACACACATGGATAAAAGAATAGCTGCATTTGCGTTCCCCGAACATTGGCTTTTTGTGCTTCTTAACATTTCTTGATCAAATCAAAGAGTACGGTATACATGTAAGGTTAGAGATAAATATATAGCATCAAGGGCCTCATGTAGGTAGCGTACCAGTTACCACTTCTTAAATACCGAGCCGTACCGACTCGGTATTTAAGAAGTGGTAACTCGTATGTAGGTAATGAGTCGGTAATTTTTACCGATTCGTTACTAGTCGGTAATTACCGAATCGGTATTTACCGATTCGGTAATGAGGCATACCTTCCCATTGATGGGAAGGTATGCCTCATTACCGAATCGGTAAATACCGATTCGGTAATGGGGGGAACACATACAAGGGTGGCAGGGTGGGCAATGGAATGCTTATCGCGGGGGTATCTGTACGCCCCCCCGGGTGGACACCGATATCGCCATGTCCCCCTGACCCTTGACGGTTCCGGGCACCTTTTGGAATGACTACATATGGACGTTCAGTTCCCTTGGCCCCCCCCCCCGTCCCCAGCCTCCCGGTACTCCTTCCTTTCGTGTGCTGCTTAATGGTCTGACCTGGAGTTCCCCGGAGGAAGCCTGACCTGCGCCGTTTGTCTTTATGCCTCGCCTTTTGTTTTTCTTTTAGTTTTCTGTGTTTGTTTGATCTAAGTCTCCTGTGCCTCTAGAACTATCCGGACTCACTACGGGGCCGACCCCCGGGAACCGACTGCAGCTTTGATAAATGTATATTTCATTCTGTACTTAGCGGCCGGCCCTGGTGGTTGTAGGCCCGTGCTTGTAATCGAATTATTGTTCAATAAAAACTTTAAAAAAAAAAAAAAAAAAAAAAAAGGGTGGCAGGGTGTCACATTGACACCCTGTTGCACCCCTGATTCGGCCATGTGTGCACATGTGGCACACATACATGCCCTAAGGGCATGTATGTATGCCACATTGCACACTGCTACGCGCGTTAAAATGCATTTACACATACATTCATTATTTACCACCAACTATAAGTTGGTGGTAAATACCGACTCATAAACACACACACACACTCCCCCTACATCCCGATTTTGCTTTCGGAATTTACCGAATCAGTAAAATTACCGATTCGGAAAAGTTACCGATTCGGTAACATTACCGATTCGGTATTATTGCCGATTCGGTAATTTTACCGATTCGGTAAATTCCGAAAGCAAAATATGTCCCCCTACATACCAATGGCCAAAATACCGGTCGGTAACGGTATAATTACCGAAAATCGGCCGTTACCGACCGGTATTTGGCTACCTACATGAGGCCCCAAATGTTTTCCTAGTGGGGAGTTATTTGTTTATGTAGGTGTTTTTTAAGAACCATTTGCCACTTTATGATAATTTTCAAATAAATTTGTTCATGGTATAACTGAACAACAGCCTGATGTCCCATCGGTTTTTGTTGTCGCAAAGCCTTCACTGAGCAAAATTGCAGGCTTTGGGCCAGATATACGAAGCATTTTACTGGTCTGGGCCATTTGCGACCAGTAAAATGCATGTGCAGAAGGCATAATGTGACTTGGTAACATGTCACTGAATCGCATTTTGCTTTTTTTATTCAGAATTAGGAAGGGACGTGTTTAGGCCGTCCCTTCCTAATGCGGAATAACACTGGTATGCATGAACGTTTTGCTACCGGTTGCAAAACATTCGCAGTTACCACCAACTTCAAGTTGGTGGTGGAACACTGCCTGCTTGTAAAAAATTTAAAGGTAGCTTTTCATTTTTATTTTTGAAATGCAGCCCGTTTTCCTTTAATCCCGTTTTCATACATCTGGCCCTTTGCGACCACAAAAACTGAACCCTCAATGTATTGAACAGACATTGTGATTCGAACATGGCGGTTGTGCAACACAATGCTCACATTGTCACTCCTTGGGATTTGCAATGAAGAGGGGCATGACAGGGGCAATGGTTTGTGACCATAATTGAGGGTCAACACCATCAATTGCATTCCAACACCTTGAACGGGGTGGTATATATTACCAAATTGGAAGGTGTTCATGATGGAGAGAGCTTCGACTTTGTGAACTTACCATGCTGGTATCTGGAAATAGGCTCGGTGAGGGAACAAAGACAGACATCCATGGGATGGCTGCATCCTCCCCTGGAATGTCTACTTGCATTATGACAATCCAGCTAAAGAAAGGGGGCTGCCAAGTTGGCATTCCGCTAATGTGAATGCAGCGATGTAGATATGCTTCTCTCGCAGTCCTCCATCTCTCTGCACCCACGTCGCTAATTGGGCACAGAAGCAAAATAATTTTCTCATTGCAAATGGGGGAATGCCCTCTCATGATAGTGCTGGGCACTATATGTGCACCCGCACCATCAGTAATACAGAAGGGGACACTAAAATGTCTACAGCCCCTTATGTAATACCATTGAGCCCCGGGGGCACACAAAGCGGGTGCACACACCCGTTCTGTCTCCGGGGCACAATGTATAAGACAGCCCCAGGTGTTCAATCAGATTCTACTGGCCTACAAATTCTGATATACTCTGTAGTCTATTCCATCAGCAGGATCCACAGGGACCTTCACATTCAATGCACCTCATACTGTGCATCTACGTCTGGACCCCAGTAGATTTTTGTCACCCAGTGGAAGTGAGAAAGCAGGGGGAAAGAAACAGAAAAGTTCAAAAGCCACTGCAGGAAATAATTAGTAGAAAAGAAAGAATAAAAGAGGACATTGAAGACATGGCATGTAACATGATTTGTCATAGGGCAGGCATCACATCTGCAGTGCATACCAAATATGTCTCACATTAGAGATTATTTTCAGCACAATGAATAAATGTTCAACCTGAATCATTTTGAGGAGTGGGGAACAAGCGGCAGAAGGGAGCAAGTTTGTAAATTTTGCTTTTGAGTTTTCAAAGAACCAAGGGGCATATTAACAAGGAACAGGGAAAATTAACGCTAAGAGCGCTTAGCGTTAATTTTTTTAACGCCCGCTATCGCTGGATAATATCGCCTGGTTATCGTGTTATTAACAACGCTAACCGCCTAGGCGATAAAAAATCCAGCGATAGCGGCATTTTGGGAGGTTATCGCTGCTAATGCAGCGATAAAACTACAAGGATAGGGATATCCTTGTTGATAGCCCATGGTGGATTTAGCCATGTAATCCACCTCCCATTGGATTACATGGCTAAGTCTGACAATTAGCAGACGTAAAAAAGCAGCGTTAACCGTGGTTAGCGCTGCTTTTTTTGTCTCTAACAGGGTTAGCGTGAAGCTTGATAATAGGAGAAATGTCGCTTAGCGACATTTCGCCTATTATTTTGCTCCGGAACGCCCACTTTGCATCTCATTAGAGATGCAAAGGGAAGCGTAGTGAAAAAGGGTGCTAACATGCGATTTTGCATGTTAGCACCCTGTTGTTGATAGGGCGATATTTTTATCTCTGCTTCTTTGGCTTTTAAAGCCAAAAAAGCAGAGATAAAGCACTTGTTAATATGCCCCCAAACGCACTATGAGCAAATATTATCAAGAATACGGTGTTAAAATTATCGCCGCTTTAGCGGCAGAAAACTGCCGCTAAAGAAGCGATAATGGGCTTGATAATATGCCCGTGAGAATTCCCATAGCAGCCCAGGTTCTGGTGTGAACTTGGGCTTCTATTGGAATTCTCTGCGGCATATTATCAAGCCCTTTATCGCCGCTTTAGCGGCAGTTTTCTGCCGCTAAAGCGGCGATAATTTTAACGCCGTGCTTGTTAATATGCCCCAAAGTTTCTATTAATAAGCTCATACTTTACTTGCCTTTTATCTTGGAAGATTCATTTCTTGTTTGCTGAGTATGACAAGCGGCTTGGACCCCTTCGTGTAGACCTATACCTTGCACAGAATCAGTTGATTTTCATACAGGCATTACTTTTCATCCTGCCACATCCCTCAGTGTGCTCAGAGGAAGACCTTTTCTAATTTGCCAGGCAAATGAGGGGAAATTGGCAACCACCCTTTACATTCAATATTGTACAGCCCTCACTTTGATTTCCCCTGAAGATTTGTATTTTTTCTCAATTGTATGCAGGTATAACATGAACGGATTGCTATAGCTCATGGCACCTTTTCTTTAGAATAATGCAGTAATGCTTTGAATCGCACTTGCGTATTAGGAAACGTATCTGTTTTTAATGTATTTTTGGTACTTTTAGGGATATACTATCACAAAAAACAAGACCACACACATTGGCAGAACTCATTTTAAAAAAGGGCATCACAATCTTACCACAAGGTAAGCAAACCCACACAAATTTGCACAAAATATTTATGATTAAAAAGACAGCACAAGCTCTACAAATAAATGCAAAAAGACAAAATATGAGCACAATATTCAAATAAAAATGCAGTCTCGACCAAGGAGAATCTCACGCGTCAGGCAAACCATGTGAAAAAACCCAATGTAATAGGATACAAAATTCTATGTTGAGAAGACACAGGGGCATATTATCAACACATAGCGATAATTATCGCTAAACACGCTTAGCGCGTTTTTTGCTATCACCGGCTAGCACTGGATTTTATCGCCATGATAGCGCTGTATTAACAATGCCTTGCGCATTGGCGATTTAAAATCCAGTGATAGCGGCAAAATGCTTGAATATCACTGGAAATCCAGCGATATAAACTCACCAATGACGAAATCCTTGTTGATACGGCCTGGTGGACTCAGCCTGACAATCCAACTTCCATTGGCAGGATGGATAAGTTAGGTTTTCTTCAGGAGTTAAAATCCGGCGCAAAACGCGGTTAGCGCGGCTCTTGTGATCGCCTGACCCGCCTCGATAATAGGGCGATGTTGTGTTTTTAACGGAATCCGTGCGGATTAGGTGGGGAACGCTCACTTTGCATGTCATTAGCGATGTATATCGCTGACATGCAAAGTAGGGTTAAAAAGACATCTGACTCAAGAAAACTCGGGCTAAAGCGTGATCGCGAATCCTTGTAAATTGTGAGTTGTAAAAATCGCTGCTTTTCCGGCGCATAGCGCCGAAAAAGCGGCGATTTTGCTCTTGATAATATGCCCCTAGGTTAGCAACGCATTTGTTAAAAAGACTTTAATATAGTGATAAGAGGAAGTTTAATCTGTTCTTTAACACATTTCGCATACGGTAGGAGAGGCAGATCAGCAAAAGACATTTCCTAAGAGTCTACCATGACAGAACTTCTGGGGGTCCCGTGCTGAGGGGGTGAACATAAAAAGTAACAGTAGACCGAAGGTGTGAAGTTAACTCCTTTATTCAAGTCAAGAATATGAGGGAAGCTACACTGCCTTGTCCAAACCTCCCCACTTCTCTCTCTTACTCGTCGCCGTTGCGCTTCAACAAGATTCACATTCTAGTATCTTGATCAGCCCCGATTGCAATGCAAGAAAACTACAACAATCATTTGAAAATTAAAATATAGTATACAGTTAATGACAGAAATAGTGCACAGAGAGAATGAATGCAATTCATCCCAAAATATAATCATTACATTGAACAGGGTGGCAGCTTTTCTGTCTGTTGTGACCACTGCTCTTGACCACTGCAGGGACCGCTGAAGCGCACTCACACTTCTCACTGGTAGTACTTGTACTTTCAACAGGAAACTCAGCAGCAGAGCTACAGCGCTCACTAGTAATGCTACCATCCCTTGCAGTCACTATCGCTACATGTGCAACATTCCACCTTTGACCATTGCTCTGTTTATCAGCACAACAACCATCACTGACTTCTTTTACTAAGTAAGGAGAGCTGCGTCGCACAGTACCTTTCATCACTCTCAACTCCGGCAATTTGACTGGTATCCAGTCCCCTTTTTTGAATTACACCTGTTTGGTTCTTTTCACTTCCTCATATCTAACTTTGCAAAATTCATGAATAAAATTGAGGGTCTAAGATCTTAAGATTTGGCAGATTTGGAAAAGGTCTTCTAGGAGTACTATCTGAGGAGATTTGTGTCAATCCAAGAGTAACATATAACAGGGTTGAGAAACAAAGCAGCAGACTGTTTCATGAGGAATTTCAATTATGTAATTGAATGGATGTTACACAGGTCTGTTTTTTTTAATTTGGTGAGTGTGTAGGGTTCTTTCAAGATGGATCTTTTCCTGGGCAGGTTAAATGCCCAGATGAGGAGGTTTTTCAGTTGGCGTCTCGATCTGGAGTCATCAGTGGTAAATGCTTTTTTCAGGATTAGAGGGGCCTCCAACCATATGTGTTTCCTCCCTTTTTAATGATTTCTTGGGTGGCTTTTATGGCTTTCAACTGTGAGGCAACTATACTGTTAGTAAGTCAACTTTAGAGAGCCCATAGATGGTTTCCAGTTTTTCTGGAGTTGTCAGTAGATTACCCAATTCACCTACTGATGCTTTAAGCAATTCTGAAAGGTTCTATAGAAGAAGTTCAGAATCTGGTGAAATCAGGACAATTGATATTAATGGCATGGATAATTTCAGGAGAGTATGGACAATGCCAGGTCTTTCGTGAGAGACTTCAAAACTTATCAAGAAATCATGGGCAAAAGGCATGAGCAAGGTGTATAGACTGATATGGCAAAATGGCTTGGTTGGTCTATGGAAAGGGAATTTGATTCCATTTCAGTAGATGTAGTTGTAGTAGTTAATCAATTATAGCAATTGTTTGAGAAAGGACTGGCCTACAGGACTATTAATGTGCACAGATCTGCAATTGTAGCAGGACATAATTTAGTGAAAGGATTGTTAGAGGGATGTGATATTTTGGTCAGAAGACTGTTGAGGAGTATTACAAGTTCGAATCCACTGGTGTCTAGATATATTTATGTCTGTGTTGTTTCAAGATTATTGAGTTTTTTAGAGAATTGGGACTTGAAAGAGTTTTTACCATTAAAGGATTTGATATTTAAGATGACTATGTAGTTTTGCTTGATATCCTTTAGGAGGGTTTCCAATGTAAGGAGTCTGTATGTTTTCAATAGTTCAAATAGATATGTTTTGATTTGTCTGGAAGGACAAAAACAAATTCATTATCCAGTTTTTTTAATTGCATTGCAATGATAATGAGAACGTATGCATGGTACATTGTGTTAAGGTGTATGAGGAATGAACTAGGGATGTTGGACTGAAAAATATAACACAGTTGCATATTTCACTCAAAAAACATTTATGTCATCCCACATGCTTGCTAGATGGATTAGGGAGATTATGAAGAGAGCTGGTGTGGATGTACGTGTGTTTGGAGCTCCTTCAATTAGTGTTTATGATGGGTAGTGGTCTGCAGGACATTCTGAGGTGTGCCGATTGGTCTTCTCATGCAATCTCTAGGGGTGTTTGCTTCAAACCTGTCGAGAGTGCTGCACTGTGTTTGAATATTAAGCATTAAACCTCCATAATGTTAGCATCCAGGTCCTGCCATAAAATTTCATTTTTCACATCTTGTTGGGCAGAACATTTGAATTTAATTATCTGGTGGAACATCTGACAAAGTAGTGTAGGAAGAAAGGGCAGTTTGTGGAGTTCAATCAGGCAAGAACGTTTTAAAACATGTAAGCGCATTCTCAAGGTTGAAGATGAATTGAGTAAATTCAAGACTGAAAGGACGTCACTATGAGCACAACAGCACAGTTCATCCAGTATAATCACTATCACCATCTGTGAACTGCAGCCATGGTGAAAAGCTGCTGTCAGAGAGTGGAAAAGGATGTTATACACTTCATGACCAGCTAACTTGGAAAACAAGAACTTGGCTAAGTAAGGGAGTTGAGAAATAGGGGGATAATAATCTAGATAATTGGGGTCCTGCCAGGTCTTCGTTTATAAGGGAGTCACACATGTGAACTTGGGATCATTAGGGAATCCTCCTCATGGTAGAGAGGCATTAAGAATAGCACTGGGCTTGGTCTGTCCTAAAGCATTATGCTTATATACAGCTTGGCATTGAGAATATCTGCAGAAGGACCAGAGGGTTTGCTGTTTGTGAAGCAATAAGAAGAAATACTCTGTACTAAGAAGGTAAAAACAACTCAAAAGCTGAGCTGGATGAAAGAGAGGAGTAGCCATGAAGGGGGAAAAGGGCAGATTGGTACTACGAAGTATCAAAGCAGAGGAGATGGCAGCAATTTTGCGTTCAAATAAATCTGCAATGAGATTACCTTTGGTGTCTGTCAAAAAGGGATCACATATCTGGAGTATCTCAGAGTTCCCAACCATGGGGAAAACAGCTGCTGCCAGGTTAGGTGAAGAGGGCCGCCTTAGTCATTTGGAGTGCACATTCATAGGTACGTTTGAGCCTCTACAATCTAATTTTAATAGGAGAATCATATTTGCAGTACTGGAGGCATTCAAGATAATGATTTTGAATAGTTTGGTAGAAAACCAACCACACAAACGTCAGGTCAATGTAAAGGACTTTTTTTTCATAGGAGCGATCCCATCCAGAAGATTTATCCAAAAGAGGTTTGAAATCCAGTTCACAAGGTGGGTTGTGCACTATCACTAGGGAGGCTGAAAATGTGTTTCATTTACAGTATTCTACAGACAATGCAGTAATGGGAAGAGAAAGGAATACTATAGTGATTTGATCCATGCAATGCAAAATGGCCATCGGTCTGACAGAGGAGGGTGTTTAAAGAGTCACCATCAACCATATGACCTGTAATGCAAATGGGGAGTGAAGTGTTTATGGCGAGGTCAAACAGAGGGAAAGATTCCTTGACTTTAGCTGGTACTGCTTGCAAGGGGTTGTCAAAATAAAGATTCAAATCATCCAGAGATACATTAAAATGCAACTGAAAAAATGGTGAGGCTGGGTCACTGTTGCTGATGAGGCAAGATGGCGGCCGCCTGAGACCGCAGTGCAGTGAGCTCCGGCCGGTGCTCGTAGCAAAGCTTTCACAGGCTGCTATGTGAAGAATTCAAGTCTAGGCTGCGATTACGTTAAGGACGTGAAGAATGCTGCATGAGGAATCAGCTGACAGGAACGGAATACCGAGTACGAGCCGGGTCTCGATATTGGCTTCAGCAATTGGCCTATCTATAGTCCGGTATCTATGCAGCATTAGTGAGAATTATAAGATCTATTACCAACCTTACCAGAGTGACGCGGGAGCTCAGCAGCGGCAGCGTAGCAGGATGGCTCCGAAAAATACCTCAAAGAATACAGCTACTGCAACCATGAAGCAAAAAGAGGCGAGAGCGACCAGGCTGGCCACTCGAGATACAGTAGAGGCACCAGTCACGGGAGCATCAGAGAGGATTCCACCTAAGGCTTTGAGTGCGAGCGGCACCACCCGGAAGAGCGGCCAGACTGCCTCCTCTGTGATTGAGCTCCTGCGCGGGACCCCGGCTCGTCCTCTTCCGGGTCGAGGTAAGCAGTGTAAGCCTCATACTCGGGACGCGCTGGAGGCTGTCACAGCAAGCGCTGCAGTTACGGAAACTGACAACAGTGCTAAAGGAATTTCTTCTGCTGAAGTTAGACGGAGCCACACACATATACAGACGGTGAGAGGAGGGGAAGATCCCAGGGGCCCTGCGGGGGGGTCAATGACGAGACACAAGCTCCCGCTAAGACTGTAATGAACAGGAAAACTGACAGTAGTCTTCATTCAGCACTAACCTCTGAGCCCGGGAGCAATGTTGGTCTAACACCCCTCCCCACTCAAACAAATAGCCTAGGAGGCCGGCAATTGAACCAGGCTCTATTATCCTTATCGAGGGATCTACAATCTGTGCAGCTCGGGTCTGAAAATCCGAGTGAAAATCCGAGCAAGGCTGATACAGATACAGATAAAGATAGAGACAAGGACAAGGACAAGGATAAGGATAAGTAGCCTAGCGATTTTTACTCTTTCTCTGATGAGTTGGGATGGTCAACCGATACTGCCTCTAATCTATCTGAGTCCAGTGATGAAGAGATTAATATTAATAAGGTTAGAACTGCTCAGAAACTGGGACTTAAACACAGGAAAAGCCACCACGATTCGATAGACTTGGCTTGGGATTATACCCCTATTAGTAATCTTCCCCCCCCAGGGACAACTTCGATACAATCTCAGGGACCTATCTCGGACCTCAATCAGCATCAGGAGCAAGGTACCACTCAGGACACAACTGCACCAACGTTAGAAACGATTTTGTTAGCTATAGCTGCGCATAGGGAAGAGACCTCTCATGATGGTCGTAGGGCCCAAGCAGAGCTACGTAAGGTGCAGGGCGTGGTCCGTAAGCTATCAACGAAAATTGGCTCCTTCAATGATCGTATGACTGAGATGGAGTCAAGATTACTGGTTAACGAAACGGAAACTGCGCTAAATCACGAGAAGACTGAGGCGCACGATAAAGAACTCTCAGATATGATGTGGAAACTCGAGGACATGGAAAATCGCCAACGGCGAAGCAACCTACGAGTCATGGGAATTCCGGAAGGAGTTGAAGGGGGGGACATCCGTTCTTTCATGGTAAAATTGTTTCAGGATTCCCTCCCAGAATTGTCAGCCTGGAAGTGGGATATTGAGGTACAACGTGCCCATCGGGTACCCCTTACTATGAGAAGTATGCCCAAACCTGGAGCATATCCAAGGGCAGTATTGGTATACTTTGGTCATTTTCTGCTAAGACAGGCGATATGGGAGAAAGCTAGACTTGAGGCAAAAAAAACTAACGGCAACATAACTTATTTTGTACGTCCAGATTTCTGTCACGTAACGGTTGAGCGGAGATGGCGTCTCCGCCAACTTATTAGACCATTTCAAGACAAAAAGCTTCAGGCATTTCTGAATAACCCGGCCTGTTTGAAAGTAAATAATGGTAACCAGACCAAATTTTTCACCTCTGAGATAAACGCTAAGGAATACCTGGATACTCTTTAGGGCTGAAATTAGTTTCCTTGCTTTTGGTTAATTATTGGTACCCTTCCGGTATTCCTTAAATTTCTTTCCTCTCCTCTATAATTCTGATACTAGTTTGTATTAAACTTCTTTTTTGGGGGTGTCAAGGTCTAGAATATATATCCAGGTTGGGGGGGGGGAAGTTTGTTAAAGATATTTCACTAAGGAGGTGTATAGATTTATTAGTGAGCACTGGCCTTTCACTGCACGTCCATCATCACAGACTCTTACGGAGTCTAATTGCCCTAATGATGGGGGAGTGGGGGGGTGGGTGGGGGTAGGGAGGGTAAGGGGCTAGGGAATGGTTTGGGACTCAGGGGGTGGAACAGGGGGGTGAAAACATATTAAAAAAATGCAACCGCAGTTACAGAAATAAAAATGGAAGCAGAGATGGAAATGGATCTTATGCGATTATTATCGGTAAATCTGGTCATACGGTAACATCTGGTTGGTTAATAGATATAATGGAGTATGGCTAGCTTAAAATTATGCTCGTGGAACATCGCGGGCCTCAATGACAAAGGGAAAAGGGATCGAATGTGGGGAGTGATCTCCCAAAATACGTTCGATATAATATGTCTTCAAGAGACACATATCCCTTGGGCAGAAAGAAATATATTGAGGGTCCCGGGGTTTGACTTAATGGCAAGTACAGCCCATACTACTAGAACAAGAGGAGTAGCTATTTTGGCAAAATCTTTTTTAGGACCGCCTATACGTAAGACAGTTGACCCTATGAGTAGGTGGGCGATTGTTAAGCTCAAGATAGGTATCACTATATGTTCTATTTATGCTCCTACCCAGGATGATCCATCTTTTTTTTAAATCTAGAGTTGGAATTAGCATCCTGGCCCTCCACATTAATTTTTTGTGGAGATTTTAACATCTCTCTGACTCACGGAGGCCTGATATGTAACTATGAGCAATTTAAACACGTTGGATATAAACCGAAGGTATATAGAGCCATATTACAATTAAAGGAAAGTCTAGGCTTAGCCGATGTGTGGGACATGAAACAACATAAAGATCCG
Organism: Triturus cristatus; assembly: GCF_964204655.1. NCBI lineage: Eukaryota > Metazoa > Chordata > Amphibia > Caudata > Salamandridae > Triturus > Triturus cristatus. Next base: position 326,082,937 of record NC_140589.1, read on the forward strand.
GAATATACATATTTCTCATATCCACATAATAAATATGTCCGCATTGACTATATCTGGATGACAAGTAGCCGACTTAATGAGATACAAATAAATAAACTTCCAAAAACCATCTCGGATCACAATCCCTTAGTGCTCACAATAAGGACTAATAATACTCTAAGACCTCGGTCAAGCTGGTCCTTTGATAGAAAACTATTGGCTAATAATGATTATATAGAATATATCAAGATATGGGCACAGGGATTTATAGATGCTAATCGATATAGCGCCCCATGAGATGTGGTCTGGGACTGTTTTAAAGCCTCAATTCGCGGGGAAACAATAAGCTATGTGGCCAGAAAGAGGAAGGAGCTTGCTAGAGCTAATGAGTTATCTCTCCTAGAACTAGCTAGGAAAGAGGAGAAACATACCGCTATAATAATGCAAGGTGGTGATGGAGGGCCGATTCTAAATGAAATGACGATTCTTAAAATGGAAATTAATAGCAGGCTGACCAAGAGAGCGGCAGAGATCTACCAATCCCATCGCAACGAGATATATGAAGCGGGTGAGATGGTCGGCAAGCAATTAGCTCTCCGCACTCGACAAAAACAATCCCTTAACCTAATTGCTAGTATTAAGGCAGACGGTCAAGAGCACACAACACCTGAGGCCATTCTAGAAGCTTTTAAAAAATACTATCAGAAGCTCTATCAAAGCGAGGATATGCTGGACCCCCTAACAATCAAGGATGAACTTGCTAGGTAGGCAACTGAGCAGGAGGGTAACCTAGGATTAGAGGATGGTACCAGACAAGATCTAGAAAGAGATATAACCCTGCTAGAGGTACAAACAGCCCTTACAGAGCTTGCTCCAGGTAAGGCCGCAGGCCCAGATAAAATACCACTGGAGCTATATAAAATTCTTGGTAACATTATAACACCGCTCCTTCTAGATCTATTTATAAGTATCCAGGTCCGCGCTACCCCTCCTAGTTCATGGAGGGAAACGAATATAGTTGTCTTTCCAAAGAAAGATAAACCGCCCAATCTAGCTACATCGTACCGCCCAATCTCTCTCATAAATACTGACTCGAAGCTCTATTCTAAGATCCTTGCTAATCGCCTCGGGGGGGATCGTCGAGCGTCTGGTCTCCCCGTGGCAGCACGGCTTCATTCCGGGCAGGGGCACTACGGATCATATCCGCCGCGCTATTGCTCTGTTTGAGGCCGTGGGTGTCTCGGGCGGCCGGATGTCGATGATCCTTCTGGATGCAGAGAAAGCTTTCGATAGGGTGTCATGGGCATTCCTATGGGCGGTACTCGAGCAAAACAAAATCGGTCCTTGTCTCATGAAATCCATCAAGTCTATGTATTTTACACCAAAGGCGAGGGTTTTGGCAATGGGTCTATAATCAGGGTATTTTGACATATCTCGAGGGACTCGCCAGGGTTGCCCATGTTCTCCGATTCTTTTTGCCCTCTATATAAACCCCCTAATCCTGAAACTGTTAAAAACAGAGTCTATTAAACCTGTTACAATAGGCCCATTCGATACCAAAATCCTCGCTTATGCCGATGACGTGGCTATAATAACATCTCACCCTGCAGAGGCCTTATCGACAATTGAACAGATTACTCATGTCTTTGGCCGCTTCTCTGGATACTCTCTAAACAGAGATAAAACAATGGTTATCTGCACTCACAATACCCAATTTGCTGACTCAAGAAGAGTTGATAGTGCAATATACTTAGGCGTTCGGATATCCTAAAAAATAGAGGAAATAATTAAAATAAACTATGATCCTCTTCTCCAAAAGATTAAGAACGACTTAAAAAGGATAGATAGTCTACATCTCTCAATTATTGGAAGAGGGAATTTCCTCAAAATGAATATATTACCCAGGGTCTTATATTTATTTCGCGCAATTCCGTTACTAGTGGATGACAAAATCATTAAGGCCCTGGAATCCCAGATGGTCAGATTTATCTGGGGGTATGGGAAAATAAGGAGATCAATCCGTTTTCTCTCTTTACCAACTATGAGAGGGGGCCTCTCTGTTCCGAGTTTGGGATTTTACCTGTGGGCCACCATGATCCAACAGATGACCATGCTATTCTTCATTAAAATACCTGAAGAAGAAATAGGGGATAAATGTATACCGTCAATCTATGAGCTCCTCATAGGAGATAAGGCTAACGGTCTCCTAGTAAAACAGTTGGAACCCTCCTACTACAAGAAAACCAAGTTTAAGATCATAACTAGTGCCTGGAATATCTGGAGGAAAATAATGCGTCACCTTAATATACCTAAATATAATAAGTATATATCTCTGTGGCACTCTACAGCTCTACCAACACATATATATGATAGTATGGCTAGAAGATGGGAATACCTGGGAGTTCTAACGATAGGGGACTTTTTGCTACCGTGCAACACTAATAGATTTCAAGCGCTGCAAAGTAAATTCTCCATTCCGGATAATAATATATTTAAATTTATTCAGATTAATACAATCTTAAAATTAAAGAGTGCCGATCTCTCTCTGAGTAATATTCCTATATTTGAATGCATGGCCAAATCTACAACCAGGACTGGCACTCTTTATGGAATTCTAATTGAAAACCAGCAGGATGATCTGGAAAACACGGAAAAGAGATGGTCAAGCAATTTAAACAACTCCAACGTGGACATCGATATGTCCCTATACCTTTCAATGAAAGTATTTGTCTCGTCCAACTTGAAAGCTCAGTTATATAAGACCATATACGATCTCTATTTTACACCATCTAAGCTCTACTCCTGGGGAAAAATGGCGAATTCAGAATGCCCGAGATGTGGAAAAAGTGGGGCACATTTACTCCACATGCTCTATGAGTGTAGTAAACTTGCTCCTCTAAGAGACTTGATAGCTGGTTTTTGGCGGGATGTGTTTGGGCACTCAATACCTGAATCCCCCACTTTATATATGCTGGGCTATGATAACACACTCGGTCATACAAAGAGAGAAGGAATTTGTCTTTTCCTGGAGACAGCGGTCTATAGGATAATTTTAACAACCCGCTGGAAGGACACAGATCCCCCCCAACTTCCAGGTCTGGCTAGCTAGGCTGCTGGCTATGTATAACCAGGAGAAGGCTATATTTGCATGTAAAGGTAAAAAGGCAAGAGCCCTAGGCAATATGATTTGGAAACCGATTGAAACTTGGAGGAATAATAATAGAAATGTATGACTGCAATATGCCTAGTTATAGTTTCAGTGGTCCTTCGGATTGTTTGTTTGTTTTTCTTTTCAACTGTAGTTATTGTACATTTAACCTGCTATATATGACCAATGTCTAACTCAAATTTCCACTTCTGCAATTAACTTCAATCTTTATTCATATAACAGGAAAGTATACGGAATGTAATTTTTTTAACGGCTGCAATAAAAAATAAAATATTTTGAAAAAAAAATGGTGAGGCTAATAAATCATAGGCCCGTGGCCACTGTTTGAGGGTTGAGTGACCAGCAAATGTTTCCAGTGGGTGCCCGAAGAGTCAGTCAGACTAATTAGGTGATTTTTAAGGACAGGAAGGGAGCAAGAATCCAATTTGGAGCACATCTGGGAAAGGCGATCAGGGATTAGGGTGTAATTGAGGGAGGTAGATTATTCAAAATAGTGTTAGAGTCATCCTTAAACCAGGTTTCTGTTAGACCACGGATATCCACATTGTGCTCTAAAACTACATTTCTAATAGCTAGGCGGTTCTTAATAGCTGAGTGCACATTGGTTAAGAAGTCAGTTAAAAGGTTACATGACACAGTTCCAAAATGGGGGCTTTTGTAAATGGAAGGATGCTGTGCTATGAGAAAGTCCTATGTGTTCAATGAGGACTTGTGTACTGAGTGCAGTCAACCGTGGTGTGTAGGTAGATTACTCCTCAGTGCAGCATTGGAGTGGCAGCAATGTTGGACAGTCGGCTCAGTCTGGGCACAGATGGGCTTCCTTTTGGTACATCGTCAGTATGATGCATACATCTTTCAAGTAACTACCACCCGGCCTATACATATCAGCCTCCAGCTGCTAGCATGTTAACGGAAATGGCTGTTGCAAGACAGACAATCTGCTCGGAAAGAAAATGGCGATCCACTGTACTAGGGGCACACGCATAAGCCGGAAAAGATCAGAAAAGAAGATCATTTAATACAATTCAACACATATTCATCAGTTCAGTTTTAAAAGCAGTACCAACAACATCTTCAACTGTCACTTGTGGAATATAAAGCCACTAATGTCCCCACCCAAACCAAACACAATAACAAGTAAAAATGTACAGATTTGAAAAAAGTGCCAGTCTCTGTTAGGTCAGAAACTTTATTAAGCAATTAGGAGGGCCTTGCACTGCATGCCCTTTAACTACCCACCACCTTTGTCTACACATAGGGCCGGATGTACGACCCTATTTTGCATGCGCAAACGGGTTGGCGACCCGTTTGCACATGCAAAATACAGAAGGGCCATGTGCTAACCCTATTTAGCGAGTCACAATTTATTTGCGACTTGCTAAATAGGATCAACAACTCGCTATTAGGAAGGGGCGTCAAGAGGGCATCCCTTCTTAATAGCGAGTCTGAGCCCTATGTATGGCAAAGCAGTCGCACTTTACCACCCTTCACAGAAGGGTGGTAAGCACTCGCAAAAGGGAAGGGGCCCCCAGAGGACCCCTTTCCCTTTGTGGATGCAGAAGAAAATATATTTTAGGGGAAGGCAGTGGTCCCAGGCACCACTACCAGCCCTTAAAAAATGAAACCAAAACATTTAATTTTTCTTTTTTAAATGCATCCTGTTTTCCTTTTAGGAAAACGGGCTGCATTTAAAAAAAAAGTAACTGCTTCATTTAAAAGCAGTCCCAAACATGGGGGTTCTGCTGAGCCCAGCAGGGCACCATCCGGGGGAGGGCCAGCCATTCCCAATGAGGTCAAGTGCCTCATGAATATTCATGAGGCATGCAATTTGTGACCCCATTGGGAATCGCAAACAGTGACTCGCAATCAAGCGCAATTTGCAAGTCGCAAATTGTCATGGTCGTACATCCGGCCCATAGTTTTTAGGTCGAGTCGACAGCATGCACGCACTGTCTGCAAGACCTGTGGTAATCACTTTCCAGGCCGCTATTCCTGCCTGCTGCTTGCTGTAAGTTCACTCCAGTGCTCCTCTTAATTGCTGCATCCTGACTGGTTCTGGCAGCCAATAGCTCACTTTCGTTGAAGGCAGAGGAGCACCGGCCAATTACAGGCTTCTGATGGTTTCATTAATTATCTGTTCATTCCAGGAACTCTTTTGGCAGTTCGCACATTCCCAGCAGGCAAATAACCCAGTAAAGCTACTAGTAACATAATCACGCGTGTGCTGATAAATAGCAAATAGCCATTGTTTTGTTGCAGTTTTATATAGCGCAAACTCGGCCCGAAGGTATAAGAGCACTTTACACGAGCTCCAGTTATGTTACCCATGGACACATTCATTTTTTGGTAGGCAGGAGGAGATTAAGTAATTTGCCCAGAATCACAGGCTGTTGAGCCGACTCTGAGACTCGAACCTGCTTTCCCAGCTCCAAAGTCGGCAGCTAATCATTGGTACATGACAGCTATGCCAATTGGAGTCTGATGCTTAACATGAGATATAGTTTAACAGCAGAGGACTCTTACATAATTAAATATATTTTATAATGTTTAAAATTAATAATTAATATATATAATTTAATAAAACATTAAACATATACATATAATATATAATATATATATACTTACTTAATAATTAGTTTTAATAATTAGTTTAGTAACTTATAAATTATTAAAATTGTTTATAAATTACCAATACATCTATACACATAAAACAATAACATGAATAAAAATTAAATAATTGCGTAAAAAAAATTCAAACAATTACATTTAATTTGAATATTTTTAATTATTAATTATATATTACATTAGCTAAAATAATGCAAAACATATTAAATATCAGAGAGAATAAAACTACTACCCCAACTCCAACAAAAACAACAGTAAAGAAAATGTTGGATAGCGTAGGGCTAAAAATTACTATTTCCACTCCAGGGAGTGTAACAGTAGGGAAAGTGTTGGATAGCGTAGGGGTAAAAATGGCTATTCCAACTCCAGAGAGTGCAAAAGTAGGGAAAGTGTTGGATAGCGTAGGGGTAAAATTTACTATTCCAACTCCAAAGAGTGCAACAGTAGGGAAAGTGTTGGATAGCGTAGGGGAAAAAATTACTATTCCAACTCCAGAGAGTGCAACAGTAGGGAAATTGTTGGATAGCGTAGGGGGAAAAATTACTATTCCAACTCCAGAGAGTGCAACAGTAGGGAAATTGTTGGATAGCGTAGGGGGAAAAATTACTATTCCCACTCCAGTAAGTGAAACAGTAGGGAAAGCGCTGGATAGCGTAGGGGTAAAAATTACTATTCCCACTCCAGAGAGTGCAACAGTAGGGAAAGCGCTGGATAGCGTAGGGGTAAAAATACTATTCTCACTCCTGTGAGTGCAACAGTAGGGAAAGCGTTGGATAGCGTAGGGGTAAAAATTGCTATTCCAACTCCCGACAGTGCAACAGTAGGGAAAACGCTGGATAGCGTAGGGGTAAAAATTACTATTCCCACTCCAGAAAGTGCAACATTAGGAAAAACGCTGGATCGCGTATGGTTAAAAATTACTATTCCCACTCCAGTGAGTGCAACAGTAGGGAAAGCATTGCATAGCGTAGGGGTAAAAATTACTATTCCCATTCCAGAGAGTGCAACAGTAGGGAAATTGTTGGATAGCGTAGGGGTTAAATGAACATAATAATCAATTAAATAATGTGTTATTAAAAAATAGCATATTAATAATTAATTTACAAAATAATTATTAATAAATACCAATAAATTAAAATAAATATTTAACTAAATAACATTAAATTACATCCCACACTATTTCCCCTTTAACACACTACACATGCAAAAAACACAATTAATTTAACTATCAATTAATCAATTAATAACAATTAATAATACATTCTTTATAATTAATATAGTTATAAATTAACTAGTTAATACATATTAACTACCAAATAACAATTATTCACCAATTAATTAATAATTAAAAAACATTAATTAGCAATAACAATAAATAAAAAGAATTAATAAATTAATTATATTAAATATATTTAACTAAGTAATAACAATTAATTACCAATTAATAATTAATGAACAATTAATTAATAATAAATACCAATAAAAAACAGTATCATTAATTAATTTAATTTTACATCCCACCCTATTCCCCTATAAACCTACAACCCACTACACATAAAAAAATCACATAATTAATTTAATTATCAATTAATCACTTAATAAAAATAAATCACCAATTAATTATTAATTAACAATAAATTAATTAACAATGACAATAAATAAAAATTAATAATAAAGTAATTATAACTAATATAATTAACTAATTAATAAAAATAATTTACAATTAATAATTAATTAACAATTAATTAATGATAAATACCAATTAAAGAAAACATATTAATTCATTAATTATAATTAAATTACTTCCCACCCTATTCCCCTATAAACCCACAACCCGCTCTGATACTAAAACGCTAAATTTACTTTAACAAAATTATTAATTTCTAAACATTTATTTTTAAATGTATTAAAATACATTACAAAAAAGTTTAACATACATATAAAATACATATTAAAATACATAACACTTAAAAAAAAATCGATATTATTGACAACGATATTTTTGCTTACGATATTACTTACTTTGATATTACTTACTTCGATATTAAAAAAAAACAATATTACTTACCTTGGGGGGTCGATATTCTGGTCAACGATATTCTTGACTTCGATATTCTGTCCCTACGATATTAAAAACTCGATATTAATGTAGGTCGATATTTAAAATCGGTATTTTGACTAACCACCCTTGAAACAGCTCTCACTCTTGCCAGAAGCATTCAGCATTCTCAATTTTGCATGAAGGAAATGAGCAGTTCTGTACAACGTGCTGAGGTCAAATTGTTATCTGATATACACAATGTCAAACTGACCAAAGTCTCCAATGAAAATTTGACATGGAATTCTTCATCCGTTTTTAAAAAAATAATTTTTATTGGTTTATCATAACAAACTTGCTGACAGTGGGGCATATCAACAACAACCGGCGATAATTATCGCTCAGCGCTCTTAGCGTGAGGATAATTATCGCCGGCTAGCGTGAATTTTTATCGCTGAGATAGCGTGCTATTAGCAACGCTTATCTCAATAGCGATAAAAATCTACACGCTAACAGGCTAACGTGAGATTATCGCTGGAAACCCAGCGATAATCACACATTACCTTGTTGATAGGGACAGGCAAACTTAGCCATGATATCCTCCTTCCATAGGATATCATGGCTAAGTCTGAAAATTAGCAGACGTAAAAAAGCAGTGTTAACCGCAGTTAGCGCTGCTTTTTTTGTCTCTAACAGGGTTAGCGACATTCTTGATAATAGGAGAAATGTCGCTTAGCGACATTTCTCCTATTATTTTACTCTGGAACGCCCCCTTTGCATCTCATTAGAGATGCAAGGGGAAGCGTAGAGTAAAAGGGTGCTAACATGCAAATTTGCGTGTTCGCACCCTGTTGTTGATAGGGTGCTAGTTTTATCTCTGCTTTTTTGGCTTTTAAAGCCAAAAAAGCAGAGATAAAGCCCTTGTTGATATGCCCCAGTATTTGGCATGTGTGATCTCATTTTGTACAATTAACAAGGTAGCACAATCATTGAGGAATTCTTCATCCTTACCTACGCCCAAGGTTAAGTCTGAGAAGATGCAACTCTCTTGTTTTCGTTGTGGGAGCAAATCTCATGTAAGAAATGCTAAGTTTTGTTTTGCCCTAAACCAAACTTGTTTCAAGTGTGGCAAAAAAGGACATCTTGCACGTGTCTGTAAAGCCATTGGGTTAAACAGAGGAACCACACAAACTGTCAGGTCTATCGAAGAAGACTTTGTTGACTCAAGTGATGAGAATGATAATTGTTTATTAATGTTGTCTTCTTCATCCTTGCAATCCAAGGGAGTGGTTGAGATTTCATCTATGGTAGGTTCGCGCAAAAGGAAATCTCCTGCTTGTATTATCTGTGTGAATGGAAAAAATGTGAATTTCTTGGCTGACTCTGGTTCTCTATTTACTCTTATCAATGCCAAGGATTTTGGTGGGTTAGAAGTCATTCAATTACACCAGTCTAACATTTGATTTTTTGCATATGGGGGCAAAAGAGTGGAAGTTCTTGGCAAATTTTAGGCCAATTTGGAATTTGGTGGGGATTTTGCCACCGGAACTGTGTATATTGTAGAAGACGGTGCACATTTGTTGGGGTGGGAGGAGCAGGGAGAGCTTGGCATCATTCTGGATCCCAACCATCCTGACATGGTTTTGTCAAGACGTGAAGCACGTAAATTTCACAACCCATCCTCATCTTCCAACCTGTCTTGTACAGTGATGGTGGGGCACTTATTTGGTGAGGAGTGGATCCAGAAGTATCCCAAAGTTTTCAGCGATAGACTAGGCAAACTGAAGGGTTTTCAGCGCTGCATTATCCTTAAGAATGGTGCGAAGGCAGTTACACACAAGGTGCACAAGGTACCTCTGAGTTGCATGTTGAACTAAAGCGTGAACTGGAACGTTTGTGTGTTAAGGACGTAATTGAGCTAATTGAGGGGTCAGAATGTTTAGCACCCATAGTTTTAGCATGCAAGGCTGACAAGTCCCTTAGGATGTGTGTGGACTTGCGCAATCTTAATGCCAACATTCGGGTTGATCGGCAGCCATTGCCCAATATAAATCACTGCTGGCAACATTAGATGCAGCCAAGTATTTTTCTTCATTCAACATTTACTCAGCTTATCACCAGGTTGAGTTAAGCAAAGACTCCAGACACCTTACCTCCTTCGTGACACCGGAAGGCGCCTTCTGTTACAAACGCATGCCCTTTGGTTTGGCGTCAGCTTTCGCAGTGTTTCAGCGCCTCAGGAGCTACTTGTGGGAGTCGCGTTTGTTCCAGACGGTATCCTCTCCTATGCACAAACTGAGTTGGAGCACGACTGCAGAGTCAAACATGTTCTGGATACTGTGAAGTTGCATGGCCTGACTTTAAGGAGGGACAAATGCAAGTTTTTCCTGGAGGGTGTGGATTATCTGGGTCACCACATTTCTTGTAATGGAGTGGAACCGAAGGTGAAAATTTTAGATGCCATTCAAAATGCACATGCACCTACAAACAAAGATCAACTTTGCTCCTTGCTAGGGCTAGTGGAGTACTATGCCAAATTTGTGGGATATTTTGCTGATAAAAACCTCCTGTTTGCGTGAACAAAAAATGTCAGGTTTGTGTGGTGTGCCAAGTGTCAGTTTAAGCTTCTCAAAAAGGAAATTGTACAGGCACGCCCCCTGAAAATATTGAACATTAACGACCTGTGTATTGTCTCTACCGACGCCAGCAACATTGGGTTGGGCGCTGTCCTTATGCAAAAGAGAAGTGATGGTCACGAGGAGACCATTGCTTTTGCCTCCAGGACTCTTCGAGGTGCTGAGAGCACTTACTCCACCATTGAGAAAGAGGCGTTAGCCTTTTGGTGGGGTGTTCAGTACTTTCCAAATTTTCTGTGGGGAATGAATTCGTCTTTAGGATCGATCACAAGGCCCAAGTTGATCTTTTTACCACCAAGGGTGGCAGCCGTGCCACACCACAGATAGCTAAATGGCAATACAGATTACAGGAATTTAATTATCGGTTGATGTATGTGGCAGTCCATAAAAACAACATAGCTAACTGCTTATCCTGATTACCCCTTGTCGAAAATATTAGTGAATTTCCTGAGGAGGATCTCGACATTGTGTGTGCTGTTGGTGCTGTCGTAGACACTGTGAAGGGTGCACTTTCAGAGCGTGAGTGGTAACTGGCTCTATCCGAGGACAACGAGATTAGGGGGCATATCAACAAGCAGGCGATAAAAAATTATCGCCGCTTTTACGGCCGTTTTCGGCCGAAAAGCGACGATAATTTTATTGCCTAATCAGCAAGGTCACGCTAACGCGTGAAACCTTGCTTTAGCGTCAGGATTCCTAACGCCCAGCTTTGCATCTCTAATGAGATGCAAAGTGGGCGTTCCTGACCTGGCATGACAGGAGAAATGTCGCTAAGCGATATTTCTCCTATCAGCAAGCCCAACGCTATGAAGCATAGCGTCAGGAAAAGTAGCGATAACCCCTGTTATCGCTACTTTCCTTATGCCTGCTTCAGGACTTACTTAGCCATGATATCCTATGGAAGGTGGATATCATGGCTAAGTTTGTGAGTCCCTATCAACTAGCTAACGTGAGATTATCGCTGGGTTTCCAGCGATAATCTCACGCTGGCCAGTTAGCGCTAGGATTTTTATCGCTGATGAGATAAGCGTTGCTAATAGCACGCTATCTCAGCGATAAAAATCGGCGCCAGCCGGCGATAATTATCCGAGCGCTAAGTGCTCTCAGCGATAATTATCGCTGGTTGTTGTTGATATGCCCCCAAGATGGTTGTTGACTTTCTGGTTCATGGTTGGCCCATCAACAAGGACTTGTCCTCTGAACTAATTCCCTTTAAAAGAGTTTGCGATAAGTTATCCTTGGTGGATGGAATTTTATGTAGGGGTGGTCTTTTGATTGTTCCGGTATGCATGCACAAGAATATCCTAGATCTTGCCCATGAAGGTCATCTTGGTATTCGTGCCATGAAACGCAGAGTCAGAGAGGATTTTTGGTGGCCTGGGTTGGACAGATCCATTGAGCATTATGTCAGGGACTGTTGCACATGTGTTTTGAGTGACAAGACACAAGTACCTTATCCCTCTCCTATTGATCTCATTGTTGTGAAGGATTCACAATGGTGCAAACTAGCTTTTGACGTTGTGGTTCTTTTGGTATCACTGGGGGTTCTCTCTTGTACACACTAGTCTTGGTGGACTATATGTCCAAGTGGCCTGAGGTGAAGTTTGTGGAGGGTGTTAATTCCTTGTCCATCATTAATGTTTTCAAAGAAGTGTTCCTCCGTGAAGGGTTTCCAGAGGAACTGGTGACTGATAATGGCACCTAGATGTTTTCCTTGGAAATGCAAAGTTTTCTCAGAGAACATGACATCAAACACGTTTTAACTTCTCTTTATCACCCCCGCAGCAATGGTCTTGTTGAACGCATGAATCATGTTATCAAAGATCAATTGCAATTGGCTTTGGTAAATGGTTTGCACTGGAAAATGGCCATTGCTGGCATACTGTGGGTAGTCAAGACTACCCCTCATATCAGTACCGGCATGTCTCCCTTCACTCTTCTCAGTGGGAGGGTTGCGGGTTCCAGGTTAAACAAGGATTAGATGTCTAGGAAAGAAGTTGATCAACATTAACTTGGAAAAGTAGCGGATGAGAGAGCAGCTGTACAATCAAATCTGCTACTGCTTTGAAGAAAATTTATTCTGTTCTTGTTGGTGATTGGGTGAGAATCAAGAAGCCCGGTTTTGTTCGCAAGGGGACTTCTCGGTTCTCAGCTCCGGCAACAGTGAGAGAGGTGAAAGACCATGTAGTGGTATTAGAGAATGGCAAGCTATGAAATAAATGTGCTATATCCATTGTTCCCCAATCCAAGATTGTGTACGTTGGAGGGAAGATGGGTGTTCATTTTGATCATGCTTCTACCAGTGCAACTCCTGCTCATTCAGGTTCCCCTACTGCTGATGCAATTCCTGTTCGTTCTGGTTCTGCTAATGAAATTCCTTCCAGAAAGGGTGTTTGTTCGGATGTTAAGTTTCATGATTATGTTATGTATTGATCATGTTGTGTTTGCCATGTTGGTTAACACTTGTTCTTGCTACTTTATTTGTTACATTGTGAAGGAAGGGGGGTGTGTTGGGGACCTGCATTGGGTTTTGCATTGGAATGTTCTTGTTGCCTGGTTCATGGAGTGCGAACACAGAGGTGCCAATTACGATCCTGTAAAAACCGGGTACGAACCGTCGGACAGAGCATATTCTCCGTCCGACGCGTACCCGGTCGTAAAAAAAGACAAACATGGAATTACGATTCGCACGGGAACACCATTTCCGTACGAATCGTAAAAAACCCCGACCAAACAAAATAAACCTACAAATGCGATCCGGGAAAGCGCCGACCTGACGTCGGGACGCTCGCAGCCTGCCATTCACGAACCAGGAATTACGATTCGCACCGACGTCATCCCGCACGGTGAATATTTTCCGGCTGCCAAAAACTGCCGGGAAATCAGGACGATGTGAACAAGGACCACCAGTACGCGACGGACAGACAGGACGACGCGAACAAGGAGGACCAGTACGCGACGGACACACAGGACGACGCGAACAAAGAGGACCAGTACGCGACGGACACACAGGACGATGCGAACAAGGAGGACCAGTACGCGACGGACACACAGGACGACACGAACAAGGAGGACCCGTACGCGACGTATAGACATGGACCCGAACCTACGTGTCATCCCGGCCCACATAGCAGTCGACCTCCTCTACAGGTTCCGACGCAGACGCCGCAGAAGGTCAGAACAACTAAGGGAGGGGGGAAAGTGGGGTGGGGGGGTGGCAGGACCAGGGCAGGCCACAAACCCCCCACCAAAGTCACACAGCACACATGCCCTGGACATACCTGACTCCCAGGCCCTGGTCACTACGAGGGGGTGGGGGCGTGTCCAGCTAGGCCAGCGACCGCCACAACAGAAGTCCATCACGACGCGAACCAGCAACACAACCAGACATGTACGTCCCGTACCCACGCCTGAAGAGCATGGGTACGAGTCGTACCACGCCCACACCCACGTCACCCCAACAATGGCGGGACGGCTCGTACCCACGTGGCAAAGGCCTGGGTACGGGCCGCACAAGCATCACATAGCGTGGGGACGGACATATGCATGGAGCGTACCCCCACCCCAACAGTGTAAGTACGACCCGTACCCACACCCGCGTACGTATGGAGCGTACCTCCACCCCAACAGTGTAAGTACGACCCGTACCCACACCCGCGTACGTATGGAGCGTACCCCCACCCCAACAGTGTAAGTACGACCCGTACCCACACCCGCGTACGTATGGAGCGTACCCCCACCCCAACAGTGTAAGTACGACCCGTACCCACACCCGCGTACGTATGGGGCGTACCCCCACCCCAACAGTGTAAGTACGACCCGTACCCTCACCTCGAATGCATGGAGCGTACCCCCACCCCAACAGTGTATGTACGACCCCTACCCTCAGCCGCGTACGTATGGAGTGTACCCCCACCCCAACAGTGTAAGTACGACCCGTACCCACACCTGCGTACGTATGGGGCGTACCCCCACCCCAACAGTGTAAGTACGACCCCTACCCTCAGCCGCGTACGTATGGAGCGTACCCCCACCCCAACAGTGTAAGTACGACACGTACCCTCACCTCGAATGCATGGAGCGTACCCCCACCCCAACAGTGTAAGTACGACACGTACCCTCAGCCATGTACGTATGGAGCGTACCCCCACCCCAACAGTGTAAGTACGACACGTACCCTCAGCCGCGTACGTATGGAGCGTACCCCCACCCCAACAGTGTAAGTACGACACGTACCCTCACCTCGAATGCATGGAGCGTACCCCCACCCCAACAGTGTAAGTACGACACGTACCCCCACCTCGAATGCATGGAGCGTACCCCCACCCCAACAGTGTAAGTACGACCCCTACCCTCAGCCGCGTACGTATGGAGCGTACCCCCACCCCAACAGTGTAAGTACGACACGTACCCTCACCTCGAATGCATGGAGCGTACCCCCACCCCAACAGTGTAAGTACGACACGTACCCCCACCTCGAATGCATGGAGCGTACCCACATCCGTGCATGTCATGAGCGTACATATTGTGAAATTGGAGAGGTGGGTGCAGAGTCCTCCCAGCAGTGCCCAGACACAGGAGGGGTGAGTGCAGAGTCCTCCCAGCAGTGCCCTGAGACAGGAGGGGTGTGTGCAGAGTCCTCCCAGCAGTGCCCTGAGACAGGAGGGGTGGGTGCAGAGTCCTCCCAGAAGTGCCCAGAGACAGGAGGGGTGGGTGCCTAACACTCCCAGCAGTGCCCAGACACAGGAGGGGTGGGTGCCTAACACTCCCAGCAGTGCCCAGACGCAGGAGGGGTGGGTGCAGAGTCCTCCCAGCAGTGCCCTGAGACAGGAGGGGTGGGTGCAGAGTCCTCCCAGCAGTGCCCAGACACAGGAGGGGTGTGTGCAGAGTCCTCCCAGCAGTGCCCTGAGACAGGAGGGGTGTGTGCAGAGTCCTCCCAGCAGTGCCCAGACACAGGAGGGGTGGGTGCCTAACACTCCCAGCAGTGCCCTGAGACAGGAGGGGTGGGTGCCTATCACTCCCAGCAGTGCCCAGACGCAGGAGGGGTGGGTGCAGAGTCCTCCCAGCAGTGCCCTGAGACAGGAGGGGTGTGTGCAGAGTCCTCCCAGCAGTGCCCTGAGACAGGAGGGGTGGGTGCAGAGTCCTCCCAGCAGTGCCCAGAGACAGGAGGGGTGGGTGCCTAACACTCCCAGCAGTGCCCAGACACAGGAGGGGTGGGTGCCTAACACTCCCAGCAGTGCCCAGACGCAGGAGGGGTGGGTGCAGAGTCCTCCCAGCAGTGCCCTGAGACAGGAGGGGTGGGTGCAGAGTCCTCCCCGCAGTGCCCTGAGACAGGAGGGGTGGGTGCAGAGTCCTCCCAGCAGTGCCCTGAGACAGGAGGGGTGGGTGCCTATCACTCCCTGCAGTGCCCATGGAACGCAAAGGGTGGAGTAGTCACATATAGCATGCCCACAAATGTCAGTTAGGTGCACAAAGACCCTGCAGTACATGTACCACATGTGTGCGAGGCTGGAAGTATACGCATGCATAGGGCCAAAAACAAAACATTTACACATGAAGTCATGTCAATAGTCCACATAAACAAGTACAATGACTACCAAGGATGCCACGAATGATGCAGGTGGAGAATGGCTCAGCATGCATGTGCAAAGTTGAAGGAGTCCGTCACACACCCAGCTAATGTACTCACAGCTCTGCACTAAATATTGGGAACACCCTGCAGGGAAGAAGTCAGGGTACACAGAGGAAGGAAAACACCTTGGGACAATCGCAACATGCAGCAACTGCTTACATGAATGGAGAAAGGTAGCTAACACCGTGTGAGGCACACTGATCCCAGGGTCCCCACTATGAGCAGCACACCACTACATTTCCCACACACCCAACACATGACCAACACCCACAACCATGTAGCAGCCCCACCAACAGCAATGCCAGCAATGCAGGAGTGTTCCAAGGGCAAAAAATAAATAGCTTTATTCAGCATGAGCAAAAAACGAGTATGACGTAAGTCCAATAATAACAAAGGCCATAGGACAGTCCAGGAGTCCCAGCTGGATGGGGGACACAGTGGGATGCGTGTCCCCTAGCTTGCCTGCACAGTTACAAGTCGTCGTCTTCCACAGGGGTGAGGGCATCATGTGGGGGGGAAGGAACAGGCACCGCAGGGACAGGAGGGCAAAGGGTAGGCGAATTGGGTGCAGGGATGGAGGACTCCACCACAGGGGGTGGGGCAGGGCCAAAGGTGGATTCTAGGATCTCACTGCACACCTTGGCAAGGTCCTCCAGGGACTCCCCTGCACCCGAAGGAACCACAGGCCCCAAGGAGGGGGGGGGGTCAGAGGGATGGGTCGCAGCGCCACTGGGGGAGGATGTGGACAGGGGGGGGGACTCAAGCACCCTGACCGGGGACCTCCTTGACCGCTTGCGGGGTGGTGTCAATGTGGGGCTCAGGGACAGAGCGGCCATGAACGAGTCTTTGGGGGAGATGTGGCCAGGAGAGCTGAGGGGAGGGGATTTGGAGGGAGTGGATTGGGTGGAATGCGGAATCCCACTCTGGCTGCGTGTCACACGTTTGCCCCCCGACCCAGTGGGTGTGCCTACTGCACCCTGTGTGTGCGTGTCAGGAGGTGTGCGGCGGACCTTCCCTGCTGGTGTGGTGCCTGTGTCTGTTGTGGTGGGTGCATGCTTACGTCTGGGTGTATGTGGGACATGCATGGGAGTGGGAATTGTGGAAGGAGCAGGGGTAGGGGGTGGGACGTAGCGCTGCAGGAGACCCACTGCTGCAGTCAGTGTGGAGTCTATGGACCTCAGCAAGTTGCGTTGGTCAGCCTGCGATGAATGAATGCCCTCCAAGTATGCCTCCATGTTGTTGAGGACCTGGCTGTGGCCATGGAGGACATTAAGGATCGCAGTCTGACCAATCTGCAACTGCCGCTGGATGTCCACAGACTCAGCATTGGCGGCAGCAGTGGAGACAGGGGCAGGGGGTGCGGTGCCTGGCAGGAAGGAGACATGTGGGGACCGGGCACGCTGGGAAGGGACACGAGCACGTGGGAGGCGGCTGATGCCAATGGAGAGGGCGGTGCCAGATGTAGGGCTGCTGTCAGATGGTGGTGCAGCAACCGCCCACTCGGAGTGATCCTCCTCGGACCCGTCGGCTTCATACTCTGTTGTGCCAGTCGACAGGTCCCCGGGTTCACTCTCCACCGCCTCAGTCCCACTCGAAGTGCCAGCCCCGATGTCACCGCTGGCACTGGTGCTCCGTCCCTCTGCGCCGTCTGTGTCCATGTCTCCCTCCGTGCCCCCCGACGATGCTGTGGGCAGGGTGAAGAGACAGAAAGTAATCATACACCTGTATACATATGTCACATGAGTCAAATCTACGTAGGTTACAGTGCATACCCTGATACAAAGGAAGAGTTACATCTACAAAACAAGGTACATATGTAGGGCATGCAAGACACAGTTTTTCGACCCACCATGCCATGGAATAACTATGGAGAGCATGACACACTAGCAAATGAGATGATATGGAATTTTGACTGAGGAGCAAGGCCCTGGGGACAATCCAGCACTGCATCTGCACCACACAGCGTGGCAGCAAATAGGGATGAGCAGGGACCATAGGCAGGAACTAGAGGCACATGCAGCATAGGTAATACTGAACATGCCCACCCTGACTGGCACACGGCACCTTGAGTGTATGTCCAGGCAAACATCACACACTGGCCAGTCCTAGCAAGGAGATATCAGGTCTTGACATGTCGGCCATGCCCGCATCACCCACCCCCTACATGAGACAAATCTATGGAGACACAGGAAGCACATACATCTCTTAGTCTGGGTGAAATACACATGGGATGCAAAACTACTATATTGCACACAAAATACCCAAGGTGCGGCTGTGCAAATTATCATGTACAAATGGGCAGCATCAGATGATTGCAACAAGACACAAAGGCAATGGCCACCGTGAGTATGTAATAGGAAAATCAGGTCAGGCTGTACAGTGGACACTTGTAATACATCCCACGTCAATAAACATGGTGCCAGGGGACAATGGCACAGAGCACAACCTATGCTGTAGACACAGAGATTGTCGACATATTCGGATTACACACATGATACCTAGGAAAATATGCCCCTGGGGACAGTAGTGGCCACACAACTCCATGCTCCTGAATGGGAATGACTGCAACACACGCTAACATCCCTGCACTATGCGTACCGCACACTCATGCACATCATGTCACAGGCCACCACATAGGACATGCGTGCTGTAAGGCCTCACACTTGAGAGACTAACTCCCATGTCTGGACTCAGCATTAGTGCCAACTGACATGGAACCCACAAGTCCAGAACTGGACAGGGCACAGGCAAGGTCCCAAATCCTGTTACACACCACCCCCACACATGATGCTGCAGGCATTGTACACTTGTAGAAGGTGTCAGGCTACATGACCTTGTGATGGAGCGACTACACACAGACCAGGGAACACACTGCAAGGAGGGGAAGGGAGGCAGGAGAGCACTGCAATTCTGTGGGGAATAGGATCAGCACAGCACCATAAACCCTGGAAGTGTATCCATGGAACATTGCACTTACAAATGCTGGTGAAACACAACAAACACACACATGTACCTACCCCCTTCCGGCTGCTGCATGTCCTGTAGACGCCTGTCCAAGTCAGGAAAGACCACCGCCAGCACACGTTTCTGGATGTGGGAGAGACGGCGGCGTCCGCGGTTCTTGTGGCTCTCAGGTGAGTCCCCCAGCAGGACCCGTGCGATCCTCCGCGTCCAGCACCGGATATCCTGCCAGCGTTTCCTCACCTGGGACATGCGCCGCCTCCGACCTTCCGCACTCCTCACGGCGCTGACGGCGTCCAGCCATATCTGCTCCTTGGAAGAGGCATCTACCTGTGAGGATGGACAAGTGACACTACATCAATACACCTGGCACATGTCACAGGGACACAGATTAGAACACATTTGCTGTTTACAACAAGGCCTAGTATGCATCCAACGCATTGCACCTTTGTCATAGGGACATGATCCTCTGGGGAAGGGCAAAAGCAGTACGTGTCATTGAAAGGACACAGGTGGAATGAGGGCAACGACACAATCAAAGATCCAGCCTCACACTGTGCATCACACCCACCCCTCCTGTCTCAGGGCACTGCTGGGAGTGATAGGCCCCCACCCCTCCTGTCTCAGGGCACTGCTGGGAGTGATAGGCCCCCACCCCTCCTGTCTCAGGGCACTGCTGGGAGTGATAGGCCCCCACCCCTCCTGTCTCAGGGCACTGCTGGGAGTGATAGGCCCCCACCCCTCCTGTCTCAGGGCACTGCTGGGAGTGATAGGCCCCCACCCCTCCTGTCTCAGGGCACTGCTGTGAGTGATAGGCCCCCACCCCTCCTGTCTCAGGGCACTGCTGGGAGACATCAGGCATTCCCCCCCCTTGGGACCCCCCTACAGTACATAGCATGTGTGTCACACCTGGACACAATGGCAGAAGTCAGAGTCACAAAAAAGGGACACAGTCTGTGGCAGTGGACACTGCACTCACCTGATAACCTGGTCGCCCATACAGCATGGGGTACCGTGGGAGGATCACATCCACCAAAGCCATGTTTTCCTCCAGGGTGAATGGCTGTGACCTCTCCACAGCCCTTGACATGGTTCCAGGAAATCAGTAGCAGCAGCTGGCTCGTGGAATACAGAGATGTGCAGGCAAGTGCTCCCTCATGGGACCTGGCTGCCTTATATCTGCCTTGCTGGCCCATCTCATGCACAGGAGTACAGAGTGATTGGTCACTCACAATTGCATCCTATGTTTCCTCCAATCCCTTCAAACCTAGCAGTCTGTGGGTTCTCTATCGGTTTCATTCTCCTGCATGATGTCAGCCCCACAAACACATTGCAACAAAGTAGAAGAATTCCAACTGACTTCTGCTGTGCACCTTCCAGAACAATTTCGAAATTTGAACTTGGTCTCCATGACAACCAGCATGCATGTAGGCCTTAATACTTGTCCCCTATGTAATTTGGAGCGTCACACACAGGTACGGTGCGTTTCGGGGCCCTAGGGCACCCCAAATGCATTGCAACGGCCCGTACACGCGTGCCTACGTTCACTATCACTATGGGTCTCCTCGCGTATGCGTACTCGTATTGGTACGGGCCGTACACGCGCCTGTACGCTCCCTATCACTATGGGTCTCCTCGCGTATGCGTACTCGTAGTGGTATGGGCCGTACACGCGCCTGTACGCTCCCTATCACTATGGGTCTCCTCGCGTATGCGTACTCGTAGTGATAGTGAGCGTACATGCGTGTGTACGGCCCGTACCACTGCGAGTACGCATACGCGAGGAGACTCATAGTGATAGTGAGCGTACATGCGTGTGTACGGCCCGTACCACTACGAGTACGCATACGCGAGGACACCCATAGTGATAGTGAGCGTACATGCGTGTGTACGGCCCGTACCACTACGAGTACGCATACGCGAGGAGACCCATAGTGATAGTGAGCGTACATGCGTGTGTACGGCCCTATCACTATGGGTGTCCTCGCGTATGCGTACTCGTAGTGGTACGGGCCGTACACGCGCCTGTACGCTCCCTATCACTATGGGTCTCCTCGCGTATGCGTACTCGTAGTGATAGTGAGCGTACATGCGTGTGTACGGCCCGTACCACTGCGAGTACGCATACGCGAGGAGACCCATAGTGATAGTGAGCGTACATGCGTGTGTACGGCCCGTACCACTACGAGTACGCATACGCGAGGACACCCATAGTGATAGTGAGCGTACATGCGTGTGTATGGCCCTATCACTATGGGTGTCCTCGCGTATGCGTACTCGTAGTGGTACGGGCCCTACACACGCATCTACGCTCACTATCAGTATGGGTCTGCTCGCGTATGCGTACTCGTAGTGGTACGGACCGTACAAATGCCTGTACGCTCGCCATCACGATGGGTACACATACGGCAGCACTCCCATAGTGATTTGGGAACGTACACAGGCCCTCTTAGCAGCAGCACGGCGGTTTTTACACATCCCAGTGGTGATAGGCGGCACACAGGTAGGAATAGGGCGGACATACTTGTCCATGGATGGACATACTTGTCCATGGATGGACATACTTGTCCAGGAATGGACATCAAGCCATCGTCTGTGCATTACTACATGTGTGGGGCACAGGTGTGACAGGCTGTGATGTGGAACATTACTCCTGAGTGGAGAAGGCACCAGATGTATGATGAGATGTGTACAGGTGTACTGTGTGACGGTGCAATGTGTGCCAGGCATGACCTTGACTCCTTTGACATGTGTGCATGTCGTACTGCACACTTGGGGTGAGCGTCACTGGCATGGCACGGACACCAACACACGGAAGTGTCCCCTGATGCCCGGTACAGGGGTTACCACACCTGCCTTGACACTACCCACGGTGCACAATGTGACTATGTCATGTATGTGTGGGGGCTTCCCATCAGGTTGATGTTGGAGCACCCTCAAAAGCTGCAGCTGTTGCGGCAACCAACATGTGTCTGTGTGTAGATGGACATTGCACACTGTTCCGCACACCATGCCACATGTGGTATCGGATGTGAGGTGCACATGTATGCATGGGACACGGAGTAGCGTGACAAGGACATGTCTGCATCCTCACAATGATTGTGTGGTGAGTCATGACATGTGCACCTTCATGGCAAGGTGTGTGGGCTGTCCTAGTGTAATGTCATGTGACCTGTGGCTCTAGTGTTCTGCTACCAGTCTCTGCAATCGGCATCCTACTTCTGCTGATGTGTGGGCGTATGTCACTCCTGTGTTGCGTCTGGCTGTTCACTTGCAATGGGACACAGCTATTCCCATGGCATGGCATGGGGCGGTTCTCAATCTCCGTGTGTAGCTGGGTCTTGGTAGGAGTCTCACCTGGCAGCCATACCTGTCCTGGGCATGTAGCACATACCTGACTCCCTATGTAGCATATGTGTATTGACAGATTAACATGTGCTCAGTACAAATGATTTTTTGTTGTGGTGCACTCACTCATCCTTGTCACTTCCAAATTACTGCAGAGCGCCGCCTCTTCCCCGAGCAATGCCGGACTTGGCTGACATGCGGGAGAATGACAGCATCCGTTGCTACCGCTTCCCCCAACCGTTGATTCTGGAGTTGACGGCGAGACTGGCACCACACCTGCAACCGCAGCACAGGTATCCTACGGCACTGACACCCCAGCTGAAGGTAATGGCAGCCCTACATTTTCTTGCCACGGGTACCTTTCAATATACCATAGCTCATGTTGGTGGCATGTCCCAGAGCATGTTCTGCCGTGTGCTGCATGATTTCTTAGAGGCCATGTTGATTCACCTGGATGACTTCATCAAGTTCCCAACCCCTGAACAGTTGACTGCGGTCAAGCGTGGATTCTATGCCCTGGGAGGGATGCCCCATGTCATTGGGTCCATAGATGGGACACATGTAGCTTTGGTACCAGCACACGCACAGGAGGTAGCGTACCGCAATCGGAAGCACTACCACTCCATCAATGCCCTTGTAGTGTGTCAGTCCAACATGGTGATTTCACATGTCTGTGCTCGTTTTCCAGGATCAGCACATGATGCCTACATCATGAGGTGTAGCAGGATGCCTGAAATGATGATGCAGCTGCGCAACGAAAGAGCATGTGTTGTTGGTGGGTACAGTCTGTCTGTCCTGTATTTTGCATAGCCTACCAGTACGACCGCTTCACCAGTTCTAACGATGTCCATGTGCTTTCCATGTAGGGGACGCTGGCTATCCCAACATGCCTTGGCTGCTCACACCTCTCCGCAACCCCATCACGCCGGCCCAGCTCCGCTACAACACCGCCCATGGCCGGACAAGGCGAGTGATAGAGAGGACGTTTGGCCTGCTGAAGAGCCGCTTTCGGTGCCTCCACAAGACCGGCGGCGCCCTCCCATATGCCCCTGCGAAAGTCTGCAAAATCTTCATGGTCTGCTGTATGCTGCACAGCATGGCAGTTGAGAAAGCTGTGCCACTCATCCTGGATCAACATGACGAGGACCATCCACCCGTGGAGGACGAAGGGCTTGGCAATGGGGCTAGTGATGTGGAGGATGTGGAGCCGCAGGAGGACATCCGGACTCAGCTCATACGCGACTTCTTTGCTTAGTGGTGAGTACCAGTGTCTGAGTGTGCACGCATTTGTCCCCGTGTGGCATGTGTTGTGATGTGTGTGTCCACCTGCATGTATGGCACGTGAGTCAGAGGTGTGTGTGGGTGTGTCACTGGAATGATGGTGGCAGTGATGGTTGTATTTCCCCAGTCATAATTGTGACCTAGCATGTTGTCATCCATACATGTGTTGAGTAAATGCACATGCAAGTGGCTGTGCTTTTTGTGGCTGACTTCTTGTGTGTCTCTCTTCCCCAGGTACTTGCGCATGACGTCTGCTGCTTGCATTGTTGTGGCACTGCTATTCCTCATGGACACGTCATCGTGGGCTGACTCAGCGTTACAGGCACGGACACGTTTGGAAGTCTCCATAGGGTAAGGGATGCATCAGGGGTGTATTGGGTGTGGGAGTTGGTCACGATGTATGCACACTGCCCCTGTCGATGTTTGGTTCCTCTGCAGCCATGTAGCATCACCATGGGACACGACATGCAGCTGTTTACACCTGAATAGATGGTCTGACTGGTTGACAGTCATCAGTGATGGGATAGTGGATTGTGATGATGGCATCAATGTGTGTGACACTGCCCTCGGACACATACGGTTAGCATTGGCTTGACATGGTGTGGGACTTCCACATCAGCGGATCTATGGTGTATGGCAGGCTCTCCGTGTGCAGCTGTGGGTGTTTAGCTGTTAGCCGACGCTTGTGTGCCAGTTCCATGGCTATCACGCATTTGTGCTGCAGAAGGGGGGTGCCAGTGTAGGACCCACATGTTACTCCACAAGATGTGTTCATGTGTACTTCAAGTTGCCTCTGCAATCCCGAAAACATGACTAATAAAGGTGTCCCTATGCCTCCAAGGTGCCTCTTCTCAGTCAATGCTGGTGTGTTGCCACGGTGCATCCAGCATGTCTGGCATGGTATTCTCTGATTGTGGCTATGTGTCAATGTGTCGAGTAGCAAGATGCAAGCTGTGTGTGTGGGCTGAGACTGTGTAGTGGGCATGATGTCCATGAGTGTGTGGGTATTGTGACATGTGCCATCCCCATTCATCCAACGTTGGCCAGGCCCCCATTCTCTGCATCCACCGGACTCAAGCTTGCAGGACATGGTTCTGCCACCTGTCTACACATACCTGGGTGCCCCCCAGGACACTCCACATGATCCCTGACCTCTGCGCATGACTGTTGCTGTACTCAATGTGTCTGTCGGCACGGTTGTGCGGCCACCCCCTCAGCTGGTTGGGCCCATCACGGGTGTGTATGGAGCTCCATGTCTGTCTTGCCTAATACACTGTGACCCGTGTGTACTGTGCCAGACTCAGGCCCCAGGGTGTGGATGGTTGAAGTCAAAAGATAACTCTGGCATGTTTAGACTTTACAAGACACATGTAAGGTAATAATGCAACCAGCAGGCATCTTCTCTTCATGGTGTGATTTTTTATTTTTGTGGGGGGGTGGGGGGGGGGTATAACGTGAGGGGCTTTCCAGGAGTTTGGAATCCAAAGTTCAGTAGGGGAGTTGGTGTTCTTGCCATTGGGAATCCTCATAGTCCATGCCACAGTCTTTGTCAACATTGGTCAGACAGTGACCAGCAGGGCCATGTGGCAGAGAATGTCTCGTGATGCTGTGATGCTGTTGCTTCAGTGGGCCAGGTGCCAGGCCAGGTGTCCTGGGAGATGGTGATGTTGCGCCGACCCTCACGGTCTTTTCCGTGGACGACCCGCCCTCCTGCGGGGACCCTCAGAAGCAGGCCGTGACGACGTCTGGGATGCTCCATCGGATGTTTCCTCCTCCTCCTCCTGATCCCTCCCTGTGGGTGGTGATGTTCTCCGCCTTCTGGCACAGGGAGGGTCGGCCATGTTGTCGGCCATCCGACGGAGTGTATCGTGAATTCCCGTGTACGCCGTCACGAGCTCAGCCTGTCCGTCCTCCATCCTCCGTTGGTGTTGCAGTAGACAGTCATGTAGCTCCGCATGTTGCTGGGCCTGCTGGGTCTTGATCCCCTCGAGGACGGACACAACCTGGGCCAGGCCCGTGGTGTCCTGCCGGTATGTGTCCAGGATGTTGTGGACATGAGAAAATACCGGTTCCCCAGCCAACTGGTCAGGCTCGCGCCTCCGGCGTCCTCCACTCCCACCACCCCTGCCCACTTGCACCTGGCCTGCCCTTGTGGGTACATCGGGTCTCCGGGACCCCTGAGGGGAGGCATTGGCGTTGTCGGCTGCCTCCTCCTGGGTGCCCGGGACACCGTGTCCCTCCTGGCCAGCCTGGCTGCATTGTGGTGGTGGGGCAGGGATCCTGGGTGTCTCCTGGGATGTGGCAGGAGTGGGGGTGGTGGTTGGCACAGTTGTACCTGACGCAGGTGCTGCAGGTGGTTGGACACCAGAGGGGCCAGGTTGGTTGGGGTCCTCCACAGAGTGGTGAGAGTGGTCGCTGCTGGTGGGATCGGGCTCCTGCAGATCCGGGTCCTGTGAGTCTTCCCCCCCAGTGTTGGGGGGTGAACCACGACGTTGACCTGTGTGTGAGAGAGACAATGTTAATTTTGGTGCATGCAACATCCATGTTTCATCAGTTTCAAAGTTGGCACTTTTCCTCTTGGAATAAGGATCTGTCTTGCATTCCACTCACAGTGCTCTTGTGCATGGGTGTGTCCCTTGGGCACCACTTTGGCCCCTTTAGCTATGTGTGGCACAGTGTCACTTGCTGCGTCAAGTGTGACTGCAGTCAGCAGTGGAGTGGGCAGGTGTGGCGGCCATGCATTGGCGCCTTCCGTGTAGCACTGTACATGTGCACATGGAGTGGATCCACACACTTATATGATGCAGGTAGCTGTTGTTGTGCTCGTGAACAGGTTGTGACATGGCCCTGTGTTTTGCCATGGAGAAGAGGGGGGGTTCTGGCACTGGCCACCCTTGGCTACATGCACGCAGTCTACCTGCTGACGAGCAGACATTCCCACACGCCACACGGCTGATTTGCTCTCCCTGTGTCTCGCTCCCTCTCTGTCCTCCTCTCCCTCCCTCCGTGTGTCAGCCTCCTCCCTCTGTCCGTGTCCCTGTGTCTCCCTCCCTCTCTGTCCCCCTCTCCCTCCCTCTGTGTGTCAGCCTCCTCCCTCTGTCCGTGTCCCTGTGTCTCCCACCCTCTCTGTCCCCCTCTCCCTCCCTCTCTGTCCCCCTCTCCCTCCCTCCGTGTGTCAGCCTCCTCCCTCTGTCCGTGTCCCTGTGTCTCCCACCCTCTCTGTCCCACTCTCCCTCCCTCTCTGTCCCCCTCTCCCTCCCTCCATGTGTCAGCCTCCTCCCTCTGTCCCCCTCTCCCTCCCTCTCTGCCCCCCTCTCCCTCCCTCCGTGTGTCAGCCTCCTCCCTCTGTCCGTGTCCCTGTGTCTCCCACCCTCTCTGTCCCCCTCTCCCTCCCTGTCTGTCCCCCTCTCCCTCCCTCCGTGTGTCAGCCTCCTCCCTCTGTCCCCCTCTCCCTCCCTCTCTGCCCCCCTCTCCCTCCCTCTCTGTCCCCCTCTCCCTCCCTCCGTGTGTCAGCCTCCTCCCTCTGTCCGTGTCCCTGTGTCTCCCACCCTCTCTGTCCCCCTCTCCCTCCCTCTCTGTCCCCCTCTCCCTCCCTCCGTGTGTCAGCCTCCTCCCTCTGTCCGTGTCCCTGTGTCTCCCACCCTCTCTGTCCCCCTCTCCCTCCCTCTCTGTCCCCCTCTCCCTCCCTCCGTGTGTCAGCCTCCTCCCTCTGTCCCCCTCTCCCTCCCTCTCTGTCCCCCTCTCCCTCCCTCTCTGTCCCTCTCTCCCTCCCTCCGTGTGTCAGCCTCCTCCCTCTGTCCGTGTCCCTGTGTCTCCCACCCTCTCTGTCCCCCTCTCCCTCCCTCTCTGTCCCCCTCTCCCTCCCTCCGTGTGTCAGCCTCCTCCCTCTGTCCCCCTCTCCCTCCCTCTCTGTCCCCCTCTCCCTCCCTCTCTGTCCCCCTCTCCCTCCCTCTGTGTGTCACCCTCTGTCACCTCAGGCCAGCTTCCTGGGCACACACTGTTAGCAGATCTTTCAATGGCCCTTGGCTTGTTGAAGTGAGTTTGTTTCTGATCTCCAGGCACCCATTGGGTGTAGTGTCTGTGTGTGCGCTGCTGCTGTGGTGGTGTGTGCTGCCACTCTTTCACAATGTTGGCTGTTCATTAGCTGCTGTCATGTGCGAAACAGTACTTTCACCCCCATGTGTTGATGCAAGGCGTCCGCCATTTGCTGGCGAGTCTTTCCTGTGTGGGGACACACTGTTTGTCTGGCTGTGACCTAGGCCATATGGGCAGAGGGCATTGTTGTCTGCTTCTGAGTTGCACTATGTGAATTTTGGGGCCCACCCTCCCGCCATCCGGGTTACCGTGTCATGTGTTGGTGTCTTCTGTGGCCTGTGACTTGACTTTGTCCAGCTGGGTGCATGGGGCATGGTGGCGGCAGTGGCATGTGCGTGTTCATGGAGTGTGGTTGAGTCATGCGATAGGTTGGGGTGGTTGCGTGCCTGTTAGTGATTTTGGTTGTGGATGACGTTCCCCCCATGTGAGGTGCGTAGTTTGTGTACTCACCCAGGTCTCGGAGTCCTTCTAATCCTTCGACTGCCTCCACCGGCAGTATGGCCATCACCCTCTCCTCCCAGGGCTGGTAGTGTACGGGTCTGCGGGAGGGCCCTCCTCCAGTGGCGTTGGCCTGGTTGTGTTCCTCCTGCATCTTGGCTCGGACCCTCCTCCGCAGATCGTACCACCTGGATTGGCATTCATGCCTGGTCCTTCTGGTGTCCCCAACAGCATTCACAGCATCGATGATGGTCTGACACATGGCTGTTTTTGCTGCTATGCTGGTGTTTCTGACCAATGTTCCAAAGAGCTGTGGCTCGACTCTGAGGATTTCATCGACAAGAACCTCCAACTCTCGGTTACTGAACTTTGGATTCTTGGTAGTGGGCATGGTGAGGGGTGTGGGTGTGGATGGTGGGGGGTGTGTGTGGATGGTGGGGGGGTGTGTGGATGGTTGTGGGTGTGTGGGTGTGGTTGTGCAGGTGTGTGTGTGTGTGAATGTGATGAGGGGGTGTTTGTGAAGGTGGTTGTGTGAAGGTGTGCAAGTGTAATGTGTGGTGAAGCTTGTAGTAAGGTGCTGTAAGTTGTCTGTGGTGTCTGGCAGCAGTGAGTCTGTTGCAAAGGCTCATGGTTTGTGTGTGTGGGCCCTTTTTATTGGTCCATTGGTGGGTGTGGCTGTGTTTGAAGTTTGGGTGGGTGTGTTATAAGGAGTGGTGGTGTTTAGGGCCTCTGTTTGTTTTTGGCAGTTGCAGGTCAGTGTATGTGTTTTTTTAGTGTTTGTTGGCCATGTTTAGTGGCTTTGTGCCATTCGAATAGTGTATTCTTGTGTTGTTTTGTTTTGTCCTGGTTGTGTACGTGTGTTTTGAGCGTGTGTACGGTGTGTACATGGGCCATTTGGTTGTACGGTGCTGTCCTTGTGTGTGGCTTGGTACGACTCGTACATGCGGTAGTGATGTTGGGGCCTGGAGTGCGCTCCGTTCTTAGGAGGTTGTGTTGGGTGTGCGACTGGAACGTACTGGGGTGTACATAGACGGTGGTACGACACGTACAGGGGTGGGGGGGGTGTGCATAGACGGTGGTACGACACGTACAGGGGTGGGGGGGTGTACATAGACGGTGGTACGACACGTACAGGGGTGGGGGTACGACTCGAACGTACTGGGGTGTAGGTACACGGTGGTACGACACGTACAGGGGTGGGGGTAAGACTCGAACGTACTGGGGTGTAGGTACATGGGGGTATGACACGTACAGGGGTGGGGGGGTGTACATAGACGGTGGTACGACACGTACAGGGGTGGGGGTACGACTCGAACGTACTGGGGTGTACATAGACGGTGGTACGACACGTACAGGGGTGGGGGTACGACTCGAACGTACTGGGGTGTAGGTACGCGGTGGTACGACACGTACAGGGGTGGGGGTAGGACTCGAACGTACTGGGGTGTAGGTACGCGGTGGTACGACACGTACAGGGGTGGGGGTAGGACTCGAACGTACTGGGGTGTAGGTACACGGGGGTACGACACGTACAGGGGTGGGGGTACGACTCGAACGTACTGGGGTGTAGGTACGCGGTGGTACGACACGTACAGGGGTGGGGGTACGACTCGTACGTACTGGGGTGTAGGTACACGGGGGTACGACGCGTACAGGGGTGGGGGTACGACTCGAACGTACTGGGGTGTAGGTACGCGGTGGTACGACACGTACAGGGGTGGGGGTACGACTCGTACGTACTGGGGTGTAGGTACACGGGGGTATGACACGTACAGGGGTGGGGGTACGGCTCGAACGTACTGGGTGTACATGGACGGTGGTACGACGCGTACAGGGGTGGGGGGTGTACATAGACGGTGGTACGACACGTACAGGGGTGGGGGTACGACTCGAACGTACTGGGGTGTACATACACGGGTGGGGGTTCGACACGTACACGGGTGTACATACAGGGGGGGTGTACATTCACGGGGAGTACGACTCGAACGTATGGGTGCTGGTGGGAGTGTTGGGCGCGTATGCGGGCACATGTCTCCATGGTTGCAATGGGAGTTCGGTGCGGACGGTGTTTTTACCATACGGTTGTGAGATCGGACGCACGGGTGGGATCGTGATTCCTCGGTCGGACTTCACTTTTCACGTTTGTACGGTAAATCGTCCGAGGACGTGTCGGACACATTTTCCGACCCGAGGACGTGTGGGGAATGATTCCCAATGCGGTTCGTATGGACTTTTTACCATGCGAATCGTGATTGCCAGTTCGTACGGCACTTGTACGATTCGTACGGTAAAAAGACCGGATACGAGTCACACAGGGAATTTTTTTACCGGATCGTAATTGGCACCAGAATGTGCTGTTGCAACAGTTGCTGCCGGGGAGCTGCTTTGACTAGACGTATTAAATGAAGTACTTACCAGTGGGTGCTGTACTTCTGTTCACATACCGTGATTCCCACTCTGAGTGACTCGCAATCATGGCCTTGTAGGTTTAACCTGAGTACAGGTAAAAAGGACTTGGAAATCCTGCACTTGGAATTACTGTTAATGTATGCTTTGGTTTTTCAAGGTGTGGTATTAATGCATACCTGCTAACTCACATGGTGCAGAGTGTCACACAATTTCAGCTTCCTTCACACTGTCATCCGGTGAGAAGCCAAAATCACACGGTGGAAGAAAAACACGATCTGAAAACTACTGTAAACAGTTTATTTTCAGCTCATTTTCGGAGGCTGTAAGCAGCTAATGTCCATTAAAAGGTGGGAAAATACCCCAGGACATCGACAACAGTCTCAATGACCCTTTGTTTTTAGGTTGAGTCTGGGCAGTTCATGAGCTGCTCTGTAAGGCATGTTGCATTCAAGTATGGAGTTGAAGCTCCGCCCACTCTCCATCCATATTTTTCATTTGCTTGCGTCATTGTCCTTTGTAAATGCTGGCTTCTGATTCATTATTAGGCTTGTTAGTGCCTCCTTAGTACCGCATTGTCTTCATTTTTAACCTCCCATGTGGACTGATCCTTTTACTTCTGTTGTTACAAGGTATATCTTATTTAATCTGCAAGCACTACTTCCTTTAATGAGTTTCTCCTACCGCAGGCACGTCTTGCTTTCCTGCAACATTCAAGGTACCATGCGCGCTTTCACTTTCCAAGCAGCTGGGACAATGGCGGCCGCTACTTTGTATAGGTCACGCATTTCCAAGAGTTTCAACTATTGGCATTGTAAATGACAATGCTTTTTATTTATGTGTTAATTATAAAAACAGATTAAAAAAAGGCACAGTCATTTACAATGCCAATAGCTTATACTCTCGCAAATGCGAGACCTATTGCATTGCAAATGGTTGTTTCTGTTTAGTAACCTGTGTCAATTACAAATGTAATTTCTCCTCCTTAAGTCCTGCCTAGAGACTACTGACAATTCCCAGTAACATGGGGCCTTCAAACGGAAACTTAAGCAATAGCCTTCAAAACTGAATTTTCTCACACTTTTTTAAGTTCTTAGCTTGCTAACATTGACTGACTATTCTCTTAGTGTCCTTCACTTTTTATTGGCTTTATTTCCTACATTGATAAGCTTTGGTCATGGATGTATGAAGTTACAACGCACACTATTACAACGCATGCACTTACAACGCATTTTTTACAACGCATAATCCATTACAACGCATGTCATTACAACGCATGACACTACAACGCATTTTTAAAAAATACCTTTACAACACACTACCATTACAACGCATACTACCTTTACAACGCATACCATTACAACGCATAATATTAAATTACATTTAAGGTAAGTATTAGATAGTATAGGGGTAAAAATTACTATTCTAACTCCAGGGGGTGCAACAGTAGGGTAAGTGTTGGATAGTGTAGGGGTAAAAATTACTATTCTAACTCCAGGGGGTGCAACAGTAGGGTAAGTGTTGGATAGTGTAGGGGTAAAAATTACTATTCTAACTCCAGGGGGTGCAACAGTAGGGTAAGTGTTGGATAGTGTAGGGGTAAAAATTACTATTCTAACTCCAGGGGGTGCAACAGTAGGGTAAGTGTTGGATAGTGTAGGGGTAAAAATTACTATTCTAACTCCAGGGGGTGCAACAGTAGGGAAAGTGTTGGATAGTATAGGGGTAAAAATTACTATTCTAACTCCAGGGGGTGCATCAGTAGGGTAAGTGTTGGATAGTATAGGGGTAAAAATTACTATTCTAACTCCAGGGGGTGCATAAGTAGGGAAAGTGTTGGATAGTATAGGGGTAAAAATTACTATTCTAACTCCAGGGGGTGCATCAGTAGGGTAAGTGTTGGATAGTATAGGGGTAAAAATTACTATTCTAACTCCAGGGGGTGCATCAGTAGGGTAAGTGTTGGATAGTATAGGGGTAAAAATTACTATTCTAACTCCAGGGGGTGCATCAGTAGGGTAAGTGTTGGATAGTATAGGGGTAAAAATTACTATTCTAACTCCAGGGGGTGCATCAGTAGGGTAAGTGTTGGATAGTATAGGGGTAAAAATTACTATTCTAACTCCAGGGGGTGCATCAGTAGGGTAAGTGTTGGATAGTATAGGGGTAAAAATTACTATTCTAACTCCAGGGGGTGCATCAGTGGGGTAAGTGTTGGATAGTATAGGGGTAAAAATTACTATTCTAACTCCAGGGGGTGCATCAGTAGGGTAAGTGTTGGATAGTATAGTGTAATATTATGCGTTGTAATGGTATGCGTTGTAATGGTAGTATGCGTTGTAATGGAATGCGTTGTAAAGGTAGTTTTTAAAAATGCGTTGTAGTGTCATGCGTTGTAATATCATGCGTTGTAATGGATTATGCGTTGTAAAAAATGCGTTGTAATGGTAGTGCGTTGTAAAAGTTGCGTTGTAAAGGTTGTTCCCCTTTGGTCATGCTTGATGCTGTGACTGTCTTGTCTGCTCTCATCTGCATCTGTTTTTGATGGCCTCTACTGTTCTTCTCAGCACAGCTTCTGTGTGAACCTATCTGCTCCAACACTGAGTGGGATATTCACAAGGATCTAGCGCTGAGTTAACGGCACCTTATCGCAGCCAAAGTTGCAATACACTTATCGCTCCAATCACAAGCTGGTGTTAACAGCCCACAGCACCAGTAAACCCGCGATAGCAGGCGCAAAAAACATCACCACAGATGACCCCCGCAACTATCGCTAATGAGATGCAGAGTAGGCGTTCCCGTGCCAAAAGCCACGACAACACCACTCCACAACATTCACAAAGACCAGCCAGAACTGCGATAAGAACACAAAACAGGCGATAAGGCGTGTTAGCAGCAGGAAAATAACACCTGCTCAGACCTGGTGCAAAGGCAGACGACAGCCTGGACCACAAAAGGGAGCCCAGCCCACGGCCACATTAGAAAGGGCAAAAGATGCCATGGAGCCACTGGTCATGCGGCCCGGACACCCAAGAGGGCCACAACACCCACCGCCACCACCCCAGGACCCCAACACCCACCCGGAACCCCCCCAGATCTCCACAGAGGCAGCGCTGACAAAGACAGCAGACCCCTAGGAAACGCACCAGCCTCATAGACCCAACACCTGACAATGTCATTGCCCACTAGAGGCTCAAAAGGACAACCATCCTACGCATCCTGACCAACATCGCCCAACAGGTCGATGGCACCAACACAGCGGACAACCAACATCCCACCCCACACAAAGCTGCTGGCTGTGCTGCACCCGTTGGCCCCTGGCACCCCCCAACCAACACCCACCAGGGTTGGAGGAGTCTCACAGCCAGCCACATCCAAGTCCCTCACACCTGTCCTGGACATCACCATCAGCCTGGTACCCCAGTCCCTATAAGTCCAACACAATGCACAGGATCCGTTGGAGACCAAGCAAGGACCATACGCCATAGCTGGATGCACGCCCCTGTTAGGGGCAATCCACAGCACACATGTCCTATCTGTGCACCCTGGTGACACAGCACACAATCACCGCAACAGAAAGCACACGTCTCACATCAATGTGCAGGCAACATCCGAACACCGTGGAACCTCCACCAATGTCACCTCCAAATACCCAGCCAGTGTGCATGATTCATTCATCCTCCGACAGTCCATCAGCAACCAGCGTACCCAGGATGGCACCAAGGGAAATGCACAGCCCCTTGGCAAGGTCCAAATGAACACCCCACTCACCTCAACTCCACAACCATGCAACTCTTAACTCTGGCAATGCACACGTCACAAAATCACAACCAACATGCAAAACAACATGCCCACCCACCAGACACGACAGAACAACTCACAATGGTAACCTGGGGAAGCCGTGAACATGAGCCATTAACGGCATGGCACCTCAGCCACACAATAGCCGAATTTGGGGAGAGGTGGCAACCAGGCATGTGTGAAGGATGCAGGAGAATCATGATTGTTAAAGTACACAATGCCAAGAGTGGCGGAGATGTGCTGGACAGACCACAGTATGCAGAACACACCCATATCCATGGCGACATACACCTCTGGTGTATGGAGTGTAGTGGACAGTGGACGCAACCATGTCACCCCAGCCAGTGGGGAGGTTCGCGGAAATGTTGCCTGTTACGTCCCCCCCATAAGCATGAGCAGAGTGGGATGGCCTGCCATATGCAAGGCCAGCGTAGGGGTGTGAATAAAAAACACATAGCCCTGGGCGTGGTCCTCTTCCGAAAAGCCCAACGTCTCTGCCAGGGTGGCACCTCTCACCACACCACGAGGCCGACGCCGTCCTCCTGAGCAGAGTTGCCTGCGATCCTGTGCGCCTGCTGTACCCTGGCCCGCTGGACCCCGAACCAGTCAGGCCCGCCCCTGTGCAGCCAGGCCACACTGATCACCTTCCCACACCGGCGTGTGTCAAGGAGGGCCCACCACATGCCTGCGCAAGCTCCAAGCCCGAGGCCCACGACCTTGGCAGCCTCTGAAGTAGGCCACACATTTGGAACTGAGTCTTGATTACACCATGGCTGTGAACATTATTTAAGGCAGAGTTCATGTCACTATACTCCCTTCGATGTGGTGCCACCAAGTCTGTGCATAGCATTCCAACCACATGTGTCTGTGGGCCTACGCGGACTACTGCCCTCGGCCTACGCTGTGCACAAGTAGGTCACAGAATTGGAACTGAACATCAATTATTCAAAGGCAGAATACATATTATCGCACGCAAGGAGAGGCGTAAGAGGATGACGCGTTGCAGTCTGGAGGGAATAGGATCATCGTTACGGAGGTGATCGAACACTACCGACAACGGCCCTGGTGTCACTAACTCTGTGCTTGGCGAGCCAATGACAGGTGGGTGTGGGCCACTGCTGACCACTGCCTCCGGCCTACACTGTGGTCCAGTAGGTCACAGAGTCTTGACTTAGCGATGGCGGAGGTAATATCACATCATCGCAGACTGCATCCCCTCTCAGCACCGGTTCCACTAAGTCTGTTCCCTGACATTCATGGACACTCTCTGGTCATACATTGGTGGCATCTGAGTCTATGGACTAGGGGCTAGTTTTCATCCTCATTTAGCTGATACCGAATTGGTGGTGAAAACGAGGCTGTCGCTTTCCACTCCACCATTTGCTGCTTACGGATAACATCAGACCTTCTGCATCATGCCCTGAAGGACACCTTCCACTGTCCCTCGCAACCCTCCGCAACATACACCTCGGACATTGATGAGGACCTGCTCAGGTCGCATGGTCCATCTGACTACACCGCAAGTCACTGTCCCGTGGATGGGTGCCTGTGCTGGGCGCAGTGCATCCGGGGCCACTAACTCTGTGCTGGTCATGTCTGGGACCCCTTCTTCTGAGATATTGGATGGCCTCTGAGGCCATGGTCTTAGGGTCATAAACGCCATGTGTCTATGGCCCTGCTCTGTCTGCTGCCTCCGGCCTCAACTGCGGTCCACCAGGGCTCACACATCAAATCGAGTCCTGACCTGCCCAGATGTCACATCACCGCAGGGGGCATACGCCATCACCACCAGGACCACCTCCAACTGCCATCTGCCAGAGTTGAAACAGGGGTCCTGACAGACTTACGGAGTTGCTCACACCTGTCGTGGATGCCATCATCAAACTGATACCCTGCTTGGCACCGTAAGCCATCGTCCGTTACTGATTTAGTCTTGTGTTGTTGAGAGGTTGCGCAGCAAAGTCACCTCAAGCAGTGTGGGAGACCTGGGACATTGATGAGGAAGATGATGCAGGTCTAACACACCCCACTGCATCTGCATCAGGAATGTCTCGAAGGGACGCAATCCGAGACTTTTTCCTCACATGGGCGTGCTCAGCTGTAGTGCCCCTACCTCAGTGCACTGCAACTCACGGACAATTCTGTTTGCATGTTGTGTGTCCTCTGGACTTTCTCTGGCTCCCTCCATGTTGCTCAGCAGTTGACTCTGGTATGCAGGTTTTTTCAGTTTCTGTTGCACTGGTGTCCACTGTTCAAGTGGTTGCCAGCACCAAGCTCTCCGTGCGGGCTGGCTTACACTCACCCCATACACATCCAGCACAGGCATCACTGTACATGTGGCCCTGCCAATAAAGGGGCTGGGTGCACGTGCCCGTAGCCAGTACAACATAATATCTGCGTGTATCCCTGTGGTCTTGTTGTATGCATGAGGGCCCTTGGCCCTACAACATTACATTGTGCTGTGTCCAGCGGATGCAGATATGTCACCGCAGGCAGCGGGTTGAAGCTTGGACCTGTAGCTTTGTCGTCGCCCTCTCAATTCATAAGGGTAGTGGCCTGGGCGGTCGTACGCAGAGCCAACGTGGGTGAGTGACTGCTATTTGCGTGCCCCTGGGTGTGGTTCTGTACTGTGAATGTGCATCTGCATGTGTCTCCTTTGTGGGGTGTAGGTGGTCCCTGAAGGGTAAAAGACACCAACGTATGTGCTCTAGTTCCCCTTCCATATGTTCGGACCCCACTCACACCTGTTGGGCCACCTCCTTTTGGCGTGCTGACACCTGGCATTGGGGTGCCATGTGTGGGTGGGCAAAGTGTTCTGAGCCAGCTGTGCTTGCGGGTGCTTCCTGCTGTGTGTTCTGTTGCAGGCTCTGTGTTCTCCTTTAAGTAGCTTGGCTGCCCGGGTCCTGGTGGTGGGTTGCGTGGGATATCCATGGGCTGTTGTAGGGCATCGGTGTCAAAGGTGTGGTGGTCCTCTCCGGCATCACAGATGTGTTGTCTTCTGTGCTCTGCTGCAGGTGTTGTGTGCCCCTCTGCAATGTGAAGGGGAGATGCATGTAGACATTGTGTTGACATGTATGTTGGCGCATTGTACTGGTTTACATGCAGACTGTATGACAATGTACACTGTGACTGGGAGGTGCTGGATTCTTCTGCGGGACAATGTACATTTGGACTACATGACGGATGTGAGGTCGTACGCGCACATTTCCATTTCACAGTTTCCAGCTCTGTCAGATGTAGTAGACATGTTTCTGTGCATGTGCGGAGCCAGTTCTGTCCTCTGTTCTGCAGGGTCGGCTATGCGCATTGTACCACGTTGTAGTCAATGTGGATGTGCTGTTCTTGCTATGTGTGTGTGCTGCAGTTTCCCAAGGGGATCAGGGACATGATCCTGGGTAATTGTGGGTGTGCAGTGGGCTACACCTCTTTGTGCATGTGTGCCATTGTGCCCATCTTCCCCGTCCCCCCAGTCCCTGTTCGTTACTCTCCCTGTTAATGTTGTGTCAGGTCCTCTCGAGCTGTGACCGTACTCCCTACTCCTTGCACCGTCTCCACACTGATGACTGTGGCCTCGGTTTCCTCCAGCTCCTCCAGCTCCTCCTGTGGCGCAGGACTGCCACCTCCTGTTGCCGCCTTCCTGTTGGCAGCGGGTTTATGCCTGGTTTAGGTTGTCACGTCATGCCGGATCCTCTTGGCCTCCTTGATTGGCCTCCTCGGCACTCCGACTGCATTCCAGGTGGTCTGCTTGTGGGTCAGTTGCTGGTAGTGTTCTGTCACCTCCGTGACGCTGGTCTTGTTTTCCTGAGGTCTGCACCCCGTTTTCCTCTCCCTCTTCTCCTTGGCCTTCCCCGACCCCGTTGTTCCTTGCTGGTGGTCTGTGGGGATTGTGGGGTTCGCGTTGGCCTCTGTGCTGGGTCAGTGGGCATCCATGTTGCTACGTGCTTTAGCTTTTTTCTGGTGTGTTTTGTCTGTGGTTTTAATGGTGCATTTTCACGCCAGACATGTGGGATTTGTAGGCCTGTGGCTGGTTTTCGCTACCTTTTGTACCGCGATTAGCCTCATCGCATAATTTTTTGTATTCGCGTTTCGCATTTTTGCGGTGTGGCGTTGATTTTTGTGCGGCCATTTGACGCGTTATCTGGTGACTATCGCATGCTACCGCCGCGTTGTGAATACTTAGTTGGCACGGCGTAATTTGCCCGCTATAGGCTGCGATGTTGAGAGTCGCGTTAAGCTACTCTTGTGGTAGTTATCACACATTCTTGTGAATATACCCCTAAGTTTCTTCCACCTTCACCTGTTTATGTATTAGTCTTTGAGGCGTAGGTGCCTCTGCCTCAATCTCCGACTCACTGTTGAAGGGCTGGAGTCAACTATCACAGAATTTACAATGTTCTCAGTTGCCGCACTGTGGGCAAGGGCACCGATATTTTTACATACCTTAATGGAAGTTACCTTATGCAAAAAGTTATTTGCGAGCACAGATGACTTGACCCTGCTTCACAGACTCAGTATTAATACAAATGTTTAACCACATCTGGAATTTTGCATGGCGATTGTCCACAGCACTAACTTAGGGGCCCATTACGATGGCGTAATGGTAAACGGGACAGACCGCCAGAGGTGCAGCTTTCCCCTGTGCCCATTAGGATGCGATCGCCACCCTGGCAGTCGCATCCCCCACCATGGAAAGGCATTTCACCGCACACATCATAATATGGATGGCGGTGCCAACAAGGCACTGCCACCATATTATGGGCCTTTTCCGCCCGGCAGGCAATCGTGACGATTGCCTACCAGCGGAAAAGCAGCAGACTGTCTTTCCATCCGCTGCGTTACCCCCGGCCATGCTATTGTGGCAGGGGTAAATGGCCGTCCGGCGAGGTGTTTTGGCGGGCGGGTCGCCACAGCCGGGCGATCCGCCCACCATGAGAATAGGCCCCCAAGTGTGTGGGGTCAGAAAGAGGGCTACAAAGGGATGTCCTGGTAAAATGTAGGTAACACACACAAACCCATAGCATTACCTTATTTTTGTAGATGCATTTTTGAGAAGTCACAAAAATCCTTTTGAGTATTGATGAATGTTAGAAAGTTATCCTTTTTGGTCAGTTCACCCCATTTTTTTGGTGCTAAATGGAACTGGTGGTAGCTGATTCTAACTGTGTCCGGGGCTCTGCTAGTCAGGCCCAGGGCCAGTACTATGTTAAACACAAACTCAAACAATGAGATATACTTATAATTGGCATGACCTACCTTATAAATTCCTAGTAGATAATAGGGCCAGGGGATGAAAACTACCAATAAGTCGCCAGTAGATATTAGGTTTTGGCAGTTTAGAGGCCAGCAGTCTTTGTTGCACTTGCATGTATGCACTGCTGGGAACCTGAGGATGTGTTAGAAGCAGCCCTGTGTTGCGGCACTGCTTTTAAAAGTACAATTCACTGCAAACTAGACTTTGGTGGTATGGGTGCTTTAAAAGTGATAATCTACCTTATTTATACATTGTGAGTATCCCCCAAGGTCTCTAATAAGTGTTCCAGGGGTCGGGGTTATGTAACTATAAGCACTATGAAATATTAGCCAAATTAGTTTTTCGATTTTAGGAACCTCTCAGGCCTCCCCTAGATGTTCCAGGGGTAGGAAATCCTCTAACTATGAGCAGTGGCTTTAAAAGGAGGTTTTTATAAACCCTGGTGAGAAAGAAATTGCACATTTCACTTTTTCCCCTTGAAGATAGTTGGCCTTATCGGCTAACATGACAATATGTTATGGACACATAACTATTGCTAGGAGAGTGTATAAAATATTATTCACAGACTGACCAGAATGGCATTGATAAACTCAGTAACTTGGCATTGTTGAATTTATCATAACTTGTATGGAAAAGGAGTTATAAGACTTTCTTTTCTGTAGGCCAAAATCCAGCCTCTAGCACACTTTCCTGATTGGTCACCCCTGAAGGGATCAGCCTGCTGGAATCCTGATCTGCACCCAAGAGCTTGTCTGGTGAAGACTGTGCCTGTTGCACTATCTGGGACTACAGCTCTGGGGGGTGTGCCTTGCTTCAAGAAGGAGTAAGGAATGGACTCCCTACAGCTACAGGTAAACAAAGCTTAACTGACCCTTCTCCAGCCACAGTCCCCCGCCCAGAGTGCGAATAGTGGAGTTTTAAGGGGCTGACCAAGTACATTGTGGGAGGTCCAGGTCTGCCAAGGACCAACTAGGAGATTCAAGCCCCTTGGTTATGTGTTTTGGACAGTTGGAACCCACTATGAGACTTTCTGGACAGACCTCCAGAAATTTGGGAAAGTTTGGGAAACTTTTGGGAAAAAGCTCCAGAGGTGACAGACCCGACTGTGAAATCCACCTTCAACCTCGATCTGGTCTGGATACCAGGTTCGTCCCACTGAAGAGCTTCGGAAGTCCAAATTCCAGAGTTTGACTGGGAGCTCCTGAAAGTCAAGCCGGCGAACCCTCATGGAATCCAGACTGGTGGAGAGCAGCAAGGGCCTCAGCAGAAAAAGCTTCCAGAAAAGTTTCTAAG
This sequence comes from Triturus cristatus, assembly GCF_964204655.1. Lineage (NCBI taxonomy): Eukaryota > Metazoa > Chordata > Amphibia > Caudata > Salamandridae > Triturus > Triturus cristatus. Next base: position 326,123,890 of record NC_140589.1, read on the forward strand.
CCTGAAGGTAAAATTGTGACCGAGTCCTACCGCATGGGGTATCTTAGCAGGGCTTCATTGAAGTTGGCCTCAAACTTTGACTTTGCCCCGGTCAAGTGCAACCAGAAGTCCAAAAGTGGTGCTATTGGTTTCTAAGCACTAGAAAGTGTTTATTCTTTTAAAAATTGATATCTCCTGTTCCCTACATTGAATTTTCATGGTTATGGTGTCATTTTAAAGATAAAGATATTTCCTATTTTCAGAATTTAGTGAGGAAAATTAATTGTGTGTTGTGTCTAACTTATTCACTGTATTAGTGTTTTTAAGTGCTTTATATGCATGTCTCCGAAGTTAAGCCTTATTGCTCGGGGCAACCACCAAGGGTTAAACAAGGGACTCATTTATAAAGACCTTATTTTAAACTCAGTACGGTGTTGGTGGCCTTGTTGCTGGTGTTCGGTGCCTACCTACCACTCCCTATACCCCACCTTCCAACAATGAAAATATGCACAGTTCACAGATTTACAAAGGCAGTTGTGTTCCTCCATGCATGCATCTGCTGGAATATGCATGATGCAAAATGTTTAAAAAAATACATTTTCTACTTATAGATACAAGGTCACGAAACTGTTGTCTGAATGTAGAAAGTGGTTTAAAAAAATGGGGTTGCTGGATAACATACAAGGGCAAGTGTTTATTGGACTCCTATCTGCTCTAGGGCGTGCAAAGGTGTTTATACCCAGTGCTTAATTCTTTATTAATAATGAAGAACGAAGAATGGAAGGCCAAAGAAGGTCTAAGAGCAGATATCTAGAGCTTGTCTTTTCTGAAAAAGAGGATTGTAGGGGTACGAGCAGGTCCAGGCATTCCTGTTCTATTAAAATACAGACTCCTCGCCCTGAAAGAATCTGCACAGTGCTAAAACACAGTATCAGAGATTTTTTTCAGATTTAGGGACCGATGTCTCAGATTGATGTGTACTGGATATTTTGTAGAAATATTACGGTATATAATTTATATCCGTACCTCAAAGTTTGCCATTCATCTTTACTCCTGTGCCAAAGAACACAAAGACAAGAAAGCCATGTGGGATGGCATAAGAGATTTAGGGGGACATTTAGGGCCTCATTTATGAGCACTTTTGCGCCACCAGAACGTCACTTTTTTGACAATTCGGTGGCGCAATGTGCACTGGCATATTTGCATATTAACAGGGCCACGTAAAGCCACTTTACGAGGCTTTTCATGACCTTGCAAATATGTGCCCCTTTCATGCAGAACAATGCGTGAAAGGGGCATTCCATGGGTATTGCTGTAGGTGTTCCCACGTATCACCCATGGAATCTGAAGCATTCCCATATTCACGAGAAATCGTAAACCTGGGAATGCGCCTGAATGTAACACCACCACAGGCGTAGCATTAGGGAGGCACAACGCGGAGAAATGTTTTCATTTGCATTCTGCAGCACACATAGAAACAGGAAATTGCCTGAATTGATTGTCCCTTCCTGCACAAAATCAATCAGCCAGCAATGCAGGCAACCTTGCACCATGGTGCAAGTATGCCTACGTTGGTACATGGCACCCCATTGTGCGCCAGTGCAGGTGAAAAGTACAGAAATGCACTGTATCTCATAGATACAGAGCATTCCTGCCCATTTATTTTGACGTAGGGCAGCGTAGCAAGATTCTTTGCAGTACTGCCCTACTTCAAAACCTCATAAATGAGGCCCTTAGAGTTTGGCAAATAGAGTTATCTGCCACACGTATTCCACAACACTGATACTCCGCCCACTATATTCAGAGTCAGGTGAATGCTCATGTTTCCAACAGTGGTGCCATTGATAGCTCCACTGGTGGAAGCCACTATTGTGGTTCCTCTGATGGCATAAAGATCTCTGCCAGGCAGGTGGAGAAATCTGAATATGGCAGACAGTAATCTGCCAGGCTGGCGGAGGGTATCTTCTCTACACCCCGGCAGACGGCGGGCCCCTAGTCATAGCTCTAAATAAGCTGTCTTAGGGGCTCCTCTAGAGACACAAAAGGCCTTTTTACAACTACGGCAGTCCACGCCGTAGCCACTGTGGAGGTCTGTGGACAGCCAGAGTGGCAGGCCACCCATCCTATTACGACTTGAGCGGTTGGACTGCTACAGGACTGCTGCAACTGGCGGCGATACGTGATCAGAGGCAGCAATATGCTGGATGTGCCTCTGCGGCACCGCATAACATATTACGAGTTGCCTCACCGCCATCCTTTCCATAGCAGTGAGCCCCCCATGGAAAGGATGGCGTCGAGGCAACTTAAGAGCCCCCTTTTGCCTTTGGGCCTGGTAATGCATGCAGGGGGGCACATGTTGTTCCTCACTGTATTTTTGCATCCCCTGTTCCTGCACGTAAAGAAATGCACAATATTATGCATTTCTTTCCGTTTAGGAACGGGCTGCAGCGGTCTCACAGCAGTGCATGTCTAAGGCACACCTATGAGCCTTAGATATGCACCGCCGTGGGCCTGCCGCAGCAGGACCACCCGCACAGGATTAATTTTCTAATCCAGCGGGTGGTCTGACTATGAGTTTGGCGGTCTTGCAGTAGGGCCCTGGCGCGGCGGCCCGCTGCAAGACTGCCAAACTTATAATAAGGCCCAAAGATCACATAAGTATGGCAGGCAGTTATCCGTCAGGATGGTGGAGGTTGACCTCTGCCCCATGACGGATGGTGGGTAGCCCACTATATTTTAAAGTAAACTACTTGGGTGATGGAGCTTATGACCGTGATGCATTTGCAGCTGCTGCTAGCAGGCACCCTAGTACCCAGGATACCCATGATTGCGACAATATGAATTGGTACAAAGTATTCAAATCTATCAAGCTAAAACAAAAGACTTTTGGGTATGTGGTGTGCTCAGACTACGCCGCTGTAGATAACAAGCATTTACAATGCAATATGTCTCGCATTTGCAAGAGTTTGAGCTATTGACATTGTAAATGACAATGCCCTTTATTTATGAATTTTGAAAACCTCCAAGTGGTGCGTACACACGCAATTTGTACTTATTGTCTTTGCTTACAAGAAGCATGGCTGGCAGTAAAAGAGGCGCAGTTACTGTTAGCTTTGCTTCACATAAGCAACGACTATAAGTACAAAGTGGGTGTTTACGCACTGTTTGAAGGTTTTGAAAACATATAAATAAAAGGCATTGCCATTTACAATGTCAATCACTCAAACTCTCGCAAATGCGAGACCTATTGCATTGCAAATGATTTTTTTTGTCTGTGGCTAAAGCAGCCCCCACATACCTGGGCCGATTTTTCCAACCAATAGACTGCTGCAGGTGAGAGGTAGTGTGAGCAAACCATAAATTAGGTCCATTCATTGTTATTTGCAGAATGATAATCGGGTGGCCTGAGGACACGCACATTGTGGCTTAGTTTTCCAGGCATGGTTGCTAGCAGTAACGTAATAAAGGATTTGTCAATGTAGAATGTCTCTATGTGAGAAATATATGACAGCCATGGTAGTACTGCCCCTGACATCACAGTAATATTAGTATTAGGTCTTCCCAACACTACATGATTTATGACTCAAATATCGGCTTTAAATATATTTGGGAAATTCAGTCATTTTTCTCCAAACATCAGTTTACGAGTTCTGAAAATAAACACATTTCCGCATTGAATACATGCTTTCGATTTTGGTGTACATATATTCAACAAAACAAAAGCTTCTAGTTTGGTTGGCCAGGATGCACATAGCAGAGCTTATTGGAACCTAGAGAGCTACCTGTAGCTCACAAGCTAAGTGTTGGTATACAGAGTGAAGGATGGGAAGCAAAAGGGGAGAGGAAAGAGAGGGCAAATGAAGAAAGTTTACAGCTAATGATGAAAAAACGTTGATGGAGAAGAGGATGTCAGATGTTTCCTGGTCAGTGAGATTAAGGAACAGGCGGATTAATGCCTCATACACACTCCGTAGTTCTCTGACAGTCCAGTAGTCTATGCCTTAATTTAGGAGTTGGTGGACACCTAGAGGAAGTGCTGAATCTATTTACCCGAATCTCCTTTTGAAGACTGCAGAAATTAAAGTCCTCACAAAGACCGAAATCCATTGAATTTCAATGGGGAATGGTGGTTTTATAAAAATTTTATGGTTTGCTAAAAAAGGTAGCTACTGACTGCAGGAGTCATTGATGCAATCAGGAGCATTTAAGACCTGAGAGGGAGCAAGGCTTTGCTCCAATCCAAAATCTCCAAGACAGAAACACACAACTACACCCCCAGAATTTACATTGCATACACCATAGCGTCCACAAACACACACAAGTGTGCCTACGGGCCACCAGAGTGCTGAATAATTTCAATTCTTATTTTTTTTTGTAAAAGGCAACCAAGAAAATACAGTTATTCACTTACAAAGAAAAGTAGGCAGAAGTGCTGTGATGCAGACATACTTATAAGGGCGCTGTACACACAGCATGACATACACACTAACTCGCATGCAAGGGGCGTGCAAACACGCTGTCATCTACACACAAGAGGAGACTCATGACACGCACACAGAAGTATGTACAAAAAAAAGTCAAATGCAGAGACGTTTCTACAGACATTCTCACAGAGTTGTGCACTAACATGCAGAGGTATTAACACAAACACCTATATTATGGAAACGCATGAGAACAATGGCTAGTACAATTGTATATGCCCCTTCAACCGTCCTTCTAATGCTCCCTCTTCGCACACTACTCCCATCATGTACCACAAACATGCCAAAAGTGCCTCTTGGCAACACAGCCTGCGCCTTGGGCCGGCATCAGCACCCTCCCTGTGCACGTGTCACCTGTGCCTCTGCTCTGTCCCGAGGTATTTGCACTGCCTCTGTCCCCAAATCCTCCCCGCATTCTTCTTACCTCTTTGCGCGGGAAGCAGCGTCCATGGGCGCGCACTGACAGCGGCCAGATCATGTCACTCCTAATGAGTTGATTCCACGTCGCGCTTACTGAGGAGTAACGTGAAGCGTTTATCTCACTGGTCCGACTGAAGACTATACCTCAATCTAGCTTCACCGCATGTGTAGAATCCCAATCCAGCATGGAGCCTGAGCCCGAGCAGCTCACGCTTGCCTGCTGCCGCCGCCCTGAGCTGCGATCTGTCCTGCCGAGGGTCCTCGCTCCTGGGGTGCTCTAGGTGAGGGGTCGCAGAGGTGAAAATGATATGGGCAACAATACAAAAAAATTATTGAAGGGCATATGTATGGGAATATTAGAATGCAGAAGGGTGGGCATATTTTAAAACAGAAGGAGAAATGTTATGAAGATAGAAGGTGATGTGTGAATGCATGCTAAATTTGCATTTGCGAGTGAGCGAGTGAGCAGGAACTGTGATCACGCCGTGCGTTGTACGCGTGCACAGCTTCTATCCTCCAAGTTGTGCTAAAGCAGCTGTACGCGTGCGCGTGCCGATGTGCTGTCCGAGGGCAACCTGATACAGATGCCCTGAGCATGGAACCTGGGCCCTAGCAGCACGCACTCGCCTGCTGCCGCCGCCCTGAGCTGCGATCTGTCTTGACGAGGGTCATCGCTCCTGGGGTGCTGTAGGTAAGGGGTCGCAGAGGCGGCACTCCGGAGGTGGGAGCGTGGCAACGACACTCTCCTCAAGCAGGTCACGCGGCGCCCGCTCCCTCTCAAACAATAACAAGGGAGCAGAAGTTGTGGTATGGTAAAGCGCTATTGTGTGGTAACGTGGTCAAAACTATACGGGCAACAATAACAAAAAAGTGTTAAAGGGCATATGTATGGGCATATTAGAATGCAGAAGGAGATTTGTGAATGCGGGTCAAACTTGTATTTGCGAGTGAGCGAGCGAGCAGGAACTGTGATCACGCTGTGCGTCGCAACCTACAAGAGACGCCGTGAGCCTGCGAGCGTGCACATCGGCTGTCCAGGCGCAAGCTGAAAGACACGCCGTGCACGTGTCCATGTGCTGTCCAGGACAAAGCTGATAGACATGCCGTGAGCGTGCACATCGTCTGTCTGGGAAAGTGCACATCTCCTGTCCCCCTTCCGACCCAAGTCGACAACAATAGATCTTGCATAGCGAGCAACGCTTTGCGCTGCATCGCTAGGCGAGACCTACAAATGGAAAAGAAGAGAAGAGGTAAAAATACACTGAGCTTCCTGCAGATAACTTTGGATGCAGGAATAAGATGTCTGTGCTGTATGGAAAGTGGCTTTAGATTCCTGATTGCAGCGTAACTCAGTTATAAGCTCTTAGTGCCCGCGGCCAGCAGGGCATTCCATATACATGACGATCCGCTGCCTGCTTTGCTTTTGATCCCGAGATGGATCAGATGATAAGTATAGAATGGAATCTATTTGGCTTGCAACATGACCCGCAGCAGATAGAGCTAATCCTCACATGCGATGAATTGTTCACAGGGGGGGGTGGTCCCTGTCAGTAAACGTGTTAAACTGGAGTCGGGCCAAGTGGCCTGTTGCTGTGCGACTCAAGAAAAACAGGGGGAATCTAAACACTTGCAATATGTACATACTCGGTGGTTTCTGAGGAATTGCAAGTCATTTGCAAGGAAAAATATGCTGTACCGCCCCCATTTAATTTACTGCGTTCTATCAGTTCACGACAGTTAACCATGTATTTACCTCGCGCGTTTCTCTGCTATAAATTATGCAGACAATAACTAATTCATATCCACTGCGCACGCTCCCCTTCCTCCGAGGCTAATTGCGTGCCAGTTTCTAATTGCTACGTGCCAGGTGACTTTATAAACTGCATTGTGTACCCCTGCCTGTTCCTTCGCTCTGCACTTTAATAAACGCCCGAGAACGCCGCAGCTCTCTGTGTTTCTGTTTCGCATCTTTCAGTCGGGATTAAACCGAACATCTCTTCTTGACGGCTCATCAGCCTCCTCCCCGGCAGACAGCATTTTGGGGAATCCCGGCTCTCAAAATGACAAGGTTAATAGCCATTTGATTGGCTGATGATAGTCTTTTGTTATGACGATGACATCTGTTGCCAGCTGAAAAGCTGATATGTGTAAAACAACGGAGGCAGCTCGCTCGAGCGGCTGGGCTGACACTTGCCTCAGCCCATGGAGCATTCTTGCGGAAGAAAGCCTCGACTCCACTAACAAAGACCGCTGATGCCATCGGCCAGCGAGTGTTGAAAGGGGACTATGGATTTATCGACAATTAACATGTAACATTAGACAGCTAACATACAGAAAATATACACATTTCTGAAAAATGGAAATAAGTAATAGGAATAGTACCACTTACCATTATTATTTTAAAGGAGTTTGTTAAACTGTGGCCATGGCTTGAAGGTATTTCTGATTCTTTTCTACATTTGCTAGCCTGTGGCCTGTTATAAAAGCAGGGGGCTTCGTCTTTTTAGACAAGATGATTTTGCAACCAACAGATACTGGCTGTTGTTGAAAGTGTTCAGAACACAACTATAACCTGCTAGGTGTGATTTTCTAAAAAGATTTTAAGTAGGTGAGGAGACTTACACCTCTGCCTGAATGGCCTTTTACCTTATTTTTTTTTACAATTTACAAACATTCCCAGACTCGTCTACATAGTGACACCAGGTGCAGGTTTCTCAGGCGCACTGCTGGGAATGTTTTGTGACATCTCTCACAAGCTTCTAATACCCTGTACAGATGTCTATATAGAGCAGATTAAAGCACACAGGAAATTGAGCCCATTTACAAATGCATGTTTTCTGTTGTTTCTGTGAGGGACAAAAACCTCCACTAGAAGAAAGCCCTTATTCATGTACCTGCACCAAGTTCAGGGGTGATCTGCTCCCCATCTCTTCCTGGCAAGGGGGCAATTTCATCACTGCCTGGACTGAATTTCTGACCCTTTCCTGAGATGGATGAGGTAGGATCCGAGTTTGTGAATGCCCACAAATGTGGTTGTTAACAAGCTTACAGGACAAACAGGCCAAGTAACTCCCACTTCTCACCCCTACCGAAGGCATGTATTAATGCATAAGTCTCCGCACTTGTGTCAAACAAATTTGCAGTCGAAAATTAAAATCTTGGGGCCTTATCTATGAGGCCTTGTGACAGTTTTGCGCTTCCGTTACGTCACTTTTTGTGACGCATCGGCGGCGTAAAACATGCCTCCTGTTGCGCCCTATTTACAAAGTGACGCATCTAAGCAGATGTGTCACTTTGTAAACCCCTGCGCTACATCATACCTACGTCAGGTATAATGTATGCAAGGTGCGCATTCCCACGTAAGTAAGCCTCGTAGAAGTGATGCAGTGAAATCTACGAGATTTCACTGCACCACTTCTAGGGTGCAAATGCATCAATATCTTACGCCTGCCTCACAGCAGGCGTAAGACTGACGCAGGCCCTTTCACATGGGGCTTTGCGCCTAAAGATACGTCAGAAATACTGACGTATCTGGAACTCCTTGTGACATGATGCGTCATACAGTAAATATGACGCATCCATCATGTCGCAAGGAGGGCGCACTGAGAAGTGACGCATCGCTGCTTTCACGCAGCGATGCGTCACTTCTCATAAATGAGGCCCTTCTAACCTATTGCTCTTATATACACCCAAAGCTTCATGCGCCTGATAAATATGGAAAACCCTTTTCTGGTTCTACAGACCATTCTTTAAAAATAGAGCGATATCTTCAGTGTATAATTAACTTTTAGTCATCTCACTTATCGGGGACTCTATGTTCCTGCCTGCTCTTATTACCTATAAGGCTAAGGGCTCTATAAAAAGGAGAAAAGAATAGGTGAAAGGGGGCAGCCCTGTCTCCTTCCCCTATTAACCTTACAAGACCAATATCAATGGAGTTTATGAACAATCAAGCTATTGCACTGTCATGCAATCGAGATATAATCTGTAAAAAAACCAGAGGGGAAACCAAATTCTTTAGGAATAATAAAAAGACTCACAGAAGACCAGGTCGAATGCCTTCTCGGCATCTAGTAGCATACTTGAGCAGGAACCCGCTGTTGTTGAAAATAATCTAGAGCCTCGAATGGAAAATTTGTGTCAGAAAACAACTGTCAAATGCAAAAACAACGGTTGATTAACAGAATGCAGAACAATGTCATACATTCACCCCAGTACAGAGATCTGGGCCTACATCCATCGTTTTTTTGCTCACCATGCCGTTCCAGTTTGGACCCAGTCATATGCAAATCAGTCTTGACGCTGTGCCCATAGGTGGTGTGGTGAGCAAAAGAAGGATGGATTTAACCAAGATCCTTGTGACTGGTGGTGAATGTTTACATTGTCCAGCATTCCGTCCATCAATTGTTTCTTTTGCATTTGTCGCCCTAAGTGGGAAGGGTATGCCCATACGTGGGTCCCGTGCTCACTACACCACTTGATTCATGCTGTCCTGGCTGATGAAGGGTTTGCCTTGTCCAGCATTCCATCCATCAATTGTTTTTTTTGCAGAAAACCACTGTCAGCCACAAACAAAGCCACATTGGTTAGGATGGCTAATAGTTCTAACAATGTTGCTCATGTGATTTGCTAGGAGTGTCATCACTATCTTATAATTAACATTTAGAAGGCTAATCAGCCTATAAGAGTTCACATTTTTCCTGCACTTATCCATGCTGTTTGAAATGATGATGGGATTTCACCTCCATCTATAATATGGTGAGCAAGGTTTAATATCTCAGGATAAAACAGGTGCAGATTTCTTATATAACTCAGCTTGTAAGCCATTTTCGCCACAAGCCTTCTCATTAGCCAAGGATTTAATATTCTCCTCGACTTTTCCTAGGGAGAATTAAGCCATCAGAGCCTGTGATTTTCTTTGTTTTTGCTTTGGAATGGAAATTTGGCGTTGGAAGCATCTAAGTTGGGGTTTGTCTACCGTTTGTTTCATACTGTATACCTGTTCGTAATGTTTTAGAAAATGTTCCTGAATTTGTTTGGGGTCCAAAATCTGGGTCTTTTTTACTGTATTAAAAAGTGATGCAATCTTATTCTGAGCCTGTGCTACGCGAGCCTGCCAGGGAAGGTATGCATTATTAGCAATATACCCTTGCTCATAGTAATAGTTCTGCATTAACAGTTTAGCTTTCCTGAGCTCCGATTTATTTGTGTGAGATTTAGGGGCATATTATCAAGCCAGGCGATAAAATTATCGCCGCTTTAGCGGCAGAACACTGCCGCTAAAACGGCGATAATGGGCTTGATAATATGCTCTATGGAATTCCAATTGAAGCCCATGCAGTTTTCTGCCGCTAAAGCGGTGATAATTGTATCGCCTGTCTTGATAATATGCCCCATAATTCTTAAAAATTCTTCCCTTGCCTGATGTAAAGCAGACTTTAATCCTGCCCTGTGCTCTGTGAGGCAGCTTTTTTCTGTAATATCCTAGAGGTAATACAAGCACGTGTGGTTGATTTACATGCTTCCCATACATTTACCACACTGGCAGTATTGGTATTCAGTTTAAAATTATTTAAAATATAACTTTTGTATCTCACAGCACCAGACTTCATCTCCCAGTTTCATTTTACAGAAATTCCATCTCCCGACAGACCTATCTGTCACTTACATCACGACCAGAAAGTGATCTGAAAAGCCGTTTGCACCATGACTATAGCTACTTAAGCTCAGCTCAGATTATTTCACCATAGATCCAGAAGGTTCAGAATCTTTATGTATTCTGACATGGCTCTAGCCGTTTGGGGCTTGTTCTGTTTGTACGTATTTGTCGAAGAGTCAACTTCTGGATTTAAGAGAAATTTAAAATTCCCACCCAAAATCAATTTCCCTGGGATAGTTAACAGTTGTCTGACAAAGCTATTCCAAAAGGGCTGAGTCATCTAAAATCAGAGCGTAAATTGTGGTAACAGTTATTCTAACATTGTTAATTAAGCCACTAACCAAGGCCCACCTCCATTCTTTGTTTGATAGGGAAGAGCTAATGTGATATTGCCAATGTCTATTTATGGATATCGCTACACCCCAGTGAGCTGGCCTCGCGCTGAAGATACATTCATATCCTGTCCATTGCATGAACATATTATAATTCACTTAATTTCTTTCATTTAACTTATCTTTATGTTACAAAGACCATACAAGTACATGAATACAAACAGCACAAATAAATAGTTAAAATACTCGTTAAACATCACTACTAAAACAGCTCAGCATAATATAAGATACAATGATTCCTCTAAGATTAAAAAACCGAGGGGCATATTATCAAGACAGACGATAAAATTATCGCCGCTATAGCGGCAGAAAACTGCCGCTAAAACGGCGATAATGGGCTTGATAATATGCTCTATGGAATTCCAATTGAAGCCCATGTTAGATGTCCTTCACATTTAACATGAGCTTCAATTGGAATTCCATAGAGCATATTATCAAGCCCATTATCGCCGCTTTAACGGCAGTTTTCTGCCGCTAAAGCGGCGATAATTTTATCGCCTGTCTTGATAATATGCCCCAGAATTCCTCACTGGGATACGGTATCTTACATTGCACTAAGACACAAGCAGGATGGATCTAGAGCAAGATAGACTATAGATGACACCCCCATACAGCAATATTTTCCTACAGAATAAAAAATCTTTGGTATATAAACCAGCTTAGAGTCATTCTCTACAGGGTCTGTCTTACTAAACAGTCTAGTGTGGTATGGGTGTTATTAAAATTGCTTTGGCTATGTTTGACATAAAAGCCCAGAATCAGAGTACCGTAACATCTAGTTTTTGTAGAAATTAGGCTTTTACACCACATAGAAAGTAAAATTATATATTCAACTTTAGTTCAAAATCACCAAAATTCCATAGAGGAGCTCATAGGAACCTTCATGGACAATATATCTCATGTTGCCCTGTATTGTCAGAAACAAATAAAGGGGCCCACTCAGGGCCATATCAAAATATTCATAAAAACCTTTTTCGTACATACCAAACAGCAAGCAGATACCTTGAAACAGCAAAAACAATGGGTTGGTGCATATCATATTTTAGAATTCTGATGGCCATTTGGCAACAAAAAGACCCTAGATTCCTACACATCTGAACCAGCTATTTAGACCTGTATTTTCTATTAGCTGGACAAAAAAAAACACGAGCCTCACTTTCCTCTGCTGCGCCACAGGATGGACACTTCTGATTCAAGTCCCTTCCCCAGTTGTTAGCAAAAGAGCGCAGAGGAAGAGAAACATGCCTAAACTGAATAAAGAGTTTTGTAGCTAGAGCTGGCTGTGTTTCATCTAAAACACCTCTGGGCTGTAGGTATCTTTGATCCCAATAAATCTTTCTGTAAAAGTACCCAGGGTCACACTCGTCAACAGGGAGGAGAGCTTGTGCCTCTTGTAGCAATTCACAAGGTCCTCCCTGGACGTTAGAGAATAGGCTGCTGCCGGATCGCACAATAGACCCACTTAACCAATGCTAGTTAGGGTGTTTCTAATGTAGGAAAGCCATGGCAGCCCTTTTACCCCAGGTATCCCTATTATCCACTCAAATACGAGTCTATATGATGTCAACTATGGAGTAGCCAAAATTATTCCCCAAAAGAGGAGGGGTCTATGACCAATTCCCTCGGAGATGGGTCTGACTCCTACATCTAAGCGAAGCGGGACAAATGGAGTACTAGGGGACAGACTCGCTAGCTGCCTGATAAATTTGTTCTAAATAAGCACGATGTTTTTCACAGATTTTAAACCCCCATAGCTCAGCCCCATAAGTGAGGGCCCCTGAAGGTTTGGGTTTTGTAAATCTTAACAGAGGGATTAATGGGCTTAAAAAAGACCCCAGATTATCCTAGCAAGGCCACCTGCAATTTGAGCTAGTTTCAGCCTTTGTTTGGCAATATAGAACAACCAGTCCATATGCTGGTTAAGGGTTAGCCCAAAATAATGAAAAATAGATATCCTCTCGAGGGGGATTCCATTCAAGCATTAGATTGTTTGGAATATGATTGATTTAAAACCATGAATTTATTCTTAGTAACATTAATTTCTAGCCCCCTTAACTTACAAAAAGCATTAAATCCATCTAGAGTCCTTGGAGATTTAGAAAGAAGGAGAGTATCGTCAGCGAACATCAATGCCGGAACTTTGATGGAAACAATCTTAGGTGCATCGTTGTCAATAACCCAATTTAGGGGCATATTATCAACGGCCAGCGATAATTATCGCTGGCCGTGTTTAGCGATAATAATATTATCGCAGGCTATCTCTGGAATTTATCGCCCTGGTAGCGCATTATTAACAATGCGTTTCTCCAGGGCGATAAAAATTCCAGAGATAGCGAGGTTATCGCCCTTTTGCAGGGAACATCGCTGGTTTTCCAGCGATGTTCCCTGCAAAATGGCAATAACGTTGGTGATACGACCCATAGGGTCATATCAGCATAATCCACCCCCTATGTTAGGGATGGCTCAATCAGGATTTTAGCAGACGTTGGATTTTGGCGAAAACGTCCCTTTTCGCCAAAATCTAACGTCTGCTAAAATCATGTGGGCTGCCTTGTAAATATCGCGATGTAAACATCAGCGATATTTGCAAGGTAGTCCATCCGTGGTACGCCCAGTAACGGCCACATTGAATCTCATTGGAGATGCAAAGGGACGCGTTGGGAAAAAGGGTGCTAATGTGAGATTATGCATGTTAGCCCCCTCTTGTAAATAGGGCGCTGGTTTTATCTCCTCTTTTTTGGCTTTGTAAGCCAAAAAAGCGGAGATAAAGCCCTTGTAAATATGCCCCTTAAGGAGTCCTGCATACCATTGATGCGCAAGCAAAATGAAGTCGGAGCCAGCACACAGCCCTGGCGAACTCCCACACCAACCGAAAATGATTCAGAAAGCTCTCCCAGTTTCCCACAGTTAACCAGTGCAAAGTTCTTCTCATGTAGTCTTCTGATGATGTGACAAAGAGGAACCCCCATAGCGATCATTACAGACCAATGCTTGTCTCTCGGTACTAAGTCAAAAGCTGACTTTAGATCCACAAATGTTAGATAGAGGCTGCCACCCTCCAAAATAACAGTTTTCGAATATAGGAGTTGCAGCCTGAAGACTTGGTCAACAGTGGATGTTCGTTTCCTAAAGCCTGCTTGAATTGGGCTAAGGATCTTGTGATCCTCCATCCTTTCTTGTAGTCGTTCCAATACTATCTGTAAGAAGACGTTTTTCATCACATCTATCAAACTAATAGGTCTGTAGTTCTCTGGTAGCAAAGGGGAGCCTTTTTTGTACACAGGTATAATTCCCGCCCCATCCCATGATTTAGGAATGGGCATTCCCTCAATTATGGCATTGATAATCACCCACAGGTACAGACCCCAAACCTTTCATTTAGAAAGATAGAGATCCCCCGGAATGTTGTCAATATCAGGAACCTTAAGGGGAGATATTTTAGGAACGTTGCTATACACCTTTGAAGGAGTTATTACAGGGTAATCCTTCAGATCATATGAGAGCAGTTAATTACTAGAGTGTTCTATAGCAGTGCTCACCAGTAATTCTTGTCCCTCCTGCACATCATACAAAGACTGGACGTGCTCGTTTCACCCTTCGGCCGCAATATTAGGCTCAATGTTAGATTTGCCCTCACAGTTCCCAAATATAACTGTTCCAGAAAGCCTTTGCGTCTTTATGATTTAGAGCCTGGAGAAGAGAATCCCATTTGGCCTGGTCCCGATCTTTTTTCACCAAATTCATAACATTTCTATATGTAGCCCTTGCAATTTGGATCTGGACTCTAGCCTTAGAATTTAGTGCTTCTATTACGACTGATTTAGCATGTCTACATTAACTAATATATCATGAAGAAATACTCTGCCTATGACCGCTAGTCTGTACTTCAATGATGAATAAATCCTGTAATTTGTCGGTTAGCACTGCATGAGTCTCAGCCACTGTAGCAAGGAAGCTAATTTTGCCATCTGGTGCAATGAGTTTACTCAAATCCATTATGATTGTTCATGGATATTATAATTTACTTCCCTCCTTTTCCGAAAGTGCATTTACTGAATTAGCATCTGGGGAATGTCCTTTCAGTGAATCTTCATGTGCTCTGGACTTACGTTTATTATTCAGACCATTGGCATTGAATGAGATTACTTTCAAGCGATCATAATGTGGTTTCATCACTTCCAAATTCTGGGCTGCACCATAAAAAAACATAGGGGGATATTAGCAAGGGTTTTATCGCCGCTTTAGCGGCACTTTTTGCAGCAAAAGCGGCGATATTTCTATCGCCCTATTAGCAAGCTGTCGCTACCAGCTGTTAGCAACAGCTTTATGGCGAAAGCGACCGTTTTGGTGCCGCTTTGCATGTCAGCGATACATATCGCTAATGACATGCAAAGTAGCCGTTCCCAACTTGAAGCGATTGAAAACAGTCGCTAACACAGCTTCCCCTATTAGCAATGCCCGCGAAGCGATAAAAAAATGTGCGCTAACCGCGAATATCGCTGGAATCTAACACCTGCTAAAAACCTGACTTAACCATTCTAGTCAATGGGGAGGTGGATTGTGAGGTTAAGTCCTCACCTGCCTATTAGCAAGCTTTTCATTAGCGTGTAGAATTTATCGCTGGTTTTCTCGCGCTATTGCTGGGTTTCGACGCTGTCGCTGGATTTTCTATCGTCTTGGAGATAAGCGTTGATAATAACGCGTTATCTCCGCGATGAAATCCAGCGATAGCTGGTGATAAAAAAAAACAGCGCTAAGCGCGCTTTGCGATAATTATCGCACTTTCTTGGTAATATCCCCCATAGTACTGTAGCAGAATAAAATCCTGAATAGCTAGTTGAATACATGGGGCAGACAGTTCCGGATGCGATCTCAAAATTCTGTATCTCTTTCTTGGCAGGTGAATGTAAACAGCTCTTTTCTGATTTAAAACATTGCCATTAATGCATATTAGGTACACACAGCCCAACCTGCATTTCTTGTTTGCTCTACATACTTCCATATAGCTCAAAATGTGCACTGTGCCCCTCAAAATACAACTGAGATATTCCATCAATGTCGACAAGGAGCAATACCCCAATCCTAAAAATATAACGTGCTGTGTCATGAAGTGCAATATAAAAATACACATATACTTGCATACACAAGTTCCCCAGCCATTAACCCACTTATTGCATGTTTCATACTTAAAGTGCTTAAGTACATATTGCTCTATCGAACATACAGTTCTGAAAAGTGCACAGTGCTTCCCGAAATAGAGTGGGATAATTCATCAATGTCAGAAAGGAGAAGTACCCCCTCTCCTAAAAATATGAAGTGCCATGTCATAAAGTGCAATACAGAATTACATGCATACTTGTATGCATACATTTCACAACAACCTACCCACTTATTGCACTGCTCTTTATTTAAAGTGCCTAAGTGCATATGACTCTATCAAACATACAATATAGTGGAAAAGTGATCACATGCTTCTATGGCGGCCTCCTGCTCTTTCCCACCCGATCCTTGAGCTATTCATCTTTTATGAAGGTGCTTGCCTTGTTTCTGTTTTCCATTTATCAAATAATGAACTCTTCTGTTTTCTAATGGCAGTGATCCAACCACCCCAGCCCCTTAAAGCCCACCCTGTCTTTCGGAGGCCCTTCCCAAGAATACCCTCACCCAAGCTGGGGGAATCCCCATCACTTACTGGCACCCTGTATTTGCACCAAGGTAGCACCAGCTCATTTGGTGTAAGTGGAAATGTGTGCCCCCACTCTGCAACCTCAAACATATCATATTCTAATGTGTAGTTAATATGGTTATCCTTAAACTTTGTTTCGTTCATGGGAGAAACCAGTCGGGTATTGACAGTTAACAGTATTTTCCGTGCCTCGTCAACATCGGTAAATATATGAAATTGCCCTTTACAAAGAATTCTCAGCTTTGATTACTGAAATATCGAAGCCTGGGCACTCCCCAATCTGAACTGGCTCAAAAACCGCAGAAATTATTTTCTTCGTCGGGCTGCTGTTATTGACATGTCTGAGAATACGTAGGGCCCGATTCACAGAACTAACTTAAGACAAAATCCTAAACTTACTGCCATTTTGGTATTCACAGAAGGCACTTACTCATTTTGGTATTCACAGAAGGCACTTACTCATTTCGGTATTCACAGAAGTTAGGAGTCCTAACTTTAGGACTCCTAAATGCCTTCTGTGAATACCGAAAGTCTTAAAGTTAGGATTTTTCTCAGTTTAGGAGTAGTAAAGTTAGGACTCCTAACTTTAGGACTCCTAAATGCCTTCTGTGAATACTGAAAGTCTTAAAATTAGGATTTTTCTCAGTTTAGGAGTAGTAAAGTTAGGACTCCTAACTTTAGGACTCCTAAATGCTTTCTGTGAATACCGAAAGTCTTATAGTTACGATTTTTGTCAGTTGAGGAGCAGCAAAGTTAGGACTACTAACTTTAGGACTCCTAAATGCCTTCTGTGAATACCGAAAGTCTTAAAGCTAGGATTTTTCTCAATTTAGGAGTCCTACAGTTAGGAGTCCTAACTTTACTACTCCTAAACTGAGAAAAATGCTAATGTTAAGAATTTCGGTATTCACAGAAGGCATTTAGGAGTCCTAAAGTTAGGAGTCCTAACTTTACTACTCCTAAACTGAGTAAAATCCTAACTTTAAGACTTTCGGTATTCACAGAAGGCATTTAGGAGTCCTAAAGTTAAGACTCCTAACTTCTGTGAATACCGAAATGAGTAAGTGCCTTCTGTGAATACCAAAATGAGTAAGTGCCTTCTGTGAATACCAAAATGGTAGTAAGTTTAGAATTTTGTCTTAAGTTAGTTCTGTGAATCGGGCCCGTAGATTTTCATCTTCTCTGCAACAGAGAATTCTTTATGCTAAATAGCAGCTGCTAGGATCAGCTCTTTTATCCTATAGTCACTCGGATGGTTTGTGGAAATTTCATATTGAGGGTGCAATGTGCTCTCATAATTGTCAGGTCCTTATCAAAGCTGGTTAGAATGTTCATACATTCAGACAAGGTGCAATATCAGAATAAGCTGGGGCTAGTATTGGGGCACTGTGCAATATTTGTTTCTATTTATGTTGCATTTAACTGCATTAATGCTGAAAGCGGAATATGAATAGTGTTTTTCCTAAGCTGTTATTTCTGATAAAAGTTTTTTTTCTATGTTTTTTTAAGATGAATTGATGGCCTGCATGAACTGTTCCAATAATAAAAATAATTTAAAAAAAAGAAAATTCATTTACAAGTACCACGAATACTTTTCTAAATGGGAGTATTTTCATCCATAAATCTATGCATATTTTCAAAAATAACTTTGTACATTGGGCCCAACGTGTTTTCTTTAATATGTGTCCTACAGTTTATTAGTTTTGGAAGGAAACATGTCTGTAGAAATACATAGAATAATAGATTGCTAACTGTGACAAACGGATGTATTTTACTTAGGGCTTCTGAGTGACATTGAATAGACAACGAGGGCAAAGCTCAAGTTGTCTATGATGTCAGTTAGAACCCCAAGGTGAAAAACATCTGTTATTCAGATTTTGTCCATCTGCAATATTATGGTATATGAACCGCTAATCACCTGCCCCTACTTCAAAAAACAACACAGGGGCTTAGGAGTAATGGGGAGCCATATAGAGCATAAAAACCTGGGGGTATATGTACAAGGATTGGCGAACATCGAGAACGTTAGTTAGCGGCAACATTTTTATCGCCGCGCACCGCCGCAAACTATCGCTACGTTAACGACGTATGTAAAAGCCAACACTACGTGGCGATAGTTTCTCAGGTCAGCGGAAATTGTCAACGTAAACAACAGCATCACGGCGATAAAAATCTTGCCGCTAATGTGAAAAAAGTGGTGGCAGGCCAGTTAGCGCCCAGAAACAACACCACTTTTTTTCACGTTAGGCCGGAAAAGCGACTACATAATGCCCACAAAGTATTACAAACTGAGGAGAAAAAAAAAGTGAAAAACCATGGATGATGCTGGACTCAGTGCTGCAGGAGAAAACAACCGCTAAACAGACAGGAGAACCAGCCAGAGAGCCAGGAGAAGGGCAAGGGGAAGAGGAAGAGGAAAACCAGGTTCAGCCAGCAGGAAAACCAGGTCCTGATTGCGGAGGTGACAGAAAAACAACACCATCTCCATTGTGTCATTGGGGACCAAGAATGCAATATGGCAGTCCATCGCAGCTAAGGTGAATGTTGTTGGAGGAGGTTAGGAGGACAGTGACCGACTGCAAGAAGCACTGGCATGATGCTAAGCGCAAGACCAAGGAGAAACTGTTGGCCAATCACAATGCAGCACTGCAGACCGGAGGTGAGAGTCCAGCGCCACAGGAGGAGCTGGATGCGTTAGAGGAACAGGTGTCCGCAGTCATCTGCGACGAGTTGGTGGTTGGAGTCCAGGGACAGGATACTGCTGAACATGACCAGCAACATCAGTAACACAGCGAGTAACAACCACGGGCTGGGGTGATGGGGGTGCATGGGCCCAATGTCACTCTTGCACAATTAAATATCTACCAGTGCACATCCACAATGACTGCAGATCTTGTCACAGATACTCTTGTCCCTGGGGGTATAGACACAAATCATCCTAGTCAACAAATATATTGCAAGACAGGTATTGGTGGGGTCATAGACTTGGAAATCTGCACAGAAATGTAATTCTAAACATAGCCAAAGATTCATATAAGACCACAATATAAATGCAACATGAAAGAGCAAAGGGGCACTTGCCTGGAGATGTGGCAGGCTGGCAAACTGTCCCCCTTGCCTCAACACCACGCACATACAAATTATCTGCACAGGGCTGCATCTCTTTGACGACAAAATGGGGATGCACTGTGAATGCGACTGATTAGGTGCACAAGTGAGCATGCCACCACCAATGTCAGCACACATGCACCATTGTGCACGTCTGTCTGAGTTATGTGCAAGAATGTGTATGTGCAATAAGGTCCCCCTTCATGCACATATACAATCTGCAAATCAAGTCAGACACACTTCATATACATGAACAATCTTTTCCCTGCACGTAGACACACTTGCACTATGGTGCAAGGGTACCTGGGTTGACACTGCACTGCAATTTTTTGCACCAGCGTGGGAGGACACACATGTCTGCATCATATGCTTGTAAACATAGCGCAGCATTGCGTTTCTGCAGTGGAAAAGTTAGGCCTGAAAGCATGATGTAGAACGCCTCACTCTACACATTTCTTATACATATATACCCTATTGTGTTACAGACAGCATTTATTATTAGTAACAAAAGTGTTAATTTGACTAATTTGAGGTTGTACTTACCACTTTGTTGGCCAATGAGGACTCCAAGGTGGTCCAACATGTCACCCTCACGGCCAACACTATCCTGCCATCGATGCTTCCATTGTTAGACAGTCATATCCACACCGAAGACCCGCAGCATCTGGCTCCTCACATTCTTCCACCTCACCTTCCTCACATGTACCCAATACCCCTGCAGGATCCAACCACCACTTTCAATCATCAAGGGCATGTAGTGCTACACTAGCCAGAGGAAGCCCCCAATGCCCCCTCCAGCATCCTGCCCTCCCTACCTACACCCGCCATCTCCCAGCACAAACCTAAACCCACTCCTAAAAAACTAAAACCCAAATATATACCCAAAGAACTAGTGATAATTTAAAATACCCCTTGGACAAACACCCGACAACAAATAGTACTAGACACAAAAAAACAAGTAAGGACAACTACACAAGACTTCACAGGACACAACCACACTCTCAAAACCAAATTCAGCAGCACACAACACCAAAAATCTCCAACACTCTCCACAATCACAAGAAGTATACTCAAACGTGAAAGTGCATAGTACTCCTCCAGGCAACAGGATGCATGCTGACATCACTTCCTGTATGTTTGCAGCCTGTTTTTTGACTTTGCAATCACTTTCTGCATGCAAATTGGCTTTTGCAGTAATATTTTGTGTTTTCACATGTATTTCGTTATATTTGTTTATCGCGGTTCTGCAAAAATATTGCCTTAGCGGTAATGCGACAAAAATCTGGACGGTAACTGCAAGTTTTACCTCAGATGAACTGTATTTGCGGTAATTTCCTCTCTGAATTTATCTCTGACTCCAAAACACACACTAAAATTCATCTCTGACCCCAAAACACATACCCACCCACAAATATACAATTTAACATTAATAACCGCACTTTGTTTAACTTTTACTTGTCAGATGGATGTACTCATGCAGAGTATGAACATGCACACAAGGTTTTGGTGTTGTGATGTTTTATTGCAAAAACTATGCCTATTTGCATTTTGCACAGTCAAAACAAAGAAAGTGTTGTCATATTTTTACGTGAAGAAATTGTGGATAATTCTGTCCCATCGTGCTGTTCCTGCAGCCATAGCTGGGGTGTGTGCAGCATCAGCCTCTTCTTTTTCGTCATTCCGGTTCATCCGGAACTTTAATCCATGGTGCATTGGTGCGGACACATATGTTGTGCAGCACACAACATGCCACGATGATCTTGCAGACTATTTCAGGGCTGTACAGCAGTCTGCCGCCTGAACCGTGACTTGAGCACGTAAAAGTTCTCTCCACAATGGAACTGGTCGTACAAGTGCGACATTGTAATGTCTCTGTGCCTGGGTGCTTGTGATTCTGAGGGGTGTCATCAGCCATGGAGATCACCGGTGACATAAAATGGAGAGATGTGTCCATTAGTATTTGTGCATGCTGTGTTTGCAGGGTTTCTATATTTGTGTGTGTGATGTGTGCTACTTAGGTAATTTAACTTTGCCATGTGTAGCTTCAGACAATTGTCCAGCATCAATGCAAATTACATTGCCTCCCAGGTGCTCATCCATCCTCCCTACCCTATGTGATTGCGGTGGCTGCACATTAGCACCGCTGGTGCAACGAAGGCACACAAAATTCAAAGCACGTCTGCGTCAATCTGCGACCCAACCACAACCGGCGCCAGGTACCCTGGATCTCATAACGTCTACCTCTATGACTCATCCACAATCCTCGCACTCAAACTCAGAATGAAGTACAACTGACAACAGGCCCCACTGAACACCACCCATGGACAGTTCTCCTGCCTCCACTGCTGCAAGACGTTCACCACCGCCACGGCCACCAACACCGCAAACCCACTGAGCTGCATCCTCATCACCATGCGTTCCCTGCACAGACACACCATGGACGTCTGGTACATCCGGGACACACTCTCACCCAACATCGCCTTCTTTATGGACAGCTGGACCACCAACTCCTCTGCCCCTGACATCACCCACACAATCCCGGATGGATACAGGATCCAGAGGGAGGACTGCCCCAAACACCCGGCAGGAGTCCTCACCATTGCGCATGAAAAGGTCCCTCTGCCTCTCCACCTCCAGCAACAGATTTGCTGCCACGGAAGTCATGCACGTCCAGGTCTCATCCAGCCCCAACTCCACACTCTGCGGCACACTTGCCTACAAACCCCCAGACACATGGACCACTTTGCTAAAACCATCAACGACCTCTTTGCACCCCACGCCATCACCTCCATTCACTACATTGAAACAACTCTTAACCACACTGACCCACAAGGCAGAACACACCCTTGACTCCTTCTTCACAGGAGAAAACCGTGTATACTTCAGCCACACCACACACCACCCATGGACCAACCACCACTGCATACACTTCCTCACAAACAAAACCAAGCTGGCCAAACCCACACCTCATGCTAATCAAACAAACTGGAGCTGAGTCACCGATCAGCAGATGAAATCAACCCTCAACTGCAACACCCCCAGTGCTTCAGCAGACGCCAAACACGCTGCCAGAGAATCTCACACATGGATCTCCAACTGCACAGACAAACTCACCCTGCCACACAACTCTGACCGACAGAGCAGCAGCAAAGCCGCATCGTTCACTAGCAAACTCACCTGCAGACCCCTGGAGAAGAACAGGACAAACTACAAGACACACGTAAACTTCTAGACATACAACAACACCATGTCCAAATACCACCAACGCATCGGTAGCACTGAAAGGAGCTTCATCCACAACATAATAGTTGCATAATCCACCAACTCCGAAGACCTCTTCAAACTCATCCATGAATTTACCAAGACCACAAGATAAGCCACGGACAATGCCATCCTGGACACATCTCAATCTGGATTTCAAAGCAACCACAGCACCGAGACCGCACTACTCGCTGCCACAGACAACATCCACACCCTACTCGACCAAGGCCACACCGCAGCCCTGATTCTACTTGGCCCATCAGCAGCATTCCACACCCTCTCCCACCGCACACTAGCGGGCAGACTACATGACGCAGGCATACAAGGAACCACCCTTGACTGTATCCAATCATTCATTACCGACAGAAGCCAAGAGACCAGACAACCACCCTTCCTCTCAGAACCCACAAATATTCACATGAGGAGTGCCCCAGGGATTTCTCAGCCCAACACTCTTCAATGTCCACGTGGCCCCCCTCGCCACCATCGTCCAACAGCACAGCCTCAGCATAGTATCCTACGCCGAGGACAACCAGCTCATCCGCTCCCTCACCAAGAAGCTCCCCACCACCAGACTCAACTTCCAGGAAGGAATGCAGGAAGTTGCAAACTGGATAAGCAACATCTGCATGAGACTCTACGCAGAGAGGACATAAGTTGTCATTCTTGGAAACATCCCAGCGGCATGTAACAGCACCTGGTGGCACACCACCCTCGGCAGACCCACAACCCACACGGACCATGCCAGAGACCTGGGCATCATACTCAAATCCTCACTCTCTATGTACCAACAGGTCACCGCCATCACATCCAGCTACTTCAACACCCTTTGCATCCTCTGTAAGATCTTCAAATAGATCCCCCCAAATCCCAAAATACAGTCACCAATGCACTAATTTACATCAGACTGGGATACAGACACGCCCTCTGTGCCAACATGGGACAGTCTCTGCCCCGCAAGCTCTTGACTATGCAGAACACCGCCACCACACTTGGGCTTATGTTCACACTTTCCTCATAGGTCCTGATCCTCCATCACACCTACTTGGTTCCCACCTCTCCCAGCATTTGTAGCTGTGTGATGGAGGGGCCAGACCGTGGATGGAAGTTTGTCTACAAGGCTTTCCCCCAGTGACCGCAGTCCCTTGGGTTCTTGTGTGTGGTGGGTAGATATATTTCAAGGCATGTTGTATGACATTTGCTACATGTGCATTCTCACATTTGGGTGCTACATGATTGTGGACTTGAAGTGTGTGGTGTGTTCAGTTCGTACTTTCCAACAAGCAGTACATTTCCACTTGTGCCATTCTCAAACCGCTGGTTGATGATGGACTGCCGGAAGATGTAGGTGTCATGCACACTCCCTGGAAACTTGGCTACGACATTGGTGAAAGGTCCATGATTGCCTGCATGTTCATGGAGTGTGTGTGCTTCCTGTTCCGGTAAATGTGTGCAGTGTCCGAAGGAGGCACAACTAGGACATGGGTGCAGTCAATTGCCCCCACACATGGGAAAAGCCAGCAATGGCATAGAAGCCTTGTTTGGTGTCAAGCTGTTTTTGCGCAGTGTTGGGGAAGTGTAGGTGCTGTGGCATCAAGCTGATGATGGCATTTAAGACATTTGGGAGGAACCTTGACAAGGATGACTGGGAGACCCCCCAACTCTGGCAGTGAATGGTTGTAAGCAACCTGAGGCCAACAATATGCAGCACTGCTAGAAGCTTCGTCTGCAGAGGGATGATGTTGGTGCGACACTGTGATGGTGCCTGCAGCCTGGGGCCTATCTGGGTCAATATACGGAGGATGGAGGGCCTTTTCAGCCTGTAGTGGGCTATCAAATCCTCTAGCGTTAGGTCTATGAAGGTGATGCGTTGACGATAAACCCACTGTCTTCTTTGGCGCTGCCTCCGTGGTGGTCCTGAGGGCAGGGGCGGTGGTTGTTGTGGTCTTCTTGGTGCTCCAAGGTGCATGAGTAGTTACCTCCATGGCATCAGAAGGTTGTCAAATGTGGTTCTGGGCTACTCTCCCTTATATCCTGTTTTGTTTTCTCCATTTTTAAGACCATTTTGTTCTGGTCTTAGAAACCAGCCGCTAACAGGCCTTAGCGGCTAATTTTTTAACCTATTGCCGGCTGCTGCGATCATTGTACATATAGCGAAGTGGGGTTAGCGGCGGTTTGTACATGGGAATGCCTACCTTGCATCTCATTTTCGTTAGATATCACTAACAGAAGTGGCGAACGGAAAAACAGACGATATCGCCAGTAAACTGTCACTAACCGCAGTTAGCGGCAACTTGTACATACGGCAAAGAAAAAAGCTGCCGTAGCATCAGAAAACGGACGTTACGGCGGTGTTAACTCCTTGTACATATGCCCCCTGGTCTTTTGGCACTCACCCCCATCAACCTTAACAGCTACCTTCACTCTCACCACCCAAAACTGAAAAATAAATACCTGGCCTCTTGCCACCCAACCCCATTGCATTGTCGCTAGAAGGGGGTTTAGCCACACATGTCACCCTTTGAAAATATGCCACCACATCCAAATCCAAATATAAAAAATGACCAGGCCTTTGGGAACCATCCCAGAAAAGGGATGTCTTCTTTACGCCACAAAAGATTGGCATCTCCAGAAAACCGCCACTGTAAATGTACTAATACGGTGGTGCGGTTTTGTGATATGTGGGATATTTTTGGAAATTTCATGGTGAAGGATAATAACATGTTAAATGTCGATGTGCTAATTCACTTTACATTTTTTCTCTCTTCCATCCCTTTTCTCTTGATTATATTATATAATTATGCAATGATAGAAATGTAATGGTAGTAATAGTTAATTTCTGTAAGAAATTTTTATGGGTCCCCAATAGGTATTTCATTACATTTCGGAAATTATATTCCATTAGATGACATACAGCATTAACGATTTATATGTGAATAATAATTGATAATAAAAAGAATGAACACATTTTAAAAGATATGCGAATGTAGTGCAGTTTGCATTGTAGTGTCTGAAGATTAAACTGTTTTGCATACCTTCCAGTCTAATAAGGCATTTTTCCAAGTCATTTTTTTTTATAATCCATATCACATTCTTGATCCCACTGCATCTTCCGCTGACATATAAAAAATGCCCAAGATAAGAACCTCTCAAAATCCCAACATCCATGAAAGCCACATTGTAACACAGAGATTACATCTGAAGATAAAAAGGAATAATGGAGTAAATATGATCATCTCTTCATGAAGTAAGGAGAAGCACCAACTGCCAAGAACAGGACAATAAAAACTGCAGTCTTAAATGGAACTTGACATGTACAACATTCTATGAAATGAGCAAGTTAAGCCAGAATTAATGAGTTACAGATACAAAACATGTTCTCGCTTAAAAACAGAAACAAAAAACAAGTCACAAAAATGTCAGAAAAATAATGTACTTGAATTCAGATAACACGTTGGGAATTTTAGTTGTCCAGAAATCATTCTTTTTTTCTGTTTGACATGTTATCAGAACGTTTCCCTTTGCCATTAACCTTGAAATCAGATCACTGTTGTACTAAGGGCCTGATTATGATGTTGATCGGAAACTAAGCTGTCTGACTCCTTGTTGGATTCAGTTCCGACCGACTCGCGGTTGGCAGTTCCTTCCCACCGATTATGATGCTTCCGAATACCGTTCGGAAGGACTCCCATTGACTTCAATGGGAGCCTGTGTTCTGACTGACAACACAGGCTACTATGTGGAAAATGGGTCTCTGCGGAAAACCTTGCACCCTGTCTCAGGCCCCCCATAGTGGTTGGCACACTGTGCATGGTTTTACAGGGGGGTCC
The DNA here is from genome assembly GCF_964204655.1 of Triturus cristatus. Lineage (NCBI taxonomy): Eukaryota > Metazoa > Chordata > Amphibia > Caudata > Salamandridae > Triturus > Triturus cristatus. Next base: position 326,150,706 of record NC_140589.1, read on the forward strand.
CTTTGATACCCCTCAACCCCAAACAGGAAGACTAAGGATGAAGGGGGGCATGCTAGGGGCTCCCAAATTCAGTTTCCGACAGCATTTTCGTGTTGGACAGACCGAGTCGGAAAGGCTATTGGAATTCGACATCATAATCAGTCGTCAGAAACTCTGTCCATTGAGCTGTATGAATCGGCTCCAACCGACTCGGATTCTACGAATGCCCGTTGGAATCGATTTGGATTGACCGAACGGTTCCTCTTCCGACCATTAGCATCATAGTCGGTCAGTCAGAAATGTTTCCGACCGAGTTGGGAGGATGGGTTCCGACACGGTCTAGGAGAATCCGACTGTCCGTTGGAGGCTTTCTGACCAACATCGTAATCAGGCCCTAAATATTTGACACTCTAGTCAGCCATACTTCTTGAATACCATTCTCCTTTCCCTTTCCTACCTCCTACTTTTGGAAACCATTCACTATTCCCTCCACAATCTGTATGTTCACTCAACAGGCACCATCCCAGCAGGACACACTTGCCAAACTCTGTTGGAGGCCTATACATGTGTACCAGTCATTTACCAATGTATCAACCTGCGCTTCCATACTGTATCACACTTAGTGATTTTTGTTAACACTTTTGTGAAAAAATACTCTATTACAGTTGTTTGCAATTACTCTGGCCACACACTAGTCCATAATGTGTTGGTCTGGACAGAGACCAGCAATTTCCAAATGTGATTTGGTCATACTTGAACAGGATCTGTTCAGTCTGGATTACCAGGTCAGGTTTCCTCTTGATGGGAAAACAAGCAATTCCAGAAAGGTTTCAGCCTTTTTACGCCTTATCAGTGAGTTCAAGCTTGAGTCCAATGGCACTGTGTACAAAGGAAAGATTCCTGGGCAGACCCAATGCAATTAGGGCAGCTTAAATGCGAGATGCTCTAAGTGTGACATGTGAGCCATCCACCATTTCTGATCTTCCTTCTTTGTGTACCACAAGCAATAGCTCTTCAGCTCATTGACCTAGCCACACAAATAGAAGCACACCTCTATCTGTCACAAACACTTTAATAATAGGATTATATCCCTTAAACAATATTTCCTTAACAATATAGACTTACACTCACCAATTATCCCCTTCAAAGCAATCAAATCTATCTATGTGAACTACACCTGAGCTATATTTGAGCACATTAAAAACTTCATAGAGAACAGTAGGTATTCGAAGTTGGATAGAGCTGATATAACGCTTTGAAAGCTCTGAGAGAGGACCAAAGTACAAAATATTTCAGGGAAAGTCAAGAAAGAGAGAATGAGAGACAAGACAATCCTTGGAGAATCAGAGACAAGTTAATCCCAGGAAAAATGTTAATAAACAAAGAAAACCTAATCCTCAGATTTAAAAGACGTGCACTGGAATTCTAGATTTAAAGGAACAAATAATTCCAAGTTTGGAATTCTTACTATGAATAATCAACCACATATTATGGTAATGCAAAGTGTTGAAAAAAAATTCATATTGAAGCATGGCACATGCGCTAGAGTGCACGTCTATGATTTGCCGTTAGATGTGTGACTAATTGTCAGCTTCATTTATACTTATTGTGGTACTACATCTCATGACTGATCATATATGACATAAATCTTAAGGTCTGCTTCTACCAAGAGCACAAAATAAAAGGCAATCTGTTACAAAAGAATATCATTAGGTACATAAAACAACATATATTATGATGCAGCTTGTGCTAAAATTCCTATGCAAGTTTGAGGCTAGTGGCATGGGCCAAACTATTATAACAGGTGCCACCTTCAAAGCTTCTGGCCCCAGTAAATAGACAATGTCAATGAGACACATGCAATCATCTCAGAGTTACCCCATGATCATTGGGAGATTAGCAGCCAAACATATTGGAAGTATGCAGACAGTGTGACCACACCCCTCCTATCACAAAAATAAACTAAACATCAAGGTAGTCTCCAAAGAATTAGTAATTCAATATAATATACACTAATAAGAAACCTATAAGACCACCATATAAAATCTTTTCAGATCCTAACATATGAGGAAATTTTACTCTTGGAGAAGGCAACTCTCAGCGTTTGTCAGATGCTACATTACACCACGGTGTATGTGAGGATACGGAATCCGGCCATACCAAACAGTGATGGTGCTTTGTCCCAGCAGACAACATGTTGTATAATTATGTTTGCATTATAAGTAACTTTGATTCACTGGCCAGCCCTTTCAACCTGCTTACATCTAGACATCAATATATAGTCTCAAGAGTCTCACTTCTTACCCTCGCTAATGTGATAAGCAACATTACACCAAGGACGGATACACCAAACAAAACGGGAATACATTGACCTGGCTTTAGAAGACAGATTCCTAGTGCTTTTCTATTCATATCCTGATAATGGCAATATACAACAATGCTGCGGTGTGCTAACAAGTGGCCTAACGGTACCACCTTGAAATGGTTTGTAAAAAGATCAATGCCATATATCGATAGCAACTATATTGATTCGCAACAATATTGGAAAATAAATATAGTTCACAAAATATTGCCTTCCTATACTTCACTAATAAAAATCAAAACAGCAAAAATCAAAATATCGCAGTTAAAACTATTTATTTTCACTATTATTGATCATCAAAACATCAAATTCAAAAATAATGCAACTTTTAGATAAAAATATAAATAGTAAAAAATATTGCAGAACACAATATAAACTACATTAATATCACCAGAAATAAATACGTTTATTTACAACACATAAAAATATAAACATTTTATACACAATGAAAAATGTAAAATATACATAAAAAAATATAAATATTCCAACAACATTGTAACAGAGTTATAAAATAAGCGTAAATTACTCCTCAAAACAATATACACTTCAATATATGAAAATATTAATATAAATATATTAACAACAAATACTAACATAAATAATAGAGACAAATTTAAATAAAAATATCAAAATATATATTCAACATTATAAACTAAACACTAATTAACGTTCACCATGAAAGGCATACCTGAACAAAATCCTAACTAACCAATAAAAACAATGCACAATGCTTATTAAGCAGTAAAATAATAAAATGAATTAAACTAACAATACAAAAGGCACCCAAAATGTGACCACTAACTACTCTAAAAACTACTAAAGCTACAAAAAGTTGATACTCTACCAGATTTTCCAAACACAATCTGAAAACAGAAGTAGAAAAATATGTACAACTACTATCTAAAGTAAGTAACACATTTTTTTAAGTTAACATGAATTATTTCATTAAAAATTGTAAAATAATATATAACTAACGAAACACTTTACTGCTTTTATGCCTTACTGTAGATACTACAAATGAATTACTACAACATAGAGAAACTACTAATCTGCCGAACAATGACAGATATTACATACATGGAAAAAGGCAGACAAAAAGTAAGTAGATTGAAAAAATAACAAAATACCAACTCACCCTAAAACAGTAAACTTAAAATTAAACTCCCTCAGCCCCCGCAAACTACCAACAAACAAATGTTCAAAATGAAACTAAGCAATCATTTTTTTCCACCAACATAAAACGAGGCACGTGACCCACATAACAACACCCTCAATGGAAAACCTAAAAATAAAGGCTGTAATTACCAGCAAGAACACATAAGTATAAAATATGAAATGAATACTGTAATGTTGTATATTTATACTAACTGTATTATACACTTTCAAGCATTTAAGTCTTTGTTTTATTACACTATTTTCAGACATAATGAAGATAGAGCAAGATACAATGATACATCACTTTAAAGAAAGAGAAACTATTACTCTCCCACATGGGCTACACTAACGTCCAAGAAAGTACAAGCACGAACACTATCATTTGTAAATGTACTAAATATTATCGTAATTCTTGCTATGGGAATTCCCTACAAACGATAATGTTATTATTACGGTAAGAGAGTGCAACCACCCCCCAAATATCACCAAAATTGAAGTAAGACCTCCTACAAGATTTGAGAGAGGCAAGCACTAGCTCCTACGAGCCCACAACTAAAATACTAAAAGATATAATCCCTAAATTCCATTAACGTATCACAGGCCAGCTACCAGCTAAATCCATCTTAAAACGTTTAACAGCACAAACTAAAAAGACCACCAGTGATACCCCTCCAGTCTCTAGAAGATACTAAGATATCCAAACTCATGAACACCTAACCACCACACATAATGAGGAACCCTTTCTTTTACACAATAACCTTATCAATGATAAATGTATCAGAATAATTTCTACCACAGGTAACTTGTTAAAGTTAAGCCAGTGTGACACATGGATGATCGATGGGTTATTAAAAATGTGCCACAAACCACTCACTCAGATATATATTATACATGGTGAATAGAAAAACACCATTCACATATGCCCTACTACCTAATAAACAAAGAAGCAACTACTACGAACTACTAAACCACATTAAAATTAAAATAAAGGGGGCGTGGCTTGGATAGCCATCATGGCGTACATAGCCTGACGAGGCTCTGGCCGTCCATGCCGTCAATCCACAGTAATACTGCTATAATCCTTCTCCAAGGGAGCACTTTGGCCATATCAACGGCCAGAGACAAACAAGTGCCCTGAATCGAGGAGAAACGGCGGCCCACCCGTGGATTTTGACGGGGATAGACTGGTGCGCAGCGAGGGCCTGGGCCCACGCAAAGATGACGTCTTCCTCCTGCCGGCCACCTGGAGCGGGGCACAGCCCAGGACGCAAGGGGGCTGATTCAACCCCCCGGAGGTAAGGTGGCGCTGCTGTGGGCTGTTGCTGGGGCGGTGGCCCACGGCTCCAAGGGGGGTTGCCTGATTGCTGGTGTGGCAGGGGCCCGGGCATCCGGGGCCACGCTCCGACTACCTGTGGGACTTCCGTTGCCGGTGTAAGGAATACAATGTTGGTGAGAGGCCGGCAGTGGGGCAGCAGGATCCTGATCGAAGCCGGGGCCTGGATCTGTAGCTGCGCTGAGTCGGGACGCACCTGGCACTACCCAGCCTGGACGATGCGACTGGTGGAGCCTAGCGGCTCGCCGGAAGGTGTCTGCACAGGGCCGGAGATGTGGAGACAGGTGAGTAGAGGCCCTGCCTGCCCCCTAAAACAGCATCAGAGAGCCTATAGCAGGACCAGGAAGGGGACTGGGGCACCACAAAGTGAGCAACAGGCTGGGTTTGGCCCCATATGCGGCACTGTGGGACCACACGCATCAAGCCCTATATAAAAACTTACCGGAGCTCACCAGAGTGGCTCTACTGCTGCAGCCGGCACCGCTTGCCTCGTGAAACTGGGCCACTGGTTCCTCCCTGCGGGTGCTATAGTGTTGGATAAGGGGAGCACCAACAAGAGACGGCCAAGAAGACAACAGGGGTGATATACCCAGCGGCAACAAACACATCCTTGGCACACGGTTTCTGCTGGGGCTGGCTGCGGTTCGGGGGTCCTGCGTGTCTACTTGGCTGGCTGCCTAGGACTACGGAAGCAGCCAGGCTAAGCTTGGTGTGGCTTGTGGTTAGAGGTGGGCCGGATATTGTGAGGCCCGGCCTGTGGTGTCGTTGCCCGGCGAGATCAGCGAGAGACCCAGGAGGGGAACAATCAGACAGCGTCCAGGATTGATCAGTCCCAATTCGACATTTCACAGGCGTGGGGCTGCCGCTGCTGTTGGGTTCAGACACCTCTTTCTCCTACCAGTATGGGCAAGGATAAGCCGGGGGTTATGGTCCCAAGCAAAGCACCTTGGACCAATTTACTTCCTCCCCTTGGAGGCGCTAATTGAGGTGACGCTGGGGGCCTGATTCCAGACAATGCGGCATTCTTAGCTGCAATTACCCAAGGTTGAGAAACTCTTGACGCGAAGATTGGCGCTGTAGGGTCCGAGGTATCATTTCTACACCAAGACCTCTGTAAAGCTGTGGACTGCATCACGGAGGAAGACACAGTTACGGCCCTGCAAAAGAAGGTGAATAAACTCACCGTGGTTGCGCAGAAGCTGGTCTCACATGTGGAAGACGCAGAGGGCCGGTCTCGGTGTAATAATCTGCGCTTCATTGGCTTTCCGGAGGGGTGTGAGGGCCCCTCCATGGACCGCTCCCTCACAAAATGGTTAAAGGCCCTCCTGATGGCAGCCTCCCTGTCCACCTGTTTTGTTGTGGAGAGGGCACATCGGGCACTGACCAAGAAGCCACCCACGGTAGAGAGTCCCAAGAACAGTGATTGCCAAGCTGTTGAATTATGCAGACCGGGACACCATTCTTCAATACACCAGAGACCACAAAAACTAGCTACTCTTCGAATCGCGGCCCATCATGATCTTCCCAGATTACACTAGACTGGTGCAGCAGAGATACCAGTTCTTCACAGCAGCAAAGCATAGACTTAGAGACCTCACCATATGATGTATGTTACTATATCCAGCCCGTATGAGAGTTACATATAACTCTAATTTCTACTTCTTTGACACGCCAGAGGCAGTCTTTACCTGGGTGGACGAAACGATGCACCTAAAACCACACACACCACCACCACTAGAATCTGACTCCTCTCAGGGCTCACAGCAAAACAGGCAAAAGAGGAACAACTAAAAGAGGAGGCACAGATCTAGATCCAATTGGCGTTCTCAGGCCCAGGACGATGAATCATAAAACGGGCAAATCGCCTTCATTTCTTCGGCCACCGTCCACGATTGGGTCGGCATCCTTCTAGCGAACTCTGCACCGTTTGGAGCACCATCCCGACTTGGATGCCATCTCGAGGAACTATCATGCCCTCAGACATTTATGTTCAAGTTTCATGGGAAGTTGGGATATTATTGGGTGAGGCCCCCTGGGACTCCCTGTTGGTCCCCTGGTTCTCCACCTCCGCGACAGATGCTGCTTGTTGGTGGCAGTATCGGGGTGAGGGTTTGGGGGATGGGAAACTTCAGCCATTTCCAGTTATTATTGTTGTAGTTTTTACATACACACAGGGGTTATACCACGATTTCATAAACACAACTGAAAGTGTTCTTCACAGAGACGACAGATGACGGCACACGCACAAACTCCCCATCTCGGGGAATTGACCATAGTATTATGGAATGTAAGAGGGCTGCTTACTAAAATTAAGAAGGGTCCATTATTTGACAAGCCAAGCAACATCCTTCTTCTGCATGAGACCCATCTCCTAGGTAATAAAACTCCATGCCTCATTAGATTTGGGTACCATACAGTATATCACTCGGGGTTCACCCGAGGGTCCCAGGGCACAGCTATCCTCATACACCGCTGGGTCCCATTCATTCCCTCAAAACATTGGCTGGACACAGGTGGTCATTACACCATCATATCTGGGACACAATATGGTGAGTGTGTAAACATTAGGGGGCCGATTCACAGAACTAACTTAAGGCAAAATCCTAAACTTACTACTTTTGGTATTCACAGAAGTTAGGATTTTGTCTTAAGTTTGTCTTAAGACAAACTTAAGACAGACTTAAGACAGTCTTAAGACAGACTTAAGACAGTTTTAAGACAGACTTAAGACAAACTTAAGACAGACTTAAGACAAAATCCTAACTTAAGTCTGTCTTAAGTCTGCCTTAAGTCTGTCTTAAATGTGTCTTAAGTCTGTCCTAAAACTGTCTTAAGTCTGTCTTAAGACTGCCTTAAGTCTGTCTTAAGTCTGTCTTAAGTTTGTCTTAAGACAAACTTAAGACAAAATCCTAACTTCTGTGAATACCAAAAGTAGTAAGTTTAGGATTTTGTCTTAAGTTAGTTCTGTGAATCGGCCCCTAGAAGCATATCTGCCCCCCCATGGTACATACTTTTATAGACAGAATCACACAGTTTAGGGGGGAGCTCCCTGAGGCCCTGACACTACTGGGCAGGGATTGGAATGATGTCATGTCACCCCTAGACCATCGGCGCAAGCAGAGGTGCGGACCCCAGATGGGCAGACCCAAACTACATCTCCTGGCTACTACACTGGGGTCTTCTGATGTTTGGCATGCCTATCACCCTTCTGAGACAGGGTTTACATTCCTATCCACTGTACATGGCTCGCTTTCACGATTAGACTATGTCTTCGTGCCACATAGCTACATACATAGAATATCATATATCTCTATTTTGCCCAGGGGACTTTCCGACCATTTCCATGTCTTCTTCAAACTTTGCATAGTCTCTCAAAAGCCTCCTTTTAGGTGACGAATGTCGCATTGGCTCCTCCAAGACCCGGATTATCAAGAGGTACTTAGTCAGGCCATTTAGGATTACCTCACGTCCAACACCGCCTCGGCCCCATCCAAGGTTATACTTTGGGAAACTCTCAAACCTACAATTCGTGGGGTAGACATAAGCTTCAGTGCGGGCGAAAAGCACAAACGCATCACACAAATTGTTGAACTAGAAAACCGCCAGAGGTCCCTCAAAGGCAAGCCCAACTCGCCACAGATTCCAGTCCAACCATACACTCCAACTTACTCCAAGCACAACAGCAAATACATCAACACCTCACCAATGAAGCGAGAGAGAACTGGCTTGCGTCACAACCCAGGATCTACCAATAGGGTGATTAGTCCAGCAAAATGCTCGACCAGCTTTGCCAGGGCACAAAGTCCCCTGCCACAGTCCCAATGCTCCTGGATGCAGATGGAGCCCTATGCTCGTCTCTGGAGGAGGTGGCTCAGGTACAATGCCTCACTATATATGCAGCGGGAACACACCTCGAGCGCCTTAAAAGAGGAATTTTTAACCGCTATACCCCCTCAAAAACTTCCAGGCCATGCATGAGACCAGTTAGATGCTCCCATAACTGTGGGCGAACTCAGTGCCGCGCTGGCCAGCATACGCCCAGGCCGGGCTTCCGGCCCCAACAGTTTCCCAAGTGAATTTCTAAGGTCACATATGACCACATTGGATCCACATTTGCTGGAAGCACTTCATAGCGCCCTCGAACAATGCATATAACCCCCTGAATGGCGTCCCGCCAAAATTAAAACCCGGCCACCCCCCGGAAGACCCATCCTTGTATCGCCCTATCTCTCTCATCAACTTTGAGCCCACACTTCTGGGTAAAGTCCTTGCAGACTGCCTCCATATGTGCATTCATGAGCTAATTCATCCCAATCAGTCTGGCTTCATGCCACATCGGTCCACCCAACATAACATCCAGCGTGGGCTGCCCCACGGCTACTCTGCTGGCCGACATAAACAAGGCGTTTGATTCCTTAAGTTGGACGGATTTATTTCAACTCCTTGGATCCATTCATTTTGGCCAGCGATTTCTGCCAAATGTTCAACTACTTTATACAGACCTTTCAGCCTGGGTCTGGATTGCAGGACACCGGTCGACATCCTTCCCTATAGGACGTGGTACAAGACAGGGTTGTCTCTTGTCTCTGCTGTTATTTGCCCTGGCCGTGGAGCCGCTGGCCTGGGTGTGGCGGGATCCATTGATTCGAGGTTTTGAGTGGTTGTGGATGCAATCCGGCAGAATTGCATTATATGCAGATGATGTGCTGTTTTTGCTCCAGATTCTCTGGGTATTCGGAGAGACCTCGGGACTTGGTATTAATCCTTTAAAATCAATGCTATTTCCTAAATGCGGAGGCCAGGGACGCGGAACATGGGCCACGCTGTTGTCCCACATGACCAAAGGCTTTAAATATCTAGGAGTCTTCGACCCAACCTGCCCCATGATTTCGTGGACACACAACATTAACCTCCTCCTCACTAGTCTGCGTGATGAGACCGCAATCTAGTCCCACCTACTGCTATTTTCTTATGGGTGATCAGCGGTTTTTTAAATGGTTTCCCTGCCTCGAATACTCTATCGGCTACAAAACTTCCCATATAATATTCCCCGCACATAGTTCGCCCAAGTTAATGCAATCCTAAATATTTTTTAATGGAACGGTGGTGCCATCCGTGTGGCACTGCGTACTTGCACAGAGTCAACATATTGCAGGGGCACTGCAGCGGCGGATGTGAATGCATACTTTGCAGCATCTCATCTCTTGATTATTAATGAATGTTGGTTTAGCTCACCCACGGACCCAGCTTTTGCACTTAAGCATTTGGTAATAGAGGGTATCCCCCTCCAGAGGCTCCTATACAGCCACGTGAATCTAGACTTCTTACCCCTTGCCAGCAGAACGGTCAGAAACATGTAATGGCAGGGCTGCTTGACACAGACGACCCCGTTATGGCATGACGTGTATTTGGCCCCCGTAGAGGTACTGTCTGGGTTTTATAAATGGGACCTATTGGGCATTTCCACTCTGGGTGATGTTATGCAGGGCTCTACTGTTAAACTGCTCCAGCAATTGCCAACAGACTTCCAGCTGCATCGGATGCAGTTCTATAAGTATCTTCAACTGAGACACGCTCCAACTCCTCTGATCCACTCGATCAAGGTTCTGCCACAATTCCGCCCTCTCGAGGGTCGTCTACTGATGGGGGACCTAGGAGAAAACAAGATTTGTCGGATCTACCAGACACTGACTACCCATGCCTGCACTACATTATATAAGATCAGGTGGGCATGGGAGGAAGACTTACCTGACATGACAGATGATGACTGGTCGGAGGCCCTCGCCATTCCCCGTGGTGGAGCGGTCTCCCCGTGGTACCATCTCATCCAATTCAAATACCTCCACCCTATATACTTCACACGTTCTCGCCTGTGGAAGATGGGTGTCACCCAGCCCCCTACGTGCCTCAGATGTAGGGATACGGAGGGAACCTTCTTACATACGGTCTGGAGCTGCGACGCACTGCAGCCATTTTGGCGTCAAATGTTGTCCTGCCTGGGCCGGGTTTTATCTTGGGATCTCCCATTAGACCCCTGGCTGTTCCTGCTCCATAGTACAGAGGGGAGTGGCGGGAAACGCTATAAACAACATTTACTTTTTTTGTGCCTCACACTTGCTAAACGGGACATTGCCCAAACCTGGGAAGGGACAACCCTGCCAGCAATAGGTGGCTGGAAGACGGCTATGGACAGATGCATTGGAGCAGAGATTGCGGTTTTCCAGGCTTGGGGTTGCCCACAGAAACATAGGAAAATATGGTCCCGCTGGGCGACATATCGAGGCATAGACTTACCCCCTCTTCCACCAACAGACGCTCTATAGAATTTGGCTTATACATCTACCTGATTACTACGATGCCTGAGTTATATAACACTATCGTCAGCATATATATATATACCTAGACATCCTGCGTTCAGTTAGGTCTGTGGTTGCTTGTGTCATGTTCCAATTGTTCAGCCTGCAGGTTTCGCAGGCTACATGGTTTTATGTAATTATTGGTACTCTTGATCCGATATGTTTTTACAATGTGTGCGGTGGGCTCCTGTCCATCATGAGCCATGAAAATCCAATAAAATTTGTTTTAAAAAATAAAAAATAAATAACTCCTCACCAGGTAAAATAATAATAGATTTTGAACAAGCCATGATTCAAACTATCTTCAAACTATACCCACACAAAGTCATACACGGCTAATACTGCCATGTTAACCAAAGTCTTTGGAGACACCTCCAGCAATCTGCACAAAGTGTAGAATATGCAACAAAAAGACAATTTGCCTCAAAGGAAAAAAAATGATTACACTAGCCTATGTCCCTGTCACAGAGGTAGCTAACCACTACAACTTCCTTATAGAAAGTCCATTCTACCAACAAAAGGGACACAAACCATGTCCCCTATTGGTTTATTTTGAAGGCGCTAGGGTTGGAAGACAGCACTGCTCTGGACACAGACTCCAACCCAAATTCCAAAAACAATAGTGGAATTTCTTAGACAGCATCATGGGTCAAGGTGTCAAAACCATAAACACAGTAGAAAGATGACACAATGTCTTCCAATCCACACTAGGTAGAACTCAACCTACACTCTACAAATTCATAGAAACCATACAGAAAGAACAAAGCTACCAACAAATACGAATAGAACAATCAGTGCCCCAAATTAAAAGTAAAGTTAGGAAACAAGCCAATTAAATGTAAGACATGCCACAATATAAAGTAAAACTCTTTATACCAACAAGAGCACACTACTTAGAATCAATAACCAAAACCCTGTTATAAAAATACACCTTTCCTACACAGCACCCAATAAAGCAAATGAAAGATCCAAGCCAGCATAATTAAAATATTTTTTAACTAAATATTAAACAAATTATTTGTACACATCAGTCAAAAAACTTAACTACAATTGTAAATAAGATTGATGGATACAATTAATATGTGTTAAAACAATAATATATTATATAAAATGTTGCATACAAGCAAATTATTATTCACATTTTCGAATAATCTCCCCACTCTTTCACCCTAAAAGTCCAACATCACGCTTCTATATTATAATTACATATACATTAGTTATAAGAATTTAACGAATTTATAACCAAATATTTGTGTGGCTTTTTAACAATAACTTAAAATATTACAAGAACATAGTAGTACAAAAATTAACATTTAACTAAAAAACACATTGCACAAAACACTTGCAATTAATACATAAAAACGACATGACATATACAACAATATTTTCACAAACAATATTTATAACAACAATATTAAAAACAAGACTTAAAATGATATTTTTAACTTCGATTCTTGTCAGAGATATTTTTGACATCACAATATTATTGGAATAAGATTTATGTATCATGATATTATTATTCAATATTATGTCCAAACACCTCCTAGAAGACCATTTCTCTGGTGTAAACGTTGTCTCACCCAAAAACTTCTGTCTCCTATACCACGTTAACAACTTTAAAGCGTTTCAGAAAGTGTTTACACCCATCAAACGATCAGAAATTTTAGGAGCCAGTTGAACTGATGTTGTATTTAATCTCGAATATTCCAGGAAACATAACATCATGTTCTTCAATGAAGCTATCATTATTGTAACGAAGATTTTGAATACAGCTTTGCCACAATAATAGGACTTTCCAGGAACAAAAATAGGCATAAACACTACCTTTACTCTGAGTTTCCTAACTTTGCCTCATTGCTGACATACAATTCCCAATTCATATCTAAACACCGCATACCATGTCTATACCATCAGCACCCCCAGTTGATAGCATTAAGGTACCACATGCAACAACCACTTTCCAACAGCTACGTTTTCTCTCTTCTCGCAGTCCCAATCCCTGAGGTGTAGCTCCAGGTTAGCTTGGCTTAGCATTGCTTAGCTCTCACCTCACAACACCGTCACCCCCTAAGGTATTCATGCTGAGTCATCTGCACCAGCAGAAAATTACCTGCCACCATTGAGTGTTGCAACCAAAACCTAATTTTCATTCTAAAGTTAATTTTCTTATAGTGTGGATGATCATTCATGGCATATGCTCCTCGGTGTCTGGGACATTTATAAGAGGGACCCTAAGTTAACTCATGTCAGTAAATTTTATTCTATTCTAGTCATGATGCTTTCAAGAGTACATGGCTACCCAGAAGGGCCTTCCAGTGCTGAAACCAGCAACAGGTACTTCTCGGGATGATCATGTTTATTCAAACAGAATCATTTTTAACAATTTTCTGAATATATGCTCGGACTCTGTTTTCCTAATATGCTCTGGGAGGGCGTTCCAGAGCTTGGGACCAGGAAAGCTCAGGAACTTACTCTACTCTTAGCATTAAAAATGCTCAATATGTCATTGCTTTGGTTCTTCTGAGATCTCAGCATTTATCTTGGCTTTCAAATCTTTTCCTTTTCATTCAATGTGTCTTTTATTAAAAAAAAAGAACTCTGTCACGTTTTTGATCTGCAGTTCAACCCTGTACCCAAGTTGGGCAATGCCAACATTCAATTGCACCATTTTTATGCACGAATAATTATATTTTCTTTTTCGTTTTTTCTTTTTCACGAATTTGTGATTCTGTGGGCTGCTATTGATTGCTTGAACTGTGCAAACTCTAGTTTTCTCTCATGACAGATGTCACAAGCCCATGGTTTCAAGTGAACATGCCTCTCTTTCTAAAAAATTCCTAATTACCCCCCTATTTATTGATTGTATCCTTCCGCCTTCCCTTTAATCATGCGGTTCATTGTGCTGTAATGGATTTTCCCCATCAACAGATCTCGTACTTCGTAGGCTGGATGATCCAGTGTAAGCAATGCTAATCCTCTCCAGGACAAAAAATGTCTCACAGAGAATGTAGTCTAGTTGTAAAACTTTGGGGCATATTATCAAGGACGGCGTTAAAAATTATCGCCGCTTCAGCGGCAGAAAACAGCCGCTAAACTGGCGATAATGAGCTTGATAATATGCTCTATGGAATTCCCATAGAAGCCCATGTTCTGGTGTCAACATGGGCTTCTATGGGAATTCTCTGCGGCATATTATCAAGCCCATTACGGCCGGTTTAGCAGCAGTTTTCTGCCGGTAAACCGGCGATAATGTTAACACCGTCCTTGATAATATGTCCCTTTGTATGGCTGGATCAGTGCAATGGTCTGCTAAGTCCACTTCTAGATTTCCTGTAGCAACGGTGACTCCTCCCAGTAGCCACGGTGCTACCCTGTACAGATCAGAATATGTGAAACGCATCAAGGGGCATATCAACAACAACCGGCGATAATTATCGCTGAGCGCACTTAGTGCTCGGATAATTATCGCCGGCTAGCGCTGATTTTTATCGCTGAGATAGCGTGCTATTAGCAACGCTTATCTCATCAGCGATAAAAATCCTAGCGTTAACTGGCTAACGTGAGATTATCGCTGGAAACCCAGCGATAATCTCACGTTAGCTAGTTGATAGGGACTCACAAATGTAGTCATGATATCCACCTTCCATAGGATATCATGGCTAAGTCAGTCCTGAAGCAGGTGTTAGGAAAGTAGCGATAACAGGTGTTATCGCTACTTTTCCTGACGCTATGCTTCATAGCGTGGGGCTTGATGATAGGAGAAATGTCGCTTAGCGACATTTCTCCTATCATGTTAGGTCAGGAACGCCCACTTTGCTTCTCATTAGAGATGCAAAGCTGGGCGTTGGGAATCCCCACGCTAAAGCAAGGTTTCACGCGTTAGCGTGGCCTTGCTGATATAGCGATAAAATTATCGCGTCTTTTCGGCTGAAAACGGCCGCTAAAGCGGCGATAATTTTTTATCGCCTTGTTGTAAATATGCCCCTACGTGTCTCCTTGAGACGGTCTCAGAAAGGAGTAAAAACCCACAAAGAAAAAAACATCGTGGCAGTCTTCAGCGTCTTGACTGAAAACGCAGAATTGAAATGAAGAGAGAATGGCATGCACCAGCTTCCTTCACAAAGAAATAGGAAAGTGATAACATCTACGCCAATTCCAGCAGAATTCCAATAGAAGATTCAGCTGCAAGAGAAGAACAATATGAAACAATATGAAAACATGGAGATAATGATCGCAACAGAAATAAGGGAACAAATCTGTTGCAACACATCTCTCGTTCAGACCTGACTCCTACTGTATTTTCCAAAAGAATCTGACATCAGCAAAAATGAACCATACATCATCTTGGATTGGGATTCCCAAACCCTGATATTTGGACTAATCGTCATCTAGCAAAGGCTTTATTACAAGGCCTGGCCAGACCCTCACTCTGGAAATCCTGGTGTCACTTGCGAAGTGCAGAAGTAGCCAAAGGAGCATCCTGCCACTGCGCCGGCCCTATTCACGTCCTGGGCTTACAAAGACTTGTGGAATGTCCACTCCAGGGGGATGCAGGCCTAGGATCATTCTGACCATGTGGGCTCTCAAACAGGCAATGAGTGCAGCATCTCCGGGCTCGCTGCTTGTCAATATGGTCAACGATTCTTCTGCATCAGCCACACAGGGCCTCCGGTGAGCCTTTTGCCTAATCTTCTGCACGCATGTAACATTAGGGGATGAACCTTTTCACCTTGCACTAAGGTGTAAACATATTTTGGTCAGTTGAGGACTAGTTTTGTATTTGAAAAATAAAGAACATTTGATTGCAGTTAAGGTATTTTTTTAGTCAGGAGTACTGTTGGTGAAATTGGACTTTGTCTTCTTTCATGTTATTGCAGAATCTTTTGAATGATTCACCTGATCAAAAGAACCTCCTTTCCTATGACATCTTCCCTGTTTTACTCTGGTATGGTATGCAGTTAAGACCCTAGACCAAATAAGCCATGCCACAAGAACTCACCTTGTCTAGTTTCGTTTTCAAATCAAAGATTATTAGATGTCCAGAGTGACTTCCCAAGTTTTGCACTGCTTCCCATTCACCTCAATCCTCGTCTACACCCCTTTGATCCTCTGCATCAGTACAAGTCTAATCTTAACTAGTCAGCAGCTGCCCTTTCACAGAGTTGGAAGAATGCAGCAATGGCTACTCTCGGGTATTGGCAGACAAACCCCTGTTCCTGCACAGGTGTGGAGAAGATTGGTTTTGCGGGGGTGGAGATTTAGGAAAAAGTGGCCTATTTCTGTGGATATTTAGGGGCAGATTTATGTTCCCTGGCGCATCCCTGCAAATCAGCAGGGATGCGCTAGGGAAGATGCGTCACGCAAGTTTGCCCTTGCGCCACCGCAGATGCACTGCATTTACAATGCGGTGCATCATGGCGCAAGGACAAGCAGATGTGTGACGCATCTGCCGGCGTAAGGGTGGCGCATTGCTGGAGTTGCGTCGCAACCGCGACGCAGCTCCAGCAAGGCTCGGGGTGCCCCTATCTCTAACATGCTGCGTCAATCCTTACGCCTGCTTCAAGCAGGCGCAGGGATTTTACGCAGCATGGCCGGAAAAGTGACTGAGTGAAATCTTGTAGATTTCACTCAGCCACTTTTCGGAGGCGTTCCTGCGCCGGAACGCCCCCCCCGTGCAGGTATGCCCACATGTGGCGCAAGCTTTACAACGTGGCGCATCTCCCTAGATGCGTCACGTTGTAAATCTGCCGCAGCATGGTGCTGACTTTGCGCCACCGCTGCGTCACAAAAGTGACGCAACGGCGGCGCAAAAGTGACGCACAGGGCTTATAAATCTGCCCCTTAGTGTCTGATTATAAGTCGGTGGAACGGAATTCTCACATGAAATTCAGGTCTACCAAATCACAAGTGAGCCATTGTTCCCACACCTGTAGTTCCTACACCTGTAGTTCCTGGGTATGGTTCTACCAGACCCATTTTTATAGATGTAAACTGAGGTCTGTGAAAATGCTGTGGAAATAGGGCTGCATTGCACTCCAACCCATTTTGTAGCCCCTGCCCGACCTGCTTCCTGCTTCCAGGTAACAGTCTCCCCTTCGTTACCACACCATTAGTAAACCCCTGCTCTCACCATAGTGAGACTATCCCAAATAATGTTAGAACTGGCCCTTGCCCAGTTACAAAAACAATTTCAAACTATTAAATATAACCCTCTGGCTGCTATGGACATGCTGAAGATGTCCTTAGCACCACCGCTCAGGTGCTGAGGTCATATCTAGCATGCCCTTGTACCCACCCTTGGGGGAAGCAATGGCACCCTCCCTGCAGTTCCTTACCACATGCCCCCTCCTGTGATAAGAGTGAAAGCGCTTCAGATACCACCCTGATCTCTTGCCTGGTATGCCTACGTCATTATACGCAGCCGGGACATGCTGAAAGCCATTCGCTTCCAGCGTGTTGCGGGAAAAAGGACTTTTTTCAGGTAGGCCGGTTTGCTGGGGAAAGGAACTGCGAGGAAGAGGCACACCGGGACAAATTAAAGATTTTGGGGCATATCGGCTAGGGCATGCGATAATTATCACTCAGCGCTTTTAGTGCGAGGATAATTATCGCAGGCTAACGCTGGATTCTATCGCGGAGATAGCATGCTATCAGCAACGCTTATCTCCCAAGCGATAGGAATCCATGCGTTAGCTGGAAAACAGTGTGAATCCAGCGATAATTCCACTGCGACCAGCGATACCTTGCTGATAGGGAAGGGTGGTCTTAGCTATGTAATCCACCTCCCATTCGATTACATGGCTAAGTCAGATTACAAGCAGGTGTAAGGAAAGTAGCGATAACTGTGGTTAGCGCTACTTTTCTTATCGCTCTGCTTGTTTGCGTGCAGCTTGATAATTGGAGAAATGTCAGTTAGCGACATTTCTCTAGTTATTTTGGAACGTAACGCCCACTTTGTTTCTCGTTAGAGATGCAAAGCTGGGCATTGTTGTAAGGGGCGCTAAATCAGCAAAACACGCGATAGCATTCTTTGCTGATAAGGCGATGAAATTATCGCCGCTTTCCGCCCGAAAACGGACACAAAAGTGGCGATAATTTCATAGCGCCGCCTTGCTGATATGCCCCTTTCTTTTTCCCTGGTGTCTTTCTTCAGTGCATTCCTGATGCAGGATCACGGAGGGAACCCCGATCATGCAGCTGGAAGGCACCCACTAGACCACCATGGATTTCTTTGAGTGGGAGAGCAGCCCCTTGAGCATGAGTCACTCCCCAATATAGTGGCACATGTTTATTCATGATGGAAGCATTGCACCTGTGACTGTTTGGGGTCAGGTGGCAGAAGTGTTCAAACCAGTGTGCGTTTTAGACTATGACAAGCACATGGGAGGTGTAGATAGAGTATATTAACAGTTGGAGCCTTACAGTGCTGTTCAAAAGTTCTATATTTGATACAAGAAGTTGTTCATTTAATTTATTTAACATCCTTCATTGATTTAAAAGATTGTTATATAAATTCCAAGATTAGTTTTGTAAATTTTAAACCATCTATAGTGGGTAACCTTGTTGCAGATGGGAAAGCAAAGGTTCCTCGAATCGCAGTGGTTGAGGATGCGGCTAGATAGAAAGATCACCATTTTCCTGAAAACATTCCTCCAAAACCCAAAAAAGACTTTCCTTGTTGGAGTTGCAGAGTCAGTGTCTGAAGAGTAGTATGAAAAGAGAGCCGCATGTACTGCCCCAAATGTCTTTCTAATCGTGGCTTATGTGTGTCCACATGTTTTAAACTGTATCATATGCAACTCAAGTATTGGCAGCAACCATTAGAGTAAAAGGCAACTGACTATTGTCTGTATTGCTATATATTCTCCTTTTAGACACCAGGCTGCCAATAGTTTGATATGTTTACTTGAACCTGTTTTGCATGCAATCATAGATGGTTGTTGATCTTCTTCCAATAGGTCGGTTATAATAAATTTGGAAAAAACCAAAAATAGTGTGCTGTGTTTAGTTGGATGTTTTATTTTTGTTCTGTATGTGCTTTGTGAGTGTAATCGGTTCATTCTAGGAGTGTTTTAGAAATGAAAGTAGTGTGGAGCTTCATGGTGATGTCAGACCAGTGTTTGGCTGGGGGTGAAGGTGCACATTGTCTCTAGGGAAAATCAAGTGACTCAAGTGACTCAAGGGCGGTGTGTATCACATGGATCTCACAAGGCTTTCTTACCCAGAAGCACTTGCAAACCTCAATTCTTGGCTAGAACACACATTTCCTCCATAGTTCTGTGAGTAAAAGTACTGGAATCTGCAGGTAGCCACAAATTTCCCTCCACCCAGCATTCCCACATGTCTCCCGAAACAAATGGTACCTTGCCGATGTGGGAGGGCCTAACACCTGCAAAGGGAAAGGGTCCAAAACACAATGTGACAGCATCAACAAAGGGGGTAGCTGTGGATTTTGGGCCAAGGCTTGGCAGCCACCCAGGAAATCCTTCTAAACCCAGTTATTTATGAAAACTAGACACCCTGTGGAGTCCAGGGTTGTGTGCCTCATGTGGATCCCACAATGTTTCATACACACAATGTCCTTCAAACCTCAAAATGTGCCTACACCAAGGTCAATGGGAACTCTCACAAGGGGACTTCCATTGATCTTGGTTTGATCTGTTCCTGTTGAGCGCACTATGTCCAGACACACAAGTGAGGTAGTATTTGCATTGGGACAAGTGGGAACACTGGGTAGTTGGATGTTTGTGGATCCCTGTAAATCGCGGAAGTTTGCATCACAGAAATGTAATAAAAATTAGGGATTTTAGGAAGAGTTTGAGGCACTGTGGGCAAGAAAGCTTTGTGGGATGTAAGCGTGGCACACCACCCTGGACTCCCCTGGGTTTCTATTTTTCATAAAATGTCTTGGTTTGAGTGGTTTCCCAGGGTGACCATCAAGTTTAGGCCCCAAAACTACACCTACCTTAATTGCTCAATCAGGTAATTTTTGTGACAGGAAATGTTGAGGTCTCCATATTGCATTTTGGGCTTTTTTCCTGGCACTGGTGCAAAGCCCACCCCCACAAGTGACACCCTAACAAGTGAGGTATCACTTTTATCAGAAGACTTGGGAGAACACTGGGTGGTAGGAAATGCGTGGTTCCCCAAAGATTCCAGAAGATTAACTTCACAGAAATGTGAGGAAAATGTCTCTTTTTACACAAAGCTTGAGGTTTTCAAGGGCTTCTGGGTAAGAAAATCTGGGGAGAGTCATCTGGTCATCCCACCCTGTACTTCTTCAGGTATCTAACTTTCAAAAATTTGCAGGATTGCAAGGTTTCCCTAGGTGCTGGCTGAGGCAGACATTCTGAAAATGCCGTCTGAATCACCTGCTAGTATAGAAATTCTGAGATTTTTAAATAACAACTGATCCTGAATTCACTATCTAATGTACTTTTCAGAAATACATAGGTATACATCATACCCATTTTTCGCTCTTTATATTTTACCGTATGAATTGCTGTATACTTAGTACACAATGAAAAAGCATTGTAAAAATATATTATTATTATTCATTTATTTATGTTTTTCGTCAATAAAAACCTTTACACAATCATTCATTCATTACATGTCATACAATTTGATTATAAACTTATATTTCTGACAGATCTTTTAAAAACGGTCATATAATTCCAAATTAAAGATGAATATATAAAAATTACATTAATTCAGTTCTAGTGTGGCCTTAACGTGAGAAACTCCCCACTCAGTGCATGACAGTTTTCTCAGTGCTTTATGCAATTCCGTTATTCAATGTGCAAGAGCTAGTGTTTAAAGTGCTATTGTGCTGAGGTACATTTTAATTCAAGTGTCTTCTTTCTCGTTGTCCCGGATTTTAGAGTGCATTGTCCTTGTTCTTTTGTTTTAATCGCTCTTTTAACACTGATTTCTCTAGATTTGTCCGTCAGTTCTTCAGCTCAGCAAAAGTATTGTTCTTCCCTTGTACATTACGTAAACCCTTTGTTAAGGTGCATATTCAATATACTTCCCAGTTAAAGTTCTTTATCAAGCTGCTAGTGCCCTAAATTGATTGCTCTAATGCTTTCATGTTTACTTTTATAAATTGTACTCCCTGCCATATAAGCGGAATAGAGTAGCCACCCAGCCAATAGGTTACAGCTTGCCTGCATGTTCATATTTCTACTTCTCTTAAGATTCTTTTCAGCATTATCTTTCTTTCTGTCAGGTGACTCTGGCAAATGCAGAATATGTGTGCAAGAGTTTCTTCCATATATTTGCATAAACGACATTCTTTATTCGATGTCTGATTCTTCCAGTATGGCATTAGATCTTTTGATTCCCATTTTCCAAAACGGTACTGCATAAACTGGAGTTTGATTTTCAGTGAAAAGTGTGCTGTAAGGTAATCCTGGTGCCGTAGTTTTTTATAGGAATTAATCACTGTCCAGGCATGACGTCTGAGTGCAAGGCTTGTCTTGTCTGTTAAATATGAAAGATGCTTGCTAGTAGCTTTTATCACTTTATAAGAAGGCTGTTTCCCAATACTTGCACTCCAGGCGTTTTCTTTTCCAATTTCCTCAAGTTCCAAGTTTTAGATATAGTCCCCAAGAATCTTTTTTATTTTGTTGTAATTGCTCCTCTATTTCCTTCCAGCACATTTGGTTAATTGACCCTCTTGACAGGCGTAATCTCCAGCATAGTTTTACAAAGGCCCCTTTACATTGGTATTTTTGATTCAGCAGCCCAAACTCCAAACGCACCTGTGCTGGAGATGCAGTTTTCGTGATGCTGAATACAGATTTCTATACTCTTGTTGGGATTTTGTTTAATATGCCTTCTGTGTGTCCTTTTAATGTTTCCATGCCATAAGTCACTGCTGGCACTAACTGAGCACTCATCACGGTTAAAAGATTGTCAAAAGAAGGACAGTTCAGTTTCATTCTTAACGTTCTGAAGCCATAGTTTAAGGATTGCGCTTTCGCCTGTATTGTTTCTATGTGTTGTTTGCCTTTCATTTGATGCTCCACGATGAATCCTAAGTATTTGTATGTCTTAACTTTCTCAACTTTGTTCCCTTCCAAGAACCAGGAGTACTTCTTGATTTTTGAGTCTACCAACCGAACCACTGTGGTTTTCTTCAGATTTAGCTGTAGCCTATTTCTATCCATGTATGTTTTTAAGGTGTCCATACTTCGCTGAAGTCCTAATGGCGTTTGACTCAATAAGACAATATCGTCGTTTCCTCTTGAGCCAGTATAGGCGGGTGAGCATTGATGTTCCGTATGGTTTGTGCTAGGTCTGCTAGATATATATTAAAGAGGCATGGGGCCAATACATACCCCTGTTATAATCCTTTATTTGTGTAAACTTTGTTTGTTACATTCTTGCCATCACCAATTTTGACCAGGGCCCAAGTTCCTGTATATATTTCTATGATTGCCTTTAATAGACTATTCGGTACTCCCCATGCAGCCATTTTATTCCACAAGTCTTCCCATGGCACCCGATCAAAGGCAGACTTAAGATCTACAAAGCAGGCAAATAGCTACTTTTTGCTTATTTTGGCCTTTTCTACCAACAGTGTCAGGGCTGTTTGTTAAAGTCCCAATTCCTGCCCTAAACCCTGTTTGTTGTCGGGACAAGATGTTTACTTCTAGCCAGGATTTCAGGTGCTGTAGAAGACAGGCTGCATATAGCTTTGCCTCCACATCCGTTATTGCTATGAGTCTATAGCTTGTTGTTATTCGAGGATTTCCACTTTTATATATGGTCTGAAAAATGCTGGCTTTCCAGGAATCGGGGACAGATTTGAAATATATAGCTCATTAAATAATGGGGTAAAGTATTCTGCCCAATAAGACGGATTTTCTTTAAAAAGAGTGTTGGGTATACCATTCTGTCCTGCTGCTCCCTCTGATTTTAGATTCTTTATAGTTTTTTCTAGTTGATCGATTTCCACACCCGGTGTAAAATTCTACAAGCTGTTAGTTATATTCTTTTTGCCCCTTTTTTCATTTGTTGATGTTATCATGCTTGTTGATGCTTGGCATATACTTGTTTTGCTGTCACTCACCATGTGTTCTTGCATTCCTTTTGCCACTGTTTCGGCATATAGTTCCCACACGTGTTTTTCCCATGTGGCTGCGTTTATACCTGAGTTTTGGTGTCGTGTGTGCCCTACAGACAGGCCATTTATCAATTGACAGAATTGTTTACTATTCAATTGTCGGCTTGCCAGGAGCAATTTATTCCACAGATACGTTTGATATCTTATTTTTGCTTCCCAGAAGTTTTTCTTATACTGAGTTCTTAGGTACAGCTCAGTTGTTAGCTCCTGGAGAACCTACCAACCCTATATAACCCAAAGTTGGTGTGGTTACCCTATGTGAAAAAAAAAGGTATGGAGGCCTAGGCTCAAACTACCCCAAATAGCCAAATTAGGGCTTAGAATTCTAGGGGGAATAAGGCTTAGCAGCTAAGGGGTTAAACCACACTCTGTTGCTTTGAAAATAGGGGGGCTCATTACATCAGTAGTATTTTCTGCTCCAGTCAATAGTAGACAGGTCCAATTGGGTGAACATTTTGTTCTCTCATTGTTTCTATTTTTCGTTCAAATGTTCCTTACTAACTGAAACATTCTTCTATCTATTTATTCATATATTTTATAAAGCGGGTTGATTATCTTAGCAAGGGTGTCCTGGCACTAGACTCTGCCTGTTCTAGAATGCTAAGAAAATGATTGTTGCAAAAACCGATCTTTTAGGTGTTTTTTAAAGACATAGTTAATAGATGGATAAACGTAAGAAGAAGGTTCCCTTGGCGTTGGTGAAGGATAGTTGTCTGTTTGTGAAAGCGTATTGCACATGAGGGGGACTTAGTTCTAGATATAGCTTTATGAGTAAGACTTAGGGGCACATGCACCATTGCAAATTGCGGTTGCAAATTGAAGATCTGCACCTTCGCGACCACAATTTTTGCATTTGGGATGCATCATGGGGCATGTGTGTGTGCAACATGTTTTTAAATTGCAATATCAGGGGTGCATCAGAATATCCTTTTGGCACCCTTGAAATTGCATGCGCAATTTGTGGGTACCTATTTGGTACTCGCAAATTGCACATGCAATTCCCATTGATTCCCATGGGTGTCTAGGCCCATAGGAATGAATGGGAAGCAATTCCTTATTTGCGATTCGCAATTTGCGAGTCGCAAATAAGAAATGTGTAGGAATCGCAATTTTTTTTTGCGATTCCTACATGCATAAGGAATTGCGATTCCTAAATTGCTATTTCTTAATAATCGCAATTTAGGAATTGCAATTCCTAACTTTTATGCATGTATCCCTAGAGTTTTGAACAGGACCTGTTCTTTTATGGTCAGCTAGTAAAGTTCTATGAAAAGATGAGAAATGTGAGATTCAGAATGAGCCTGGCTGCAGAATATTGGATTAATTACATTTTATGCAATAAATAATCTGGAGTCCTAACTTTACTACTCCTAAACTGAGAAAAATTCTAACTTTAAGACTTTCGGTATCCACAGAAGGCATTTAGGAGTCCTAAAGTTAGGACTACTAACTTCTGTGAATACCGAAATGAGTAAGTGCCTTCTGTGAATACCAAAATGAGTAAGTGCCTTCTGTGAATACCAAAATGGTAGTAAGTTTAGGATTTTGTCTTAAGTTAGTTCTGTGAATCGGGCCCGGTCATTTCAACCATCCCCACATGTGCTTGAGAGAACGCAACATCTCATAGATTCCTACATTTGGGACCGCAAACTTACTCGTATGATGATAAAACAAGCTTATTGGCCCATGGAAGAGGGAGGGCTGGGAGTACCCAGAACTGAAAAATATTGGTGTTTTATTGACAAATCCATAGCTGGGACTCATTTCTGGAAAGTACCATGGCTCCCCAAAATACATAGAACAGTTGGAATTTATACCTCCACTGTGATTAGGGCAATGCTGGGTATATGTGGGACAAAATGCAGACAATAAAGAAACTATCCTCACCCATCTCCCCACCCAGGGCTATTATTGGCAACCCAGACAACCAACCGGTTACGTAGGGAGCATCCTTAAAACACTGGCAGACTGCAGGTTGAAAACATGGGGGACTTCTTTGATTAGGATGGCTTCATAGACTTTGCCCAACTTCAATGGGACTGCCAATACCTTGCCATTCAGCACTGGGTCACACAACCACACATCCAACCACATGCCTACCAACCGCTTACACCTTTTGAGAAGTAGCTTTTAACCTGTGAATCATATAAAAGCCTGTTGGCAGAGTCTTACACATTACTTAACACACCAGCAAACAAACTAATCACTTCAGCACAACGGAGATGGGAACTAGAATGCAAATGCCCCTTCACTTCTAAGGAGTGGGCAGATGTCCTGCATCGAGCAAGTACCTCTGCCTGCTGTGTTGGAGGCAATGAAACACTTTTTAAAATCACCCATTACTCGTGCTACACACCTGCCCGACTGGCCAAATGGAAGCTCGGAGGAGACGGCCAATGTTGGAGGCACAGCAACCAGCAAGGAACACTGATCCATGTCTTTTTTTAAAATTATTTTTATTTTAATTAACCAAAGAAAGAGGAAACACAAAAAAGCATCTGCTTCAGAAATGAATACACTATACATAGTATGGAGGCCGGCCTACACAATACAGAGAAAATAGAGCAATCCAAAGCTTCCAGTGTCCCACCCCCCCAACTAGGTAAACTCTGACCCATATCTTATGGTATTGCCCAACACTTCAACCTTTTGGGCTGAGGTCCTAACTGCTATCAATGCAATGTACAACACAGACATACCCTGCTGCCCCAGCTACATCCTGTTGGGTCTCCCAGTGCATTAACTTTCCCACTACGCTCAGCAGGTGGCCACGTCATCACTCTGGCTCTTTGCGCTGCTAAACAAGTCATTTTGGCCAAATGGGGGACAGACAACATTCCAACGAAATCAGAGTGGTTGTACAAACTCTGAAATCTTTTGGGTATGGAGAAACTGACTGCAGTGCTTGAACACAAACTACCCTCCTTTGACAAAACATGGGAACACTGCATACGCTACCTCTCCCAAGAATCTAGGGAATTGACCTGCCAAGCGTAATTGCGCATACTTCGCCTCACCCAATCTGCACAAGAGTCACTTAATGGCGATACCTCCTCCTCCTAACACTATTTTACTACTACTTAACCAACTGATCTACATCTATCTCTGAGACATGCTGAATGTGTTCCCTTCCCTTTATTAAGATTGTTTTTCTGTTAGATTATTTTTATATCATCTTTTCTGCCCATGCAAGCATATTCAAGCCCCATTGGTGGGTGGATGTAAGTGCGGGTGGATTATTTGCCTGTTTGAAAAATGCAAAGTAAACAGATTTGAAACCAAAATTAGTAAAGTATATACAAAAATAAAGAAGGAAAATGGAAACTGTGAACCCTTTTTCTATATTTGATTGTGAAGGACAAAAATATTTCCAGATTTGAGCAGTTGTTTGGTGTATACTTGTTTGTTGTATTGTTTTGAGGTTCAATTTATAGAATTTGTTTAGGCTGAGGGTCCCCAACTTCCAATAATAACTAAGTGAGGGTCCTTGGATTCCAGTAATGATTCAGTGGGGATCCACAGAACTCAAAATGTTAAGAACAACTGGTCCAAGATGTTACTATCGAGACAGTTGGTAATTTGCTTGTTTACTACTTTTTCAGGGGCATATCATCAAGGGCTGGTGATATAATTACCGCCGCTTTAGCGTCCGTTTTCGGGCGCAAAGCGGTGATAATTATATCGCATTATTTGCAAGGACACGCTAGCGCGTGTTTCCTTGATTCAGCTCCCGTTTTGTTCACGCCTCAAGGCGTGCCTGACAAAACACGATGGGAAAATATCGCTACCCCAGCTTCGTGTTATCATCAACGAGGGAAGCGATATCAAAAAAAACGTTAACTATGCCTTAACGCAGGCATAACTAACGTGGGAGGTGGATTACGGTGAAACAACCACAGGGTCGTATCAACAAGGCTATCTCCGTTCTGGGGCAACATCGCTGGCTTTCCAGCGTTGTTGGCCCATTTCCCCAGTTAGCGCTGGAATTTCATCGCCCTGGAGTAACGCGTTGTTGATAACGCACTAACCGGGCGATAAATTCCAGCGATAGATGGCGATAAATATAAAAGCGCTAAGCGCGCTTTGCGATATTTATCGCTGTCTGTTGCTGATATGCCCCGACTAAGTTTAGATGACAGGGGAATTATAGAGATTGAGAGATAGCACTGAGGCCATGGGGAGATGCCCCTTATAGGGCAAGAGTTTCACAGCCTAGTGGCAGATCACATATAATAAACCGGGCCACCCGCTATACACCGACGCAGTTCGCACAAACCATAAATAAGAGGGCCCCACTCAAGAGGGACAGTGCAAGGAACTAATGACCCAAAGCAGTGTCTACTTGGTAAACGTTCCTCCACCTGGAGTGGGGGGCAGGGAGTCTAAGGACTTACTTAAAAGTAAATGTCTGCACTTGATCAGTTCTATCCACAGCGGTAACTCAATAATCAACACAGTCATTATTAGTGCAAGCAGATTTAACAGACAATCGGGCCGAACTGGTGATTATAGAGAGCAAAAGTTTAGGGGCAGACATTTAGTTGTGAAATTGGTTGGACTTGGTTTGCAGTAATATCCCCTCCAAACTCCCAAATTAAGTTTGAACTAAAACCACCATGTGCAAACCTCTTTGCCCCGCATGTTTTCCTTTCCGATAGAGATTGACTGGGAACCTTCCAGGCCCTCCTCCACTACATCTAGCAGGGCCTGGTAGCACTAATCGAAGGAAAAGGTATCCCTGGCAGTATGATCAGGGGGTGTGACTGTGTTTCACCTGCCCTAGAAGAAGTTTCCCCCTTTAATGGCCAGCCCCAGAAATCAATAACAACTCACAAAAGCATTATTATCATGTCCTGGAATGCTGCAGGTCTAAATCACAAGCTAGGACACCTGGGTAGCTTCATTGATCATTTTGATAACTGTCTATTACAGGCGACATGGGGGCAGATTTAGAAGCCCCTTGCGCTGCCAGTACGTCACTTTTTGTGACGCACTTGCAGCGCATTTCCCTGCTCCATATTTACAAGGACAGGAAAAGCCACCCTGCGTGGCTTTTCCTGTCCTTGTAAATATGGCCCGTTACACGTGGCACTTTTTTTGTGAAAGGAGAGTTACATGGGTGTTGCTGTGGGTGTTCCCACGCAACACCCATGGAACCTGACACATTTCCAGATTTACGAGGAATCACACATTGAAAGAGGAAATCACCTCTAATTATTGTTTTTGTTCAGGAAGGTTTCCCTTCCTGAACATAAACAATCTCCCCACGACGCAGGCATCCTTGTGCCATGGTGCAAGGGTGCCTGCTTCGGCGCATGGCAGCAGTTTGTGCGCCAGCGCAGGGGGAAGCACAGAGATGCGACGTGTTGTTGTAAATATGTTGCATCACTGTGCTTTCCAAACTAATGCAGCATGGCGCAGCAAAATGACTTGCTGCACCGTGCTGCATTAGTTTATTGTAAATCTGCCCCATGGTACTAGAACCTGTCCACAGGGCAGGTTATCTGAATTTTTCTATATCTGTTCGACACTCTGGGAAGGGTCACCCTTGGTTGGCCTTATTACATGGGCCAGAGTCATCATTGCTTGTATGCTTATTTTGACCTAAACTGAATTTTCCAGATACCTTGGGCATTGCCCACACGAACAAAGATGGGAGGTCAACCCACATGTATAACATTGGCAATTGTGGGACTAGAGGTGCAAGAGAGACCACTACCCTAAAGCAATTCATGGGCCACAGAGTTTCTTTCGACAATCATGATGTCCTAGTCATTGCAGGGGACTTTAGTACAACTTCTGAGCCTCTAGACACTAGCAAAGAATCTCCCACTGAGATTGAGAATAAAAATGGGGCATTCCTGCCCTAGTGATTCCTCCAGTGAAGCGACGCACAGATGCCACTTACCAACTGATGGCCTTGACCTTATCGTACGGACTCCGTGCCTGTAAAGGCCGCACGAGATCTGATCCCCAAGCCTGGCACACTTTTAACCACCCAGGATCCTCTAGTAGAATTGATTATGTCCTTATCTCGCTGCCTTTATGGAGGTTCATAATGGACTCGATGGTGATTGACAAGCAGGACAGCGACCACAATATACTACATTGCATTAAGGGGGTCTTCATAGTGCCAGGAGGCCCCTCCCATCTCACTCAGTAGAAATATAAGGCCAGCTAACAATAGACACACCTTGGCGTGTGCCAGAGTGTCTACTAACCCTGGGATGTTGACCCTTATTAAAAGTGAACCTAATACTGCCCTGAAGGACACGTGCAGCTTAGATCAAGCTGCAATTACAACTCTTGCCATCTCTGATATCATGACGTTTATTTTAATACAGTGAGTAACTTTCTCCGCTAGGAGGCTGGCAAGGTTAACTCTCTTGGCAAATGTAACCCTCATGGTATAATAAAGAGTGTAGGGTTGCAAAAACCTATGATGATTTTCCGTTCCGCTCGCGGAATTTGGGTAATTTCGCGTTCTGTGGAGAAAACGGAATTGCCCAAAATTCAGCGTTCCGTGGCTTCGCGTAATTTTTTGCTTGTTTGCGTTCTCAAAATGCGAGTTCACGAGATATTTCCCCCCGAGCATGCAAACAGCGTTCGCGAACAGGAAAAAAGCATCGCAAACAAGCAATTTCGCATGTTTGTGGAATTTATGCGAGTTCGCGGAGATTTTTTGCAGTTTCGCGGAGCTTTGCGTAGCGTGACTACCCAAATTCTGCCCACCCCTAATCTGAGCTTGCTTCCAAAGATTGGAAGTTGAAGGTTCATAGCTAAGTTCATTGTATTTTCATATCTTGGTTCTGCATATGGAATGCAGAGGGAGAAATGTTGGGGCAGACTTACAAGCCCCTTTTGTGCTGCAGCGTTCTAAATGTTGCGGCCCATTTACAACGTGACACATCTAGGGAGATGCACGCACGTTGTTAAGCCTTGCGTCACATTATACCTGCATCAGGTATAGTGTATGCAGGGTGGGCGTTCCCATGCAAAAAGCCATGAAAAGCCATGAAAAACAGACACAGTGAAATCAACAAGATTTCACTGCGTCTCTCTACGCCTTCACTGCATCAAAATCCCTATGCCTGCCCAGACCAGGCATAAGGAATAATGCAGGGCTTTTTGAATGGGATTCGCCCATTTTTTGTAGCGCATTGCTGGAGTTAATGAGCAACTCCAGCGATGCGTCACTTTTGCATCAACAGATGTGTCAGAATTTTTGACGCATCTGTTAATCCTTGCGCCATGGAGCGCTGTATTGTAAATACTGCACATCCATAGTGGCGCAAGGACATTCAGCGTTGGCGCAAGGAAACTGACGCATCTATGCAGATGCATCAGTTCCTTGTAAACCTGCCCCTTTATGTTCTATATTTCCATGATTCCATGTGAGTTATTAAACTTTTTGATTTTTTATATGTAATGAATGTAAAAACCTTTTGGTTCTCCAGGAAGAAAGTATTCAATTTGCAATTACTTCTCATCTCAGATGGTAAACTGCCTGAGAATATTTGTTCTGTACTGATTTTCGTAAGAAATTGTTGCATTGTTTGAGGAGTGGTTGCCCCACTCAGGCAACAAACACAATCTTTGTCAGGATGAACCACAAAAAGTCACAAAATTAACCTGTGCTTAACCTTCTGGTAGCTTGGCACTAAAGCAGCTTAACTTTGAGGCAACGTGTAAAGTATTTATACAGTACACAAACAGTAATGAAGTAAAAACACAACACAAGAACAATCCTAAACCAATTTAGAATAATAGATACAATTTAAAAAAATTGAATTATACTAGAATGGCAAAAATACAATCAGTATTGCCAGGGATATGCAATTTCAAAGGGTTTAGTGGAAATAGTGCCTAAGACCACAAAGCACCACGCACAGCCATTTGGTCATGCTAGATGGGTGAAAGTCACAAGTACAGTGCTTTGAATTTGGGACCATGTTAGTCCAACTGAAAGTTACCTTCTAAGGGGCAGATTTACAAGAAAGTGACGCATCTATAGAGATGTGTCACTTTTCTTGCGCCACCCTAAAAAATGCTTGCGCCACCATGGATGTGCCGTATTCACAATACGGTGCACCATGGCGGAAGGATTGACAGATGCGTCAGAAATTCTGACGCATCTGTTGGGGCAAAAGTCACACATTGCTGGAGTCGTGTCCCAAGCACGACGCAACTCCAGCAATGCATTTTGTGGCCTAGTCCCTACACTCCTTACGCTTGAAGCAGGCATAAGGTTTTGACACAGTGGCATCCTAAAAGTGACGCAGTGAAATCTTGTAGATTTCACTGCGTCACTTTTACGAGGTATTCCTGCTTAGGAACGCCCCCTGCATACATTATACCTGACGCAGGTATAATTTGACGCAGCGCTTTACATCTTGACGCATCAACCTAGATGCGTCACGTTGTAAATAGGGCGCATTGTTTCCGCCGCCATTGAGTCAAAAAAAGTGGCGCAATGGCGGCGCAAAGAGGCGCAAGGGGCTTGTAAATCTGCCCCAAGATCTGGCACAAAGAGCTCCATGCATGGTGGAGGAGACCATGAGGAGCATGTCGGGGAATGTGAATGGTTATCACTGTAGCACGAAGAGCGGGACAAGAGTCGCAGACGGTCGTTGCTTTAGCTATGAGGTGATAGTCCTAAGTTGTTGTTGCTGTAGCGCGAAGTACGGGTTTTGTGCTACCAGCATCACTAGCGATCGCTTTTGACTCAAAAAGCATGTCTCACTGGAGCTTTGCGCTGGCAGTCCCCATGGGCAGTTAAGTCTTGGCGTGAACGCCCCCATTTGCACGGAGCCCAAATTTCAGAATTTTCAGTTTTTCTGTACGAGGACACTGTGATGGTGTGTGCTTTGGATTTGGGACCATGTTAGTCCAACTGAAAGTTACCTTCTAAGTCTGGCACAAAGAGCTCCATGCATGGTGGAGGAGACCATGAGGAGCATGTCGGGAAATGTTGATGGTTATCACTGTAGCACGAAGAGCGGGACAAGAGTCGCAGACGGTCATTGCTTTTGCTATGAGGTGGTAGTGGTTGTAAGTTGTCGTTGCAGTAGCGCGAAGTACGGGTTTTGCGCTACCACCATCACTAGCGATCGCTGTTGACTCAAAACCGATGTCTCACTGGAGCTTCGCGCTGGCAGTCCCCGTGGGCAGTAAAGTCTTGGCGTGAACTACCCCATTTGCACAGAGCCCAAATTTCAGGATTTTCGGTTTTTCTGTATGAGGACCCCAGGAGGGATGTCTTGGGGATCGATGACTCACTATACTAAAAACAACCAGGGCTCAGGCAGGTGCAATTGCAGGTGCAGACATTGGGCAGTTGCCGGGAGCCCTTTAAAGCTTGTTGTGCCCCGGTAACTTATGCAGGAGGTCAGCCAACTGGCCCTTGGGAGTTATTCTGGGTTAGCCTGGGATTAAGGTAAGCAGGTTCAGTCTTCCTTCCCACACAGCAAGGCAGTCCACGCCTGCAGAGCAGTCCACTGGCAGCAGGGCAGTCCTTCTTCTGTAACTTCCACAGGTCAAGGTGTGTTCTGATGAGTAGACCTGGAAGTCCACTATTTATACCTTGTGCCAGTCTTGTTTGCGGGGAGTTCCCTGTCCTTCCCCACCTCTGGTTCCGTAAATTTCTACCCTCTCTCTGCTAAGGCTCCAAACTGGCTGGGGATAACAAAAGGCAAGGTACGCCTGGTGTCAGTTTTGTTTGTGTGTGCAGGAGGCAAAAAACTGTAAAGTGTAAGTGGGACTTGGTACAGTTCCTCACTATCATCTTGCCAGGATGCCCCATCATATACACACCTAAACCCCCTTTGTGTTTGGATGCAAAACACAAACCCCAACAGCAGAGCCATTCACAATCATGTAACCTAGGACACTGGCAGAAGGCACAAATAGTTGGTCAAGTAAATGTCAACTTTCTAAAAGTGGCATTTTTTACAATTGTGACTTAAAATCCAACTTCATCATTAAAGAGGGATTTAAATTACAATTAATTTGACAGTAAACGGAATATCTCTATCTGCTTCCAATCCAAAGCTAGCAATTATTAAATGTAATAATTTAACCCAGTGTTAGTCAATGGAAACGATGGGCCTTACAACAGTGAAAAAACAACTTAGGGAGTTTTTCACTGGCAAGACATGTAAATCTTAAGTACACATGATCTACTTTTCTATATTGAATGCACCCTGCCCTGTGAGCCTTTAGGGCCTAACTTGATGGTGACTTATAAGTATTAAAAAGGAAGGTTTAGTCCTGGGAAAACTGTTATCTTGCCAGGTTGAAATGGCAGTTTGAAACTGCACTACAGGTTGCAGTTGCAAGCCTGAGGTGTCTTAAAAGGCTACTACAGTGGGCAGCAAAATCGGTGCTGCTGCCCACTAGAAGCATTTAAATTAGAGGCTTTGGATACAGGTAGTACCATTTACTAGGGATTACAAGTAAATTAAATGTACTAGCCAGGTAGGTACCATGTTTTAGGGAGAGTACACAAGCACTTTGCCACTAGTTAGCAAGATATAGGTGAACAATCCAAATTAAAACAAAAACAGGTTCAGCAACAGAAGACAAATATCTGGGGGTTGACCCTACAGAAAATGCCATGTCCAACAATTTTCAAGTCCCAAAAGCTAGGCGCTTATTTAGCTTTGGGTGTGCTGTACTCTTGTCTGCCAGTACAGGGGAACTATGGGGCATATCAACAACAACCGGCGATAATTATCGCAAAGCACACTTAGCGCTAGGATAATTATCGCCGGCTAGCGTGGATTTTTATCGCTGAGATAGCGTGCTATTAGCAACGCTTATCTCAATAGCGATAAAAATCCTCACGCTAACTGGCTAAAGTGAGATTATCGCTGGAATCCCAGCGATAATCTCACGTTAGCTAGTTGATAGGGACTCACAAACTTAGCCATGATATCCACCCTCCATAGGATATCATGGCTAAGTCAGTCCTGAAGCAGGCGTAAGGAAAGTAGCGATAACAGGGGTTATCGCTACTTTTCCTGACGCTATGCTTCATAGCGTTAGGCTTGCTGATAGGAGAAATGTCGCTTAGCGACATTTCTCCTGTCATGCCAGGTCAGGAACGCCCACTTTGCATCTCATTAGAGATGCAAAGCTGGGCATTAGGAATCCTGACGCTAAAGCAAGGTTTCACGCGTTAGTGTGACCTTGCTGATTATGCGATAAAATTATCGCCGCTTTTCGGCCGAAAACGGCCGCAAAAGCGGCGATAATTTTTTATCGCCTGCTTGTTGATATGGCCCTTAGAGTTCTCTGACATTGAAACAGAGATCTTTGAGGCATATCAACAAGCAGGCGATAAAAAATTATCGCTACTTTCCTTACGCCTGCTTCAGGACTGACTTAGCCATGATATCCTATGGAAGGTGGATATCATGGCTAAGTTTGTGAGTCCCTTTCAACAAGCTAACGTGAGATTATCGCTGGGTTTCCAGCGATAATCTCACTTTAGCCAGTTAGCGCTAGGATTTTTATCGCTGATGAGATAAGCGTTGCTAATAGCACGCTATCTCAGCGAAAAAATCGGCGCTAGCCGGCGATAATTATCCGAGCGCTAAGTGCACTCAGCGATAATTATCGCCGGTTGTTGTTGATATGCCCCTTTGTGCCTTCAAAAGAATATGCTGCTACAGCAGTTCCTTTGAGAGCACTGAAACTTTGTTATGTAACATCATGTTTAATAGGTCACACAGCAGCGGTTTGTCAGCATTTTGGTGGAGCTCGCTCTAGGGCCCACCTCTGCAACTCATCTGCTACCTTTCTCTTGTGTTCCTCCCCGGTTTTTTACTGTCACCCATGACTTTCTAGGACTCTGCCTTGTGGGAGGATGCATTGGAACAGGGTTTTAGCGTATTGATGGTTGCTCTGGTGCCTGCTCAGGCTTCTTGGTGGTGTTCACTGTCCTTAAGGTTCTTTGCCCTTTGGTGCTGTTTGAGCTCTTTGGTTCAATCTTCTCACCATTTTCTCTTTCAGGAACTTCAGTTCCCAGATGCCCCAATGTGGCGGCCATGTTGGGCAAGGCTTGTTTATAAATGCGGCTCTGCCCAGTCACATAAAAGTCATTATTCTTTAGAGCGTCTAAAGAGTGGATGAAGTCGGCAATCCTGTTTAGCACCGTTCGGGACCCTGGAGATTTGGCGGTCCTGCACACCTCAGCGGGGTATTCTGATGAATCTCTTTGGAAGAACGGAACTCGGCGGAGTACTGCTCATGCAGCAGTGACACGATTTTGACTCCTCTCGCCAACAAGCACTAAGAAATTATGCCTGTGTTCTGAGACCAGTCAGGTCTCATTGGTAAGAATCCTACAACCATACTAAATTGGTTATTGTCCAGAAAAGAACACTTAGTTACTGTTTCTCATCTGATTCCTAATAAGACTGCTTAGCATTGGGTCCCTATTCTGAAATAGGGATGTTGAACTTAGAATTGGCACTTGTGTTGGTCTTTTCCCTCTCTCTTGATTCAGAGTGAAGAAACCTTGAGTCTTTGAAGAGCAGATTGTTTATTTTCCTGAGTGAGGATGTCCAAAGATTAGATTGTGGTATGTGAGTCTTCTTAAGGCAAAGTAAAAGTTGAATATGACTGTTTTTAAGTTTAAAAAACATTTTTATTGAATATCAAATACAACGATAGTACAGTACATCTCATTTAGTCAAAATAGAACAAAGTCAATAGGCATGATAAACAAAGGGAAGAAAGAGAGGAGGAGAGAGAAAAAAGAAAGGGGGGAGGGAAGAAAATATCAAATGATATAACAAAGTTTATGCAGTTAAGTGTAGCAATTGACATATAAGAAATCCTCTAATTAAAACTATTTAAGGTAACCAAGATAAAAATCTCCATATACAAAAATTAACCATATTAACATCAAGGAGGTTTGGGAACTTCTTCAGTGCGAGGAGTATGTAAAAGTGAGGCTTGAGCGGACCTGTTCAAAAAGTCAGTGATGGGCAACCATAATAAATCTCGCTTAATAGCAAGTGAAATGGGGTAAACATAGGCCCTGTCTAATCTATGATTATAACAAACTCCATACCACCAAGCTTGGAAGGAGACATCCGAAGCGGTCTTCCAAGACTTAGTGATCTGTTGGAAGGCTACAGCAATAAGTAAGTCAACAATGGAGGTATTCACGGTGGAGGAGGACCAAATCTCAGAAAGACTACCTAAGAAAATATGAGAAAGAGTAAAGGGGAAATGAGTAGAAAAAATAATATTGATTTGACTCCACACCTTAGACCAAAAAGTAGAGATCGCTGGACTAGTAAATAACATGTGCTTAAGATCCGCCACTGCACAAGGACAAGACCAGCAGGTGGAAGGGATAGAGGGATCAATAATATGTAATTTGGCAGGAGTAATCAGAAGTCTGTTGTATATAAAAAATAAAGTTTGAGTTGTATTCGCTGCTCTAGAGGATTTCCTTATTTTGATCCAAATTTTTTGCCAAGTTGTAATAGAGAACGATTCATCCAAGTCTGATTCCCAATCACTTTCTATTTTAGACTTATCTCGAGTATGAGAAGGATCTCACAGTTTTTTATAAATTTGAGAAGCAGAGGAAGAAGAGAGAAAGAAGGGAAGAGTGATAGGAGAAGAAATGGAATGAGGGACAGAAGAAGTGAGGGCATCATAACTAAGATGAGCAGCATTACATAATGATCTAAATTTGGATTCAAAAGATATTGGTAGAGAAAAGTGAGCCTGAAGAACAGAGAAGGGAAGACAAGAACCATCTTGAAAAAGTTGGTGAGTCCACTTAAGACCGAGGTCTCTCCAATCCTTCCAAAAAAGAGTCTTATTGTTAATCTTAATAAGAGGATTGTACCAAATTGGGTAAAGTAGAAAATGGGAGCGATCATCAGTACCCTCCGAAAAAAGAGGAGAAAATAGTTTACGGGATTTTTTGAGAATAGGGAGTGAAAACTTCTGCGGAACTCGAGGCAATAATACAAACTCTTCAAAAGTGAAAGGGTGAAAAAAGGAGGATTCAACCTCTACCCAGAGAGGCTGAGATGAGAGATCAGACACATGTTCGGATAGCAAAGAGACAGAGTGATTAAGAAAAAATGAAGTATGATACAGGGAGAAATCAGGAAAATTAACTCCACCCAAATGTTTAGGACACTTAAGTTTTGCAAAAGACATCCTAGCTTTCTTATTCTGCCACAAGAATTTTGATAAAACAGAATACATATTTTTATAACAGGATTTAGGAATATTAACTGGGAGATTCGATAGATAAAACAGAATTATTGGAACTAACATCATTTTAATAGAATCTAGTCTACCCCACCAGGATAAGTATAAAGGGTTCCAACGAGTTGTGGAGTTGATTAAAGTTGTTTGCAAACTGTTGATATTTAATGTTACTGTATCTTTAATAGAAGGAGTAAACCATAAACCCAAATATTTGATCTTAGTGGGGCTCCAATGAAAGGAGGACGATAAGAAATCTGCATGAAAACAACATTTATTTAAGGGAAGAATCTCACATTTATCAACATTGAGTTTGTATCCAGACACCTGTGCGAAATCAGAGACTTATAATAGAAAAGCTGGGATGGAAGTTTGGGGATGAGAAATTAATAAAAGAATATCATCTGCATAAGCAGAAATTTTGAAATGTTTATCGCCATAAGGAAAGCCTGTGATACGATCATTCAGACGAATTTTTGTGAGAAAGGGCTCCAATGCTAAAATAAACAATAAAGGAGAAAGAAGACATCCTTGTCTAACACCTCTGAAGAGAGGAAATGAAGAAGAAATAAGGCCATTGGCTAATATAAAGGACCTAGGAAAGGAATATAATAACGAGATATAGTAAAGGAATTTTGGACCGAAACCAAACCAAGCAAGGGTTGAAAAGATAAATTGCCAATTGACCCTGTAAAAAGCTTTCTCAGCATCTAAAGCAACAGTGGCTAATGAGTGCTTATAGGAAAAGGATTTGCTAAGAACATTAAAAAATAAACGAGTATTATCGGAAAGATGACGACCTTTGATAAAACCACATTGTTCTCTACCAATTAATTTAGGTAAAATTTTGTCTAAACGAAGTGCGAGGATTTTGGCAAATGTCTTGTAGTCTAAGTTAATTAAAGAAATAGGCCTATAATTTTTACATAAAGTGTGATCCTTATTATCCTTGGGGAGAAGACAAATCAAAGCTTCTTGAAAGGTGCCTTCAGATTTATTGGAAGATATGAAAAAGGAAAAAAGTTGATGAAGCTTAGAGAAATGTAAATCAAATTTCTATAGTGAAGCCACCCGGCCCAGGGGCCTTCCCTTTTTTAAGGACTTGGATGGACTCCAGAATATCTTTAGGACATATATCAGATTCTAAGGAAGAGAAATCTATATCAGGAATGGAAGGAGAAGGAATTGAGGACAAATATTGATCAATATCAGAAGTTAAAGGAGAGGACTCCGGCGTGTAAAGATTCTGATAAAAGGTAGTAAACTCCGTCAGAATATCTTCATCTTTATGAAGCATGATATTAGAAGAGCTAACAATAGATTCAATTTTAGTACGTTCCTTTTTAACTTTGAGATAATTAGCAAGGAGGTTGCCAGCTTTATTTTG
Organism: Triturus cristatus; assembly: GCF_964204655.1. Lineage (NCBI taxonomy): Eukaryota > Metazoa > Chordata > Amphibia > Caudata > Salamandridae > Triturus > Triturus cristatus. Next base: position 326,189,652 of record NC_140589.1, read on the forward strand.
TGCGCTATAATATTTAGCACTAGACTTGAGTAGATACAAATTTGCAGATTCCGTAGATAATTTATTAAAAGAGAATTTCGCTTTAAGAAGGGAATCTAAGTCATATTGAGAATGAGTTAAATAATAAGAATGTTCCAATTGTTTAATTTGCGTATTAAGTGATTGTAAAGACTGAGAGGCTGTACGTCTCTTTTGCGCAACAAATGAAATAATGAAATCCCTAGGAGCAGCTTTAAAAGTGTCCCACACCAACTGAGGGGATGTCTGAGAAGATTCATTTTCAATAAAAAACAAAGTTGCAAAATTAAGAAAAGCAGGTGTAAATTTAGGATCTAGTAGGAGAGAATTATTAAATCTCCATCTCCGAGTACCCTTTGCGGGGAGAAGTAAATCTAGATGTAAGGAAACTGGGGCATGGTCAGAGATAAGAATGGAGCCTATGTCAGAGTGAGTAATGTGTTGAGTCAGAGCTTTAGAAATAAAGAGATAGTCAATGCGAGATTGGGAGGAGTGAACAGGTGAATAATAAGTACATTCTTGTAATGTAGGGTGGCAAAGTCTCCATGAATCAACAAGAGATCTTTGTGGAAGTAAATTGAGCATGCGTGGAAGAGGGTGAAAAACGTGAATGAGACCTTCTATCTAAAAGGGGATCCATGATCATGTTACAGTCACCTCCCAAAATAAGATAATCATCAGTATATTGCATCAATAGAGAGAGAATCTGTGGCCAAAACAATTTGTCTTGCAAGGTGGGCGCATATAGGTTGAAAATAGTTATAGGAATCTTATCAAGCAACAAAGCTACTGCAACCCACCTGTCATCAGAATCATTATCTTGGTTTATAAGTTTGACATTCAACCATTTATGACAGAGAATAGCAACACCATTACGTTTCCCTGAACCAGGAGATGCAAAAACATGGCCCCCCCAGTTACGACGTAGCTTAGCAATTTCAGCCTCTTTTACATGGATTTCTTGCAATAGTAAAATATCTCCCTTTAAATTTGCTAGGTGAGACAAGACCCGTTGTCGTTTAATGGGAGAACCCAAACCTTTAACATTCCAAGATACTATATTTAACGACATTTTAAAAATATAGAATATGACAAAAACACTATGAAGATTTCAATTATATACATGAAGTAAACAGTCAAATATCATAAGATAATTTAAGAAATTAAAAATAGAAATAGAGGAATATTGTCGGAATGAAGCAAAAGATGACGTGAAAAATAAAAAGTGATAACCTAAGGAGATTGAAAATAAAAAGCTTGAAAGAGTAAAAGATAAAGCTAAAGATAAAAGGGAAAGGAGAGACATAAAATAGAAATAGACCAGAAATTGGAGAATGGAGAAAGATGGTAAATCAAGAAGATAAGGAAAAATGAGAGAAAACAAGAGGTCAAGAAGCAAAATAGCAAAAACAATGTACATAATATAACCGTAAAGGAAGAAGGAAGGGTGAGGGGAGACAGAAAAAGATGAAAAAGAGCCAAATATAAAATAAAAAATACAATATATCACCAATAATTGAGAAGAAAAACAGAAGTCAAAGAAACACATTAGAAAAACACAGTAAAAAATATCATCGGGACATACCACAGATAAACATTGAAGACGGGGGGGTGAAGCCACATGGGAAAAGGCAGCATACCAGACGGACAACCCCAGAACTGATGAGGGCACGAGGAACAACGACCTCCAGGAAGAACGAAGGAATAAGAGAGAAAGGATCACATAGTGCGTCTATGAAGGAAACACAAAACAAATTTTTTTTTTTACCAATAGCATCACATACTGAACTTATAACAACAAACAAATGACAACTCAAACCAGAGAGATTATGATCAAGACATGTCCATGGACACATCCCTGCAAGTATTCAAAAAGTGTTGGAGAAGTTCTGGATCTTCATAGTTAATTGTTCAAAAAATTATATGTCACTTTGAACAAACACGGATGAAATAAACCATAGCGAGCATTCAAATTACGGAGGGCAAGTCTCATATCCAAAAATTTCTTCCGACGATCCGCTGTGGCTTTAGAATAGTCTTGAGCAAAAAATAGATTAGAGCCATTCCAAAGAATCTTCCCTTTTTGTTTGGCAGCCTGGAAAACTTTGAGCAAATCGGTGTATTCCAAAAAATATAAAATAACACCCCTAGGTTTCACAGAAGAGGACGCAGCAGAAGAAGAACTTGGATTATGCCCCAAGCGGTGAGCTCGCTGGATATTGAGAGGAGGCAATTCAGGAAAACCGAGAAGCTTTGGTAGGAAGGATCGAAAAAATGACAGGAGATCAGAACCTTCAAGTCCTTCCAAAAGGCCATAAATGCGTAGATTATTACGCCTATTTCGGTTTTCCAAATTCTCCACTTGCTGTGTAAAATGCAATATCTCTCTTCGCATACCAGGAACTTGATCTGTAATAGCTTGAATAGATTCCACTTGAATCTCAAGAGCATCAACTTTTTTCTCTGTGTTTGACCAGTTATCTTCAAGGTTCTGAAGGCGAAAATTAGTTTCTGTCATGCATGGCTGGAGACAGCGTATTTCCTCTAGCAAAAGTTCCATTGAGATTGTAGATGAACTAGTCGGAGGAGATGGAGGATTAACCTTTGTTCGCTTACCAGAGGAAGAAGGGGAAGCAGAAGGAATTTTAGAGACTGGTTTAGAGCTGGAGCTCGGTGTAGCAGAGGACAAAAGTTTCGAACTGACGGAGTCAGTACCAGTCTCCTCCATAGTATCCTGTAATATACTGAAAGGATTAGAGTCTTCCATTGACGTATTTTTGGCGTGCTGGACGTTACCACGATTGGTGCCAGGCATTGCCATCCAAACCAAAGAAATGCAGAAAAAGATTCCAAAATATAGCTAAAAGTCACAGAGAGATTAAGGATGCGCAGACAAAAAAGATTAAAACAAAAACAAAAACAGCAATGTACTGGTCAAAAGATATAATCCGATGAAAAAATGCTCATCTTCAAAACACTGGAGCATTAAACCATGAGCACAAGCGCCTCAAAATATATTCTGAGGGAAATCCCTATGAAACGGCGCCAGGCAGGCAGCAAATGCCAAAAAACAGGAACAATAGAAGCCATAAACGCTCACTTATAGTCATATAAGCGGCCAGGTGTGAGGAGAAACTTCAACTGTGAAACGCGGGAAACCGGAACATTTAAAATGGCGGCCGCGACTTTCATGTAGCCGCGAGTAGAAGCAAAACTCAAAAACCAGCCAAGTCCGTCATCCCTGGAGTTCGCCGACATCACAGGCGATGCAGGCGGAAATCCCAAACATGTTCCCACCGCCGAAAGAGCTAAAGCTAAGGAAGAATGCCCTGGAGGGATTCCAACGCGCTACTCCGTCACGGAGCGCTGACGGGCAGCGGCCATTTTCCTCGGCGTTCAAGCCACGCCCCCGAATATGACTGTTAATACTGGTTAAACTTGGTAACAATACTAATGTAAGTCTTTAAAATTACCAGCTAAAATATAAGGTTCCTATGTGTTTGCTACAATCCTTAAAAGGAGTGAAGATATAAACAAAAAAGGGGAACAACCTGTTTGTGTATACATCTTGAGGAACATGGAGGTGGGCAAAGTGTAACATTTGGAATATAGGGTCCTTAACACACATATAGGTACCATCACAGAGGCGTATATCTGTATACCTCATTCATCGTCAGCTAGATAATAACTGACTCAGAATGTCACACACATTACAATTGTGGAACCTTAGAGTATAACATTCCTAATTCTACTAATCTGCATGCTATTCTATTCTTAGAACCACATGCCGGAGACACTACTCAAAGAAGATAGAGCCATTACTTACCAAGGGGCATCATCAAGGGCATTATCGCCGCTTTAGCAGCACTTTTTGCCGCTAAAGCGGCGATAATCTTAACGCCCTATCAGCATGGACATGTTAGCACGGGTTTCCATGCATTTTCACCCATTCCCTGAACGCCCAGCTGTGCATCTCTAATGAGATTTAAAGTGAGCGTTCCTCCCCCAAATAACGGGAGAAATGTCGCTAACCGGCATTTCTCCTATTATCAAACCTCCCGCTAACTGGCATGGCGATAAGAAAAGTAGCGCTAACCGCGCTTATCGCTACTTTTCTTACGCCTGCTTTTAATCTGACTTAGCCATTATATCCAATGGAAGGTGGATATAATGGTTAAGTCTCCCCTCCCCTATCACCAACGTTTCGTTGATCGTTGTACGATTATCGCTGGATTTCCAGTGATAATCGCACATTATGTAGCTATCGCTGGTATTTCTATTACTTTTGAGATAAGCGTCGCTGATAGCGCGCTATAGCAGCGATAGAAACCAGCGATAGCCGGCGATAATTATCCTAGCGCTAAGTGCGCTTAGCGCTAATTATCGCCGGTTGTTGGTGATATGCCAAGTGTTTTCTCTTTCAGATCTCCCTCCATGCTGTTCTTTTCCCAACACCCTTTCCCTCACCTGGCCGTTCTAATACTTTGTGCTATACCAGCAATTCGAAGTGGGAGATGACTGGGTGTAGACCTTGAGTTCTTCGTGTAGATCATGAGGAAGGACTGGAGCTGACATATTTATTTCTGCATCAAAACAAACTCTGAAAGGGGTAGTTTGCTCTTGAATATTCAAAAATGAATGCCCCTCATGTGGTGGGACTTTTTGCCCAATGCTTGGGGGTCAGTAATCATATTTCCTGTTCAGAACCACTGAGCTGTCCCAAACAGGGCCAGAAAATGGCAAAGAAATGTCCGCCCTCAATAGAACAGATGGCCAGATATCTGCTAACCAAAGACTTACCAAAGGCCCAATGCCAATTGAGTGGTCAGTGAAAGATTTGCACCAATACCAGAAATATGGTAACTCCCTCGTCTCCAAATAGAAAGGGGGAGCTGTGGGTTTGATGGACTCCAAATAAGCCCATTAGTGTTTAAAAATGAATGTGCCAGATTGTGAGACACTTTTTGTGTAGGAGGGTTTATAATTGGTTGATGGCATTTCAAGGTGAAGAGCATGTTTTGACTTTATGTAAATGGCATTACATCTGTTTGCATTAAGATATGTACGTCAGCTCAACTATGTGCAGTGTTATGAATTTCATTTATAAAAATAAACTTCATAAAACTAATGAAAAATTTCTATGCTGCTACACTTGCTCAGACGTGAGTCCCTTGCTCACTTTGCCACTGGATTCAAGCAAGCCTGGCTGAAGACGGCTGAAATGCCAGAAACCGGTCCTAGGAAGCTTGTTTCCGGTCCAGGGAAGGCATGGCTTGGCAGTTCGGGCTGGACTGTTCCCATGAGGCACAGGGTCAGACTGATTTGCATATGGCCATGTCTCAACTGGGGTGGCAGAGTGGGCTAAAGAACGGTGATGGATCAAACCCAGATCTGTTGACTGGGTGTGAGTGTTTGATTGGTTCTGATGCTCCGTCCATCACCACCCCCTTTTGTACCGCTTTGTTTGCCATAAGTTGGCAGGGTATGCTCAGACATGAGTCCCTTGCTCACTTTGCAACTGGATTCAAGCAAGCCTGGCTGAATACGGCTTAAATGCCAGAAACCGGTCCTAGGAAGATTGTTTCCAGTCCAGGGAAGACATGGCTTGGCAGTTTGGGCTGGACTGTTCCCATGAGGCACAGGGTCAGACTGATTTGCATATAGCCATGTCTGAACTGGGGTGGCAGAGTGGGCTAAAGAACGGTGATGGAATAAACCCAGATCAGTTGACTGGGGGTGAGTGCTTGCAATGTTCAACACTCCGTCCATCATATCCTTTGGTTTTGCAGATTTATTAAGGACCTGTGCTGACCTTGTGTGCCGCAAGTCCTCATAAGGCAACGCAAGTCTTTAACTGGGATTTACTAAGCCATGCAAAGCCACTTTGTACTGCTTTGTGTGGTTTAGTAAATACAAAGTAACACAAGGCAGTGCATTAGTGCTACTTTGCCTCGGGTATTCGTTACATGGGTGGAGCATGCATTGACCTATGTGTTTTTTGCAAAAAGTCAGATTTAGAAATGCTTGTAAACCTGGGTGTGTACCAAAATGGTGTGCCTAAGTGGCAGAGGTGTGTGTAACAAGGAGAAATATTTTTGTATTTCTTCTTGCTAATTCCGCTTAACACGTGTGGTGCATTCGGCAGCACACATAGAAAGAGGAATATGCCTTTAAGGATTATTTTTGTGCAGGAAGGTGTCCCTTTCTCCACAAACACAATCTTGACCATAACGCTGACACCCATGCACCGAGTGTGCCAGTGCAAGGAGAGTTCAGAAATGCTCAATATATTTGTAAATATGGATCATTTCTGCTCTCTCACTTTCAGGCAAAAAGAATGGCAAAATATAGGGGTGGGCGGAATTTGCGAAATTCACTTTCGCAAATTATCGCGAAAATTTTAAAAATCTCCGCAAACACGTGGAAATATCGCGAAGATGCGGAAGTTTTTTTCCCGCCCGTTCGCTGTATTTTCTGCCTGGTCGCGGCTCGCCAACTTACCCATGCGGTTGCTCACAGGCGCGGCCATCTTGTTTTCACTTGTCTCACGGTGCATGATCGCGAGAAGAAAGACGTGATTGCATAACGCATGACGTTATTGCAGGCGCGAACTGTCGCGAGACAGCGCAAATGGCTACCAACAATCCAACATCTCGTGGAGAACGCGACCGGATCGGGAAAACTTGTCGGCGAACACGGGGATTCAGGTAAGGCGATCGCGCGCACGCGAGAATGTATTATTTTACAGCGCGAGCAAGAAACAAATTATCGTTAAGCTGCGGAATGCGGAAATTTTGACATTTTCGCGCTTTCCGCGGAACGCGAAAATGCCAAATTATAGCAATTTCCGCGAACGGAACGGAATTTTGGCCCAGGCCTAGTAAAATACCCCCAACCCCGTGCCGGTTTCTGCTCTGAAAATCTTTCACAGGAAGGTAATTTTTTAAAAAGTTAGGGACGGGATGCTGAAACAAGCTCTTGCTAAGCAGAAATGTAGCTTCTAATTGCGCTCAGCAATGCACAGGAATGATATTAATATTTCTCTAGTGCAACAGTATATTCATAATGTAGGCCAAGCATGAGGAAGCATGCCTAGAATCAAACCTTCATCTCCACAAATGTGCACGTTTTAAGTAACCCTTTGGTAGCAGTATCAAAATTACAAATTTTTGTAACATAGGAAAATCTTTGAATAAAAGTTATTACCCAAAACAATTTTGATAGAGTATGTAATACATTTGTTCGGTAACTGTGGTAGCAGTTTATTTGAAATTCTCTGTGGAAAATATTCTGGGTGCACATGTGACCTTTTGTAAGCTTCCTAGAATAGACTTTGACTTATGGATTTATTTCCCTCATCATTGTGGCTGGTTGTCACGAGAAAAAAGATGACATCTCCAAGACTTGTCAGTAAGAGCGCTCATAGTGAGCCCTGGGCACTCGTGCATCAAAGTAATTGAAGCAACAATCTTGTGTTAGAAAGGATAGGAAAAAATACATCTTTAATGTCCTCAAAGTCCACCTTGGGATCACAGGAAGTGTGACACGAAAGTAGTCAAGAGATAGCCCTGAGGCAGTTAGGTGCAATGCTAAAGGGTTGCAACTGCAAGTTAGTTAATGAGCTTGAAATTCCCAACATTAAAGATGTACGATTTCCCTATTTAATGCCAAGTTGGGCATAACCCCCCTAAACATTACATTCAGCAGAAGAGCTGTTGTACTTGATGAATGGAACATTACTTCCCGGATCGGTCTCCCTGGACTTTCTCCAAACTGCCGCTAAACCGGCGATAATGGGCTTGATAATATGCTCTATGGCATTCTAATTGAAACCCATGTTAAATGTGAAGGACGTCTAACATGGGCTTCAATTGGAATTCCATAGAGAATATTATCAAGCCCATTGTCGCCGTTTTAGTGGCAGTCTTCTGCCGCTAATGCGGCGATAATTTTATCGCCTGGCTTGTTAATATGCCCCTTAGAGACCAAGGGGCATATCAACAACAACCGGCGATAATTATCTCTGAGCGCACTTAGCGCTTGGATAATTATCGCCGGCTAGCGCCGATTTTTATCGCTGAGAGAGCGTGCTATTAGCAACGCTTATCTCATCAGCGATAAAAATCCTAGCGCTAACTGGCTAACGTGAGAATATCGCTGGAAACCCAGCGATAATGTCACGTTAGCTTGTTGATAGGGACTCACAAACTTAGCCATGATATCCACCCTCCATAGGATATCATGGCTAAGCCAGTCCTGAAGCAGGTGTTAGGAAAGTAGCGATAACAGGTGTTATCTCTACTTTTCCTGACGCTATGCTTCATAGCGTGGGGCTTGATGATAGGAGAAATGTCGCTTAGCGACATTTCTCCTGTAATGCCAGGTCAGGAACGCCCACTGTGCATCTAATTAGAGATGCAAAGCTGGGCGTTAGGAATCCTGACGCTAAAGCAAGGTTTCACGCGTTAGCGTGACCTTGCTGATTAGGCGATTAAATTATCACCGCTTTTTGGCCAAAAACGGCCACAAAAGCGGCGATAATTTTTATCGCCTGCTTGTTGATATGCCCCCAAATCCTGGGATACCCTAAAAGAGTAGAATGTGCAAGATGTGGAGTTAAGCCTCTTTCGACTTAATTGGCTCAAGGACACACCACTGCAGAACCACATCACCCCAATCCGGAAGCAGCACAAGCCTACATGTATGTCATTAATGTGCTGTTTCTAGACAACAGTAGGAATTAGAAGTTTCCTCTAAGTGGCCTGTTGTTTCATTTGCATTTACATCTGTGCCAATAGAGTATGGAAGATTGAAAGCTTTCAGGGAAAGAGGGCGCGCTCCTTGGGCAGTGTGACAGCACATTGCTGGATGCCTCTAACAGCTACGGTTGCCACCTGGACAGTTTTATACAGACACGGCCAGTATTTTAATGTCCATCCCAGTACAAAAATTAGGAAATCAACTAAAGCCAATATTTGTTCCCCTTACCAAAACCAATATTTGTTCCCCCTATCAGTACATACTTCGAACAGTAAATGTAAGAAGAAAACAGGTACAAAAATGTTCTACAGCAGCCTTAATGACTCCCTAACTGATAATTACAGTGAACAAAGACAGAAAGGTCATGCTAAAAAGGAATAGAGATGACTTCATATGAGGTTCTACTCTTTATCATGTCCGTGCTTTTGCGGAATCTTAAAATGTAAACTGATAGCAGGTTGTTTTCTCTTAGGAAGATGGTAGCCATATTCTCTTGCTTGATGCCACTCTCAGTGCATGGTTTTGCATTATCAACACCTAGACCACACTAGTATTGACACACTCATTGTAACCCACAGTGGTGTTCCATTAACTGTGCAGAGCATCAAAAATGACATGGATTGCAAAGTTAGGTGCTGCGGAAAGATGGTAAACTTGGACTTCTTCTTTGTGTGCCAAATTGATGTCATGAACTTTAGGAAAGAGGATTGGACGAGTCTTATAAACTTCCCTTTGCAACATGTTGGTCTGTCCAGAGAATTCTATCTGAGGTTCCCATTCGAAGATGAGGAGATTTTTTGCTTGTGATATCAGTTCATGTTTGAATTATAAATAAAAAGGACTCACAAGTAATGGATGCATCACACACATTTGTTTCCTTATTTTTTGTTACATTCTTCACCACCTTGCTTCAACTTTTTGTCACTAATTTTTGCTTCTTGCAGTTAGAACTTCTACTGCAACTACTTCAGAATATTTGTGCTTGGCTCTTTCCTCTTCCCTCATTTCAGGAAATGTTCGAAGCACTGCTTTTGACTTCCATGTAAATCTTCATCTTCAATCAAGAGCTACCAGGTTTCTGAAGAGGTTTTTTACCCTTCCTGGCTTTTTCCTCCTAACTGAGACCCTCTTAAGAAGACACTTTTTTTTTTTTTTTTTTTTTTTTTTTTTTGAAACCGTTTATTGCAGTTTATAGAAGTTACAGGTATGGGCCTACAACCACCCGGCCGGCCGCTAGAGCATCAAAAGCATATTACATACATACAGCAAAAAATTTTCTCAGCGGTGCACAGTAGGAAGACAGGAGTGATCAATGGTGCAGGCCTCACAGCTCCATGCCCACAGTACGGTTCCATTTTCTTAATACAAAACAACATAAACAAACCACAACCGCAAGGCAACCCTCGATCCAAAGTGACAACACGTGCTCCATAAGTGGGGGATCCAAACCAGCAGCAAAATTCTGAAGAGGGGGACGGGAGTAGATCAGGGACTGGGGGACCGCGCGCCCGCGGCCAAGGGAGGGGCGCCATCTAGGGAGACGGAGCCGGCGAGGCCGCTGGTAGCAGCGGCGGCTCACAAATACCCCCGCGGTAGGCGTTCCAGGGGCCCCAGAGTTTCATCCACGCCCCAGGCTTACCCCTCGCCACATACACCACCTTTTCACGAAACATACACCAATCCATATGTTCTTTCCAGGCAGACACCGCAGGGGGCCTCTGGGATCCCCACAATTGGGCAATATCACGCTTGGCTATCATGTATCCCAGCGTCACCCACCGCGCCTGCGGGACCGAGTAGTCATTTGGTTCCCAGACATTCAGCAAGCATCTCCTCGCTTCAGGCAGCAGCGCGACACGCGTAACCATTCGTAGAACCTCATGCACACCACGCCAGAATCGCTCCACCTTCGGGCACTCCCACAGTATATGCATGAAAGTCGCCAACGCACCACAGCCACGCTTACACATTCCATCACCGGCAAAACCCATACGTAAAAGCCTTGGCCCCGTCACATAGACCCGGTGAAGGATCTTGAGCTGGACGAAACGAAGGCGAGCCGGGATGGCCACCTCTTTCGGAGAGGCCACCGCGGAAATCCAATCCTCGTCGTCCAGCTCCAGCCCGTCGGCAACCCACGCCTCGCGGAGACTAGTCAGCAGACACGATCTATCGTTAATCAATTTTTTGTATATGAGGGAGATCGTGCTGTCCGGGACATGGCCATCTAGCACTCTGTCCTCCAGGGGGGAAGACTCCGGAATGGATGCAACATCCGGGAAGACGGAGCCCAGCGCATGGCGGACCTGTAGGTACCGAAAGTACTCACTGCCCTGCAGCTGAAACTCCGCCTGCAGCGTCTCAAAAGTTTTGAATCCCCCCCTCGTCCAGAGATCTCCCACCGTGCTGATTCCGATCGTGTCCCACTTTTCGAAGCCCTTCGACGTCCACAGGGAGCCCAACCTCTCAGATGCATACAGCGGAGACGCTCGGGTCAAACGGTCCTTCCACCCCATAGCTGCATTGGCCGCGTGCCAGACACGCACCATGACACGCGTCGGTCCCGTCAAACGGGAGTCGGGCGCGCCAGAGTAGAGCGCTCGATTATAATCGCCACCGGGCAGAAGCGTCCTGTCCATCTCAAATGCCGGGTTCAAGGCGGGCCCGTAAAGGCCATGGTTAATTGCAGCTAGTTGGGAGGCCCAGTAATACCGTTTGATGTCCGGGAGGGCGACCCCTCCATCGTACCACGGGAGCGTCAATTTAGCAATAGCAATACGCGGCCTCCCGTCCCAGAACAGGCGCCGCTGGAGGCCCTCCACCTCGCGAAAGTAGCGTGCCGGGACCAAGTCCATGGTATTCTGGAGGGCGTAGAGGAAGCGCGGCAGGGACATCATTTTAAATAAGGCCGCTCGGCCGAGCGGCGAGAGCGGCAGACGCCGCCAGCGCACCACGTCCTCCCGCAGACGCTGGAGGGGGGGCAACAAGTTCCGCTCATAGCGGGCCTCCGGGTCAAGAGTGATATATATACCCAGGTACCGGAAACCCTGGGAGGCAATCTGGATCGGACAGTCCCGTGGCAGGACCGGGGCCTCCCCGGAGAGCACATAGACACAGGATTTCGCCCAGTTGATGACCAGGCCTGAGTTGCGACCGAAGGAGCGCAAAACATCAACCAGGACAATCAGTGACTTGCGCGGGGAGGCGAGATACAAAAGGATATCGTCAGCATAGAGGGACACTCGGTCCTCATGCTCGGGGGTCCAGCGGAGACCACGGATAGAAGGGTGCCACCGCAGCCACTCCGCCAGGGGCTCCATGGCCAGGGCGAACAGGAGAGGCGACAGGGGACAACCCTGTCGCGTGCCCCGCCCCAGCGCAAATGGGGCAGATACTCGCCCATTCACCACCACCTGCGCCAACGGGCCCGAATATAGCAATTTGACCCAGCTGACGAAGCCCGGGCCAAACCCAAACCTCGCCAGCATCGCCCAAATATAGGGCCATTCGAGCGTATCAAACGCCATGGTGGCGTCCAAGGACGCCAAGATGGCCGGCTCCCGCACAAACGGGACACGTGCGAGCACCCCGTGTAAGCGCCGCAGATTAAGCGCCGTGTTGCGATGTGGTATAAAGCCCGATTGGTCTTGGTGGACCAAATCGCCCACCACGCCAACCAACCGGTTGGCCAACACCTTGGCGAGGATTTTGGGCTCCGCGTTCAGAAGCGAAATCGGCCTATAGGATGTGACCCGCTCACGGGGCTTCCCCTCCTTATGGATCACCACAATTGTAGCCAGACGCTGGTCCGGCGGGAGGGAGCCCTGCGAGTGGGCCGCAAGGAACATCGCGCGCAGGTGGGGCGCCAGCACATCCGGGCGTAGCTTGTATAGCTCAATGGGAATACCATTGGGGCCCATGGCCTTGCCGGATGCAACCGAGCGAATAGCCGAGGCAATTTCGTCCGAGGTGGGCGGGGCATCCAGCGAATCCCTGTCCTCCACCGTAAGGGATGGCAGTGCGATGTCCCGAAGCAAGGCATGGGAATCTTCCTCCGAGCAGGGAGAAACCGGGGAGTAGACTTCGCGGAAATAATCCGCGAAGCAGGAGACAATGGCTTCCGGCTCAGTGACGCACACACCATCCACGCTCTCAATCAAAGGCACCACACGGCTCGCTCTTTCCCTCTTGTCCAACCACGCAATCAATTTGCCAGCCTTGTCACCCACATCATACAATCGCCCCTGCTGCTCTCTACTGAGGCCCCTGGCCGCCTCCGTGACGAGGGCCCGATAGGCCGCCTGCTTTAAGTGCAAAACATGTAACTTAGCATCTGTTACCCCGCTCCCCAGGTCACCCTCCAGTTCTGCAATCTCGGCCTCAACCCGGGTCACCTCCTCCCGCTCGCGCCGCCGGGCATTGGAGATAAAGGAGAGGGCCTCCCCTCTAAGAACCACCTTGAAAGCCTCCCACAGGGAGATGGCAGACGGGACCGACCCCACATTCTCATCGAAATAGCGCTGTAAGGATTTGATCAAGTCGGCACGAATGGTGGGGTCGCGCAAATACCATGCATTGATCGGGGCCACCCTGCCATCCCCCCTCGGGAAGACATCGAAATGCAACAACAATGGGGAGTGGTCTGAGATACCCCGTGCCAGATGGCGCACCTCCCCCACCCTCCCTGCATGGGCCGCCGGGACAAGGATGTAATCAAGCCGCGAGAGGCTACCATGGGCCCCCGAGTGGAAGGTGTACTGTTGCAATACGGGATGCTTTAGGCGCCAGCAATCCACCAGGCCCAGCGTGTCTAAAAGGCCGGGCAGCCACGCCTGTGCCCGGGGGAGGTCCCTAGGGGGATGGCGATCCATAGACCCAGAGGCAACCGCGTTAAAGTCCCCTCCAACCACCAATAGGCCACCCGGAAGGTCCAGAAGGAGGCGCCCCAGGTCCGCAAATGTAGTGGCTTGTAACCCAGGCGGGACGTACACTGATATAAAGATAAACACTCTACCCTCCATTCGTCCCACCAGAACAGTGTAACGTCCCCTCTCATCATGGCGCACCTCGTCAATCTCCAACGGGAGCGAGTTCTTGACCATAATACCCACCCCCCGCGAGCCCGAAGTGAAGCCGGAGTGGGCCGCCAAACGATATCCCCGCCGATTCATTGCATGAAAGGTGTTACCTATAAGGTGTGTCTCCTGCAGGAAGACAACATCTGGTGAAATACGTTTTAAATACTGCAGGACCACACCACGCTTAATCCTATCCCCCAGGCCGTTGACATTCCATGACAACACAATCAAATCCCTACCCCCCATCATACGTCAAAACAATCGGTCGCCCCCCACCGAGCATCTTAAAAACAACAAAACAGTTGCGGGTTTGCCTTGCGGTGTTAACAAACAACACACCCCCCCCACCCCCCGGTCCCAACAGAACTCCCCCCTCCCTGCACCCCTGCATGAGCCCAGACAGCCCCCCCAAAGTGCAGTGTGCCTGTCGCCCCATAGCTAAGTACTAACTAGTCCCCCAGAGGAGGAGGGAAGCCCCCAGCAGACCCCACCCGACCTCCATGGGAGGGGAACATACGAAAGCAATATATGGTAAAGGAACAATATCCCGAGCAAGGCCTATACAGTCACCCCTCAATTCTGATCCGGCGGGCCCTCCCCGCCAGCCGCGCCCCCCCCACCCCGATCTCCAGGCAAAGTATCTAACCAGTCCCCAGCCGCCTCGGGCCGGTCGAAGAAGTGCGTACGGCCATCCACCTCCACCCTCAGCTTAGCCGGAAAGAGCATTGAGTACTTGAGGTTTAGGTCCCTTAGGCGACGTTTAATACCAAGAAAGCTCTGCCGCTGCTTCTGGACCGCCGGAGTAAAGTCTGGGTAGAAGTGTACATCCATATTGTCCAGCCTGACCGGTCCCTGTTGCCTGGAGGTCTGGAGGATGGCGTCTCTGTCCCGAAAACTAAAGATCCGGGCAATAATAGGCCGCGGCGGGGCACCGGTCTTAGGGCGGCCCCCAGGGACCCGGTGGGCACGCTCCACCGCAAAAAGCTTACTCAGCCCCCGGGGCTGGAGATGGGTCAGGATCAATTCTTCCACGAAGAGATCGGCCGCCTCCGCCTCTCGGCCCTCCGGCACACCAACAATGCGAACATTGTTCCTCCGGGCCCGACCCTCGGAATCCTCCAGTCGCCGGTCCATCAGGGCGCTCGCCTGGCCAAGCCGGCGCACCTCCTTCTGGAGGGCCACCACGTCCGTCGTGAGGCTCGTTGTGGTGTGGGCCAGGGAGTCGACTCGGTCGTTCGTTTTTGACAAGTCTGCCCTCACAAGGCCCACATCCACCAGGACCGAGTCAATTTTTTGCGCCAGGGTATCGAAACGCTGGTCCACTGAGGCCTTCATCTCTGCGATGGCGCCCATGACGTCCCGGAGGGTCAGATCCACCGGTTGGGCAGGCGCCTCCGTCGGGCCCACCAGGGATGACCGCGATGTCTCCGGAGAACCCTTCTGGAGCGTATAGCGATCCATACTATTGGCCTGGTGCGCCGTGCCACGGCGGGTAGTCTTCATCTTCGTCCGGTCGCCATCTTGTTTGGTGGACATGCTGGCCCTTCCACCGTCGTGCCAAGATCTCCAAACGGGCCGCCACACCAAATCACGGGTGTCAGGGGGGGGGGCGGGGGCGACCACCGGGCCGCGGGTCAACCCACCGCCGGCGGGTCAGCCGGGCACCTGGACAAGGCAACACCACCGCACCCCGCTCCGCAGCCCGACCCCGCCTGAGGCAAGGAGGGTGCAAAAGCGAAAGTGAAAGTGCGGGGTACGCGAGTCGCCCAGCCCCGCTCGCCGCTGTTATTCACTTCGTCCCCGGATCGCCCCACTACTCCAATCCGGGGGGCCGGCGAGGAGAAGGCCGCAACCTTCAATCGACGCTCCCACCGGTGTTCGGGGTCCGATTCGAGCCCAAAAAACGGGTGGCGCCTCAGCTCGGGTTCACCGACACAGTCCCCTCAACAAGGACAGGATATCGCCAGGATTAATTCAGGAGGTCGCGGAGGTCCTCGGGAGCCTCGCACCTACGCGGCCATCTTGGTTGCGCGCTAGGCTCCCTTAAGAAGACACTTGATGCCTCTCATGCACAGTGGCTATTGGCAGAAGGAGGCTCAACAGATCTTATCAATGCACAGTCTTTCACACATGGCTTTATGGCAAGTACTGCATGTTTACTCTGTTAATCCATCTAGAGAGCATTGTACCACTTGAGCAAGTTGTTTGAAACTGGAACCACTAAAATTCAAGGCATTTCCTCATTTGCAAGTTATTCTATAAGGACTCCTGTCAAACCCACTGGAACAATGTAAGCCAATTTCAGCCTCCTCCACAACCTGGAGCCCCACAGCTCATGCAGTCAACATTGCAGAACTTCGAACAGGAGAAACCTCTCTGTAGTTTCAGTAGCCCTATCCTGGCTCCCAAAACACCTTCTTCTAACAGAAGAATTCTATTTATCTAATCTGAGCTTTTCGAAAGGCAACCATTGAGCAGGTCCAATGCTGTGGGTCCTGCTTCATGCGTCATAGGAAACAAGCTTCTGATAGCTTCACTTAGAATCTTTCAATTATACTAATCCAAACATTAATACACTGACAAGTCAGGTTCACTCGCTGTCTGACCTGCCAATTGACTTGGCACCTGAAACTAGCAAAAACTCCATTGGAGGCATTTAGAAAACATACTTCAATGTTATCATCATTCTATAATGAGCACCTACTGAGAAATGTATAAAGAAGCCCCCACAAAGTTCCATTACAAAAAAAGTATATTTTCATTCTGCTTATTCCGAAATCTATGCCTGGCATTGGGCTAATAAAGGTTAGCAATATTTATTCCAAACTTTGTCTAGATTTTATGCTTTTGCATGTTATCAGTATATTTCATTGTGGCTATATTTTCTGCTACCCAAGCACCTATGACAAGGTTATGCTTTAAGACTGGACGATGCAACATAAGTGAAAACCAAGGGTACGTCAAGGAGCCTTTGGCCCACATTTGTTTTGGGTCTAGCCGTAGTAAGCTTGTTGCAGATACTCGGGTTATGTGCTCGAAGGCCCTCACAAATTTTCAATGTCTACTCTGCCAATGATTTTGTGGAAAAAGTTGAGCAGAGAAGAAATAAGTGTCAATCAAAGGTACAAATGGAAAATCTTTTTTTTAATATTGTGGTCTAATTTGAAGCAAGCTACGATGACCTGGAAAATACTCATATGAATGCAATATTTAGTTCTCATCCAAACAACATAAATCTAAAAGAGTTTAAGACACATGTCAAAGGATTGAGGAAGCTTCAAAAAAGAAGCAGAGCAGTTGTTTAACAGTAAACTTTTTGTACACAGTGAGACAATGTTTAGAATCAGCATAGCAGACCACACCTTTAACAACTACCTAAATACAAATTCAAATACAAATTCTGACTTCCCTCCAAACGTGCCACCACATCAATTAGTTAATCTAGCATCAAAAACATCTTATCAACAAATCATAGGGTTGAAGCCTAGGATGCCAAAAACTGCCAATCAAATGGATTTACCAGGACAATCCCAGTAGGAGGTTTAGTACCAATATTGGGTTGAACACTAACACAATGTGAAACTAAATGTACATGTACCAACAGCCAATACCAATAAGGCATTGCCATCTCTCCACATACAATGGCAGGCTAGGTGGCCCGTAAAGTATCCAGCATAGTACCTAAAGACATGGAGACAAGAGAGGTTATCTCCTCTACCCACCCTACACACTGCTAGTAAGTCAGAGAATGCTCAGACATCATAAACAGTTTTTGAGGTACATTACTAACTAAATCTTCGATTTGTTGTGTAAGCAAAATTAATGAAAAATGCCTGTGCCGGACCCAACAAAACTGCAAAGATATTTTCCACTGTTAGATCATAAAATTCTTTAGAATGGGACTGTGACCCACATTTCTAGCTTCCATGCCCTACTCACAAATACCTCCATCACCTCTAAGGACTTGATTATGATTGGTGGTATTCCACCCAGAGTGCTAACATTCACCTTTGTAATTCGCCCAATGTCTCTGAGTCCAAAATCACTGGGTCCACAAACATTAGTTTGACATTGCTGGACTGGACACAGTTTAATCGGGTTTGGATGCACACCTGGTGAAAATGCTACAGGGGAGGAGCCTAAGGGGAGGAGCACAGCAACTGTAGCACCTTAGGGGGAGTTTACAATGCTCCCTCAAGTCAGGATCAGCTATATACTCATGCCCTTATCTTTTCATTATCA
Organism: Triturus cristatus; assembly: GCF_964204655.1. NCBI lineage: Eukaryota > Metazoa > Chordata > Amphibia > Caudata > Salamandridae > Triturus > Triturus cristatus. The sequence continues at coordinate 326,207,750 of NC_140589.1, forward strand.
TTAGCCTTCCTAATGAGACTAGAAACCCAGACAAAAAACTACAGGGCATATTTACAAGGATGGCGGACCGTGGCCATACTGAAAACGCAGGGATATGCCGCATTTACAAAGATACGGCACATCCCGGAGTTTTCCCTAGCACTGACGCTAAATTAAGCTGCCTAGCACAAGCACACACACCCTTGCATCATAGTGCAAGGGTACCTTCATCGAGGGAATGGTTGTTTATGTGCAGGAAGGTGTCCCTTCCTGCACATAAACAATCACAAACGGCGATTTGTAACGTCTATGTGTGCTGCATTGTGTAGCACACATAGAAGTTGCAAATCAGCACCTTCCTGCACATGAACAATCATTCATGCGTTTTGCTGTTTCTATGTGTTCTGCCACACTTAGAAACAGCAAATACGAGGAGAAAATAAAAATTTCTCCTTGTTTTGCCATTTTATGATCAAGTTTCCACTGGTCTTAATTTTGGCGCTGCCTCCTATTTATGCCACCCTTGGAAATAGGGGATATCGTCAAAATCAATGGGTGTTGCGGTAGAACACCCACTGCAACACCCATTTCCCACCCCTTTTACGCTAAGTATAGCGTAAAAGGGAGCTTAATTTATAAGGCAGCCTTAAGCCGCGTTAAGTGGCTAAGTGGGGCGACGCCACCTTGCAAATAAGGTGAAGTCCCTATCACCACAGCAACGTCGCTAAAAATTATGTTCCTGTGGCGATAGGGATTTGTAAATATACCCCTAAAATTCTCCATCCAGCTCTAATAGCTGCCCTTTATCCTGTAATCTACTGGGAAAAGGCCAGAGTAGCAGACGTTTTCAGTTAGGCCAAGAAGAGCCTTGCCACTGCTCCTCTGCTGTTGAGGCCAGCAAGAGTAAGATGACATATGAAGACAAATCCAAACAATGGAAAGAGTCAACATATAATTGACAGGGAAGCATGGGTGAGATATTGGGGACTTCAAATTTGCCACCGCAGATACTGTCCACTAAGGGTAGTGGACTATATGCCTTAGCAAATATTGCAGCATTGTAACTGGATGATGTGCACCACAACACATAACTGGTGGAAATGTTGATTCTGTAAAACATTAAAGGTTTAGTGCACTGAGTCATAAACAAGAGTAAGTATTGTACACTTATAAACTAATGAATGTTTATACAAGCGGATATGCACACCTGGTTGAAAGGCTTCTGTTTGGGAATATTTTATTTCTCACGAACAAATTATTCTTCACTTCCCAGTTTGTTTTTCTCACCACAAGAAATTTGAAGGGTGTAATTTGAGCTGTATCGTATAATTGCAGGCTTGGAGTAAATGTGCATGTTATCTAGCATTTCCCTTTGTCTTTCCTAAAACACTTGCTGTTCGTGTTTGCATGGGCTCTTTTCTCAAAATCTATGAATAGCACATGATGTCATCATTGAAGTACAGACCCATTAAATGTAGAACATTTTGGTGGCTGTTTTGCATCCACGAACTTTTAAATATGTGTCTAAGACACAAGCAGATTTTTCTATACATTTCTTGGGATACCTTTTTAAGCTATGGAAAAAGTAGAGAACAACAGTATCTGACTCCAGAATGTTTTTGGAGCAGCCTGCCCCGGGCAGCTTGATCCCCTTTCCATTGCCCCCATTGAAGTTAATATATGGCATTAAAGTGACTCCTTTACTCCATAACAAAGCCTCATATTGAGCGTGCACAGCCACAATAACATATTGTTACTCAGCATTCTCTTTACTTATCATCAAACACCTTGACCAGTATTGTGTAATGGACACACTGTCCATGTCTGGGCTAAGCCACACCTTTCTGTTGGTGTGCAGCATGCAATCATGGAAAGTGCCCCAAGCGCAGCCGTGAACCAGCAGCTGCCCCAAGCGCAGCGCACTCAGTCAAATAAGGAGTGTCTGCTTATAAGCTGCTCCGTGTGTTTCAGAGTGAAGGCACAGCCTCCTACAGTTCGAAGAGGGGACAGCGATCCCCCTGCAGGCGGGTGCGTTGAGTGACTGCACCCACCTGCAGGAGGATTGTCTATGGAGTCAATGGGGCCCCCTTTACCTCCTCCAGAGGGCTTTCCTCAGGGAGTCCACTCATAGTGCACCACCAAGGCTGTTTACTTCTGTGCCTGCATCCATAATACGGCAGGGGTACACAGGCAAAGTGATTCTCTCTTTTGCATGGGACACATTCCTATATCAATGAGGGAATGCCCTCTCAAGATAGTGCTGAAACTACATGTGTGCTATCAGTATTACAGAGGAGGTGGCACAAGCATCTGCAGCCCCAATACCATAGTGGCACAGGGGTGCACAAAGGGGCTCACACACCTGTTTAGCTGTGCGGCATAATACATAGCATCGCCCCAAATGCAGTTTTTTTACCACACCTCTGCCCGCAGTGCTTCACTTTGTTGTCTTACCACAGTCAACCTCAACCAAAGCTACATGCCTAAATGTCCTTCAGTCCCACCCCCAAATTTTACCAACGTGGTTGCCATTTGTGCAGACCACATACACACTTGCACTGGCATGGTTAGACCACAGAGTTTTCAGAACCATGTGCCACTCAGGAGCAATGTCAAGGTTTTTGGCTGGGGACACACCTCCCACCCTGGTAGAGGCACAGGAGGGAGGCAGGGAGGAGACTAGGTGTATAGTTAGCATGTTTTAAAAGGTAAATCTGGCATACCCACAGTATCTGTGCAAACAGACGGACAGAATAATTGTTTTGTTGAATTTGACCTGGTTTACTTCAGATAGGATCAAGGCCTTCCAGTAGCCACTATGCTCTACACTTGAATAGATAAGGGCAGAATGGAGTTCCAAAATTGGAGAAAACCCCAAAAACCAAATAAAGCACACAACCATGTGTAGATATTCAGAATCGAGAGACAAGCCTGAGGAGAATCTTGAATCTTGATCCCTCAGAGAAGAAGAGAAGAATACTCCAAAAGAAAAGGACTCAAGGAAAGTAGGTAACAGCAGTGATGCTAGCAAACACAGAAGTGAAGAACCCATCTAGATGCAGCACCAATAAAGGGACAAAAATAGAAAGGGGGGATGACGCAGTCAAAACCATGAACTTCAACTACATTGTAATGCAGTGAATGGATGTCTTAATCCTTGTTTTATTCTAACAAACAAGAAGCAAAAAAGAGTAAACGTGTCACAGGAAATGCGGCAGTCGTCTTGGACGGGCTTCACCAACATACTCATCTGAACAAGTGGCAATTGAATTGGGTTTCATGGAAGAATGCAATACATGGGACTGAATAGGGCCCATAAAGGCAGTATTTAGAGCTTGTTTGGGTCCTTCTATAATTCCCATTTTGCAGATCCCCAAATGCATGCCACTATGTCCATTCATGCCAGAGATGGGTTACAAACAGGAGGCCCAATTCAGTTCCAGTACCACCACGAGGAGCCACCACCTACCATGAGTAAACTGCAGAATAAATTGGGACATGTCAGTTACCAACGTACGTAGAGGGATGGAGGACATGCCATATTTGACCACAACCAGGTTGCACTGTGACGGCGGTACCTCTGCGTCACAATTGCAGTTGAACTGTGTTACACCGAGTCCCATTGCCAGTGAGAAACAACAATCTGGATATAATTTGTTGCTTCAAACTAAATCTGGTCATAAAATCTTGAGGAGCAACCCTCTCCAAAGAAAGCTTATACTAATGCATGATATCCTATCCTCTCCTTCACATAGTTTCTGCCCTTGCCATCCTACAACTTTCACTAATGAATTTCTTTCATCTCTGTTTTACCGTCTTATAGATTTGTCACTCATCTGTCATTTTCCCCTAAAGTACAGTGACCTCAACTTTATCCTGTTTATTCTAACCCTGGTAAATCATAGCACTACTTCATGGAGCAGCTTGGGAACCTCTAAGTAGGCACTCCTTCCTTACCCACTCTCACAGTCCCCTACACAGAACAGTCATCTGATTAGTCTACAGAAAACTAGTCAACTAACATCTTAACCTAATCCTCTCATTCCTTTCTGCCTCTCTGGCATGGTCAATACTCAGGGCCTCATATGAGGCCCCTTGCACCGTCGGAACTTTTGTGACGCTCTGCGGTGCAGGAGCCTGATCCACTTTTTTTGGCTTAATGCTGCCTCGTAAATATTGCCCCCTTTAACGCGGTTTTCTGCATTAGAGGGGCGTGCAATGGATGTAGCTAGGAGCGTTCCCAGCAACATCCATGGCATTTTGACACTGCCCCAGATTTATGAGAAATCATAAATCTGAGGCAGCGCCAAAAACTTACACCTTCCCAGGGGAGGCGTAAAGGGTACACAACAAGGAGAAATATCTTTATTTCTCCTCGTTTTTCCTTTTTGCACTCTGCAGCACACATTGAAAGAGGAAAAAGCCTCTTGTGATTGTTTTTGTGCAAAAAAACAATCACATTCTCAACACAGGCACCTTGCACAGTGGTGCAAATGTGCCTGCGTTGGTGCACGGCAGCCTATTGTGCACCAGCGCAGAGGGAAAGGACAGGAATGTGCTGTATCTCATAGATACAGTGCATTGCTGCTCTTTTCTTTTGCACTAGGGCAGCGCAGCTGGAAGGCCTGCTGCATTGCCCTGTGGCAAAAACACATCAATGAGGCCCTCAGTCTCACCTATTCCCCTTCTTTTTGCACCCTGTGCTGTATTCTTGGTCAAAGCAGTCAGCACAGCAACTGCCAGAATGGTCAACTGACCCCTGGTCATGTAATGCTTTAGATCGTGAGATCGTCAATCCCATCATTTCATCCCCTGCAGCTTCTCCAGCATGAGCGATTATCAATCTCATCTAGTCCATCAGGAAATATCCAACTTCCCATTCATTCTTACAAACAATTCTCTTGCATTCTACTCTGTTGCTTGAACATGAAAAACCTTGGAAAAAAAACACAAGAGGTGTTTGGCAAAAAAGGAACTTTTAGTTTAATTAAACACTGCGGCTGGGAGAACAGTCACAGGCAGAGGATCAGAGGACTGTCTCAATTTACAATCGGTCTAACATAGACTTTTATACAATTCATTGAATGCAATAAAATAGTTCAGGTGATCCTTATTTGGTAAGGAATGTGAACCTCTATCTTTGAAGCCATAAATTCATGTATTGGATGAGGAATTCTGTTGGCCCTCGACCTTGCATGGACACAATGCAGCCAGTGGGTAACATGTCCAGATATCCGGCCTTGGGAGCGCTTGATCACTGTGTGTACTGTGTGGGCTGTGTCCTGAGTGTTCCTAACTTCATGTGGCATCCGACTTTATGATGTTTTGGGAATGTGCCCACCCCTCTAGCAATGTGGCCTTTATTGGGCAATCTCACTGGACCCTTGTGGTGTCGCTGCACCTATCTGTGAGATTGATCTGGGATTTCTTGTTTGAGCGTTTGCTGATTACGTGCCACCCCACCTGTGATCTGTCAATCAGTGACCTCTGGCTTGGGTCTCAGGACCTGCCTAACTTCGTATTTCTGAGTTGGTGTTGACGTGGAGTTCAAACCAGGCAAATCCATCAATAAAGATGTGATTTTGTTTTTATGCAGGAATGTATAGTTATTTATATTGACATTGACGTTTTCAATATTCACATTCACCCCTGTAGTTGAATTTTCAACTACACTATCTAACCCACACTTCATGACAGTTACTTTAATAGGGGACTGTTGTTCCTTGGTTTTGACAATTACTCCTTTCCTAGTTACTTGTGTTCCGCTCAATTTGAGGAATGTGTTTTTACAGCAGGAAATCTCCAATTACATGGAACTACACACAAACAGCAACATGATGAAAACTGGAAACAATGATGTGCACAATCCAGAAAGCCACAGGGGGAGCGAAATTCGATAACCAATCCTGCTCAGGGGCACCCCCTCCTCACACATGTCCCTTTATAAATGGAGCAGTGCATGGATGGCAAAAGTAAATGTCCCGTTGTCCAGGTCATTCACTGGGATAGACCTGCAGCAGCACCAATCTTGGCACACACCTCTCCCTCCATCGCGGTCATTAAGTCTAACACACAACAATGCTGTATCACCATGAGGCAGATTCCTCTGTTCTTCCTTGATCGAGTTTAGGCTGAGCTAAGTGCTGTTCATCATTTTAAGCATTTCTCATCTGGTGATTTGAAGCCAGCGGTCATTGGTTTTCGTCTGTACGATGAAGAAAGTTTTAAACCCTCCTGCCAATACTTGTGAGTCCGAGAACAGTCTAAATCCTTCTGGAATGTCCTTCAACTGATCCCAGCTCTTTCTTCATGAGTCTTATGCAGCAAGGTTGTCTTCTTCCATAGCAGGTACTGGTAGATGTTCGCTAGCTCTTTTCCGTGAATGATCAGCATAGGGGTGTGTATGGTTATCAGAGAACAGAGTCTGTGCCATTCAGGGATAAACTGAGTGTAGGCAAGCTTGCTACACTGCCAGTACATATCCATCAGCGTGAGGGTGCCCCATTGCAAATCTGAAATGTAGAGGATTGTGCCTCAGTTTTCATTCGTGCCCAGTGGAAGCATTCCTTTAACTCTGAAGCATAAGGAATACAGTGTACATTTCGGTACAATTAGGGGTTTCCCCCTTCCCTTCTAGCCAAGAGAATCCACCCACCTAAATATCCCAGATTTCTTGACTGGGTATGTCTCTGCTTTCGATCAACCCTCCCCTACTAGGCCCATTTCCCTTTGTATCATCGAGCTGGATGGCCCTACACAGGAACTCCATGTCAGGGGTCCACGTTTGTTAAAGAAGACTGCACCAGATATGCTAAGGGTCACTCTTGGACCACAAATAGAGGCAGGAGCGGATGTGTTTGTGCATTGAGTACCTCCAAGAATCTCTTCTCTGGGAAGTCTCAGGGCTATACAGTATCCTCCCTTAACGTGCCCTTTCTGCGCATCCTGTCTAACTCACTATCACTAGGCTCAGTGAAAAGGTATAGAGCTATTAGGTTGGTCTCGTAACGGGTCAGATTCACTACTACTCTGCTGGGTTCTACCTTGCTGGGCTGGATTTTGGCCCTGATTCTGCATAGGTCTAAGTGTCTAAGTGGAGAAGGCATTTTGCTTTTTCGAGGACAACCTCTTGAGACAAGTAAAGTCTATCGGTGCCTACTGTATGCGGTACCAGCAAGCAGATGATGTCGTAGAGCCCAAGGCGGTCATATACTGATACCACATGATGTGTAAAAGGGTGCTATGAAGTGCATATGGAATGCTAGTGTTTGGGTTTGTATAAGTGACATGGGAGAGATCCCTATGCAAACACTGTGAAAGTTTCTGAATAGACTCCATTTGGTCAGGCAGCAAATAGGTGCAGCAGCACCCAAACTAGACAGAGTCCAAAAATACATAACTTGTACTTGAACACTGCAGGTCTTTGATATGAATCCAGGGGAGACGCCTGTGGTCCTCTGGTTATTGGTTGTTTTCGTTCAACAGTTCACTCAAAAAGTTCACAGTGCAATCAATAAGTTTAATTCACACACTTTTAGATCTGCATTGGGGTGGTAATGTGGCAGCTGAAAGGTGGTGCACTTGGATGTTCGATTGCAGACCTGTTGGATAAGACCGTGGTTCATTTGTTAACTCAGAAAAACATTGCATGTGCGCTGTTGTTGATGATCTTTTCTTCAGGCTTCCTGTATTTCTCTCAGCAGTGTGTTCTCCTCACTCTATTTATGCAATTATTTGTGAAACACTGGAAGGTGGCCCCGATTGTGGTATATTTTTGATGGTTAAAGCTTAAAGGTGGCTTATGGGTAATCAGGAGAATTAATATATTTTATGAGCCTTCGTACTTAACTGGGTGCTTGGATTCATTTTTTATGGAGTGTTCTTGTGATCACAGAGATGCATCGTATGAGCTTTTATCTAGGGTTTTATGGGCGCCATCAGTTCTCCAAAACCCTGTCGCTCCTGATGTGTGCATGGGGACGCAATCGTGCGGGTTTCTTTCAACCTACATGTACGCTGGACTGTACGTTAAGTGTTGTTGGTGGTAGCAACGTGCCCCAAGATTACAAGTGTGTCGGCACGCGGCACGCAATTTGAAGATATCTCGGTTCCATCCTTTCTCTAGAGACTTGCTTTTTGACTAAAGTTGGACTACTTTTGATGGTTTTTAGGTGCTTTCCTAGATCTTGCACGATCAGTTATTTGACTTATCATCATGAGACAGAGGGGGTTAGAAAGTCATTCTGTGGCTCCAATGTACCCCTGATTGTGCCGCCTTGTGGTGTCCTAGGTCCGGCTTACTGCATTCTCCGGATGGTGTATGTGAGGCCTGGTGTGTTGGTTAATTGCTAGGCCTGGGGGTGAGCACATTCTGCATTCTACTGTCACCTGGAGCTTTGATGGACTTTGCGGCCTCCCGTCTCCCAGGTGCCCCCCTCTCCCTCAGATCACGTCTTCTCAGTGTGTTTGGGTTTGCGGTTCCTTGCTTGTTGCTAGGGACTTCTAACTTGCGGGCCTGCTCCTATTTTGGATCGGTGTGGCACTAAGACCAGACTTCAGAGATTTTGAAAAACCCGAAGGAAAAGAAAACAGCGCTGAGGTCATACGAACGTGGAGAGCCAGGGGCAATGAACACTGTCCAAACTTTGCCTTGGGATGATGACTGGACCAGGACTGCCTCGCAGGACCGGGACGTCTGGCTAACCTGATGAACCTCTAGGCTGACTCGGTGCCATGCAGGTACCTCGCAACTTATTGGCTTAATTATGTGTGCTGTAGAGATTATGGGATCTTCACTATCCCAGACGTACATGAATCCCGGTTCCCACCACTTGAGGACAGCTTCATATTAGAACTGAAAGGAGGCCTCCATGTGGCCAGAGGCTTCTAGCTTTTTAGGGGGCGCTGTTGGAACTTCATGCCATGTAGGATACATGGGTCCCAGGCCAAATGCCCAAGAAAAGGGACCTTTCACCTGGTTAATGGAACCTGTCCCTATTAACTTTGGACACGGGGACCTAGGTGCCTGATTTTTGAGTACTTGGGGGCTTCTCTACACGCCCCTTGCACCACTTTTCCGTCATTTTTGACAGGGGAAATGTGACATACGGGTGGCACAAGGGGCTTGTAAATAAGCCCACGGTCCTGGAGCCTCCCTGGCCCCTGGTCAGACTGCCCTTCCCCTGGGGTGTGTCCAGCCAACCCTGCCCTGGGGGATCAGCAGCAGAGTGGGGCCTTGGCTCCTGCAGGCTCCCTTAATGGCAAACTTTAGTGAGGATACTTCATCGTCAGAACACATACAGCAGCCCTAAATCCCCAGATGCAAGTAAAGGTTTGCATTCCCAACGTTGTCTCATTGGTCCTTCTTTTGGTTTTGGTACAGTTAATTCTTGGGATGTGAGTGAATGGGTGATATTTTACATTGGGTTTTATCTTACTGCGCATTCAGACTCTGTGTTTGTGTGAAGGCTTACCTCCCCAGACCGTTACCCCTTCCTGCCAAAGCTGTGGCCCTGGTCCCTGCTGGGTTGGGTTCCCTGTCTGCGATTGCTGTTGCCATGTGTTTGTGCAACTAGCTAATCCCTGTTTCGGGCATGCGGCGGCTGACTGGTCTCCATGTAAACACAAGGAGATGATGGACAGAGCACTGAAACTTTTCAGACACTCACCCCCAGTCACAGATCTGGGTTGAATCCATCATTGTTCTTTAGCTTACTTCGCAACCCCAGTTCAGACACTGCTATATGCAAATCAGTCTTGCCCACGTGCCTCATGGGAACAGTCCAGCGTGAACTGCCAAGCCATGTCTTCCCTGGACCGGACACAGGCCTCCTGGGACCGGTTTCGGGCTAGCAGCCTTCATCAGCCAAGCTAGCTTGAATCCAGTGGCATAGTGAGCAAGGGACCTACATCTGGGCATACCCTGCCAACTTAGGGCAAACATAGCAAGTACAAGGAGATGATGGACGGAGCACTGAAACCTTTGAGACACTCACTCCCAGTCACAGATCTGGGTTGAATTCATCATCGTTCTTTAGCTCACTTCGCCACCCCAGTTCAGACACAGCTATATGCAAATTAGTCTTGACCCTGTGCCTCGTGTGAACAGTCCAGCCCTGGTCAGACTGCCCTTCCCCTGGGGTGTGTCCAGCCAACCCTGCCCTGGGGGATCAGCAGCAGAGTGGGGCCTTGGCTCCTGCAGGCTCCCTTAATGGCAAACTTTAGTGAGGATACTTCATCGTCAGAACACATACAGCAGCCCTAAATCCCCAGATGCAAGTAAAGGTTTGCATTCCCAACGTTGTCTCATTGGTCCTTCTTTTGGTTTTGATACAGTTAATTCTTGGGATGTGAGTGAATGGGTGATATTTTACATTGGGTTTTATCTTACTGCGCATTCAGACTCTGTGTTTGTGTGAAGGCTTACCTCCCCAGACAGTTACCCCTTCCTGCCAAAGCTGTGGCCCTGGTCCCTGCTGGGTTGGGTTCCCTATCTGCGATTGCTGTTGCCATGTGTTTGTGCAACTAGCTAATCCCTGTTTCGGGCATGCGGCGGCTGACTGGTCTCCATGTAAACACAAGGAGATGATGGACAGAGCACTGAAACTTTTCAGACACTCACCCCCAGTCACAGATCTGGGTTGAATCCATCATCGTTCTTTAGCTTACTTCGCAACTCCAGTTCAGACACTGCTATATGCAAATCAGTCTTGCCCACGTGCCTCATGGGAACAGTCCAGCGTGAACTGCCAAGCCATGTCTTCCCTGGACCGGACACAGGCCTCCTGGGACCGGTTTCGGGCTAGCAGCCTTCATCAGCCAAGCTAGCTTGAATCCAGTGGCATAAGGAGGCGGTTTCGAGGGACACTTTCCATCAGTGTATGTCGGAAACAGCAGAATGGCTTCGGCTTAATTCACTCCAATTTAATGGGGTAAAGACCGAGGTGCTTCATTGCTCCTTAGACCGGCCCTCCCGCCCGTTACCAGAGGATTTCTGGCCGGCTTCCATTATGGGTACTGTGACAGCTGCTGAGTCGGCTCGTAACTTGGGGATCATGTTTGAACCTAGTCTGCAGCTAGACACCTCAGTAAACAAGACCATAGCAACGTGCATGGGCTTACTCCGAGCCCTACATAAAATCTTGCCGTTGCTTCCCTTGGAAGCTCGAGCAGAGGTGGTGCGTAGTACTATACTCAGTAGACTAGACTACTGTAACGCACTGCTTCTGGGGCCTCCTAAGTCTTTGGTGTCTAGGTTGCAGAGGATCCAAAACATGGCAGCCAAACTGGCACTAACCCGACCACGTTCCGCGTCGTCTTCAGCAGCTTTATCTGATCTCCATTGGTTGCCTGTCCAGCAGCGTATTCTCTTTATGGCCGCTTGTATTGTGTTCAGGGCATTGCACGGTCTAGGACCTCTGCCACTCCAAAACCTTTTCATTTGGTATCAGGCTGCCAGACCCTTAAGATCCTCCTCGGCTTTTTTGATAAAAGTTCCTAAAATCGCCAGAGTGAGGATGGGTGGACGCGCTTTTGGCTATGCAGCAGCTAAGTTGTGGAACACTCTTCCTTTGCTGCTAAGGAGTAAGCAAGACCTAACCTCCTTTAAAACAGAGTTGAAGGCCTTTCTGTTTTCAAAACCAATGTAGTGCATTAGATCTGATGAATTACTGAAGGTCAAGCGCCAGGATACCCTTGGGGTGGCAGCTGCGCTCGACAAGAACTCAATTCATTCATTCATTCATTCATTCATTCATTCATTCATTCATTCATAGTGAGCAAGGGACCTACATCTGGGCATACCCTGCCAACTTAGGGCAAACATAGCAAGCACAAGGAGATGATGGACGGAGCACTGAAACCTTTGAGACACTCACTCCCAGTCACAGATCTGGGTTGAATTCATCATCGTTCTTTAGCTCACTTCGCCACCCCAGTTCAGACACAGCTATATGCAAATTAGTCTTGACCCTGTGCCTCGTGTGAACAGTCCATCCCTGGTCAGACTGCCCTTCCCCTGGGGTGTGTCCAGCCAACCCTGCCCTGGGGGATCAGCAGCAGAGTGGGGCCTTGGCTCCTGCAGGCTCCCTTAATGGCAAACTTTAGTGAGGATACTTCATCGTCAGAACACATACAGCAGCCCTAAATCCCCAGATGCAAGTAAAGGTTTGCATTCCCAACGTTGTCTCATTGGTCCTTCTTTTGGTTTTGGTACAGTTAATTCTTGGGATGTGAGTGAATGGGTGATATTTTACATTGGGTTTTATTTTACTGCGCATTCAGACTCTGTGTTTGTGTGAAGGCTTACCTCCCCAGACAGTTACCCCTTCCTGCCAAAGCTGTGGCCCTGGTCCCTGCTGGGTTGGGTTCCCTGTCTGCGATTGCTGTTGCCATGTGTTTGTACAACTAGCTAATCCCTGTTTCGGGCATGCGGCGGCTGACTGGTCTCCATGTAAACACAAGGAGATGATGGACAGAGCACTGAAACTTTTCAGACACTCACCCCCAGTCACAGATCTGGGTTGAATCCATCATCGTTCTTTAGCTTACTTCGCAACCCCAGTTCAGACACTGCTATATGCAAATCAGTCTTGCCCACGTGCCTCATGGGAACAGTCCAGCGTGAACTGCCAAGCCATGTCTTCCCTGGACCGGACACAGGCCTCCTGGGACCGGTTTCGGGCTAGCAGCCTTCATCAGCCAAGCTAGCTTGAATCCAGTGGCATAGTGAGCAAGGGACCTACATCTGGGCATACCCTGCCAACTTAGGGCAAACATAGCAAGCACAAGGAGATGATGGACGGAGCACTGAAACCTTTGAGACACTCACTCCCAGTCACAGATCTGGGTTGAATTCATCATCGTTCTTTAGCTCACTTCGCCACCCCAGTTCAGACACAGCTATATGCAAATTAGTCTTGACCCTGTGCCTCGTGTGGACAGTCCAGCCCAGCCCGAATTACCAAGCCATGTCTTCCCTGGACCGGAAACAAGCATCCTGGGACCGGTTTTGGGCTAACAGCACTCATCAGCCAGGCTAGCTTGAATCCAGTGGCAAAGTGAGCAAGGGACGCACGTCCGGGCATACCCTGCCAACTTAGGGCGAACATAGCAAACACAAGGAGATAATGGACGGAGTGCTGAAACTTTTCAGACACTTACCCCCAGTCACAGATCTGGGTTGAATCCATCATCGTTCTTTAGCTCACTTCACCACCCCAGTTCAGACACAGCTATATGCAAATCAGTTTTTTTTTTTAGTTTTTTTTTATTAGAAACCGTTAGCACACAGTAAGATACAGACAAGGGCCTACAACCACCAGGGCCGGCCGCTATAGAGCCCGAAGGCCCGCAGTGCAACGCCACACATTCAAATGAGCCCGAGGCAAAGCACCCGGCAGTTCGTGAGCACATATAACAGGCCGTGGCCATAGGCCAGGAGCAATCGGAAACAACAGTTTCGTTTTCTATTACATATAAAACACACTCAAGGCAATGAGGGTCCGAAATAGCAGCGTGCTCTTCCAAGGATAGGGAACAACATACAGTGTCCAAAGCAGTTCCTGTCCGGAAGCGGCAGAGGGGGGCAACGGGAAAACAGAGCATGGAACACACCTCATACCCTCTCGCAGAATGCGCGGCTAGGGGGTCAAAGCGATATCGACCTCTAATGGCAGAGGCGGGGTGCAGATACTTCGACAATATAAATTCCAAGGACCCCATACCCTAGTCCATTTCCCTGGCTTGCCTCTCGCCACATACACCGTCTTTTCCCTAAACATACACCAATCCATATTCTCCTTCCATACCTCGATCGTGGGCGGCCTCGGGGAGCCCCACAACTGTGCAATGTTACGCTTAGCCACCATGCACCCCAAGGTCACCCACTGTGTCTGTGCCGCATTACAATCATTCGGTTCCCAGACATTCAACAAACACCTCCTAGCCTCTGGCAACAGGGCAACGTGCGTGACCTCCTCCATTACAGTGTGGATACCGTTCCAAAATCGCACAACCGCCGAACATTCCCACAAGATATGAAGAAAGGTGCCTGGCAGGCCACATCCACGTTTACACAGTCCATCCATCGAATAACCCATACGCAGCAAACCGGGCCCCGTGATATACACTCTATGAAGGATCTTCAGCTGTACAAACCGTAAGCGGGCCGGGATCGCCACCTCTTTCGGGGAGGCCACCGCCGATACCCAGTCCTCATCATCCAATTCCAAGCCATCGCCCGTCCATGCCTCCCGCAGACGGAGAAGCAAGTCCGCGCGATCATTAATGAGTTTCTTATAAATCAGAGAAATAGTGCTGCCGGGCACGTAGCCATCCAACACTCTATCCTCCAGTGGGGAATACTCGGGGATAGCAGCAGCGTCCGGAAAGACCGAACACAGCGCATGGTGGACTTGAGCATACCGGAAGTACTCTCTATCGTTTAATTTATATTCCATTTTAAGCATTTCAAACGTTTTGAAAGCTCCCTTCACCCAAAGATCACCCACCTTATAAATACCAGTCATATCCCATTTCTCAAAGCCTTTCGATCTCCACAAACAGCCCAACCGCCCAGAGGCATACAACGGCGTCGCCCGAGTCAAGCGATCCTTCCACCCCATCGCAGCATTCGCCGCGTGCCACACACGTACCGCCACCTGCGTGGGTCCCGTCAACCGCGCGTCCGGGGTTACCGAGTACAGCGCCCGATTATAGTCCCCACCCGGGAGCAGAAATTTATCCATCTTGAAGGCCGGGTTCAGCGCAGAACCGTATATTCCGTGGTTCACCGCCGCCAACTGAGACGCCCAATAGTATTGTTTAATATCGGGGAGGGCGACCCCCCCATCGTACCAAGGGAGCGGCAACTTGGCGAGAGCAATCCGCGGCCGCCCGTCCCAAAACAGTTGGCGCTGAAGACCCTCCACCTCCCGGAAATAGCGGGCTGGCACGACATCTAGAGTATTCTGCAAAGCGTACAAAAAGCGAGGTAGCGACATCATTTTAAACAATGCCGCCCGTCCGAGCGGCGAGAGCGGAAGTCGTCTCCACCTCGCGACGTCGGCCTTCAATCGCTGGAGGGGAGGGAGAAGATTTCGCTCATAGCGGACCGCGGGATCCAGTGAGATGAAGATTCCCAAATATTTGAACCCCCGGGTAGCAATCTGAATAGGGCAATCCATTGGCAGGAGGGGGGCATCCCCTGAGAGGACGTAGACGCATGACTTGGCCCAGTTGATGACCAGGCCGGAGTTGCGACCAAAGGAATTCAGAACATCCACCAATACAATTAGCGACTGTCGGGGGGAGGTGAGATACAGAAGGATGTCATCCGCGTAAAGGGAGACACGGTCTTCAAACTCCGGCGTCCATCTAATGCCACGCAACGACGGCTCCCAATGCAACCAGGCGGCGAGAGGCTCTAAAGAAAGTGCAAAGAGAAGGGGTGATAACGGACATCCCTGCCGCGTACCTCTCCCCAGTGCGAAGGGAGCCGACACCCTACCATTCACCACCACCTGAGCCAGTGGGTCAGCATATAGTAATTTTACCCTACCAATAAACTCAGGGCCGAACCCAAATTTCGCCAACACGGCCCAAATATATGGCCACTCCAAAGTGTCGAACGCCATAGTAGCATCTAAGGATGCCAAGATGGCCGGCTCACGTATGAATTCCGCTCTAGCAAGCACGCCGTGCAACCGCCTCAAATTTAGAGCGGTATTCCGATGGGGTATAAAACCAGACTGATCCTGATGAATCAAGTCGCCCACGACCCGAGCCAGTCGGTTAGCCAACACCTTAGCCAGAATTTTGGGTTCTGCATTCAGCAGCGAAATGGGCCTGTAGGAGGCGCAGCGATCTCGCGGCTTCCCCTCTTTGTGTATCACAACTATGGTGGCGAGGCGTTGGTCAGGGGGGAGGAAGCCCACCGCACGTGCCGCAAGAAACATGTCCCGAAGATACGACGCTATCTTATCGGGACGCAACTTGTAGAGTTCAATGGGAAGACCGTTAGGACCCACGGCTTTACCCGATGCGATCGAGCGAGTGGCCAGAGCGATCTCATCTGACGACAACTTTGCCTCCATCAATACTGCATCAGCCTCTGATAGGGTTGGCAATACAATGTCTCTAAGCAACAGACGAGAGTCCTCCTCCGAACGCCCAGAGACCGGAGAATATACTCCGCGGAAATGAGCCGCGAAGCAGTCAACGATCTCAACCGGGTCAGTCACACTCACACCATCCGTCCTCTCCACAACGGGCACCACCCTGCTCGCTCTCTCCTTCTTATCCAACCAAGCAATCAGCTTTCCGGCCTTATCCCCCACATCATACAGTCGCCCTTGCTGTTCTCTACCCATCTCTTTAGCAGCTTCCGTGACTAGCGCTCTATAATCTGATTGTTTGAGGCTGAGAACATGCAATTTCTCATCGGTAACTCCACGCTCCAAGTCCTCCTCCATTTCAGCTATCTCAGCTTCCAGGTGGACCACCTCTGCCCTCTCGCACCTCTTAGCATGGGAGATAAGGGACAAGGCCTGCCCCCTGATCACCACTTTATAAGCCTCCCATAGGGAGACAGCCGACGAGACCGACCCCACATTATCAGTGAAGTAGTGATCAGTGGACTTGACCAGCTCCGCGCGGATCTTGGGGTTACGAAGATACCAGGGGCTAATGGGTGCCACTCTCCCCTCTGCCCCAGGGACAACCCTCAGTTGCAACCATATAGGGGAATGGTCAGAGATACCCCGGGCTAAATGACGCACCTCCCCAATCATCCCAGCTTGGATCGCCGGCATAAGCATGTAATCAAGTCTCGAGAGACTCCCATGGGCCCCCGAGTGAAAGGTATACTGCGCCTGTCCCGGGTGCATCAATCTCCAGCAGTCTACAAGTCCCAAAGTGTCCAAAAAAAAACCCAACCAGTCCTGAGCCCTAGGGAGATCCCTGGGGGGGTGACGGTCCTCCAACCCGGAGACAACTGCATTAAAGTCACCACCCAACACCAGAACCCCCCCAGGGAGTCCCAGGACCAAACGCCCCAAATCAGCAAATGTGGCCGTTTGTAAGCCCGGAGGCACGTACACAGCCACGAGCGACATAGTCCTGCCCTCCCATCTCCCCACCAGTGCCACATATCGCCCCCTATCATCGTGAAGCACCTCGTCCACTTCCAATGGGAGAGAGGCCCTAACCAGAATGCCCACTCCCCTAGAGCCAGAAGTGAAACCAGAGTGAGCGGCAAGGCGATAGCCCCTCCTATTTAGGGCCTGGAAGGAGTTCCCAATCAAATGTGTCTCCTGCAGGAAAACAATGTCAGGCGAAATCCGCTTCAAGAACTGCAACACCACCCCGCGATTGATCCTATCCCCCAGTCCATTCACATTCCACGAAAGGATTCTCAATTCCCTACCCCCCATCCCACTCCCGCACATGGTACCCAAATCCCGGAGAGCACAATCCGGATACGTCAGCAGAAAACTTCACATTGCCTTGCAAAACAAAAAAACAATCCCCAACAACCCCCCTCCCCCACAGTCCCGGAACCACAACTCCCCCCTCCCTGCACCCCTGCTTGAGCCCATACAGCACCCCCAACTTGCAGTGTGCCTGTCGCCCTAACATGTACCACAAAAAGAACCCCAGAAGGAGGAAAAGGCCCCAATAAGCTCCCCGCAACCCCCAAGCATTTGAAGGGCATGTTGTGCAAAATTAGAGTGCAATTGAGCCAAGGTACAAAACATCGCTAGTCCAGTCCATCGCCAGGAACCAAGTTCTAGTCGTGCTCCACCACATCCCGTCCGCTCTCCGCCGTCCGACTGTCTCGAGCCTGTCCCCGAGGCAGGGCATCCAACCAGTCTCCAACTGCCTCCGGCCGGTCAAAAAAGTGGGACCGACCCTGGAACTCAACCCGCTACCTCGCCGGGAATAACATCGCATATTTCAGCTCCATGTCCCTCAAGCGCCGTTTGACACCCAAAAATCCCAGCCATTGTTTCTGGACCGCTTGCGTGAAGTCCGGATAAAAGCTAACATTGGAGTTCTCAAACTTCAGCGGCCCGGCCACCCTCGACGCCTGAAGGATAGCATCTCTATCCCGAAAGTTAAAAAGACGGGCAATTATAGGCCGCGGGGGAGCACCCACCTTGGGCGCACCACCTGGGATCCAGTGGGCCCGCTCCACCGCAAAGAACTTGCTCAATCCCTTGGGCGCGAGATGATTCATCACCAGATCTTCCACAAAAAGATCAGCCGCAGATTCCTCCGACCTTTCCGGCACTCCGATGATGCGAACATTGTTCCGTCTAGCCCTGCTTTCGGAGTCCTCAAGTCAACGATCCGTCTGGTCACTGGCAAGCCGCAACCTACGGACCTCCGTCTGCAGGGCGGCCACGTCCACAGTTAGGCTCGACGCCGCTTGAGCCAAAGAGTCGACCCGCTCGTTGGTTTTGGACAGGTCTGCCCTGACCAAATTCACATCGATCAGGACTGCGTCCAATTTATGAGCCAGGGTATCAAACCGCTGACCCACAGCAGCCTTCATCTCCTCAATGGCGCCCATGACGTCCTGCAGGGTCAGTTCTGACGACGGGCCCGATACCTCTTTAGACCTCTCAGGCGATTTATGCAGGCCACTGGGGGATCCCTTTGGCTGCGCATAACGATCCATGTTGTTGGCCTGAGTATAGGATCCTCTCCGGGTAGACTTGGGTTTTGACTTGTCCCCGTCTAGTCTCGCCGCCATCGTCCGGAGGCCACCAAGGTTGGCACCCGCCAATGCCAGGGACAGGGATCAGGTGGCTAAATCAATCGAACACAGCAGTCGCAGACAGGAAGCCCATGTATCGTCTGAAAATCAGGCCAGACACTCCGCCATCCGCACACCTCTGAAACCCCAAGGTCCCGCAGCCGATCTCCAAAAACCCCACTTGAAAACTAAAGTGAAAGTGCGGGGTACGTGGCAAGTCAAGCCCAGCGTGCCGCTGTTGTTCACTTCATACCCGGGCACCTCACCAACTCGAGATCGGGACCAAGGCAGTAGCAGGCCGCAAATTTCAGAGGGCAACCATTCGGGTTCCCGGCGTCCGATCTGAATTTGGAAAACGGGTGGCACCTCAGCGCGGATGCATCAGCAAAAGCCCGTCGAATTTACCAGGATTTAGTCAGGATAGACGTGGGAGGTTGCGGAGGCCCTCGAGAGCCGTAAGCCTACGCGGCCATCTTGGTTGCGCGCTAGGCTCCTCCCCCGCAAATCAGTTTTGACCCAGTGCCTCATGGGAACAGTCCAGCCCGAACTGCCAAGCCATGTCTTCCCTGAACCTGAAACAAGCATCCTGGGACCGGTTTCAGGCTAACAGCCCTCATCAGCCAGGCTAGCTTGAATCTGAAGACTGATTTGCATATTGCTCGGTTCAAACTGGAATGGCATGGTGAGCAAAAAAACGATGGATTTACGCCCAGATCTCTGTACTGGGGTGAATGTATGACATCGTTCTGCAATCTGCTCAACAATGGTTGAAAGAGGGAAGGGTATGGCCAGACGTGGGTCCCGTGCTCTCCATGCCACTGAAGTCAGGCTATCTTGGCTGATGATGGGTGAAACCCCGAAACCGGTCCTAGGATGCTTGTTTCCAGTCTAGGGAGGACCTGTCCTGGCAGTTTGGGCTGGACTGTTATGGTGAGCAAACAAACGATGGATTTAGGCCCAGATCTCGGTACTGGGGTGAATGTATGACATTGTTCTGCATTCTGTCCATCAATTGTTGTTTTTGCGACTGGCCTCCTTGTGGCTGAATGTAAGGTGTATTTGGGCTTCCCTAGGCTTGGTTCTGTAGATGAGGACTTTGTGGTAGTTTGCTCTATCGATCTCTGTTCATGGTATGCTATTTTCTGGCATCTGTCTGCCAGGTTGCCAATCCTGTGGCAATAGTAACAGTCCCTAGGGTCTGATTGCTGCTAACCTCCCTGGTCTTTGCCACTATAGCTAAGGTTGAAACCCTCTCAGTTTTGAGGTGGAGCCCCTTTCAGACTGGTGCCATCTGCACACTGACGGCCAACGCAACCCCTGGAGGGCAGTCTTTTTCAATTTGTGTTGGACCAATTTAACAGTGTCTCCCTGGGCTTGCTCCTGTTTTTCTCTATTTTTCTCTTGTTCCTTTTGGGATAATGAAATATATGGGCTTGTATCTCCTGCCAGGGCTTGATGTCTAACCCAACCATGCTGTCCACTCCTCTTTTTATTGCAGTAGGCAGCCAATTTTGGGGGATATTGTAAAAGTATGCGACTTGTGAGCCCGTGTCAGCCCATGACTGTCCAGTCTCTTGTCCCAATTGTTCCCTCATCCTATCCAGACAATCGCTTAATGGTTCTCTGGCTTCATAGACTCCGCCATTAACCCTCAGTAATATCTATTGCGAGTGGGAGTCATGTGCTCCCGCGAGAATGCTTTCATCTTTGTTTAAGTGTTGCGTAGGTTTTATTTATTTAAAGTATGTCTCACGAGCCCTGATGTTCATCAGTTATGGTGTCCTTCGAAACGCCATACTGAGCGTTGGACTCGTAGCAGCTCGATGGCTCCGGCCGTGTTTCCTACTTAAGAATAAAATCTTCTCAAACTTACCTGCCACTTCCGCCCTCTTCACTACAACTTGGCAATGAGCGGACTCAGCCTGTTCCTGCACCCACCGCCGAGATTTGAGCAGCTCCTGCTTCCTGCCTGTTTCATGCTGTCTTGCTGTCCTGCTGGATCCGTCATTGCCACACGCTGGACACCGCTTCATTTTCTCCCCATAGTGGTGTCTCGCTCGTGTTCCTGGTTGTGCAGTTCAGGCACCACTCCTCCTAAAATTCTGGAACTTCATGAGTATGCACGCATGCGTGCTGAGAAGGACACTGACGCACGAGGCTACGCACGTAGCTTTGCAACATTAGCCGTTGTTCTTCTGCAACATTACAAGCGTTGGCAAGGCAATGCATCTGCAGAATTATTTTGTATCCAGCGCTGCCGCCTAGCTTTTAATATTGACATTGCGCTTAACCTTTACCGCTTGAGGCACAGTCTTCATTTTTAAAGACAGTGCACATTATTCTTCACTTAGCCTGCGTTCTATTAATGAACGTTGTATTTTGCATTTATATGGTGTATATGCTCAAAGTCAGTGTAAATGTGCACTGATTTAAATGTGCATTTAATAGTTCAGTTGCATTTACAATTTGAAATCTACTCACATTATTGCAAATCTTGGTAAAATTATCACTGTGGCTTCTGCACAACAATTTCAACAACCTGCTCCTTTCTTGCACTCTCCTGGCAAACCAATTATTAAATGGTGACAATAGTTAAAAGGATTTGAAAATTATCTTGTCGCAATCAACGCGTTCCAGTACTTTCCAGCACACAAAGTAGCTATCTTGTATGGATGTCTGGGTATTACTGCACAACAGGTGTTTGAGAACCTTCCCCAATATTCAGCACCTTGTGGATCAGGTGATGATTGGGATGTATATAAAGAGGCCTTAGCAGGCATGTATAAACAGCATGCTGAAGAACCCAGCATCATACCTGAGCGGCGCAAATAGATTCCTGATGAAAGAGTAGAGGATTACATTGCTGAGTTAAGAACTTTTGCAGCAACATGCAAATTTGGTGCCACTACAGACATGTGCATTAGGGATCAGTTTATTTTCGTTCATGAGTCTCTAAAGAAATTCAAGATAGGCTGCTTAGCTGCAAAAATACTTCTTTCATACAAACAGTTGACATTGCTAAAGGAATAGAAATCACAACTATTTCTTCAAAAAATGTGCAAGAAAGTCAAATACATCAGAACGTCCATATTGTGGAGGACAATTCCTTGTGCACAGTAAACGTTGGAAATACATTTTTAAAGCAACCACCAAGAAAACCCCTCATTGGCTACAGCAGTGGATCTAAGAACCACGCAGGGAATTCTCCTAGTTGCAAGGCTTCTGGAAAAAGATATTTGTCCTGCAAAGAAATTGGACACTTCTAAGCCGTATGTAGAGGAAGAAGGAGATTCACCAGGGTCAACAGTGTAGAAATCAACAAGGACAAAGACAATTGTTCAGAAAAGTTATATCATGTGGTTTCAACTGTTGAATGCAACTCTATCGATCTAGGCCAAATTAAAGGACCTTGGGGTGAAGTGCTTATAGGGGATGTTCCTTTGCAAGTAAAGGCTGACTGAGGGTCACATATTACCATATTGTCTGATGTCACATTCCACGCAAATTGGAATGACAGCGTTGTCCTCACTCAGTTTGATGTTCTCCCTAGCTTTTGGAGAGACAAATATTGACATGTAAGGTGTATGTAGCCTTAAAAGGAAGGGACATCATAGGTTGGATAGACTTAGCACAAATGAGTTTGTATCTCAAGACAGGTGTGGAACAACCCATTGTCCTTGGTGACATTCGAGCTGATTACTATGTTTACAAAAAATTACAGGATGTAAATGTATCTAACCTTTCTATCCCAGCGCCTAGCATTGAACCAAATGTAATTAATTCTTCCTCTCCAGGGACTGGTGTTGATCATATTCTTGATTAATTTCCTTCAGTTTTCAACAGCAAAGTTGGTAGCGTCACCAGATTCACCTCAAACCCAATGCGCAACCAGTTATTCATAAAGTCCTTACTTTACCATTAAGTGCTAGAGGAGAATTGAAGAAAGTCTTGAAAGAATTATGTGATGAGGGCATCATTACACCGTGCCATTCATCTGAATGGGTTTCTCCAATAGTTTCAGCCCGAAAAAGGTCTGGGGAGGTCTTTGCAGGAGGAAACAGCACCCACTTCAGCCACACCATGCAACCCCCCCTGGACGGACCACCACTGCGTTCACTTAAACATTGACAAACCCACCACCTGCAAACCTGCACCTCGCCCTCCACGAAGGAACCGGAGCAAAATCACTGATGAGAAGCTCAACTCCACCCTCAACCGCAATGCCCCCACCACCTCGACCGACACCAACCTCGCAGCCAAAGAACACCACAGATGGATCTCCAACTGTGCAGATGATCTCAAACCCCTACGCAACCCCGACAGACATCGCCCCAGGGCAGCCACCTGTTTCACCACCAACCTCCAAGAATCCAGACACACCTCCAGATGTCTCTAGAAGAGTTGAAGAAACAGCAATATGTCAGAAGATCGCACCAACTACAAGAACGCCATAACGGAATACCACCAACGCATCAGATCCACCAAAAAGACCTTCATCCAAAACAAGATTGTCGCCAACTCCAACAACTCCAAGGAACTCTTCAGTGTCATCCATGAATTCACTGAGGCCCCCAGCGAAACCACTGACATCACCCCCTCCCAGGACCTCTGCAACAAGCTCTGATCCTACTTCCATCTGAAAATCAAGGGCCTATGACCACTTTAACAAACAGACACCCGACTCCGAAACCACCTCCCTCGCCAACAACGCCAGCTAGTCTACCATCTCCTCCTGGAGCCCAGTCACCACCGAAGACGCCACTTCGACGATGAAAGGCATCCACTCAGGGGCCCCCATAGACGCCTGCCCACCACAGAGCTGCCATCACCATCACTCCGGGACTACAAAGCACCATCAACACCACCTCCAAGACTGGCATCTTTCCCAACGACTGGAAATGCGAAGAAGTCAGACCCCTGCTCAAGAAGCCCTCAGCAGACCCCACAGACCTCAAGAACTACCGACCCATCTCTCTCCTCCCCTTCGCGGCGAAAGTCACTGAGAAGATGGTCAATGCCCAGCTAACAAAATTAATCGGAGACAACTTCATCCCCGACCCCTCCCAATCCGGATTCCGCAGCAACCACAGCACCGAGACCGCTCTACTCGCCGCCACAGACAACATTCGCACCCTCCTCGACCAAGGACACACTGCGGCCCTGATCCTACTTGACCTCTCTGTCACATTTAACACCGTCTCCCACCGCCAGACTCCACAACACCGGCATACAGGGAACTGTCCTCGACTGAAACCTACTTCTTCCTTATCGGCAGAACCCAAAGAATCAGACTGCCACCCTTCCTCTCTGAACCCATGGAAATCAACTGCGGAGTACCCCAGGGATCAATGCTCAGCCCCACGCTCTTCAACATCTACATGGCCCCCCTCTCCACCATCATCAGACAGCACGGACTCAGCATAGTATCCAACGCCGACGACACCCAGCTCATCTTCTCCCTCACCAAGGACCCTGTCACCAGCAGATTCAACTTCCACGAAGGAATGAAGGACATGGTATCCTGGATGAGCAGCAGTTGCCTGAAGCTCAAATCGGAGAAGACAGAGTTCCTCGTCCTCGACCCTCCCCCTCTGCTTGGGACAACACCTGGTGGCCCACAGCCCTCGGCAGCCCTCCCACCCCCATGGACCATGCCCGAAACCTCAGCATCGTACCAGACTCCTCCCTCTCCATGACCCATCAGGTCAACGCTGTTGCCTCCAGCTGTTTCTACACCCTCAGCATCCTCCGAAAGACCTTCAAATGGATCCCCCCTGAAACAAGGAAGACCGTCACCCATGCACACATAACCAGCAGACTGGACTACGGAAAAGCCCTCTATGCCGCGATCAAGTCTCTGCTCTGAAAACTCCAGACCATACAGAACACCGCAGCCAGACTCGTCCACTGCATCCTTCGACACAAACACATCACCCAACACCTACGTAAAATCCAGTGGCTCCCTGTTGAGAAGAGAGTCACCTTCAAGATACTCACCCATGCCTACAAATGCCTCCACAACACTGGACCCCAATACATCAACGAGAGACTCTCCTTCAACGTACCCAATAGAAACCTCCGATCTGCTTACCTCACCCTTGCCGAAACCCCGCGCATCCGCAGAGCCAGAAAAGGTGGAAGAGCCTTCTCCTACATCGCGGGCAAGACCTGGAACGAGCTCCGGATCGACATCAGAAGACACTCTACACCTGGCTCTTTGACTGAACGGAGCTGACTAGCCCTCCCCCACCCCTCCCCCAACGCCTTGAGACCCCCACGGGTGAGTAGCGCGCTTACAATTCCCCTGATTGGTTGATTGGGAAGTCAGATTGTGTGCTGAATTTTGCTCCCTCAACCGCAGCATCTCGGTGTATTGTCACGCCTTGCCCAAAATCCACAATCTGTTGGCCAATTTGGAAGGAGCAAAATACTTTCAATTTTAGACTTGAAATCGGCATACCATCAGATTCCCCTTTCTGTTGAGTCACAAGAGCTTACCACTTTCGTGACTCTATTCGGGGCATACAAATACATGAGACTACCTTTTGGTTTAGCTTCTGCTGCCAGCATACTCCAGAAATTGATGGACACTTTGCTGGAAAATATACCTGGTGTGCAGGCATACCAGGACGATATTCTGTTGTACGCTGGTAGTCGGGCAGAGCACGACAAAACCCTCGTTAGAGTAATAGAGACACTTTGCAAAACTGAAATGACTGTTAGACAGGACAAGTGCAAGTTTGCTGTGCAGGAACTGGAGTATTTAGGAAACACACTTTCACTGAATGGTATTAAGCCCAAATTGTCTCTGATTAAAGCTTTCAGGAATGTCACTTCACCTTAAGAAGTGCTTCGCTCTTTCCTAGGACTTGCGGAATACTACCAATGGTTTGTCCAGGGGTAGGCACAGATTGTGGAACCACTGAGGGATCTCT
Organism: Triturus cristatus; assembly: GCF_964204655.1. NCBI lineage: Eukaryota > Metazoa > Chordata > Amphibia > Caudata > Salamandridae > Triturus > Triturus cristatus. The sequence continues at coordinate 326,233,424 of NC_140589.1, forward strand.
TTAAAAAGGGGCAAACTTTGAATGGTCACATAAACTTTACCTTCTTTTTGAGCATGTCAAGAAACTTATTGAAGAGTCACCAGCTTTACATTCATTTCAAGTTGGTCACAGATGTTTCTTGACAGTGGATGCCAGCCTCTCTGGTCTTGGAGCTGTATTAGGGCAACGGGTGGCTGGTAAAGAACATACTGTAGCCTTTGTGTCTAGAACACTTCAACCAGCAGAAACATGATATAGCACCATTGAGAGGGTGGCTCTTTTATGTCTTTGGGCCATTAACAAATTTAAATCATACATCTGGGGTCGTGAGTTTGATTTATACAGCGATCGCAAGCCCTTCATGCATTTACTCACCAACAGTGGCCCGAACAAAGCATCAGGCAGACTCATTTGCTTACTTTCCAAACTCCAAGAATATCATTTCACCATCAAACATATTCCTGGAGGGAAACATTTTAGAGCAGACTGTCTCTCAAGAAAGGTTTTGTGAAGCACCCTTTGAAGCAGATGACATTGAGATTGTAGTTGTTGCCGTTGATGCTGTAGCTGGATGTTCACCCATTACAGAGAATTAATGGAACACTACTTACGCTAATGACACAACACTTTCAAAAATTAAGACATTCATTTCAAGTTGTTGGCCTGAACGCAGAGATTTACATGTTGAAATGAAAGCATTTGCAAATGTAGCTGATGAATTATCTGTAGTACATAATATGGTTATGCGCCATAATCTTTTTGTTCCCCCTGAGACTCTACGAAACACAATCATTCAAACTGCTCATCAAGGACACTTAAGCATTACTAAAACCTGCCAACGTGTAAAGAAATACCATTGATGGCCTTCAATTGATTCCCAAGTTAGGACTGTGATTGGTAAATGTGCTGAGTGTCTGTTATCAGACAAACATTGGAAAACACATACTTCTCCTCTTCATCCATTCACAAAGAGTCCACGGGACAAGGTGGGGCTTGATTTTTCTGGCCCATATGAAACTTTACCATCTGATAACAAATATTTCATTTTGCTTGTTGACTATCATACCAAATGGATCTACTGTTATTTTCGCAAGGGGGCAATGAATGAATGAATGAATGAAAGAGCATTTATAGAGCACGCAGCTACTCAGAAAGAGTGTCCCGGCGCTGAGAAGACTCTGACAAACCCTCTGCTGCTCCTAGAAGCTGGAGAAAGAGAATCAATTACAGAAAAGCCAGGTTTTAAGCATTTTCCTAAAAACTGCAACATCGGTTATTTTCCTCAGAGTCAGTAGGAGAAGGTTCCAGGCGTGGGCATTATGGAAACGAAAGGAACGGCCACTGGAACGGGCGTGGCGTATCTTGGGGACGAATGCCAATCTCAACGTGGAGGACCTCAGGGTTCTTGGAGGCACTAAGGGGCATATTATCAAGGACGGCGTTAACATTATCGCCGGTTTAGCGGCAAAAAACTGCCGCTAAACCAGCGATAATGGGCTTGATAATATGCCCTGGAGAATTTCCATAGAAGCCCATGTTCACACCAGAACATGGGCTTCTATGGAAATTCCATAGAGCATATTATCAAGCCCATTATCGCCGGTTTAGCAGCAGTTTTCTTTAACGCCGTCCTTGATAATATGCCCCATAGTATGTGACTCTCCTGAGATATTTTGCACCACTGCCGTGCAGGACTTTGAACATCAGTACCAGAGCCTTAAAACTGATCCTCCTTTTTACAGGTAGCCAGTGTAAGGCCCTGAGATGTGGGGAGATATTAGTGCTGGTCTTAAGCAAAAAGCAAAAAGGACTGCTCTGGTGGCTGGGTACAGGGCGTTAACATAGTCCAGTCTGGAGATGATAAGTCCCTGGACTACGGTCTTTCTATGGTCAAGAGGCAAGATAGGAAGACATTTTCTAAGCATCCGAAAAAGCTCATAACAGGAGCCAGCTACTGACTGGACCTGAGCATGCATCGAGAGTGAGCTGTCCATCCTGACGCCCAGACTCTTAACAGAGCTTTGCGCAGAGAGAGGGGGTGTCATATCTGAGGGCCGCCAGAGTTTCCACTAGTCCGCGGGTGAGGAGCCAAAAAAGATAACTTCAAATTTCTCTGGATTGCATTTTAACCGATTCTTCCTCAACCACGAGAAAACCTTTGAGAGACAGGTATTGATCTTCCCACCTCTAAGTCAGCTCCCTTGTGGCAAGTAAAAAAGGGCTGCATGTCGTCCGCGTAAGAAATAATTTTCGCACCACACGCCTCTGCCAGGAGTGCCAGGCAGGACATATATAGGTTGAAAAGCGTGGGACTCAGTATAGAGCCCTGCGGAACTCCCACTTTCAGGCTGGGAATGGAGGCCACGAAGTGGGGGGGGGGGGTCCAGACTTCCTGGCTTCTGTCCTCAAGGAAGGAGGTAAACCAATTCAAAACGGTGCTAACTGTTCCGCAGTCCTGTAGTCTATAAAGGAGTTTAGAGTGCGGAACGGTATCAAAAGCTGCAGAAAGGTCCAATAGAATCAGCATGGCTTTTCCTCCCTGGTTTAGCTTCTCCTTGATGTTCAGAGACCTCTAGTAGGGCAGTCTCAGTTCTATAGTTGGTTCTAAAACCCAACTGGCTCTGGTGAAGGAGATAATTTTTGTCAGCGTAGTCAGAGATCACTGAATTGACGAATTTCTCCTAGGCTTTGGAAAAAAACGTCAGTAGTGAGATAGGTCTGTAATTTGCTTACACTAAGGGGTCAGCCGAGGGCTTCTAAAGCAGTGGCAGGATTTTAGCACGTTTCCAAATGCCAGGCACGTGACTGGCCATGAGGGAAGAATTAAGTACCTTATTCGCCACAGGGTTTACATACGTGGTCACTTAGGCCAGCAGTTTAGCTGTGCAGGGGTCAGTAGGGGACCCTGACTTCAGACTCTTGATAATGTCCTGGGATACTTCCGGTTGGAGCGGAGGAAACTGTGCAAGAGTTAAACAGCCAGTAGAGGCGGGTTGCTCCGCCAGGGCTGAACAGTCAGCAGACTCATGGTCCTCCGGAGGCCCTCTAATGAAACAATCCTGAATGGTCACGATTTTATCGTGCAAGAAAATTGCTTGTTGGTTAGTCCATTCAGAGGAGAGGGGTAAAATCTCAGCAGCCGTTGACGGGGCGGAGAAGGCTTTCACGATTTTAAAGATCTCTTTGCCTTTGTTGCTGGATATCTCTATTTTAGTTTTCAGATAGCTTTTTTTTAGCATCGAGGATTTTTACATAGTGGGCCTTCAGCTTATCGTCAGACTTAAAAAAATTGCGCCACTTCTGTTCAAGGCGTTTGCAGGTGCTTTTGCTCAGTCTCAGTAGCTCAGTATGCAAAGGAGCCTAAAGTCTGGCCTTCTTGGGAGTACGAGTGGGCATAGGGGCTAGTGCATAGGCGCAGTACTGCACCCAAGTCTCAAGTTAGAGAGCATCTCTCTCAGGTTCGTCAGATAGCTGAGGAGTGGAGGATTCCAGCGCCTCACCTAAAGCAGCTGGTGTGACACGATGAAAAGGTCTTTGCGTGTTTACCCATTTCTTTGCAGGGGGCTGACAGGATCTCGTAGACCTAGGAACATAGAAACTAATAAGGCAGTGATCGGACCATACTAATGGAAGGGGTAGATCCATCTCGAGCTGTTAATTGGAGAAAATGTGGTCTAGGGTGTGACCCTTAATGTGTGTAGGGTGGGAAACATATGGGAGTAAATTAAAAACTGCAAGAGACTCAGTCAGTGAGATGACCTAGGGCTCCGTGGGTTTATCAAGATGGATATTAAGGTGACCCAGTACCAGGAAGTGACTATTTCTGAGGACCTCGGAGGAGATCGCCTCATTAATGGATTTCAGGAAGGCGCCCGCAGGCCCAGGGTGCCTGTATATCAGGGCACCCGCCAAGGATTGGTGATCAGATAGGGAACAGTGGAAACTAAGGCATTCTGCATCCTCACCTCACCTAGGGGAATAATATTACAGATATAGTCTTGCTTAAAGATAATGGCTACACCACCTCCTTTGCCGACTGGGCAATCTTTTCTGAGAATCTTATATCCGGGGGGGTGAGGGGGGGAGAGATAGCAGTGGCCATAGTGGGGTTAGAAAATTGAGAGACCCAAGTTTCTGTGAGAAACAATAAGTCCAGTAGTGTCTCCTGCATCAGGTAGAAAACCTGTAGTTTGTGTTTGTGCAGGGAGTGAGTGTTAAGTAGCAGAGCTTTAAACGTCCCACCTTACTTGACTTTAGCATGGCACACTCCATAATTAACCACCTCGACAGGGCATCTTAAGTCACTGCCAGTTAGCTCTCAGTTGCAGCATACACATCTGGAGATATCACACCCGCACCCAGCAGCAATGATGTCCAAGCAAAGATTCTCCTTACTGAGGATAAGCAGCGTGGCTCTGTCACACTGTACATGCTGCTCCTGTGCCTTGGCAAAACTGGCAGCATGCCCGGCGCCGGACGCCTTCGGGATGCTGACGAGTGCAGACGGGATTGCCTTAGGCGTGCCTTTGGTGTCTCTGCTTTAATGGATGAAGGAGAAACTAGAGCGCAACCCTGGTAAAGATGTCGCAGCTCAGTGCCCTGCCCGAGTGAAAACTCGGTGCAAGCCCAGGAGGAAAAACAGATTCCTGCCTCCTCACCAACAACAAATTCAAGAACCCCAACAGAACAGTAAGTAAGGCAAATATGTTTTGAGCAGTGACAAAAACTAACAGATATTCTTTTTTTTAAAAGCGTAATTACATGCAGAAGGTTATAAATGCAACCCGCAGCGAGGGGAAAGCAATAGCAGGTTTGAACCACCGAGAAAGCCATTGAATTTTTGAGAAATGTGTTTGACATAGAAGTGTCTCCCAAAATTATTGTGACCAACAATGGCATACATTTCATGTCACAACAAATGTGTTCCTTTTTTAAATTGCAGGATATACGCCATTTTAAGGTTGCACTATCTACACCTTCCTCCAAGTTAGTTGAAAGGGTTAACACGATTATCAAAGAGGGAATACAAACTGCAATTTCTTGTGATCATGATCCAATGGAATATGTACATGGCATAGTGTGGGCTCACAACACTACCCCACACTCGACCACAGGTATTGCTCCCTTTGTTCTTGTTAGAGGTAGGAAAGCACACACTGTTTTGAATGGGGGAAAAGGTGACATTACAGTTAAGTTCAGAGAAAGTGTGCAACAGAAACAAAACAGCATGAAAGAATGCTTTGATGCAGGTTAGCATTCAGTGGTCCAAACCATTCAGAATGGAGACTGGGTCCTTATTAAGAGGTCCAGAAAAGTGGGGAGGAGGCGCTCCAAGTTTTCATCGCCTGTCACTGTAGTACAGGTAAGCAAGGGTTCAGCCCTCGTTGACAACAAAGGTTGGTGGAACAAAAGATCCCTGCTCAAAATCTCTAGCTCACAAGCTGACATCATTAACAAACATTTTGGCATGAATACAGAACATTGTGACTGGTTTGACTAAACTGAAAAGTGTGATTTGCAACTCAATGTATATATGGTGTCTGTTGCACCTGTACCAGATGCTACACCTCAGGCTGCTACAACACGTCAGATTGCAGCAACAATTGAAAGGAGTCAGACTACCAGTGGAAAAGGGGCCAGGCAGAGACAAATGATGCATAAGTTGAAGGATTATGTACTAAATTGAATTTCTGCTAGCACAACTTTCATTCATGTTGTTGTTTATTACTTTTGCCTCTTTCCTTTGTTTTTCATGCTGTTTGAGGGGAAGATATTGTAATATATATTGCAAGTGGGAGTCACGCACTCCCGCGTGAATGCTTTTATCTTTATTCAAGCATTGCGTATGTTGTATTTGTTTGAAGTATGCCTCACGAGCACTGATGTCCAGCTGTTACGGTATTCTTGGAAAGGCCATAATATGCGTTGGACACATAGCAGCTGGACATGGATGTTTCCTACTTAGAATAAAATCATCTTAAACTTACCTGCCACGTATGCCTCTTCACTACACCCTCCCTTGTCACGGCGATCAGGGAACATCTCCCTCAGGGCCGTCCATATTCAGTGCCTGTATGAACTGAATGCGGCCTCGTCATGCTTAGTGTTTGGCAGCGTAATTGCTGGGATGTGTGCTCGGGCAAACACTGTGTTAGCCTGCCGTCCAATAAGACTACTTAGCAGACTTATGATATAACCTATCTCTAGGTTTATTACAGCAGTGTTCTTCTCAAAGCTTGAGATCCATTGTCCTGCTCCATCCAGCAGTGGTGTTAAGTTTGTCCTTAACCCTTCCTTATCAATTTGAGCCCATGGCACATGGATGGTCCTTGACATGCCCTTCTGTAGCTATGGGTAAATTTCTGTTTTGGGTAACTCTAATGGTTTCTCCCTAACATGGCATTCCCATCCTTTTAGGCATTCCTGCATGTATGGGAAGTTTCACTTGAGATCTTCAACTCCATGTCGGATGCAGTCTTCCACTATGGCCATGTCCTCTGGTTCGAAGGATCCCACTTCGGCCAACGTCTATCGTACTGGTCTTTTCCCTCAGTCCAGTGGGCTAGTAGGTGGCAGAATGGTCTTGCCTTCCTCTCTGGCCACTATCTCCCTTGAGGTTAGTCTATCTATCCGGTGCATTCAGGTGGAGCAGCGCATGTCTTCGTCGCTACTACCCTTGTTCATGTGCAAAGGTGCCATTCTGTTTTTCATATGTCTACATTGTGTCAGTGTAGGAATGTGGGTTTCTGTTGCAATACATCCCCCACTTTTTGCCAGACTTCTGATGCACTTTGACTTGATGTGTTCCAGGTCCTGTTTTCTTTCGCAAATCTGTACCTTAGTACCCCCAATTTCCACCTCTCTGGCCAAATGTAAGTTACTTGTAAAAGATACACTGGGTACCAAGGGTACTTTGACCAGGGAAGGCCTTTAAGGGCTGTAGCAAATATTGTTCCAACCCTAGAGGTCCTGCACCTTAACAGACACACACTGCCATTGCAGGCTTCGTGTTTTGGTGCAGAGAAAAGTGAAGAGTCGACATTGCACCCATACCTGTGTGTCATGCCTCCAATCCACTGCCTGTGGTATAGGTAAGACACCCCTCTAGCTGGGTACACTATACCACCAGTGAAGGTACAGTTGCAGGAGCACAGTACCCCTACAGTGTCTATGTCTATTCTTAGACATTGCAAGTGCAGTAAAGCCATAAAGAGTATATGGTCTGGGAGTTTGTCATTACAAACTCCACAGCACCATAATGGCTTTACTGAATTCTGGGAAGTTTGGTAACAACCTTCTCAGCATATTAAACCCATATTGATGCCAGTGTGGGATTTATTATACCATGCACACAGAGGGCATCTTAGAGAAGGCCCCTGAAAAATGACCTGCCTCTGGTGGGCACCCTGACTGGTATACACCAGCTTGCCACCACAAGACAGGTTTCTGGACCCCTGGGGTTGGAGCCTTCGCTCCCTCGGCCGAGAGACAAAACCTTTCGTGGATGGAGGTGGTCACTCCTCCCCAGGTCAGGAAGAGCCATCTGTGGAAGGGAGGCTTCAAAGGTCTTGCCATCTTTGTAACACCACCTCCAGCCTCGCCTGCCATCAGGAGCAGGCTCCCTTCCTGTCTCACCCCCCTTTCGGCGTGAGGACAGGCAGGAAAAATTAGAACAGCCCAGGAGGTGTGCCCACCTCTGCCAACCCCGCCCCTCAGGTGGGGAAGGCGAGGTGAAGCCCACTCTTTAGTGCCCACCATCTTGCAGATGGCAGGCACTATCCAATCAGTGTTATGGATTATGCCCACTCTCCCATGTGGGTGAGCACACCAAGGGTGTAGTCACCCTAAGGTCAGTAGCCCATTGGCTACTGACCTCTAGACCTCTAAAATGCCCCCTAAATACAGGATTTAGGGGGCAGCCCTGAACCCAGAAGGGGATTCCCGCAACCTATGAAGAAGAATGAAAGAGGATGCAGAGAAGAACTGACTTGGCCCCAGCCCTACCAGCCCATCGCAGTTTCCAGAGATCCTGCACCAAAAGTCACCTTGTCCTGCAGCCAGCGACCTCCAGAACCCCTGGGAGGACTGTCTGCCTTCAACAAAGAGCTGATGTCCTGTGAACAGCAGCTCTGTTCAAAAGAATCTCCAAAGTAAGACTCTGAGCCTGCTGAAGACAAAGAAACCTGATGCCTGGAACCACCACTGCACCCGTCACCTATGCCCTGAGTTAGAGAGGCCCACTGGGCCCAGCGAGGTTCCCCAGGTCTTCGGAGTCCAAGTCCACTGTGGGTTGACCCCTCCAGGACTCCCTAATGTCGCCTGCAGAATCTGCATCAAGACCCCCCCCACCGCGAGTGGCCCGGTAAGGTGAAATCCGAACTCAAAATACACCCCTGCATCCAGCTGTTCTGCACCCTGGTGAAGACGACCTGAGGTACACCTACATCCGCCGACCCCTCTAACTTGCCTGCCCAGCTGTTGGTTCCTCCCGGAAGACTTCCTGGACCGAGCCTGCAGTCAAAACCCAAAAACTGCAACTCCCATTAAAAACAACAGGGCACCCGATGCCAAAAAAGCACCCTGCGCCACGCCACCCCGTGCCTCTGTGAGTGAACCTTGTGTGCTAACTTGTATCCCCCTTTGCCCTGAGCTTAACCCCAGAAGCTTTGTTCCCTCAACCTTACGGCCTGCTCGTAAGCAGCTGCAAACCGACAGCCCCTTTCCCCTATAGGCTAACATTGGGCCTCTGCACTCTGCACCCGGCCGCCCTAGTGCCACTGAGGGTGCTTTTTGAGGCCATCCTTGATCCTGGGGCAACCCCTGTTCTAACCCGAGAAACTCAACCCTCATGACTGTTTACTAACCTGCAAAATGATAACCCTATTTTTCTCCATAGGATTGCATTGACTGTTTTCCTCTGAAAAACATTTGTGTTGAGGGTAAAGCGGCGATAATGGGCTTGATTTTATGCCCAGGAGAATTCCAATAGAGCCCAGGTTCACACCAGAACCTGGGCTTCTATTGGAATTCTGCAGAGCATATTATCAAGCCCATTATCGCCGCTTTAGCGGCAGTTTTCTGCCGCTAAACCGGCGATAATTTTTAACGTTGTTCTTGATAATATGCCCCTGACTTACTTACCTTTTATCCAGGAAATGTCCCAGTGTGATATCTAGGCATATCACACTGAGTAGAAAAAGAATCCTGAAACGTAATAGAAAAGTTATTTTTAACTGTATTTTCACATTTTGACAAACCTGTAAGAAAAGTCATTTTCCTCCAGCATGCTTTTTAACAATCTGTTTTGAAAAGTACAATCATATTTACCTGTGCCAAGTCCTGCTTGGTTCTAAAATAAAAATACAACAGAAATATTTTTGGATACAATCAATTGTTCTGAGTTCAGTCTTTGAGTGTGTAATATCATTTCTTGCCTGAGTGTGTACAATAAATGCTTAAAAGTACCCTCTGATAAAGGCTTACTGCTCACCCACACTACCACAAATAAAGAGTAATGTACTATCTACATTTTACCTCTGTAACCCTTTGGGGATCCACTGGACTCTGTTCACACTATACCTTTGGTATAGTATATACAGAGCAAGCTTCCTACAGTCAGCACTAGACTACCTTAGTCTCTTATTTTCCAGTCAGCCGCTGTTTTTCGTTGAAAATTTGGTGATACTCTGTTCCTAGGCAGAAGCCTCTCATCTAATTCTACCTCTTCCCCGATCAGTGCCCTGTGCCTCCCTCGCTCTCCTCATGGGGAAGCGCGCTGCTCTGTTTTCTCACTGTGCTTTCTGGCTGCAAAGTCTTTCTCTTTCGCTCCTTAGCTCGTGCCTTTCTTCCACATCCCGTCTAGGTTGCCTCCTTCTCTCTAAACTATGTGCTGTTCTATTCGGTTGGGAATTTGCCCTCAAATGTGCTCTCTGTTGCTTCCTCACTGACCTGAGAAAGTCCTGTAGCTCCACCCTCGTCATCGGATCCAGAGGGACGGGGGCTCCCTTCCTCACTCCTGCTAACTATTTTAATGTCTAAAACTGCCACAAATCTCTGTGTCACTTGTGTGTGTTCACCTAAATCAGTGAGGGTGTGTGTTTTCCGCGCTGGTGTTCTATGTGTGGGGTGCAACAGTTACGGGGTCGAACTTCTGGGAGCCCTTGCACCGGACTGGGGTTGCTCTGTGACTGCCTGGACCTGCTGGCTTGTTAGTCTCTCAAGCCTGGGCCTAACCGCTCATTGTTTGGTGCGGGGCCAGATAATTTCTTCAACTGGAGGTTTAGAGTAATCTAATGCTGGGAGAGCGGACAAGAGCACCTCCATACCTGCATATGGGAGGTGCTGACCCCTTGTTTACAATCTGTAGTGAAGACTGTCGATCTGGGCTTCCTCAAAGATGTCCCATATTCCTAATAATGCCATACTCCTATCTTTCTTTTGACCTGTGTATTTGGTTTGTATGTATATACTCATTTGTTCAATTTCGATAGTGTCAAAAGTTCCCTCCGTTGTCCAGGGAAATGTATGGGGCTTGAAAATCTGCCCCATAATACTTAAGACAAAACACAGTTGCCAGTAATTAACAGCACCACAACATCATACATATACCAAGCATCAATTATAACACCCTGTATTGCACCCAGCAGCCAAGAGTACCATCTGTATCATGCTCAGTGGTCCAAGCAACCATCACCTAAAAAAATGAAAGAGAAAAAAGTATGACTTTGTCAAAAATTCCTTAATTCGCTCCTAGTGCATGTTATCCTGTGAACATGGGAAGCTCTGTGTGGTACACAGGACTAAGTGAACCTGATAGTCTGTCAATATGGGGTCCAGGACAAAGATAATAAAAATAGTTTGCGGATAAAAAGGATTAACTCGAGAACCACAGGCTCCTCATGGCCAAAAACAAGTTACACCTAATCTCACAAGTCCAAATCTTTTCCCCTAAAAGTCTGACTCGCACCCTGTATCACGCCCAGGGGCTAAGAGTACCATCTGTGTTACACCCAGCAGTCCAAGCGACCAACACCTCTCACTTCTTTCACATACCAACGTTGGTAAAAAAACAGTAGGACTCAAAAACCCTTTTAGACTAAAAAAAATGGTGTCAACTTCGACAATAAATACAATAAATATTCCTCATTCCTAGCGTACTGGCTATCGAAAAAAGGTGACTTCCATGTGATCGCCTCTGAGGCCACCATGTGACTACTCAGGTAGGATTGATTTTAATTAGATTTTTGTTTTGTAAAGTACGACGTATGCCAGAGGGCGTGTTGGTACTAGCGTCTAACGGGACAGTACTGGGGAAAAGGCCAAATTGCAATAATGACAAAAATGAAGAGAAAATACATTTTTTTAAAGCTTTCTAAAGTCCACAGATTAGGTTGGCATCTTAGATGCAAAGGCATTTGATTCCATATCAAAGAGGCGGCATGAACAAAACTTCTGCCGCCCGAAGACGTTCGATTAGTTTTAGGAACCAGTATCATTTTGGAAATGGCTGACTGAAGACATCTTCTAGGTGAACACCACAGGATTTTTTTCTTCAGGTTTTCTAAACATGTGCCATGAAGGGCTTTATGTGTTATGCAGAGCACTTTAAAAGCTACTCTTTTTTTAATAGTGAGCCAAAGTAGCTCCACTAGCTCGGGGGCTGATTCATGTTTTCTGATGTTTTTGAGAAGACAAACTGCTGCATACTTCAGCCTCTGGAGTTTCTTTAAGAGCCGTTGCTGCATGCCGAAATATAAGGCCATACAGCAGTCCAACCTCGACAAAACTAAAAAGACGACAAGTGTTGTCTGAAGATCAGGACATATAAAATAGGTAATATGCCAGATGTCTGCCAGTGGCAGGGCTCTCAGGTTCTGTTTTTACGCTTCTCCCTAGTTTGCCACACAACACATACTTGACTAAGGATCTGATGTAGTCTCTTGCCCTCTGTGATGGCTGCTTCATGACGGACCACCACCCCGATGATTCAGCTGAACTTCCAATCAATTGCGGTGTCTGCTCAACTTCCATGTTGTGCAAATGGGAATCCATCTATTCGGGGTCCCCTTCCTTTGGCTCCAGTCGGGTTCAAGGTACCAATCAACTCGGATGGTGGCTTTCCAAAATGTTGCTGAACATGAAATACCTTTAAAAAACAGGAGGCATTTGGTACATCAGGAACGGTTTGGTTAATTAAACAATACGGCCAGGAGCACAATCACATGTTATGTAACAATTGGTTCTGTAGGGCGTGCACTATTTCTTTTACAAAAAAATATTTAATATCATGCATCTCTACGATTTTGAAAAATAAATCATTAAATTACCAAATGGAATACAAAATGACACCAACAAGATATTAAATTAAGCATGGTATATTGTTAATCATATATCGTGAAGCGATGCAAATAATAACATATCATGGGAACACACAGGACTGCCATGTAACATTTATATTAACGAAAAAATAAAAGATTGACAAAATTGTATCAAGACTGTAATACATTAAATACAAAAGACATTACACATTAAATCCAAGCAAAATAGGATATCTGCTCCAGCATATATATGTCTTCCAGGGACACCATATTGAGTAATTTATGTATTTTATGTTAATCTGTGTAGTGTCCTTCGTATTTAATGAATTCGAGATACTCCTGCAGATTGAGGTCAAGAAATGTGTCCCAGTATTGTGGGGCTGAGAGGTCTATTGTATGCAGCATAATAATCCATTTTCCATTTCATATCTAATGCTTGGTATCCAACGTAATAAATTCATTATGCATTTCAATCTCCTATCAATGTACAATTATGTATCCATACTAATTAATCCATGAAGTGCCACACTTTACATTCTCAGACCCTTTATCTCAGGTGTTCTTCTAAGGTAAGCGCTGCCCGGTCCCAATCCACTTATTGTATCTGAACCACACTCCATTGCAGTTGACCAAACGTTTTGAGTTTGACCTGGTATTATGCAACTAGATGTTCGCAGTTGGTGCTTGCTCTTTTAGGCACTAGTTTTCACTACAAACTTTAAAAATTCATAACTCTGGTTCTTCTGATTGGATTTTTGTCGTTTTGGTGTCAAACACTTCATTAAAATGTACGCTATTTTTGTGTGTTGTCTTTTCACTTTATTGTTTTTTGTGTGCTGTATGAATACTTTATACATTGGGGTAGATTTATGTTTGACTTGCGCCTTATTTACGCCGCCGTTGCGTCACTTTTGTGACGCAGCAGCGGCGCAAATCCTGCGCCATGGTGCGGGGTATTTACAACGTGACGCATCTGGGAGATGCGTCATGTTGTAAAGCCCTGCGCCACATGTAGGCGTTCCAGGGCAGGTGGGGGCGTTCCGGCGCAGGAACGCCTCCTAAAAGTGGCTGAGTGAAATCTACAAGATTTCACTCAGTCACTTTTGAGCCCATGCTGCGTCAAAACCCTGCGCCTGCTTGAAGCAGGCGTAAGGATTGACACAGCATTGTGCAGATAGGGCCCCCTAGAGCATTGCTGGAGCTGCGTCGCGCTTGCGACGCAACTCCAGCAATGCGCCACTTTTACTGCACAGATGCGTGACGCATCTGTGCCGTTTTTGCCCCATGGTGCGCCGCATTATAAATGCGGCGCATCCATGGTGGCGGAGCTGGGGCGCAAAATAACTGGCGCATCCTTGCTGATATGCAGGGATGCGCCAGTTATTATAAATCTGCCCCATTGTATCTAAGTTGAGCCTGACTTCTTTTTGTGCCAAGCTACCTAGGGTTAAGCACAGGTTAATTTAGTGACTTTTTGTGGTTCACCCTGGAAGGGATTGTGCTGTTGCTTGACCAGGGCTCACACCTAAGTTAATCAACAACCCGATTTCTAACATGGGCTATCCTCTCCCAGAGAGTGAGGGGTAATTGGGACTGCAGGCTGCTAGAGTGACTGCCGTGTGACATGCATGCAGTCTGTGGAACAAGCCCCTCTTGGAAACATGTAACGGCATAACGTTTCCACAAATACATTGGTTATCCGGCTGGCTCTACAGCATGGTAATATGCTGCTGCAGTTGTTGAAGCATTGGAATGCTTGGTGTAGAGTTTGATTTAGTGAGCGCCTTCACATGGGCAGGGATGTTATAGAAGCAAGCTGTGGGTGAAATCTCTTCCAGCTCGATTTCAAAAACACATCCTAGATAGCTAGTGAGGAAGCAGCATCTTCCCAATTGTCCTTTGTCCACCACGGTGTTATCTTTTGTCAAAATATCCTATACCTCCTCATCCATTTGTTACACAGCATCAGGAGCAGCGTTACAAAGACTGTTCTTGTAGAAAACATATTTTGCCTGAGGTTGGGTTATTTATGGTACTGACCTGTGTGTGATTGGTCATGGGGTTGACTAAATGAATTAGTGAATATAAACTCAAAACAGAGCTTAACATTAATCCCTCAATTAAATTAGTACTAAATTGCCACTGAAAATGTTGACCTAATAATGAAGTTTTAAATAAAGGAGGAAGGTAGAGGACTACACCAAACAAAGTTACCCTCCCGCAGAAAATAAAGGAACATACAAAAAGGTGTGGTTTGCTCTTGAGAAGTCCAGTGTTTCATATTCCAATGTGTGCTCATTCATATATAAAAGAGATCGCGCCCTATTGGAATATTGCATCTATCCAACAGAAGGTACGACATTGTACAGCATACTTAAGCAAACATCTGCCTCCGATCAATTAAGACCTGGCCTACTTCAGGGAGCCTGAAAAGTTGAACAGACAGATGCAATTACTTATACTGGAACTTCATGCTCTTAAGAAGATCATCAATCTATTCTGCAATTGGGATAGATGCAGTTGGTCACACAAACATATGCTCTAAAGAGGTAGTGTAGACATTTGGGTTCCCCTCGGAATCCCTCCCTTCTTGTTTTTTTATTTTTTATTTTGAACCTATGTTTTTGACTTCTGCTGTGTTGTGATAATCCCAAATAGAGTCTCACTCATTGTAATGCTTCATGAGAATTGGTATCTTTAATGCCCATCTTCTAGTATAGGGTCAGCTGCCTAGGGACAAAGAGAGTTAGGGCTCTGTGTAGACTGCATGCACCATGTGTAAAACCGCATGTATATGGAAAAGATGAAAGCGGTAAATGGGACCCAGTCTAAATTGCATGAGGGTTGATGCAAAGTGATTCCTTTAAATTCATTTGGGTTCCAAATGGATTGCTCTATTACTTTTGAATAAAGCGTGCATCGTTTTTTTTACATTGTACACATCATACATTAAATATGTTAAAGTTACCCCTGTTTATTGGTACATGGTGCAAGTACCAGAGACAATCTTTTGCATACCTTTGCATGGGCTCTGAATCAAGATTTAAGGTTAGTTTCACCTTGAATGGATTCCTTCACATGCTTGTGTATGAATTATCTTTTCCTTAGTCTCCCAGTGATGAAATTCAGTCTTGATATGCCCGGCTGGGTGGAAGTTATTATTCTGCTATGCAACTGCAGATCAAAGACCCCCTTACACAATGGGCTCAAGAAGGGATGAATTTCGTTCCTGGAGGAAGGGAATGGGGTTGTGAACTTCACAAACTGATAGCAGCAGCATCCTGTTAATTAAGTCAGGAGATGTTCTCATCCTCAATATAAAAAGAGACAACAGATTCATGCCTCCAACACCTTAACAATCCCTTTAGAGTAGGAGAAGGAAAGGGTAGGTCTACGGTCTTGGAGAGCAATATACCAGAACTGATGTGAGAATATTTTGGAGATTTCTGTCATTTTTTAAAACACCTGCATGCTATGCACAGGTAGGACGGTCAATGTGACCAATCCTGACTGTGTAAATTATAGGTGAACGGATGTTGTGCCAATGTTACATTTGTTGGGGGTCCCACCAATGACACAATTTCACAATTCCCCACTTCCCTTTATAATATGTTTTCTCTTGAGACTTGAGGTGGAGACTTGGAAGAAAATAAGTCGTCCCAGTATTGCTGTTTGATTCCTGTAAAGGAAGGTACCTAGTAATACATCTCCTACTGACATGCATTTCTGGACTTTTACTGTACCTCCTGTTCTACCCAGCCCCAGTGGGGAATCTTCCAGTAACGCCTGGGGAGTACCCTGCTGGACCGACCCATGAAGCAGTAGACAGCATGGACTCCTACCACCATGCACTTTAACCCAAGAAAAGGCTGTGATCCTGGGTGGGTGGCAGGAGAGTGCTGGTATTGAACATGGTCCGCCGCTGTTGGGTGCTGCTGTGGTTCTTTGTTGTTGCAAGAACAGAATCCACCAGTTGCTGAATAGGGCTGAAGATGTCCTCTATGGGGCAGATTTATGTTAACTGGCGCATCCCTGCATATCAGCAGGGATGCGCCAATTATTATGCGCCACCATGGATGCGCCGCATTTATAATGCGGCGCACCATGGGGCAAAAACGGCACAGATGCGTGACGCATCTGTGCCGTAAAAGTGGCGCATTGCTGGAGTTGCGTCGCAAGCGCGACGCAGCTCCAGCAATGTTCTGGTGGGCCCTATCTGTACAATGCTGCGTCAATCCTTACGCCTGCTTCAAGCAGGCGCAGGGTTTTGACGCAGCATGGGCCTAAAAGTGACTGAGTGAAATCTTGTAGATTTCACTCAGCCACTTTTAGGAGGCGTTCCTGCGCCGGAACGCCCCCACCTGCCCTGGAACGCCTACATGTGGCGCAGGGCTTTACAACGTGACGCATCTCCCAGATGCGTCACGTTGTAAATACCCCGTACCATGGCGCAGGATTTGCGCCGCTGCTGCGTCACAAAAGTGACGCAACGGCGGCGCAAAAGTGGCGCAAGTGCAACATAAATCTGCCCCTATGTGTATTAGACTAAGAAGATGGAATGGTTCATGTCTTGCATGTGGAGTGCCCCCTTCAACCCTGTTCTGAGGGACCCTTAACTACCCTCCCTGGTGGATGAGAGAGGTTCCCACTAGGACAAACTCTCCACACCCTGTCAAAATCCACACAGCAGCAGCAGAGTTATTTGTATTTGAAGCCATACTTCTGAAACAAAGAGGACAGTGAACACACTTGCTAACAGGACCACTCAACCATATAAAATAAAGGATTTGGCCATGCTTCTAGACTAGGAAGTGTGGGACAGGAGCATTGTTTTGGTGTCTACAGATGGTGGCACACTTAGCTATGCACTGGGGCAACTGTCATATGGTGACCCCAATGATACACAAAAGCTTTTGACCTAGGAGTCTGGTTGCTAGGAAACCATGAACTAAAAGAGACCTCAAGATGTTATGTCTATTGTAGAGATGTGTCCAGTCCATCCTGAGATCCTAAGAGTCTTGATTCAGGATTCAGTTTGAATATGGCAGAGTGTTGGTTTAAATCTCTACTATCAGACTATCCAGAGGCCTGCGTTTATTTGCCTTCACATTTATGTACATGGCCATAATTATTTTATGTTCATCATATACTTTACATGATAGACAAAGAAGAGCTCAGAGCAGCCCCCTGGAAATTTTGATTCGGGTACAAATAGGAGATTTCACCCAAATCTTATTTCAAAGTTTTGCATTAGCTATATCACTTTGCTGGTTTTCCTTCGACCTTTTTTTCTTGTGAAACCTGATGGAATTTGCGTGGAGAAAATATCGTACATTCTCAGCTTGGCACCTAAGAATGCTCAATCACATGCAGTATTACCATATTATCACCTATGTCTAAGTTGCAGAACTCAGAATTATGCCTGAATTCTGCACCTCATAAATACTTCTAAAATTATGTTAGCTACTGAGTCCTAAAATATGACATTATTATGGCATTAAGCCTTCCCTTTAATCTTAAAAAATGTTAAACCACCTGAAAACAGTGTCTATATTCTACCAGCCTGATAGCTGCAGCTACTGAGAGGCTTGCCGTGAAACCGCAGTAACCCATATTTAGAAATAGTTTCTCAACATATTTAACAACATTAACAGCTGCTACTGAGCAAATGCACTTGCATGAAAAGGAACGCTTGTGACACTGAATAATAAAGCAGAAATAAAAGTGAGAACAGTTTCAGCAACAGTCTGCTTCCCACCAAAGACAGATTTTAAGACACATGTAAGTGGCATACGCAATAATGATCCATGCACAGTTTAATTAAATTGAAAATATGTTTCTGGCTATTTTAGGATGGAGGAAATGTAGATGTAAATCGCCGTGAGGACTCTATTACATATTTTGACCCTTACTCATATTTTGTAATATAGATGACTAGAATTCTTGATTGCTCTTGGAGTAAAGAGCAGTCACTTTTTCTGATTGGGCAAGGGTCAGATTTTCAGAATAGGTGAATGCCACTTAGGGTCATATTAACAAGGCAGCGCTATAAAATTATCGCCGCTTTTGCGGCCGTTTTCGGCCGAAAAGCGGGGATAATTTTATCGCTTTATCAGCAAGGTCAAGCTATCGCGTGAATCCTTGCCTTAGCGCCCTTTCTCATAACGCCCACCTTTGCATCTCTAATGAGATGCAAAGTGGGTGTTCCTTCCAAAAATAACTGGAGAAATGTCGCTAACCGACATTTCTCCAATCATCAATGGGCAAGCTACCAAGCATAGTGATAAGAAAAGTAGCGCTAACGCGGTTATCGCTACTTTCCTCAAGCCTGCTTTTAGTTTGACTTAGCCATGATATCCAATGGAAGGTGGATATCATGGTTAACTATGCCGTGCCCTATCAACAACGTAGCGTCAAACCTTGTGCGATTATCGCTGGCTTTCCAGTGATAATCGCACATTTGGCAGCTTGCACCAGGAATTTTATCGCTTTTGAGATAAGTGTTGCTGATAGCACGCTATCTCAGCGATAAAATTCCGCGATAGCCGGCGATAATTATCCTAGCGCTAAGTGCGCTTAGCGATAATTATCGCCGGTTGTTGCTGATATGCCCCTTAGAGTACCCGCTGCCGATCTGGGCCATGCACCCAAACCGCCTCTTACCAGGATCATCTAATCTGCAACTGCAATCTAAAGCAGTAGACTGGCTATGACACTCGTGGTACTCGAATTTTGCATCAACGAAAAGAATAGAGAAGTAGAGCGAGGCTTTTGAGCTCATAGAAATAAGTGAAAAAAGTGGCATGAAGTGTCAAAGGGGGACAGGAGCCTTGGGAAAGTACAATGATGACAATGATGGGGCCTGACAGGGGAGTGGGGTGGCCAGGGATGGCCAGTGCACCCCTCACACCATCCTGAGGGAACAGACAGAGGCACTAAGTCGGGAACAACAAAGAAACTGCCAGTCTTCGTCCCTGTCAACAGTGCACAACATGGCATAGACTTTGCTTGGCGCTGTTGGCTAAAAGGGGATTTGGGGGGCAGGGCTATAAGAGGAAGCACGCAAGGAATATTGGCCCATATTCTCTAGGCCCTTGTGCCACTGTTGCGTCCCTTATTGTGGCACAACGGCGGCGC
The DNA here is from genome assembly GCF_964204655.1 of Triturus cristatus. NCBI lineage: Eukaryota > Metazoa > Chordata > Amphibia > Caudata > Salamandridae > Triturus > Triturus cristatus. The sequence goes on from NC_140589.1 coordinate 326,252,857, forward strand.
AAGCCACCAAATCACATTTACGAAGCCACGCAAAGCCACTTTGCATGTCTTTGAATGGCCTCATAAATATGGAGTAAGGCAAGGCAGCGTAAATCACTGCATTGTCTTACTCTGCGCTAGGGAGGTGTGCTATGGGTGTTGCTGTGGATGTTCCCATGCAACACCCATGGATTTTGCCACATCTCCGTATTTACAAGACCTTGTAAACCTGGGGATGCGCCAGAACCTTACCGCTCCCCAGGCAAGTCGAGTTGCACCAATGAGAAATATCATAATTTCTCACCGTTGTTGTCCTCTTTCTAGCCTTCCAGAATTGTTTTTGTGCAGGAAGGTACTTGATGCAAGGTTACCTACAGTGGCGTTAGGTTCACGAAATGGCAGCAGCGCAGGGGTCAAGGACAGGAGTGTGGTTCACGAAATGGCAGCAGCGCAGGGGTCAAGGACAGGAGTGTGCCGTATACCATAGATTTGTAAATAAACAACTTACTCGTTTCATACCATAGAATTGTAAATAAACAACTTACTCGTTTCTTGGAAGATAGTGATGTATGGCACCCCAACCAGGCAGGTTTCAGGGCCCAACATTCCACCGAATCGGCCCTCCTGTTCACTACAGAAACTATCCGCTCAGCCCTAGACCAAGGCAAGAAGGCCGTCCTGATTTTATTAGACCTATCGGCGGCCTTCGACACGGTCTCACATGCCATCCTATTAGACCGGTTAATAACATCTGGTGTCACAGGGACAGTGCTTGAGTGGATAAGAAACTTTTTAAGTGACAGGAGGCAAGTGGTGACCCTGGGGGAATTCTGCTCCAGTGAAAAAGCGCTGTTGACGGGAGTTCCACAGGGTTCGAGCCTGAGCCCGACCCTGTTTAATGTTTATACTGCACCCCTGATAAAACTGATATCGTCATTTGGCATAGACGCTATAGCCTATGCCGATGACACACAACTTATCCTGGTAATGGATAAGGATAACCAAGCCTGGGAGGATAAGCTCAAAGGTTGCCTAACGGCCACCTTTGAATGGATGCGCCTAAATCACCTGAAATGCAACACAGGTAAAACAGAGATCATGCCTATAGGCCCAAAAAATGAGTTCACCCCACGATTATGGTGGCCAGAAAAAGCTGAAATACCACCTCATACAACCAACTCGGCCCGTAATCTGGGGGTGCATTTTGACTCTGACCTGTCTTTTAGACAACAAGCAGCTAGAGTGGCAGGCATGTGCTTTGGGGTAATAAAGGGACTGAGAAAGTTCTTTGATCTTTTGCCCCTTGAAGCAAGGAAAACAGTTACGGTTGCACTTGTAACATCGCGCATCGATTACTGCAACAGCCTCTATGCTGGTACAAATAAAGTTGTCACACACAAACTTCAGATGGTGCAACATGCAGCAGCGAGGCTGGTTCTAAAATGGCCGAAAAGATCATCTGCAACCAAAGCCCTCAAGGCATTACATTGGCTGCCCATTACAAAAAGGGTTTTGTTTAAAGTACTGTTAATTACTTTTAGAGCTGTTCACAACCTAGGCCCGTCCTATCTGAGGAAAAAATTCAGCAGATACTGTCCAATCAGAGCACTGCGTTCTTCAACGGCCAACCTGCTTACCGTCCCGAGTTTCAGACTCAAAACTCGAGGGGGCAAATCCCTGGCGGTACTGGGAGCAAAAGCATGGAATACTCTTCCCCCCCAGTTGAGATTACTGGATAAAGAAATAGACTTCCGTAAACATCTAAAAACCTGGATCTTTAATCTCCAAGATATAACTGCCAGAAGCCTAGTGTAATTCGGGTTCTCGGTCAAGTAAGCATAGGGACTACCTAACATCTGGTGGTCCTTTCTGGGCGCCTAGATGCTCCTTGGAGCGATTGCCGCGCGATACAAATTGGCACTTACATTACATTACATAGATACAGCACATTCCTGCCATTTCCCTTTCATGCAGGGCAGTGCACAAAGGTGACTTGCTAAGTTGCCCTGCACCAAAATCTCAGAAATCTGCCCCATCATTTGTAGTCACACAGCTCATCTCATCAGTTAAAGGTTCATTCAGGTTTTCTGAGGTCTTTGATAAGTGAAAACCAAAACAACAGTCCCTTGCACACGCCGACGGTATATATTATGTATCATTGACAATATAAAAAACACTCTTGTTTCTCCATTGAAACAGTCACTTCAGTTTAATCTTGAGATCCTTAGCCAACACGTGTTTTGTTGTGCTTAATTGTTGTGCGCAGCCACTTCTTCAGGGCTCTAATCTCTTTGTATGGTTCCTCAGTTCGGTTGTATTTCCGACCTGGAATGTGTTCAAGTACTTCAGTGATATTTGCACAGTATAGGGCAAAGAATTCTGGAATACACTAAATCTTGGACACAGTAATCACTGTTGCCCTATACTGTGCAGATATCACTGAAGTCCTAGAATCCATTCCGGGTAGGAAATACATGCAATGGATGGAGACGATGTATTAGTTCCAATTAACGCTGTTAGCGTTACTTTATTCACAAAAGTGATGCGTCATTATAGAGCTGCAGTCTGCCGTCTGCGAGCCGTTAATGTGATGCCGTTGAGCATCAGCTGCACTGGCATCGTAGGGTGATGCATTGCTTCCAATTGGCACAAAGTTGTCGATGGGTGGATTCTGCTGGATCAGCACAGAAAAGTCACTTCCGAGAGCCCAGGACTGGGTTGAGTGTAGGTGCTGTTGAAGGGCTGAAGGAAGTATTTTATGGCCCTGAGACTCCAGAACAGAAGGCAACCCGTGAGGAGTTGGCCTAATGGCTAGGGCGGCTGACCTCGAATCTAGGGAACTGGATTTGAGTCCCAGCATCGATGCTGAACATCCTGTGATTCTGGGCAAATCACTTAATCTACCCGTGCCTAACAAAAATGAATGTGTCCTCATGTAATGCAACTGGTGCTATGTAAAGCACTCTGATACCCAATACCTTCAGGTCAAGTTTGCGCTATATAAAACTCCGTAAAAAATAAAACTATTGTTTTTTAAAAAGCCAGCAAGTTCTTTGAGTTACTCTAGGTTCAAGTGTGATGTGTCCAGTACTTTCCTCAGGAGGGCAGCAAGTAGGAGGCAACATGCAGCACAGCAGAGCAGAAAAGCAGTTCTTCTAGAGCAGAAGTCTGGCAGAGGATGATTCCTTGTGGCAGCACAGGAGTCCTTCTTCCTGGCAGAGTACTTCACAGGTCCAGTAGTGTACTCACTAGGTAGGGTCAGAGACCCAGTAATTATACCCAGATTTGCCTTTGAAGTGGGGGTGACTTCAAGGGAGGGTCTAGAAGTGCAAAGAAGCCCATTCTCCCCAGTCCTGGCTCCAGACTATCAGTAGGAGGTAATCAGCCCATTGTGTGGGGACAGGACACTACCTATTCAGTTGCAAGTGTCAGCTCCTCCCTCTCTTCCTACCCAGGAATGTCCATCTTAATTTCATATGAGTGCTCAGACGCACATAATCTTCTTGTGTTTGTGTTAGAGAGAATGCTCAAAGTGAAGCTGTCACCCACCCTAGATGTGTATTGGATACGGGCTGCAGGCACACAGAGCACTAAGAGCAGAGAAATGCCCACTTTCCAAGAGTGGCATTTCAAAAATAGTAATGTTAAATCCAACTTTACTAGTAAAGAGGATTTATCATTACTATTCCAATGATATAAAACATGATCCAGCTGCTACTTTCTAATCCGGAATTACAACTTAAAAGTGTTTTAAGAATTCTCAATGCTATCCTATGAGAAGAGTAGGCCTCACAGTAGTGAAATACGAATTTGGGAGTTTGTCACTACCAACACTTGCAAAACGTAAAAGTATATGTCCTACCTTTTACTTACACAGTACCCTGCCATGTGGGCTACCTAAGGTCTACCTTATTGGTGACATGTAATAAACGGGCAGTTTAACCTCTTCTATGCCCATGACGAGATAGTCTCGTCATGGAGCGCGGTTGCGCTGTGCCCATGATGAGACTATCTCGTCATGGACCCCGCCCGCTAATGCAATGCCCGGCACAGGAGGGGGAAAGGGCGGGGCACTCAAGGGGTTAAGGCTTGGCAAATGGTTTTAGATGCCAAGTCAAAGTGGCAGTAAACTGCACACTCAGGCCCTGCAGTGGCAGGACTGAGATAGGTTTGAATGGCTACTTGTGTGGGTGGCACAATTAGTACTGCAGGCCCACTAGTAGTATTTAATTCACAGGACCTGGGTATATGGTAAACCACTTTACAAGGGACTTACAAATAAATTAAATAAATTAAATTAAATATGTCAATTGTGTATACACCCCTGTTACCATGTTTAGGGGAGAAGCACATGCACGTTAGCACTGGTCAGCAGTGCTAAAGTGCCCAGGGCCCTTATGCCAACAAAAAGATACAGCAAAAAGAGGAGGTAAGCAGGCAAAATGTTTGGGGGAAGACCACCCTAAGAATAAGAAGTCTAACACTACAGTAGATCCTCAAATCCCATTGTAGCCTGCCAAGGACATGTCGTCTAGGTTGCCTGCATGGGAACATGATTGACTGTGCTGGAGTGCCTTGGTAACAACTGAGCAGCACATATGTGACAGTCACAATTCTACTCAGTGTGACTCCTATCACACAGCACAGACAAAATCTTGAAAGGTAATGCCCTGAGCAGGGGGTGTAAGGTGCATCCAATAACGCAGAGGACCAGCAGTGGATGGGAGTCGGGGCAGGCATCTGTGAAAAACCATGACAATATTGTTTCACTGTTTAAGTTAGTTGCACAACATTCATGGCTGATTATTAAATACCTCCTACTTTCCTTTAGACACTCGTTTCTGACCTGCAGACCTCCATTTTCAGAAGAGTGACAAGCCAGAGAGGCAGTCTCTGGCATCTCTCCTTTCTGAGGTTAACCTGAGGTGAAATGCTGAATTAGTAACTTAGGGGCATATCATCAAGGCCATGCGATAATTATCGCTCAGCGCTCTTAGCGCGAGGATAATTATAGCCGGCCAACTCTGAATTGTATCGCTGAGATAGCGTGCTATCAGCAACGCTTATCTCCAAAGCGATAAAATTCAGAGCGCAAGCTGCCAATTGTGCGATTATCGCTGGAAATACAGTGATAATCGCACAAGGTTTGGCAAAAGCTTGCTGATAGGGCAAGGCATACTTAGCCATGATATCCACCTTACATAGGATATCATGGCTAAGTCAGTTTTAAAGCAGGCGTAAGGAAAGTAGCGATAACAGAGGTTATCGCTACTTTGCTTGTCGCTCTGCAGGTTAGCATGCCCATTGATAATTGGAGAAATGTCGCTTAGCGACATTTCTCCAGTTATGTCAGGGCAGGAACACCCACTTTGCATCTCATTAGAGATGCAAAGATGGGCGTTGGGGGAAAGGGCGATAATGCTAGGATTCACGCGATAGCGTGACCTTGATGATTAGGCGATAAAATTATCGCCGCTTTCAGTCCGAAAACGGACGCTAAAGCGGCGATAATTTTATCTCCGGGGCTTGATGATATGCCCCTTAGTAATATAAGTCTAATCATGAAAGGGAATCTTATAGAGATGCAGCATAGCTATTTATAAATACTCGTGGAGAGATACCCAGGTCAATGAGCCTGACAGGCATGATAATATGTGAAACAGTGAAGTGTATGTAAAAGTAGGATTACATTTTAAGCAGGTTGTTTCTAAATGGCTCAATGCAGCACTACTTTGAAACCACAATGAAAAAGACATAAACAGATCCATTGCTAGAAACATTCTCTTTCCCTGATTGATCCAGCTCAATACGATCCAGCAAGTGGGTTGATATCAGTTGAGACTTCATCTACTTTTTTATGACAAGGAACTCATACTAAAGCTCTGTCTCTATGGTGACCTGGACTAATACCTGAATTCTACTGATTCATGAATCAAAAAGGAACATCATAAGAATCACCTGGGTTTTTAGTGACTGAAAGAAAAATAGTCCACATGCCTGTTTTCTTTAGTCCTGACCGTGACACTATAATTACCCAACAAATCAATGTGTTCTATGTGAGAATAAAGGAGATAGGGAGATCGAAGGAACCTCAGATTTGGAGGTTCTGTTCAAAATAAAAGGAATAATTTAGCAAATTGGAATTATTTGTGTCCCAAAACAGTAGTCAAACAGACAAGAACCAGGAACAATAAAGGTGCGGTCAATAGAACTAGCACACGTATAATGCTTGCTGATGTTGTAGGCTCAATTGTATCACTGACTAACACTGCCAATGAGTCACTTATCATAAGTGAAAGAGTTACATAATGCAGAAGCAAACCTGACTATGATATATTACACAGTTGTTACAGTAAATCAGCATTCCTGTTGATCACATGCACTATCAACCTACATGAACAGAACATGCCCACCTGATCCAAGCTTTTTTAAGGTCGATTGCCTTTCTTGCATATAAATATTTGATAGAGATAAAAGACAGACTACATTGATTTGTAAATGGATTTCTGTCTCTATATTTTATATCATCTCAAGTCATTCAGCAAGTTTCATATTGAAAAGTGTGTTTCACATGGTCACTGCTAGGCCATTGTTTAATGGTTAAGGATCACAAATTGGATTTTTGTTCATTTAAATTTTTTTCACAATTACGTTTCCCAGTATAAGCAGCTCCACAAAAAAGAGAATATATTTTTGTTCAACTCAAAGCACAATAAATAAAAATATATAATAATATTGGACACCAGCATTGCAATTAATCCTGTACTTAAATAACAGTTATAAACAAGTGGATTATTAGTTGAGGAGTGTGCGTGTCCTCCACAAGTACCATGGCCACAAACTTGTCAGGTCAAGCATAAAATCCAAAAAATAAACCTGACCTTACCTCCTTGGTAGCTGTGGCACAGAGCTGCCAGGACAACTTAAAGAAAGAGTATAAAGTATTTAGCAGTACCAAAACAGTTATAATGTAATACCACATAGCAATAAAAGTTCAATAATTAATTTCTTGAAAACAAATATATGCTTTAAAAAAACTTACAGTGTGCTAAGAAACAGCATAGAGTCTATGGGTTCAGTTGCCTGGGACCTAGACATAAATTGAGGTTAATGGTAATGCACCATAGGGTGGCTCGGCCTAGTAGATTGACTCGGTCAAAGATTTTATCTACTGAATTTAGTCTTTTTATGGAAGTTGAAATCCTCCAGTGAAGTAAGGTTGAAAGCTATATTAGAAGGAGTCCTGTCAAAGTCAGATACTCCTAGATTGATCTTTTTTGGTATTTTACCGGGATATAACACGAACATTGTCTCGCAATTTGTGTTTTATGTGATTGTTATAGCCAGGAGAGAAATCTGTAGACAATGGAAGTCCGAGACCCCTCCTAGATTTGTCGACTGTCTGAAAAATATCATGTGGATCAGTCAGTCTGACATTGCCTGTGATAAAGGGAGTATCGATAAGATCTGGGGGCATATGTATCAAACGATTTTTTAATCGCAAACCCTGCGATTCGCAAAATAACAGCGTTTGCGATTAAAAAATCGGTAATCGGGATGTATGAGCCAAATCCCATCGCAAAATTAAGGAATTGCTAATTTAGCGATTTCTTAATTTTGCGTAAGCATTTAAGAAATCGCAAATTGCGATTTCTTAAATGATATGTAAAAAGCACCCAAATTGTGCGAATTATCCTTAAGAAATCGCAAATTACCACCAACTTCCAGTTGATGGTAATTTGCGATTTCCTTTCAAAAAGCACTTTTTTGAATTTTACAAAGTGCCACGTGGCGCTCATACATGCCCTTAGGGCATGTATGTGCGCCATATGCACACACATGCACACACATGCTCATTTCAGGGGTGCATCAGGGTGTCATCATGACACCCTTGCACCTTTGAAATTATTCTCAAATTGCGATTAGCAAATTGCGATTCGCTATTTGAGAATTACTTCCCATTCATTCCTATGGGTCTCCTGGCCCATAAAAATGAATGGGCAGGTATTCCTTAATTGCGATTTCGCAATTTGCTAATCGCAATTAAGGAATTTTAAGAAATCACAACAAGTTTGCAATTTTTTTAATACATCCCGTTTTGCAATTCTCAAATAGCGATTCTTTAAAAATCGCTATTTGAGAATCGCAAATGGTGATGTTGATACATATGCCCCCTGGTCTCCGCTATTGGCCTGGGTGAAGAAAGAATAACATCTGTCCAATGATTATGCCACGGGTCTGTGGTCCGCTCTTCCCTTGTACCCACTGTATTCTTGGTGGGGAATGGGAATTGGATAAGGAGACAGCCTTTCTCTGGGGGAACCCGGTTGTGGCACACAGTCCCCGAGGGCAGGAATCGAGTTGGCCTGTGTGGAGGGCACGGAGAGTTCCCACCTAGAGCAAACACTATCTGGTGTATATATGAGGACAAAAAAAAAGAAAAAAAGAAAAAAAGAAAAAAAAGATACTCATTGGAAAAAGTCCAGCTGATGCTGCTGGTCTCAGCGGGAAAAGCTCAGAGCAGGAAGATTTAAATTCGGTACTTGCTGAAGTCCTCTCATTAGCTGGATACCTGCAAGATATTCATCCAGTCTAGATTTTTACATTGGGAATTAGTATGTTTTACGCCATGGGAACAATCCGGGAGGTTGTAGCTGGGCAGGAGGACATGTCTAAGGTTCCCAGGAACACAGAAACAGCACTTAGAGTCAAGAACTCACCCCTGCTGAGGCTCCAACACAGTCCAGTCAAGGTCTACTTGCCACTGTCAACACATCACTTCCAGGAGAACCCTCCGGCAGCTTGTTGTGTCCCTTTAGCCACCCAGGAGGTCAGTCTTCTGACCCCTGGAGTCAGCTTCTTAGTCCTGAATACAGGTCTCCACACAGGTCACTGACTGCAGGCTTCTTCCACTGGTGTTCTTTCTTTTTTTTTTTTTTGAGTTTTTGACAATTGGTAAAACAATTTCATATTATTGATATTTGTTACATGCCCCATAAATAAAAAAACTTATACAGAAAGAAAAAGCGGTCTGATCACAGTTACATACAATGAGAATCCAAGAAAAGAAAAGACAAAATTAATCATAACCAGTTCAGGATTGGGGCCCATAGTGCAAGTCCAAATTTCTTTTTTTCCCTGCCTTTAAGTTTATACAGAGCAGTTTCTAACTTATACAGGGATAGTAGTTTGGTCATCCACATACTAAAAGACGGTGAGTCAGGACTTAACCATTGGGAGGTAATGCATAAACGGAGGATAGCCATACATAGAAACAGAAATCCCTTCTCAGGAGTTGGTCGAATTCTAACATTTGCTCCAAACTCAAAACCAAACAGCACTAGTTGAGGTGACAGGTTAACTGAAATGCCTAAACCTATATTTAAAAAGCTTTGTATCTCCTTAAGCCAAGGGGAAAGAACAGGGCAATCATATAGCATATGCACCAAATCGACAGCCCTCAAGGTACATCTAGGACAGAAGACCCCTCGGTTTGTCCCCCATTTGGCTATCTTCGCTGGAGAGTAGTATAGATCAAAAATGGCCATATAATATTGACTCTTGTATCTACCTGAAAGAATTAGCCGATCAGCTAGGTTGAATGCAGCTTGTAGGTCGACCCCTGCTATCCCCAGCCTCATCTCCCAGCGGTGCTCATAAATAGCAAGGTCGTCTTGCTGACATGCGTTCATTATTTTAACGAGTTGAGAAATCTTACATCTCCCTTTTATGCATTCTAATATCGGATTCTTTTCTAAACTGATCTGTCCTCTTAAATCAAGGTTATCTAAAAAGCTACGGATTTGGAGAAATTTAAAAAAGTCTGTACGTAGCAACCCGAATCTCTCTTGAAGTTCTACAAATGGAATTACTTGTTTCTCTATGAAAAGGTCACCAATGATTCTAACCCCCTGAGCACTCCACCTCCGCATAATAGAACCACAAAAGATTAAAGGAAGTTTACCTGGTATTCCCACGGGCATATATCGGTTGTATTCCTTTAAAATAAAGTGTTTACGAAATCTAGACCATACTGCAGCAGCAGCAACTAAAGTCTTAAAGTGTGTCCTTTTGTAATAACTGGGCTCAAAAAACTTAGAGAACATCTAGTTGGCTTCTGGGCCTACAATGAGTTCATAAATAGATGGACAAGTGGCTGGGTCCTTATAGGACTGAGCCCCGAAGAACAAGGTTCCCATATATTGGAGCATAGCCACCCAGTAATAATATTGAAATTGAGGGATGTTTAATCCCCCCATCTCCTTTGATAGGCTTAGTTTTTTAAGGGTTCTCCTTGTTCTCTTGTACCCCCATATAAAGCGGGAGCACATTCTTTCAGTTTTTGTAAAAATTAATTTGGGAACCAGAAGTGGGATCGTGCGGAATAAATAAAGAAATTTCGGGAAAACTACCATCTTAATAACATTACACCTGCCATATAATGATAAATGCAAGTAATCAAGATTCTCTAACATTTTAATTAGAATAGGTTCAAAATTTAGATTGACTATGGACTGTACATTAACCACAATTTTTACCCCCAAATGGATAGCCTCTGTGACTGTGTTAACACCAGGTAGGGGGTCAGAGCCAGTAAAAAGGACTTGTGTTTTATGTAGATTCAACTTGTAGCCGGACACGGCACCAAATTCTGATGTCAGGGATCCGATACGTCTCATTGCATTGGGAACGTCCAATGTCACAACGGCCACATCGTCCGCGTAGGCTAAGACTTTTATAGACTCACTCACAGGCTGTATTGGGATAATCTCTAGGTCATGCTCAATCTTAATCAGCAGAGGCTCAATATAGAGAGCAAATAAAAGAGGGGAGCAAGGACACCCCTGCCGAGTGCCCCTGTATATCTTAAACTCCCCAGAATGATTGCCTGAGATACGAATTGTGGCAGCTGGACAAGTGTACATGGCCTGTACAGCCCTGATGAAGGAAGATGGAAAACCTTTCCAATGGAGAACTGCCCATAAAAATTCCCAGGAGACCGTGTCGAATGCTTTCTTGGCATCCAACAGGGCCACCCCTATTGGGAATTCGGAAGCCTGGGACCAGTCCAGAAGAGATATTATTCGCCAAACATGATCCGTGGTACCTCTACCTGCCACAAACCCATGCTGACGTAGTGAGACTAGTGGTGCTATAATCTTTCCAAGTCTTCTAGCAAGTATTTTAGAAAAAATCTTGCTGTCTGAATTAATTAATGTGATAGGGCGGTATGAGGATGGCTCAACCTCGTCCTTGCCTTTCTTTTTAAAGATGATTAAAGTTGTTTTAGACCATGAATCGTGTACTGTACCCATGAATGCTTGCTGGAATAAAGATAGTAGCACGTCCTGCACCTCCACCTGGAAGGAGATATAGAACTCCAAAGGGATCATATCTGGCCCCATTGCTTTCTCCCTTGGCAAAGATACCATTGCTTGAATGATTTCCTCCCAGGTTATAGAAGTAGACAGGCTTTCACTCTGAGCCGGACCCAGGCCTACTGTGATGATTTCACCTAAGTAACCCCGCGGATCAGAGGTTTTCCCACTTTCATAGAGCTTTTGATAAAAATGTTTAAATACCTCCAAGATACCGGACTCCGAGTTTTGCAGAGACCCATCAATATCCTTAATTTTATCGATTTTGTTTTGTGACTGCTTTTGCCTTATTCTATTGGCCAGTACTTTCCCCACCTGCTCCCCATATTCAAAGCATTCCCTTCGGAATGTCTGATATTTAGCAGCCGTTTCATCCGCATGCTGGTTATAGATTAAAGATCTCTGTTTGGCGATGTTACTTTGTATTACAGAGACGTCCGTCCGATCTTTAATCTTCTGGGCTAGCTCCCGCTCCAATGCACTTAGTTCTAGCATATCTTGTTCATTTTTTTGTTTTATAACATTACGTTTCCTTTATATGTATCGAAGGGTTTCCCCCCTCACACCAGCCTTAAAAGTATCCCAGACCGTTGTATCTGGAGCAGAGCCATTATTAATTGCAAAAAAGTTTGGAAGCCAAAGTTTAATGCAATCCCGATATTCCTCATCTACTAATAGCTTCCTATCAAAAGTCCATTTATGTCTTATACATGATCCTGCAAAAATCTGGAATTTTAACACGAGAGGGTTGTGATCTGAGATTAATCTTGGCAATAACGTAATAGTGGCATCTGCCAAATGGAAGAAGAGGCACATATATAATCGAGACGAACTAATTTATTGTGGGGAGCAGAGTAAAAGGTGCTACCCTGTTGAAATTTATTAAGTTGGTTCCAAGCATCATATAGGCCTTGTTTCCTTGCTAAGTTACTTAGGGATCTAAAAACTTTTGGTTTCCGACCCATATAGTCTACCCCTGAATTTATATTGACTGTTTCGGCTAGATGTATATTAAAATCCCCACATAGTATAATAGGAAGGGCCATAGAGCTAATTCCAAATTGAGGGAGTCAAATAATTCGGGATCGTCTACATTAGGACCATAAATAGTACATATGGTTATAACCTCCCCAATACCAAACCCTGCCTCGATAATGACCCACCTGCCATTTTTATCCTCTTTATACTTCTTACAAGAAACAACGCCTGGTTTACAAAGAATTGCTACGCCTCTCGTATCAGTAGACTGCTTAGAACATGTGATCAGTTCAAACCCCATCTTTTTAAGCCATACCCTGTTGGCCCAAGCAATATGTGTCTCTTGAAGACAAAAAATGTCCCATGAGTAACCCCTAGCTAGTTGTGCAAAAACCAGCCTCTTTTTAAAGTCATTCAAGCCACATATATTTAACGTACATAACTGTATTTTTCTCATTAAATAATTTTTTGAAATTTGGCAGTAAATTTGTCATGCCTACATCAAACATGGACCAAATTACATCCCCAATAATGATATTTTTTGGCCTGGAATCTAGTCTCAAGCATTTAGTAACAACAAAAAATGAAAACATCAATGCTGATTTTTCTTTCCACCCCCCTTCACCACCCACCAAGAGTCCCCCAACCCCCACCCCTGCCCCTCCCGACCCCCCCTCACCCTTCCCATGGTGTTCTTTCTTAGGTCATCCAGATGTGGTCTGAAGAGCTGACAATGAGGTGCCATTTCAGTACAGTGCTCCAGCCAGTGGGAGAGATGACTTCTGGACACTTTCTAATGTAACTGCAAATGATTAGCAGTCTCAGGGAAAATCAATATCACAGAACATTTCTCTCCATGAGATTGCAGTCTAACCAAGAGTGTCTCTAGTGTAATGAGTCCTTTACTACCTACCCGAACAAAACTGGTTCTGGAACCAACTTCCACCTGTTGTAAGTGGAGTCAGGATGATTAGAGTGTACCCTGGGATCAAAAGGCCCCTCTTCCCCTGGTCTCCCATTATAATATATGAATGGGCAGACGTCATGCTCATCCCTTTCAAGTTGATGAAGCTCTAGGACCCCCCTAAACGGCACCTTCCTCAGATAAGCTGGGCAGCATACCTCATTCCCAGGCCTTTCTGCCAAAAAAGACACAGGGCCCAATTCACAGAACTAACTTAAGACAAAATCCTAAACTTACTACCATTTTGGTATTCACAGAAGGCACTTACTCATTTTGGTATTCACAGAAGGCACTTACTCATTTCGGTATTCACAGAAGTTAGTAGTCCTAACTTTAGGACTCCTAAATGCCTTCTGTGAATACTGAAAGTCTTAAAGTTTGGATTTTTCTCAGTTTAGGAGTAGTAATGTTAGGACTCCTAACTTTAGGGCTCCTAAACTGAGAAAAATCCTAACTTTAAGACTTTCGGTTTTCACAGAAGGCATTTAGGAGTCCTAGGGCCCGATTCACAGAACTAATTTAAGACAAAATCCTAAACTTACTACCATTTTGGTATTCACAGAAGGCTCTTACTCATTTTGGTATTCACAGAAGGCACTTACTCATTTCGGTATTCACAGAAGTTAGGAGTCCTAACTTTAGGACTCCTAAATGCCTTCTGTGAATACCGAAAGTCTTAAAATTAGGATTTTTCTCAGTTTAGTAGTAGTATAGTTAGGACTCCTAACTTTAGGACTCCTAAATGTCTTCTGTGAATACCGAAAGTCTTAAAATTAGGATTTTTCTCAATTTAGTAGTCCTAAGTCTAAACTTAGGACTACTAAATTGAGAAAAATCCTAATATTAAGACTTTTGGTATTCACAGAAGGCATTTAGGAGTCCTAAAGTTAGGATTCCTAACTATACTACTACTAAACTGAGAAAAATCCTAATTTTAAGGCTTTCGGTATTCACAGAAGGCATTTAGGAGTCCTAAAGTTAGGAGTCCTAAACTTAGGACTACTAAATTGAGAAAAATCCTAATTTTAAGACTTTCGGTATTCACAGAAGGCATTTAGGAGTCCTAAAGTTAGGAGTCCTAACTATACTACTACTAAACTGAGAAAAATCCTAATTTTAAGACTTTCGGTATTCACAGAAGGCATTTAGGAGTCCTAAAGTTAGGACTCCTAACTTCTGTGAATACCGAAATGAGTAAGTGCCTTCTGTGAATACCAAAATGAGTAAGAGCCTTCTGTGAATACCAAAATGGTAGTAAGTTTAGGATTTTGTCTTAAGTTAGTTCTGTGAATCGGGCCCCTAAAGTTAGGACTCCTAACTTCTGTGAATACCGAAATGAGTAAGTGCCTTCTGTGAATACCAAAATGAGTAAGTGCCTTCTGTGAATACCAAAATGGTAGTAAGTTTAGGATTTTGTCTTAAGTTAGTTCTGTGAATCGGGCCCCAAGCCATTATCTCTGTTCTGGGGCAGTTTCATACCTCCTTAGGTGTGAAGCACTAGCACAGAGGGCAGTTCAAGGTAGGATAATGCTAATTGGCCTACTAGACCTTCAGGCAGGAAGTGCATAACTTTCTAAAACTCAAACATCCAACTTCACCATAGCTTTGGATTTTTAATAAATATTAAAAACAACAGATGAAGAGACTCTTTGATTGTACTTTACGCTTACCCACAGAAAAAGCAGCAGTACTTATACAGTGAAAATAGCTTTTGGTGATAATCACTCGAGGAATTTTCCAACCTTTTATATAGCGTGAACTAGACCTGAGAAATCAGGTATCAGAGAGCTTTACATGGGCAACAGTTTAGTTACAGAAGGACACATTCATTTTTATTAGGCACAGGGAGATTACGTTATTAGCATACCCATGCTTCACACATTTTAAGATACAGAGACGATGGGTACTTTCTTGGCTAAAAGCAAATGAAATAAGAGAATGAAATCAAGAAATAGTTGTTAGTTTAGTTTTGGTTTAAGGTAGTTTGGTGGCATAATTGTATATATAATTAATACAGGTTTTAGCAAACCAAACAAGGATACGTTAACAGTCTGATTGGAATGAAAATGTATTTAACAGTGAAGCTATTGTCATATAGAGCAATTGTTGACATGAAACATTTCTACATTTATAACAAATATGAACAACACAATATTTGTTGTACAAAATAAATCATAAACTAAATAGAAATAAAAAAGATCTTAAAAGGCAAGGAAATAATGCATGCTGAAGTACACAGGGGACATTTAACTTTCATGCCATTGATGTATTCTCTACACAATATACTATGGCCTTACAATGAAGTTCATCATCAAAACCACTTTATTCGATTATTTAAAATCATAAAAGTATACAATACATGATTAAACAATTTAAAAACGATCTAACAGATTCATGAGTAAAAAAATAATTTATCTCGGTGAATCATTTTGTAAAAACTAATTAATTTCCTCCAATATGGCTACCTGTCTGTTCCTCCTTGACCTAATAGATGCAACGAGGAAGCTAGAAACGCCAAACATAGTTACAGGGGATTCCATTAGTTGTAAAAACAATAGTGCAGGTTTAATTTGTACAAATGCTTTCTCTCTCAGAATAGGGACAATAAACCTTTTCCGAGCTTCAAGATACAAGGGACAGAAAAACATAAAATGCATGGTATCTTGGGGAGAAAAGTCATCACATTTACATGGGGCCGCATCTTCCGGACTAGACCATCCCTGTGGATCACTTAATACTAAATGAATCTGGTTGAAACGGAATTTAGTCAATAGCCATCTATGATAAGAATTCGTAACTATTGACAGAAAAGGGTGCATAGCCAAAGATAGATTGAGCAAGAAGTGAGCCCTTACTGTAGGTTTGCTTAACTCCTGGGATTCTCGCTCAACTTCGCAGTGCTTAATAAGATTAGTTTTAACCCACATTAAATCAGCTTTAGATAGACCTTCAGGATTGGAGAAAATGTCTGGGCGCCCAATTTTCTTAGATAGCATTTTAATGTAGGACAGCCACTGGATTTCCTTCATGTTATCTAATTTGATACAATCTCTCAGGATACTATGATTCAACATAAGATCCGGATTTAACCAGGTTCTGATCCATAACATTATAGGAGCTATTTTTATGATGTCAGAGATGTATCCTATCCCCAATTCAAGATGGACCGCGTGTGTCGCAGTAGACTGAGGGAACCCGAGAAGGGCACGTAAAAATTTGTTTTCTTCTTTTTGTATGGGATCAGTTTTAGTATAACAATGAAGTTAAATATGCCAGTTGGAGTCAGCCAATTCCGTCGTGTTTTAGGGGTCAGTCCATATAAGTAAGGACTGGAAAACAGTGCCCTAGAGTGCAGAGGTAAAAAACCAACAGCATCAATTGAAAAAAGAGGTTGCTTCACAGTAACAGAGGCTTTCTCAGACTGGCCCCCACAAACTAAAGAGCAAAAGGCCATTCCCTTGGCAGTTCTCACCATCAAAACAGAAGAATGTGGAAAAGCCATCTGCATTGGTGTGCCCTACTGTGAAACCCATTATGATAGGTAGACGAATAACCTCCATATTCTTGGATTCCCCAGTCTCACTCTTTGTCTGTGACAACAGTACTGTCCATCTTTCAAGCTCAGCCCCAGCCACTTAACATTTTCATGGGGAGCACTTCTCCTTACTTGCAGATGACACCTGTGAGAGGGCTAACCATAGCCTACTCATAGATTTATCCAAGAACTTGACCAGTAACATCAAGGCCAGCAAGCATATGTGGCCCATCCTGCATCCCAGCAAGCAACAACCAGGGACTACTAACAGCTCTCAGCGTAGTCAACCAGGCCACCGGCTAGACTCTCACAGGTGAAGTCAGTGCCTCACATCAAACCTGTGGACTGGCAAGTAGTCATCAACTGATTCTGGAGGCCTCTCAGGCCTTCTAGGGTTCCTAGAGTGGGTGGGACAGCTTCAGGTTGCAGACACCCTCCTCCCACTTTCACTTTACCATTTCTGGGGTGGTACCCTGAGATGGGTCATTAAACACTGTACCTTGAGAATAAACACTGACATTGCTGTTGAGGACTTTCAGTATGGAGACATAGCTCATACAAAGGGTAACACACTCTATGTCATGAAGTGATCTGCCTCATCCGGGGCACATGTCACCTGTCTTTGTCACCTCTCAGGCTGCATCTCCGGGACAGAAGTGGCCTCACCAGCGCCATTCTTCACGTATACTCCTGTCACAGCAGGTAACTCCTGGCCAACTGGTTGTCCCACTGTGGAACATACCCACTGTTTTCCTTCCCACCTGTGGTAGCTCACTGCCAAGAATGCAATCTGCGGGCAAGCAGGGACACATAGCTACCTTTCTTTAGGCAATTCTCCTTCTCAACTCCAAGGAGATCATGACCACAAGGCAGCCAGACTCTCCTCCACCCCACATACATTACTTACCCTACTGATCTATCCTTGCAGACACTGTTTCAGCGAGACCATCCTTTCCACCACTAAGGTCTCGCTATCCTTCAGAGCAGGCCTTCTGGGTCCATCTCCCAGCTGAGGGGTACTAGGGCATACCCTATCTCCTCCTCTTAAAAAACACATTCCTGTAGCACTGCACTATACACCATTGAATTCCTGTAAGGTTATATATGCCAAGTAGGAGTTAGACAACTCTGGCATGTTTCAGGGGTCAGAGCACATACACTGGGGACTGATCAACACAGAGAGTCCAGCAACCAGCAACATCATTCAAACAAATCGGGGTAACTATGCAAAAAGAAGCACTTTCTCACACTAGTGCGTCATTTATAGATGCCAATTATCTGTATTCATGTAAACTATTTATTTCAGATGTGCTTTGCGCATTATTTTGACTGTGATATCAAAAGTGGTGTCTCTGATAGCTGCTCCAGTCCACTACCAACAGGTTAAAAGCACTGGATTGCTGAACACAAAAATTGTTTAAAACACCCATTGAACACAAGTCTACTCGTCTGGAAGGACAAGTGTCACAAGAGGACCCCAAAGGATGAAGGCAAAGAGGTAGAACCCTTACTTGAACTTCCCCTTTGGTCCACGCCAGACTTGGACCCTAAAAAACAAAATAAAGAAACAATGAACAGAGAAGAAGGACAAGACCAAGAGCTGATAAAAAGGAGAGAAACAAAGAAAAGACTATTATTTTTAAAGGAAGGAACAAGTGGGGACAACAGAGAAGAAAGATGAGAGGAGAAAACAGAGGAGGTGGGGACAGGGGAGGAGCTAGGAGACAGAGAGGATTTAAGACTCCCATGGAACAAGGAAGAAACAAGGAGGGTGCTGAAAAACGTGGTGAGAGGCTCCAGCAAAACAGAGACAGGGGGCACTCTTTGTGGCCTGTAACTGCTGCAGTGGCCTTCAGCATGGCTAATACAGGTGTGTATGATGGTACAAGGGAGGAGGGCGGTGGATGGCAAGAGAGGTGGT
This sequence comes from Triturus cristatus, assembly GCF_964204655.1. Classification (NCBI taxonomy): domain Eukaryota; kingdom Metazoa; phylum Chordata; class Amphibia; order Caudata; family Salamandridae; genus Triturus; species Triturus cristatus. The sequence goes on from NC_140589.1 coordinate 326,271,612, forward strand.
AAAAAGCGAAGGGAAGTTCCCGGGGATGTGTGATTTTTTTTTCTCTAAATAATGATAGGGGAGCTAACCTGAATTAAGGAAAGGATCACTATATAAAGAAAGTTTGGGGTAAAGGACACCAGCGTTAAGTCCCAGCCGGCAGGTATAGTGATAAAGGAATCAGCATCCATCTAGTATCCAGAACAGAGGCACAGAATAGCAGGAAGCCAATCACAAGCAGAGAACAGATGGGAGAGAAAGCTTCACTGTGGTATGTGGTCAATCGAAATTGGAACACTAAGAGCAATTTGAGTCTATGGGACAATTGATGGTAGGCTGTGGATGGGGTAGGAATAAACTCTCTTATCTCTGCAAACCATGGTGCCTGCATTACTTCACTAGCGATGAGCGAGTCCAGATTATTTTGCCTCAACACGATCAATACCATGACTGGTACACAAGCAGAAATGATCGGAGTATCAACTTGCTGAAGGCCACAACAATAAAGAAGGCACCGATTCATTTTGGGCATCTGTGGGAGTCCAGAGGTTCAAGACATTGAAAACGGTAAATGGGTGGAGGATGCCGGTTCAGGTCTGGTCTCTTGGTTAAGGAAACAGAGCAGACAGCATTTCAGGGGGCAGTAAGTATACGCTTTGTGCCTCACAAGCAGATGCAACTGTCATTTTACAAGGTCAGGCTTTGAGAAAGCAGGACAAGTGCCTTGTGCACAAAAATTACAGGAATTTTATATGAACACTGTGGGTATAAAGGACACATTATCCCTGCTAAGTCAAGGTCAGGAAAATTCTCCAGAGTGTGCAAAAAGATGCACACAAAGAACTGGAGAGATTAGAGTCTGAAGGCACTATAAACCTAGTGGAAGCCACAGAGTGCCTGGCACTAATAGTGGTGGCAAGGAAACCATCAAGGACCATTCATCTATGTGTTGATTTAAGAGGATTAAACAAAGAGGCGATGGTAGACAAATTCTCATTGTCAAATATTTCAGAAACGATATCCACAATTTGCGATGCTAGATTGTTTACTACCTTAGATCTCACATCTGCGTATCATGAGATCAAGGTACATCCCAATTGCCAAGAGTTTACTACCTTTCTACCACCAATTGGAACCTTTATATTTTTAATAATGCCTTTTTGTCTTGTGTCTGTGGAATCAGTATTCCAAAGACTTATGGTTTCAGTGCTTGAAAGGTAGAAGGAAGTATAATACTTTCAGGATGATGTGCTTATTTATGGAACTAATTGGGAAGAACATAATAGAAGAATCTTTGCTGTGTTGCATAAACTGAAGGAAGTGGAGTTGACCTTTAATGCTGAAAACTGTTTGTTTGGCAAGTAAGAGATATCATATTAGGGTCATGCCATCTCTCAGGAAGGGGTTGAACCTAACTCTGAGTTAGTGAAAACCATAAACAAGCTGAATTCTCCCAAGAACAAAAATGAGGTAGTGTCCTTTTAGGCATGGCAAAATTCTATAGCAAATTTATAAACAACATGTCTTGAAAAACGTTGAAAATGCAGAGTCTGTGCAGGAAAGGGACAGAATTGTTTGGAGTGATAAATGAGAGAAAGAGTTTGATGCAATTAAAAGTGAATTACAGAATGCCCCTAACTTAAATGCTTTCAGGACACACAGACAGACAAAAGTATTTACAGATGCCAGCAACAAGGGTTTAGGGCTGTTTTACTACAGATTGAAAATCGGGAGGAGAACACAATTGTACTAGGAAATCCATAAAATGGGTATCCTAGACGTAAGGAAGGAATATGTGTAATACACAGTTCTAACATAGGACTAGCTTGTGAAACATATTTAATTTTAAGGCCTATTTTCCAGTTTATGATACTGTGTTTTGCCACATTGTGACAAAAAGAAATGTTAGAAGGTGATATAGGACACCTTACAGGAAAAATGTCAGTCATTTATAAACTAAAAGCGAAGATCTTTATTTTTTATTAATTAGTGATTGTATAGTGCTGCATCTCGAATAACAACATTTTATTTTTTAGATACATTTAAATGAATCTCACTGAATGACAATAATAAGCGCAGAGAGTCTCATTTACAAGCCTATTGCGCCGCCGGTGCTTCGCTTGTTTGATGAACCGGCAGCGCATATTTACAAGCCTGGTAAAGCCACCCTGCGTGACATTTCATGGCCTTTTAAATATGGGCCCCTTTCACACATTACACTGCATGAAAGAGCCGTTCCATGGGTGTTGCTGTGGGTGTTCCCACGCAACATCCAATGTCCTGACACATTCCCAAATTTACAACGTTTTTTAAAGCTTGGAATACGTCAGAATCCTACACCTCCCCAAGGAAGGCGTATTAGTGGTGCAAAGAGGAGAAATACTTTTATTCTGCAATGCAGGCACCATTGCAACATGACCCATGGCAGCAAATTGTGCGCCAGCACAGGGGAAAGCACACGCATGTGTTGTATTGTTGTTAATACAACGCATCCCTGTGCTTTTAAAATGATGCAGCTCGGCGCAGCAAAATGGCTGCGTCATTTTGTAGTAAATTAGGCCCAGAATACGTAGAAAAGCAAATTAATGCAACTGGATCATGTGAAAAGGAAGTAAACATATTCACAACAAGCAACATGAATTAAAAACTTAAACGTTCTATATAATGCAAAGATATGTGACTAGAAACCTTACATACATGCATTGCTGTTTTAGGAGCTTCTACAAAGTTAAACACTCAAGCGGCTAAAATAAATAAATCAGATTTCTGTGAGGTATGCCAGACTAACATTTGTTTGCCTTCCGAGAAAATGCATATTTTTGTGAAACACAGTACAAATTCAGCATTACAGTCAAGAAATAAATCGTTTCAAAATTGCAAACTCATTTTTTTTTAAAGGGAAACTCCTTTAATTACTAAAATGGCTTAAATGTAAGCAAATGTAGTGTAGGGGCCAAAGGACATTCTAAAAGCAAATTTGAAAGTTTTGTGCACAAAAGCAGTTTCGCTGTAAAAAAAAAAATAGAGGCATCAGTGCACTGGGTTTAGCAATAAAACTATGAGATACTAAGGGCCATATTATCAAGGAACGGCGATAACATTATCGCTGAACTGTCGCTAAAGCGGCAATAATGGGCTTGATAATATGCCCTTGTGAATTCCCATAGAAGCCCACGATAATGTTATCGCCGTTCCTTGATATTATGGCCCAAAATCTTCTTAATCTTCTCTTTCTATGTTTCTCATCTCTTTCCATACATTATGACAGAATTATTCACCAAACCTCTGCTTTCCATTTTTCAAAGATGACCTCCGCGATGCTAAACCGAAAATATCTGTACCAAGGCCAAAATCCTGGGTACTATTTCAATGGTCCAGGGATTATCCCAAACATTTTGTGAAGCAGGCAATGAAAAGAGGTTCGTACTTCCCATGCAAGGCCCTATAGAGCAAAATCAAATGATGAAAATAAAAAAATGGTATGTGTCACCATAATTTCCTCAATCGTTCACCATGTGAGAAGAGTATCAGCAAGTACGTTTAGAGGCTGGGAACCATACACTTGATCCACCATTGTCTGGAGTGGCCGTATTAATAAATACCTCTTGGTAAATGCCAGAGATATGAGACCCACAAAGGCCTGACCCATAGTCGATTGTTGGGGCTGCTCTCTGGTGGGCATATCAAATTAGGAAAATGCACTGCTAATGTCATCTCAAATACCAAATAATTTAAACAGCAAACTGTGTCCATATGTTGTCTCAATATTACAACTGTAACTCAAGTAATTTATTTTGTATGGTGGCCATATAATTTACTATATTCCAGGCAGACCACTCAGAAACTAAGGGTGTACATTATCCAACACCATAGTAGGATCAGGTGCAAGGTTCTTCCAGCAGATCCTTCAACATTGTAGCAAAATACAGTGGAAAACTCAAGGTGCCATGCTGGTTGAACATTTTGTAAGCTCTGGACACAGTGACCAGGATATTAGATGGTTGGTTCTGGAGAAAATCAATTATGACCCCTGTGGTGTGATATTTGCTCAATCGTAAATGTGAGGGAGTGTAAATGGATGCATGTCTTTGACACGGTAAGAAACGGATTGAATACGTTTGAGAAAATCAACAAACAAGTAGCACATTTCAGGAATGGATGGTGTATTTTCTTTGGAATGTAACCTAATTTCTATTATGTAAGTATTAATGCAGCTGGCATTTGATTAAATATGAATAAGTATCTCTATTTGCAACCCTCTGAGATCTGCAAATGTATTTAAAAAAATCAGCATTGGTTTGAGACCTGTTTATAGACCAGGGGCATGCTTCACGACACACTGTCGCAGGGTACAGACTTTTTGTATTGCGAGACTACTGCACAAATAACACATAATGAAGACTCGGTGTAAATACCACCTTTTGTTAGATTATAATATCGAGAGACACAATCCGTTGTCGCATGGATGTCTATTACATACATTCTGATTGTATTTTTTTTGTAATTCTTTATGTTTTGTACAGTCACCCGTTTGTGCATGGATGTCGATTGTAATTTCTTTGCAATTTTTCACGTTTTGTACAGTCATCCATAATGATTACAGAGGTTGGCATTAATTAATTTTTTTTTTTAGTTGTACATACCCACCTAAAATGACGAATATGTCGTGAAATAGAATCTGTTTGCTTACTTGACTATGTATCCAAAAAAACCTTTGTGGGGCACTGATATTCATGTAAAAAAGGTCAGGACACCGACACCCGTATTACACGTCCTTTACTGGATTGGTTCCTTTTGCTACATTTGTAGCATGAGTATGTGACACCTTGTCAGCAATCTTGTTTGAGGAAGATACTTTGGGCCTCATATTTTAAAATGTTGCTGTAGAGCAGAGCCGCAGGGCTTGCTGCTGCACTGCCGTACGGCAAAAGAAAAGGGCAGGAATGCGCTGTAATGATCAGATACGGCGCATTCCTGTCCTTTTCCCCAGAGCAGGTGCACAATGGGCTGCCGTGGGCCAATGCAGGCACCTTTGCACCTTTCTACTCGTAGTGCCTCCCTGCGTACGTTTTTTTTGGCGCTTCCTGCACATAAACAATCACAAGAGGTGATTTCCTCGTTCTATGTGTGCTGCAGAATGCACCACGCATAGAAAGAGGAAAAAAACGAGGAGAAATTAATACATTTCTCTTCATTGTGCCTCTCTACGCCTCCCCTAGGGAGAAGTAGCATTCAGAAGCATTTCCAGGTTTAGGATTTCTCGTAAATCTGGAAATGTGTCAGGTGCCATGGGTGTTGGTGGAAACACCAACAGCAACACCCATTTCACGGAGTGCTGTAAAGGGGCCGTATGTACTAGGACAGGAAAAGCCACGCAGGGTGGCTTTTCGTGTCCATGTAAATATGGGGCAGGACAATGCGCCGCCGGTGCGTCACTAACGGCTTGTAATTAAGCCCCCCCTCATTTTTCCACGAGGCCTGGAAAATTTGAAAAAAAATTCTAAAATGCATTATTTTCTTTTATAAAGAAAACTACATCATACAGTGATAGAAAGTCCAAGTGTGAGTGGGGTTTTGTGCACATTAAGGGCCTCATTTATGAAAAGTTTTGCATCGCTGTGAGAAAACAGCGATGCAACACTTTTCAGTGCGACCTCCTTGCGACACTATGGATGCGCCGTATTTACTGTACGACGCTCCATTTAGCAAGGAATTCGAGATTCATCAGTATTCTTCACGTATCTGTAGGCGAAAAAATGACGCATTGCTGGGGTGTGTCTGAAAACAGACGCAACTCCAGCAATGTGTTCTTCCACACGGGGCAAGTCCCATGTGAAAGAGTCTGCGCCAGTCTTACGCCTGCTGTGAGGCAGGCGTAAGGATTTGACGCAGTGGCATCCTAGAAGTGTTGCAGTGAAATCTCATAGATTTGACTGCACCTTTTCTATGAACCTTTATTGTGGGGGAACGTCCACCCTGCATACATTATACTAGTGCAGGGCTTTACAAAGTGACGCATCTACTTAGATGCGCCACTTTGTACATATGGTGCAACGTGGCGCATTTTGTACGCTGCCGCAGCATCGCGAATAGTGATACAATGGCAGGGCAAAGGGCTCATAAATCAGACCCTTCGCATCTCCTCTGTGTAAGCGTGCACATCTGCGACACACTTGCGCCTATTCATTTAACCAGGATGGGCTTGCCGCGAGAGTGATGGGATTTGAGTCGAAAGATAAGCAGAGGCCTGCAGTTGAGTTTGCGTGGGTAGTAACATTCCCTCCATTTTTATTCTATATTTTCAGCGAAGGCTGATCTCCGGAGAGCCGTTGTTGACAATCATTCACAGTTTTAAATGACATGAGCAAAATAAGTAAATGGTATTTTAATTCGGTTTCTAAAAGGCCGCACAATATATTTGATGGAACGAAGATATTTAAACTGAATCAGCATTACATCTGTAAGTGGTATGGGCACTACCTTTGGTGTTTTTTTAATTACTTTCTGGATTCATATAGTAATTAATTGGTCACCCAGTACTCAAAAGAAGGGACAAATTGAAACCATCTTTCTACTTTCAGTATTGTCTTTCAGCTTGTCAATTAAACGGCTTGTATATGGTCACCATTTAGGGCACTTAGGGGCATATTATCAAGCACGGCGTTAAAACGATCGCCGCTTTAGCGGCAGAAAACTGCCGCTAAAACGGCGATAATGGGCCAGATAATATGCCACAGAGAATTACAATAGAAGCCCATGTTAACACCAGAACATGGGCTTCTACGGGAATTCTCTAGGGCATATTATCAAGCCCATTATCGCCGCTTTAGCGGCGGTTTTCTGTCGCTAAAGCGGCGATAATTATAACGCAGTTTCTTGATAATATGCCCCCTAGTACTCAGAAAATGTGATGAGAGGTTGCCTTCCTTTAAAATAATTCCTTTAATATTTATCATTTGGCTACACGCAAAGGTTCTTGTCAACTTTTTGGTCATTTGTGTCACGGAGGATAGGCTTGCTTCTTGTATTTGTCCTGATGAAGACCCGAGTGGATGTGCCAAGTCATATGCTTAGAATAAGGTGTCAAAACATCAATGCTTCACATAATATCACTTGGACTATTAGCACCCAGTTTGGAGATAGTGAATGTCAGTCCCACGACTACATTAGGTTGTTGACAGATGGATTGTACCCACGTTTTTGTCAAAACTTTGTAAATACTCATTGAGAAATTATCCTCTTTAACCATAGCACTTTTTTGCACTGCACAAGCACTTCATTTGTCACTATGGAACCAAGCATATCTTGTTTTAAAATGTCTTATATCTCTGATAGAAAGTATTGTTGGTATTAATTAGATAATATATTTTGAAGAAATGCTGAGCCTGGTGGTTATAATTTAACAGATTGAATGAAAATTAATGTGCATGAGCAAGGATCATTATGTGACCTCTCTCTAAATGTATAAATGTTGTTGAAATAATCACATGTGATTATACTGACACCATATCAGGGGCAGGATGAGCAAGCCCCCAATATGTCTAGACCATACTCACAGGGCTCCAATGACAGGCCTCAGACATGAAGCTCCACCAAAAATCTTGTCGATAGTCCACTTTGTTTTAGCAAAAGGAGGAAATGATGCCCTTGATCAGGTCTCAGGACATTTTGGAATATGATGGACATAAATCAAGTTTGTTCCATGATTTCCCAGCAGCGACCTTGCGAAGAAGGAGAGAATTCTGTCAGGTGACAGATAACCCATGCAAAAGAAACATCCACTTCCAACGGAGGCATCTATTCTGCCTCATACCTAAGTGGGGCGACGCCAAACACTTTGTGAAAAAGACAAAGGAGACTCTTTCAATCCTCGGTCTGCAGATGGATCCACCTTTGCATGACAAAAATAGGAGAACTCATGCTAAATCCTCAAAGGGAAGACAATGGCAAACAGCATGTAACTCCAAAAGGGGTCATACCCCCATGAATAAAGAAATTGAAAGTGAGAAACGAAGCACTAGATGAAGCCAGTTAGTTAAACAACTGCATGATGCAAGATGACACATATGAGCATCTGTAGGGCACTGAGCATGTCAGTGGCTAGTTGGAGTGTGGCTGGACTTGGTTATGGGTTGCCCTAGCCTCGCTGGGATACCTGGGATGTTTGAGCAAGGGGGAGAGGGGGAATATGGAGAGCGAGGAAACAGGGGAAGTGAGGATTCAAGGGCAAAGGGAAACACAAATAAAAGCCTAGATATACACAAAACAGGGGGTGACATGACGGTAGGGATAAAATACTCTTTTGCTTATACAAAGACTAGGATGGAGACCCTAAATGTAGACAGACACAATGAAAATAGGGTACTCCTTTACGAAGGGAGAGATGAGTACGTCATAAGGACCAGATCCCTTGCATGGACCCTGCCCTTTTTCTTGATCTATAATGGTTTAAATAATTGGTCTTGGTGTAAAAGGGCATAATGCACCAGCCAATTGGAGGGCGGTTATTAATCTTCTCAGGGACTCCCAGAGAGACATTTCTCTCCTTCACGAGACACACTTACTGAAAGCCAACTGGGGTAATATGAACTCTTCCAAATCCGCCGGAGTCGCTATCCTTTGGCTGCTGCGTTCTACAAGGGTAAAATAAAAAAGATACTAAGGCATAAGGAGGGGAGATATCTAGTGTTAGTGATGCAACTGGGAGGCAACACACACACCATAACATCAATATACCCCCAGCACAGGACAGGAATGCTTTTTTTAGATTGCAATCTTTGAGTTCGCAATAGGGGCAATAGTACTTGGAGAAGATCTGAAAGTAGTAATGGATTGACAACTTGACAGGTCCCACCAACTATATGATCGGGAACGAACAGCCAACAGGAAGCTTAAAGAATGGTTGACAGGTTGGACCTCGTGGACATTTGAAGGAAGAAACATGGCCTACAAAGAAACTATCCTGATGCTCACAAGAAGTACACCCGTTTAAACCATGTTTTGAAACACCCTGGAACACAAGCCCAAATCTCATACACATCTTTTGGCTTCAAAGCACTTTTGGACCACACACCACTGATCCTGACACTACAGCCCACACACTTGGACAGGGGAACTAATTTTTAGTTCATGACCCACTAACAAGAGATATAGTTGGGACAGAGATCACAGACTACCTAGTGGGTAATGATAACCCTGAAGCCCCTGTAGCAATGCTTTGGAGTGACCTTAAGATGGTCATTGGGGGCATTTTCATATCTGAGACAGCACAGAAGAAACGACTGAGGAAGGATAAAAGGGATCAAATAGAATCTCAGCTTAGTAATTTGGAATAGAAATACATAGCCACCACATACCCACTTCCTACTTCCTCCTAGAAACTGGGGCAGCCTGTCCACTCATGCCCATCTTAAATCCCTTTACATGCACAAAGCAGAATCTGCCCTTTTTTAGGCATGAAACAGAGAACTTTTCCATCAGCAACAAATCTGGCAAACTCCTGGCTTCACAACTCAGGGCTAAAATTAATGGAGAAAGAGTATCTGCTATCATTACCTTGTTACAGAAGATAGGGATATTGTCAAAACATTTGGTCTGGTGAATCTCCAACCATTAGCATATAGGGACCAGCTAGACCAACTCGGCAAGTTAATTTTGGTAGAAGAGGTTGTGTCAGTTATCGGCAGGCTCAAAACTGGCAAAAAGCCAGACCCAGATGCGTACACCTGCTACATTTTACAAAATAGTTTTTCCCCAAACCAGCACCTATTTTGACTAAATAGTTCAACTACTTTGGGGTGTTGGGAGAAATAAGACTGCAATAGTAGTCCTGCCTTAACTAGGCAAGGACCTGAATATGTGTATAGACCCATTTCCCTCCTTAACCTAGATATTACATTTTTGACCGGTATAGGTGCAGCACACCTGAATCCCCTTATGCCCACATTAATTAATCCTGATGAATAATTTTTCATAATCAGCTACTAAAGTGGTGATATTACCAAATAACTAATCCATATTATTGAAAGAGGCCACACGAAGCAAAGCAATACTTCTTCTGCTATCACTCAATGCTGAAAAAGCATTCAACAGGGTGCACTGGACACACACTGTAGTGACGGGTTCCAATAAGAGTGGGATGTGCCCACAGATTTTGGTCTAAGATACTAACAAGTTACTGCCCCCAAGAGACTACATTATGGTGAACGGAGTTGAAATCTAACTTTATCAAGATTGGGAGAGGCACTGGACAAGGATGCCCTTTGTCACAGCTGCCCTTTGCCTCGACTTTGAAACCCTTGACTAATGCCATATGAATGCAGAAAGACATATAGAGGGTTGAATGGGGAGAAGATAGTTGTATGTTCATGGCAGGGGCGGCTACTCCATGTGAGCGTCGCCCACTGCATTCTCACAGCGTGAGAAGCAGAAACATAAAATGGTATTAAATATACCATTTTATGTTTCTGCTTCTCCTTCTCGCACTGCGAGAAAGCAGAAGAAGGGTTTGGTTGGGGGCCAGCGGGTGGGCGGTCCTGAAACAGGGCAGGGGAGGAGTGGCTAGCCCAATGTGCGGGTCCTGACTGTTTGGTCAGCCCTCTGGGGCCGACCAAACCAGTCATGCGCACTTTCCATTTTCTCCATGTAGGCTGCATGCAGCCTACATGGAGAAAATGGCATCCCCATAGATGCCTGTGCAGTCGACTTTCCAGCCAATCACAACGCTGCCATTGCAGCGTTGTGATTGGCTTAAGGGAGGGGAGGGAGGCTGCCTGCTTCCTGTGGGACGCGCGCAGAAACACAGAGACGCCGAGACTTGCTAATCGGTTCTGATCGGTTCTGTTCTAAATTCGTATTTTGCCTTCGTTTTAACTGTATGTGGATAGCATTTTAATCGTTTTTAAAAAGGAAACTTAAGTTCTAATTGCATTTTGAAACTAGCTCAAAACCTGTGTCACTTTGTAATTTGTGTTATAACTTTTTGCAACATAGCGCTAAGCATCATTTTATCTTACCTTACCAGCAGCTGTTTGTTGCCCCTCCCCGGTCCACCACGGGTGTAGTCCCGATTGATGTGGAGGGAGAAAAGGCAACTTCCGGTTTTCAGGGGTTGGCGCTCTAGCCTTCGCGCCTTCCTCCCTTTAAACCGGATGCTCTGGCAAACGCGCAGCGGACGCGCGCAGAAACACAGAGACGCCGAGACTTGCTAATCGGTTCTGATCGGTTCTGTTCTAAATTCGTATTTTGCCTTCGTTTTAACTGTATGTGGATAGCATTTTAATCGTTTTTAAAAAGGAAACTTAAGTTCTAATTGTATTTTGAAACCAGCTCAAAACCTGTGTCACTTTGTAATTTGTGTTATAACTTTTTGCAACATAGCGCTAAGCATAATTTTATCTTACCTTACCGGCAGCTGTTTGTTGCCCCTCCCCGGCCCACCACGGGTGTAGTCCCGATTGATGTGGAGGGAGAAAAGGCAACTTCCGGTGTTCAGGGGTTGGCGCACTAGCCTTCGCGCCTTCCTCCCCTTAAACCGTATGCTCTGGCAAACGCGCAGCCGACCCGCGCAGCGGGCGCAGCGGACGCGCAGCGGGCGCAGTGGACGCGCGCACCGGCGGCGCTCCGAAGGCGCACCAAAGGCAAGCTCGTCTGCGCCCGTCCGCGCCAGAATGGGCCCAGGGGCCACAAACTCTGGTGGAGTCAGCCCGAAAGCCATTTTCTATAGCTCCCATGCACTCCACGCACTGCGATTTCAAAACTCAGACACGTGCATGCACTCTATGAGTGCTTCAAGTGATGAAATTCAAAACACACAATGTTCCCACTGTGATTTCACGTTTGCACCGCATTGTATAGTGTCTGAAAGCTCGGACCTTTCTGTCCAGATAAACATGTTCTTGTTGAACTGTAGGTCTGTCCCTAAACATACCTCTGAGCTTGCCATGTTACTGGAGGACCTAAAGCCCGAAGCCCTCTTCCTTACGGAGACATGGCTTCACATGGAGTCTAACCCATCCCTTGTACAAACCATCCCTTCTGACTACTCTATACATGGGACCGACCGGAAATCCGGTAGAGGAGGAGGTATAGCCATTGTTTTTAAAAACATTTTTGAATGCCACAGTACCGAAAGTCCCTTGTCCGACTGTGAGAGTATGTCCTTCTCACTTGAGATATCCCCTACAAGCACTCTTTCGGGCATCCTGGCATATCACCCTCCGGGCAATGTAAATCATTTCATTAAAGCACTACCTACCACAATAGCTGAACTTGCTATAAGGCCCGCAAATTTTACTTTACTGGGTGATCTTAATCTTCATATAGATGATCCCTCGAATAGTAATGCACTGGAGATGACGGAGAGCCTAGCAGCCCTCCAGCTCAAGGAGAAGGTGGGAAAACCGACACACTCTAAGGGTCATCTCCTAGACCCAGTCTTTAGTAACTGTGATAAGCTCACCACAGGACCCCCAGTTCCTCTGCCTTGGACTGACCACTTCCTGGTTCCCATAATATGGGAAATCACCAGATGCGAGACACCCGCCGATAATACCATAGTACACAGACGTAATTGGCCCAGACTTTCAGTCGACCAGTGGAAGTCAGTCTTGGAAGTTAACAGACCACCTTGGGAGGATAACTGTACCGTAGGGAAAGCTAATGAGTTTCACTCCTGGATCCAGGCTTCTTTGGACATAATTCTCCCAAAAAAACCTACCTCTATGTCACACAGGCCGAAAACTGCTCCTTGGTATACTGATGACCTACGGATACTTAAGCGACATAGCAGACGGATTGAAAGGAAGTGGAGGCTAGACTATTCTGTTCTTAGCAAAACAGAATATAGGGACTCCATTAAACAATATAAAGTTGCAATAGAAACTGCACAAGCCGCTTTTTATGAACATAAAATTATGCGTGCCGCTAATTCCCCCAAAGAGATCTTTAAAATTGCCAGGACTCTTACTAAACTTCCCCAGAAAGCCCCCAGATTAGGTGACCCTATTGTTCATAGTAACATGCTAGCAGACTTTTTTTATAAAAAAATTCAAATAATCTATCAGGCCTTCCCACCCTCTCATACCACGAGTCTTACAATCAGATCAGTGGAACACATGGAAAAACCCTCCCCTCTCTTAGACCAATTCCCCCTTCTTGATCTTTCCCTATTAATGCCCATTATGGCGCATATAAAATCTGGCTCCCCCATTGACCCTGCCCCTCCCCAAGCACTTACCCTAGTATCTGATACTATCGGCCCGACAATTCTGGACTTGCTCAACTTTTCCATCTCCACTGGGTCAGTTTCATCGGCATGGAAAGAAGCCATGGTAAAAACTTTACTGAAAAAACCTAATCTGGATCGGGACATTCTGACCAACTATCGCCCCATTTCTTTACTACCGTGGATCAGTAAGATACTGGAAAGGCATGTGAATAACATCTTGGTATCCTTTCTGGAAGATAATGAAATGCTCCATCCTTCCCAGACTGGGTTTCGCCCGCAAATGGGCACGGAGACGGCTCTTTTAGTAGTAACTCAGGAATCAAAAAGGATCCTAGATCTAGGGGGAAATGCAGCCATTATCCTACTTGATCTCAGTGCTGCATTTGATACGGTTAATCAGTCCACATTATTCACCAGACTCATGGACGTGGGTGTGTCCGGTATGGCAGCTCAGTGGTTGCGATCTTTCCTCGCTGGCTGCTCTTTTAGGGTTTTTGAGGGAGAAAATGTCTCCAATCAGTATCCCCTCCACTGTGGGGTGCCTCAAGGCTCTGCATTGAGTTCCACCCTATTCAACATATACCTAAAACCTTTGGCAGAAATTGTTCATCCATATGGCATAAAAATTGTCTCATATGCTGACGATACCCAGCTTGTGGTGGCTCTTAACCATCTGGAAGGACCATCTAACACCCTAGCCTGCTGTCTTCAAGAGGTTGTCAAGTGGATGGACCAATCATGCCTCAAGTTGAATGGGGATAAAACGGAGCTCATGCTGCTGGGTAATTCCCCGGTCTTTAATGCGACATCCCTATGGCCTGTCTGCTTAGGCCCTGCTCCCATTCCCAAAGATCAAATTAAGAGCCTTGGCATCTGGATTGATCAATCTCTTTCATTCAGTTACCAGGCAACTAAACTGTCGTCGATCTGTTTTGGACTTCTGAGAATGCTTCATAAAATCCTCCCCCTTCTGCCTTTCCACCCTAGAAGAATTATGGTTCAAGCATTGATACTCTCTCGCTTGGACTACGGTCATGCTCTTTACCTGGGAGCACCCCAGTACACCATTAATAGACTGCAGGTTATACAGAACTGCGTGGCTCGTAGACTTCTCCAGATCCCGCGGTGGAAATCTGTAAAACATGCATTAGAAAGCCTGCACTGGTTACCGATTAAGCAAAGGATTCAGTTTAAGGCTATGTGTCTTTCCCACAAGGCCTTTTGGAGGAAGGGTCCGGTCATTCTTCAATCACTTATCACCCCCTACCACCCTAAAAGAGATCTTCGGTCATCCGACTCTTTTCTTGCATTCAAACCCAGAATAAGAAGGACCAGATGCGGCGGTCGCTCTTTTTCTTATAATGATGCTATAGGATGGAATGCCCTTCCTCACCAACTACGCAAAGAACACAATCTTTTATCCTTTCGTAGACTTTTGAAAACCTGGCTGTTCTAAGTCTCCTTCTGCATCTCTTACTCTGCTCTTTGTCCTCAGCGCTGGGAGGCCTACGGGTAGCCATCGCGCTCTATAAATTTCATTTCAATTTCAATTTCATGTTCCTGCAGAGGCAGGAAAGCAGGAGCAGGTGCCGGAGCCTGGAAAACGTGGAACCAGGGAAAGGTACGTGTAGGAAAGTGGCTCTGTATATACTGTTCCCAAATAGGTCCAGTGTGTATAGAGTCCACAGTCCCCAGAGGTTTGGCAGAGGCTAAAGTTAGATATAACCTTACTCTCTAAAGTGGTAGCTTGGTCGAGCAGTAAGGCTGTATCAGAGGACAGTGTAAAGCATTTGTTGTACACACTCAGCCAGCAAATGGTCTCACACACTCAAGAACTGAACTCTAGGCCAATGTTTTTTTAATTTTATTTTTTTATTTTTTTTTATTGGTTATTACAAACAGTAGCATCATCAGTAATGTCACAGAGATACACAATGCATCGGCAATACATCATTTGTTTCATCAGAAGCATAGTCATCATAGAGATACACATCAGCAGTACTTAGCAGTAAGTTAGTGAAACCCACGAAGGCCAGTCAGAATACACTCCGCATTTAGGGTCTACAGCAGCACAGACATCTTTAAGTGGAATAAGGGAGGTCAGTCCTCCAACCCTCTACATGGTACATATTCCTGTCGATTGCTACTATGGAGGAGCGTCTGACACCAGAAACCCAACAGCCTCCCATCTCTTCGCCACTATAAACCTTTGCGGGGCACTTATATTGAAGTAAAATAGGTCAGGACACCGACACCAGTATTACACATACTTTACTGGATTGGTTTAATCAGGCTGCCCACCATATTTGTAGTTTTAGGAGCCCCCGGACTGGCAATCGTGACAGGAGCAAGGACTCGTTTATGTGAGACTTGCTTGAATTCAATTCACTCGTTATTAACTTATTAACATGAATTATTCAATTGTTTCATGATTAATCCTTGCACATTACAGTTACATGGACAGGACAGTGAAGCTTGCCTATGTTTTTACTAACCATTAATAAAGATAGGGGACTAAATGCGCAGCTCTAACAGGGAAAACTTTACTGTGTGTGCGTCAATTACATCTACGTAATGTGACGTTTAACAGCTATGGAACGAATTTCTCGGGCATGAGCAGAAAGCACTAACATGGCGTCTTCAAGACCAACATGTTTTATACCTGCTTTGCTATTTAGAAAATGCTTTATTTACTAAGAGCAATGCAGGGAAAGTATTAATAAATAAAGCGGAATAGAGTAGATGTAGGTGGTATACAGTGAAATCATTTGTTTCTTGAATTCATGTTTTCTCTATTGACCTTTTATTAGTTCGTATTTTGGGTCTTCTTGCCACAACCCGAGTCATTGCATGTGTGACCGCTACCTCCCCTGGAAGAATGATCCCATGGTTGGACTACATCCAAGGCCACTGACCACTAAACCCTGGGAAACTCGGATGTTGGAGGAGCAGTAGCTAAAGTCATCTGAACATTACTGATTAAAATGTTGCTATTATGAATAAACTCTGGTGGGAAATAAAATAAAATGCATATTAATAAGGGGATGGGTTTGGGAACAAAGAGAAATTCTATGCCATCTTGGTGTGATGACCAAACGTCCCTTGCCTGTCCAATCAGAAATCTGTATTTGTACAATATTGCAACTTTAGGGGGTGGTACATGAATCCCAAAAGATATAACTAAGGTAGTTTAGTTAGTTGGGTGTGCGTGATCCTGAGAGAATGCTGAGAGGGGAGATGCTGTCGGAATTATTGATGCTGTGAGATGCTGTAGGAGAATCGAACAGAAAATTACTTATCTTAAGCAATTGATTAGAAAGAAGAGCGCGGAAGAATCTCGAGGAGGAAGAGAGTGTCAGAGAGGGGTGCAACATGTTCGGCGGTTTAGAGATGTCCATTGTCCTGTCCTGATTCCTGCCCTGAAGACTTTGTCCCTGATCTTCCCGGGGACCCTTACCAGACCTTTGGCCAGGGGGTTGGTCTTCACACCATATGTGGTAACTATAAATTGGTATATATTCCTAATGTACTGCTGTCTCTATCCTGTCCTTTCTGAGCAACGTCAATCTATTAAAGTTGTGAGTGTATTTGAATTGATAGAATCTTCCTCCCAAATGACTGAAGATGTCCGTGGTGTATGTGAATGGTTCACTCACATTTAAACTTTAGATAAAGGTTTTGAAAACTTCCTGAGTCTGTGTTTATTATTATAGATGAATTGTTTGCATTTTAGAGATTAGGTACATCATCACCATCAACTAGTTCCAACTAATTTGGTTAATAGACCAAATGGAAAGAACTTATTGATCAGTGATAAGAATTTGGAGGAAATGAATTACTACAATATTGATCAATAGGTGAACAAACATTCCCCCCCCCCCCAGCGGCTAACCAGGTGAATTTGATAGATAAGGTGTATGTGTTTTGATGGGCCCAGGTGAATATGCTGGTGCGCCGCTGTATCAGTTTTCTGGTGGCAGAGTTATGGTTATTATTGATTAGTGTGGTGATGAGTTTTGATTATTGTCAGATTTAGGGGTCTCTAGTTGGCAGAGGTAGGAACCTTTGACAAATAGGGAACATTGCGTCTAGTCAGGGTAAGGGGGTACACTCCTAAAATAACCCCTGCTCACCCCATTGGTAGCTTGGCATGAGCAGACAGGCTTATCTCGGAGGCAGTGTGTAAAGCATTTGTGAACACATACAGTAACTCAGTGACAACACTACAGATGGACACCACACAAGTTATATATAAAAAATAGGTATCTTTTATATAGACTTTACACAAGACCACAAACGACAAAAATCCACAATACTGTACTTAAAATGGTAGAATTAGCTTAGTTCTCTTTAGATGTTAAAATGCGACACTTTGAGTTCAATGTACGTTTGGATGCGTAACGCTATACAACAAAAGTGTTGCGGGGAAGGTGATGCGTCGGTTCCTTACACGCAGTAACGGTGATGCGTTGGTTTCTTACTGCGCTTCCGTGGCGATGCAGCCCGCAACGCCGTGATGCGATGAAGATCCGGTGCAATGCGACAAAGATGGCGTCTTCTTCTTGATGCAACACGATGCGTGCACGCCCGACGGCCGTGCGGTGACTCAACGATTCTTCTGAGCCGCAACAGGTCCTGAGACACGCTTCCCCGGTGATACGAGACGCTTTGGCGATGCGATGCGACAGCTGCAGCGGCGACACCCTTGTTCAGTGATGCAATGACAGCGACTGCGGCGGCGACACTCTTCTCCGGTGATGCGAGACGCTTCTGCGATGCGACAGCTGCAGGGGTGACACCCTTGTTCAGTGATGCGATGACAGCAGCTGCGGCGGCGACACGCTTCTTCTTTATGAGTCGCACTTCCAGCTCCTTGCAACACGCAGTCCCTCAGAAAACCCAACACAACTGCAGGCACTTCCAAAGAACTCTTGGGGAGCTGGTGGTTGAAGTCTGTTGTCCCTGAGACTTCAGTTGGAGGCAAGCTCTTGCTCAAGCCCTTGGAGATCCTTCACAAGTTGAATATAGTACACACAAAGTTCCTTTCTCCTCTCTTTGGCAGTCAGGCAACCACTGCAGGCCAATCTCTCAAGCTTAGGGATAGTCTCTCCTCAGTCTCTCTGGTTCCTCTCCTCAGCAAAGGTTTCTTCTTCTTTCCCAAAAGTGATCTAATGTTCTTGGGTTTGGGTATCAATATTTATACTCAGTTTCTCTTTGTTCTCTGAAGGCAGAGAGGCCATTGCCTAGTCCAAACCAGTTCTGGTCAGTCCTGGAGCACTTTGTTGACAAGACTCCTTCTTTCCTTTCATAGTGCAGGCCAGTTACATCAGACGCACCACAGGAGGTGGAGCCAGCATTGTGGAGGGAAGGCACAGCCCTATTCAGGTCTCAGGTGCAACTCCTCCCACCCATCTACATGCAGATCTCTCTATTCAGCCCTGTGCGGACTCACCCTGTCTCCTGGAATCCCCCAGCCCCTGTCACTCAAACTCCAGACAAGGAATACACAACCTAGCAGAGGCAGGCTTGGATGGTTAGACAAGAAAATACCTACTTTCTAAAAGTGGTATTTTCTAGCACAGAATGTTAAAACCAACTTCACTAAAAGATGTATTTTATCATTCTGAGTTCAGGCATACGAAACTCGAATTTCTACCTAGTTCCCTGAGTCAGTTAGGATTATAAGATGTAATAATCAAACTGCCCAATCTGGCCTATGGGGAACAGGTAGCCTTGCAATAGTGAAAAAAGAAAATGGCTATAAATCACTATTAGGACATGCCACACACACCAGGGCATGTCCTGACTTATACTTACAATGCACCCTGCCCTTGGGCCTACCATAGGGGTGACTAATATGCAGAAAAGAGAAGGTTTAGGGACTGGCAAGTGGGTGCACTTGCCCAGTCAGCATGGCAGTACCAGACTGCCCACAGGCTCTGCAATGGCAAGCCTTAGACACACTTTAACAGGCTGTGGGTGGCACAACCAGTGCTGCAAGCCGACTAGCAGCATTTGGATTACCAGCCCTGGGCACTCCTGGTGCACTGTACTAGGGTCTGACAGGCAAACCAAACCAGCCAATTATGGAATCACTAATCCATACATCAATTTACAATAGGGAGCACTTGCACTGTGGCACCGGATAGCACTGGCACAGTGCCCAAAGCATCTAACACCAGCAAAAACACATGAGGCAAAAGCAAAAATATGGAAGGGAGACCCACGCCAAGGTGCCAGGTCTAACAATTATTTATTATTTATTTATGTTTTAACAAATCTGTCTGTGTCGAGTTTTATGTTGTCTGGAACACAGGTATGGTGATACCTGGGACTCCTGGGTAGGAATAGTGGGTGGTAGAAGTAGCCACACTGCTCTGAGGTTACTAGTCTGTTGGAATAGCACTGAGAAGCTATGCAGGGCTGGCAGTGTTAAATTAGGGACTATTTCGTATAAAAGTGAGAGTGATTGAAAGCAAAGAGTTTGCTGGTGAAACTTTAGTCGTTATATCACCTAGAAAGGGTAACACTGAAGGAGTAGCAGGTTCTTCCGAGCTAGAGTGACAGCAAAACAGTTCGCTGGTGAAACTTTGGACTTACATAACCTGGAAAGGGTAACACACGAAGGAGTTGTAAAGGAGGGGTCAGTAGTAAGGAGTGATACTGACGTCACAAAAGGCTGCGCTGGGATTGGTCAAACCATGAGCGTGAGCCTGAGTCTGATTGGATTGGGAAATTAGAAGTTACATTAGGATTGGATACGACATTGGGAAAAGGCTATTACAGGGAATCACCCGGATATAAGATTTTTAGGCTTTGCAGAATACAATTTTTAACATCAATACTTACCCAAAATGTATAGTGAAGAGAGAAAAATGTCATTGATAAAAAGAATTACGCATTTCTTTAAAAAGACAAGCCCGCATTGACTAGAGAAGGGATTCCTATTTCTCTACCAAAAACACCTGCTTCATTCATGTTGATGAAAAGAGGTTATCATACCTGTGTATGGTTGGAGAATTGGGTAAATTATACCAAAGGTGATGGAGTCTTAGCTTTCCCAGAATATGGTACATTTAATGGGAGAGTTCTTCAGAATTTGAGAATGAGAATGAATGATTTAGAGCCTAGACCTAGACTAACTCAGTCTGAAGCCTTAGAAGAATGGGAGACTGAGTCATATGAGAGAGAGAAGAGCTGAAGGGGAAGAATGAAGGGATTTTTTCCCAGATATATGAATGGATCACAAGAAGATCAGATAAAACAATGGAGAAGAGCAATGGTATCAGAAGGGTTATATCCAGTGTTGACTACTGAAGAACAGACAGGAAATAAGTACAGAGAGAAAACAAAGCATACGAACGTGACCGGGTATGGTGAATCGAAGGAGGAATTTTTAGAGGATATTTTAACTAAAAATCCTCCCCCATATCAGGAAGGACTCAATAGAATAGTCACCCCAAGTGCCCCAGTATTAGGAAATCCTTTAGTTCCGCTAATTTTGCATGATAATTCAATGAATAGAGTACTCCAAGAAAAAGAAATTGAGGATCTGAACAAAAATAGAGAAGAATTGATACAGAAAATAAATCAATTGAATTTGCCCGCAGATGCCCCGTCAATACCTGTTACCATAGGTCCTGTTATACCATTATTCGGGAATAAAGCAAATATTCAAAATCCTCAAACTGTACCTGCCCTAGTGAGCAACTTCAGAACAGAAATAATAATTGCAGAAGATCAAGCTAGTGAGTGCAGTTCAGTCATTTCATTAATGGAGCTACCTATAGAAGAGCCAGTGATTGGAACTCCAAAAAGAAGTTTACCTGATCATGGAAGGGAAAGGGGGACAGTAGCCCCTCCAATCAATAAGAGAACAACAGCGGTCACTCCAGAAGATTTGGAAAGGTGGTCACAGGGAATAAAAAGATGTAGTTCGGTTCCAAAGATTTTAGGGGCATATTAGCAAGGGCTGGCGATATAATTATTGCCACTTTAGCGTCCGTTTTTGAGTGAAAAGTGGCGATAATGATATCGCAATATCATCAAGGACACGCTAACGCGTGTTTTTTTTATGTAGAGCCCGTTTTTTCACAGCCTCGCCTTGCATCGCTAATGAGATGCAAAGAAGGCTTGGCTGTGAAAACAACACATGTTAATATCGTGAAGGCAGCTTTGCGATATTTTTTTTTTTTTTTTTTTTTTTTTTTAAATCCTTTATTCGTGCGTCTTAAAAGAACAAATACGGGCCTACAACCGTCAGGCCGGCCACGATACAGTGAAGCACCAATACCCATATTACAGCCCCCGTGCGTCAACGGTCAGGATTGACAACGAGTTGGGAGTCACATACTGGAAATATCTTTGACACCCGGGGAAGGAGAGGTGAAGGTTAATTTTCAGTTTTTTAGATAATTTTATCAAAGAAAAAAAAAGTCAGTAAAGGATAAGAACAAAGGAGATTCGAGTCCGCAAAATAGCTTCACCACACGGGAGAGCAGCAACATCAGTAAAACAGCAATGGAAGTAAAATCTCAAGCAGTGAGGCAGTGCAGAGATATAACAGGATAGTCCCATGAACAAGTACGCACCCCTCCAAGGCCGCCCCCACTCGATCCACCCCACACCCGGACCCCGAATCGAAGAAAGTAGAGCGCAGAGACATAGAAGAAGAAAGGCCCATAGAACTAATTAAGAACAGAGAGTATT
The DNA here is from genome assembly GCF_964204655.1 of Triturus cristatus. Lineage (NCBI taxonomy): Eukaryota > Metazoa > Chordata > Amphibia > Caudata > Salamandridae > Triturus > Triturus cristatus. Next base: position 326,293,528 of record NC_140589.1, read on the forward strand.
ACCCCCCCCACCCTACACCAATGCGGAGGCTACGGCCTACCCCCCCCCTGCATAGTGCCTGTCGCCCAATGAACCCGAAATATAGAGAAGAGAGAAAGTAGGAATAGAGTAAAGAAGTTAAGAAAACAGAAAAGAAGGCGGGGAGGAGCCCACGGGACACCAGAGCGCCCCAAACCATCAGCCAGTTATGGCCTCCACATACTGAGAGCCCACTACGCCAAAAAACGGCATGCGAAGATACGATGGCACCACTGTTTAAGCGAAGGGATACAAGTCGCGACGAGTGCGCACAAAACATACATACAGTTCCAGTCCCAGGCCAGCCCGTCCATGAACCCTGGCGATGGAAGTCAGTCTAGCCCTGGCCCGATCGCGGGCTTGGGATTAAGCCAGCCCCTACATGAAGGCCCCGTGTCCCGAGCAGACAAAGACAAGATGGCCGCTTGTGAGAGGATGGTGAAGTAGGATCACGAAATGGCCGCCGACCGTCGAGTGAGGTCCCTCTTTGCACCACATAAAATCCAAACTTGGCAAGTAAAGTACAGGAGTTCCACAAAAAGGAGGCAGTAGGCCACCGCGGACGGTTCCTCGAAGCCGTTAGGTATCGCTCAGCAGGATATTCTTGCGGATGCGGTGAGGCAGGCAACAATGAAGCAGGCAGCCATGACCAGGGGAACAAAGTATCCGCAGTTGAGGTGGAGAGCGGTGGATCCCGGGTGCCGGGAACGCCAGACGAAGGCACCAGTGTAGCACAATCATACACCGTCGTTGCGTCCCCGCAAGAGGACAAAAGCACCGGGAGACCCACGCCCTGTGGATGACAAACAGAGCGCCCACGACCCGCAGCAGACAGTATGGGGTCAAACCGCTCACTCAGCGCCTGCAGGCCAGCGCACATCTGTAGTTGAAAGTCCCGCAGGACAGCCAGAACGGAGCCGCATGTCAGCGGAAGCTGGGCCCCCACATCGGCAGTGTTCCGGGACGGCACCGCGGAGCTGGTGTCCGGAAAAGGGAGGGCGAAGTGGGCGGCGGGCGAGACCGGAGTATCACCCCCCAGCCGCGAGCAGGCACTCAACGCCATGTTTCGCCGCTGTACGTTGCAATGGCCCGGGGGGAAGGGGTCGTGGCCAGGAGTCAATTCCCCTCAGGTCTACGCCACAACAGGAATGGCCGACAGTCGCTTCTCTTCCCACAGGTTCCCTTCGCCGCCGGCTAGGCAATAGGTGAAGAGGGCAGCAGCCTCTCACGGCGCGGCCCTCAGAGCGGGGCAGGAGACCCGCCGCACCGGGGCCCACCCCACAGCTCCAGCCCGTCAGGCACAGGGTGCAGAAGGTGTCCAGCCGGCCCTCCCCGGGCTCATCCGGCAACGATCTGTGGTGCGAGGTGAGATCGGGACCGCGGGGCCCCGGTTAGCGCAAGCTAGTCCGGTAACTGCGGAGCTTCCAGGGGGCCGGCAAAGGCCAGAATGGCGCAGGGTTTCAGTGCAGAGGACAAAAGCACCCAGAACTCGGGCATCCGGGCGGGCTGAGACTCCGGGAAAGCGGCAGCGCGGTCAGCGCGTCTTCGCACACGTCGCACCTCGAGAATCGGCAAGGATGGGCATCAGGATAGTAGTCCGAGGCCACGGGCCGACGGAGCCGGGCGCTCAAGCGTCTGCTCCGGTCGCCATCTTGGCTCCTCCTCCCAGCTTTGCGATATTAACAAGGAGGTGCAGCGATAAAACAATTCGCGCTACCTCAGCCTTAACTCAGGAATTTAACGTCTGTTAAATTCCTGACTAAGGCATACTTTTAATGGGAGATGGATTATGCTGATAGGACCACTGGGTCGTATCAGCAATGTTATCGCTGTTTTCAATGGAACATCGCTGGAAAACCAGCGATGTTCCATTGAAAACACCGCTATCGCTGAAATATTATCGCCATAGCGCTATGCGTTGTAAATATAGCGTTATCATGGCGATAATATTCAGCGATAGCGATAGCCGGCGGTAACATTTCTATCGCTATGTACGGCCAGCGATAATCGCTGGCCGTTGATAATATGCCCCTCAGACATTTATAAATTGCAAGTGGAGTTAGAGGAAATGATTGCTGGAAATGTGGGATTAGGGAGATTGAATGATTACAATGAAGAATAATTGTTGTTTGTATGTAGGAGTATTTCACGAAATGCAAAGGTGTATCATGAAAAATTTATGGAAATGGCTGCAGAGATTGGAATAGACATAGGGAAGTCTAAGTCGTTTCAAAAACCCTATTGAGAGGAATTTACAGACAAGGATTTGGAAAACATGAATGTGTCTGGTAGAAAATTACAAGTAAAAGAACTAATGAACAGTTTGCAGAAGTGGGGAGATATGGAAAAGTGGAAAACTAGGTGGACGAAAAAGAAAGAGGAAGCAAAAGCTAGGGAAGGGTCAACGTCTGCTTTCTTATTGAAAGACACAGACAAGGTAGAGAGGTTATGTCCCATGAGAGAAGTACCTGGTGGTGGATATGTTCATGTCCCATGGAGAAGACAGGATATTTTGTCATTCACTAATGATTTCCTGATATTGAGAGAAAAACCCATGGAGTGGTACAAGCAAGTTGAGAGGTTCGTGAAGGTGTCGAAGGTTTTGTTGAAGGACCTGAATGGTTTGTTTGATATTGTGGTACCTGCAGATTTGTGGACAGAGTGTAAAATCATAATTGATTGGCCAAGTGAGGAGTATCCAAGAGATGCTAAAACGTAAGCACCCTCAGATGATGTGATGAAAAAGTATCACCAAGTGATTACTTTCTTAAAAGGGAAAATGCCCCCAAAAGAGACAGATTGGGTAAAGATAGACAGAACAACTCAAGAGTCAAATGAGTCTGTAAATGCCTATTATGAGAGGCTGTTACAGGTGTTCCAGCAGTACAGCAGTTTTGAGAATATTGGCATTGGGGAAATGAGTGTCCAAATATTCAGAATAATAATGGGACAAATCAAGATTTAAACCCACAGACGCAGACTGAAGGGGTTGTGAATCAGATACCGCAATTGAAGTACTGGGTATTTTAGTCCCAGCGGTGCAGGGGCACACACCCTATGACTTCTGGGTTTCACCCTGTTCCGGACCTACAGAAACACAGAGTCTTCTGGGTGAAGTCAAAGAATCGTTTATTGGCTGCAGACCAATGACAGGTATCCTAGAAGTACAACAGCGTGTATGTTCTCAGGAGACTGCTGAAAATCATAGGAACGGACTTCTCCTTAAGTACAAAATATCATGCTCCAGGCACACATTCCTTGGTTTACGATATGGTCATATAAAGGCATACATTACAAACGAAAAAGCAGAGTCATGATGACCATCCCACATTCCAGTTCGGCCAGCCCATAATGATTTACACAGGAAGGTTCAGATCCCATGTTTGAAGTAAATAGACCCCCCAATAAACATGAGCATCTCCTGTTTTGGGAAACAAGTCATAAAGCAAGAACAAGCAGGTGTGGAAGAGATTAGCCGGGGGATTGTGTAGAATGAAAGGGTTTTATGACGGGTCAAGCCCTGATACGAATCACAGGTGGACGGAGGAAGGGGAGCTCGTGAGACCGGTTTGACCCGGGGCAGCAGAGCCAGCTGCCCAGGTCACAGAGAAGTCAGAGGGAAAGCCCATGTACTGTGAGGCCCGTATTAACTCCATCATAGCCTATGTGAGGGCAATGACAAGATGGCCACTGCTTCCAAAATGGAACCCGCGTAGTTGAGCAGAATAACGTGTACACAGTGCATTCATAGCTAGAACGGCACATAAAACACTCGTACGTGCCGCATTTACCATTTGCGGTTCGCTAATACCAAGATAGACAGAGGTAGGGCCCTGTCCCCTACGCGGTTCCGAATATCAAAGTACGACAGACCCTCCTTTTGCCCTTACATAGGCAATCACTATACTCATCTTAATCCGAGTCTAGGTCAATGTCCACGAAGTCATGGAGATGTTGCTGTAGCATCATCCTATTACTTAGCTCGTCCCTCGATACAGGTTTCCTTACACATAAGGTAGCACAGAGGCCACATATCGTAGGAGCACACTGTATGCATAGACAGAACAGGAAAAGAATGGCTAAGATCATTCCAATGACCATCAGAACTTTCCAACCCCAGGCAGATATCATTTCCCAGAACCATCCCATCAGTGACCAATCTCCCTTATCCACGTGTATGGCTTCAGATATTTTATGGAGTTTGGAGATGGCTTGATACACTGTTGGAGCATTATCTGGTATGAAAATGCAGCAACTGGATTGGATGACCTTGCATACCCCACCGCGGTCTGCAAGAATAACGTCTAGAACCATGCGGTTCTGCAAAGTCATAAGGCGATCCGCTTGGAGCTCAGCTGTCAAATTACTAAGGGCACCAGCCGTTACATTGACGGTGGATTCAACCACACGAGTCAGCTGTCTCAGGTTCCTACTATTGACCATAGGTCCCCAAAACGGCAGGAAACCCAAGAAGAAGTCTCCTGCTTCCTGACCGGCAGTGTCCTCCTTACTAATCACACCTCTCACAACTCTGGTCTTGTGATAGTCAGAGGCGGCAGTAAATGTCGGCGGTAGCAAGTTCGCAATATAACATGTGCCCGAGAAATCAGGGGGCAACCATGTATATGCTCGATCATTACAGATGAAATATGTGCCCTTAGCAGCCAAAAACGCAGGGGAAAACTGTGACGGGAAAGTGTACGTTTCAGTACAGTCACTCCTTCCCAGTTGAGCCCTTGGATTCTGACCATTACCCTGTAAGCAGAACCGACCCATGTGGGGTACGACCCAGATTGGAGATGAGATTTTTCGCTGTCTTTCACCCAGACTAATACTATACCCCGTCGCGTTCCATCCTACATAAGGTCTCAGCTCTTCTTTAGGAATGGATGAGTATGCATCAATATCTCTACTCATATCGGCAACTCCTTTCATCAAAGCCTTATTATTGGTGATGGGTCTGATAGAACGCGGTGGGCGAGGGGAGTATGTATCTAGAGCGTAGAGAAACATGGTTTGGAATGCCCATGACGATCCATTGTAACTGTACGGTAGCACCAGGTAGGGAATACCCTTGTTAATGGTATGTGGCATTAACCCACAGACCCAGCAATTGGTCGTATTCATTACCAGTTGGTGCTGGTGCAAGAGTTGGATAAACGAGTTATTTACGAACTCTGATCGTCTGGTCTGTTCGTGCTCAGGCAAAGGGTGAAAAGAGTGAGAGGAGGCAGTAGAAAGAGATATAGGCTGTTGAGTGGGTGCAATGGGTTTTTGAGCAGAGAAAAGCACACATCCTACAATAAACATCATGATACTACACAGTGTAAAAAAGCACAAAAAGACAAAACATTTACTTTTTATAATTCTACACATCCTTGTTTGGGAGTTCATTTCCTCAATCGGTCTCTCCATCTTACAAAACTCCATCCTCTACTCGGGCCGCTCGCGGTGGATGAGTTTCTTCTGCTAAGGAGTACGCCTGTCAGTCCAGGGAAACGCCCTAGACCAACCAGAACCGTTGACCTAGCGTCTTCGGCCTGTACCCCAAAGTCTTGGCACCGCGACCCTGCGGCAGAACCCGGATGGTGGTTCGAAAAACAAAAATCAAGAAAGTCCTTCAGATGGGAGAGCAAAAAATGTCAAAAGGGAAATAATGAGGAAATCTTTATTTGTCTATGGGCCTAGGTCTCAAATTATAGCGGAGACGGCCAGGTGCTGTTTGGTCTTGAAACAAAAGTTCAGGCTCAGTGGTGTCCAGTCGATTTGATGGCGGCACAGCTTCCTGCAGAATATTGTCACTCTCTTGGTCTGAAACTGTGCCTCTTAAGCGTGCGTCACTGAATGGTACAAAGCGAGGTACAATGTCTGTCTCTGAGTCGGCGATACCCTCCTTGACCCACTGGTCATATGGCAGAGGCAAGGGAACTACCTTGCAGTGAGTACCATGAATCCAGTGTTTCTTCCCTTTCACTCGCACTGCTGATCTTGTCGAAAGAAGAACAAGATGAGGGCCGATCCAGCGAGGCTCGTCGTTGCCCTTGCGCTGGAAATTCCGGACCAGGACCCACGAGCCAGGGTTGATGGGGTGTCCAGGAGGTCCAGAGGCTTGGGGAAGAGTATCATGTACCTGTTGGTGCAAAACACGCAGTTTAACAGTCAAATCATACAGGTAATCGAGCAGTACTGGATGCTCTATTTCGCTGAACTTCGTAGGCCTTGGTACACCCCATACGTTGGCCGGGCGGCCAAAGACTACTTCATAAGGACTAAGTCCCACTCGTGAGTGTATCGTCATTCTGGTGGACAAGAGTGCTAAAGGCAGAGCGTCAGGCCATTTAAGACCAGTGCTCGCCTGAATTTTGGCTAACTTGAGCTTTAAGGCTCCATTGTAGCGTTCTACTAATCCAGCTGATTGGGGGTGATTTGCAGCATGGAATTTCTGCCTTATGCCTAAACCTTCACATACATTCTTCATCACTTTACCCACGAACTCACTTCCATTATCACACCACACCATTCTTGGCATCCCAAACCTAGGGAAAAACTCCTTCACAAGGGCTTTGGCTGTGGATAGGGCAGTGTTATCTTTCAGAGGATAAGCCTCTACCCATTTGGAAAAAGCACAAACAACCACCAGTACATATTTCAGGTTGTTGCATCTTTCCATGTGAATAAAGTCCAGCTGCAAAACTTCAAATGGACATGATGGGGGTGCAAAGTGACCAGCCGGAGTTGGGGTTCCCCTACCAGGGTTGTACTTCAAGCATACTATACAATTCTTGACCACATTCTCTGCACACTTGGGAATCCCAGCATTCTGCCATACTGGAGCCAACAACTTACAGATACCTTTCGTACTGATATGTGCCATTCCATGCGCCATAGTAACCACTGGAAGCACATATGCATCAGGCAACAACCATCGCCTATGTTCTGTCAGGTCAATCCAACAACCATTCTCATCCAACTTACCCATACTCTCTCTCCACTCGCTTAACTCGTCTTCCGTAGCTTCAGCCTGAAGCGACTTCACACTCTCTATTGTGTTCTCACATATTCCCACATCATTAACCCATCTTGCGGGACCTGCAACATACATTCTAGTCTTCACATTCTGTGCGGTTTCTCTCGCGGTCTCATCAGCAAACGCATTCCCACGTCCAACATCATCTGTGACTTTCCTGTGCGCACTGCATTTCATGATCGCAACTTGCAAAGGTAGGGTCAGTGACTCAAGGAGATCATTCACCAACTTGCCATTCTGAATTTTAGCTCCATGCGACGTCAGGAACCCACGCTCTTTCCACAGTCGCCCAAAATTATGAGCCACGCCAAAGGCGTACTGGCTATCTGTGTATATGTTCACTCTTATTCCTTCAGACAACACACATGCTCTCGTGAGGGCGATTAATTCTACTGCTTGGGCCGAATTATGTGGCACTCGTGCAGTTTCCACGACCGTGTGCAAAGTCGTGATAGCATATGCAGCAGTCGTGTCACCATTAGGGAGCTTGAAACATGACCCATCTACCCATAAAGTGCCATCACACTCAGTCAGGGGAGTATCTTTGAGATCTACTCTCCCTTTCGTCTCTTCTTCTGTTCTGAACAGACAGTCATGTTGCTCAATCTCATCTGAGTCTGCTGGAATTGGCAACAATGTGGCTGGATTCAGCGTATTGCATCTCTTTATGTGTATGTGATTAGCTAACAGTGTAAGTTCATAACCTGATAGCCGCGCACTAGTCAAGTGTTGTGTCTTGGTCCTATTTAATAATGTGTCTACAGCGTGTGGAACCATGACAATCAATGTGTTGTCCATTACCAGACCAGCAGATTGTCGGATAGACATCGCTGCAGCAGCTGTCGCTCTCAGACAGCTTGGCAATGCCCTCGCTACAGGGTCCAAGGTGGATGAAAAATATGCGCATGGGCGCGGTCTGTCGCCAAAAGGCTGTGTTAACACTGACAACGCACATCCATCTTTCTCGTGAACATACAATGTAAAAGACTTGCTATAGTCAGGAGTGCCCAACACAGGAGCTGAACACAACGCATTGCGTAATTCCACAAAACTCTTCTGGCACTCTTCAGACCATGGGATAGGATTCGGTGTGTCTTTGCATGTTAAGGCTAACAAAGGTTTTGCCAATAAAGAAAAACTAGGGATCCAATGCCTACAGTATGAAGTGATGCCCAAGAAAGCACGTACTTCTCTCTGTGTTTTCGGCACACTCAACTGTGCAATGGCTTGAATTCTTTCTGGGGTCAGTCTCCTTCCCTCCTTCGATAAGAGATGACCTAAGTAGGTCACTTCTTGTCGACAATATTGCAGCTTAGAGAGAGACACTTTGTGATGGAATGCGGATAAATGGCGCAACAGTGACAATGTGGCTTCTTTACAGATCTTCTCAGTATCCGCGGCGATCAGTAAATCGTCCACGTACTGGATCAGGATAGCGCCACTAGGTAAAACAAGTGCATCAAGCTGCGCTTTCAAAGCTTGACTGTATATGGATGGACTCTCGCAGTAGCCTTGGGGAGCGCGTTTGAAGCGGAAGCTTCGGCCTCCCAGACTAAAACCAAAGATGTCTCTGCTCTCTTCTGCAATTGGGATACTAAAGAAAGCATTCTTTAAATCAATCACTGAAAACCATGCAGCAGAGGCTGGAATCATCGTTAACAAGGCAGTTATATCGGGGACAACCGGAAACTGAGGCACAACAATCTTATTAACCTCTCTAAGATCAATCACAAATCTGTAAACAGGTGGCTGTGAAGGGTCCGTTCGTTTTAAGACAGGTAAAATCGGACTATTGCAAACGTTGCCTCTTGTCTCCTCAATCACACCCTTATTAATCAAGTCGCTGACAATGTCTAACAATGCTTTCTGCCCTTCATTAGAGATCTTGTACTGGGGAATACGTGGCAGTCTGACATTAGCCTTTAGAGTCACCACATATGGCGGTATCTCCAAGAGGCCCACATCATTGGGACCAGTAGCCCAAAGGGCATCCGGAAGGGATGACAATTCAGGTGGCATCGTGTTTTTAGACAAATACATTGGGGAAACCACTTTCTTGCCTAATGTAAGTTGTACTCCTGAAGGAGAACAATACAGTGTAGCGTGCAATCTTTTCAACAAATCTAATCCCAGCAAATTCTCACCACAACCAGTTGTCAGGATCAGGGGCGCTTTCAGCTCGCAAGGTCCAACAGAAAGTGACATGGGACTGGAAATCGGGTTCCTAACTGGGGCGCCAGAAAAACCTACTGAAACATTTATATCGCCAGACAAAGGTGCGCCAGGGAGTTTTGAATGCATGATTGAACTCTTTGCAGCACCAGTGTCTAGCAGAAAAGGCTCCGTTACATTTGCTGTAGTCACCTCAACATACGGTCCACTCTGATCCACTGGCACTGAAACAACTCCCTCTCTCTGTCTATGGCTGTCCTAGTAACCATTATTTTCTGCATCGACATCCTCCACATAATAATCATTATTGTAATACTGTGCCGTATTACCAGTCGCGTTAGCTTGCTGATCAAAACTATTAATGGCGCTTTGGGGCGGAAGAGGACGCGCGTTTTGGGGAACACTTCCACGCCCTCTGCCTCTAGGAGCTTGCTGACCACCTCTACCTCTGGCGCCATACGTATTACCGTTCCGTTGCATTAATTTAGGGCAACTATATTTAAAATGACCTTCCTCTTTGCAGTATGAACATTGGTTGGGACCTACAGGGACACGTGGGTGATAATACCCATTCATTTGCTGATTGTTCTGAAATTGTTGGGGTTGGTGATAAACACCTTGGGGTTGCCTATAATTATTCTGACCTCCACGTGGTGGATAGGCCTGCTGTAAAAGGACCTTTGTCTTTAATTCCTTCGTTTTCTTTTCTGTCCTATCTTTCTCGTCTTTATCTCTGTTTTCATAATACTGTGCAGTAGCCAGTATTTGCGCTGAAGAGGAAACGGCCCAAGAACTCTCTGAATCTTTCAACTTTTTACACAGGTCAGGAAGTAAATTCTGCACAAACTTATCCACAAACAACCGTTGGCCACCCTCAGTACTCATATCTTGTCCACTGTGGTCAATAAACGTTTCCTCAAACCTAGTAAAGAAGTCTGACACTGTCTCATCTTTCTTCTGCTTACATGCAGATAACTTGTCCCAATTTACGCGCATCGCAGGCATTAGTGTCTTCATATACGTGATGATTCTACCAGGCAATTCAGCTACTAAAGGTTCTGGTTTCGCACCACCCGTTTGTCTAGCATCAGCAGCGACAATGTTAGCCCATGTATCCCCTAGTTCTGCATTGTGATCTACATTACGAATTGATCCCCATAGAGGCTGTGGAACAACATTACCAAACAACATGTCTATGTCGGCCAGATTCATAATGCATGACCCTGCCGTCTGTGACAACTCTTTATAATAACCTGCTGGGTTTTTACGGGGATCAGGCAATGTCTGCTTAAGTGCTAACACCTCAGAGCGCTTCCATGGAACATGCACCCAAACACGTTGGAAATGCGCTGGCACAGCGGGGTTATTGCCGACAGCTGCAACTGCTTCCTTCCATACCGGGGGAACTTCTCTCATAGGGTATTGTCGCGCTTTTGCCTTTTTCCCCACAAGGACCTCTTGTTCAAACAATGACTGTTGGCAATCGTCATTCCTTAAGGACAATACAACCGCAACTGCTTTATCTACTTCGCGGTCCACAATTATACCAGTTCCAAAATCGAACCTCACTCTACACAATTCCTGCGGGTTCGGATTTCTACCACTATCCTCCAATTCTTCACAGAGAATTTCGCACATTTTCTCAAATACATATCTCTGTTTCGGGGCATCCCATTGATGGAAAGTGTTAACAACCGATTCCACATCATACAGTGAAGGAAAAACGATCCATCTACGCGCCATGTGATCTATTACCTTTTTCTCATCGGGGTTAGGCAATTGGCTGCGCAACTGCTTACGCTGTACACCAGGAGTTGCACCAGATGACCCAAAGAGAGGCGACATTAATGTAGTAACCACATTAGCTAAACGCTGTCGCGCTGAAGGAGAAGCTGAGGCGAGAACAGGGGGAAAAACAGAGGGAAGAAAAGAGGATGTAGAGACAGGTACTGGAGTGGTAGAAGGAAGAGTGTTAGGGGAGGCAGTTACTGGATTAAGCAAAGTCGCAGGAAGTGCGGGGGCAGTTGGAAGCACTACCGGAGGCGCTTGAGAGGACTGCGCTACAGGAATAGGAACTGGTTGCAAAGCAACTGGCGGTTGCGGCAAGGCTTGCAGTATATGCACTGGAGGTGGCATATTTACAAGCTGGGGAGGCGCCGTGGCAGTTTGAGCATACGGGGGTGGCGAACTCAACAAATGTGACATCAGGGGATCTTTCTCCTTTTCTTCTAACTCATCCTGCTTAGAATGTGGCAAAGCTGGGTAACATTTGTCAATCCCTAACTTACGCTGCCTGTGCAATTGCTCATTCATTTGCTCCTCTTCATTGTCTTTAAATTGTACAGCTGCTTGCATTACTGACATACCTCTCTCTCTCTTATTCTTTTTCGCTAGCTTAATTTCCTTCTGTTTGGCTTCCTTTCGCCATAAGCGGAAAGAGTCAAACATCGCCGGCCGGGCTTTCTTCTTAAACAATTTAATTTCCAGATTATCTAAAATATCGGTATCAAAACTACCATTTTGGGGCCATTTTAAAACACCGTCTTTCCTGGTGTAGTGGATCCACACTTCGTTATATGCAATGGGGCCTACGCCATGTTTCACATAGAGCTCATAAGTTGGAGTTCCAACCGGAGGAACCGGACATGATTCCTCTAGCTGGAAATCTTTTCCACAACCCAAACAGAATAATCTACCAAATAGTCCAGAACCAGGCATCTTCGCTCACTAGTCTAGATCCAAACGTCAGAGGATTATCGATTACGATATTCTCGTGAATACACGAGTCCTCTGGCTTTGGGGTTTGCAAACACCAAATCACCAATTACCAAATCAAACCAAACGATCCCGAGGGATACCAAAACAAATGGGAGACGCTCCACTTATACTTAACTGAATATTGCTGATCGATGACGTCACCAGAAGACTCTCTCGATTGTTTCGCTCTCTCAAACTCGTCAAGGGTCCAAAACAGGTCGATTAATCAGGGCAGCAGTCCTTCGTAGCCGTCGGGACGCGGAGAACCTCGCAGAAAAGACTTTCGGACCACGTCGACATGCAGGGGTCGATGAAGTGGCGGCCTTCCTCCGGAATTTCCACACGAAGCTCCTCACGAACCTCTGGCTTGGACTGGTACCGCTGAAATCGGCCCGAGTTGGGCGCCAAATTGAAGTACTGGGTATTTTAGTCCCAGCGGTGCAGGGGCACACACCCTATGACTTCTGGGTTTCACCCTGTTCCGGACCTACAGAAACACAGAGTCTTCTGGGTGAAGTCAAAGAATCGTTTATTGGCTGCAGACCAATGACAGGTATCCTAGAAGTACAACAGCGTGTATGTTCTCAGGAGACTGCTGAAAATCATAGGAACGGACTTCTCCTTAAGTACAAAATATCATGCTCCAGGCACACATTCCTTGGTTTACGATATGGTCATATAAAGGCATACATTACAAACGAAAAAGCAGAGTCATGATGACCATCCCACATTCCAGTTCGGCCAGCCCATAATGATTTACACAGGAAGGTTCAGATCCCATGTTTGAAGTAAATAGACCCCCCAATAAACATGAGCATCTCCTGTTTTGGGAAACAAGTCATAAAGCAAGAACAAGCAGGTGTGGAAGAGATTAGCCGGGGGATTGTGTAGAATGAAAGGGTTTTATGACGGGTCAAGCCCTGATACGAATCACAGGTGGACGGAGGAAGGGGAGCTCGTGAGACCGGTTTGACCCGGGGCAGCAGAGCCAGCTGCCCAGGTCACAGAGAAGTCAGAGGGAAAGCCCATGTACTGTGAGGCCCGTATTAACTCCATCATAGCCTATGTGAGGGCAATGACAAGATGGCCACTGCTTCCAAAATGGAACCCGCGTAGTTGAGCAGAATAACGTGTACACAGTGCATTCATAGCTAGAACGGCACATAAAACACTCGTACGTGCCGCATTTACCATTTGCGGTTCGCTAATACCAAGATAGACAGAGGTAGGGCCCTGTCCCCTACGCGGTTCCGAATATCAAAGTACGACACAAGTAGTTAATCCACAGTATCAGGTGCCTCCAGCTCCTATGCCAAACTTTGTGAACCCTCCAAAACACAGCACGGACGCAGGATTTCCAGGACGAAATGGTAAGAAAAATTCTGTGATTTCACAATATCATTTGAAAAGTGCTTACAGTGACTCAGATGATTCACAGTGCCTGAGAGGGGAAGAAGAGGAGTGCGTACTTGGCGCATTCTTGCCGGTAGATCAGTCAGGTCCATTTATTGATGGGAAAGTGGAAGGTAATGATATCACGTTTCTGTTGGATACTGGTGCTACCCGTTCTACTGTGAGAACAGCAGACATCCCAAACCTACCCCTCTAGGGAGAAAGCATCCAAGTCGTTGGTGTTTCAAACCAACAAATTAAAACCCCACTTACAAGGCCAAGGTAAGTGCATATTGGTAAGTTCAAATATATGCATCGATTTATTGTTTGCAATTCTAGTCCTGTAAATTTATTAGGTAGAGACCCGCTGTGCGAGATGAACTGCACAATCTATTGCACACCGGCAAACCCTAATGAAGATATTGTTTATAAGATAATGTTAGCAAAGCAAGGTACTGAAGTTAATTAAATGTTTTCTCTAATGACTTCAAATGAATTACCAGAAGAACTAAAATCTACAGTAAACCCAGAGGTGTGGCACTTTACAGGAAAAGAAATTGGACTGATGGCAAATGTAGATCCTGTGAAAGTTACAGTGAAGGAAGGTGCAATCTATCCAAACAGCAGGAGTTGCTTTAGAAATAGAACGATTGATTGAACAAGGCATTCTAAAAGAAATACTGAGCAGCCCTTTTAATTCGCTCATAATGGGAAGTACAGAGTAGTGCAGGATTTGCGGAAAATAAATAAAATTGTAGTGCCTTGTTGTCCAGTAGCACTAAACCCTGCAGTAATGTTATATCAGATACCCTGGAATGCAGGCTGGTTTACAGTAATTGATTTATGCCATGCCTTTTTCTCTATTCCTTTGCACCCAGATAGTCAATATCTTTCTGCCTTTAAGTTTGATGACCGTATCTTGGCATGGTGCCGAGTTCCTCAAGGGTATACTGAGAGTCCCTCCATCTTTAACCAGATCTTGAAAAAGTATTTGGAAACACTAATCATGCCCCGAAATTCAGTCCTGGTGCAATATATTGATGACCTATTGGTCGCATCAAGGACTCGTGAAGACTGTGTCACTGACTCAATTGCATTAATAAATCATTTGGCAGAAGAGGACACAAAGTATCCCCTGAATAATTGCAATTTTGTGAGCAACGAATAAAATACCTAGGCCACACCTTACAAAGAGGAGTCAGAAAAGTAACTACAGAAAGAATAAGAATAAAAAAACAGATGTCACTACCTCACACTCAAAGAGAAATGAGAATGTTTCTGGGAGTAGTTGGATATTATAGCTAATGGATTATGGGATTCTACTTGTAAGCGAAACCATTAATCTAGATGACCCGAAAATGTGCAAATGAACCAATTGTTTGGACAGATGAATGTGTTGAAGCTTTTATTAGATTACGAGACTGTATGTGTGAGGCCCCTGCTTTAGGCATGCCTGACTACACAAAAGAATTTGCATTGTTTTATTGTGAAAGAGAAAATTGTGCACTTTCAGTTTTGACCTAAAGACATGGATTGAGCAGACGTCCAGTAGACTATTTTTCTGCTACTTTAGACCCTGTAGCTTCAGCTCTACCTGGATGCTTAAAGGCCGTTGCTGCTACTTGTATCAGCTTAGAACAAAGGGAACCTATTGTGATGGGACATACAGTTAAAGTTTTTGTCCCACATTCAGTTGAGATTCTTTTAACCAGAACTCGAACTCAGCACCTTACTCCTAGTCGGATGACTAAGTACAAAAGAGTGATTCTAGGAGCAGAAAACGTGACAGTAGTGAGATGTACAGTATTAAATCCTGCAACGCTACTGCCAGATCTCACCTGTGAAGAGGTGATGGATGAGATAGAACATGATTGTTTAGATGTGACAGAGCTATGTACAAAGTCCCGACCTGACATTAGAGAAGAGCCCCTGAAAGACCCAGATCACAAGCTATTTATAGATGGCTCGTGCTTGAGAATTGAGGGAGGAGAACTTAATGCTGCCGATGCGGTTTGCAAAATTTCAGGTGTAATTGAAGCATCCCTTTTACCAGAAGTAAAGTCTGTGCAAGTAGCTGAATTGATAGCTTTGATTAAAGCATGCAAATTTGGGAGAAATTGGAGGATAACCATATTTGCTGACAGTCAATATGGTTACGGGATTGTGCATGACTATGGCCAGATTTGGCTGCAGAGGGGATTTCTGACTTCTTCAGGATCTCCAATAAGAAATTGGGAAATTGGGAAAGAGTTATTGGAAGCAATTCAGTTGCCAAAAGAAGTAGCAGTGGTCAAGTGTGCTGCTCACCAGTCAGGAAATGACTATGTGACAGCCGGTAACATATATGATGACCAAATTGCTAAATATTGCGCTAAAACAAATATGGCACTGAATCGAAAAATTGAAACCAGTGAAAACAGATGCCAACTTATGTTTTTCTCAGCTCCAGAAACATGGGAAGCGGTGAGGCAGCTACAGGATGCGGTTGAGGTGAACATAAAGGAAATCTGGTTAAGGGCAGGTTGCACCAGATGAGCAGAAGATGAGGTATGGGTGTACCAATCATGCCAGACTGCTTACTTTCCCCAGTGGCCCGATTGTATCATGGTAACACTCATGTAGGCAGGGATGCCATGATTAGACTTTTCAGACAAAATTGGTATAATCCTAAGTTCAGGGTGGTCGCTGAGAGCCTTTGCCAGAGATGTTTAACTTGTCAACAGCAGAACCTAGGCAGAAAAACAGTAGTCAGTTGGGGAAAAATTGGAAAGGCCGATGGTCCATTTGTGAGATTACAAATAGATTTCATTGAGTTACCTCCATGTAAGGGACTGAAGTATGTCCTTGTTATAGTGTGCTTGTTTTCACGATGGGTGGAGGCAGATCGCACTAGGAGAAATGATGGCCTCACAGTTGCTAAGCTTCTGTTGAGAGAACGCATCCCACGTTTCGGTTTCCCAGTCACTTTGGAATCAGATAGAGGACCTCATTTTAATAATGAGGTGATCCGATTACTCTGTGAAGCATTTAAAATTGATCAGAAACTGCACTGTGTATACCGCCCAGAGGCTTCTGGAGTGGTTGAAAAAATGAATGACAGAATCAAATCGAGACTGGCTAAAGTGTGTGCATCCACATCATTGTCATGGCCGGATGCATTCCCTCTTGTGTTGATGGGACTCCGAAGTATTCCTGACGGGAAAATTGGACTAAGTCCCCATGAAATCATCATGGGAAGGGCAATGAGACAAGCATTTATTCCTGGAAATAAATTGATGAGTATAAATGATTGTTTGGTATCGGACTATTGCAAAGGATTGGCTGCCCTAGTGTGTTCTGTCTCTCACCAGGTTGGAGAAGACGCATTTGCCAGGCAGCCAACGCAAGCACATGATTTGAATCCTGGAGACTGGGTGGTAGTGAAGAAACACGTCAGAAAACCTGCCTAGCACCGCGGTGGGATGATCCTCGTCAAGTCATACTGGTTACTACCATTGCAGTAAAGTGTGCAAGATTACCCAATTGGATTCATACTACTCATACCAAACGGGTACCAGCTCCTCCTGAGACTGAACAATAGACTGAGACAGTTGAAGTAGGTGAAGGTTGTAAAGTGGAAGAATCTAGAGAATTGGATTCTGAAATAGTAGACTTGAAACAACCGAGCACAAGTCAGGAGGGATGGATACTAGAATTTGATATACCTTAAGTAATTGTCCAAACCAGAAGCAGAACAAGATAGACAGGACGATAGTGAGGACCAGATAGGTGTAGGAGAACATGTCCAGGAAGAAGAGAATGAAGCAAATCCAGAATCTGAGCAGGAACAGACAGAGAAAGAAGAACATACTCAGGTAGATGAAACTGAAACTATTTTCAATCCTGAGGAGGGTCAGATAGGAGAAGAAGAACACGGTTGGGCAGCAGCTAAGCAAATTGCAATAAGACCCGATCAGGACCAGTTAGGAAAAGAAGAACAAGTTTGGGAAGAAGAAGGGCAAACTATACACAGTCCCAAACAGGGCCAGTGAGAGAAAGAAGAACACGTTCAGGAGGATGAGAAAATAAACAAAAGACCTGAACAGGAACAGATAGAGAGCGACTCAACTGAAACAGAACAAATTGTGCCAAACCTCTGTAATAATAAAAGAACACTGAATAAAGACCAAGAGGGTGAAATTGCAGTACAACTAAAAAGAGCCAGAAAGGGTGACAATTGGCCAGGAGGAGTGAAAAGACTAAGGGGCATATTATCAAGAAACGGCGTTAAAATTATTGCCGCTTTAGCAACAGAAAACTTCCGCTAAAGCGGCGATAATGGTCTTGTGAATATGCCCTTGAGAATTCCCATGGAAGCCCATGTTCTGGTGTGAACATGGGCTTCTATTGGAATTCTCTGCGGCATATTATCAAGCCCATTATCGCCCCTTTAGCGACAGTTTTCTGCCGCTAAAGCGGCGATAATTTTAAGGCCATGCTTGATAATATGCCCCCATGATATGTTCTGAAAAGAATAATTGAAAAACCAGTGAATGAGATCTCAAGTCAAATCGGACAAGACAAAAGAAAGAGTGAAACTTACAAAAAAAGTCAGAGATTGAAAACTCTGAACAATAAGTATCAAGGCCCTGAATGGACCTACATTATACTGGAAGAGTTTGAAAATCTGGACATAAGAGAGGAATCTGAAAATCAGAATCCTACACCAAAAAAAGAAAAAGAGTGAGATTCATTAGGTCAAATTTTGAAAATTTTGAGTACTAAAGTAGGAGGAGAAATTATCCTCTCAGATTGAAATGGCAAGAAACAGAATCACTGAGCAACCGAAACAAAATTGTGTACATAGATGTTGTAAAGCATTCATATGTAGCATTGTAATAGTGATATTAATATGGTTATTTTTAACAGTAGCAGTTCTGTTACTTATGACACCTAACAAAAAAATGACACAGGTACAAATGAGAATAGAGCTACATATAAAGGAAATAGAGTAGAATTACAAGCAGCCCATGAGATAGATTTTCATCACACAGTGACAAATAATGACACATCATTAAATGTCTTCACAAAGGTATTAATAATGGAAGTTAGTGATTCTTATGTTTGTATGAAATTACCAGCGTCAGTGTCAGAGGGGGTCTCGTACCATCACATACCTTTGACATATGGTATATCATGTAGTGTATTAGTAAGCCTGGGAAATTACTATATTACTATTCAAACCTAGATGTAGTATTTTCAGACTTTCTTATTCAAAGGAACATGAATCCAGTACTTAGTGCTCAGAATGCACAGTTCATGGGTGAATTCTTCCTGACAATGAAGTCTACAGATTTAGTTAAAGCACACAAAGACAACTTATCATGTACATTACGTGAAGAAGAAAAGGTATTCCTGAATTTAGATGAGGAAAGAAGACAGTACTTTCAAAAGAAAGCTGTTGAACAGAAAAATCATGGGGCAGATTTATGAGGTTATGAGGTTTTGCCGTAGGGAAGCGCAGCAGGCCTTCCTGCTGCGCTTCCCTACGGCAAAAGAAAAGGGCAGGGATGCACCGTATCTATAAAATGCGGCGCATTCCTGTCCTTTTCCCCTGCGCCGGCGCACAATGGGCTGCCTGCGCCAACGCAGGCACCTCTGCACCATGGTGCAAGGGTGCCTGCGTTGCGGAGATGAATATTTTTGTACAGGAAGGGAAACCTTTCTGTACAAAAATAATCACAAGAGGTTTTTCCTCTTTGTATGGGTGCTGCAGAATGCAGCACACATAGAAAAAGGAAAAACGAGGAGAAATAAAGATATTTTTCCCTGTTGCGCCTCCCTTACGCCTCCCCTGGGGAGGCGGAAGATTTTGGCGCTGCCTCAGATTTACGATTTCTCGTAAATCTGGGGCAGTGTCAAAAGGCCATGGATGTTGCTGGGAACGCCCCCAGCAACACCCATTGCACGCCCCTTTAACGCAGAACACTGCGTTAAAGGGACTGATATTTATGAGGCAGCATTAAGCCAAAAAAAGTGGCTCAGTGCTGCCTGATAAATATCACGCAGGCTTCTGCGCCACGGAACGTCACAAAAAGTGACGTTACGATGGCACAACGGGCATCATAAATCTGCCCCCATGTTCCCACATGGGCTGAAAGGGAGGGAATTTATACCGCTGGCAAAGCTCATGCAGCAATGTCCCTGGACTTTGTAAAGAAAGGAAAGATCTGCATTCATAGATTAAAGACAGATTACAATAACATATGTTTTGGTTCCAGTGAATGTGAACATAACTTCCTAATCTTGGGAGGTTGGGGACTAAAAGGGGGAACTGATTCTGTATTTCCTGGGATTTAATATGTGTGGTAATAATGCTTACTATAATCTACCTGCACAATGGTATGGAAGCTGCTACCTGGGATTTGTATTTCCAAAAATATATCATATAAAAAGAATCACTGCAAGCATTGAAAAGTCTAATGTACTAACACGAACAAAGAGAGCGAGTTTTTCAGAAATTGTAGGTGATATATTTAGTGCAATAATACCTTCAGTGGGAGTCATACTAAATTAACGTAGAATTTGTCAATTATCAACAGTAGTTGATCGTCTATCAACTGATACTGCTGGAGGTTTCTTGATGATCATTACAAAAATGGTTGCGATCAGATCAATGGTTTTACAAAATCGTCTTGCACTTGACATTCTATTAGCAAAAGAGGGTGGAGTCTGTGCAATGTTGAAAGTCCAACATTGTTGCACTTACATTCCTGACAAAAGTAAAATAATTAAGGGGTACATGAATATTACGAGATTTCATGAAATTTTGAAACCACTGAAGGTTGACAGCATGTGGGAAAGACTAACAAAAGGTATAACTTCGAATAGGGACTTGGTTTACTAATATAGGGAAAAGTTTTTTAGGTCAAATAATTCTGCCCCTAGTAGGCGTGACAATAATAGTATTATCAGAGAGGGAATTGATGGAGCAAGGACTCGTTTATGTGAGACTTGCTTGAATTCAAATCACTTGTTTCACTTCTTAACATGAATTATTAAGTTGTTTCGTGATTAATCCTTGCACTTTACAGTTACATGGACAGGACAGTGAAGCTTGTGTATCTGTTTACTAACCATTAATACAGATAGTGGACTAAATGCGCAGCTCTAACAGGGAAAACTTTACTGCGCATGCGTCAATTACATCTACATAATGTGATGTTTAACAGCTTTGGATGGAACTTCTCGAACACGAGCAGAAAGCACTAACATGGCGTCTTCAAGACCCACATGTTTTATACCTGCTTTGCTATTTAGAAAACGCTTTATTTACTAAGACCTAATGCAGGGACAGTATTAATAAATAAAGGGGAATAGAGTAGATGTAGGTGGTATGCAGTAAAATCATTTATTTCTTGAATTAATATTTTCTCTTTTGACCTTTTATTAGTTCGTATTTTGGGCTTCTTGCCAAAACCGAGTCATTGAGTGAAAGCCTTCTGCGCATGTGTGACCGCTACTTCCCCTGGAAGAATGATCCCATGGTTGAACTACATCCAAGGCCACCGACCACTAAACCCCGGGACACTCGGATGTCGGAGGAGCAGTAGCTGAAGTCATCTGAATATTATTAATTAAAATGTTGCTATTATCAATAAACTTGGGTGAGAAATAAAATAAAATACATATTATTAAGGGGATGGGTTTGGGAACAAAGAGAAATGCTATGCCATCATGGTGTGATGACCAAACGCCCCTTGCCTGTCCAATCAGAAATCTGTATTTTAACGATATTGCAACTTTAGGGGGTGGTACATGAATCCCAAAAGGTATAACTAAGGTAGTTTAGTTAGTTGGGTGTGTGTGATCCTGAGAGAATGCTGAGAGGATAGATGCTGTCGGAATTATTGATGCTGTGAGATGCTGAAGAAGAATCGAACAGAAAATTACTTATCTTAAGCAATTGATTAGAAAGGAGATTGCGGAAGAATCTCGAGGAGGAAGAGAGTGTGAGAGAGGGTTGCGACGTGTTCGGCGGTTTAGAGAGGCCCACTGTCCTGTCCTGATTCCTGCCCTGAAGTCATTGTCCCTGATCTTCCCGGAGACCCTTACCATCCCTTTGGCCAGGGGGTTGGTCTACACACCATATGTGGTAACTATAAATTTGTATATTTTCCTGATGTACTGCTGTCTCTACCCTCTCCTTTCTGGGCAACGTCAATCTATTAAAGTTGTGAGTGTATTTGAATTGATAGAATCTTCCTCCCAAATGACTGAAGGTGTCCGTGGTGTATTTGAATGGTTCACTCACATTTAAACTTTAGATAAAGGTTTTGAAAACTTCCTGAGTCTGTGTTTATTATTATAGATGAATTGTTTGCATTTTAGAGATTAGGTATATCATCACCATCAACTAGTTCTAACTAATTTGGTTCATCGACCAAATGGAAAGAACTTATTGATCAGTGATAAGAATTTGGAGGAAATGAATTACTGCAATATTGATCAATAGGTGAACAAACTTTTTCCACCCAGCGGCTAACCAGGTGAATTTGAGAGATAAGGTGTATGTGTTTTGATGGGCCCAGGTGAATATATGGTATTGAAGTATCTGTTGCTGGTTCGCCACTGGATCATTGTGGATTGGATTTGTGTTTGATGTGCGCCAGTTAGATATTTGTTTATCCACATATCGAGGGTGGTGATTAGTCATACCTTTTTACACTTTTATATGTACATGTGTCCTTTTTAGTGTGATTAGCTTAGACCTACTGTATATTTGTGTGTGACAAATGCTGTTACTTGGTTATGCTATTGATTGCCCCTCATATAATCAAGTCATAGGTCCTGTGCACATAGAGATTTTGAGGCATGCGCAAATTGGACTGGGGGCCAAAGGATCCAGCTTTTCAGGGGGCCCCCTAGTAGAGGCAAGACTATTCTGCAGGGAGTGCTTACATTGTGACCTTTGCATGCTTCTCACACTGATTATTTGGAATTCGATTGACATCACATTTACTTTTTATGTGGGTGATGTGTGAAAGTATAATACAGATATTTAGCGGAGATGGTGTATTTAAATTTCATTAGACCTCTATCCAGAAGTCTCTTTGATATGACAACAGGAACCTAGCAAGTGGTAAATGTGAGGGTGTCACTGAGATGAATAGCTGGGATATTGATAGGACGGTGCTATTATGTTACACCAATCAATGCACATATCAGTATCCTGATTTTTATTTTTTTTACACATGTTAAATTTGATGACAGGGCCTGTGCAGTGCCAGTGACCTGCCGACAGAGGTCATCATGGAGCAGTACTTGGATCATACATTTCGATTTATAAGGAACAGGTGCCACATGACACGTTTGGGCCAGGGACCCCATACTCTTTTGCATTTCCATGCCGAACCAACTATTTGCTGAGGAGTCAATGGGAACAGGTAGGTATATGGCTTACTGTCGGTTGGGTCCACGACGGAGTTGGTGTTTGTCATCATCAAGCAGCAGCGAATGGACGCTGAGGGCTGAATCCATGGCAAGATGAGACTTGTGAAAGTGAGTAAAAGTGAGTTTGTGCCTTATATCCTTCCCTTTCCGCCAGCTCAGGTGTGGAGGCTTAACTGCCACAGTAATTTCGGCAGAAAGGCACATTGTGATTGGGTAGGCAGGGAAACTGGTGGTCTGCCCTCCGACAGACGCACTGGCCTATCCCGCTGCAGATGCAGTCAGGATTTACTTGCGATGGTGCTATGGCAGTCTTTCATCTATGGGATTGCATGCATTGTAAAATGGCGGTCAGACCGCCAACTCAGCGGCGGTGATTCTGACGCCATTTCGACGGTGGTCGTATTACAGCCAAACTCATAATTAGGCCCTTAGTCTGCCAACAAATCAGATTCTGTAAATAACACCTATCTTTATATCAGTTCAGTTCAATATCTTTATATATATTTAGGTACCAGAATCAATATGATCAGGCAAGTGCGTTTTTCAAGAGAAATTCTTTTTTCGTTTAACCAGTGGACAGTGCATTTTTGAGAAGCTGCAATGTTATCCTATGAAAGGAAAAACAAGTATGTATTCATGTACAGTACAGCGACTTAAAAGACCAATCTCCTGGACTTAAAATGAGTATGGGGCAAGGTCCAAGGCAGCACCAGCAGGTCACCTCCAGCAGCACTAGGGTGGCCGGTTGCAGGGGTGCAATAGAGCGTCGGGTGCCCAATGTTAGTCAATGGGGATCGGTCTGAGGGAAAACCAGCTGCAGGTTTGGACTGGGAGACCATTCTGGCTGAACCAACAAGAGGATTCGAGTTTTGCAATGCTACGGAATGTGGGTACACCAGTTGTCCTGTTGTCTTTGTGCCAGGGCGGCTAGGTGCAGAGGGTCTTTGAGGTGTCGGGTTACTTTGTCCAGGAGCACTCGTGGTTGAGTGGGGCCTGCAAACAGAGGCTGAAGGTGGTGTTAGAGAGTTCATGAAGGGCAAAACGAAGGTGGACTCTTGAGGTATTGGGGACCATGCTGACACCCTTGACCCTCTTCAACTCCGGCTGGGGGTTTGGGTGCAGTGGTGCTTGTCGGCGTCAGGTTTTGGCAGTTCTGGAGTCCTCACGGTTCTTCTAAGGGTGCCTGCAGGATGCAGGAGAGCAGTCCATGGCTCCAGAGGAGTTCTCAGATCTTTATTGAAGGCAGGCAGCTGCAGGACGAGATGTCTTTGGTACAGGTTCGATGGGGAACAGTAGACAGGCCAGCAGGGCTGGTGCCAACTCTGAACAGTCGCCTCCACTTCAGGTAGCAGACTTTAGGCGTGGTACTGGCCTGAGGGTGGACATGCCTATCAGACTAGCTCATTTTCCCTCCTGACGAGATTCCAAAGGGCTCAGGACAAAGGGGGTCGGCTTCCTCTACTGTGAGAGAAGTCAGATTTGTAGAACAAAGGCAATGAGCTCTTTGACGATCACCTGCCTTGGATGGCTAATCTGCAGGTCATCCTGTTGGTAAGGGTGTAAATACCCTCTGCCCAAACAGGCTTTATTTCTGACCTCCGGAAAGCAAAGGCTCTCACCCATGGGGGTCAGAAACTTGTCAGCACACTAGTAGCGGGTAGGTTTTCAAGGGGCACCTCTAAGCTGCCCTCTGTGTAGAAGTGTTAATAAATCCAACACTGGCATCAGTGTGGGTTTATTAAAAAAAGATGTTTGATGCCAAACATCCTTATTTTAAGATGTTTGATACCAAACATCCTTATTTTCCATGAGGCCATCATGTAGCTGGGGATCTCGTTTTCACCAGTGTACCCCTCTTGGGATTATTTGTGTGCATTATAAATTAAATTAACGTAACATAACATGCACTCAAAATGGCGTCCCTGTTCACTTGTACTGGCAGCACTAGACCTGACCAGCATAGTGGCATATCTGCTCATGCAGTTGTGCCCTCACATGCAGTATAGTGCACCCTGCTTTAGGGCTGTAATGCCTGCTGTACGGGCGACATACCTATACTGCATGCCGTGGCTGCAGGCATGGCACACAGGCATGTGTGCCATGACATGTTTTCTCTTTTTTCTGCACCAAGACACGCAGCCTGGATTGGCAGCATGTTTGTGTTTGGTGAGGGGTCCTCCAGGGTGGCAGAATTCATGCTTCAGCCCTCAAAGACCCTCTTTAGCCTCCTTGCTCTAGGTACCAGGGGCACCACTTACTAGGGACCTACAGGGAAGGCTAAAGGTATTGCCAATTGGGGTACAGTTGCACAGTTTATAGGAAAGAGATCTGGTACTGGGGACCTGGTTAAAAGGAACCCAGTGCACTTCGAAATCACATCAAATACCGGAAAAAAGTGGTGTTGACCGTTTCAAAAAGGGGCACTTTCCTGCAACCTGTATGCTGCTTAAATGCCTTTAGCAAATGTTCATAATAATCATGCACTGATTCCTTTACTTTCTGCTGAATTATGTTCAATCTCACATAATACAGATCTTTTGGAGGCACTCTGTCCTTCAGGAATGTAATTACCTCATTGTTTTTATTCATCACAAAAGGTGATGGTGCATTTGTACATGATTCTCTCAGTAGCTCTGCCTCTGGCCAATGTACAGCAATTTGACATTCAGTCCACAAATCATTCTGGACAACAATGTCAAAAAAAGTATTAAAATCAATCCACAGCACCTTCGAAATCTAGACAAACCTTTCAACCTATCAATACCATTGCACTGGACTTTCTTTGAATTTTGGAAAATTGTTTGTAAATGATGCAAGGTCTTCTCTGCTCCAAGGCACATGTACATACCCTCCACCTTGCTTCTCTCTTAATGGGAAAGCTGAAGTTCTTTCATCATCCAGGGGAACAGGAGATAGCGTTTGATTAATCTCAGCTACCTCTTCCTGACTAAATTTTTTTCATGTTTATTTGCCCATTTATTTTCAAATTTGTTCCATTTGCAAACACTATTTACTAATTCAACAATGTGCAATCACATTCCTAAAGAAGTTGATTCATCATCTAGCTGTACTCCCAAACCGTTCTACAATGGGGCACTTTTTGAAAGACCAACTTCATATTTATGTGCCAATTCAGCCAGTTTTTTTCATATACCTTAGCTGCTCTCCTAGTGATTTCTTTGCACAAATAAAACAGTTTTTTTCCTTAATATTCGTTAATGTGATCAAGATCCAAACATCCTCAAATTTTTTCCTATAATTCTATTTTTAATTTTGAGACATTTAATGTTCTCTCTCTTCACTCTGACTAACATCCGAGCCTGCTGCACATTCTGCCTACTGCTGGCTCTGGCAGCTTCCTAAAACCATGGGGGAAAAATCCTATCCTCAATTTTGTCTAACCCTGTGTTGTCTTTGCTGTAAACACAAATCTCTGTTGTGTCACAAATGATTAAATAGTCCTTGGGGATGCCCAGACTACAATCTGTGAATTATGTGAAGTCGGGATAAACCCTGTCATTGGCGCTCTTCCAAAAGCTCCTTGAGCAGCTTCATTTGGAATAAAAATCTATTGGAGCATTCGGCATGCACATCTCTACTGGCTGTGCTGTAATCACCCTAGTAACAGCTGCTGGTGGGGTCACCATGGAAGCAGTAACACCTGTAGACATTACCGTCGGAACAGTCCCTACTTGAGCTGGTATGTCATTTGTTATGTCTGGTTGTGTAACAGGCTGTCTCGTAACAGGCTGTGTCACTACAGGTTGTGCTACAACAGAATGGGTCATTGGCAATGGTCTATCAATTTGATATGCATTTTAAACAACAGGGGCTATTGCCACTGTCGCATCACTAGTAGTCGTTCTTTCAGTATCAGTCACAGGACCCACATAAAAAGGTGGGCGTGTAGCCAATAATTAGTTCAAAATGTGATTTCCTGAATCAGTGTCAGTATCAGATTGTATCTCTTCTTTTGTCTCTTTTACCCTTTGGCTTTAGCCTTTCTGGGTTTTTTTTCAGGTTTTTCTGATTTCTCATTTGTAATAGTAGGATATAATCTAGTTCCTTCCACAACTGCCTTTATCCACTTATGTTGTGTTTCATCCCAAACAGCATCTGCAAAGTTTTTCACAGCTCGCTTAGATCGCCCCTGGTATAGAACTGTTATGACCCTAATCAATTAAAAAAAAACTGCAGGGCCCTTGATGGACCACATAGCAAACTCAAATGAGCCAACAAAATCCCTCTTTATTCCCCAGAATGCTACTCTAACCTAATGCTGTTTGACTGCATTCCACCAGAGGATCAGCTAGACCACCATTCTATTACTACCACCAGCCTAGCGTTTTACAAGACAGACCTTTACTTCCCTCGCACTCTAGCCAGCAGCGTATCTCCTGCAGTGAAAGGTTCTGCTAGCCTTACCACCATCCTCAGACGTTCGCTCTCTTACAAAGTACACACACTGAGCTATTCCCTTCCTAATACACAAGGTCAAACCCACTTTAGAAAAAAGATTTAGATAAAATGGTGATTCATACCAGAAGCATGCTGTAGACACTCATGAATTAATAACTAAAACCCACCAACTCTGTATTCTTCGGCTAGCTGTTGTGTGAAATTAGCTATAGGGATTTGGGCATGTGATTCCTCTAGTTCCCGAATTTCCCTCTCTGCCTCCCAGCAGTCTTTCTCTCTTTGGGACACATGTACAAACCAAAATATTTGTGATTTCCTAATTGCGAATCCATGCGAATCACAATTAGGAAATCGCAAATTGGGAATTAAGTACAATGTGAGACCCTAAATTGCGAGTCAGTTTTGGCATTCACTAATATAGATTATCAAAATTGTGAAGCAACCTATTTCTGACTCTCAATTTTGCGAGTTGAGTCGCAAATTGCAAATTGAGTCGCAAATTTCGACCGGCACAGAAAAATAGAGGAAAACCACTTCCTGGTCATGGGTAATCACCTCTGAACCAGGAAGTGCCTCACAGGAGCAACCTGGGAACCAGTCTGAGTGGAGAAGGAGACTAGCTGGTTTATAGAGCAGAGGCCCAATAAGCTGAAAAAGCACAAGCATCAGTCATGGCCAGCTAAACTGCTGAAAAAAACATGCACAGAGGGAAAGAAAACTTGTTTGCTGAGAAGGATTTAGAGTTACTCACAGAGGAGTTCTGTGAGCATCACAATGCCCTAAATTGGGAGGGCAACAATTACTGTGCCAGAGTCACAAAAAAGAATATCTGGCAGGAAATGCAAGCAAACATAAATGCCATTGCAATCAGCCACCTCTCCATAGATGAAATACGCAAGAGTTGGTATGACCTCAGGTCACGGACCAAGGAAAAAGTGACCCAAAGACTGAAGGACTCCTACTGCACTAGAGATAATGGCGGAGACCACACTAGAGTGGAAGGCTGTCGTGGGTATCTGTGACCTTGACAGTTCAGCAATAGAACTTCAAAAACAAGTGCCAGTTATTACCTTTTAACACATCTCAGACCACAACTCCATGCCCACACCCATATAGTCGAGCAGCATGCATCCAACAGTTGTATTCCAATGACAAGTTTCTTGCCAGTACAGTGCATCATGGGTGATGTAGCCCAAAAGTCAGCTTAGGAGTCATATGTACATTTATTGCGCTACACATCATATAGGTGAATAAAATGTATCTCATTTGTCCCACATATCGTCCTCAGGTACATAGTGATGAAACCATAGTTGAGGGAGTGGACAATGCCAACATGGCAGCAGAGGAAGCAATTCCCAGAGACAGTCAAGAAAGCACCAGTCCACCCCAAAGTTGCACTGTGTCAATGTCAGCAGAGGCCGCAGCAATGGAACACGATGATGTCCCTCTGCCACAAAGTCCCATTACATAGTCAAGTGTCAAGTGTGAGCCAATACTAGTGTGTTGCATGGCATGGGCCCAAAAGGCGTCATGAGGCATAAGATGCTGGTGAGGATTATAGCAGCGCTACATTGTTTCTTGGCCTAGAGGCATCCCTGCTCCAGAATCAACACCTGCAAGACAAGTAATTGCAAATAATAATTAGTAATATGCATCACATGCAGCAGAGCCTTACCATGAGCGTTGATAGTATTGGGACACATTTGGCCACAGTAAGTACCAACATAGTTAACCTCACCACTGTCATATAGGATTTATGCCAAGAAATGGTTGTGGACCATGCCTATCAGAGGCATCGTGATTGCAGAGCTGCTGAAAGGATGGACCAGCTAAGTTGATACATAGGTTTTTTGACCACTTCCACTACATGTCTGTTCAGATGACTTCCACACTTCAGATGGAGTTGGGACATTGCAGTGGTGATGTGGCCAGGGGCCTAGGGCAGCGAAGTCAGATGTAGAGCTGCTACAGACCTCTCAGGTAGCAAGAGGCACTGGAGATACCCCTCAGGACTGTGAGGAGATATCGAGTGTGAGCAGCTTATTGGCAACTGATGCTCTTGCCCTGTACCGTAGCAGTAGCCGCAACACTGTTGGAGATCAAGCAGGGACAGGACATGGTGGACATAGACGTAAGAGAGTCTGATGGACACATGTACGGAGTTTGGTACATACACATGGTTAGAATGTATTTGGTGAGGTTACCAACATTCTGTTGTTTTTTACTTGCCACTTGGCACTCATTTGCCTCATTATTTGAATGACAGAAGAGTAGCCTGAAATTGAAGGTTGTTTCAGTTTTCAATTTTGCGTACATCATTTAAGTGAGCGCAGTGTTACTCATAACTTACCTTGCAAAGTAATGTGTTGCTATGCGATCCCCTCCACTGCTATGCTACCATCTCAAGGCTGTTATAGAGGGGCCTCTGGTGCATCACCTTCTGAAACCGTGTCGTCCACATTGAGGTGTAGCCCACGCCTGGTCGCTATGTTGTGTAAGATTTCACAGGTTGCCACTATTTTACATGCTATCTCTGGAGCATACTGGAGTGCACCTACACTTTTGCGAAGGCACTGGAATCTTGATTTGAGCATGCTGAAGGTCCTTTCAATGACAGCTCTGGTGCGTCAATGGTCTACGTTATAACGCCTATCATTATGGCCTGCCGGGGCTAGCTATGGGGTCAGAATTCTTGGTCTCAACGCATATGCACTGTCACCTGGTGGAAACTATTTTAACTGTGAGCATGGCAGGACCTGATAAGTCACATATATGTCCTTACAGTTAGAGCTAAACATCACCTAGTAAATATCCATCAACAAACTTCTCATTTTCCAGGCGATGTTGTACTCCAACATGCCTGAAGAATGATGTTTCATGGGTGCTTCCTGGGTATTTTGCCACTATATCTGTAATAAGATTGGGGCATCACATACCACCTGGATGTTGAGGGAATGGGTACTTTTCCTATTGCGTAACAGATATTCGAGATGTGCAGGAGGACAGATGGGAAGATGTGTCCCATCTACACACCCTAATACATTAGGAAGGTGGCTATCCTGCAAAAGTTTAGTTTGGTGTTTTGTGTTTCCTCCACAGCCCTGGGAAGGTATATGTAGTTCATGTGTAAGACGATGGCACCTAGGAACCTTCTAAAGAAATGTGACAAGGCACTTTGGAACACCCCACCAGTGACAGCAATCATCCCCTGGTAGCTACCCGAGGCCAAAAGGTGCAGTGAGCACAACACTTGCACATGCGTGGGGATGGAGCAGCTGCACAGGGTACTGCTTTCTAGATAGTTTGAGCATTTTCATCCATGCTAAGATCACTGTGCTACTCAGCCTGTATTTCTCATATATTTCCTGCTCTGTCTGTTGGAATATGGAGAGCCTGGTTCTGTAGATGCCTCTCCTGCCTCTGCCTCCCCTTCTGCTGGGCAGCCACGAATCGCCTCCTCAATGCAATCATTGTGGAAAACCCTGATGCTTTCTGGGGCTGCTTTTATAGTTTGAAGCTTCTTACCACCTGGATGGAATCAGTGCTAAATTGCATATGCAAACGGGTATTTTTGTGACGGGTCACAAATTGTGATACCCTTGAACATACAGTTTGCGACTCGTAAAAAGCGATTCAATATTTGCGACTCGCAAAAACCAGTTACAAGAAAACGAATTTGTAAATTGGCAGCATCGCTATTTGTGGAAACCGAATGGCTTTTGCACATACCAAAAGGGCACTTTTTCTGCCGCAAATAGTTTTGCAACCAATTTGCAACTCGCAAAATGTTTGCAAATATTGCCCTTTGTCTCTCATCTCCTACCTTCACATTGATAATCTCACCTGTTATAGTGGCGTTGTAGGCCACCCATAGCATACCTGCATCCGCCACTGTGGCCATGTTTTCTACAAAATAAAACTCTGTGGCCTTGCATAGCTGCTCAACCTCCTGGTGGTTCCAAAAACTCCAGCCAGCCATGCGCCATTTCCCTCTTCCATTCGGTGTTTTGTTTCTAGCATGACAGTCAATGGGGTGTGGAACGATATACCCCTTGCATTATATTCCATCCCTGTGAATGTATAAAGCATCGATACGGGTGAAAAAAAGTAATCTATGTGGGTGTGTATGTTGTGGACATCTAATTCATAGGAGTACCCTCTGTGTGTACCATGTTTCATTCTCCAAATATCCCCCATTCCCTGTGCCTGGACAAACCCTTAAAGTTTCCCTACACTGAGCTGCTTTTTTAGTAGGGGTTCTATCTAATTGTAAGTGGAGCAGCATATTACAATCTCCTCTCGAAATGGTTATTTTGCTTGGTATGTCTGTCAGGATGTCACCCAGGCATAACAGGGTGGCCATTTATAGCCCTGGTGGGATGTACATATTTTCAAATGCCAGTGTATCTCTTTCCCACTCACCCATGACTAGTGCATATCTCCTTAAGGGGGTCCATCCAAGATTTGTAATGTGAAGTGTTAATGCCTTTTTCATTAGTGTTGCTACCCCTTTAGAGACGGTAGGGAATCCTGCATGGCAGGCCACTTTTTATCTCCCCAGCAGTGGTGCATTAGTACTCTTCATGTGTGCCTCCTGTAGGTACACTATTTCAGCTGAGTAGTGCATGAGGGCCTTAGTGACCAATCCACATCTGATTTCATATTCCAGGCCATTGACATTCTAGGCTAACAGTGTGGGTGTATGTACTGGTATTCTTGCAGTGTCTGTGTGTACAGTTCATCTGTCCGAATATCCCCCAATTAGATGACTCCCCATTTTGTTCTCATGAAGTTAGTAACTTTGCAAACTTTTGAACTGCTCCCTAATTCCACCCCTCGCTACCTTTCTGTGCCTTGGTCTTAAAACTGGCTGCTACTCCAATTCGTGGTACATCGTTCACCCAATCAATTATATAACGTATCATTATTATTCTGAATCTAAGCGTAGAAGCTCTCAGGACTTGCACAGCTGGAAGTGTGTTGCTCTGTCTCCCTTTGGCTCTGGTTGGCTGTTTCTGGCTGTCACCAGAGGGTGGGGGGGGGGGGTCTAACGGGTGAGAATCCCCCATTTGCCAGTTTAGGGTGCAGTCCCCCATGGCCTCTGTGGTTTCATATTATATTCCCCGAAGTCATTGGTGTCACGGACGGTGAAGGTGGGTCTTCTTCTTCTTCCCTTGGTTCCATGTGATCCTCCCTAGATTCTTTCATGCTTCCCCTCAGGACGTCCCACCAGTTGCTAGCATCTTGTGCTTGTTCTATTTGGATGGCTGCAATTATGCATGTCGTTCGGTTTTCACCTGATCCTTGGATGGCGCTTGGTATGTTAGTTTCCATTGCTTTCAGTGTATCTTACGTTCTTGCCATCTTAGCATCATTGATGCCTCTCTGTCTGATGGCATTGGGTATCCTCTGTGCTCCAGTCACTCCCAAGTCTGCTCTGATGTGGTGAAAAAATAGGTTTTACCCCGTACTATAATGCACAGCTGGGAGGGGAAGAGAAGGGCATATTTGATATCTAGGGTCTTCAGGTACCCTTTGACCCCCTAGATAAGTTTCTATTTGCTATTGACAGAGGTGTCTGGGCAGATGATGAACATTGGCCCTTCCACTTGCCATGGTCAATGTGTCCTTGCCCTTTGCAATATAGCTTCTCTATCCCAGTAGTTTAATAGTCTGGCGACTATGGCTCTGAGCAGGGCTCCTGGCATCGGCGGTATTCCCAGAGTTCAGTGTGCTCATTCCACAGTTAATCATTTAGAGGTCTTCCCCTCTAACACCACCAAGGACAACTATTGTTCGAGAAATAGCTCTATGGATAATCCCTCCCCCTTTCTGGGAGCCCCACTACCTGGACGTTATTGCAGTAAGAACACCATTCGCCATCATCTCCCTTCTTTTTTAGTGCTATTATTTCCTTTTTGAGGTGCTGTATGAGGGTGGCTTGGTTCAGTATCCTCGGCCAGGTTCGGGTGAGGTTTGACTCACTAGCTTTCAATGTTCTGCACAGAGCACGTTTACCTCCTGTGTTCCTGTTTCAATCTTTTGCTCCAGTGCCATCTTGGTGTCCCTTATATCTGCCAGAATGGTCACTGTATCTGCTTCCAGTTCCTGGTCTCAGGATACAACCAGTTGTGGGAAAATTGTCTCGGCCTGGCGTAACACATCCTCGGTCTACGGAAGTTTGAATGGTCTATTCTGCACCATTGCAGCCTTTTTGACTGGCCCTTCCTCCTTTTCCCCCTTCTGTGTGAAATCATGGGGGGGAGAGGGCCAGCGTTCCCTCAAGTACACAGTGTGTCCCTGTACGTCGGGTGGGCTATCTCCATCAGGCTTTTATTGGGGTATCTCTGTCCGTCGGACATGTGCAACCCTATCCTACTGGCATAGCCCTGTCCTCATTCTAGCTACTCTCCAACGCAGTGGTCCGGGGAGCACTGGTGGTCCGCAAAGCCTCCACAGGGGGTCTGCAACTACTTAGTAAATTGAGTAATATTAACAGATTAATAAAGTGTATATAAGTACAGAAGCTAAATGTACAATTTTTTTTTTTAAATGTATTGTAAATGCGAAGGAATTTGAAATAGGAGAATACAAATTAAATTAGTATCTCCATATTGATTTGTGGGAGCAGTGCAAGCACATTAAACAGAACTTAGTATGGATGATGGGTGGCCTCAATTGAATTTACAAAAGCTCCAACCTGCCCATTAAAATGAAAATTTAGATTTTTTTTAATTTATATGTGTTTGCGAATAAAATAAAATATGTCATCATTTATGTATTTGAATGTCTTTTCTGTATTGTTTCGAGCTTCAAATCAAAGACAATTCTTAGGCTGAGGCCCTTGGCTAGCAGTCTTGACTCAGTGGGGGATCCCGGGATTCCAATAATGATTGGGGGGGGTACCCAGGTTCCAATATTGATTAATAGGGGTTCCCAAGAAGTCAAAAGGTTGAGACCCACTCCTCTAGTGTCTCCCCGCAGGGAGCCAAGTGGCTTCTCGGCTCCCCCGCGCAGTGTATGATAGGTGGGCTGGCTACTGTGGATAAGGTGTCTCTCAATTGCTTCCTTGGGCTGCCAGCATGAACTTGTGATAGTTGATGAGGAGGGGAACCCTATTCCAACAGAATCCCTCCTGGGATCCTGCTCACTGCTGCTGCTGCTCCTCCTCTCCCATCCATTTGTTGAAAGTAGGGGAGTCCCCTCACCACTGTCTGCAGCTTCCACCGCTCCAGCCATGCGGCAGCAGCTGGGCCACCGGCTCATGCTTCCCCACTCTCGGGGTCGCTGGTTACCACCCACACTGCTCCACTCAGCCAAGCCGGGCAGGCTCCCACAACTCCTCAGCCCTGCTCGGCTCTTACCACCGCCACTTCCGTACTGGTACTTACTGCAGAGGAACGTATGAACGGCCTTGACCAACCATCACCATCTTGGCTTAACGGACCTCCTGGTTTGCTACTGCTCTCTGAGGCTCACCGCCCCTGCTTGGGTTTGTTCAGCAGTTCGCTGTTGTCTGGAGTCCCCCCAGGCATTCTTGTGCACTAGTTGTTCAGTGGGGCCCGGGGGGAAGCAGGGTAAGTGCTCCCATTCAGGACTTGGGTGCCAAAGTTCCACTGCTATTCTTCTGCCGCCATTCACTTCAGGGCACCCCCTTCCTAAGTCTTGATGTATCAATTCACTCAAAATGCATTTTGTTCATCAGAGCCTAGATAATTGATAAACTTTGTCATTCCTATACAAGATGTGTTTATTCTAAATCTCCAAGGGGCCACCAAAATGTATTCTACATCCTCACTATCACTCTCAATGGTTTTCAAGCTTTGGGCCCGATTAGGATTTCGAGCGGACTTAAGTCCGCCACCACCCTATCAGGAATCGAGACCGCCTGACAGGCTGATGGCGGTCCCGACATAGGCATTACAATGCGACCACAACCACGGCGGTCACAATGCCTATCTTTTGCATTGCGGTGGGTGCTGCTGGCTGCAGCGCCTGCCGCAATGCAAAAAGGAAACACTGTACATATCCCTGCACTAGGTGGCAGGCACCATGTGGTGCCTGCTACATGGTGCAGGGATGTGTAGGGGGGCACAACATTTGCGCCCCAGTGCCCACATCAGAGGGCCTGGGGTGAAGGGGGACCCGCTACAGGCCCCCAAAGCCCCTTTCTGCATGCCTATTCATGGCGGGTTAACCGCCATGAACAGGTGGGCGGAAAGGGACATCGCAATCCCTACGGCGGTGCCTGTTAGGCATGCCAACATTTTATGGACTACAAGGCCCTCCACTGCACTGGCGGGCTCAAGGAACCCGTCGGATGTGTGGTGGTCAGTCTTTCCAATCGCCACCCTTCTACCGCCTTTGAAATATGGTGGGCG
Organism: Triturus cristatus; assembly: GCF_964204655.1. Lineage (NCBI taxonomy): Eukaryota > Metazoa > Chordata > Amphibia > Caudata > Salamandridae > Triturus > Triturus cristatus. The sequence continues at coordinate 326,329,126 of NC_140589.1, forward strand.
GATGTGATGGGTCCGATTGCGGTGGGACCACCACAGACGGGCTGTCGTTGGCGGTCCCACCATCATCCTAATCGGGCCCATAGTTTCTTTATATGTTGTAGCATTAGTAGTAATAAGAATACTCTCCTTAATTGAAACATTCTTCCACCCATCTGGTTTGATACCTGAATATCATAGCCAGAATACAATCAGACATGAATATAGAGCCCTAAATATAATCTACAAAAAATACCTTTGGAATAATTAATAGTAAGTCTACACCTTCCGAGACTATATTTCTGTAAACAATATTTAAGTCTCTAGATTTATGTCAGATGATATTTCTGAATGTTTTTTATTAAACATACTTTATTAATTTTCCACAAATATCTGTTATATTCAAACATGCTTAAGCATTTGTACATTAATACCATTCCGTTTAGCACTGCCTGCAACATAATCATAATCTCTGACATGTTCTACTGCATTTCAATGCCACAGGTATCTGTCTCCAATATAATTGAATGTTGTGATATACGTATGCATTATCAATAATCACAAACATTTAATTCGTAACACCCGCTCGCTCGCCCTCCCCTTCCATCCATGCTCTGGCATTCTTATTCACATCAGAATTTCCGTTACGTCCCATTACTGTGTTCTTTTTCCTTTGCGCATTCTTATGCGTCTTCCCCATCTATGTCCACTATATGAGAATCATGTATATCTCCTCTGCACCAATACCTACTGTGTGTACGGGGTATCAGGAATATTGTCAGGGTTAGTGCTTTTAAAGGCTTCTAACATTGTGTCCCATTCCATTGATATCGTGTTTTTCCTTAGTCCGCAGGCTTCCTCTCAGTGTATGGCAGCGCTTTCAGCTCCACCCCATCGTATTAGTTCACTGTGCCATGTGTATATTGCAGGAGGTTTAGCTGACTTCCATCGCATGGTGATAGATCTCTTGGCAACTATAAGCGCCAGATCCAGGAAGCGAAGCTGGACCTTCTGCGGCGACCTTCGCTTCTGGAGGCCCAACAGGCACTCCGATACTGAGCCGTCTATTGAAAGTTGCGTAGTCTCCTCTAATATTCGTTTGACCTCTCCCCAGAACTCTCCTAGGCGCAGGCATGCCCGCAGCATATGCATTAAGTCCACCTCTGCCAATTTGCATCCAGGACAGGATGCGTTGTGTTTGGGTACATCCACTGTAAGCGGTGTGGTGTAAGATAAGCTCTGTGCAGGACCATGGATTGTATGAACTTAAACTTTGCATTACGTGACACCTTCTTTGGATGTTCCAGAATATCCGCCCATTCCCTGTCTGATAGTTCCCGTCCCATGTCTGCCACCCATTGAGCTCGGAGGGCGTCAAGGGGCATTTTAACATGAGCCCAGATGCTCAAGTATAGCCATTTATAAGGTGACGTCCCTGCCCCATATAGTATAGGGATTTGACTAGTTCATGCGTCTTGGGTTCTTCCCGGCGAGGAGACCAGTATTTCTTAACATATTGTAGTATCGCAGCGTGTATCATATATAAAGTGTCTAGTGCCCCGGTTTCTCGTATGAAATTCTCGTGGTCCATTAGGATCTCCCCATCAAAGAGTGCCCCTAACGTCCACACTCCTGCATCTAGCCATGCTTTAAGTTTGGTTTTCATGAGTCTACCGCTCAATGGTGGGATCCCCAACAATGGGATGTTGCCTGCATAGGCGGCGGAGCTAGATGTGTAGTGCAGTGCTTTCCTCCATCATATCAATGCGGTATGTAATAAAGGCGGTACTGTCGAGGGGATTTTACACTGTGGTAATAATAGTGTGTGTAGCAGTCCCTGTTCAATATTTCGTATAGTAAATCCAGTCTCTTGCAGGTTGCGACCTGCCGTCCAATAGGACAACCACTGCAATTGGCTTGCATAATATTAGGCTTGGAAATCCGGCACACCCAGGCCTCCTCCTTTTGTGTCTATTTGTAATTTCTTGAGGCTTACTCTACGGGCACCATACCCCAAATGAGATCTGATAATATAGTGTCTAGTGTGTTAAAAACGATTGGAGGTATTATAATCGGTAAATTAGTAAAGCAATAAAGGAGTCGGGGAAGTACCACCATCTTAGACACTGCCATTCGGCCCATCACTGAAACAGGCAACATAGTCCAAAAAGCAATCTGTGAGCGCATTCCCTTTAAAAGCCCTGCTGGAGATACCTTCCAGCATATCCGTGTAGGATCCGTATATGTTGATGCCCAGGTATTTAAATGTGTGCTACAGGTAGGGAAAGCAGCCCAAGGTTGATCCTTTCAGGGCGTGGGTGATATTGGAAGAAGAAGGCGTTCGATTTTGATTCATTTATGGCTACGCTGGATATCTGATGGAAACATGCAAAATTTCCCGGTATTTGGTCTGGCCCTCCCAGGAGATCCCGCGCATAAATAATGATGTCATCCGCATACGCGGATATCAAATGTGTGGATGTAACTATTGGTATTCCATATTGAGTAGCTTCCTGTCTCAGTCGAAGCGCCAACGGCTCTAGTGCCAGTACAAGCAATAGTGGGGACAGGGGGCAACCCTGTTGCATGCACCTGTGCACTCGGTATTCCCATAAAATATGTTTCCCGGATCTGACCCTTGCCGTCGGGGCCTCATACAACAGGCGTATCCATCAGAGATAGTAGGGGGCAACCCAAAGTGTGCAATAGCCTTGAACATAAAATCCCATGACAACGTGCCAAATACCTGCTGTAAGTCCAGAACGATACAACCAGCATTTTGGTATTGTTCTAGATTAGTTGCCATTATATGGTGAAGCCTCCTTATATTTAATGATGTGCTGCGTGCTGGTATGAATTCACATTGGGCAATGTGTATTAACCTATTTAAGTAGGGCTGTAGTCTGTTTGCCAAAATGTTACTCAATATTTTGTATTCAGTTGCCGATAAAGATAGTGAGCGGTATCCCAACATATCAGTCATATCCCTCCCTGGTTTTGGCAGTGATACTACTAATGCTTGTGCAGTAGTGCAGGGGAGATGGCCTAATTCAAGCAACTTGTTGTATAGCTCCTCCAACTGAGGAAGTAATATCTCTGAGTAAGTATTAAAGAATTCCACCAGTAAACCATCCAAGCCTGGTGCTTTATTACGCGGTAGCCCATTAATAGCCGCCTTTATTTCCGCCCTGGTGATGGGGCCTGCCAGAGTATCCCTCATGTCTCCTGGAGCCTGTGTGTAAGGTAAGTTTGCTAGGAATGTGTCTATTAAGGCGGTGTCCAACGTCGGTGGCTTACTATACAGTGTTACATAATATGTACTGAAGGGATGTATGACGTTACAACGCACACTTTTACAACGCATGCACTTACAACGCATTTTTTACAACGCATAATCCATTACAATGCACTACACTTACAACGCATGACACTACAACGCATTTTAAAAAAATACCTTTACAACGCATACCATTACAACGCATAATATAACATTGCATTTAAGGTAAGTATTAGATAGTATAGGGGTAAAAATTACTTTTCTAACTCCAGGGGGTGCAACAGTAGGGTAAATGTTGGATAGTATAGGGGTAAAAGTTACTATTCTAACTCCAGGGGGTGCAACAGTAGGGTAAGTGTTGGATAGTATAGGGGTAAAAATTACTATTCTAACTCCAGGGGGTGCAACAGTAGGGTAAGTGTTGGATAGTATAGGGGTAAAAATTACTATTCTAACTCCAGGGGGTGCAACAGTAGGGTAAGTGTTGGATAGTATAGGGGTAAAAATTACTATTCTAACTCCAAGGGGTGCAACAGTAGGGTAAGTGTTGGATAGTATAGGGGTAAAAATTACTATTCTAACTCCAGGGGGTGCAACAGTAGGGTAAGTGTTGGATAGTATAGGGGTAAAAATTACTATTCTAACTCCAGGGGGTGCAACAGTAGGGTAAGTGTTGGATAGTATAGGGGTAAAAATTACTAATCTAACTCCAGGGGGTGCAACAGTAGGGTAAGTGTTGGATAGTATAGGGGTAAAAATTACTATTCTAACTCCAGGGGGTGCAACAGTAGGGTAAGTGTTGGATAGTATATGGGTAAAAATTACTATTCTAACTCCAGGGGGTGCAACAGTAGGGTAAGTGTTGAATAGTATAGGGGTAAAAATTACTATTCTAACTCCAGGGGGTGCAACAGTAGGGTAAGTGTTGGAAAGTGTAGTGTAATATTATGCGTTGTAATGGTAGGCGTTGTAATGGAATGCGTTGTAAAGGTAGTTTTTAAAAATGCGTTGTAGTGTCATGCGTTGTAAGTGTAGTGCGTTGTAATGGATTATGCGTTGTAAAAAATGCGTTGTAAGTGTAGTGCGTTGTAACAGTTGCGTTGTAAAGGTTGTTCCCCATACTGAAGGCATCATTTATATCATGTTGCGCATATACTGTGTTATCCCCCGGGTGTGGTAATTTGACTGATGACAATGGCGGGTGGATCTTCTCTTAGTATCTTTGCCAACAGGGTCCCTGATTCATCGGCTTTAGAGTGTTTTATCTGGGTAAAGGCCCTACAATCGATAATCAAAAGGGTTTCTAATAGCTCTGCATGTTGGATATGTGCCTCTTGTAATGAAGCCTGTTTAGTGGGATCATTTGCCGCTTCTTGTTCAAGCCCTTTCATATTATCCTCTACTGTCTTCAGGCTCTTATCTACCTCTTGCCTTGCTCCTACTGTGGCGCTGATTGCAGTTCCTCTGATTACTGCCTTCAGCGGGTCCCATTTAACTAGAATTGTGGACGCAGTATTGCTATTTTCAGAGAAATAATATGTAAGTGTAGTTGTAAGTGTAGTAGTGTGTTGCGAAATACTGTGTCTTCCAGTAATTGGGGCCAAAGCTTCCAGGTAGGCACTGGAGTGGGTATTCTATCCCAGCTAAGGGAGATCTCTAGCGGCTTATGGTCTGAAAAGGTTTTTGCTAAATATGTGGGGTGCGTTACCTGGTCTGCTATTGAGAGCGAGCACATGATAATGTCTATTCTGGTATGCAATTGGTGTACCGGGGAATAAAAGGACAATTCTTCGTTCAACAGATTCTTTAGTCTCCATACATCAGATAAGGACCACCATCCACCCAATTGCATAGCGCCTCTGCCTGTTTTGCTGCCACCATTCCATGGAGGGTCGGGTGTGATTGGTCAAGTCCAATATCCATGACCGCATTACAATCGTCCCCCACAATCCACGGGTATGCCTCCCAGCCTGCCAGTATCATGTTTTGTCCCAATAAATATTTGTTCTGATCAAAATTTGGAGCATATATATTCCCCAAAATAATATGTACACCATCTAGTGTGCCACATAAAAATATGTATCTACCCTGTGCATCTATCCTCTTATCTAATACAGCAAACGGGATGCCATATCTGATCCAGATTGATACACACCTGGCAAACGCAGAGTAATTAGTAGAGAATGTCTGAATTCTCCATTTCTTCCGCATTTTTGCGGCTTCCGTTTCCCGTCAAGTGGGACTCCTGTGGAAAAACTATTTGCTCCTTCCGTCTTAGCAATTAGGCATGCACTCTGTGCAGTTTCTGCACTTATCCTAGACCCCAGACATTCCATGTAATGAAGGTATATGTGTCAAGCTAGTGCATTGCATGATAACTGCGGTGTGCGTGTCCGGGTCGGGGAATGATGAACGCAACATAGGGCATATCAGCAGCTGCTTGCCAGAACCCCTAAACTCCCATTGTACACTTAATACAAGGCCCTACTTGTGAACTAAGCAAAGCCAAATCAAAAACATAACACATTGAACTTTGTTGTAGTGAACTGTTGCATTTGTAAACAGGGTACTGGCTTGCACACCAATCATGTGAGATTAACCACATTCAGTAGCTCATCTGAGCCCGGGTTAATACATTTGTCATTATCATGCCATAATATTCATAGAAGAAAAAAGGATATGCATGTCCATGAGCTCTCGTGCCAATGCCATCGTGTTTCATTGTCGCTTGTGTGTACTGGGTAGTCCATTCTATGCTTCACAGACCCAACAGATCATCTGCGGTTTGCGGCGTCACCGCGGGGAATAATGCTAGGCTATTCTCCGAGTTGGATCTCACTGTACTGTCCTCTTAGGATTCAGAGTCCATTCGGGAGGCATTATCTCTAAACGTGGTTGCAGCCGCCAGAGATATGTCCTTGCTTCTTTGTGCCTGATCCTGAGTAGGGCCGGAAATTGGTGGATTATTGGCAGTCCTTGCGTTGCGGCGCGATCGCCGGCCTTGTAATCGTTTGGGGCTGTTTGGAAACTTTGTAGGGGCCTGTCCAGACAATGAGTTTGGATCCATGACTTCGATCCACTCCTCTGCATCTTACAGACTTTCAAAGAAATACGTTTTTGGGTTGTAAATTATTTTCAAGCTGGCAGGAAATAGTAGTGCATTTTAACTAAGTTCAAGTCTCATAATTTCCTTTTTACCGCCTGAAAGGAGGATCAACGGCGTTGGACCATGAGGGTATAGTCAGAATAGAGTGATATCTGGCTGTTTTCAAAGTGGATCTGAGGTCGTTCTTGTGCCTTCTGAAGGAGGATATCTCACTTTCTGTAATTTAGGATCCTGACTATCAGTGGCTTTGGCAGTGCTCCCACCTTCGGTCTTCCAGTAGGGATTCTGTGAGCTTTTTCAATACAGAAGAAGTCCGATAATCCATCAGGGGCTACATGTTTTCGGAACCACTGTTCCATAAAGGTGGCGGTGTCTGTCCCTTTGCTTCATTCTGGGAGCCCAATTACGCGTATATTGTTCCATCTAGCTCTGACCTCTGCATCTTTAACCCTGTCTAGAAGGCCTGTGACTTGTCTCTGTAGCATCTGACTTGTGACACATGTTCTTTGAGTTGAGGCAGTCTATCTTCCAGGGCTAAGCTGTTATCTTTCACTGTGGTCACTAGTTTAGCATGATCTGCCTTGAGCACAGTGAAGCCGGTAGTGAGCGTGCTGATTTGTTGTTTTATTGCTCTTCTGGATTCTCTGACCTCGCATAGTATCAGGTCTAATTTTTCCGGGTTTTCCATGTCATTCGTGGGTGGTATACAGGTAAGTGACGGTGGCTTTGTATTGAGTTCCTGGTCATCAGTAGTTTGCCTTTTGGGCGCCCCATGTCTCACAGGGAATGCCCGCAAATATCTGCTGTTACCCGGTATAGTGGGGTCCTCGTACTCTAAGCAGTGTTCAAGCAGTAGCAGTCTCTGTGCCGTAAATGATAGTTATGATAATACTGCCACTCAGGCTATGACCCAAGTGATGATTCACACTTTCCCACTGCTGCTGCACTGTAGGTTCGTGTTTTGGCATGTCACTATATATGTAGTGTCAGCTCAGCCTAGATATTGCACATCCTGAACAGTATGTACTCACAATGGGGCATATTATCAAGCCAGGCAATAAAATTATCACCGCTTTAGCGGCAGAAAACTGCCTCTAAAACGGCGATAATGGGCTTGATAATATGCTCTATGGAATTACAATTGAAGCCCATGTTAGATGTGAAGGACATCTAACCTGAGCTTGCCCGGTCCCGGCCTTATTTACTCCGTTATCGGCAGCCGTCGCATAGGCCTCATTTCTGTTGCCGCTGCTCGCGCGGGTGGATGCGGTCCTCGTTGCACTTTACAGGAGTCATTGGTGCTCAAGATTCCTGGCGCCTCGCTGATCTTTCTGTCTGTGATTTCAGGGACAGCAGGGGCTTCTGCGGGGGGGGGCGGGGCACTTTTTCCAAATGGCTTCTCAGGTCGCAGCATAGGTCACACCGGCCATCTTCAGTACTGCGTAGTTCTCGGCCTCACTTGCCCCGTAACAGACAGCTGTTGCGAAGGCCACGTTTCCGTTTTCGCTGTATGCAGTGGCTATTGCAGTTACATGGCTCCAGGATGGGTTGCTTTTGATCTGCACTCAGCTCTGCTCACCTGACATATCTCGATGGGCTTGGAACACTGCGATTTTGCAGGATATCTGTGCCCGGGCTTCGGAGCTCCATTATTCTGAGTCCGCCATGATCGGCGGTTAGCCACGCCCCCATAATACCATTCTCTTACAAAGCTATAAAGGGAGAACATATTGAATGGAAATTTCATTAAAATAAAAAGAGCCAATAAATTCGCAGGAAGTGCAATCAGTTATTTCTAAATTTCAGCTGGAGCTACCACATGTATTCTATTGTATTGTAATTGCATTTATATAGCGCTTACTACCCCTGACGAGGCGTCAAAGCGCTTTTTCGGCAAGTAGCATGCTACTCCGGAACACGTAAAGGATTAGTGTTGAATTAGTATAGTGAAATATGAATGTAATCTGAGTGGTGGATAACTATGGGGCATATCATCAAGGGCTGGCAATATAATTATCGCCGCTTTAGCGTCTGTTTTTGGCCGAAAAGCGGCGATAATTATATAGCATTATTTACAAGGACATGCTATCGCGTGTTTCCTTGATTCAGCTCCCGTTTTGTTCACGCTTTGCTTTGCATCTCTAATGAGATGCAAAGTAGGCGTTCCCAGCGAAAACTAATGGAAAATGATCGCTAACTGTCCTTCTCCGTATTTACAATACGGCCCAGGACACCCATAGCGATATTAAAAACTGCGCTAACCGCTGTTATCGCCGGTATTGTACGTCTGCTTTTTTCATGACTACCCTATCTTTGACATGGGAGGTGGATTCAGTGGTTGAATCCACATCTCCCTATCATCAAGAGTTCCCCTATTGCTGTGGGAATATCACTGGATTTCCAGCGATATTCCCTTATAACGCCGCTTTTGCTGGATTATCGCCCTGGAGAAACGCGTTGTTGATAACGCGTTATTCGGGCGATAACTTCCAGCGATAGGCAGTGATAAATATGAAAGCGCTAAGCGATATTTATCGCCGTTTGTTGCTGATATGTCCCTTAGTAAGTCATTTTGTTTCAGAAGGATAGCGGAAGGATAGAAGTGGGAAAAAAGGTTTGTATTTATATAGCGGACATGTGATCCATATAAGATTCCAGAGATTAATATAATTTTTTTTATAATTTCTTTTCGACCTACCCCGCCATCATTGTCAACCGTGAATTCAACTTTAACAAAATCTCTCATAGAAAAGGTTCCTGTATATTGAAAATCAAGTCAACATCACGATGGAGGCCACCTTGGATAACGGTGATAATTCACAAAAAAAAGGGGAGAAAAGTTAAATAGGTGATGTGAAGACAGAACAAGGACGGAAAGAAGAGTGAACCTGAAAATCAGATCTTACTGCCATAAAAAGTGTTTATATATAACTGTACAGACAACTATGTGCAGAGATTTACATCTCTGTTTGGACGAACCTCCTCACTTTTTAGCATTTCACTAACATTCGCAGTAGTATACCTGGAAAGGGAACCGACCTCAGGTTCAGGCTCACTAATGGGGATGTCGTCGAAGACCCCATTCCCAATGTGTAATTGTACACAGTGTACAATTACGCAATGACACATTCCTTTAAAAGACGGAACTGTAAATAGAGTACAATTACGCAATGGGGAAATGCACTCAATGTGCAAATTCACATATTTGTGTTTTTTTCCGTCTACATGGAAAGCATCTTTGGACCCTACATCTCCTCCAAGTTAGAGGGCACATGTTCCCTTTCTAACCTTGGAATGGGAGTTACTCCAACTCTTTACTGTAGTAAAACTCCAACCATTTCCATAACGTAAAAAGCCACAAACCCATTCGAAATGCAAACAGTTAAACACTAGTATGAACAATAAAAAAAATCATGTAGGATTTGCTAAATACCAAGAAAATATATCTTGAACAACAGCTTAACTGAAGTCCATCGGTTTGTGTATTGATGTTCCAAAAAAAGAAAAGATGATTTTCGCCTCGATTATCAAAAAATCGAATTCCTGCTGTAAATATCAAACAGAAAAGTGGCTTTAATTGCTTTGGAAATACTTTGTCAGGTTTCATGAACTGGAAAGGAAGCGACTGACCTCACTGTAGCTAATCACTGAGAGTTGCACTTCCAATTTCAAGTTCCAGATAAAAGGTGACAGCCCATTTATTACTCTGCTTCACATGACAGGGAAGCCGGGTAACGTGAGAAGGGGCTTGCGCAGCACAAAGTGCCACGACTCACAACAATCCAGAAGACGTGCAGGTAATAATGTTAATTGCGGGGTGTGTTTATGTCTTAATACATTTATATAAACCCCTCATTCATGCATGCTTTCCTATTCTAGTGATAAGTAAATCTTGCCGCTGTATGTGGTTAAAAGTGACTAAGTGCATGGTTTGTAACCCCCATCATCCTGATGTGCGAGTGCCTTATAAATACTAATATGTGCTAAAGTGCAAAAAATTAGTGCGAAATAATTCTATATGTGCAAAAGATAGCTAGCAGCCTAACTGGTACTGGCTAATGCCTGTTACCTAATGTCTGGCAACATATATCAAAATCGCAGAAAAATATTCGAGACATGGTACATTTTGCAAAGGAGATCAAATCAATAAGCTAATAATTGAGAGGGTCATAAGGTTGATTCCCACAAATGAAATACACAATGTAAGAATTGTTATAAAATCATTTCAACCTAAAATCCCAATAAATTAACTAAAAACTCCTGATCTTAAAAATAATTCATCATAACATTCTAAAAATAGTGACTCGTGTGTAAAATACAGCCCTATTAACAATGTCTCTCTCAGGATGAAACTTATTGCACATTCCAGGGCGCCATCTCAACCCTACCAGATGGGTAAATTAAATAAATATGGGAAATAAAAGGAACCCATATCCGGACTGGTAGTCAAGCTGAACAGAATCTAGTGCTGAATAACCACATGAATAAATAAATAAATAAATACGTAATAAATATTTAAATAAATATTCAGTGAGAATTTCAGTAACTCAATATTATCAAAGGTAAGTATACATGTCCTCGCTGGTATTTAGACCCCCTGGCTGCTTGGTATCCAGTTCTAAGATATATCTGGTCTCCAAGCGCCGCAGTTTGGCCTCCCTGTTACTACCTCTCTTGTCAATGGGCACTGTGTCCAACACATAATATTTAAAATATTTAAGGCTACTTTGATGATGTTCCTTAAAGTGCCTGGCCACCGGGTAGCTAGGGTCATTATTTACAATTGCACGGGTATGTTGCAGAATTCTTTTATGCACTGCAAGTTTAGTACTGCCTATATATAATAAATTGCAACTGCATACTAGTACATACACGGCAAATTCAGTTCTGCATGACAGATATTTCGTGATGGTATGTATCTTGGGGCTAAATGGCGTTTGGTAAGTCATGGTATTCATACCAAATTAGCATGCCTTGTAATTGGCACATTTGTAAAAGCCTGTCCTAGGCGCAAGCCATGTACTGGAATCCGCATCTTCTGGGTTATTTTTCACTAAGGCATTACCCATAGTTGCAGTTCTTCTAAAGGTGAGTGCTGTTTTTTTAGGCATTGCTCCACCTATGACGGGATCCCCCAGTACTGTTAGCCAATTGCGGCGTATAATCGCCCTTATCATGTCTGGAGTACCCTAGTATCAACCTGGTGGGTTCAGTGGGAGTTGTACTCATTGCTACCTGGGACCTGGATTTATATTGAAGTAAATCCTGCCTTGCCCTACTTTTGGATTTCGATATTGCTGCGTCAATAGTTTGAGTCTTGTACCGTCTCTGTAGGAATCTGTTTTTACATTCTCGCTGTTTGACTGGAGTGTCCTGTTCCTCACTACAGATTCTCCTTATTCTCAGCATCTCCCCATAGGGGATGCTGTGTATTAGGTGTGGAGGGTGTGCACTTGTTGCATGCAATATCGAATTCTCTGCTGTGGGTTTTCTGTAAAGTGAGGTTGCCAGACCATTGTGGGAAATGTATACCTTTGTATCTAAAAAAGTAATGGTTTCACAACTGATGTTATATGTGAACTTAAGATTCAGGTTGTTAATGTTAATTTCGGCAATAAACTTGTGTGCACTTTGTTCTGACCCATTCCAGAAAACAAAGGGGTCATCAATAAATCGCAACCAAACAATTATGTTATCGGAGAATATATGGGCATAGTGTTTCATGAGGACCAGCTCCTACCACCATCCCATTAAGAAACATGCATAACTAGGGGAGAAGCTGGCCCCCATTGCCACACCTTTTATTTGCTGGTATACTTGGTTTTTGTATAAAAACAAGTTATTCTCCAGACATAATGTCAATAAGTCTATCAACATCTGATTATGTTTGGCATATTTCAGAGGTCTGTTGGCCAGAAAATGATCCACTGCTCTGACCCCAGCACTATTTCTTATGCAGGTATATAGGGCTGTTACATCCAGGGCTATAAGACAATAGCCCTCCTGTCATCTAATTTCCTCGATTTTTCTGACGAAGTCACTTGTGTCTTGCACATATGAGTTGAGATTCTTCACATGGTTTTGTAAAAATGAGTCAATGTAAACAGACATGTTCTCTAACGGTCCATCACAGGCTGAAATGATTGGCCTGCCTGGATGTTTTTCCACTGATTTATGTACCTTCGGGACAAAGTACAATAAGGGGATAGGTGGATTTTCCTTTTTGAGGTACTTGTATTCCTGTGGTTATATAGGCCCGTACTTTTCAATGCCAGTAGTTTCCCGAATAAATTATCCTGTGCTTGTTTAAACTTCTGCATAGAACTTTTACGGTAGCAGTCTGTATCATTCAGTTGTTTTGCTGCTTCCTCTGTATAATCTTTGAGAGGCAAAAACACTACGTTTCCCCCTTTGTCCGAATTCCTCACGACAATCTGTTTATTCTTGTTGATTTTCTCCATCAGTTGATGATTGTTGATTTGACATTTGGTTTTGTTGGTTTCCACATATAGATGTTTGATTTCCGCCACCACATGCTCATTGAATAGATCTAGGGAGTCATGGGGCATAATAGGTATGAACTTGGACCTTTCCTTGAAGTTCGTAATGGGTTTTGTACATGTTTCATAGCTAGGTGAAAGAAGATCCTGAGTTGCAAGTTCCGGATATTCTCCTTCATCTGTGAAATGTGAGCATAATTATAACATCCCTGAAATCTTTGGTGTTTTCAGTGAATATATATATATATATATTCACAGAAAAAACCATAGGTTTCAGGCACGTTATAGTTAGGAATTAGCATTTAAAAAACCTCAGAAATTCACTGAAAAAACCATAGGTTTCAGGGGTGTTATAGTTAGCTGGACTTTTCACTTGTACAAAACCATTGAAATTCCCCCGTTATAGTTAGTTCAGCTAACTATAACTCGGGCGCCCACAATGCACTGCTGATGACGTCACATATTACATCACTCATGACATGGTCAGTGACATCACTCATGACATCACTGATGACATCTCAAATGACATCACTGATGACATCACTGATGACATTATCCAGTGAATGTGTGTTTTTCTGAAAATTAAATATGTTTTATATATGTATATCTCAAGGTCGATGGAAGAATAAATGGGTATATAAGTGTCTAAATGGATGATTTGTTTTTGAAAAATTGATTGTGTAACTGACTGATTAAGTGTATCATAGTGAATACATGGCTTAGTGAGTAATGTTTAAATATGTAAATATCTGTATCAGTCTCTCACTTTGTGTATAAGTGGCTGCATGGGTTGGTGAGTAGCTACATGGGTGTCTATATAGGCTATTAGTTGGTTTTTTGAGTATCAGTCTGAGTGTCTGCATGGTTCGGTGGGGGGTATTACGTAGTGCATAGGTGCATGAATGAGTGACTCACTGTTTGTATGTGTTGAACACAGCATGTGTGCAGGACTGTATGGGTGGATGAGTGTGTGTATGGGTGTGTTAGTGAGTGAATGACTGTCTCAGTAGTGTCTTTATGAGTAACTACATATGTTTTAAACTAGTATATGTGACTATTGGTGTATATATGTGAGTATATGTGAGAGTGAGAGATTGAAAGAGTTCCTGTATGAATAAGTATGTGTTTCTATAAGTGATTGTTTAAAAGACTAAGTATGTGTAAGTTTCCGTAGAAGTAAGTATGGTGGTGTGTGTATAACTGTATATGCAAGTAAATGTATGTTTGATTCTTTATTAGCATGAGTGACTATGTGTGTGAGTAACTCTATGGATGAGTGGCATTGTGTAACAGGATGTATAGGTGTATGAGTACATATGATGAGTGAGTACATGTATGAGTGACTGTATAGGACTGTTGGTGAATGAGTGGATGTGTATGTGGATCTTAGAATTACTGAAGAGGTTGTTGTAACTGGTATTGGTATGTCCATTGTTTTGAAAATTTTAGTCTCTATTTTTGAATGTGTGTATCAAAGGTTATATTAGGGTGAGAGGAGGTCTGCCACTCTATCACAAGGATGATGTCATCAGTGATGTCATCAGTGATGTCATTTGAGATGTCATCAGTGATGTCATGAGTGATGTCACTGACCATGTCATGAGTGATGTAATATGTGACGTCATCAGCAGTGCATTGTGGGCGCCCGAGTTATAGTTAGCTGAACTAACTATAACGGGGGAATTTCAATGGTTTTGTACAAGTGAAAAGTCCAGCTAACTATAACACCCCTGAAACCTATGGTTTTTTCAGTGAATTTCTGAGGTTTTTTAAATGCTAATTCCTAACTATAACGTGCCTGAAACCTATGGTTTTTTCTGTGAATTTCAAAGGTTTTTTAAATGCTAATTTCTAACTATGCCTACAGAGATAGGACATGTGAAGAAAGAAGAAAAATGCACAGAAAGAAACAAAAGAAGTGCAGAAAGAAGCAACAGAAGTCCTCAAATACGAAGATAAGTGCAGGAAGAAGGATAACGTGCAGAAAGAACAAAAAGAAGAGCAGAAAGAAGCCTTGTTGCAAAATCATCCTGTACCCTCAACTTTTTCAGACGGATACTGGTGGTAACTGAGCCTGACTAACCAGTCCTAGAGCCAGTGCTATGTTAAAAGACACTTAGAATACAGTGAAAACACCTACATACACTAGGGAACATTATGCGTTGGGGTCCCCCTGTGATTAGCATGACCTCCTCTGTAAGCCCCTAGTATATAAGAGGGCATGGGGATTAAAACTACCTCTTAAAACAGGCCACAGGGCGTTTTTGCACACGTTAACTCAGGCCCCGTCCCCTCCCTTCACCACTGTGTAAACACGCCCTGTGTCCGTTTTTAGTTGGGAGATTAAGTTCATTTGAATCCTGAGGGTCCCTGGGGTCCAACTAGCCCACTAGGTACCTCCAGTAAGTGCCACAGAGCTGCGTTGCAGAGAGGTGTAAAAAGTGGCACGGCCTGGACCACCTCTCTGCAATGCAGCTCAGTGGCGCTTACTGGAAGCACTTGGTGGGCTAGTTAGCCCCCAGGGGCCCTCAGTATTGAAGGGAAATTATATCCCCAATTTAAAACGTGCCATAGTGCGTGTTTGCACATGTCACCTCAGGCCCCGTCCCCTCCCTTCACCACTGTGTAAACGCGCCCTGTGGCTGTTCTAAGTTGAGAGATTAAGTCCCCTTGAATCCTAAGGGTCCCTAGGGTCAAACTATACCACTAGGTACCTCCAGTAAGCGCCACAGAGCCTATGTTATAAAGCACAGCGCTATGCCATACATATTACAATCTGGGATCCATATCTTTCTCACAGTGCATATGCAACCTTACACTCTCCAGCACATATTTTATATTACAACTTTAGAGACTAGTTAGGTTACACAACACTGCCCTGTGCATATTACACTCCAAGGCGCATATCGCATAGCACGCGCTAGTGCCTGTGCTATCTCGCGCACTCCAATGAATCTGTCATTGCGCACAATGTATTGCATATTATATTTCACGCCTGGTTCATCTTATATCACACTTTTTGGTGCATAGTTTATACCATACACTATATCTAGTTTTCATTTTCAATCGTGCTCTCAGGACTATGTTCTATATAACACTGTGTTCACCTACCCTTTTCACGGGCATTACATTTTGCGATAGGGGGTGGAGGGTCAGGGGGTGTTTCTGCCAAGTGAGCCCGGAGTCACAGTCACAAACGTCCTCTTCTTCCTGAATAAAAGTGAGATTATGCTGCATACTTGTTCATATTTTAAGTAGTTCGCACAGACACAATGTTTTAAAAACAATAAAGTTCCTAATACCCGCCTTCTCTGAACAGTTAGCTTGCTGCCCCATCCCCTTCCTCCCTATCCTCTGTTGTGTGAATCCATGGACTAGCCTCCTCCCTCCTGCCATGCATGGTCTGATGTGCTGCCACTGCCCTCAGTATGATGCACCAGTCCACTCCTCCTGCCCTCCATTGCCCAATTCTATGCCCCATCATTGACCTCCTGCTTAAACTCTGTGCTTAGCTTGCTGACCCTATTCTCCTTCCCCCTGCCCTCCGATGTCTTTGTGCATGCCCCTGCTCCATCCTTTTTGCCCACCATGTCCCATGGACCTGCCACTCCTATCTACTCTGAGTGTTCTGTTGAGCTGCCACTCCCCTCCCACCTGCCTAGCATTGTCAGATGACTGTAACCTGTCCCTGTCACCTCCACCCTGCCTGTCCACATGCCATGCCCCTATCCTCTTCCTCCTGTCCTACATGGTCCATTGTACTGCCACATCCTTCTGCCCTCCCTGGTCTGTTGTGCTGCAGCTGCTCCTCCTGCCTGCCCCGTGTGGTCTGTTGTGAGGTCCCTTCCCCTGAACTTTCTTGTCTGTGCACAGGTCCTGACCCTCCCTTCTATCCTCCATCGTCCTTTGTGCATGCCCCTCCACCCTCTTTCTTGCCCATCATAGCCATTGTGCTGCCACTAACCCTCCCACTTGCCATGCATGGTCTTCTGTGCTGCCATGGCCCCTCCCACCTTCCCTGTGTGGTCAGTTAGCTGCCCCTGACCCCCTCCCACCTTCCCTCCATGGTCTGTGTGTATGCCATCACAGTCTCACTGTTGCTCTTCATGGTGTGTCTTGCTTCTAGTGCCCATCCTGCCTGACCTCCATGGCTATCTTGCTGCTCCTGCCCTGCCCCCTTGCCCCCAGCCCTACTCCCTCCCTCCTGGCTTGTCTGTTCCATTGTAATGCCCCTGATCCGTCCCTCCTGCCCTTTATGGTCTGTTATGCTGCAGCTTTCTCTCCTGTCTGTCCATTATGGTCAGCTAGCTACCATTGCCTCTTGCCCCTCTGTTCTCTGTTGTCCATGTGCATAGTCCTGTCCCCTCCCTCTTGCTTTCTATGGATTGTTGTGCTGCACTCCCGTGTGGTGTATTGTGCTGCTGCAAACCCTGATGCCTGCCCTGCAGGGTCAGTTTGGTGCACCTCTCCATGTCCCTCCTGTCCTCTGTTATCCAAGTCCATGTCCCTATCCCATTTCCTTCCATGATCCAATGTACCATACTTGCGAACATTTTGAACTTGGTAAGAGGGAGATTTTGAAAAAAAACTGGGGTATTGATTTTCCCCTTTGAGTTACATTGAAAAAGAGGATATTGTAGACAGGAGACAGATCAAATAAAGCCCATTTGAGCTTAAAAACATTGGACGTTTCCTGGCTGAATCGGGTCTGTTGGCATGTATGGTTGTACTACCATTGCCTCTTCCTTCTGCCCACAATGGTCTATTACATTGCCACAGGCTTGAAGGAGGGTAGATTTTGTATCACAGGGGGCCCCTGGCCCGTTCTGTCCACACCTGAAGTATGAGACCCTTGTACTTGCCCTGCCAGCTGCATTTGTAGGCCGTATTAAATTGACCAGCGGGTCCTGTGTTGCTATATAATTATCCTGAGACATCCTTACCACTCAGCCAGTATAAAACCCCTGTGTAGGCCCTTCTGTTCAATATGTAGGCCTCTTTGTTAAATTGACCATAGCTCTGCAATTTTAGTGTATAGCAGTCTGAAGGCAGGTCTGCGAGGCCTTCTGCTCCAAACCAGTAGCCCCCACCCTACCCGAGTGCTCCGTGCTCGGTATCAAAGTTCAACATCCCCCTGAAGCTGTCGACATACAGTAGGCTGCATCCTGGACTGGTACTTGCTTCCTGGGCAGGTTTCCCGCTTTTAAGGAAGTGGCAACCGCAGAGCGTCAGGTTAGGAGAACTGAGGAGATTTTATACATGAATATATTGAATTCCCGTACAATACCCATTATTTTCTGCTTGCTCTATGGAACTTACGATAAGCGATTGGCCTGAGAGACTGACCTTTTCACCCAGTCCATTGTCAGCATTAAGTGGGTAAATGACGAAATGTCTGGTAAAATCTGCAGACGAAGCTTTTGGGTAGCATACGTAGGTAGATGTAGCGTGCAAAGGAGCCCACAAAATGATATAAAAAGGGAGCACCCACAGATATCGACGGACTACCTCGCCGTCTGTATGTAGGTTAACAGGCAGTGCAGGTTTTCCCCAAGAGCTGGGAGCTCTTGTCTTCCTTTGCTTAAAATGTCTTGCTCTGCTTTGCTTGAAGTATCTTATTCTATTTTACCTATATGAAATGTCATGTTATGTTTAACCATTGTTCTCTTTACTTTAGCATTTAAAAGATTTTGTATTGTAATTGCAGGAATGCTTGCTCTAAGAGTAAACGTGAGTGTTCCTAGGTAACATTTTCCTTGGTGTAACTTGTTTCTCATGATGCATTTATAGATGTGTTTTCTCTCTCTCTCTGTCAGTACATTAATTGAGATACAGAGAATATCATGACAGCTGTATGATTATCTGGATTCTGTATTTTGTACTTTATGTCTCTATTCTGCGGTTTCTTTGAAGTTGCATCTTCTCATTAAACTGCCATTGTATTCTGCCTCCAATTCCATGTCTCATATGTCTGTTTTCTTCATTTTTGGAGCAAGCGTTCCTAGGCACCCCGGCTCAAATTAAGGTGCCCCTTTTGTCCCTGACTCACTCTCCTGCTCAGTTCTGTGGTGGCTCCCGGGGATCTGGGGACCGCCCCTAGCTTCCTTGACCCGTAATAGATCTTGCCTCCAACAGCCTCTCTTGCAAGTCCTGTATTGTTGGTTTGTTGCCCCTGCCCCCCTTTCCACTGCCCTCCATAGTCTGTTGTGCTTCCACGGCCCTTCCTGCCTGCTCAGTGTGGTTAAATTGTTGCCTTTGCACCCTCCTACCTGCCTTCAATTTTCAGAGTCCGTGCCCCTGGCCTCTGCCTCTCAACAGTATCCTAATGAACAACTAGATTGCTAACATTCTATATTTATCACAAAAGTGTGGAACGCCTGACATCATCTTGATGTAATCAAAACTGTAATACCTAGAGCATTTCCTTTAGAAATTACATATATGAGAGGGTCTTATTGGCATCAAAATTATGGTTAGTGCTCTAAAAGGCTAAAATAAGGACATATTTTCTGAGTTTTCAAATAGCGACAAAGCACTTTTAAATTATTTGTTATCTTTATGTTTTTTTATCCAGTTGACCACTTGATTAAATGTTGCACTTAGGGGAGATGATGTGGTGTTACTTCCAGAACTGCAGACTTTGCAACTGGGGAACCAGGTTGAAGTTTCTGCTTCAGCTCGACATTCTGTGATTCTGGTCAAATCACTTAGTTTCCCCATGTCTACAACCAAAATGAATGTGTTCTTGTGTGATGTAACCAATGCTCATGTAAAGCACTCCAATACCTGACAAGTCTGCACTATATAACACTGCAAAAACACAAAATAATAAGTGTTTTGCACACTTCTGTCATTGGGCTATATTTGGGCTACATCTGGGTGATTTTGGGCTACATTTGGGCTCTTTTGTCTCCGGTGGCCATCTTGGGAGATTTATTTGTTATGAAGTTTCCTAATTTCCTCATGTACTGCAGTCTCCTCAGTAGGAAATGCTTTCAGTTTTTTACTTTGATTCCATCATGAAGGTATTCAGATATGTCACACATTTGCCATAAATTCTGAATGTTAGCACTCTAGTTGCTCATTAGATCATTGTAGTAAAACTACTGCACCATGGAAGTCTGCTCCTGGTATTAAAAGTGCATGTTTCAGTCTGCATGTCAGAATTTTTTTAATGAAATAGAAGAGGATTTGAGAAGTCACTCAAAATGTGCCCTCATTTTCTTTCTTCAGCTTTAATCATAATTTCTATGGCAAAATGAACCTCCTCATTGTGTTCCTTTTTAAATTAAATGTTTTAAGTGTTACCAGTTTATTCCAATCAAGATGGCTTCAGGTGTGCCATACTTTTGTCATAATGAAGACAGTAAGCGCTCTAGTTGTTTTTAAGAACATTCTGGGACATTCTGTCATTGGGCTATACTTGGGCTACATCTGGGTGATATTTGGGCTACATTTGGGCTCTTTTGTCTCTGGTGGCCATCTTGGGAGACTTATTTGTTATGAAGTTTCCTAATTTCCTCATTTACTGCAGTCTCCTCAGTAGGAAATACTTTCAGTTTTTTACTTTGATTCCATCAAGAAGGCATTCAGATGTGTCACACATTTGCCATAAATTCAGAATGTTAGCATTCTTTTTGCTCATTAGATCACTGTAGTAAAGCTACTGCTCACCAGGGAAAACTGCTGCTGGTATTGAAAGTGCATGTTTCAGTCTGCATGTCAGAATTTTTTAATGAAATAGAAGAGGATTTGAGAAGTCACTCAAAATGTGCCCTATTTTTTCTTTCTGCAGCACTAATCATACTTTTTATTGAAAAATGAACCCCCTCATTTTGTTCCTTTTTAAATTAAATGTTTTAAGAGTTACCACTTTAATCCAAGCAAGATGGCTTCAGGTGTGCCATACGTTTATCATAAGTAGGACTGTTAGCGCTCTAGTAGTTCTTTGGAACACTCTGGGAAGCTGCAGTAGAACACAAAGGAATCAACTGACAGTCTCTGCCCTTGTTGGATGTACATGTTTTACTGAGAATGTCAGACTTCATTCTCACATGACTGAGAAAGATAATGTGAATTTACAGAAAATAAGCTCTCAGTTTAGCCTATAGGTCACCTTCCAAACCTCTGTGGTAAAAGCATGAGAAAATATTTTTCTCTCAATCATGATATCCCAGCAGAAGGCTTTTTCACATGGTGAAATCACCTTAGAACATACCACAATTCCTAAAATGAGTATGGTACCATCAACAAATGATTTATAATGTAACTAAAGTCTTAAAACCTTCTATTAACTGCAATGCTTTTTAATGAGGTGCTATCATGTATATTGGTCCCAAGATGGCTGCCAACACTTCTTGGATGAAGTGCTGACAGCCAATCAGATCTCAGGATGAGATGTGTGGTTAGGCTCCGCCCACATATATATATGCTTTTAAATGCTATTTTCTCAGGATCTACTGAACAGATTTACACCAAACCTACAAAAGGCACTTCCCTGACCTAGGGACTACCTCTCTGCCAAATTTCTAGTAATTCTGTTCAGCCGTTCGGGCTGTAGCTCTGTCTAAAGGTCCTATGGAAAAATGCATGGGAAAAACGCGTTTTGGGACCCCCCTTTTATCTCAGCCCCCGCTTGACGAATCCCCCCGAGACTTTCAGGGTAGGAGCGGAGCGTAGCGCCCCACCTATTTTGAGAAATTCGCGAGGATTCATCGACCGGCGCCAAAGTTATTCAAAATAGAATGTTGCGGATTTCCTATGGAAACGTGGTCCTAACTATAACTATCTACTGGCGACCGCCAGTAGATAATATATATATACATATATATATATATATATATATATACATATATATATATTATCTACTGGCGGTCGCCAGTAGATAGTTATAGTTAGGACCGTGTTTCCATAGGAAATCCGCAACATTCTATTTGGAATAACTTTGGCGCCGGTTGACGAATCCTCGCGAAATTTTCAAAATAGGTGGGGCGCTCCGCTCTGCTCCTACCCTGAAAGTCTCGGGGGGATTCGTCAAGCGGGGGCTGAGAAAAAAGGGGGGTCCCAAAACGCGTTTTCCCCATGCAATTTTCCATAGGGACCTTTAGTCCAAGGTACAGCCCGAACGGCTGAACAGAATTACTTGAAATTTGGCAGAGAGGTAGTCCTCAGGTCAGGGAAGTGCCTTTTGCAGGTCTGGTGTCAATCTGTTCAGTAGTTCCTGAGAAAATCAAAAGTAAAATCATATATATATGTGGGCGGAGCCTAACCACACATCTCATCCTGAGATCTGATTGGCTGTCAGCACTTCATCCAAGAAGTGTTGGCAGCCATCTTGGGACCAATATACATGATAGCACCTCATTAAAAAGCATTGCAGTTCATAGAAGGTTTTAAGACTTTAGTTACATTATAAATCATTTGTTGATGGTACCATACTCATTTTAGGAATTGTGGTATGTTCTAAGGTGATTTCACCATGTGAAAAAGCCTTCTGCTGGGATATCATGATTGAGAGAAAAATATTTTCTCATGCTTTTCCCACAGAGGTTTGGAAGGTGATTTATAAGCTAAACTGAGAGCTTATTTTCTGTAAATTCACATTATCTTTCTCAGTCATGTGAGAATGAAGTCTGACATTCGCAGTAAAACATGTACATCCAACAAGGGCAGAGACTGTCAGTTGATTCCTTTGTGTTCTACTGCAGCTTCCCAGAGTGTTCCAAAGAACAACTAGATCGCTAACAGTCCTACTTATGATAAACGTATGGCACACCTGAAGCCATCTTGCTTGGATTAAAGTGGTAACTCTTAAAGCATTTAATTTAAAAAGGAACAAAATGAGGGGGTTCATTTTTCCATAAAAAGTATGATTAGTGCTGCAGAAAGAAAAATTAGGGCACATTTTGAGTGACTTCTCAAATCCTCTTCTATTTCATTACAAAATTCTGATATGCAGACTGAAACATGCACTTCTAATACTAGCAGCAGACTTCCGTGGTGAGCAGTAGCTTTACTACAGTGATCTAATGAGCAACTAGAGTGCTAACATTCAGAATTTATGGCAAATGTGTGACATATTTGAATACCTTCTTGATGGAATCAAAGTAAAAACTGAAAGCATTTCCTACTGAGGAGACTGCAGTAAATGAGGAAATTAGGAAACTTCATAACAAATAAGTCTGCCAAGATGGCCACCAGAGACAAAAGAGCCCAAATGTAGCCCAAATATCACCCAGATGTAGCCCAAGTATAGCCCAATGACAGAATGTCCCAGAGTGTTCTTAAAAACAACTAGAGCGCTTACTGTCTTCATTATGACAAAAGTATGGCACACCTGAAGCCATCTTGATTGAAATAAACTGGTAACACTTAAAACATTTAATTTAAAAAGGAACACAATGAGGGGGTTCATTTTGCCATAGAAATTATGATGAATGCTGAAGAAAGAAAATGAGGGCACATTTTGAGTGACTTCTCAAATCCTCTTCTATTTCATTAAAAAATTCTGACATGCAGACTGAAACATGCACTTTTAATACCAGGAGCAGACTTCCATGGTGAACAGTAGTTTTACTACAGTGATCTAATGAGCAACTAGAGTGCTAACATTCAGAATTTATGGCAAATGTGTGACATATCTGAATACCTTCATGATGGAATCAAAATAAAAAACTGAAAGCATTTCCTACTGAGGAGACTGCAGTACATGAGGAAATTAGGAAACTTCATAACAAATAAATCTCCCAAGATGGCCACCGGAGACAAAAGAGCCCAAATGTAGCCCAAAATCACCCAGATGTAGCCCAAATATAGCCCAATGACAGAAGTGTGCAAAACACTTATTATTATGTGTTTTTGCTGTGTTATATAGTGCAGACTTGTCAGGTATTGGAGTGCTTTACATGAGCATTGGTTACATCACACAAGAACAAATTCATTTTGGTTGTAGACATGGGGAGACTGATTTGACCAGAATCACAGAATGTCGAGCTGAAGCAGAAACTCCAACCTGGTTCCCCAGTTGCAAAGTCTGCAGTTCTTGAAGTAACACCACATCCTCTCCCCTAAGTGCAACATTTAATCAAGTGGTCAACTGGATAAAAAAACATAAAGGTAACAAATAATTTAAAAGTGCTTTCTCGCTATTTGAAAACTCAGAAAATATGTCCTTATTTTAGTCTTTTAGAGCACTAACCATAATTTTGATGCCAATAAGACCCTCTCATATATGTAATTTCTAAAGGAAATGCTCTAGGTATTACAGTTTTGATTACATCAAGATGACGTCAGGCGTTCCACACTTTTGTAATAAATATAGAATGTTAGCAATCTAGTTGTTCATTAGGATACTGTTGAGAGGCAGAGGCCAGGGGCACGGACTCTGAAAATTGAAGGCAGGTAGGAGGGTGCAAAGGCAACAATTTAACCACACTGAGCAGGCAGGAAGGGCCGTGGCAGCACAACAGACTATGGAGGGCAGTGGAAAGGGGGGCAGGGGCAACAAACCAACAATACAGGACTTGCAAGAGAGGCTGTGGCAATATAATAGACCATTGTGGGCAGAAGGAAGAGGCAATGGTAGTACAACCATACATGCCAACAGACCCGATTTAGCCAGGAAACGTCGATTGTTTTTAAGCTCAAATGGGCTTTATTTTATCTGTCTCCTGTCTACAATCTCCTCTTTTTCAATGTAACTCAAAGGGGAAAATCAATACCCCAGTTTTTTTTCAAAATCTCCCTCTTACCAAGTTCAAAATGTTCGCAAGTATGGTACATTGGATCATGGAAGGAAATGGGGTAGGCACATGGACTTGGATAACAGAGGACAGGAGGGACATGGAGAGGTGCACCAAACTGACCCTGCAGGGCAGGCATCAGGGTTTGCAGCAGCACAATACACCACACAGGGCATGCGGGACGGGAGTGCAGCACAACAATCCATAGAAAGCAAGAGGGAGGGGACAGGACCATACACATGGACAACAGAGAACAGAGGGGCAAGAGGCAGGACCATAATGGACAGACAGGAGAGAAAGCTGCAGCATAACAGACCATAATGGGCAGGAGGGATGGATCAGGGGCATTACAATGGAACAGACAAGCCAGGAGGGAGGGAGTAGGGGTCTGCACATGTAAACAGAGGGCTGGGGGCAAGGGGGCAGGGCAGGAGCAGCAAGATAGCCATGGAGGTCAGGCAGGATGGGCACTAGAAGCAAGACACACCATGAAGAGCAACAGTGAGACTGTGATGGCATACACACAGACCATGGAGGGAAGGTGGGAGAGGTTCAGGGGCAGCTAACTGACCACACAGGGAAGGTGGGAGGGGCCATGGCAGCACAGAAGACCATACATGGCAAGTGGGAGGGTTAGTGGTAGCACAATGGCTATGATGGGCAAGAAGGAGGGTGCAGGGGCATGCACAAAGGACGATGGAGGATAGAAGGGAGGGTCAGGACCTGTGCACAGACAAGAAAGTTCAGGGGAAGGGGCCTCACAACAGACCGCACAGGGCAGGCAGGAGGAGCAGTTACAGCACAACAGACCAGGGAGGGCAGAAGGGTGTGGCAGTACAATGGACCATCTAGGACAGGAGGAAGAGGATAGGGGCATGGCATGTGGACAGGCAGGGTGGAGGTGGCAGGGACAGGTTACAGTCATATGACAATGCTAGGCAGGTGGGAGGGGAGTGGCAGCTCAACAGAACACTCAGAGTAGATAGGAGTGGCAGGTCCATGGAACATGGTGGGCAAAAAGGATGGAGCAGGGGCATGCACAAAGACATCGGAGGGCAGGGGGAAGGAGAATAGGGGCAGCAAGCTAAGCACAGAGTTTAAGCAGGAGGTCAATTATGGGGCATAGAATTGGGCAATGGAGGGCAGGAGGAGTGGACTGGTACATCATACTAAATTGAGGGCAGTGGCAGCACATCAGACCATGCATGGCAGGAGGGAGGAGGCTAGTCCATGGATTCACACAACAGAGGATAGGGAGGAGGGGGATGGGGCAGCAAGCTAACTGTTCAGAGAAGGTGGGTATTAGGAACTTTATTGTTTTTAAAACGTGTGTCTGTGCGAACTACTTAAAATATGAACAGGTATGCAGCATAATCTCACTTTTATTCAGGAAGAAGAGGACGTTTGTGACTGTGACTCCGGGCTCACTTGGCAGAAACACCCCCTGACCCTCCACCCCCTATCGCAAAATGTAATGCCCGTGAAAGGGGTAGGTGAACACAGTGTTATATAGAACATAGTCCTGAGAGCATGATTGAAAATGAAAACTAGATATAGTGTATGGTATAAACTATGCACCAAAAAGTGTGATATAAGATGAACCGGGCGTGAAATATAATATGCAATACATTGTGCGCAGTGACAGATTCACTGGAGAGCGCGAGATAGCACAGGCATTAGCGCGTGCTATGCGATATGCGCCTTGGAGTGTAATATGCACAGGGCAGTGTTGTGTAACCTAACTAGTCTCTAAAGTTGTAATATTAAATATGTGCTGGGGAGTGTAACGTTGCATATGCACTGTGACAAAGATATGGCTCCCAGATTGTAATATGTATGGCATAGCACTGTGCCTTATAACATAGGCATCGTGGAAGGCACGTTAGATGGGGCAATATAACCCATGCAAAGACAAGTGTGGCATGACATATTCACGGGGTGGTGTTACAGTGCACATGGGCTAGAGAGTGTCATAGCATATGCACTAGCTAGTGGAATACAACACAGAGGTGTGTGGCACTCAGCAGGCTATGGTGGGTGTAACACAGCATTGGGCTCTGCCAGGAGCGCGCTGTGACTCTCAAGTGATGTTCGTCCCCTTTCCAGAGAGTAAAATAAAAAGTATTACACATCCGGCAGTGGATGTGTGTTTTATTAACCGTGAGGGGGGTTTCTTGTATAGTTTTGGTCGCATTTTTGTCGAATCCCCTTTGAATGGCTTGGTGTGCATGTGTATTAAATGTGCCCGTCAATAGCTACCCATGTTTGTATAAATAAACGACAAGGGTGTCTACCGGGATTAGGCACGGTAGGGCATCAGACATGTCAGAGCTTCACTAGTTGTGTAAATACATTCCACGTGGATTCATTGTATGCATAGTTGCCTTTTAATGAATATCACGCAAATCGTCATGGTGATAGGCACGTACGGTTTGTCCAGCATGTCCTAGGTGTGTCTATAAATATATATTTAAAAAAAATAATAAAAAACAGTGGCCGGCCCTGGGGATTGGGGGGCAAAAAAATATAATTAGGAGACAGGCCCTGGGGGATGGGGTCATCAGGGCCAATAAATTAGAATAAGAAGGGGAACCACACAGCCCCCCTTCTTAAAAAATTAAAATAAATAAAAGACTAGCATCGTGCCGGAGGCCACGCCCCCTCCTTGCAGCACTCTACAAACGCGTCCTCTGGCGGGTTCTAAGTTGGGGAATTAATTCCTCTTCAATACTGAGGGTCCCTGAGGGCCAACTAGCCCAACAGGCATCTCCAGTATGCACCAGGGAGCTGCGCTGCAGAAAGGTGTTCTGAGGCCAAGCCCCTTTTTACACCTCTCTGCAACGCAGCTCTGTGGCGCTTACTGGAGGTACCTAGTGGTCTAGTTTGACCCTAGGGACCCTTAGGATTCAAGGGGACTTAATCTCTCAACTTAGAACAGCCACAGGGCGCGTTTACACAGTGGTGAAGGGAGGGGACGGGGCCTGAGGTGACGTGTGCAAACACGCACTATGGCACGTTTTAAATTGGGGATATAATTTTCCTTCAATACTGATGGCCCCTGGGGGCTAACTAGCCCACCAAGTGCTTCCAGTAAGCGCCACTGAGCTGCATTGCAGAGAGGTGGTCCAGGCTGTGCCACTTTTTACACCTCTCTGCAACGCAGCTCTGTGGCACTTACTGGAGGTACCTAGTGGGCTAGTTGGACCCTAGGGACCCTCAGAATTCAAATGAACTTAATCTCCCAACTAAAAACGGACACAGGGCGTGTTTACACAGTGGTGAAGGGAGGGGACGGGGCCTGAGTTAACGTGTGCAAAAACGCCCTATGGCCTGTTTTAAGAGGTAGTTTTAATCCCCCTGCCCTATTATATACTAGGGGCTGACAGAGGAGGTCATGCTAATCACAGGGGGACCCCAACGCATAATGTTCCCTAGTGTATGTAGGTGTTTTCACTGTATTCTAAGTGTCTTTTAACATAGCACTGGCTCTAGGACTGGTTAGTCAGACTCAGTTACCACCAGTATCCGTCTGAAAAAGTTAAGGGTACAGGATGATTTTGCAACAAGGCTTCTTTCTGCTCTTCTTTTTGTTCTTTCTGCACGTTATCCTTCTTCCTGCACTTTTCTTCGTCTTTGAGGACTTCTGTTGCTTCTTTCTGCACTTCTTTTTTTTCTTTCAGTGCATTTTTTCTTCTTTCTTCACATGTCCTATCTCTGTAGGCATAGTTAGAAATTAGCATTTAAAAAACCTTTGAAATTCACAGAAAAAACCATAGGTTTCAGGCACGTTATAGTTAGGAATTAGCATTTAAAAAACCTCAGAAATTCACTGGAAAAACCATAGGTTTCAGGGGTGTTATAGTTAGCTGGACTTTTCACTTGTACAAAACCATTGAAATTCCCCTGTTATAGTTAGTTCAGCTAACTAGAACTCGCGCGCCCGCAATGCACTGCTGATGACGTCACATATTACATCACTCATGACATGGTCAGTGACATCACTCATGACATCACTGATGACATCTCAATAGATTCGCAAAATTTTCCAAATTTTGGCCAGCTCCGGTCCGCTCCTATCCTGAAAATTTCACGGGGATTCGTCAAGCGGGGGCCGAGATAAAAGGGGATTCCCAAAACGCGTTTTCCCCATGCATTTTCCCACAGGACCTGTTGACGCAGCTACAGCCCGAACTGCTAAACGGAATTACACCAAATATGGCAAAGAGGTAGTCCTCAGTTCAGACTCACGCCTTTTGCTTAAATGCTGTAAATCCGTTCAGTAGTTCCTGAGAAATTTAGAGTTAAAAAGATAGATATATCTGGGCGGAGCCTTACCACACATCTCATCGTGAGATCTGATTGGCTGTCAGTACTTCATCCAAGAAGAGTTGACAGCCATCTTGGGACCAATATACATGATAGCACCTCATTAAAAAGCATTGCAGTTAATAGAAAGTTTTAAGACTTTAGTTACATTATAAATCATTTGTTGATGGTACCATACTCATTTTTAGGCCTGGCCAAAAATTTCGTTCCGTTCGCGGAAATTGCGATAATTTGACATTTTTGCGTTCCGCGGAGAGCGCGAAAATGTCAAAAATTCCGGTTTCCGCAGCTTGGCGATAATTTGTTTCTTGCTCGCGCTGTAAAATAATACATTCTTGCGCGAGCGCGATCGCCTTACCTGAATCCCTGCGTTCGCCGACAAGTTTTCTTGATCCGGTCGCGTTCTCCATGAGATGTTGTATTGTTTTTAGCCATTTGCGCTGTCTCACGACAGTTCGCGCCCGCAGTGACGTCATGCGTCGCGCGATCACGTCTTTCTTCTCGCGATCATGCACCGCGAGAACAACTCAAAACAAGATGGCCGCGCCCGCAAGCAACCACATGGGTAAGTTGGCGACCCGCAACCATGCAGAAAATCTCGCGAACATGCCGGAAAAAAACTTCCGCATCTTCGCGATATTTCTGCTTGTTTGCGATAATTTTAAACATTCTCGCGATAATTTGCGAAGGTTAATTCCGCAAATTCCGCCCACCCCTACTCATTTTAGGAATTGTGGTGTGTTCTAAGGTGATTTTGCCATGTGAAAAAGCCTTCTGCTGTGATATCATGAATCATGTTTGAGAGAAAACTATTTTCTCATGCTTTTCCCACAGAGGTTTGGAAGGTGATCTATAAGCTAAACTGAGAGCATATTTTCTGTAACTTCACATTATCTTTCTCAGTCATGTGAGAATGAAGTCTGACATTCTCAGTAAAACATGTACATCCAACAAGGGCAGAGACTGTCAGTTGATTCCTTTGTGTTCTACTGCAGCTTCCCAGAGTGTTCTAAAGAACAACTAGAGCGCTAACAGTCCTACTTATGACAAACGTATTGCACACCTGAAGCCACCTTGATTGGAATAAAGTGGTAACTCTTAAAACATTTAATTTAAAAAGGAACAAAATGAGGGGGTTCATTTTGTCATAGACAGTATGATTAGTGCTGCAGAAAGAAAAATTAGGGCACATTTTGACTTCTCAAATCCTCTTCTATTTCATAAAAAAATTCTGACATGCAGACTGAAACATGCACGTTCAATACCAGCAGCAGACTTCCCTGGTGAGCAGTAGCTTTACTACAGTGATCTAATAAGCAACTAGAGTGCTAACATTCAGAATGTATGGCAAATGTGTGACACAACTGAATGGCTTCTTGATGGAATCAAAGTAAAAAACTGAAAGTATTTCCTACTGTGGAGACTGTAGTAAATGAGGAAATTAGGAAACTTCATAACAAATAAGTCTCCCAAAATGGCCACCAGAGACAAAAGAGCCCAAATGTAGCACAAATATTACCCAGATGTAGCCCAAGTATAGCCCAATGACAGAATGTCCCAGAATGTTCTAACGAACAACTAGGGCGCTAACAGTCTTACTTATGACAAAAGTATGGCACACCTGAAGCCATCTTGATTGGAATAAAGTGGTAACACTTAAAACATTTAATTTACAAAGGAACAAAATGAGGGGGTTCATTTTGCCATAGAAATTATGATTAGTGCTGCAGAAAGAAAAATTAGGGCACATTTTGACTTCTTAAATCCTCTTCTATTTCATAAAAACATTCTGACATGCAGACTGAAACATGCACTTTGAATACCTGCAGCAGACTTCCCTGGCGAGCAGTAGCTTTACTACAGTGATCTAATGAGCAACTAGAGCGCTAACATTCAGAATGTATGGCAAATGTGTGACACATCTGAATGTCTTCTTGATGGAACCAAAGTAAAAAACTGAAAGTATTTCCTACTGAGGAGACTGCAGTAAATGAGGAAATTAGGAAACTTCATAACAAATAAATCTCCCAAGATGGCCACCAGAGACAAAAGAGCCCAAATGTAGCCCAAATATCACCCAGATGTAGCCCAAGTATAGCCCAATGACAGAATGTCCCAGAGTGTTCTAACGAACAACTAGAGCGCTAACAGTCTTACTTATGACAAAAGTATGGCACACCTGAAGCCATCTTGATTGGAATAAAGTGGTAACACTTAAAACATTTAATTTACAAAGGAACAAAATGAGGGGGTTCATTTTGCCATAGAAATTATGATTAGTGCTGCAGAAAGAAAAATTAGGGCACATTTTGACTTCTCAAATCCTCTTCTATTTCATAAAAATTTTTTGACATGCAGACTTAAACATGCACCTTGAATACCAGCAGCAGACGTCCCTGGTGAGCAGTAGCTTTACCACAGTGATCTAATGAGCAACTAGAGTGCTAACATTCAGACTTTATGGCAAATGTGTGACACATCTGAATGCCTTCTTGATGGAACCAAAGTAAAAAACTGAAAGTATTTCCTACTGAGGAGACTGCAGTAAATGAGGAAATTAGGAAACTTCATAACAAATAAATCTCCCAAGATGGCCACCAGAGACAAAAGAGCCCAAATGTAGCCCAAATATCACCCGGATGTAGCCCAAGTATAGCCCAATGACAGAATGTCCCAGAGTGTTCTAACGAACAACTAGAGCGCTAACAGTCTTACTTATGACAAAAGTATGGCACACCTGAAGCCATCTTGATTGGAATAAAGTGGTAGCACTTAAAACATTTAATTTACAAAGGAACAAAATGAGGGGGTTCATTTTGCCATAGAAATTATGATTAGTGCTGCAGAAAGAAAAATTAGGGCACATTTTGACTTCTCAAATCCTCTTCTATTTCATAAAAAAATTCTGACATGCAGACTTAAACATGCACCTTGAATACCAGCAGCAGACGTCCCTGGTGAGCAGTAGCTTTACTACAGTGATCTAATGAGCAACTAGAGTGCTAACATTCAGACTTTATGGCAAATGTGTGACACATCTGAATGCCTTCTTGATGGAACCAAAGTAAAAAACTGAAAGTATTTCCTACTGAGGAGACTGCAGTAAATGAGGAAATTAGGAAACTTCATAACAAATAAATCTCCCAAGATGGCCACCAGAGACAAACGAGCCCAAATGTAGCCCAAATATCACCCAGATGTAGCCCAAGTGTAGCCCAATGACAGAATGTCGCAGAGTGTTCTTAAGAACAACTAGAGCGCTTACTGTCTTACTTATGACAAAAGTATGGCACACCTGAAGCCATCTTGATTGGAATAAACTGGTAACACTTAAAACATTTAATTTAAAAAGGAACACAGAGAGGGGGTTCATTTTGCCATAGAAATTATGATTAGTGCTGAAGACAGAAATATGAGGGCACATTTTGAGAGACTTCTCAAATCCTCTTCTATTTCATTAAAAAATTCTGATATGCAGACTGAAACATGCACTTTTAATACCAGCAGCAGACTTCCGTGGTGAGCAGTAACTTTACTACAGTGATCTAATGAGCAACTAGAGTACTAACATTCAGAATTTATGGCAAATGTGTGACATATCTGAATATCCTCTTGATGGAATCAAAGTAAAAAACTGAAAGCATTTCCTACTGAGGAGACTGCAGTAAATGAGGAAATTAGGAAACTTCATAACAAATAAATCTCCCAAGATGGCCACCAGAGACAAAAGAGCCCAAATGCAGGATAAATATCACCCTGATGTAGCCCACATGTAGCCCAATGACAGAAGTGTGCAAAACACTTATTTTTTGTGTATTTGCAGTTTTATATAGTGCAGACTTGTCAGGTATTGGCGTGCTTTACATGAGCATTGGTTACATCACACAAGATCAAATTCATTTTGGTTGTAGACATGGGCAGATTAAGTGATTTGACCAGAATCACAGAATGTTGAGCTGAAGCAGAAACTCCAACCTAGTTCCCCAGTTGCAAAGTCTGCAGCTCTAGAAGTAACACCACATCCTCTCCCCTAAGTGCAACATTTAATCAAGTGGTCAACTGGATAAAAAAACATAAAGAATACAAATAATTTAAAAGTTCTTTGTCGCTATTTGAAAACTCAGAAAATATGTCCTCATTTTAGTTTTTTAGAGCACTAAACATAATTTTGATGCAAATAAGACCCTCTCATATATGTAATTTCTAAAGGAAATGCTCTAGGTATTACAGTTTTGATTACTTCAAGATGACGTCAGGCGTTTCACACTTTTGTAATAAATATAGAATGTTAGCAATCTAGTTGTTCATTGGGATACTGTTGAGAGGCAGAGACCAGGGGCACGGACTCTGAAAACTGAAGGCAGGTAGGAGAGTGCAGAGGCAACAATTTGACCGCACTGGGCAGGCAGGAGGGGCAGTGGCAGCACAACAGACTATGGAGGGCAGTGGAAAGGGGGGCAGGGGCAACAAACCAACATTACAGGACTGGCAATAGACCATTGTGGGCAGAAGGAAGAGGTATTGGTAGTACAACTATACATGCCAACAGACCCGTTTCAACCAGGAAATGTCCAATATTTTTACTCTCAAATGGGCTTTATTTGATCTGTCTTCTGTCTACAATCTCCTCTTTTTCAATGTAACTCAAAGGGGAAAATCAATACCCCAGTTTTTTTTCAAAATCTCCCTCTTACCAAGTTCAAAATGTTCGCAAGTATGGTACATTGGATCATGGTAGGCAGGAGGAATTGGGGTAGGGACATGGACTCGGATAACAGAGGACAGGAGGGACATGGAGAGGTGCACCAAACTGACCCTACAGGGCAGGCATCAGGGTTTGCAGTAGCACAATACACCACACAGGGCATGCGGGACGGGAGTGCAGCACAACAATCCATAGAAAGCAATAGGGAGGGGACAGGACCATGCACATGGACAACAGAGAACAGAGGGGAAAGAGGCAATGGTAGCTAGCTGACCATAATGGACAGACAGGATAGAAAGCTGCAGCATAACAGACCATAAAGGGCAGGAGGGACGGATCAGGGTCATTACAATGGAACAGACAAGCCAGGAGGGAGGGAATAGGGGTCTGCACATGGAAACAGAGGGCTGGGGGCAAGGGGGCAGGGCAGGAGCAGCAAGATGACCATGAAGGTCAGCCAGGATCGGCACTAGAAACAAGACACACCATGGAGAGCAACAGTGAGACTATGATGGCATACACACAGACCATGGAGGGAAGGTGGGAGGGGGTCAGGAGCAGCTAGCGGACCACACAGGGAAGGTGGGAGGGGCCATGGCAGCACAGAAGACCATGCATGGCAAGCGGGAGGGTTAGTGGCAGCAAAATGGCTATGATGGGCAAGAAGGAGGGTGCAGGGGCATGCACAAAGGACCATGGAGGATAGAAGGGAGGGTCAGGACCTGGGCACAGACAAGAGAGTTCAGAGGAAGGGGCCTCACAACAGATAGCGCGGGGCAGGCAGGAGGAGCAGTTGCAGCACAACAGACCAGGGAGGGCAGAAGTGTGTGGCAGTAAAATGGACCATGGAGGACAGGAGGAAGGGGATAGGGCATTGCATGTGGACAGGCAGGGTGGAGGTGGCAGGGACAGGTTACAGTCATCTGACAATGCTAGGCAGGTGGGAGGGGAGTGGCAGCTCAACAGAACACTCAGAGTAGATAGGAGTGGCAGGTCCATGGAACATGGTGGGCAAAAAGGATGGAGATGGGGAATGCACAAAGACATCGGAGGGCAGGAGGAAGGAGAATAGGGGCAGCAAGCTAAGCACAGAGGCTAAGCAGGAGGTCAATGATGGGCCATAGAATTGGGCAATGGAGGGCAGGAGGAGTGGACTGGTACATCATGCTAAATGGAGGGCAGTGGCAGCACATCAGACCATGCATGGCAGGAGGGAGGAGGCTAATCCATGGATTCAGACAACAGAGGATAGGGAGGAGGTGGATGGGGCAGAAAGCTAACTGTTCAGAGAAGGTGGGTATTAGGAACTTTATTGTTTTTAAAATGTGTGTCTGTGCGAACTACTTAAAATATGAACAAGTATGCAGCATAATCTCACTTTTATTCAGGAAGAAGAGGACGTTTGTGACTGTGACTCCGGGCTCACTTGGCAGAAACACCCCCTGACCCTCCACCCCCATCACAAAATGTAATGCCCGTGAAAAGGGTAGGTGGACGCAGTGTTATATAGAACAAAGTCCTGAGAGCACGATTGAAAATGAAAACTAGATATAGTATATGGTATAAACTATGCACCAAAAAGTGTAATATAAGATGAACCGGGGCGTGAAATATAATATGCAATACATTGTGCGCAATGACAGATTCATTGGAGAGCGTGAGATAGCACAGGCACTAGCGCGTGCTATGCGGTATGCGCCTTGGAGTGTAATATGCACAGGGCAGTGTTGTGTAACCTAACTAGTCTCTAAAGTTGTAATATAAAATATGTGCTGGGGAGTGTGACGTTGCATATGCACTGTGACAAAGATATGGATCCCAGATTGTAATATGTATGGCATAGCGCTGTGCCTTATAACAGAAGAAAAACAGAAACAGGAGTGAACCCGTTAACCCATATGAGACCGGGTAGGTATAGAAACAGAAAAACAATGTCTCAACTGATAAATCAAATAAAGGAACCACTAAATATGGGAATTAATCATAAAGCACAAGAAGGGACAAGGGAGACCAAAAGGGAGGATGAAAGGTTGTTATTTGTAGATAGAAGCACAAAAAAAACAACTAATTTACAGTAACCATAACAACCATATGTGCACTGAGGGTGTAGTGGTGAGTGAACGGCGCAGTGACAGAAGTGTTTAGGCAACAACTTAGAACGGCGAAGGACGGATAAAACATGAGGATCAAACAAAGGTATTTACAAAAGAATTTACAATTACAATCATGATTACTCTATTTATGAATGGCCCTTTTCAAAGCCGCAATTGGCGTTGCGGAGTCGACGATGTTTCAACCTCTTTACATTGAGGTCATCATCAGGACTATGGTTACGATTATTCAAAGGTACTTCTATGAAAACAGAGGGAAAGGAAAGAGAGGTTTGGTTATGGGACCCAAGGAAACCAATTGAAATCTGTGAAGAGGTAAGTAAAGGAGGTAAGTAAAAGAATACCTGAAGTGGAGGGACGGTGAGGGTCCGAGGGAACGAAACCCCACGGCTCCACAACGCCAATTGTGGCTTTGAAAAGGGTCATTCATAAATAGAGTAATCACAATTGTAATTGTAAATTCTTTTGTAAATACCTTTGTTTGGTGATGTCATTTGAGATGTCATCAGTGATGTCATGAGTGATGTCACTGACCATGTCATGAGTGATGTAATATGTGACGTCATCAGCAGTGCATTGCGGGCGCGCGAGTTATAGTTAGCTGAACTAACTATAACTGGGGAATTTCAATGGTTTTGTACAAGTGAAAAGTCCAGCTAACTATAACACCCCTGAAACCTATGGTTTTTTCAGTGAATTTCTGAGGTTTTTTAAATGCTAATTCCTAACTATAACGTGCCTGAAACCTATGGTTTTTTCTGTGAATTTCAAAGGTTTTTTAAATGCTAATTTCTAACTATGCCTACAGAGATAGGACATGTGAAGAAAGAAGAAAAAATGCACAGAAAGAAAAAAAAGAAGTGCAGAAAGAAGCAACAGAAGTCCTCAAAGACGAAGAAAAGTGCAGGAATAAGGATAACGTGCAGAAAGAACAAAAAGAAGAGCAGAAAGAAGCCTTGTTGTAAAATCATCCTGTACCCTCAACTTTTTCAGACGGATACTGGTGGTAACTGAGTCTGATTAACCAGTCCTAGAGCCAGTGCTATGTTAAAAGACACTTAGAATACAGTGAAAACACCTACATACACTAGGGAACATTATGCGTTGGGGTCCCCTGTGATTAGCATGACCTCCTCTGTAAGCCCCTAGTATATAATTAGGGCTCCCGGTTTTATGGTATTTATTTTTTTGCCATTTCCGTCTGTATTCATCCATATTTATTTTTTGGGCATTTTTTCTGTATTTATCCACATTTATTTTTTTCACAAGCAAAAGACGACGCTTCAGCTAGTATTTTTCCACATTTATTTAAATTGACAATGCACACATGCGCTCGGTTGTTATTGGTCAACACTATACATTCATCTGAAAACTTTGCCATTTGCAGAACATCCCAAATATGCTTAAAAGAGCAACATTATAGTCTATATATCATATCAAACCAAACATAGGTTTGTAAGCCAATAAATGTTCCTGTTGCATGGTGGGCAACGGGCAGCAGCAGCACTCTACAGACCTCCCATATCTTCCCCCCCTTACCGTCTCTTGAGAAAACAGGCGCAGTTCTGAATGCAAGATTCCTGCGTCGTTATCGGAAACTGGTTAATGAGGAGGGAGAAACATTCCTGTCTCAGCTCTGGAGAGAACGCTTTTGTGATGCGAGGGGAAAGGGAATTCTTGTGTTGCACCCGGATTTGTTACCATGCAAGCAGCAACATATTAGTTGGGCAGATTTAATGCACGGAAGGATTTGTACATTGTGCATCCTGATCTCAGTATTTGAAGGTACTCAGATGTATGTTAATTGCCCAGGATCGCACAGTGCGGTCATGCAGTGGTTTTACACTGAGCGTATCTGCCCAGGATCACACGGTTTTGTTCACACAGGCCTGGTGGTGCCCAGTGCAAAATAAATACACAGGATTGGCATCTTGTCTCGCTAAGGTTTTGGGCAATCAGTGCCAGCCCTGCGTCTGACACTGAACACATCACGCAATTCCGTGGACTTTGGACGCATAAATAAGAAGGCTTGTATCAAATTGTCATCAACGCATGTAATAGGCAGGCCAGCCAGAACCTTAGCTGCGCGCGGATGGTAAATATCTTCAGAAGGAAAGAATTCATCAAGTTCTTATCTCGTCACGTTTGCTGGGCATTCAAAGACCGAGCTCAGATGTCAGACGCTGTTTTCAGAGAGTGCCTCTTCCATGCCTCTAGCCCTCTACCCCCTCCCTCATCACTGCTTGTTTATTTGGTTAAGAGCACTTCACTTCACACAAATGCTTGTGTTTTCGCTCCGAGTTCCAATTCTGTGAGAGGGTGTTTTATTTTTAATTAATGTCCCGGTGTCCATCCATCAAACTCCTCCCTCGTCGCTGCTTTCACTGCAACCATTTTCCAAGCTTTGCTCGTGCTCAGTCTGTTGGCTCGCCCTTATTTACCCATTTTAGCTGCAGCGCACACTGTTTAGAGCCCCTATCTCTGCAGTTACTGGGCCAGGGCCGTGACATACTGGATATCTATCTCCCCACTGGGTAGGTAGGCATCCCGATCGTTATCTGGACTGATCAGCCACTGGATCTAAACTTGGTAGTTGAGTTTCGGCAAGCGTTATTCACTGCAACACAGAGCCCTTGTAAAACCAGTCTGAGAGGAAAAGACGGGTGCTGGTGTAATCGGCAGAGTGAAGAGGCAGGGGCTAAGGGGTCAAAGAACAACAAAGCCTCATTAAGAAGTAAACGGTCTTTCAAAGATCTGTGAAGTACTTGGGTGCGGTGGCTATGTGCTTCCTGGAAGCTGTCTCAGCTCCGGGCTGACACCTCTTAACCCTCTAAGGAGGGGGAGACACCAGATGGTTGGGGGTGTGATTCTATTAATGTCAATTACAAAATATAGTAGTATTTTCCCGTTTTTATATATAAATACAGATAAAGGAAAACTTGTTTTCAGTCTGTATTTATATGTAAAAATCCGTTTAAACGGAAAACCGGGAGCCCTATATATAATAGGGCAGGGGGATTAAAACTACCTCTTCAAACAGGCCACAGGGCGTTTTTGCACACGTTAACTCAGGCCCTGTCCCCTCCCTTCACCACTGTGTAAACACGCCCTGTGTCCGTTTTTAGTTGGGAGATTAAGTTCATTTGAATCCTGAGGGTCCCTAGGGTCCAACTAGCCCACTAGGTACCTCCAGTAAGTGCCACAGAGCTGCGTTGCAGAGAGGTGTAAAAAGTGGCACGGACTGGACCACCTCTCTGCAATGCAGCTCAGTGGCGCTTACTGGAAGCACTTGGTGGGCTAGTTAGCCCCAGGGGCCCTCAGTATTGAAGGAAAATTATATCCCCAATTTAAAACGTGCCATAGTGCGTGTTTGCACACGTCACCTCAGGCCCCGTCCCCTCCCTTCACCACTGTGTAAACGCCCCCTGTGGCTGTTCTGAGTTGAGAGATTAAGTCCCCTTGAATCCTAAGGGTCCCTAGGGTCAAACTAGACCACTAGGTACCTCCAGTAAGCGCCACAGAGCTGCGTTGCAGAGAGGTGTAAAAAGGGGCTTGGCCTCAGAACACCTGTCTGCAGCGCAGCTCCTTGGCGCATACTGGAGATGCCTGTTGGGCTAGTTGGCCCTCAGGGACCCTCAGTATTGAAGAGGAATTAATTCCCCAACTTACAACTCGCCAGGGGGCGCGTTTGCAGAGTGCTGCAAGAAGGGGGCGTGGCCTCCGGCACGATGCCAGTCTTTTATTTATTTTAATTTTTTAAGAAGGGGGGCTGTGTGGTTCCCCTTCTTATTCTAATTTATTGGCCCTGATGACCCCATCCCCCAGGGCCTGTCTCCTAATTATATTTTTTGGACCCCAATCCCCAGGGCCGGCCACTGTTTTTTATTATTTTTAAAAAATATATATTTATAGACACACCTAGGACATGCTGGACAAACCGTACGTACCTATCACCATGACGATTTGCGTGATATTCATTAAAAGGCGACTATGCATACAATGAATCCACGTGGAATGTATTTACACCACTAGTGAAGCTCTGACATGTCTGATGCCCTACCGTGCCTAATCCCGGTAGACACCCTTGTCGTTTATTTATACAAACATGGGTAGCTATTGACGGGCACATTTAATACACATGCACACCAAGCCATTCAAAGGGGATTCGACAAAAATTCGACCAAAACTATGCAAGAAACCCCCCTCACGGTTAATAAAACACACATCCACTGCCGGATGTGTAATACTTTTTATTTTACTCTCTGGAAAGGGGACAAACATCACTTGAGAGTCACAGCGCGCTCCTGGCAGAGCCCAATGCTGTGTTACACCCACCATTGCCTGCTGAGTACCACACACCTCTGTGTTGTATTCCACTAGCTAGTGCATATGCTATGACACTCTCTAGCCCATGTGCACTGTAACACCACCCCGTGAATATGTCATGCCACACTTGTCTTCGCACGGGTTATATTGCCCCATCTAACGTGCCTTCCTCGATGCCTATGTTATAACGCACAGTGCTATGCCATACATATTACAATCTGGGATCCATATCTTTGTCACAGTGCATATGCAACGTTACACTCCCCAGCACATATTTTATATTACAACTTTAGAGACTAGTTAGGTTACACAACACTGCCCTGTGCATATTACACTCCAAGGCGCATATCGCATAT
Source organism: Triturus cristatus (assembly GCF_964204655.1). NCBI lineage: Eukaryota > Metazoa > Chordata > Amphibia > Caudata > Salamandridae > Triturus > Triturus cristatus. The sequence continues at coordinate 326,369,550 of NC_140589.1, forward strand.
CTCGCGCTCTCCAATGAATCTGTCATTGCGCACAATGTATTGCATATTATATTTCAGGCCCGGTTCATCTTATATCACCCTTTTTGGTGCATAGTTTATACCATACACTATATCTAGTTTTCATTTTCAATCGTGCTCTCAGGACTATGTTCTATATAACACTGTGTTCACCTACCCTTTTCACAGGCATTACATTTTGCGATAGGGGGTGGAGGGTTAGGGGATGTTTCTGCCAAGTGAGCCCGGAGTCACAGTCACAAACGTCCTCTTCTTCCTGAATAAAAGTGAGATTATGCTGCATACTTGTTCATATTTTAAGTAGTTCGCACAGACTCATGTTTTAACAACAATAAAGTTCCTAATTCCCGCCTTCTTTGAACAGTTAGCTTGCTGCCCCATCCCCCTTCTCCCTATCCTCTGTTGTGTGAATCCATGGACTAGCCTCCTCCCTCCTGCCATGCATGGTCTGATGTGCTGCCACTGCCCTCAATTTAGTATGATGTACCAGTCCACTCCTCCTGCCCTCCATTGCCCAATTCTATGCCCCATCATTGACCTCCTGCTTAAACTCTGTGCTTAGCTTGCTGCCCCTATTCTGCTTCCCCCTGCCCTCCCATGTCTTTGTGCATGCCCCTGCTCCATCCTTTTTTCCCACCATGTTCCATGGACCTGCCACTCCTATCTACTCTGAGTGTTCTGTTGAGCTGCCACTCCCCTCCCACCTGCCTAGCATTGTCAGATGACTGTAACCTGTCCCTGCCACCTCCACCCTGCCTGTCCACATGCCATGCTCCTACCCTCTTCCTCCTGTCTTATATGGTCCATTGTACTGCCACACCCTTCTGCCCTCCCTGGTCTGTTGTGCTGCAACTGCTCCTCCTGCCTGCCCCGTGCAGTCTGTTGTGAGGCCCCTTCCCTTGAACTTTCTTGTCTGTGCACAGTTCCTGACCCTCCCTTCTATCCTCCATCGTCCTTTGTGCATGCCCCTGCACCCTCCTTCTTGCCCATCATAGCCATTGTGCTGCCACTAACCCTCCCACTTGCCATGCATGGTCTTCTGTGCTGCCATGGCCCCTCCCACCTTCCCTGTGTGGTCAGTTAGCTGCCCCTGAACCCCTCCCACCTTCCCTCCATGGTCTGTGTGTAAGCCATCACAGTCTCACTGTTGCTCTTCATGGTGTGTCTTGCTTCTAGTGCCCATCCTGCCTGACCTCCATGGCTATCTTGCTGCTCCTGCCCTGCCCCCTTGCCCCCAGCCCTCTGTTTACATGTGCAGACCCCTACTCCCTCCCTCCTGGCTTGTCTGTTCCATTGTAATGCCCCTGATCCGTCCCTCCTGCCCTTTATGGTCTGGTATGCTGCAGCTTTCTCTCCTGTCTGTCCATTATGGTCAGCTAGCTACCATTGCCTCTTGCCCCTCTGTTCTCTGTTGTCCATGTGCATGGTCCTGTCCCCTCCCTCTTGTTTTCTATGGGTTGTTGTTCTGCACTCCCGTCCTGCATGCCTTGTGTGGTGTATTGCGCTGCTGCAAACCCTGATGCCTGCCCTGCAGGGTCAGTTTGGTGCACCTCTCCATGTCCCCCCTGTCCTCTGTTATCCAAGTCCATGTCCCTACTCCATTTCCTTCCATGATCCAATGTACCATACTTGCGAACATTTTGAACTTGGTAAGAGGGAGATTTTGAAAAAAAACTGGGGTATTGATTTTCCCCTTTGAGTTACATTGAAAAAGAGGAGATTGTAGACAGGAGACAGATCAAATAAAGCCCATTTGAGCTTAAAAACATTGGACGTTTCCTGGCTGAATCGGGTCTGTTGGTATGTATGGTTGTACTACCATTGCCTCATCCTTCTGCCCACAATGGTCTATTACATTGCCACAGCCTCTCTTGCAAGTCCTGTATTGTTGGTTTGTTGCCCCTGCCCCCCTTTCCACTGCCCTCCATAGTCTGTTGTGCTGCCACGGCACTTCCTGCCTGCTCAGTGTGGTTAAATTGTTGCCTTTGCACCCTCCTACCTGCCTTCAATTTTCTGAGTCCGTGCCCCTGGCCTCTGCCTCTCAACAGTATCCTAATGAACAACTAGATTGCTAACATTCTATATTTATTACAAAAGTGTGGAACGCCTGACGTCATCTTGATGTAATCAAAACTGTAATACCTAGAGCATTTCCTTTAGAAATTACATATATGAGAGGGTCTTTTTGGCATCAAAATTATGGTTAGTGCTCTAAAAGACTAAAATAAGGACATATTTTCTGAGTTTTCAAATAGCGACAAAGCACTTTTAAATTATTTGTTACCTTTATGGTTTTTTTATCCAGTTGACCACTTGATTAAATGTTGCACTTAGGGGAGAGGATGTGGTGTTACTTCCAGAACTGCAGACTTTGCAACTGGGGAACCAGGTTGGAGTTTCTGCTTCAGCTCGACATTCTGTGATTCTGGTCAAATCGCTTAGTCTCCCCATGTCTACAACCAAAATGAATTTGTTCTTGTGTGATGTAACCAATGCTCATGTAAAGCACTCCAATACCTGACAAGTCTGCACTATATACCACTGCAAAAACACAAAACATTAAGTGTTTTGCACACTTCTGTCATTGGGCTATATTTGGGCTACATCTGGGTGATTTTGGGCTACATTTGGGCTCTTTTGTCTCCGGTGGCCATCTTGGGAGATTTATTTGTTATGAAGTTTCCTAATTTCCTCATGTACTGCAGTCTCCTCAGTAGGAAATGCTTTCAGTTTTTTACTTTGATTCCATCATGAAGGTATTCAGATATGTCACACATTTGCCATAAATTCTGAATGTTAGCACTCTAGTTGCTCATTAGATCACTGTAGTAAAACTACTGTTCACCATGGAAGTCTGCTCCTGGTATTAAAAGTGCATGTTTCAGTCTGCATGTCAGAATTTTTTAATGAAATAGAAGAGGATTTGAGAAGTCACTCAAAATGTGCCCTCATTTTCTTTCTTCAGCATTAATCATAATTTCTATGGCAAAATGAACCCCCTCATTGTGTTCCTTTTTAAATTAAATGTTTTAAGTGTTACAAGTTTATTCCAATCAAGATGGCTTCAGGTGTGCCATACTTTTGTCATAATGAAGACAGTAAGCGCTCTAGTTGTTTTTAAGAACACTCTGGGACATTCTGTCATTGGGCTATACTTGGGCTACATCTGGGTGATATTGGGCTACATTCGGGCTCTTTTGTCTCTGGTGGCCATCTTGGGAGACTTATTTGTTATGAAGTTTCCTAATTTCCTCATTTACTGCAGTCTCCTCAGTAGGAAATACTTTCAGTTTTTTACTTTGATTCCATCAAGAAGGCATTCAGATGTGTCACACATTTGCCATAAATTCAGAATGTTAGCACTCTTTTTGCTCATTAGATCACTGTAGTAAAGCTACTGCTCACCAGGGAAAACTGCTGCTGGTATTGAAAGTGCATGTTTCAGTCTGCATGTCAGAATTTTTTTGAAATAGAAGAGGATTTGAGAAGTCACTCAAAATGTGCCCTAATTTTTCTTTCTGCAGCACTAATCATACTTTTTATGGAAAAATGAACGCCCTCATTTTGTTCCTTTTTAAATTAAATGTTTTAAGAGTTACCACTTTAATCCAAGCAAGATGGCTTCAGGTGTGCCATACGTTCATCATAAGTAGGACTGTTAGCGCTCTAGTTTTTCTTTGGAACACTCTGGGAAGCTGCAGTCGAACACAAAGGAATCAACTGACAGTCTCTGCCCTTGTTGGATGTACATGTTTTACTGAGAATGTCAGACTTCATTCTCACATGACTGAGAAAGATAATGTGAATTTACAGAAAATAAGCTCTCAGTTTAGCTTATAGATCACCTTCCAAACCTCTGTGGGAAAAGCATGAGAAAATATTTTTCTCTCAATCATGATATCCCAGCAGAAGGCTTTTTCACATGGTGGAATCACCTTAGAACATACCACAATTCCTAAAATGAGAATGGTACCATCAACAAATGATTTATAATGTAACTAAAGTTAAAACCTTCTATTAACTGCAATGCTTTTTAATGAGGTGCTATCATGTATATTGGTCCCAAGATGGCTGCCAACACTTCTTGGATGAAGTGCTGACAGCCAATCAGATCTCAGGATGAGATGTGTGGTTAGGCTCCGCCCACATATATATATGATTTTACTTTTGATTTTCTGAACAGATTGACTCCATATATGCAAAAGGCACTTCCCTGAGCTGAGGACTACCTCTCTGCCAAAGTTCAAGTAATTCTGTTCAGCCGTTCGGGCTGTACCTTGGACTAAAGGCCCCTATGGAAAATTGCATGGGGAAAACACGTTTTGGGACCCCCCTTTTTTCTCAGCCCCCACTTGACGAATCCCCCCCGAGACTTTCAGGGTAGGAGTGGAGCGGAGCGCCCCACCTATTTTGAAAATTTTGCGAGGATTCGTCAACCGGCGCCAAAGTTATTCCAAATAGAATGTTGCGGATTTCCTATGGAAACACGGTCCTAACTATAACTATCTACTGGTGACCGCCAGTAGATAATATATATATATATATATATATATATATATATATATATATATATATATATATATATATATATATATATATATATATATATATATTCACTGAAAAAACCATAGGTTTCACACACGTTATAGTTAGGAATTAGCATTTAAAAAACCTTAGAAATTCAGTGAAAAAACCATAGGTTTCACACATGTTATAGTTAGCTGGACATTTTACTCGTAAAAAACCAATGAAATTGCCCCGTTATAGTTAGTTCAGCTAACTATAACTCGCGCGCCCGCAATGCACTGCTGATGACGTCACATATTACATCACTCATGGCATGGTCAGTGACATCACTCATGACATCACTGATGACATCTCAAATGACATCACTGATGACATCACTGATGACATCATCCAGTGAATGTGGGTTTTTCTGAAAATTAAATATGTTTTATATATGTATATCTCAAGGTCGATGGAAGAATAAATGGGTATATAAGTGTCTAAATGGATGATTTGTTTTTGAAAAATTGATTGTGTAACTGACTGATTAAGTGTATCTCTCACTTTGTGTATAAGTGGCTGCATGGGTTGGTGAGTAGCTACATGGGTGTCTATATAGGTTATTATTTGTTTTTTTGAGTATCAGTCTGAGTGTCTGCATGGTACGGTGGGGGGTATTACGTAGTGCATAGATGCATGAATGAGTGACTCACTGTTTGTATGTGTTGAAGACAGCATGTGTGCAGGACTGTATGGGTGGATGAGTGTGTGTATGGGTGTGTTAGTGAGTGAATGACTGTCTCAATAGTGTCTTCAGGAGTAACTACATATGTTTTAAACTAGTATATGTGAGTATTGGTGTATATATGTGAGTATATATGAGAGGGAGAGATTGAAAGAGTTCCTGTATGAATAAGTATGTGTTTCTATAAGTGATTGTTTAAAAGACTAAGTATGTGTAAGTTTCCGTAGAAGTAAGTATGGTGGTGTGTGTATTACTGTATATGCAAGTAAATGTATGTTTTATTCTTTTTTAGCATGAGTGACTATGTGTGTGAGTAACTCTATGGATGAGTGGCATTGTGTAACAGGATGTATAGATGTATGAGTACATATGATGAGTGAGTATATGTATGAGTGACTGTGTAGGACTGTTGGTGAATGAGTGGATGTGTATGTGGATCTTTAAATTACTGATGAGGTTGTTGTAACTGGTATTGGTATGTCCATTGTTTTGAAATTTTTAGTCTCTATTTTTGAATGTGTGTATCAAAGATTATATTAAGGTGAGAGGAGGTCTGCCACTCTATCACAAGGATGATGTCATCAGTGATGTCATCAGTGATGTCATTTGAGATGTCATCAGTGATGTCATGAGTGATGTCACTGACCATGCCATGAGTGATGTAATATGTGACGTCATCAGCAGTGCATTGCGGGCGCGCGAGTTATAGTTAGCTGAACTAACTATAACGGGGCAATTTCATTGGTTTTTTACGAGTAAAATGTCCAGCTAACTATAACATGTGTGAAACCTATGGTTTTTTCACTGAATTTCTAAGGTTTTTTAAATGCTAATTCCTAACTATAACGTGTGTGAAACCTATGGTTTTTTCAGTGAATTTCTAAGGTTTTTTAAATGCTAATTCCTAACTATAACGTGTGTGAAACCTATGGTTTTTTCAGTGAATTTGCAAGGTTTTTTAAATGCTAATTTTTTATTTTTTTTTCTTCATTTTATTCAAACATATTTATAATTTAATTTTTTACCTTTTATAAAGACTATGCTTCATTTTTTAAAATCATTAAATATTTATTTTATATAAATTTTTTTAAATAAACAAGTAAAATGTATTTCCAGAATTTTTTTTTTTTTTTTTTTTTTTTTTTATAGTACGCGTACCGTAAGCTCACGGTAAGCGTACGGTTTACGCAACGTCCGTAATCTATCTACGCTGCTTGCGCATAGTTACGTACTTTGCGTAGCCGCGCGTACTGCGCGTGGGACGCGTGCGCGCTTACGCAACACGCGCACGTTACGCGGAAGTGCCGGGAAAATGACTGTTATGCGCATGCGCGCAAGCGCGTGTCTTTTTTACGCGCACGCGTACTTTTTGCCGTAAGCGTACCGTAAGCGTACCGTAAGCGTACGGTAGGTCATGTGATCTTGAAACACAACTTTTGATTGGTTGAAACTACTTTCAGTTCTAGAACTCTCCTACACCACACCCATTCCCCTCATTTCTGCTTGTGATCCCTTGGGAGAAGGAGCTGGTTTGTCTTTGGGATACGATGGCAGAACAGCAGAGCTCTTCTGAGAGTGAGGCTAGCACCAGCAGCACTGTCTTGAGGCAGAGAGCGAGGAAAGTAAAGCCTTCTTACGTTTGGGAGTATTTTACTTTTCCAGAAGGCCAGCAAAAGGTGAATGCACCCTTAGTTACTTGCAAGCTGTGTAAGCGTGTACTTTCTAGAGGTAATCCTAACAGGAAGTATTCCTTTGGGAATCACACCATGAAGAGACACCTCCAGGAAGTACACAGAAGGACACATGGTCATCTTTTTGGAGGTAACTCTTCAGAAAGACGAGCCAGTACATCCACAGCAGCTCAGCCTGGACCATCATCTGCAGGGCAGACTCCTTCTTCTGCAGGTCAGGTGAGCCCTTCATCTGTGGGGGGAGAATCTCCTTTTGCTGGCCCTCTGGAAATTAACCCTCGGTTTGCGAGGGTTGAAGTACGGTGCGCCACTTGTCACGATCTAATTACTTATAGGGAGACCAGTGTTTCCCTGGTGAACAGTAAAATAGATCAGCACACTTGTCGTACCGTCTAATATTCCCAATCTTTCTTTCCTCTGTCCCTGCATGAACACAACGGTTCTTTTAAGAGCCAACCTTATCTTTCATCTTTTTTTTTCTTTTTTTTTAAAAACTTTTTTTTTTTTTTTTTACCGTACGCGTACGGTAAGCGTACCTTTTTTTTATTTTTTAAAAAAAAACACTAAAAATCATTTATCTCATTACAAAGTCCTTGAGAGACTACAATTTTTATTTTTAACTTACCATACTCACTCAAAAAAATATTTATTCATTTGTTTTTTTAAAAAATAGTTTTTAAAATGGTTGTAGTTTCCGAAAATTTTCTATATCGATCTGAAAATAAAGAAAAAAGTATTAATATTTTTTATCCATTTTATAATACAATACACATATTTACATTTTTTACAAAAAAATATTTTTGCCTTATTTTTGCTGTTTTCAGAATATATTGCATTTCACTATTAATTGTGAAAGCAATTGCATTCATCATTTTACAGCGGGCAAAAAAAATTAACAATCACAAAGATTGTATTAAAAAAGCCCAGAATGTCTTCTCACTTAAACTTATCATTACAGAAATGCATATTATTCTAAAAAAATATCATCTAAAAACAATACTTTTTTCTTTAAAATACCGTCTGATATGTTTGTTTCAGAAGTATAATCACAATATTATATCTCAAATAACTCCAAAATACATCTGATTTTATTTCCTTTAGGCCAAATAGTATTTTTTTTTTTTTCCTGGAATAAATTTCCAAGGGAAAACCATTAAAATTCTAAAGTTTAATCTGTCCAGATCTCACCAATTCTCTGTAACATTTTGGTTCACGAAAATTTTTTGAATAATTTATTTAGTCCACAATAGAATTGCTTACTTTTCCACATGGCCAAATAGTAATTTTTTAAATCATTTTTGAAAAAATTTCCAATGGCAGTCCAATAGCATTCCATAATTTAAAATGTGCAGAAGTTACCGATTATCTCTAAATTATTGGTTTTTGAAAATTGCATTAAAATTTAAAAAAGTCCACATTACAATTGGTTATCTTTCCTTTAGGCCAAATGATAATTTTAAAAATCTTTTTTCTACAAAATTGCAATGGTAATCCAGTAAAATGGTACAATTATTTTGTCCAGATCTTGCCAAATCTCTCTAAAATTTAGGTTTCAGGAAGATTAGATAGGAATTTGCTAAATCAAAAGGCAAACGTTGTTTGAAAATCAATTGGGAATCATTACACAGTGTCCAGCCTTTTTCACATTTTAGATAAACTGTGTAATGTCCAGAAGTAACAGTAGGTCCATCATGGAAAATTATTGCAACAGTTACAAAAGTTTTTCCTGAAATTGATAATTGCTGTCCTGTAAACTTCTTTATTAAAGTATCCAATTTTGATCCATCAGCTCTACATCGTTGCATCATTAAAATTACATACTGTCCGTATTCCCTTAAAATTAATGTTGAAAACATGTCAGAATTACACTCACCACATTTCATGCTATGATTAGCATCTTTAACTAATTTTGCAAAAGTGACTGTTTTACTCTCTGGCAATGTCAAATAAATAAACCTTTCATTATCAACAATAGAGCCACATATATTATAACAATTATCACAACTATGTTCCCATTTATAAGAGAGACCAAAAAAAATGTCAATGGGAACTCCTTCTTCTTCCACTACCTGAAGAAAATACATCAAAAATTCGTGTGCATCTTGCTGTTTATTTTGAGAAAACTGTGTTCGTCCTGAACATACATCTAAAAGTTTTCTAATTTCAGTAGCACTTTCTATTTGAGTTTTATCTTTACTCAGCTTTTGAAAAAGGAGACTGAGCTCTGAACAGAATCTTTTTCCCTGATTTACTATTATCTGCTCTTGCAAACTTTCCAGATAAAATGCAACATTCAGCACTACATTAGCGTAGCAGTTGACACCAGAGCTATTTTCAAAATGACATCCTACAACCTGTTCTTCATTTTCCTTATTCTTTTTGCTTGCAATTACATCACTCCTCTTTTTTTTCCTCTTCTCTACATCTTCATTACAGATATTCTCATTTCTCCTTTTACGAGAAACTACACGTTTCTCCAACACAGGATACTGACCTAAATGAGGAGCATAGCTTCTTCTTAATCTATTATACTCCTTTACACAGTTTGTATCAGCACTAACTTTTGAGTCATCAAAGTCTATCATGAATAAACCTGATAATGTTTTGACTCGTGACAAAGCTACATATGCCATACCTTCTTTGAACACAGTTGAACCAATGTTCACAAATGCACAATCTACAGTCAATCCTTGAGACTTGTGGATAGTTACAGCATATGCTAGTGAAAACGGAAACTGCTTCCTACGTACATATAAGTCTTTCACAAGCATGAAACGAACTGAACAACGACAAATGTCTTTAACTTCCTCTATCTGATCACATTTTATCTGTAAACATTCAATTCCTTCTTTTTTCTGATAATTAATAAAACCCACAACTCTTCCCATCGCTCCATTCACTAAGCCTTTCTCAACATCCAAATTTCTCCTTAAAAACACTCTACAGTTCATGCAAACATAAAGATTTTTTTCTAATCCTGCTGTTTTGGAGATGTTCTTCTCTAGTGAGTCCAATTTATTTTTCAGTTTGCCTGTTACTGTGACTGTAATTCTTCCATCCTCAATTTTGTCCACTGCTTCCAATTTCCTGATGTCTTCCTTTTCCAATTTCAAAAGCTCCTCATTAAATATTGAGCATTCACGTAGAGTTGGCATTAAGCAGATGACACTTTTGTTTTCTGCAATATTCTTGTATATTTTCTCTGCAACTATTTCTTCCTTTGGAAATAAATTATGTAGCAGCCGACTCTGTAATGCTTTTTTCCCAACATCTGTGAGTAGTCCAATCCTGATATCTTTCAGAATACTTCCATATTCTTCATCGTTTGCTTGCCTCATATTAGTTGTAAGTTCCTTGTACTCAAAGAAGGACCAAATATTTGTATTTCCAATGCTTCCCAATGACTTCTTTGTGTCTTCATGTGTCACAGTATTAAACACTGGTTGTCCTTTAACTGGAGTAAGTTGCAAAAGATCCCCAAAAACTATGACGTGTTTTCCACCAAATAACACGTCATAGTCTGTCTTCAAAATTTGCTGCATTCTTAAATGCACAAAGGCAAGCATTAAGTTTGATACCATGCTCACCTCATCAATAATGAGAACTTGCATCTTCTTCAATACTCTTGACACTTCTAAGGATGCTTCTCCAGTTAGCTTGTTGAATTGTATTTTGTTCTCATGCTCCACTGGTAACATTAGCAAACGATGTAAGGTGATTCCTTTTATGTTATATGCTGCTAACCCAGTTGGAGCAGTAACCACACAAGACAAAGTAGAATCCGTTTTTTGCTTTAGGTAGCTTCTGATGACTTTAATTAGGAAACTTTTTCCAGTGCCAGCTTGTCCGCTTACATACATCCTGATTGGATGAAATGATGTGCATGAGCACTCTTTTTTGATATGTAGAAATCCGTGATCAATTTTGTTTTTGATCTCTTCATAAATTTGTTGCTGCTCTTGATTCAGTTGTCTTTCCAAATTTTCTAAGTCTATAAATTCTTCTTGAGCTTGATTCATAGCCGTTTCCACTTCATTCATGGCTATTGATGCTTCATTTTCAACGATTGGTTGTCCTAGGGGATCTTGACTGTATGTTCCTGAACTTTGGCTGTCCTGAGAACTGTCTCTAGCTATTTCTGCTGCAATTGTAGTTTCCTGTTCAATTTCTTCATTTAACATTTGCAGATAAGTTGAGAATGTACTGCATTGTATGCTGTCTTTGCAAGCATTAAAAGAATCTTCATAGCTCTGGAATTCTCCCAGTAGTTCATCCTCTGTACGCCATGGTTTAAACAACTGTAAAAGAGCCAAGTAGTAAAATTCTTTCTTGTCGGTAGTGTCGCAACTCAGCTTCCGGTGATTTATCAAACTTCCTTTGGTTTGCTTCACCAAACATCCTTCTTCACCAACAACTTTATATTTTCCACTGTTGATGTCTTCTGCAGCTTTCCGTGAATAAATGTAGTTCTGCAGCACTTCATAGAGACACATGTTCTCCAGATGATGACTTCTCTTGGGATAATATGTGTCCAACATGTTTGTTTTCAATATGTCTGTACTTTCTGGGTCATTCTCAGCCAAATATTCAATTTCTCCAACAGATTTCAGTACCCGATTTCTCATTGCTGCAAGGCCTAAACTTGCCCAAATTATTCTTCTTGACTTCGAGTAGAGACTTGCAGAAGATAACCTATCTGAACATTCGTAGGATCCAATTTCTCGATGCGATAACATCTTCAAACTGAAACTGTACAGCTTCTTACTGACAGTCTTCTCGTGAGAAATCTCTTCCCACATTTCCTTCAATTCTGTTTTTTCTGATTTCGTAATGTAAGACGTTACATATCGAGCAACAGCAATGGAATTGTCAGCAACATACTGTATATCCATGTTAGCGTTCCACATGGATAAAATGACTGGGTTGTAGTCATTTATATTTTTTGATTCTTCTTTTCTTTTAAGGTTGTAGGTATTCTTAGGTGATTTTCTTGTGATAGTATGTCTCACAGCTGACATAAAACTGTTGACTCTTCCATTTGTAAGAACAGGTCTAGGAAATCCAAATCGACATTTAGTGTAGTATTTTTCTTTGCTCTTGTATTTCCGTCGACAGTATTTTCCACACCGATGACTTTGGAAACGTAGAACTTGCTCCTTTAACTTGTTCTCTTCTGTGCTTTTAGGTATAGCACATGTTGCATATTCTTCAATGTAAGATAACACTGCTTCATCAGTATCTGTTCCAAACTTTGGGGCATCCTTGATCCACAGCAGCATATGAATATGAGGAGCACCTCTTGCCTGGTACTCTTTTCTCCAAAAGAAATCCACTACTTCTCCAAGGGGTGGATTTTTTTTATTGCAGATGAAGGACATCATAGCCTCAAATCTATGATTGAAATATCTGCAAACATTAACCGGATCCAATGAGCACAGTTCTCCTGCTGTCTTGTATTCGATGTTTTCAATGTTTGAATTGGCCTCTCGTAGAAAATCCAGTAAATCATCCCAAGCGTACTCGGCGCAGCTTAGGGTAAGGAACCATGTTGGTGTTCCTAAGTTGCGTAACATGCATTTTAGTTCACCATGGCGTCGGTACCAATATTCATTTGTCCCACGCTGACAAGCCATCAGATTGATCAGTTGTGTTTCCAAATGATCATCTCGGTGCTGCACTTTCTCCATAAAATCCTTAGCAGACACATTTTGTAAATGTACTCCACTTTTTAAAATGTGATTTACTGCATAAGACAGTGCAGACAAGTCGCTTTCAAATAAAAGATGGAACAAATAAGGGATACTTTGTCGAAATCTGGGATCTTCAGCATATAGTCTTGTAGTCCGATACTCAGAAGCTGGAATCTGTTCTGGACGTTCATCGTATCGTCCTCCTTTTCCTGTAGGAAACAGCTGGGGAAAACATCGAGCTTCCAAGCTCTCCTCCCATACACTCACGGGATTTCCTTTTGCTTTCTTCATCTGAAAGAGATCAATATTGTCTCCCATAACTTCTTTCGAATGGAGAGGATGTATGCTAAAATGTTCATAAATTTCTTCTTCCTTTGACTTGTCCACTTTTTCAATTTGTCCAGTTGGTGTTTCTGTGTCTCCTTGTAAATCTTCTTCTTCTTCTTCTTCTTCTTGTATATAAATTGATTCATACCATTTGTTATTTTTTTTCAAATACAAATTTGCTCTTTGTACTTTCCGCACATCTACCAGCTCCTGCCAAATCTTCTTATTCTTTGTAGGGACACCATTAACCAGAATAATTAATGGTTCAGTTTCCAAAGTATCTGCATCAATAGTTTCCATATTTTTTTTCAAATCCAAGGGCAAATACACCACTCTACCTTTTAAACCTCTCAGTAAATCTGAAGGAGGTAATTTACCAGTTTTGGGCTCCATACGTACTATGGTCTGGAACGGATGAACACATTGAATGAGTATAGACTCATATGTATTTAATTCAGAAAGTTCAGCAGGAATAGCATCCAATTCTAAATTATTATGTACAGCTCTGGTCGGCATTCTATTTTCCTCTAACTTGTTGTAGCAGTATTTACAAATACGCTGATCTTCACCCAATTCAAAACAATTTTCAAGAAATATATATGTGGCAAAATCCATCCACTTATAATTATCTTCATTTTCACTCTTTCTGTAGAGATCAACATTCCTAGTTTGTTTTCTATAATGAGTTCTGCGGCAACAAATACAAGTAACATTTGGTCTTTCATTAGAGACTATTGCAAATTTTGTTATGTGATCATTAAATGTGTTACTTACAGAGGGTTCTACATTCTCTTCCACTTCTGCCTCATTTACTGTGTCCTTCTCTGCACTGTTTTCTTCAGGACCAAAGTAACAAAACTGAATTTCATCAACAACCTTCTCTACATCTGATACCGTTCCTCGGAACAGAGCCCTATTCAATTCATTTAACTTTATTGCTGGACTTTTGGCAAAATACAACCGTCTCACAAACTTTCTCATTTCAGTATGATGAACAGCCAGCATCCTAAAATGATGGAAAACACTATTGCACACTTTTCTAGATAGACAAGCAAGAGAATGACCCTGCAAACCAGTATTCTCTCTCACTCTGCATGGATCCAGACTTTGAAGCACCTTAATCTTTTGTTTTACACTTTTTTTACTATATTCTCTTAGAAACTCTCGAAATCTGTCAATAGATTCCTGACGCACAGTGCAAATACTACTACAATTCCAAGTGTACACTGGGGCTTTAGGACGTCTCCCCATTGCCTCATCTGCCATCACTTGTACCTCATCTCTTGGAACCATTATCTCCTTCTCCATTATGCAACCATTTTTTACTTCGTATGAACGACCTCTGGTGTCAACTGCATGCAGCAAACTATTACTTTGAAAATAGCTTTCTTCATTAAAAAAATGTTCACTACTTGAACTATGCATCCACTTTCCTAAAAACACTTTACAAAAGTTTGTTCTGTTCACTACTCTTTTGCTTTTGCTTTGTGATTTCAGTACATTAACCATTTTATCTAATGTACGCATCCTATTCAAAATTAATATGAATAGTTTCCTTTTTAATTCTAATGCTTTTGCTGCAATGGCTTCAATTTCTTTTTTTCTCTTATAATATTTAGCCTTTTGCTTATATTTCTTTATATCCTTTATCAAATTGGACATAACTCTTCTCTGAAACATTTTTCTACGTATCTCTTTAAATGCTGTTTTTCTGTTTATGTTAAACTTTTCAATTGCAGAAGGTATATTTGCATTAACTAAATCCTCAATTTTTTGCTGTTCTGTAGGTTTTGTTACATTTTTCCGAGAACAGACATTTTGTACATTTTTGTTTGTTTTCAATATTTTGTTTAGGAAATGTTTTTTTTGCTTACCAGAAGATTTTTTCTTTTTCCCAACATCAGCATCTTCTACTAACTTTGGTCCTCCAGTTGTCCTCAAATATAGTTTTTTTTTTAGCGTTTTTTGAACTCGAGATTTTGTAGGCATCTTAAATTTTGTTCACTGTTCTTCAGCAGTACCTGAAAAAAACTAAAAAAAAAAATCCTTTATTGTATTTAAATATATTACTACATTTCTTTTCACAACAGTCACAAAACGAAATTTCTTTGCCATTTTGAATGCACACAAACTGCTCTTTTTTTAAAATTTATTTAAATGCACATGTCCAAGCTTTTTTTTTTTTTCAGATCACCACCGTGTGCATTCTCTGTGACTGCCTACACTCCAGCAGGGGCAACCAGCCTTAGTGATGCTGAATATATTTGCATTACAGACTTAAACCTGAAAACCCCACTCGCTTCTAATTACTGTGCATGACTATACATGGCAAGCACATGGGTGTGTGCTAAGCCTCTGCTTTTTCCCCCAAAAATTCGCTCCTCTTTTCCATCTACTGCAACTGTGAAATCACCAGAGGAAGACGCAATAAATTTCTGCCTATAATTCTTCTATGCACACAGAGTCATGTTATCACATTAGTGCCAAAACGAAATTTCTTTGCCAATTTGAAAGCACACTTACTGCACTTTTTTTTTCGGGCCAAGTGAAAATCTCTTTTTACACTTTGAAATCACTTTTACAGACTGACACATTCTGAAACCTTTTTTTTAAATTTATTTAAATGCACATGTCCAAGCTGGTTTTTTTTCAGACCACCACCGTGTGTATTCTCTGTGACTGCCTACACTCCAGCAGGGGCAACCAGCCTTAGTGATGCTGAATGTATTTGCATTACAGACTTAAACCTGAAAACCCCACTCGCTTCTAATTACTGTGCATGACTATACATGGCAAGCACATGGGTGTGTGCTAAGCCTCTGCTTCTTCCCCCAAAAATTCGCTCCTCTTTTCCATCTACTGCAACTGTGAAATCACCAGAGCAAAACGCAATAAATTTCTGCCTATAATTCTTCTATGGACACAGAGTCATGTTTTCACATTAGTGCCAAAACGAAATTTCTTTGCCAATTTGAAAGCACACTTACTGCTCTTTTTTTTTCGGGCCAAGTGAAAATCTCTTTTTACACTTTGAAATCACTTTTACAGACTGACACATTCTGAAACCTTTTTTTTAAATTTATTTAAATGCACATGTCCAAGCTGTTTTTTTTTCAGACCACCACCGTGTGTATTCTCTGTGACTGCCTACACTCCAGCAGGGGCAACCAGCCTTAGTGATGCTGAATGTATTTGCATTACAGACTTAAACCTGAAAACCCCACTCGCTTCTAATTACTGTGCATGACTATACATGGCAAGCACATGGGTGTGTGCTAAGCCTCTGCTTCTTCCCCCAAAAATTCGCTCCTCTTTTCCATCTACTG
Source organism: Triturus cristatus (assembly GCF_964204655.1). Classification (NCBI taxonomy): domain Eukaryota; kingdom Metazoa; phylum Chordata; class Amphibia; order Caudata; family Salamandridae; genus Triturus; species Triturus cristatus. Next base: position 326,385,853 of record NC_140589.1, read on the forward strand.
CAACTGTGAAATCACCAGAGCAAAACGCAATAAATTTCTGCCTATAATTCTTCTATGCACACAGAGTCATGTTTTCACATTAGTGCCAAAACGAAATTTCTTTGCCAATTTGAAAGCACACTTACTGCTCTTTTTTTTTCGGGCCAAGTGAAAATCTCTTTTTACACTTTGAAATCACTTTTACAGACTGACACATTCTGAAACCTTTTTTTTAAATTTATTTAAATGCACATGTCCAAGCTGTTTTTTTTTCAGACCACCACCGTGTGTATTCTCTGTGACTGCCTACACTCCAGCAGGGGCAACCAGCCTTAGTGATGCTGAATGTATTTGCATTACAGACTTAAACCTGAAAACCCCACTCGCTTCTAATTACTGTGCATGACTATACATGGCAAGCACATGGGTGTGTGCTAAGCCTCTGCTTCTTCCCCCAAAAATTCGCTCCTCTTTTCCATCTACTGCAACTGTGAAATCACCAGAGCAAGACGCAATAAATTTCTGCCTATAATTCTTCTATGCACACAGAGTCATGTTTTCACATTAGTGCCAAAACGAAATTTCTTTGCCAATTTGAAAGCACACTTACTGCTCTTTTTTTTTCGGGCCAAGTGAAAATCTCTTTTTACACTTTGAAATCACTTTTACAGACTGACACATTCTGAAACCTTTTTTTTAAATTTATTTAAATGCACATGTCCAAGCTGTTTTTTTTTCAGACCACCACCGTGTGTATTCTCTGTGACTGCCTACACTCCAGCAGGGGCAACCAGCCTTAGTGATGCTGAATGTATTTGCATTACAGACTTAAACCTGAAAACCCCACTCGCTTCTAATTACTGTGCATGACTATACATGGCAAGCACATGGGTGTGTGCTAAGCCTCTGCTTCTTCCCCCAAAAATTCGCTCCTCTTTTCCATCTACTGCAACTGTGAAATCACCAGAGCAAGACGCAATAAATTTCTGCCTATAATTCTTCTATGCACACAGAGTCATGTTTTCACATTAGTGCCAAAACGAAATTTCTTTGCCAATTTGAAAGCACACTTACTGCTCTTTTTTTTTCGGGCCAAGTGAAAATCTCTTTTTACACTTTGAAATCACTTTTACAGACTGACACATTCTGAAACCTTTTTTTTAAATTTATTTAAATGCACATGTCCAAGCTGTTTTTTTTTCAGACCACCACCGTGTGTATTCTCTGTGACTGCCTACACTCCAGCAGGGGCAACCAGCCTTAGTGATGCTGAATGTATTTGCATTACAGACTTAAACCTGAAAACCCCACTCGCTTCTAATTACTGTGCATGACTATACATGGCAAGCACATGGGTGTGTGCTAAGCCTCTGCTTCTTCCCCCAAAAATTCGCTCCTCTTTTCCATCTACTGCAACTGTGAAATCACCAGAGCAAGACGCAATAAATTTCTGCCTATAATTCTTCTATGCACACAGAGTCATGTTTTCACATTAGTGCCAAAACGAAATTTCATTGCCAATTTGAAAGCACACTTACTGCTCTTTTTTTTTCGGGCCAAGTGAAAATCTCTTTTTACACTTTGAAATCACTTTTACAGACTGACACATTCTGAAACCTTTTTTTTAAATTTAGTTAAATGCACATGTCCAAGCTGTTTTTTTTTCAGACCACCACCGTGTGTATTCTCTGTGACTGCCTACACTCCAGCAGGGGCAACCAGCCTTAGTGATGCTGAATGTATTTGCATTACAGACTTAAACCTGAAAACCCCACTCGCTTCTAATTACTGTGCATGACTATACATGGCAAGCACATGGGTGTGTGCTAAGCCTCTGCTTCTTCCCCCAAAAATTCGCTCCTCTTTTCCATCTACTGCAACTGTGAAATCACCAGAGCAAGACGCAATAAATTTCTGCCTATAATTCTTCTATGGACACAGAGTCATGTTTTCACATTAGTGCCAAAACGAAATTTCATTGCCAATTTGAAAGCACACTTACTGCTCTTTTTTTTTTGGGCCAAGTGAAAATCTCTTTTTACACTTTGAAATCACTTTTACAGACTGACACATTCTGAAACCTTTTTTTTAAATTTATTTAAATGCACATGTCCAAGCTGTTTTTTTTTCAGACCACCACCGTGTGTATTCTCTGTGACTGCCTACACTCCAGCAGGGGCAACCAGCCTTAGTGATGCTGAATGTATTTGCATTACAGACTTAAACCTGAAAACCCCACTCGCTTCTAATTACTGTGCATGACTATACATGGCAAGCACATGGGTGTGTGCTAACCCTCTGCTTCTTCCCCCAAAAATTCGCTCCTCTTTTCCATCTACTGCAACTGTGAAATCACCAGAGCAAGACGCAATAAATTTCTGCCTATAATTCTTCTATGCACACAGAGTCATGTTTTCACATTAGTGCCAAAACGAAATTTCTTTGCCAATTTGAAAGCACACTTACTGCTCTTTTTTTTTTGGGCCAAGTGAAAATCTCTTTTTACACTTTGAAATCACTTTTACAGACTGACACATTCTGAAACCTTTTTTTTAAATTTATTTAAATGCACATGTCCAAGCTGTTTTTTTTTCAGACCACCACCGTGTGTATTCTCTGTGACTGCCTACACTCCAGCAGGGGCAACCAGCCTTAGTGATGCTGAATGTATTTGCATTACAGACTTAAACCTGAAAACCCCACTCGCTTCTAATTACTGTGCATGACTATACATGGCAAGCACATGGGTGTGTGCTAAGCCTCTGCTTCTTCCCCCAAAAATTCGCTCCTCTTTTCCATCTACTGCAACTGTGAAATCACCAGAGCAAGACGCAATAAATTTCTGCCTATAATTCTTCTATGGACACAGAGTCATGTTTTCACATTAGTGCCAAAACGAAATTTCTTTGCCAATTTGAAAGCACACTTACTGCTCTTTTTTTTTCGGGCCAAGTGAAAATCTCTTTTTACACTTTGAAATCACTTTTACAGACTGACACATTCTGAAACCTTTTTTTTAAATTTATTTAAATGCACATGTCCAAGCTGTTTTTTTTTCAGACCACCACCGTGTGTATTCTCTGTGACTGCCTACACTCCAGCAGGGGCAACCAGCCTTAGTGATGCTGAATGTATTTGCATTACAGACTTAAACCTGAAAACCCCACTCGCTTCTAATTACTGTGCATGACTATACATGGCAAGCACATGGGTGTGTGCTAAGCCTCTGCTTCTTCCCCCAAAAATTCGCTCCTCTTTTCCATCTACTGCAACTGTGAAATCACCAGAGCAAAACGCAATACATTTCTGCCTATAATTCTTCTATGCACACAGAGTCATGTTTTCACATTAGTGCCAAAACGAAATTTCTTTGCCAATTTGAAAGCACACTTACTGCTCTTTTTTTTTCGGGCCAAGTGAAAATCTCTTTTTACACTTTGAAATCACTTTTACAGACTGACACATTCTGAAACCTTTTTTTTAAATTTATTTAAATGCACATGTCCAAGCTGTTTTTTTTTCAGACCACCACCGTGTGTATTCTCTGTGACTGCCTACACTCCAGCAGGGGCAACCAGCCTTAGTGATGCTGAATGTATTTGCATTACAGACTTAAACCTGAAAACCCCACTCGCTTCTAATTACTGTGCATGACTATACATGGCAAGCACATGGGTGTGTGCTAAGCCTCTGCTTCTTCCCCCAAAAATTCGCTCCTCTTTTCCATCTACTGCAACTGTGAAATCACCAGAGCAAGACGCAATAAATTTCTGCCTATAATTCTTCTATGGACACAGAGTCATGTTTTCACATTAGTGCCAAAACGAAATTTCTTTGCCAATTTGAAAGCACACTTACTGCTCTTTTTTTTTTGGGCCAAGTGAAAATCTCTTTTTACACTTTGAAATCACTTTTACAGACTGACACATTCTGAAACCTTTTTTTTAAATTTATTTAAATGCACATGTCCAAGCTGTTTTTTTTTCAGACCACCACCGTGTGTATTCTCTGTGACTGCCTACACTCCAGCAGGGGCAACCAGCCTTAGTGATGCTGAATGTATTTGCATTACAGACTTAAACCTGAAAACCCCACTCGCTTCTAATTACTGTGCATGACTATACATGGCAAGCACATGGGTGTGTGCTAAGCCTCTGCTTCTTCCCCCAAAAATTCGCTCTTCTTTTCCATCTACTGCAACTGTGAAATCACCAGAGCAAGACGCAATAAATTTCTGCCTATAATTCTTCTATGGACACAGAGTCATGTTTTCACATTAGTGCCAAAACGAAATTTCTTTGCCAATTTGAAAGCACACTTACTGCTCTTTTTTTTTCGGGCCAAGTGAAAATCTCTTTTACAGACTGACACATTATGAATCCACCATGTGTAACTACAACAAAAACAATTCCCATTTCTATTATTCATTTCTTAAGTTACCACATACATCCCCTCTCAAACTGTAAACTCACCTTTAAAATTAGTTAGTTGTGAAAGAAATGTGTCACTCAAACAGCAGATTATCAGAGCCAGGATCTCTGTTCTGTACACCTCTCTCCTCTCAGCAGAACCAGATAATGGCAAACTTTCCCTCTATTTTTCCACACATATACATGTAAGTTTCAAATCTCAGTGCTTCCCCCTTTTTTTCAAATGTAATGACACATTTCTATTGGTTGAAAACCAACCCTTTTCCAAAAGTACCCTGCCCCCAACTTGACTTCTGCCTAGTACCCTTCCCCCAACTTGACTTCTGCCTGCTACCATAGCAACAGCTCATGGAACACTGCTGTGTGCAGTTAGGTCAGAAGTTCGACACACAATGTTTCAATTCCACAGAGCAAGAGTGCTTGACTTTTCAATCCTAACTGCAAATCCATAGTACTGTTCTTTGGTTACACATTTTTTTGTACCAATACAAAACATGCTTCTATTAATTTTCACATACAGCCTAGTTTTTTTTCTAGAATGGTATGAAACAGCCAATCAGTTCTTTTTGTTTTGTAAAAAATATGTATGCCTCCATTTCCAAACTGTCTTTCTTTTCATATTGCCATTCTACTGAAAGACACCTCCTGAGTGCATCCAGTTCTCCTTTGAAGATGTTCACAGTGTGGATTGTAGGGCACAGCTATGTCTTCTGGAGTGAAAAGTTTGCAGAGAAAACAGATATGGTGAGAGACCTTGCTTTGCCAAATGTAGACATTAAATGGATTGGTCAGAGAGGGTTAAAGTGGCACCAATTGATGCCATTGGTGAAATCCTTCATTCAAATCCAACACCCTGACCTCATAATAGTGCACTGTGGTGGCAATGACCTAGGCACTTTGACTGGGGTAGGTCTGGAAATGCTTATGAAGGACACCTTTGCACAACTGTTTACACTTTTCCCTAAAACTGCCTTTGTGTTTTCCAACATATGCCAAAGGCAAAAATGGAACTGGTCCAATCATTTCTGTCCACAGATTGACAAAGCAAGAAAGCACGTCAACAAATCTGTTTCTGCTTTCCTCCGTGACTATGGTATGGGTGCCATTTACCACAACAACTTGCGTTACGACATGCAAGACATTTATAGAGGAGATGGTGTGCACTTCAATGATGAAGGGAACAGAGTCTTCCTCTTGAACCTTAGACTCTGCATCGGTACTTACTTGTAGGTACCACTAAAAAAATGACTCCATAAACACAACAGCTCTTTTTAGAGCTCCCTAATTTCTAAACTCTTAAATCTAATTTTCATTTATTTATTTTTATTTTTTTTACCGTACGCTTACCGTGAGCTTACCGTACGCGTACCCCGTGATTTTTTTTAAAATCAATAAATGTTTTTTTTGTACTTTTCTGTCCTTCTTTGACCCCCTTACAATTGTTAGGGGGTCTGTAACTCTCCTCATTGCCCCCTTTCCTTGTTTTCACTCTTTTTTTTCAGAGTGAAATACACAAAATGGCGGCCGCCGCTTCCTGGTTTCGGCCGATTCGAATGTTTACTAAGATCTAAGAGCCAATCAGAATCGCGCTCGCGCACGCCACCGTACGCTTACCGTAAGCGTACGGTAAGCGTACCGTAAGCTGGCTCAGATATATATATTGATTTAAAGGCTATTTTCTCAAAATCTACTGAACTAATTTACACCAAACCTACAAAAGGCACTTCCTTGACCTACGGACTACCTCTCTGCCAAATTTCTAGTAATTCTGTTCAGCCGTTCGGGCTGTAGGTCGTTCTAAAGGTCCTATGGAAAAATGCATGGGAAAAACGCGTTTTGGGACCCCCCTTTTATCTCAGCCCCCGCTTGACGGTTCCCCCCGAGACTTTCAGGGTAGGAGCGGACCGTAGCGCCCCACCTATTTTGAGAAATTCGCGAGGATTCGTCGACCGGCGCCAAAGTTATTCAAAATAGAATGTTGAGGTTTTCCTATGGAAACGTGGTCCTAACTATAACTACCTACTGGCGACCGCCAGTAGGTAATATATATATGTATATGTATATATATATATATTTCGAAACAGTTGATTCCTGGCCAAGAAAAGAATCCACACGAGCCCACTCGATCATCAAAGCAGCTTTATTCCTCAAAGGGCAGAAGAGGACGACGCGTTTCGACCACGTCCGTGGTCTTGGTCACATATATATATATATTGGGGTTTTTTTTGTATTATTTGTTTTCACTGAAAACACCAAAGATTTCAGGGATGTTATAAATATGCTAACATTTCCCTCTACAAAACCATTCAAATTTAGCAGTTATAGTTACCTCAGCTAAATATATCTAACATCCCCCGCAATGGACTGCTTATGACCTCACATATTACATCACTCATGACATGGTCAGTGACATCACTGATGACATCATCCAGTGAGTATGTTTCATTAACATTTCTAAGAGTTACAGATATATACTAAGCTACAGCATATGTTAAATTACTGTTCTTTCTGTATGACTAATTAGTCTTACTATTTCTAGCATATCTCATCTGAGGGGCTGTGTGACAGTCTGTATCAGTGTGAGTGGGTGTCTGAGTGGCTGTATAGGTCTGCATGTGTGTGTGTGTGTGTGTGTGTGGGTGCATGAGTGTCTGTATGGGTGAGTGAGTGGGTGTGTGAGAGGCTGTATGGGTGAGAGACTGTCTGAGTAAGTGGCTGCATGGGTGGGTGAGGATGTGTGAGTACCTGTATCAGTGATCGAGTGGCTGTGTGCGTAACTCTATGGATGGGTGAGTGGGTGTGTGGCTGGCTGTATGGATGACTCCCTAGCTGTGTGACTGGCTGTATGGGTGAGAGAGTGGGTGTGTGAGTGGTTGCATGGGTTAGTTAGTAGTTCTTTGAATGTGTGTATAGGTAAGGGAGTGGGTGTGAATGGGTGTATTGAGAGTGAATGTCTGTGTGAGTGGCTGTACAGGTGAGTCAGTGGCTGTGTCAGTGGCTGTATGGGTACATGTGTGGGGGTGCAGCTCTATGGGTGTGTGAATGGCTGTGTTAGTTTCTGTATGGGTGATTGAGTGCGTGTGTGAGTGGCTGTAAGGGTGTATGAGTGGATGTGTAAGTGTCTGTATGTCTGGATGTGTGAGTGGCTGTATAGGTAAATGAGTGAGTGCATGAGTGGCTGTATGGGTGAGGTAGTGGGTGTGTGAGTGGCAGTATGAGTGAGTGGATGTGTGAGTGGCTGTATGGATGAGTGATTGGTTGTATGAGTACTGGTATGGGTCTGTGAATGGGTATGTGAGTGGTTGTGTGGGAGTGGGACTGAGTGTATGAGAGATTGTACTCGGGTGTGAGTGGGTGAGTGAGTGGTTCTGTGGATGATGTCATGAGTGATGTCTTTTGAGATATCAGTGATGTCCCTGACCATGTCATGAGTGATGTAATATGTGAGGTCATAAGCTGTGCATTGTGGGGGGGTATGTTATAGTTAGCTGAGGTAACCATAACTGCAGAATTTCAAGGGATGGTCTGAGTAAAATGTGAGCCTAACTACAGCGTCCATCTAAACCTTGTTTTTTCAGTGAATTTCTAAGGTTTTTCTAATTCTATTTCCTAACTATAACATCCCAATAACATTTGATTTTTTGTGTATATATATATGTAAATATAAATACATATATATTATATATATATATATAATATATTCAGTGAAAAAACCATAGGTTTCACACACGTTATAGTTAGGAATTAGCATTTAAAAAACCTTAGAAATTCAGTGAAAAAACCATAGGTTTCACACATGTTATAGTTAGCTGGACATTTTACTCGTAAAAAAACAATGAAATTGCCCCGTTATAGTTAGTTCAGCTAACTATAACTCGCGCGCCCGCAATGCACTGCTGATGACGTCACATATTACATCACTCATGACATGGTCAGTGACATCACTCATGACATCACTGATGACATCTCAAATGACATCACTGATGACCTCACTGATGACATCATCCAGTGAATGTGGGTTTTTCTGAAAATTAAATATGTTTTATATATGTATATCTCAAGGTCGATGGAAGAATAAATGGGTATATAAGTGTCTAAATGGATGATTTGTTTTTGAAAAATTGATTGTTTAACTGACTGATTAAGTGTATCATAGTGAATACATGTTTTAGTGAGTAATGTTTAAATATGTATATATCTGTATCAGTCTCTCACTTTGTGTATAAGTGGCTGCATGGGTTGGTGAGTAGATACATGGGTGTCTATATAGGTTATTAGTTGGTTTTTTGAGTATCAGTCTGAGTGTCTGCATGGTTCGGTGGGGGGTATTACGTAGTGCATAGGTGTATGAATGAGTGACTCACTGTTTGTATGTGTTGAACACAGCATGTGTGCAGGACTGTATGGGTGGATGAGTGTGTGCATGGATGTGTTATTGAGTGAATGACTGTCTCAATAGTGTCTTTATGAGTAACTACATATGTTTTAAACTAGTATATGTGACTATTGGTGTATATATGTGAGTATATGTGAGAGTGAGAGATTGAAAGAGTTCTTGTATAAATAAGTATGTGTTTCTATAAGTGATTGTTTAAAAGACTAAGTATGTGTAAGTTTCCGTAGAAGTAAGTGTGGTGGTGTGTGTATAACTGTATATGCAAGTAAATGTATGTTTGATTCTTTGTTAGCATGAGTGACTATGTGTGTGAGTAACTCTATGGATGAGTGGCATTGTGTAACAGGATGTATAGGTGTATGAGTACATATGATGAGTGAGTACATGTATGAGTGACTGAATTGGACTGTTGGTGAATGAGTGGATGTGTATGTGGATCTTAGAATTACTGAAAAGGTTGTTTTAACTGGTATTGGTATGTCCATTGTTTTGAACATTGTAGTTTCTATTTTTGAATGTGTGTGTCAAAGGTTATATTAGGGGAAGAGGAGGTCTGCCACTCTATCACAAGGATGATGTCATCAGTGATGTCATCAGTGATGTCATTTGAGATGTCATCAGTGATGTCATGAGTGATGTCACTGACCATGTCATGAGTGATGTAATATGTGACGTCATCAGCAGTGCATTGCGGGCGCGCGAGTTATAGTTAGCTGAACTAACTATAACGGGGCAATTTCATTGGTTTTTTACGAGTAAAATGTCCAGCTAACTATAACATGTGTGAAACCTATGGTTTTTTCACTGAATTTCTAAGGTTTTTTAAATGCTAATTCCTAACTATAACGTGTGTGAAACCTATGGTTTTTTCACTGAATTTCAAAGGTTTTTTAAATGCTAATTCCTAACTATAACGTGTGTGAAACCCATGGTTTTTTCAGTGAATTTGCAAGGTTTTTTAAATGCTAATTTTTTTTTTATTCTTCAATTTTTTCAAACATATTTTTAATTTAATTTTCTTACCTTTTATAAAGACTATGCTTAAATTTTTAAAATCCTTAAATATTTTTTTTTAATATATTTTTTAAAATAAACATGTAAAATTTATTTCCAGTTCTTTTTTTTTTTTTTTATTTGTTTTTAGTACGCGTACCGTAAGCTCACGGTAAGCGTACGGTTTACGCAACGTCCGTAATCTATCTACGCTGCTTGCGTATAGTTACGCACTTTGCGTAGCCGCGCGTACTGCGCGTGGGACGCGTGCGCGCTTACGCCACACGCGCACGTTACGCGGAAGTGCCGGGGAGTGACTGTTATGCGCATGCGCGCAAGCGCGTGTCTTTTTTACGCGCACGCGTACTTTTTGCCGTAAGCGTACCTTAAGCGTACCGTAAGCGTACGGTAGGTCATGTGATCTTGAAACACAACTTTTGATTGGTTGAAACTACTTTCAGTTCTAGAACTCTCCTACACCACACCCATTCCCCTCATTTCTGCTTGTGATCCCTTGGGAGAAGGAGCTGGTTTGTCTTTGGGATACGATGGCAGAACAGCAGAGCTCTTCTGAGAGTGAGGCTAGCACTAGCAGCACTGTCTTGAGGCAGAGATCGAGGAAACAAAAGCCTTCTTATGTTTGGGATTATTTTACTTTTCCAGAAGGCCAGCAAAAGGTGAATGCACCCTTAGTTACTTGCAGGCTGTGTAAGCGTGTACTTTCTAGAGGTAATCCTGACAGGAAGTATTCCTTTGGGAATCACACCATGAAGAGACACCTCCAGGATGTACACAGAAGGACACATGGTCATCTTTTTGGAGGTAACTCTTCAGAAAGACGAGCCAGTACATCCACAGCAGCTCAGCCTGGACCATCACCTGCAGGGCTTACTCCTTCTTCTGCAGGTCAGGTGAGCCCTTCATCTGTGGGGGGAGAATCTCCTTTTGCTGGCCCTCTGGAAATGAACCCTCGATTTCGGAAGGTTGATATTCATTGCACATTTTGTAAAGATCTAATTTGCCATAGGGAGACCAGTGTTTCCCTAGTGAACAACAAAATAGATCAGCACATTTGTCGCTTTGAATAATTTTCCCATGCTTCCTTTCCTCTGTCCCTGCATGAACACAACGGTTCTTTTAAGAGCCAACCTTATCTTTCATCTTTTTTTTACATATGTTTTTAAAAACTTTTTTTTATTTTTTTTTACCGTACGCGTGCGGTGCGCGTACTTTTTTTTTTTTTTTTAAAAAACACTAAAAATCATTTATCAGATTACATTGTCCTTGAGAGACTACAATTATTATTATTGACTTACCATACTCACTGAAAAAATATTTATTCATTTCTTTTTTTAAAAAATAGTTTTAAAAATGTTTGTAGTTTTCGAAAATTTTCTATATCTATCTGGAAAAAAAGAAAAAAGTATTAATATTTTTTAAACATTTTATAATACAGTACACATATTTACATTTTTTACCAAAAAATCTTTTTGCCTTATTTTTGCTGTTTTCAGAATATATTGCATTTCACTATAAATTGTGAAAGCAATTGCATTCATCATTTTACAGCGGGCAAAAAAAAATACCAATCACAAAGATTGTATTAAAAAAGCCCTGATTCTTTTTTTAATTAAACTTAACATTATAGAAATGCATAATATTGTAAAAAAATATCATCTAATACCAATACTTATTTCTTTAAAATACCGTCTGATATGTTTGTTTCAGAACTATAATCACAATATTATATCTCAAATAACTCCAAAATACATCTGATTTCATTTCCTTTAGGCCAAATAGTAATTTTAATTTTTTTTTTGGAATAAATTTCCAACGGAAATCCAATAAAATTCTAAAGTTTAATTTGTCCAGATCTCACCGATTCTCTGTAACATTTTGGTTCACGAAAATTTTTTGAATAATTTATTTAGTCCACAATAGAATTGGTTACTTTTCCACATGGCCAAATAGTAATTTTTTAAATCATTTTTGAAAAAATTTCCAATGGCAGTCCAATAACATTCCAAAATTTAAAATGTGCAGAAGTTACCGATAATCTCTAAATTATTGGTTTTTCAAAATTGCATTAAAAATTAAAAAAGTCCACATTACAATTGGTTATCTTTCCATTAGGCCAAATGATAATTTTAAAAATCTTTTTTTTACAAAATTGCAATGGTAATCCAGTAAAATGGTAAAATTATTTTGTCCAGATCTTGCCAAGTCTCTCTAAAATTTAGGTTTCAGGAAGATTAGACAGGAATTTGCTAAATCAAAAGGCAAACGTTGTTTGAAAATCAATTGGGAATCATTACACAGTGTCCAGCCTTTTTCACATTTTAGATAAACTGTGTAATGTCCAGAAGTAACAGTAGGTCCATCATGGAAAATTATTGCAACAGTTACAAAAGTTTTTCCTGAAATTGATAATTGCTGTCCTGTAAACTTCTTTATTAAAGTATCCAATTTTGAACCATCAGCTCTACATCGTTGCATCATTAAAATTACATACTGTCCGTATTCCTTTAAAATTAATGTTGAAAACATGTCAGAATTACACTCACCACATTTCATGCTATGATTAGCATCTTTAACTAATTTTGCAAAAGTGACTGTTTTACTCTCTGGCAATGTCAAATAAATAAACCTTTCATTATCAACAATAGAGCCACATATATTATAACAATTATCACAACTATGTTCCCATTTATAAGAGAGACCAAAAAAAATGTCAATGGGAACTCCTTCTTCTTCCACTACCTGAAGAAAATACATCAAAAATTCATGTGCATCTTGCTGTTCATTTTGAGAAAACTGTGTTCGTCCTGAACATACATCTAAAAGTTTTCTAATGTCAGTAGCACTTTCTATTTGAGTTTTATCTTTACTCAGCTTTTGAAAAAGGAGACTCAGCTCTGAACAGAATCTTTTTCCCTGATTTACTATTATCTGCTCTTGCAAACTTTCCAGATAAAATGCAACATTCAGCACTACATTTGCGTAGCAGTTGACACCAGAGCTATTTTCAAAATGACATCCTACAACCTGTTCTTCATTTTCCTTTTTCTTTTTGCTTGCAATTACATCACTCCTCTTTTTTTTCCTCTTCTCTACATCTTCACTACAGATATTCTCATTTTTTCTTTTACGAGAAACTACACGTTTCTCCAACACAGGATACTGACCTAAATGAGGAGCATAGCTTCTTCTTAATCTATTATACTCCTTTACACAATTTGTATCAGCACTAACTTTTGATTCTTCAAAGTCTATCATGAATAAACCTGATAATGTTTTGACTCGTGACAAAGCAACATATGCCATACCTTCTTTGAACACAGTTGAACCAATGTTCACAAATGCACAATCTACAGTCAATCCTTGAGACTTGTGAATAGTTACAGCATATGCTAGAGAAAACGGAAACTGCTTCCTACGTACATATAAGTCTTTCACAAGCATAAAACGAACTGTACAACGACAAATATCTTTAACTTCATCTATCTGATCAAATTTTATTTTTAAACATTCAATTCCTTCTTTTTTCTGATAATTAATAAAACCCACAACTCTTCCCATCGCTCCATTAACTAAACCTTTCTCAACATCCAAATTTCTCTTTAAAAACACTCTACAGTTCATGCAAACATATAGATTTTTTTCTAATCCAGCTGTTTTGGAGATGTTCTTCTCTAGTGAGTCCAATTTATTTTTCAGTTTGCCTGTTACTGTGACAGTAATTCTTCCATCCTCAATTTTGTCCACTGCTTCCAATTTCCTGATCTCTTCCTTTTCCAATTTCAAAAGCTCCTCATTGAATATTGAGCATTCACGTAGAGTAGGCATTAAGCAGATGACACTTTTGTTTTCTGCAATGTTCTTGTATATCTTCTCTGCAACTATTTCTTCCTTTGGAAATAAATTATGTAGCAGCCGAGTCTGTAATGCTTTTTTGCCAGCTTCTGTGAGTAGTCCAATCCTGATATCTTTCAGAATACTTCCATATTCTTCATCGTTTGCTTGCCTCATATTAGTTGTAAGTTCCTTGTACTCAAAGAAGGACCAAATATTTGTATTACCGATGCTTCCCAATGACTTCTTCGTGTCTTCATGTGTCACAGTATTAAACACTGGTTGTCCTTTAACTGGAGTAAGTTGCAAAAGATCTCCAAAAACTATGACGTGTTTTCCACCAAATAACACGTCATAGTCTGTCTTCAAAATTTGCTGCATTCTTAAATGCACAAAGGCAAGCATTAAGTTTGATACCATGCTCACCTCATCAATAATGAGAACTTGCATCTTCTTCAATACTCGTGAAACTTCCAAGGATGCTTCTCCAGTTAGCTTGTTGAATTGTATTTTGTTCTCATGCTCCACTGGTAACATTAGCAAACGATGTAAGGTGATTCCTTTTATGTTATATGCTGCTAACCCAGTTGGAGCAGTAACCACACAAGACAAAGTAGAATCCGTTTTTTGCTTTAGGTAGCTTCTGATGACTTTAATTAGGAAACTTTTTCCAGTGCCAGCTTGTCCGCTTACATACATCCTGATTGGATGAAATGATGTGCATGAGCACTCTTTTTTTACATGTAGAAATCCGTGATCAATTTTGTTTTTGATCTCTTCATAAATTTGTTGCTGCTCTTGATTCAGTTGTCTTTCCAAATTTTCTAAGTCTATAAATTCTTCTTGAGCTTGATTCATAGCTGTTTCCACTTCATTCATGGCTATTGATGCTTCATTTTCAACGATTGGTTGTCCTAGGGGATCTTGACTGTGTGTTCCTGAACTTTGGCTGTCCTGAGAACTGTCTCTAGCTATTTCTGCTGCAATTGTAGTTTCCTGTTCAATTTCTTCATTTAACATTTGCAGATAAGTTGTGAATGTATTGCATTGTATGCTGTCTTTGCAAGCATTAAATGAATCCTCATAGCTTTGAAATTCTCCCAGTAGTTCATCCTCTGTACGCCATGGTTTAAACAACTGTAAAAGAGCCAAGTAGTAAAATTCTTTCTTGTCGGTAGTGTCGCAACTCAGCTTCCGGTGATTTATCAAACTTCCTTTGGTTTGCTTCACCAAACATCCTTCTTCACCAACAACTTTATATTTTCCATTATTAATGTCTTCTGCAGCTTTCCGTGAATAAATGTAGTTCTGCAACACTTCATAGAGACACATGTTCTCCAGATGATGACTTCTCTTGGGATAATATGTGTCCAACATGTTTGTTTTCAATATATCTGTACTTTCTGGGTCATTCTCGGCCAAATATTCAATTTCTCCAACAGATTTCAGTACCCGATTTCTCATTGCTGCAAGGCCTAAACTTGCCCAAATTATTCTTCTTGACTTCGAGTAGAGACTTGCAGAAGATAACCTATCTGAACATTCGTAGGATCCAATTTCTCGATGCGATAACATCTTCAAACTGAAACTGTACAGCTTCTTACTGACAGTCTTCTCGTGAGAAATCTCTTCCGACATTTCCTTCAATTCTGTTTTTTCTGATTTCGTAATGTAAGACGTTACATATCGTGCAACAGCAATGGAATTGTCAGCTACATACTGTATATCCATGTTAGCGTTCCACATGGATAAAATGACTGGGTTGTAGTCATTTATATTTTTTGATTCTTCTTTTCTTTTAAGGTTGTAGGTATTCTTAGGTGATTTTCTTGTGATAGTATGTCTCACAGCTGACATAAAACTGTTTACTCTTCCATTTGAAAGAACAGGTCTAGGAAATCCAAATCGACATTTAGTGTAGTATTTTTCTTTGCTCTTGTATTTCCGTCGACAGTATTTTCCACACCGATGACTTTGGAAACGTAAAACTTGCTCCTTTAACTTGTTCTCTTCTGTGCTTTTTGGTATACCACATGTTGCATATTCTTCAATGTAAGATAACACTGCTTCATCAGTATCTGTTCCAAACTTTGGGGCATCCTTGATCCACAACAGCATATGAATATGAGGAGCACCTCTTGCCTGGTACTCTTTTCTCCAAAAGAAATCCACTACTTCTCCAAGGGGTGGATTTTTTTTATTGCAGATGAAGGACATCATAGCCTCAAATCTATGATTGAAATATCTGCAAACATTAACCGGATCCAATGAGCACAGTTCTCCTGCTGTCTTGTATTCGATGTTTTTAATGTTTGAATTGGCCTCTCGTAGAAAATCCAGTAAATCATCCCAAGCGTACTCGGCACAGCTTAGGGTAAGGAACCATGTTGGTGTTCCTAAATTGCGTAACATGCATTTTAGTTCACCATGGCGTCGGTACCAATATTCATTTGTCCCACGCTGACAAGCCATCAGATTGATCAGTTGTGTTTCTAAATGATCATCTCGGTGCTGCACTTTCTCCATAAAATCCTTAGCAGACACATTTTGTAAATGTACTCCACTTTTTAAAATGTGATTTACTGCATAAGACAGTGCAGACAAGTCGCTTTCAAATAAAAGATGGAACAAATAAGGAATACTTTGTCGAAATCTGGGATCTTCAGCATATAGTCTTGTAGTCCGATACTCTGAAGCTGGAATCTGTTCTGGACGTTCATCGTATCGTCCTCCTTTTCCCGTAGGAAACAGCTGGGGAAAACATCGAGCTTCCAAGCTCTCCTCCCATACACTCACGGGAGTTCCTTTTGCTTTCTTCATCTGAAAGAGATCAATATTGTCTCCCATAACTTCTTTCGAATGAAGAGGATGTATGCTAAAATGTTCATAAATTTCTTCTTCCTTTGTCTTGTCCACTTTTTCAATTTGTCCAGTTGGTGTTTCTGTGTCTTCTTGAAAATCTTCGTCTTCTTCTTCTTCTTCTATATAAATTGATTCATACCATTTGTTATTTTTTTTCAAATACAAATTTGCACTTTGTACTTTCCGCACATCTACCAGCTCCTGCCAAATCTTCTTATTCTTTGTAGGTACACCATTAACCAGAATAATTAATGGTTCAGTTTCCAAAGTATCCGCATCAATAGTTTCCATATTTTTTTTCAAATCCAAGGGCAAATACACCACTCTACCTTTTAAACCTCTCAGTAAATCTGAAGGAGGTAATTTACCAGTTTTGGGCTCCATACGTACTATGGTCTGGAACGGATGAACACATTGAATGAGTATAGACTCATATGTATTTAATTCAGAAAGTTCAGCAGGAATAGCATCCAATTCTAAATTATTATGTACAGCTCTGGTCGGCATTCTATTTTCCTCTAACTTGTTGTAACAGTATTTACAAATACGCTGATCTTCACCCAATTCAAAACAATTTTCAAGAAATATATATGTGGCAAAATCCATCCACTTATAATTATCTTCATTTTCACTCTTTCTGTAGAGATCAACATTCCTAGTTTGTTTTCTATAATGAGTTCTGCGGCAACAAATACAAGTAACATTTGGTCTTTCATTAGAGACTATTGCAAATTTTGTTATGTGATCATTAAATGTCTTACTTACAGAAGGTTCTACATTCTCTTCCACTTCTTCCTCATTTACTGTGTCCTTCTCTGCACTGTTTTGTTCAGGACCAAAGTAACAAAACTGAATTTCATCAACAACCTTCTCTACATCTGATACCGTTCCTCGGAACAGAGCCCTATTCAATTCATTTAACTTTATTGCTGGACTTTTGGCAAAATACAACCGTCTCACAAACTTTCTCATTTCAGTATGATGAACAGCCAGCATCCTAAAATGATGGAAAACACTATTGCACACTTTTCTAGATAGACAAGCCAGAGAATGACCCTGCAAACCAGTATTCTCTCTCACTCTGCATGGATCCAGACTTTGAAGCACCTTAATCTTCTGTTTTACACTTTTTTTACTATATTCTCTTAGAAACTCTCGAAATCTGTCAATAGATTCCTGACGCACAGTGCAAATACTACTACAATTCCAAGTGTACACTGGGGCTTTAGGACGTCTCCCCATTGCCTCATCTGCCATCACTTGTACCTCATCTCTTGGAACCATTATCTCCTTCTCCATTATGCAACCATTTTTTACTTCGTATGAACGACCTCTGGTGTCAACTGCATGCAGCAAACTATTACTTTGAAAATAGCTCTCTTCATTAAAAAAAGGTTCACTACTTGAACTATGCATCCACTTTCCTAAAAACACTTTACAAAAGTTTGTTCTGTTCACTACTCTTTTGCTTTTGCTTTGTGATTTCAGTACATTAACCATTTTATCTAATGTACGCATCCTATTCAAAATTAATATGAATAGTTTCCTTTTTAATTCTAATGCTTTTGCTGCAATGGCTTCAATTTCTTTTTTTCTCTTGTAATATTTTGCCTTTTGCTTATATTTCTTCACATCCTTTATCAAATTGGACATAACTCTTCTCTGAAACATTTTTCTACGTATCTCTTTAAACGCTGTTTTTCTGTTTATGTAAAACTTTTCAGTTGCAGAAGGTATATTTGCATTAACTAAATTCTCAATTTTTTGCTGTTCTCTTCGTTTTGTTACATTCTTCCCAGGACAGACATTTTGTACATTTTTCTTTGTTTTGAATATTTTTTTAAGAAATTGTTTTTTCTGCTTACCAGAAGATTTTTTCTTTTTCCCAACATGAGCATCTTCTACTAACTTTGGTCCTCCAGTTGTCTTCAAATATAGTTTTTTTTTTAGCGTTTTTTGAACTCGAGATTTTGTAGGCATCTTAAATTTTGTTCACTGTTCTTCAGCAATACCTGAAAAAAACTAAAAAAAAATCCTTTATTGTATTTAAATATATTACTACATTTCTTTTCACAATAGTCACAAAACAAAATTTCTTTGCCAATTTGAATGCACACAAACTGCTCTTTTTTTTGGGCAAGTGAAAATCTCTTTTACAAACTGTCACATTATGAAACCACTTTTCAGATTTTTTAAAAAGCCCATGTCCAGAGTGCTACACTCCAGCAAGGGCAACCAGCCTTAGTGAAGCTCAATGTATTTGCATTACAGACTGAAACCTGAAAACCCCACTCGCTTCTAAATACTGTGCATGACTATACACGGCAAGCACATGGGTGTGTGCTAAGACTCTGCTTCTTCCCCCAAAAATTCACTCCCCCTTTCCATCTAATGCAACTGTGAAATCACCAGAGCAAGACGCAATAAATCTCTGCCTATAATTCCTCTATGCACACAGAGTCATGTTTTCACATTAGTCCCAAAACGAAATTTCTTTGCCATTTTTAAAGCACACTTACTGCTCTTTTTTTTTTCGGGGCAAGTGAAAATCACTTTTACAGACTGACACATTATGAAACCTTTTTTTTTAATTTATTTAATTGCACTTGTCCAAGCTGTTTTTTTCAGACCACCACCATGTGTATTCGCGGTGACTGCCTACACTCCAGCAAGGGCAACCAGCCTTAGTGATGCTGAATGTATTTGCATTACAGACTTAAAACTGAAAACCCCACTCGCTTGTAAATACTGTGCATGACTATACATGGCAAGCACATGGGTGTGTGCTAAGACTCTGCTTCTTCCCCCAAAAATTCGCTCCCCCTTTCCATCTAATGCAACTGTGAAATCACCAGAGCAAGACGCAATAAATCTCTGCCTATAATTCCTCTATGCACACAGAGTCATTTTTTCACATTAGTCCCAAAACGAAATTTCTTTGCCATTTTGAAAGCACACTTACTGCTCTTTTTTTTTCGGGCCAAGTGAAAATCACTTTTTACAATTGGAAATCACTTTTACAGACTGACACATTATAAAACCACTTTTTTTGATTTATTTAAATGCACATGTCCAAGCTGTTTTTTCAGACCACCACCATGTGTATTCTCTGTGACTGCCTACACTCCAGCAAGGGCAACCAGCCTTAGTGATGCTGAATGTATTTGCATTACAGACTTAAACCTGAAAACCCCACTCGCTTCTAAATACTGTGCATGACTATACATGGCAAGCACATGGGTGTGTGCTAAGACTCTGCTTCTTCCCCCAAAAATTCGCTCCCCCTTTCCATCTAATGCAACTGTGAAATCACCAGAGCAAGACGCAATAAATCTCTGCCTATAATTCCTCTATGCACACAGAGTCATGTTTTCACATTAGTCCCAAAACGAAATTTCTTTGCCATTTTTAAAGCACACTTACTGCTCTTTTTTTTTCGGGCCAAGTGAAAATCACTTTTTACAATTGGAAATCACTTTTACAGACTGACACATTATGAAACCACTTTTTTTGATTTATTTAAATGCACATGTCCAAGCTGTTTTTTCAGACCACCACCATGTGTATTCTCTGTGACTGCCTACACTCCAGCAAGGGCAACCAGCCTTAGTGATGCTGAATGTATTTGCATTACAGACTTAAACCTGAAAACCCCACTCGCTTCTAAATACTGTGCATGACTATACATGGCAAGCACATGGGTGTGTGCTAAGACTCTGCTTCTTCCCCCAAAAATTCGCTCCCCCTTTCCATCTAATGCAACTGTGAAATCACCAGAGCAAGACACAATAAATCTCTGCCTATAATTCCTCTATGCACACAGAGTCATGTTTTCACATTAGTCCCAAAACGAAATTTCTTTGCCATTTTTAAAGCACACTTACTGCTCTTTTTTTTTCGGGGCAAGTGAAAATCACTTTTACAGACTGACACATTATGAAACCTTTTTTTTAAATTTATTTAATTGCACATGTCCAAGCAGTTTTTTCAGACCACCACCATGTGTATTCTCTGTGACTGCCTACACTCCAGCAAGGGCAACCAGCCTTAGTGATGCTGAATGTATTTGCATTACAGACTTAAACCTGAAAACCCCACTCGCTTCTAAATACTGTGCATGACTATACATGGCAAGCACATGGGTGTGTGCTAAGACTCTGCTTCTTCCCCCAAAAATTCGCCCCCCTTTCCATCTAATGCAACTGTGAAATCACCAGAGCAAGACGCAATAAATCTCTGCCTATAATTCCTCTATGCACACAGAGTCATGTTTTCACATTAGTCCCAAAACGAAATTTCTTTGCCATTTTGAAAGCACACTTACTGCTCTTTTTTTTCGGGCCAAGTGAAAATCACTTTTTACAATTGGAAATCACTTTTACAGACTGACACATTATGAAACCACTTTTTTTGATTTATTTAAATGCACATGTCCAAGCTGTTTTTTCAGACCACCACCATGTGTATTCTCTGTGACTGCCTACACTCCAGCAAGGGCAACCAGCCTTAGTGATGCTGAATGTATTTGCATTACAGACTTAAACCTGAAAACCCCACTCGCTTCTAAATACTGTGCATGACTATACATGGCAAGCACATGGGTGTGTGCTAAGACTCTGCTTCTTCCCCCAAAAATTCGCTCCCCCTTTCCATCTAATGCAACTGTGAAATCACCAGAGCAAGACGCAATAAATCTCTGCCTATAATTCTTCTATGCACACAGAGTCATGTTTTCACATTAGTCCCAAAACGAAATTTCTTTGCCAATTTGAAAGCACACTTACTGCTCTTTTTTTTTTCGGGGCAAGTGTAAATCACTTTTACAGACTGACACATTATGAAACCACCATGTGTAACTACAACAAAAACAATTCCCATTTCTATTATTCATTTCTTAAGTTACCACATACATCCCCTCTCAAACTGTAAACTCACCTTTAAAATTAGTTAGTTGTGAAAGAAATGTGACACTCAAACAGCAGATTATCAGAGCCAGGATCTCTGTTGTGTTCACCTCTCTCCTCTCAGCAGAACCAGATAATGGCAAACTTTCCCTCTATTTTTCCACACATATACATGTAAGTTTCAAATCTCAGTGCTTCCCCCTTTTTTTCAAATGTAATCACACATTTCTATTGGTTGAAAACCAACCCTTTTCCAAAAGTACCCTTCCCCCAACTTGACTTCTGCCTAGTACCCTTCCCCCAACTTGACTTCTGCCTGCTACCATAGCAACAGCTCATGGAACACTGCTGTGTAGAGTTAGGTCAGAAGTTCGACACACAATGTTTCAATTCCACAGAGCAAGAGTGCTTGACTTTTCAAACCTTACAGCAAATCCATAGTACTGTTCTTTGGTTACACATTTTTTTGTACCAATACAAAACATGCTTCTATTAATTTACACATACAGCCTAGTTTTTATTCTAGAATGGTATGAAACAGCCAATCAGTTCTTTTTGTTTTGAAAAAAATATGTATGCCTCCATTTCCAAACTGTCTTTCTTTTCATATTGCCATTCTACTGAAAGACACCTCCTGAGTGCATCCAGTTCTCCTTTGAAGATGTTCACAGTGTGGATTGTAGGGCACAGCTATGTCTTCTGGAGTGAAAAGTTTGCAGAGAAAACAGGTATGGTGAGAGACCTTGCTTTGCCAAATGTAGACATTAAATGGATTGGTCAGAGAGGGTTAAAGTGGCACCAATTGATGCCATTGGTGAAATCCTTCATTCAAATCCAACACCCTGACCTCATAATAGTGCACTGTGGTGGCAATGACCTAGGCACTTTGACTGGGGTAGGTCTGGAAATGCTTATGAAGGACACCTTTGCACAACTGTTTACACTTTTCCCTAAAACTGCCTTTGTGTTTTCCAACATATGCCAAAGGCAAAAATGGAACTGGTCCAATCATTTCTGTCCGCAGATTGACAAAGCAAGAAAGCACGTCAACAAATCTGTTTCTGCTTTCCTCCGTGACTATGGTATGGGTGCCATTTACCACAACAACTTGCGTTATGACATGCAAGACATTTATAGAGGAGATGGTGTGCACTTCAATGATGAAGGGAACAGAGTCTTCCTCTTGAACCTTAGACTCTGCATCGGTACTTACTTGTAGGTACCACTAAAAAAATGACTTCATAAACACAACAGCTCTTTTTAGAGCTCCCTAATTTCTAAACTCTTAAATCTGCTTTTCATTTATTTATTTTTATTTTTTTTACCGTACGCTTACCGTAAGCTTACCGTACGCGTACCCCGTGATTTTTTTTAAAATCAATAAATGTTTTTTTTGTACTTTTCTGTCCTTCTTTGACCCCCTTACAAATGTTAGGGGGTCTGTAACTCTCCTCATTGCCCCCTTTCCTTGTTTTCTCTGTTTTTTTTCTGAGTGAAACACACAAAATGGCGGCCGCCGCTTCCTGGTTTCGGCCGATTCGAATGTTTACTAAGATCTATGGGCCAATCAGAATCTCCTTCGCGCACGCCATGTTTCTTCCGTACGCTTACCGTAAGCTTACCGTACGCGTACCCCGTGATTTTTTTTAAAAATCAATAAATGTTTGTTTTGTACTTTACAGTCCTTCTTTGACCCCCTCACAAATGTAAGGGGGTCTGTAACTCTCCTCATTGCCCCCTTTTCTTGTTTTCACTCTTTTTTTTTCAGAGTGAAACACAGAAAATGGCGGCCGCCGCTTCCTGGTTTCGGCCGATTCGAATGTTTACTAAGATCTAAGAGCCAATCAGAATCGCGCTCGCGCACGCCACCGTACGCTTACCGTAAGCGTACGGTAAGCGTACCGTAAGCGGGCTCAGATATATATATTGATTTAAAGGCTATTTTCTCAGAATCTACTGAACAGATTTACACCAAACCTACAAAAGGCACTTCCTTGACCTAGGGACTACCTCTCTGCCAAATTTTGAGTAATTCTGTTCAGCCGTTCGGGCTGTAGCTCGTTCTAAAGGTCCTATGGAAAAATGCATGGGAAAAACGCGTTTTGGGACCCCCCTTTTATCTCAGCCCCCGCTTGACGGATCCCCCCGAGACTTTCAGGGTAGGAGCGGAGCGTAGCGCCCCACCTATTTTGAGAAATTCGCGAGGATTCGTCGACCAGCGCCAAAGTTATTCAAAATAGAATGTTGAGGTTTTCCTATGGAAACGTGGTCCTAACTATAACTACCTACTGGCGACCGCCAGTAGGTAATATATATATATATATATTCACTGAACAAGAATTAGGAATTAGCCTTTAAAAAAACCTCAGAAATTCACTGAAAAAACCATAGGTTTCAGGGACGTTATAGTTAGTTGGACATTTGACTCATATAAAACTAGAGAAATTCGCCTGTTATAGTTAATTGAGCTAACTATAACTCGCGTGCCTGCAATTCACTGCTGATGACATCACATATTACATCACTCATGACATGGTCATGGACATCACTAATGACATCACTCATGACATCTCAAATGACATCACTCATGACATCACTGATGTCATCATCCAGTGGATGTGTGTTTCTGTAAAGTTTAAATATTTTTCATATATATCTATGCCAAGGTCTATTCAAGAATAAGTCGATGTAAAAGTGCCTGAATACATTATTTAGTAGATGCATGACTGACTCTATAAGTCACTGATTGAATGTATGTTACTGAATGGATAGATTAGTGACTAGACTGTGTGAATGTCTCTCTTAGTCTCTCACTTGGTGTGTAAGCAGGTGCATGGCTTGATGAGCAGCTACATCAGTGTGTATATCTGTTTTTCATTGATTGTATGAGTATCTGTATGGGTGTCTGACTGTCTATGTGGGTGTGTGGGTGGTGTCTGACTCTGTGCATAAATGTCTGAATGGCCGATTCACTGGTTCTATAGATTCAAAAGTGCATCTCAGAAAGGTTGTATAGATAGCTGACTGTGTGAACAGGTGTGTTGATTAGTTAATTTATGTCTCAGTTGTATATATGTGAGTAACTATATATGTTTTTACACACTATATGTGAGTGTTGGGGTGTATAATTGACTACGTGAAAGACAGTGATTGCAAGAGTGTCTACATACACGAATGCGTACATGTATTAGTGAATGTATAAGAGAGTAAGTATATGATAGTATCTATATAAATAAGGAAAGTGATGTGTGTATAAATAAGGCAGGTGTTGTGTATATATCTGCATAGGTGAGTACATGGGTGTATGATTGATTTTTGGCATGACTGAATAGATGTGTGAGTAACTCTATTGATCAGTAGCACTGTGTAAATGTATATATACGTGTATGAGTTGATATTATACTGATGTAATGATGAGTGACACCATGTATGAGTGACTGTATCAGTGTATATCTGGCTCACAATATATAGATAGGAATCAGTGGAGGGATATCTAGTATCTGGTATTGGTGTGTCTATGCTTTTCAAAACGATAGTCTGTATTTTAGAGTGCGTCTATCAAAGGTTATATTACAGTGTGAAGAGGTGTGTCAGACTATCACGCGGATGATGTCATCAGTGATGTAATTTGAGATGTCATCAGTGATGTCATGAGTGATGTCTTTGACCATGTCATGAGTGATGTAATATGTGACGTCATCAGCAGTGCATTGCAGGCGCGCGAGTTATAGTTAGCTCAAGTAACTATAACAGGCGTATTTCTCTGGTTTTATATGAGTCAAATGTCCAACTTACTATAACGTCCCTGAAACCTATGTTTTTTTCAGTGAATTTCTAAGTTTTTTTAAATGCTAATTCCTAACTATAGCGTCTGTAAAACCTATGTTTTTTTCAGTGAATTTCGAAGGTTTTTTAAATGTTAATTTCATATTTTAATATTTATAAAACCTATATTTTTTCAAATTGTTTTTTAATATTTTGGAACTCTATCATCCTTTTTTTAAACTTTACAAATTATGTAATCTTTTATATCTTCCCCACAAAATATGTATATCTTTTTTTTTTTTCTTGAGAAAACTATAGTCCCGTACCGGTTGTTCAAAACTTTTTGCAATATACACATATCTTACACTACACACAACATGTAACCATCATTTTCATCAATATTCATGCTCTGTAAAGTAGCCTTCCACCTATGATACCCATACACCTAAAAGTTAAATTACCGAAATTTTTTCCAATACCACAGGTAACATGGTTCAATACGCTGTCCACAACACAACGTAATATAGTACGGCCCAGAGACAGTATCATGCATAGATAATGAACACACAGACACAGATAGATAGTGGAAGTGGATACGTGCACGTACGCTCAACCCCTTTTTACCATGGTGACATATCCAGTGACGTCTGTGCTGGATGTGTGTGCGGTAAGTCTAAACCAGCCTTCAGACAATGGTTGCTGCTAGCATCAACTACAACAGTAATCATTGGATCACACACAAAGATTCAATATTAAAAGAATCAATAATTTATGCTGCAGTAAGGTAGGGACAGTAGATGTGAAATAATACAGAAATAATTCCATCGTAAAAGAACAACAACTTGTGGTATACTAACACACAATCAATAGATCTGAAATAATACACAAAAAGATTATATCATAAACGCTCCATCAGTTCTAGTGCACTCAAATAACCACATCAAAAGCATTCAGCATGTGCACAGCCACCGATAATGCATGCCATAGACAGCCCGTACTAAGAGCAATATCTGTTGCCATCAACACTGCATCATCTGCAATACCGACTCAATCTGAATTATGAACACTGCTGTCTGCAGTGTAGGCCATAGAGAGCGGTCACAAAGGACCCACAGATACGTAAAGTGACTTCACCTACCCAGTTTGTTGTCAGCGAAGCAATAAAAAAGAGTGTGCAAAGCCTGCAATGATACATATGCATGGTGCAGACAGTACACACTGGAGCAATGTCTTTTCCTACAGGACTACCTCATCTACAATAGCGACTCAATCTCAATTGTGAACACTGCTGTCTGCAGTGTAGGCCAGAGTGAGCGGTCACAAGGGCCCACAGCCACATGGCATTCACTTGAGCTCTACAGTTTGCAATACACAAACTAAAAATAAACATGTGCAGAGCCTGCAATGATGCATATGAGTGGTGCAGACAGAGCACACTGGAGCAATATCTTTTCCTACAGGACTGCATCATCTACAATGCCGACTCAATGTCAAATGTGGACACAGAAGTCTGCAGTATAGACCAGAGAGAGCGTTCAGCAAGGGCCCACAGCCACGTGGCATTGACTTGACCTCTACAGTTTGCAATACACGAACCAAAAAAAACGTGTACAGAGCCTACAATGATGCGTATGAGTACTGCAGACAGAGCACACTGGAGCAATGTCTTTTCCTACAAAATTACCTAATCTACAACAGCGACTCTATCTGAATTCTGAACACTGCTGTCTGCAGTGTTGGCCAGAGAGAGCACTCAGCAAGAGCCCACAGCCACCTGGCATTCACTTGAGCTCTACAGTTTGCAATACACGAAGAATAAAAACGTGTGCAGATCCTGCAATGATGCATATAAGTGGTGCAGACTGAGCGCACTGCAGCAATGTCTTTTCCTACAGGACTGCATCATCTATAATACCGACTCAATGTCAAATGTGGACACTGAAGTCTGCAGTATAGGCCAGAGAGAGCGTTCAGCAAGGGCCCAAAGCCACGTGGCATTGACTGGACCTCTACAGTTTGCAATACACGAAGCAAAAAAAACATGTGCGGAGCCTGCAATGATGCATATCAGTGGTGCATACAGAGCGCACTGGAGCAATGTCTTTTCCTACAGGACTGCATCATCTATAATACCGACTCAATGTCAAATGTGGACACTGAAGTCTGCAGTATAGGCCAGAAAGAGTGGTCAGCAAGGGCCCACAGCCACGGGGCATTGACTTGAGCTCTACGGTTTGCAATACACTAAGCAAAGAAAACGTGTGCGGAGCCTGCAATGATGCGTATGAGTGGTACAGACAAAGCACACTACAGCAATCTTTTCTCTTACAGCACTGCATCATGTACAATAGCAACTCGATCTGAATCGAGAACACTACTGTCTGCATTGGTAATTAAAAGCAGTACTCACACACACAACTATCAATACTTTTTCTCACTCCCGCTTTACAAAATAAAACAACATAAATTACAGAGAACTCTACAATGAATACATCAAAGCAATTCGAATTGGGATTTCATCTCTCCACAGTCTACACTATTCACTGTTCCTTTGGACTTCCAAGATAAATTTGGTCATTTCACTAAACCTATAACTGATATAAAAAAACTTCTTGAAGCAAGTATACTAAAACAATATTGTGTATGTTTCAATAGACGTTCTAATTACTTAACTACTGGATTCTGTAATTAAACAATCACCACGCAATCTAAATTGTGAACCCTGCGAACTGCAATCTACACCAAATCCAGTGGTCATTCACAACTCACAGCCACATACCGTTGGATTCGGAAGCACGGAGTTGGTTGCACCTGAACAGAGGGGGTACACAAAAATCATCACAGACTTTAACTTATGACATCCTCAATCATAGAATCAAGACCCCATTTCACCTTTTGGACCTGCTATACCGCGGTGTATTCCAGCAATACCAGTCAACTAAGCCCAATAACCATGTGCAGCACTTAACTACAGAAGCACAGAATCTGATGCACCTCAACAGACGGAGTTGTGTGAAAAACCAGCAACAGGTAATATCAGACATCGTCCATTGTGTGATCAAGACACCATTCCACTGTTGGTACCTAGAGTTGGTTGCGCCTCATCAGAAGCTATACACAAAAATCATCACACACTTTAACTTCTGACATCCTAAAACATAGAATTAAGACCTTGTTTCACTGTTCGAACATGCTGTACCGCTGTGTACTCCAGCAACTGCAATAAACCATGCCTAATAATCATGTGCAGCAGTTAACTACAGAAGCACAGAGTTTAATCCACCTCAACGGAAGGAGTTCTGTAAAAATAAGCAGAATGTAATATCGGACATCTTCCATTGTGGAATCAAGACAACATTCCACTGTTGCAACCTAGAGTTGGTTCCACCTGGTCAAAGGGAGTACCTTCATCTCCACTCTCAGATGCAATTCTAACATCGTCCATTTTGGGATCAAGGCACCGTTCCAATGTTCGGACCTAGAGTCGGTTGCACCTGATCGGAGGGGGTACCTTCATCTCCACTCTCAGATGCAGTTCTAACATTGTTCATTGTGATATCAAGACACCGTTCCACTGTTCGGACCTGCTGTACAGCAGTGTACTCCACCGACTGCAGTCAGCCAACCCCTATAATCATGTGCAGCAGTTAGCTACGGAAGCACAGAGTCTGATGCACCTCAACGGAGGGAGTTCCCTGAAAACTCAGTAGCAACCACTGTTCCACTGTTGGGACCCAGAGTTGATTGCACCTGATCGGAGGGGGTACACCAAAAACTTCACAGACTTTAACTTCGGACATCCTCAATCATAGAATCAAGACCCCGTTTTATTGTTCGGACCTGCTGTACCGCGGTGTACTCCACCGACTGCAGTCAACAAAGCCCAATAATCCTGTACAGCAGTTAGCTACGGAAGCACAGAGTGTAATGCACCTCAACGGAGAGAGTTCTCTGATAACTCAGCAGCAGGTAATATCGGACATCGTCCATTTTGGGATCAAGACACCGTTCCACTGTTGGGACCTACAGTTGGTTAAAGCTGGTCCAAGGGAGTACCTTCCTCTCCACTCTCAGATACAGTTCTAACATCGTCCACTATGGTATCAAACACCATTACACTGTCGGTACCTTTAGGACTACTGTGTTACTATCAAGGGTGGGCGTAGTGGGCGTAGTGGGGCTACGTGAAGCAGTGCGTAGTGTGCCCAAATCTACGCACACTTGTGCGCTCTGCGTAGCCCCACTACACGCCGCCCACCCTCCTTTTAAATAATACCCTGCATGTTAAATAATTAAAAGTAAAGAGACTTACTTGAAGCGCGGCGTCTCCGGGGCTCCCTCTTCCTCGTTTCCAACTTTTTGTGACAAATAGGCATGCGCGGACGCCCGCGCATGCGCATTTCTCGCAAGAAATGTGCATGCGCGGGCGTCCGCGCATGCGCATTTGTCACAAGAAGTTGAAAACGAGGAAGAGGGAGCCCCGGAGACGCTGCGCTTCAGGTAAGTCTCTTTACTTTTAATTATTTAACATGCAAGATATGATTTAAAAGGAGGGCGGGCGGGAGGCGGGTGGTGGGCGGCAGGCAGCTACGCTTCGCCCTGGCGTGTGCGTAGCGCTGCCTGCTTCGCCTACTTCGAAAACTGCGAAGCAGGCAGCGCTACGTACACTACGTGGGCGAAGCGTAGTGTAACGCCCAGGGTTAATTACTATTATACAGAGCACTCCACGCTCCTGGGCCTCAGGCTGGGCTCTGTGTGCCTGTGTCGTGGTAGCCAGCGTTAATCTCAGGAGCCTTCCGAGCTCACAGACCTCTGCCCAGGACTTTCCGCCGGCACGTGGTCGGCCCTCTTTCACATACAGCGGTGTTGAAAGGTGAACGGTGGGGCATATATGTGTCACAGCGGCCATGACGGTTTCTGAGTACCAACAGACTGACAGCATCATTCACGCACCCACCTTCGCTCACAGCATCAGCCTCGTGGCGGTGGAAGCTGCGCAGACCTGGCAGACACGTTCGCCAATACGGAAGAGAACCACACCCAAAGAAACGGGCCTTTTATTCATACCCCTACGCTAGTCTTGCGGACAGTGAGCCAGCCAACTTACCTAAACATTTTGGGGGGAAGAGGCACGTACGCGCTACCATTCCGTAATCTTCCCTACTGACTTTACTATCATGGTTGCGTCCACTGTCCACTTCACTCAATAGACCATCAGTGTATGTTGACATGTACATGTCTGTGCTCCGCATACTCAAGTCTGTCCGGCACATCCCCTCAAGAGTTTGCATTGTATACATTTGTAATCGAGAATTACTTGCCACCTTCGCACATACTTTTCTCCCATTTCTCCCTGCATTCTGCATTGTGTAGCAGTACGTAGTGTTGTTGTGTCGGCTAGGTGTACATGTTGTTTGTCATGTTGTATGTGATTATATGAAGTAGCGTGCTAATTCACGAGCAGTGGTTGTATCCCATTTACATATCGCTGTTTTAAAGAGCAAACAGAAGTTTTTCTCACAGGTGAAAAGTGCGACCACAATAGCAGTCATTCATTACTATCCAAGAATGTCCAACTACACGCTTCTTAGCTTACAGCCCCCAATCTTGCGTCCTTTCTTAAAAGGACGCCAACTCCCACAATCAGACCAACATTCACACAGCTTTCTAACGGCAGTTATCTGCTTCTCAATAACATGCACTCCTACGGAATGTGAGCATACCGTATGTCCTTACTGTTTCAAACCGAGTAACTTCCTGTGGCAATGTCTATTCCCACACACACAAACTAACTCTCAAACTTCAACTTGGACTTCAATCCCTACTTTGAAAACAGATTTCATTAAACTAACCAAACTGAAAGTGCTTTTGTTCACAACAGAAGTGTCCCTCACTTCTGCAAAAGAAATGTATTGACTGCAGATACGACGAACTTCAAGTAAAATACACTCCCTTTTAAATACGAACCTCCCATTACAATTTGTGAATTGTTACACAATTTTCAACACATGTCACACTCAAGGTCAGGCACACTTTTTTAACACGGTCTCCTACAGCCTTCTAACACGCTTTCAAACTGTTCTTCTTTTAATACCAGACTACATTCAGACATTCTTTCCATCATCTCTGAAATAACAGGAACAGTGCCCATAATTCTCACCCTCTTTGCGGCCATCCTACTACTAATTCTACTTCTAGAAATGGCTACGTTCTCTATGGTAACAACTATGTCCAACAGAATACGCCTCTACGCCAAGCTACATCAATGCTTTAAAAAAACAGAAAAACTTTTCGACTGCCTGCCTCTATCTATTATCGGAGCTAGCTACAACATAACATTTATCTACACTTATGCAATATGCGTACAACCATCATTTGATTGAAAAACTTGACCATTCGACTGGCGAATGGATGTATGCCATGCCAACATCTCAACAATCGCTCCAGATATCCAGCAGGTAATGGAGTATCTTGAAAACCATGAACGTAATTGTTCTGGCAGCGGAGCAATGGCGAATGCAATACAAAAAGGAATCGCAGCGCAATGGGATTTCTGCGCAACCGCGAAAGATCTCCTGCAACGTGCGACCTTTCACAACATCGCAGATTACCTGCCCATTCAAATTACCGCTCCAACATTCGAGGAACATTACTGTCCCTTCGAGGATATGAATTGGATCACTTTGCTTTTCGCACACAATGGCAACAATAGCCTCTTGGAACATTACGCATCTCAAGCAGCTGAAGAACTTCTGAACTGGAATCTCCAAGACTTGTAAGAAACTCACATTATACTTGAATGGATTTTTTTCCATCTTTTTTTACTTTTTCCTTTAATTTTTTTATAATTGTCAGAAGCCCTTTTTCTTGCGCAGGAACAGAGATGCCTTTTCCCAACACCACCTCCAAGAACCACCAATGCAGCACTATGAAAAGATGCGTTAATGCCTTCTCCAGAGGGGGTAGGGGGATTGGATAAAATAACAAAAGAGAAGAGAAGAGAAGAGACTGCCACTGGTTGACTGCTTCCTGTTTCTTCTTTCTGCTATATTGACTTCTGGTTGGATCGTTCAGGAGGCTGAATAAACATTAGACTTATTAGTTCTATTTAATCTCCTTCCACCTTGTATCTTTTAGTCTTGTATTATTAGCCCCTTCTACATACCAGCTTGTAAACCCAGTGTTGCTTCTCTTCTATTTGGACAGCTATTTTTTCTGCTCCGTTTCTCTCTTCTAATAGTTCCTAATGTTAACACAATAGTTAGTGGTCTTTTCTTATACCTCACAACAATCTATTTAATTCCCAGGAGCTACATCATACCTATCTTTCACTCTTAGGAATGTTTCTATTTCTAATGTTCTTTTTCTTTTTTCACAGGAACAGTTCGTAGAAGGAAGAACTAGGGTAAGTACTACAACACTATTCCTTATTTACATTATAACATTTACACGGTGTGACTTTAGACTCAAGACTTAGCTCTGGTGCTTCTCGTGGAACTTCGAACTCTTCACTGACTCTCCAGTCGAATGTCTCTCAACAATGGAACAGACGCGCCTCACTGACGCGTGGCTCTCAGACTATGGTTCTCCTCCTTCAGACAGGTGGCGGGTTGAGGTTCTGTAGCGATCCGAACCCGTGAATTCGGTATCGTAGTACTGACACGATTTCGGTACCAATGAACCGCAAATGATCCATTACATGCATGACAGTGTTTTCGCTACGCAACTATCATGAATTCACTGAGAAATAGGGCATTCTGTTGTAAAGTCATGGCATCCATTTTAGTTACAGCATCCATTTTGTTTCTTGCCCTCACATAGTCAATGAACGGGCGATGACCCCGGCAGAGTCACCTTGTTAAGGACACGTAAGCTCAAGCCCCGAGAAAGGCTGACGCTACATGACTAGGCAGAATCAAGCTGCCTCCCCTGCCTGAGGCCAGTCCAGCTATACTGGTTCTCGTGTCCGTTGTCCTCACTGAAAGGCCGAAGACGGTAGCCATGCCCGTTTATGATCCATAAACACCTCTTATCCTACTTTTCAATCCTTTGCACCTGGCTCTGCTCCTCTCCTTCTGGGCTTTTACAATGGGGAGGTTACGATTTTTATGATGGGGAGGATCGGACAAAGAATGGAAAACTGTCAAGGGAACCTGATCGAATACCGAAATCCTACGACTAATTATTGTTTGATGTCTATTTACTGTTTGTTTGGGATACCGGGTTGGGCATGAGAAATATTCGTGTAATGTTGCCTAAAGACATTTTGCGTGTATTTAAAGAACAACCCACTTAATGCAATTTGAACAGTCTCGTAGATTCTGCCTCTGTGTGGTTCCTATGACTTCTGTGTCCCTGCAGTGAATAAACCTTGGTCTTTGACGCCACCATCGAGAAGCCCGTGTCTCTGTTTATTTGTGCACCGAGACAGGAGGAACTCAGGGGTCTTTGGGTGTTGTTTTTCCCTGACACCTCTGGACTCTTAAAAGTCCAGAACCTCAAATTGGCGCCCATGTGGGGCGACGTCATCCGGTACCGGTCCAAAGCCTGAAAAGTTCGAGAAGTTTCGTGTGAAGATTCCGGAGGGAGGTACCCCGCTTCATCGATCCCTGCATGTCGTAAAAGTGGCCCGACGATCTCTTCCACGAGGGTTCCCGTTCCCAGACGGCTACAGAGGACCGCTGCCCTGACTGTTGCCCTGTCTTGGACCCGAGGTGCAGACCTTAGTATGGCGAGACGTAGACGGGTTCTCCTTGGTGACGTCTTCCACATTTCAGTTAAGTATTAAGTGGGTTACGCTCAGTTTGGTTGTTCCTTGTTGCTCTGGTTTAATTCGTAGATTATCATTGGTTGCTCTTGTTTAGATAATCTTTGTTTTGGTATTAGATCATTTTGGTAGGCCTAAGTTCTTTGCGCATTTTGGTTGGAATTTGTCTTTGTTTGTCATGACTACCAGTAGTAATTGTTTTCTGTCCTGGTTACGTTGCAACGGGGATTCCCGGTTGGAGGATTCGTGTTTGGTTCCTCCGATTGGAACTCCTACATATGAGCTCTATTGTAAACATGGTGTTGGTCCTATTACGTATAATGAAGTATGGGTCCGTTATACCAGAAAAGATGGTGTCCTTAGTTGGCCACCGCATGGTAGCTTCGAAACCGAAATTCTAGACAATCTAGAAATGAAGTTGTTTAAGAGAAAAGCCCGGCCGGCGATGTTTGACTCTTTTCGCGTATGGCGCAAAGAAGCCAAACAGAGAGAAATTAGGAAGACGAAGAAAGAACAGAAAGAGAAAGGGTTGACTTTAATGGAGTCTGCTAGGCAGCTGCATGTCAACGAGACCGAGAAAGCAATGGAGATGGCGAATAGAAAATATAATTTGGCAATTGATAAATGTTACCCTGCATTGCCATCTTGTCCTACTAAGCCGATGGAGGATCATGAGAAGGATCCTCTGTTGTCTTACCTGTTGAATTCACCTCCACCGTATGCACAGGGTATTACAGTACCACAGTTACTACCTGTTGTACAGCCAGCTGCTGGCCAGCCTGGAATAGTTGCTCCACTTCCTTTGATTCCAGCTCCTGTCCTTCCTGTGGTTAATGTTCCTTCGGCACCCCCTCTTCCTGGGTCGCCTGCTCCGCCTTTGCCT
The DNA here is from genome assembly GCF_964204655.1 of Triturus cristatus. Taxonomy (NCBI): domain Eukaryota; kingdom Metazoa; phylum Chordata; class Amphibia; order Caudata; family Salamandridae; genus Triturus; species Triturus cristatus. The sequence goes on from NC_140589.1 coordinate 326,420,684, forward strand.
GTCGTTACGCAAACTGCTTTACCTGCTACTCCCACCCTTACTATTTCATCTGCTCCAGCTGCCCTGTCCCCGAACCCTGTGAACATTCTGACTCCGCTTTCCGTTCGTCTGAAAATAACCGACTCTGTAACTAATATCTTAACTCCTCTCTACAGGTCTTTAATTGAGACCCCCGTTTCTGACTCTATACAGAGACGTAGCCAGCTTCCTGGTCCTCAGGAACGAGACATGTTAGATTCGACAGCTCTTAGGTGGATGTCGAAAGCTGTGAAGTATGATGCACAAAGAGTGTTAGATACTTTTATGCAATGGAATGAACCTACTCAACATTATGTTTTTGACGTGATGTGTTCTCTTGTGCGTGAAGAATGGGAAGATGATGACTTAGATTCCGTCCTCTCTGATCTGATAAATATTCAACAGAAGTTCGCCGCAGGAATGGTGATAGGTTCAGAAGTAAGGGGAGCAATAGAACTGATTTTAGCTCATAGGGATGATTCCCCTCTTCGAGCGACAAGAGACCCTGATGGTTCACCGATTACTACTAGGAAAAAACGAGGTCAATATCCGATGAAGGAAGTTCCGCCGATATGGCGTGATGCGGTTCAAGCTGATGGGGCTAATAATATTGTAGCTGCCCCGGCACATTTCCAGAGAGTGTGGATACACATCCCTTGGAAGCGGGCCGAAGTATTAGCAGTAAAACAAGCGTTACCAGACCCACGTAAAAATCCTGCTGGTTATTACAAAGAGTTAACACAGACAGTTCAAGCGTGCATCATGAATTTGGCAGACATTGAAATGTTATTTGGTAATGTAGTGCCACAGCCTATATGGGCCAAGATTCGACAAGAGAACCACCCAGTCGCCTTAGGAGGTGATTGGCCAGTTATTGTAGCAGCAGATGCGCAACAAGTTGGCGGTGCTAAACCTGAACCTCTGATTGCTGCCCTACCTGGCAGAATAATTAATCTAATGAAAACGCTGATGCCAGCGTTACGAGTCAATTGGGATAAACTATCGGCATGCAAACAAAAGAAGGACGAAAGCGTTTCTGACTTTTTCACTAGATTTGAAGAGACATTCGTAGACCACAGTGGGCAAGATATGAGTACTGAAGGAGGCCAGAGATTGTTCGTCGACAAGTTCGTGTTTAATTTACTACCTGAACTTAGTAACAAGTTAAAGGATTCTGAAAGTGCATGGGCAGTGTCGACGACAGCACAGATACTTGCAACTGCTCAGTATTACGAGAATAGAGAGAAAGAAGAGAAGGAAAAGTCAGAAAAGAAAACAAAAGATTTAAAGACTAAAGTTCTTTTGCAACAAGCGTATCCGCCTCGTTCGAATCAGTCAGATTCACAGCAGCGACCCCAGTTTCAGCAACAGCCACAATTCCAGCAAGGGACGTCCCAAAGATTTAATTATGTTTTTTCTCGACAACAGTTAGCATGGAATCAGTGTGCCTATTGTAAAAAGGAGGGTCATTATAAGAATGAGTGTCCGTTACTGCACGCACAGACTAGTGGTGTCCCAGCTCAGAGAGGTACTGTTGGGTTTATGCAAACTCCTAGAGGTAGAGGACGTGGTACTATGACACCACAGGCCGATCGCCAATCGAATTATTTCGATCAGCGAAATGCACAATCTGCGCAAGCAGGTAGATCTCCACAGTATCATGTTGAAGATTATTATGATCATAATGAGGAGATTCAGAGAAGCGAGTACTAGGACAGCCACAGGCAAAGAGAGGGAGTAGTATCAGTTCCAGTTGATCAGAGTGGACCTTGTGTCACAGTAGTTACCTCAGGCGTGGTCGAACCGTTTCTGTTGGATACTGGTGCGGCAAAAAGTTCAATTATGCATGCGAAACTCCCTGGCGCACCTTTGTCTGGCTTAACGAACACTTCAGTAGGTTTCTCAGGCGCCCCTGTTCACAATCCTGTTTCTAGTCCTTTGTCAATATCTGTTGGGCCATGCGAACTAGAAGCACCCCTTATCCTAACAACCGGTTGTAATGAGAATCTACTTGGTTTAGATCTGTTGAAACGCCTACATGCGACACTGTACTGTTCTCCTTCGGGAGTACAGCTCACATTAGGCAAAAGAGTTATCTCTCCAATGTATATGTCGATGGATAAGCTCCCACCGGAGCTGCGTTCTCTCCCTGATACTCTTTGGGCAACTGGTCCTAACGATGTAGGCCTCTTGGAAATTCCCCCTTATGTGGTAAGTCTGAAAGCGAATGTTAAATTCCCACGAATCCCACAGTATCGGATTTCGAATGAAGGGGAACGTGCACTCTTGCTGATTGTGAAAGACTTAATACAGAAAGATGTGATTGAGGAAACTAGAGGAAATATCTGCAATAGTCCTGTTCTGCCGATTTTGAAACGTACTGACCCTTCCAAGCCTCCAATCTACAGGTTTGTGATTGACCTCAGAGAAGTAAACAAAATCGTAATTCCGCAGTTTCCTGTGGTCCCAGATATCACTGCATTATTGACGTTAATTCCTGCCTCAGCCTCATGGTTTACAGTTATCGACTTGAAAAATGCATTTTTCAGCATTCCCATAGCCGAGGAAAGTAGAGACATTTTTGGTTTCTCCTTAGGAGGTCGCAGTTTCAGATTCAAGCGCGCTCCACAAGGTTATTGTGAGAGCCCTTCAATTTACAGTCAAGCATTGAAGAGTCAATTAGATGCTCTTGTACTTCCTCCTGGTGTTGCTCTGATCCAATACGTAGACGATCTTTTACTGGCTGCTGATGACAAAGAAACTTGCAAAGCAGCTACAATTTCTCTATTACGTCATTTGTCAGACTTACATCACAAGGTGTCACCTTCTAAACTGCAATATTGTTGCCAAGAAGTGACCTACTTAGGTCATCTTTTGTCAAAGGAGGGAAGAAGGTTGACCCCAGAGAGAATCAAAGCAATCTCGCAGATGACTGTACCAAGTACACAGAGAGAAGTGCGTGCGTTTTTGGGTATTACGTCATACTGCAGGCAATGGATCCCAAATTTTTCTCTCATGGCAAAACCATTGGTAGCCCTGACTGGAAAAGGTGTTCCGAGCCCTTTGCCATGGTCTGATGAATGTCAACAGAGTTTCTCCGACTTACGTGATGCGCTGTGTTCAGCTCCTGTGTTGGGTACTCCTGACTACAGTAAGCCGTTTACACTATATGTCCATGAAAGAGAAGGTTGTGCGTTGAGTGTTTTAACGCAACAATTTGGTGACAAACAGCGGCCTTGTGCATATTTCTCATCTACATTAGATCCGGTAGCCAGAGCATTACCAAGTTGTTTGAGAGCTACAGCAGCAGCTGCAGTGTCTATTCGACAGTCTGCTGGACTTGTCATGAACAACATGTTAGTAGTCATGGTTCCACATGCTGTGGATACACTCATGAATCGAACGAAAACTCAGCACCTCACCAGTGCTAGACTATCAGGCTACGAGCTGACGCTTTTGGCAAGTCACATTCAGATCAAGCGATGCAACATATTGAATCCAGCAACGCTGTTGCCGACTACTCAGGAGTCGAGTGATTCAGAGCCCCATGACTGTTGTTTTAGAACTGAGGAAGAGACAAAAGGTAGGATTGATTTGAAAGATACTCCGTTACTAGATCCAGACGGCACCTTATATGTCGATGGGTCGTGTTTTAAATTACAGAATGGTGATGTGACGGCCGCGTATGCAGTTACGACTTTGAGTACGATTGTTGAGACTGCAAGAGTAAGTCAGAATTCTGCCCAAGCTGCAGAATTAATTGCACTAACAAGAGCGTGTGTTTTAGCTGAGGGAAAGAGAGTGAATGTGTTTACTGATAGCCAACACGCCTTCGGCGTATCACATAGCTTTGGACGTCTCTGGAAAGAAAGAGGTTTTCTCACGTCCCATGGAACTAAGATCCAACATGGACAGTTAGTCAGTGATCTATTGGAATCTCTGACCCTACCAAATGAAGTTGCGATTGTGAAGTGCAGTGCACATCGGAAAATTACGGATGATGTTGGCCGTGGGAATGCGTTTGCTGATGAGGTCGCCAAAGAGACGGCCAAGAACATGACGAGCCGAATGTATGTTGCAACCTCTGCAAGATGGATTGCTGAATCAGGGATGTGTGAGAATACGATTGAAAGTGTGAAGGCAATCCAGAATGAAGCAACTGAAAATGAGAAGAATGAATGGAAGGAGAAAACGGGTAAAATGGATTCAAGTGGATGTTGGGTTGATTTGTCTGAGCAGCAACGTTGGATGTTACCTGATGCATATGTACTTGCGGTAGTCACGATGGCGCATGGAACGGCGCACATCAGTTCGAAAGGGATCTGTAAAATGTTAGCTCCAGTATGGAAGAACAATGGAATTACTAAGTGTGCAGAAAGAGTGGTGAAAAACTGCATGATATGCCTGATGCATAATCCTGGCAAGGGAACCCCAACTGGTCATTTTGCTCCCCCTTCTTGTCCCTTTGAAGTGATTCAGTTGGATTATATCCACATGGATAGGTGTAACAATCTTAAATACGTCCTAGTGGTAGTCTGTGCCTTTTCAAGATGGATTGAACATATCCGTTAAAGGATAACACTGCTATGTCCACTGCCAAAATCCTCCTCAAAGAGTACTTCCCCAGGTATGGTATGCCACGGATTGTTTGGTCGGACAATGGAAGTGAGTTTGTAGGGAAAGTTATGAAGAGTGTGTGTGCGGGTCTGGGTATTACCCAGAAATTTCACAGTGCGAATCACCCACAGTCAGCGGGTTTGGTTGAAGGGTACAATGGCACCCTGAAGCTGAAACTTGCTAAAATTCAAGCTTCCACTGGTCTCTCTTGGCCAGACGCACTGCCTTTAGCTCTACTGTCCACCAGAGCGACTGTACACTCTCGAGTAGGGCTTAGCCCATATGAGATTGTGTTCGGTCGTCCTGCTAATGTTTGGGGAGTCCCTAGGCCAAAGGAATTCAAACAGATTGAATACCCAATGTTGATTGATTATCTTTATGATCTGACTGCTAAATTAAGCCTTATTCATCAACAGGTATTCGAATCCTTGCCTAAACTGCCAGAGAGTCCAGGCCACACGTTGAAACCAGGCGACCAAGTTGTAGTTCGGAATTTCGAACGAACTCGGAACCTCCAGCCAAGATTCGTGGGTCCGTTCCAGGTACTCCTCACAACAAGAACTGCTGTACGCCTAGCTGGAAGGAAAAATTGGGTGCACGCTAGCCATACGAAGCGTGTCCCTCTCCCACTCCCCTATGACAATTAGGTTAGACAGGGATTTGGTGTATCCGAGACAGAACCTGTTCCTAGGCACATCCCTTTCAGTGATGCAGAGTACATAACGGACCACCCACGAACTGAAACACAGAACTTTGACACCTCAGCAGGAACCGCTCCTTTGAATCCTGGACAGAGTATTGTACAAAGTGAACATTTGTCACCTGTGGAGTCGAACATTTCCGCACCTGTAGACCAGCTATTTCAAGATCAGACGAGACCCGGAAAGTACAGATATAATCTACGTTCTCATGTTATGAACTAGTGACATTGCATAATTACCTTTCTGTTTGAAAACTGTTTTGATCTTATTGCATTCCATTCAGTCAGAAGTTTGCTCAAAATTTTTATCTTTTTGTTTTTATTGTTTCTCTCACCTTGCCGTCTGGGTTACCGTAGGGTCGTAACGTGTGCCTTGTTTTAATTTGCAGGGAATCAGACATAAGGTCGGTTTCTTCTGTCTATCTTGGGAACTCCCAGGGTAAACAGAGGCAAGTTTTTAACAGGTACAAACCATCCGTTGCGAACGGTTGTAGAAGATGGAGCTTCCTGAACTGCGACGGGTTAATGTCATAAATGTGCACAAGACAAAGCTATATGACATATTATATGGCAAATGTTTTCTAATGCAATGTACTCTGACACTTCTAATTATTTTGATAACTTTGGTAGGCGGAATTATTTTTGGTATTCAGTTGATCTTTACACCTGTTACATCTACAGTATCTCCCCATGTTCCTGTTTCTCCGACTGTTGTTTCTCTCCATTCTTTCCATCCTTTTCCTGCCCACGAGCAAGCTTGACGCTCTGAGTTTATAAATAACACTTTCATTCAGCTCTTGCACCAACATCAACTAGTGGTTAACACAATAAACTGCTGGGTGTGTGGCTTGATACCACATACCATGGACAAGGGCATCCCTTATCTGGTTCTGCCCTTTAGTTATAATGGATCATTCTGGGCATTTCAGACCATGTTCGCTTATGCCCTAGAGACCTATCCTCCACGACCTCCGCGTTCCACTCGGTATAACTCTGCTAATAGAGCCTTGGTAAAAGGAATCACTGACATGGTTAGAGATGTCAATAACACTCCGTTCATTCCCAAGGATGAATTGCGAGTTTACATGGGTTGGAATGTTACGGAATATGGCATTACTCTGGGTGAGAACAAACGTAAAAGCTCGACTCCGATCTGGGTCGTACCCCACCAAGGTCAGGTCTGTTTGCAAGGAAATGGGAGGAATCCGAAAGATCGACTAGGGAAGAGTGACTGTATCGAAACATATGTTTTCCCGTCACAGTCTTCCCCTGCATTCTTAGCTGCTAAGGGTACCTATTTTGTTTGCCAAGACAGAGCATACACATGGCTGCCTGCTGACTTCTCAGGCTCATGTTATATCGCTCAACTGCTACCTCCGACATACACTGCTGCACCGGACTATCACAAAACTAGAGTTGTGAGAGGTGTTTTCAGTAAGGAAGATACTGCTGGCCAAGAAGCAGGAGACTTCTTCAAAGGTTTCCTTCCGTTCTGGGGGCCTATGGCCAACAGTAGAAACTTACGTCAACTAACACGGGTAGTTGAATCCACTATCACCGAAACTGCGGGTGCCCTTAGTAACCTGACGGCTGAGCTTCAAGCGGATCGCCTCATGACGTTACAGAACCGTATGGTTCTTGATGTGTTACTTGCAGATCGAGGTGGAGTGTGTAAGATGATCCAATCGAGTTGCTGTGTTTTTATCCCAGATAATGCGCCAACGGTGTACAAGGCCATCTCTAAGTTACATAAGATTTCTGACTCTATTCATGTAGAGGAAGGTGACTGGTCATTAATGGGATGGTTCTGGAGCCTGTTGTCCGCGTGGGGATGGAAGGTTCTGATAGTCACTGGTGTTGCGTTGGTATTTTTATTTTCGTGCTGTCTCATTGTTCAGTGTGGTCCTGCCTTATGTAACCTCTGCATTTCAACATGCATAAGAAGACCACCTGTTTTTAGAGATACGTCACGGGATAGAGTAATGCTTCAACAACATATCAGTGACCTGATGAACATAGAAATGGATTCTGACATAGAGTGAGTTATTGCCTATGTAAGGGCAAAAGGACGGTCTGAGGTTCTGTAGCGATCCGAACCCGTGAATTCGGTATCGTAATACTGACACGATTTCGGTACCAATGAACCGCAAATGATCCATTACATGCATGACAGTGTTTTCGCTACGCAACTATCATGAATTCACTGAGAAATAGGGCATTCTGTTGTAAAGTCATGGCATCCATTTTAGTTACAGCATCCATTTTGTTTCTTGCCCTCACATAGTCAATGAACGGGCGATGACCCCGGCAGAGTCACCTTGTTAAGGACACGTAAGCTCAAGCCCCGAGAAAGGCTGACGCTACATGACTAGGCAGAATCAAGCTGCCTCCCCTGCCTGAGGCCAGTCCAGCTATACTGGTTCTCGTGTCCGTTGTCCTGACTGTAAGGCCGAAGACGGTAGCCATGCCCATTTATGATCCATAAACACCTCTTATCCTACTTTTCAATCCTTTGCACCTGGCTCTGCTCCTCTCCTTCTGGGCTTTTACAATGGGGAGGTTACGATTTTTATGATGGGGAGGATCGGACAAAGAATGGAAAACTGTCAAGGGAACCTGATCGAATACCGAAAAATACGACTAATTATTGTTTGATGTCTATTTACTGTTTGTTTGGGATACCGGGTTGGGCATGAGAAATATTCGTGTAATGTTGCCTAAAGACATTTTGCGTGTATTTAAAGAACAACCCACTTAATGCAATTTGAACAGTCTCGTAGATTCTGCCTCTGTGTGGTTCCTATGACTTCTGTGTCCCTGCAGTGAATAAACCTTGGTCTTTGACGCCACCATCGAGAAGCCCGTGTCTCTGTTTATTTGTGCACCGAGACAGGAGGAACTCAGGGGTCTTTGGGTGTTGTTTTTCCCTGACACCTCTGGACTCTTAAAAGTCCAGAACCTCAGGGTTGTACTTTTTTCAGTTGCGGAACTCTTAGACTCCTTCTTGTACTGCGCATGAGCTCCAGCCGAACACTACCTCAGGAACGGTAGGCTCGAGGTGAAACTTAACACGCAGACTCGAATTCCGAAACTGCTACGGTTCAGGGAAGACGTTTTCGGAATTTCTTCCTGTCAGGTAACTACGGGAAATGCCCTCACTAAAACTAACTCGGACTCAAGGTTACTGCTAGGGTGACGGGTTCAGGTGAAGTGCGCCAACGTTCTAAGTTGCGCGCTTCACATAGAGTTCTGAACAGTGAGATAGACTAGAACGTTAACTCTCCCAGAGCGTCGGCCATCTTAAGGTTCCATACTTCCCAGGCCTTGCTCCAAGTCAGAGTTCTTAGGATCTTTTTATTTCTCATTGGTTGATGGGCACTGATAGTGCAGATAGAAGGCTTCTTGTCGGTAATGGTTCTGACAGTACCCCCTCGCAACGGAGGTCCCTCCAATCTTGGCTTCCGAGGAAATTTTAGATGAAAGGATCGTATCAAACGGGGGGCATGGACATCAGAGCATTTCTCCCAAGATCGTTCCTCAGGACCATAACCTTTCCAGTCCACTAAATAGTAAACTGTTCCTTTAGATCTCTTAAAGTCTAGAATTCTTTTTATCTCAAACTCAACTCCTGATTCTAAGTGCACAGGTTTTGGAGGGAGGTTCATTCTTACATCTGAGGATATTTTTTTTAGTAAGGAAACATGAAACACAGGATGAATTTTCATTTCAGGTGGTAAGGTCAAACGGTAAGTCACTGGATTGATTACTTTCTCTATGGGGACCTACAAATCTTGGTTGGAATTTTCTATCTCCCTTGAGTCTGAGATTTTTAGCGTTTAGCCAAACCCTGTCTCCTACTTGCAGTTTAGGACCTTCTTTTCTTTTCCTGTCAGCATATTTCTTGTATGTCTGCTTGGCTTGTATTAAGTTACTAGTGGCAGTCTGATGGACTTGAGCTAAATTTTGTACTATTTCCTGCACATCTGGGACTGAGATTTCTTTACCAATTACAGAAGCATTTGGATGCCTACCATAATTTAGATAGAAAGGTGAAAAACCCGTAGAAACATTTTTAGCATTATTGTGTGCGAACTCTGCAGCCCACAAATACTCTGGCCAATCCCCTTCTTGATCTAACAAAAACATCCTTAAATACTGTTCTAGTTCCTAGTTGACTCTCTCTGTTTGCCCATCTGTCTCCGGGTGATAGCTAGTGGAAAATTTGGTTTCTATTCCCAAACTGTCCATGAAGGCCTTCCAGAAGCGAGATAGGAACTGTGAACCCCGATCTGAGATAATCACTCGGGGAACACCATGGGCTCGCACTATGTGTATGCCAAAATGGTGAGCCAGTTCTCTAGCTGTCGGAAGTCCCTTTAATGCCACAAAATGCGCCATCTTGGTGAATGCATCTACAAATACTAATATGGTGTTAAAACCCTGACTGGAAGGCAAGTCCACTATCAAATCTACAGTAACCGTGTGCCAGGGATGTGGGGGTGTGGGCATAGGTTGGAGATACCCCCTAGGTGACTGTCTCTCTGACTTTCCTCGCACACAGACCCCGCAGGCCTTCACATGAGAGTAAATGTCTTTAGTCATTTGTGGCCACCAATAGTTTCTTTTAATCAGGTCTTCAGTCTTTTGTATGCCCTTATGTCCGGCTAATTTGCTCTCATGATTGTTCTCCAAAACTAATTGCTGAAGCTCGAGAGTAGGCAGATACAGTTTTTCTTCATGCCAAGGTAGTCCATGTTGAATCTTTCGGAAAGGTTCTTGCTCTGCCCAATCATGCATTTCTTTCTGTGACATTGCTCCTGCTACCTTTTCCTCGAAAGTTTCTTGACTCACTGCCCCAAGTATTTGGTGTTCGGGAATGATCGTCTTTGATTCTTGATCGTTTTCAAGCTTTTCCATATTTAATCTTGACAGGGCATCAGCCTTTCCATTCTTAGTTCCTGGTCGAAAAGTGATCACAAAGTCAAAATCCGCGAAATACAGCGACCATCTTAGCTGTCTCGGGGTAAGGGTTTTTGCAGATTTCAGGAATTTTAAGTTCCTATGGTCCGTGAACACGGTCACGGTATGTCTCGCTCCCAATAGATAGTGTCTCCACTCCTGGAAAGCGTCCTTGATCGCCAGTAGCTCTTTTTCTGTGATGGTGTAGTTAACTTCAGCTGGTGTTAATTTCCTTGATCTGTAAGCCACTGGGTGGAGTTGTCCTGTTTTCTTGTGTCGTTGAGAGAGGACCCCTCCTATTGCTAGATCCGAAGCATCCGTCTCCAAATAGAAGGGTTCACTGGGGTCTGGGTGTAATAGAATTGGTGCGGAGGTAAACTCTTTTTTAAGAGACCTAAAGGCTTCTTCTGCCTCCTCGGACCACTCAAAAGGAACTCCTTTCTTGAGCAATCGAGTAAGGGGAACTAACTTGTGCGAAAATTCATTCACAAACCTCCGGTAAAAATTGGCAAAACCAATGAAGCTTTGCAATTCTTTCACACAACTTGGAGACTTCCATTCTAGAACTGCCTTAACCTTCTTAATGTCCATCGTGATTCCAGACGGCGTGAGCACGAATCCAAGAAATTGCACCTCTTTTACACTAAATGCACACTTTTCCAATTTAACATACAAGTGGTTCTCCTTCAATTTTTGTAGAATTTTCTTCACCTGGCCTGGATGTTCTTGTTCTGTTCTGGAGTAAATCAATATATCGTTGATATATACTATGACGCATTGATCGATATACTCACTCAAGACACTATTTATAAAATGTTGGAAGGCTGCTGGTGCGTTGCATAAGCCGTAAGGCATGACCTGGTACTCGTACAAACCTAGCTTCGTTCGAAACGCCGTTTTCCACTCGTCCCCTTCTCGAACCTGGATCAAGTGGTATGCCCCTCGCAGGTCTAGTTTCGTGTAAATCTGTGCCTCCTTTACCTGGTCTAACAGCACAGAGATGAGAGGAAGAGGGTACCGATTCTTGATGGTAACTTTGTTAATGGCTCGATAGTCAATACAAGTTCTTAACTCGCCTTCTTTTTTGGGCACAAAGAATAAAGGGGAGGAGACCGGAGACTGAGATGGACGGATAAATCCGTTGGCCAAGTATTTCCCAATGTATTCCTTCAGGTGTTCATTCTCTTTCTCTGTCAAGGCATTCACTCGGCTACAAGGTAATTGAGCGCCTGGCTCCAGATCTATCCTACAGTCAAATGGCCGATGTGGCGGTAACTTCTCTGCCTCAATCTCGTTGAACACTTCCTCGAATTCCTTATATTCAGATGGTATTTCACCAGTGTGGATCACACACACAGAAATTTCTTGTTCACTCAAGGAGGTTGCTGGTCCTGATTCCTTAGTTTCCACGAGATGGACAAAACAGTTGCCTTTACAGAAATCAGAATTCATCCTCACAGTTCTCGCTCCCCAATCGATACTTGGATTGTGTTCCGTTAACCACGGCAGGCCCAATATAATCTGGAACTGAGGAGCATCGATCAAATTGAACTGGATGAGTTTGCGATGTTCCTCTTGAAAGGTTAATTCTACTTGTTCCGTGTGACTAGTGATTGGTCCGGAGGAAAGATTAGTTCCATCTACGGCTCTTACTGGTTCACTTCTTGACTTCAAGATTGGTCTTAGTCCGATGCTAGCTGCATATTTGATATCGCAGAAGTTTCCTGTTGCCCCTGAATCAATCATAACTGACACCTCAGTTAAAATGACATTCCTGAACTTTATCTTCATTGAAATTACAAGGTGTGGAGATGAAGACTGTAAAGTGTTCGCGATATGATGTTCTCCCGGAGTTGCCTTATCCTCAGCACCTACCAACCCAACTCCTCCTATTGGTGGTGCGTGAAGTTTTCCTTCTCCTTTGAGAAAATTTTTGGCTTTTTGGGACAAATTCTGACGAAGTGTCCACTTCCTCCACAATACAGGCACAAATTATTCTGCCGTCTTCTCTCCTTCTCCTCCTTGGTCAGAGGACCTCGAACTACTCCAATCTGCATAGGCTCGGTTCCAGATTGACTGTCTGGTACCTTCGTTGAGTCATTCTTAGTTCTGTCGAATCTCGGTGTACTAAATTTGAAATCCTTTCGCCTTTCACCCCTCCTCTCACTTTGACGAAAATCGATTTCCAAAACCAAATCGATTAAGGCTGAAACATCGGTAGGTCGATTTGGAATTTGGGCCAAAACATCCTTCAGTTCGTCTTTTAATCCACGATAGAAGACTGCTGCTCTTTTACATTCCGGCCAGTCCGTTTCTACCACCAATTTATTGAATTGAGCTAGATATTCTACCAGATCCTTGTTCCCCTGCTTTAATTCTAAAAGTTCATTGTCTGTGGCTTGAGAAATCTTTCGGCGATCAAATATCCTCAAAAATTCCTTTTTGAAATCTTCAAAGTGATAAAGAAGAGCATCGTCTCTGGTGACTAAGGGCATGGACCAACTAGCGGCATCTCCGCTAAGGTATGACAAAATAAAGGCCACACGGGACTGTGCGTCTGGAAAAATCGAAGGACAACTCATGAAGTGCAGGGAGCCTTGCGTCAAAAAGATTTGAGCCTTCTGAGGATCACCACTGAATCTTTCTGGGGGGGCTAGAGGAATAACAGGGGATAGAGAATGAACTACATGTGTGGCTACACTAGAAGTGGAGTGTTCCCCTTCTGTGTCTGGGAATTTCAAACTGGATGTCGGATTAAAACTGGAAATCTTAGCTGCCAGCTCGACTGTTTCCCTCCTTGTGTCCATTACCTCCTGTCTCAAACCCCTGTTTTCATCCCTAACTGCGGTTAATTCTTTTTGTATTATGTGTAAGACCTCTCCTAATTTTTGCAACTCCAAACCTTCAGCCATTCTGTTCGGGCGCAATCAATACGTGGGCACTTCACTCTGTCAGAAGCCCTTTTTCTTGCGCAGGAACAGAGATGCCTTTTCCCAACACCACCTCTAAGAACCACCAACGCAGCACTATGAAAAGATGCGTTAATGCCTTCTCCAGAGGGGGTAGGGGGATTGGATAAAATAACAAAAGAGAAGAGAAGAGAAGAGACTGCCACTGGTTGACTGCTTCCTGTTTGGTCTTCTTTCTGCTATATTGACTTCTGGTTGGATCGTTCAGGAGGCTGAATAAACATTAGACTTATTAGTTCTATTTAATCTCCTTCCACCTTGTATCTTTTAGTCTTGTATTATTAGCCCCTTCTACATACCAGCTTGTAAACCCAGTGTTGCTTCTCTTCTATTTGGACAGCTATTTTTTCTGCTCCGTTTCTCTCTTCTAATAGTTCCTAATGTTAACACAATAGTTAGGGGTCTTTTCTTATACCTCACAACAATCTATTTAATTCCCAGGAGCTACATCATACCTATCTTTCACTCTTAGGAATGTTTCTATTTCTAATGTTCTTTTTCTTTTTTCACAGGAACAGTTCGTAGAAGGAAGAACTAGGGTAAGTACTACAACACTATTCCTTATTTACATTATAACATTTACACGGTGTGACTTTAGACTCAAGACTTAGCTCTGGTGCTTCTCGTGGAACTTCGAACTCTTCACTGACTCTCCAGTCGAATGTCTCTCAACAATGGAACAGACACGCCTCACTGACGCGTGGCTCTCAGACTATGGTTCTCCTCCTTCAGACAGGTGGCGGGTTGTACTTTTTTCAGTTGCGGAACTCTTAGACTCCTTCTTGTACTGCGCATGAGCTCCAGCCGAACACTACCTCAGGAACGGTAGGCTCGAGGTGAAACTTAACACGCAGACTCGAATTCCGAAACTGCTACGGTTCAGGGAAGACGTTTTCGGAATTTCTTCCTGTCAGGTAACTACGGGAAATGCCCTCACTAAAACTAACTCGGACTCAAGGTTACTGCTAGGGTGACGGGTTCAGGTGAAGTGCGCCAACGTTCTAAGTTGCGCGCTTCACATAGAGTTCTGAACAGTGAGATAGACTAGAACGTTAACTCTCCCAGAGCGTCGGCCATCTTAAGGTTCCATGCTTCCCAGGCCTTGCTCCAAGTCAGAGTTCTTAGGATCTTTTTATTTCTCATTGGTTGATGGGCACTGATAGTGCAGATAGAAGGCTTCTTGTCGGTAATGGTTCTGACAATAATACACTTCAAACCTACTACTTTGACATAAAATCTTTCTAAGTATACTCAGACATTTGAACTCTATCATCATTATTCCCCCTTACGTCTCCAGTCTAACCAGGAATCGGTGATGTATGGCCTATGCAAATATGCTATTTACTTCCAAAATGTACGTAAACTCGACACCCATTTAGAAACCACATCTATTCTTTGTGCACACACCTCTCTGCCTGCCAGTTATTCACAAAGCCCTTTCACACAATTTTACTCAAAGTCAGCCTCTGTTCAGAACCTCACGATAAAAATGTAGAAAGACAACTTTGTTTACGAACTGGTTGGCACAGTGTGGTAATCGTAAACTACCTTTATTTTCATTATACAATGTATTTATTCATGTCTAATAGCTATTCTGTAGGTCACATAGAACTGTAACATATAATGTGCAATTCACTGATGCAGGAGCTTCAATTTGACTACAGCAGAAGCAATTGGAGTTTGTCTAAGCTCGATGCCTTAGCTCTCTACACAAGAATGTTTTTTTGAAACAGCTGAAGACAATAATGTACGGTTTGACTACAAAGGTACCGAATGTGCTTCTCAGAAGCGAAATGTTTGTATTCATCCTCAAAGTTCCAATGTGGGTAGAACTAGTACCAATTCTGACACGCACCACATTGAATCTACTGTACAACAGATTGCTAACTATTCTACTGTTGTTAATTTTCTGTTACAAAAAAGCACTGCCAAGGTACATAAAAAGTTTGATGACTACATTTTACAATTTCTTTTTTATTTCTTTCTTTTCTTAAATGATACATGTACTAATCGTATCCTACCTTTATTTTCTTTATGGAATGTAGAGTCGTTCAAGTGTAATAGCTATGGTTTATTTCACATGCAACTGTAACATGTAATATACAATTCACCAATGCCGCAGCTTACGTTTGAATACAGCAGAAGTGGTTCAACTTTGCATCAGCTGGATACCCTAGCTCTTGCACCAGTGGGTCCAATTATGGCACTGAAATAAAGACACTTTCTATATAATTTTCAAACTCCATCCCTTTATTACACACAACCACTTTCTTAGACACAACTCATTTTACCATTTTCCATCTCTGGCAATGCAACATTCTGCATTATATTCTTCACGATTATTCCTTTATTCCTGCTTTCTAAATCACTACATTCCACTCTTCAGACCAATAGGGATGAGTAGTTTGTTTCACACTCCCTGTATAGAATAAAGGCACAGTAACACTACTTACACAGGTATGCTACAGCGGCCAGTATCCTACAGAGCCCACAGCACATCACTTCACAGCAATAAACTCACGACTTACACTCACAGTTTCATCCCCGAGTCTTCATACCAATACCACTAAGTACTTTGCTTCCCACTCCTGCTATACTCTAAACACATGCTAACACCACTTGCACAGATATGCTACAGCGCCCACTATGCTACAGCGCCCAGAGCACATCACTTTACAGCACTCAGCTCACGGTTTAGACGCACGGTTTCATCCCAGACTGTACCAGCACCTCACCTCAGCACCATCTCACAGTGGGCAAAACAGCATTTTCACACCAGTAGGGATAAATGATTTGCTTCACACTCCCTCTATAGCACACCCTACCCACCCTACAAACCTCACAGCGCTCCTACCCTCATCTTTCCCACTTTTTTCTCCATTTTTTCCCCTTACTCGCTTAAACGGAATCACAAAATGGCGGCCAACACTTCCTAGTTGCAACCGCTCGCAGCCAATCACCAGCAAGCTTGTGCTCGTAACGCCTCAGCCAATCAGATGGCAAAATTCCCAAATATCGATATCTGTAAATTTCGATATTTCTCAAAAACTACTGAATGGATTTACACCAAATAAACAAAAGCGTGCTTTCTAGACCAAGACCCTTCTCCCTTCCAAATTTGGGGTAATTCCGTTCACCCGTTCAGCCTGTAGCCTTGTCTAAAGTTTCCTATGGAAATTAACATTGAAAAAACATGTTTAGGGACCCCCCTTTTTTCTCAGCCCCCCCTTCACGAATCACCCTCAAACGTTCAACATAGGAGCTGATCTCAACAAAGAATTAGTTTTGAAAATTTCGCGAAGATTCGTCAATCGGCGCCAAAGTTATTGCAAATAGAATGTTGCCATTTTATATATATTATCATCCTGATAGTCTCTTCAACAAACAGGTACCAACTCCGTGAGTAATTTTGACATAGAAGACGATATATTCCAAACTCGGTCAGACGCGTTTCGGCGGCAAAACCGCCTTGTTCACTGCATAAACAGTTCTGTCAGTGTCAAACTTAAAAGTACCGCCACCATTTACCCTTGGTTACCATGGTGACCAAACATTTTCAGACGTAGAAGTTTCACCGTGATTATAGTGCATAGAGTTAAATACAGCGAGGAAAAGGTATATGCATACACAAACAGCCTAATCATATACAGCTGACATTTGTGATCCCCTGCTGTAATAATATGAGTTAAGCTAATCACTCAACTTAGAAAAAGGGAATAGAAAAGAAAGAAAACAGACATGTGTCTGCACTAGTATTTCCTAGCTGCCAAGATGAATGTGACATCGTCTGATACCGACCATAGACATAAACGTGATATGAGTCGTGCGTGTGTAATGTCCCTTCCTCTAGTCACAAAATGAATGAACTATCCTACATGTCTGCTGCACCCATATTTGGAGACCAATAGAATAGCAAATGCTACATCAGGGATTTCTTAAAAGAAAATATAGGTATAACATCCCTTGCATGTCGTTCCCGATGCTATGGGAGGTGCGCCTATTCGATTATAAGGTGAGGATGAGGGGGAGGGCACTGTCGTTCCACACGTAGTATCCTGCCCATATGGGCTTGTGGTAAAATTTCGAAAACTATGGTAGGAAAATTAGTCAGTCTCTATCTGTTCTGAACCCTCCGGGTTAGGGTGTTTGTCATAGAGTAACAAAAACCAGTTTGTGTAACGTTCAAAATAGTATAAAGGAAACTAACGGTGAGCGATATTCAGGATAATGGTGCAGTCAAAATCTATAATAAAAGTGTGAGAACTCTTACACTACGAGGAATGGATAATAGAGGAGAGGCATGCATCCCTAATTGAGGGATCATAGGTGAACATTCAGTGCTTCATCGGCATTCATATATATATATTACCAACTCGGTCCGGTTGTAGCGCGCACTCTCTCAGAGCTGGTGCCGGTGTCGGGGGTGGACCAACCCTGAACAAAATCAGCCATCAAGTTGAACGCAGCAGTCCAGTTTTGATGCAATTCAATTTATTCTCAAGTACAAATGCCACCACTTACACCACCACCGACATATTTCAAACTACAGGTCTTGCTCGCAGGTTTTTTGAGTCCAGTATTACTTTCAACTTTATATACTGACTGTCCACCACACCCATTATGAGGCATTGTGGGCTTTGTAGTTACCATAACACACAACATTAAAAACTGCATTAAAAACGAATGATTCAATCAAACATTTTGGTCAGGAGGTTACATTAATGCATGTCAATCTCATATAATGATGGAAGGAGAATATAGGACCTCTCCCACTGCTTTGTTATATCATGGTGTCCTATGATTATTTTGGTTTGGTATGCCGCTGAGACTTCAGGGGTTCCGTCTGTGTATTGCTTTAATTTTTCTGAGATAAGTCATTGTGTATATTTGTTATTGTTTAACAATTGTGCCTCCATTACTCAAGTTCCTCCCTATGCTCTGGATTAGCAGCTCTCCTTATTCTGCCCTAGTATCGCCATAGTGGGCGTGTCTCATATCTCATGTGCTAGAGTGATCGATCAGGTTGCTGGCTCAGTGCTTTTTTCTCACCTCAGAAATCCAACATAAGTATGTGTCGACATTCTATCATCTTTCCTGCATGGTACTATCCACATGTACATGGCTCAGTGCATGCATCCTGTAGAGGGCAGTGTTGGGAAGGTCTAATGTTCTAGAGTTTTATGACTTTCTATGACACAATGACCTTGTGTTAGTATTCTAACCACATTATCTGGATTAGGCCTCTCTCTATTATCTCTTATGGTTCTGGTGTAGGGTGCCGGTACAGGGTGCCTAATGTCCTTTTACTCATGTGTCTCGCTGAGTGCCTACAATTCTGTATGTATCCCCTTAAGGACATATATTGGGCATGTCTGGTGTTGTAGAACCGTATACATCTCTATGTGTTAATGACATTGTCCCAGTGTTTGAACCACACTGTGTGGAATAGGCCCCTCTCTGTTCTCTATTGTGGTTCCATTGCCTGATATGTAATGCCCTACCTTACTAGACCTGCATGAACAAGTGGTAGTTCACACACTATCTTTGCTCTTTACCCAGTATAAATGTGCTGAATCTCATTATGAATGACTGTCTCCTGCAGCTGATTATCCTATTGTATCTTTATCATAGCTTATGACCCATGCCTGGTAGCACCATGCTCTATAATAATTCATTAATAATCAACTCATAAAAACGTATGGACAATGTTATCGACACATGATGTACATTTCAAAGGATATCTAATTTATAAATGAATATGAATTTCTTCATCTCCATTCAAACCATGAGGAGTCTTCGTTTTAAATCTTATAATGAGCCACAACACCAAACATCTCAATTTAAGCGTTCTGTCTCCTCCTCTCTCGCTTCTAGGATCATTATTTTCCAAAATAGTGCATGTTTTGCAATTTCATTTCCAGATGCGTGGTCATGTGTTTTGCCATCGCATAGTCCATATCCCTATTTTAGACTGCTCTGAGGTGCTCCAGGATTCGTTTAGTTAGAGGGCAAATGGTGCTCCCTATGTACCACAGTACACAGAAGTACTCAATTATATATACTAAATACACAAGTAATTCTCCCATTGATAGTAAATGTTTTGCCTTTGAAATCCTGGAGCTCCTTCATGTTCTTCCCAATTCTCCCTGCTTTACATCTTTCACAGTAGTGAAGCCCATTTGTCATTTCTGTAGCCAATTACTGGGTTTGCTCATGGAAAAGTGGCTCCTCACTAACTTGTCCTTCAATGAGTGCATCTTCCAGTATGTCCCACTGGGTCTGGGCAGTATGCAATTTCATCAGCTCACTGCATTATGACTTCATTTACACATTCCCCAGCAAGATTCTTTAGCTATTTGATAATCTTCTTGTTATCTGCTTCCTCTATCGCATCAATAAAATCACCAAATGCCTCTATCCAGGCAGTCCATCTGTGTCTAACATTTTGCTTTTGGTGGTATCGAATGGTGGTAGTGGTTTCAAGAAGGTAGCGTCATTGCAACTATTTACAAGACTGGCTGACACTGAGGGTGGAGTTCTCCCTAACATTGTCTGCTGTCCACTAGGACCTGCTCAATCCATACCATCTCTAAGGCCCTGTGCTGTGCTCACCTATGGGTCATCTTGGATAGTCTGTGGAGCCTTGACTTCCTTCTTGGTCTCCATTGGAGCCCTTTGGAGATGTTTTGAGCCGCCACCCGGCAGCTTTGATGGTGTGCTGCTTTGGGTATGGACAGTGGCGGCTCCTCCACTATGGCAGAGGAGCGTCGCCCCACTGCTTTTAAGGAGTGGGAAGCAGAAGCAAAAAAATGATAATAACTGTGTTATTATCATTTTAGGCTGCTTCCTGCTGGTTTGCAGGTGGGTGAGTGAGCGGGGCTGCTCTGCTCTTGGAGCAGGGCAGGGGAGGAGTGGGCTGCCACCTTCTAAGTTTGCAATGACTGTTTGGTCAGCCCTTTCAGGCCGCCCAAACCAGTTGTGCGCACTTTACCTGTTCTCCATGCAGGCTGCATTACAGCCAGTATAGCAACATGCCCAGGCCCCCATTCCCTGGTTGAGCGTCGAACCTGGATGCTCAAAACCAATGACAACGCTGCATTGCAGCGTTGTGATTGGTCAGGGGAGCCTGGGTGCTTACCAATCACAACGCTGCATTGCAGGGTTGTGAGTGGTCAGTGGGGCCTGCTTCCTGTTCCTCGATGTGCACGAGGAGAGCAGGAACAGGGATGCAGGACAGGGCATAATGCGAGATCTCCCCTGTAGTCCCCCGCCACGCCCGTCTCACCACCCACGAGCCATGCCAGCCGCCACTGGGTATGGACGGCTCTGCTACACAACCTTGGACATTTCTTCACCCAGCGCTGTTGTATAATGACTCTCATAAATCATTTCTGGTAAGCAGATGACTGTTTCTTGTATCTGTATCACTTTGCTTTTAGATGTTTCTTTCTACTGTTCTGACACCCGGTTGATCTCTACCTTGCAGCGCTTCTGTTCACATCGTTATCTTACAATTTGGAGCTCTTGCAAAACCTGGTTGCATCCACCTGTAGCGTTATCGCTCCATATGAGGTATAGCTGTAGGTTGCATAGTAACACAGTACCTCCTTTTAGGCACTTCCCAGCAGGTTCTTTGCTAACGATGTGTAGACTTCTGAGTGTAGCTTTTGTTATCTTCAAATCCTTTACATGGACTGGGACTACGCTTTGACTCCACGTATGCCAATTGTCGGTTCTGCACTTTGACAATGGCATACGTGGGAAGCACAAGCAATTTGCGGGATCACAGCAAACTTATTGGGAGAGCACTGTCATTCTTCTGGTTACTTATCCCCTTTTTCGTCTCAAGCTGTAGCGTACTCCCAAGCCTGGGTACTCAGCAATGTATATGCTACACATGGAGCTAAGTATAACACGTCTTTATTCTTCTGTGTGTAACCGCAAACATGGGGGCATATTATCAAGACAGGCGATAACATTATCGCCGCTTTAGCGGCAGAAAACTGCCGCTAAAACGGAGATAATGGGCTTGATAATATGCTCTATGGAATTCCAATTGAAGCCCATGTTAGATGTGAAGGACATCTAACATGGGCTTCAATTGGAATTCCAAAGAGCATATTATCAAGCCCATTATCTCCGTTTTAGCGGCAGTTTTCTGCCGCTAAAGTGGCGATAATTTTATCGCCTGGCTTGATAATATGCCCCTAAATATTCAAAACCTGCATTCAATTCACTACAGTCTACCATTTACAGCATAGTTCTACGAGACCATCAGGAGCCACAAGGGTTCCGTCATTGCTAACTCACATGACACTACATCTTAAAGATGCACATTTGTGACCTCAAGACTGCTTCAAACATCTGTGCATGGAAACCTTCAGAGTGCTAGCGGCCTCGGCCTCTGATTGAGCCTCTGATTGAGCTAAAAGCAGACACAAACCTCTTAGCATAGGATTATATTCTGGTATATGCCCATATGCTGTGGACTGACACATGAAATAGGCGAGATTCTTAAAGTGTAATTTGCAGATCCAAGTTAAAATCAATCAATTAGTCGATTTGTAGAGCATTTCTTGTCATCCGTGAGAGTATCTATGCACATCTACAAGAAATGGGGAGGTCTGAAGATGAAACTGTTGCTCGTTCTATGTCTTCCTGCTAGGTAGGAAAAGGAGCTACCTCCATATCTGATACGTCAGATTCTGGGGTGAGGTTTAGAGAAAAGGACGTAGAGTGGAGGTGTCTGGTGGGCTTCATGGAAGTTCAGGTGTTGGTTCGAGTAGGTGGGTCTGCAGTTGTGTAGGGCCTAAGATATAAAATATTCATGTACAGATTTGTGTTGGTTTTCCCTTGAGGACAAAGAACCTGTGAAGTCTGCCAGTTCAGAAAAAAGTACACTTTGAAAACCAAAATCTAAACAAACAGTGCTACTGCCTATGAGCCTATGTTCAGCAAAAGTGTTCTGCTTCTGGCACTAACATTCATGTTACGGGGGACAATTGTGTGGCAACTGTCCCTTATATCAGCAGTTGATTTTTAATTAGTTTGCATGTTTGCAAGTTTTTTAATCTTAAACTAAGTTACATGTAAGTGTGTGCTCTATACTGTTAATGTATCATTTAGACCAAAGAACATCAACCTATGTTGACTTGTTAGGCATCTATTTCCTTAGTTACATACTATTGCGTGACCTCCTCAGATGTGTCCACAAAATTGACCCTTTATCCTGATTTTTTGACTGAATTGTGACCATTTGTTCAGAACTTTTACAGTCACTGCCCAGACTATGCTTCTATGCTAGCTGGTCTCCCTATTGACTACCGATGTCTTCAAGACATCCTTGTTGCATGCTAAGCATGATTTTGTGGTGAGTGCATGTTGAAAGATGCCATTTCATTGGATATGAGCTTAGCTTTTCATTAATGGTAAGCTTGGCTTTTCTGATAATATAGACACACACTGTATACGGACTAGCTGGTGAAGAAGCTATTTGACTGTGACAGTAGTCTATTCCCTTGATATTGTGTGTATGTTACAGAAACCACCATGATCACCAGCAACAACTTGTGTGCTAGTCATGCAAATGTGACTCTGGAAAGCATCTTGTTTCAGATCAGGGCTACTTCCAAGGAAGCAACGTGTAGTATGTTGCAGGTGTGTGGAATGTCAGGCTAATAGAATACTCCTTAGCTTACAAGTCTCAAAATCTCCTCGAATGTTGTTCAGTCAATAGCAGAATGTTGATATTTGACACGGTAGGAACCAGTTAGAGGAGGTTCGTTAGAGGCATGGCATGTCAGCAGCCTATTCTAGCCTATCTGTTTCTCACTAAGGGGCATATTATCAACAAGGCGATAAAACCAGACGCAAAAGCGGCGATAATTTTATCGCCTAATCAGCAAGGTCACGCTATCGCGTGAAACCTTGCATTAGCGCCTGTATTCTGAACGCCCAGCTTTGCATCTCTAATGAGATGCAAAGTGGCCGTTCCTCCCTGAATAACGGGAGAAATGCCGCTAAGCGACATTTCTCCTATTATCAAGCCTCACGCAAAGCAGCATAGCGACAAGAAAAGTAGCGATAACCTCTGTTATCGCTACTTTCCTTACGCCTGCTTTGAAAGTGACTTAGCCATGATATTCTATGGAAGATGGATATCATGGCCAAGTATGTGTAGCCCTATCAGCCATCTATCACCAAAGGTTGTGCGATTATTGCTGGATTTCCAGCGATAATCGGACAGTTAGTAGCTTGCGCTCTGAATTTTATCGCTTTGGAGATAAGCGTTGCTGATAGCATGCTATCTCCGCGATAAAATTCAGAGTTGGCCGGCGATACTTATCCTCGCGCTAAGTGCTCTTAGAGACAATTATCTCCGGCCCTTGCTGATATGCCCCTAAATTAACTTCTCAACTTGGTATGAGTGTACACCTACCTTCTTCTCCGTTGGACAAAACCAATGCTGAAGCCTGGTTTGGAAACAGCTATGTTTGATGCACCCTGGCAGCCTTTGCCTCCTGTGTGAAAGAAGGCCTTTGGTAGAAGGAAATCATGGCTACAGGTATCTGTGGCAGAGTGTGCAGATTTGGTGGAGTATCTTTATATCCTCATTTAAGTAAATCTCACAAATGTTATTAGTACTAATTAAAATTCTATGGTAATGGTACAATATTTATTTACACCATAACACAATAATATTTAGAGCTTTCTGCCACTCATTGTAGCAGCACACTGGTTGTCACACACCGGGTTAACACATTTCAATGAGAGTGTTTTAGGAGCGTGCTGGGGAGAAAGTTAAAGGGCAGAGTGCATCAGCCGGGAGCTCATCACTAGAAGAGTAGGGTGTCTCTGGTGCCCCATATATATGGATGGAAATTCCCAACATGCATTCTTTTAAACAGCTGTCTTCTTCACAATTCCTGATTGTGCCCAAGTCAGCCGCTGAAAAGTCATATGCATGTTATCCAAGATAAAGCTGTGTTAGAGCTGTGGCATTCTGAATGTTACACTAAGGACTGCGTTTACCGAGGTTCACCACTGAATACAAGTATCTCTATCATTTGCTAACAATCAAGCCAAGTCTTTTGCAAGAACATTTTGAATCCTCAACTTTGATCACTTCTCAGCACCATCAATGGGTTTCCAGTATCTAACTTCAAAGAAGAAGAACTGACTTGTTGTGACTGCTGTCGATCTATGACTTGGCTGTGCTCACCACAGCAACAGAACAAGAAAGAGAACCAAGAGCATAGAGTCTGTGTGATTCGCCCCTTGTTATGGTTCAGATGCAAATGTGAGCTAAGACAATGAACCACTCTTTGCTGTAGTAGAGATACTGCCACTAATAAAGGGCCTCGAATGATCTGGCTGACGGTGTTGCTCAAACAAATAAATATGCAGTTTTCGATTCCATAGTGTCACTAACCTCTTATTGGCCCACAGGTCTTTGAATACTAATTTTAAGCACCTCAAAGCTAAAAATCTGGGGTCACTTTTTGATTCAGAATTTATGTTTGTTCAACAAGTCAATTCAGTGGTCAAGATGTCAACATACAGTTCTCCCTATTTATACTTCAAATCCAACACAGGATGAAGCTGACATAAAAAAATAAAATCACAAACACATTATTTATATTAGTCTCTTCTAAACCTCATTCCCAGTTTACAAAGGCTACAGAAATAGGCGGTCAGATTATGTGTCAAGCCACAATCAAGCTCAAGGTCTCTGCAGTGTCCCCAGAAAGTCCTGGAAAACAATGCCAAAATACCTGATGAATTTAGCACCATAGAACATCTAGCTAGAAACCTCCACTCAATGTCCTTCTACTTCATCCATCAGTGTTTCATCTGAGGATAAACTATGCAGGCAGATCCCTCATATAGAAAGTATCAAGACTGTGGAATGCCCTCAACGCCTTCTGAAACCAAGTTCTGTATCCAACTATTGATTCAGGAGAATCATAGACTATTCAGACTCACCTTCTAAATGCATCTCGGAATAGATACGGTACATTGATCAAATTATATTACTAGAGGTTACGAGGATTGCTAATCCATTGTGCTTTGCAAGTGTGAGTTCTAATCCCATCCTCGTCACCAGTTTTATATTCAAAGAGCGGTAAGAGACAAAGCTAGAGAATAAAATATTAGAGTTTTATTAGAGGAGAATAAACATCATCACTCTTAACCCTCTCTTGCTCCAAATATCAAAGAGCAAACCTCAACATTCCAAAGGATGGTTCTAAGGATAGAGGGAAAACCAGGGCTGCAGGGAGAAAGAAGAGAAGTACCAATTTAATAGTTACGGAGCATAGAACATATAACATGGTGTAGGAAGCTAGCTCTCTATATAGTATTCCAAAGTTAGGTATAGTGCGCACAGAATCCAGTGGATCCCCAAAGGTGCTAAAGAGGCTAAAGTAGATAATACTAATGCTCTCTTTTGTGGTAGTGTGTGTGAGCAGTTAGGCTTATCAGAGGGCAGTGGTAAGCATTTGTTCTACACATACAGACATGAAATGATTACACACACTCAATGAATAAATCCGAGACCAATGATTTGTAATAATATTACTTTTAGTATATTTATTTATTTAATAGAACCAAAGATACTTTGTTGCAGTAAAATACGTTTTGCAATATCACTTTTTTCAATCAGTACAATGTTACCCTATGGGAGGAAACACAATCAGCAATATGCAGGCAAGTAAACGATTTATGGCATTAAGTTTTAGGATGAAGAACCTGTACCTGGCAGGGTTCAGGTAAGTGACCGCACTGCACCACCAGTGGCACTGGGAAGCCGGGTGCAGAGGTCAAACTCGGGATCTGGTGCCAATGTTATCCAATGCAGAAAGGGGGCAATTGAAGTGGTACTACTTGCAGGTGAGTACCAACGTTTTAGAACCCAGTCTCTGGGGGTTAAGGTAAGAACGGGGCGCACAAGGCAGCACCAAAGTTACACCTCGAGCGGCACAAGGGTGGCCGAGTGCAGAGTGCCAAAACAGCATTGGGTGCCCAAGGCAAACCAATGGGGAATCTCAAACTTGGAAAAAGGCTGCAGGCTCAGGACAGGAGGCTGGATGAAAGAAACCAACATCTGCACAGGTAAGTTGGGATGTGTAAGAGCATCGGGACACCTTTGGTAGATCTCTCCAAGGCCAGCAGCTCCGAGTGCAGGGGTGTCCTTTGGCATCGGAAGTCAGTTCACCAGTGCGGTTTCAGTTCGGGGGTGTTTGTCATGCAGAGGCTGCAAGTGTCAACATGGAGTCCAGCAGGTGTCTACCCTCAAAGGATTTTTCTCAGGATCATTGGGGAATCTTTTCTGGACCAGTGGGCCTCTTGGACTCAGGTAGTGGGCGTCGGTGCAGAGGAGGTCGAATTTGTGGTTCCACTGCAAACTTTAGTCTTTAAACTTGGTTTTCATCTGGACAGGTCCTCTGTCCACGGGAGGTCAAGAGTCTTTTTAGAAGGTACACAGTCCTGCTAGGGTTCTGGAGTTCGTTGGGCTGTTGGATGAGTCGCTCCTTTGTGGCAGGTTCTTTGAGGAACATGTCTAGAGATGACATGCTGGTGCAGACCAGTCAAGCACACACTAGTGGTTTGGTAGGTTTACAGGGGGCACCCCTGAGGTGCCCTCTGAGTGCACTAATTAATGAATCCAACACTAGCATCAGTGTGGGTTCATTAATCTGAGATTGGTACCAAACATCCTAGGTTTCGGTGAAGTCATCACAGAGCTGTGGAACTCGTACTGACAATTTCCCAGCCCCTTGTACTCAGTATGGATTCAAAGTACAGTTATAGGGGCAGTTCTACAAGAAACTACGCAGCGCGGTGCCGCAAGTCATTTTGCTGTGCCGCGCTGTGTTAGTTTCGAAGCACAGGGATGTGGCATATTTACAACAATATGTCACATCTCTGTGCTTTCCCCTGCGCTGGCATATAAACTGCCGCCATGTGCCGGCACAGGCACTATTGCACCATGGTGCAAGGATGCATGTGTCGTGGGGAGATTGTTTTTGTGCAGGAAGAGGCACCTTCCTGAACAAAAACAAACAATTGAGATGATGTCCTCTTCCAATGTGTACTGTAGAATGCAGCACTCATTGAAAGAGGGAAAAAAACGAGGAGAAATGAAAACATTTCTCCTCGTTGCACCTCGCTACGCCACCACTGGGGTGGCGTAGCATTCTGACGCATTTCCAGATTTACAATTTCTCGTAAATCTGGAAATGCATCAGTGATGGGTGTTTCGAGGTAACACCCACAGCAACACCCATTTCACGGCCTAACACGCATAGTGTTGCGTGAACAGGGGCGATATTTACAAGCACAGGTTAAGTCACGCAGGATGACTTTACCTGTGCTTGTAAATATCACTCAGCAGGCTGTGCCACCAGTGCGTCAGGCAACGTGATGCACCGGCGGCGCAAGAGGCTTGTAAATCTGCCCCATAATGTCTAAGAAGGGACTTACACACTATAAGGGCATATGTGCTCATGCAGTTAAGCCCTCACATAAGGTATAGTGCACCCTGTCTTAGGGCGATAAGACCGGCTGAAGGGGTGACTTACCTATGTCTCTTGCAGAGCTAGTAGGCCTGGCACACAGGGACTTGTGCCAGGTTGACTCTTCACTTTTATCTGCACCAAAACACGCAGGCTGCAGTTGCAGTGTGCATGTGTTTGGTGAGGGGTCTCCTAGGGTGGCACAATGCATGCTGCAGCCCTTAGAGACCCTCTCTGGTCACAAGGCCCTTGGCCCCACTGGTACCTTTTACAAGGGACATTCATGTGTGCCAGAGGTGTGCCAATTGTGGAAACAAAGGTACAGTTTTGGGAAAGAACACATGCACTGGCAACCTGTTTAGTAGGTACCCAGTGCACAGACCCCAGGGCAATTGTGCGCTATACAAATTCCAAAATCAAATCAAATCAAAACATTCAGCCAAAGATCCATCAGAGTCAGGCAAAAAGTGAGCGGTAACCATGGCAAAAGGAAAACGTTCCTGCAGATGGTACGTAAGAGAAAATACAAGCATAATTTCAAATGTCGCAAGATCACATTACAACCCTATCTGATTGGACTTTAACTTTCACGCCTTCTTATATCACTATGAAGAAACCAAAAGGAAGTGCAAAGTGTTTTTTAAAACTCATAATCATAACCCCTAGGTCCTGATATTGGCAACTTCTGTTTCAATTAGAGGGAGTTTTTGTATGTTTTGACTCCATTAATAGGGATTGCTCTGCATTGGAATTCACACATTTTTATCGTGAAACAAAATCATCATAATGAGTTTACATATGTTTTCTGGCTTAGAGTGAAACAGGACACACGTTTAGGCTTAAATAAAGTGCCTCTATTGGACAGTGAAATGCCTCTATTCGACTGTAACTGTGTGCAATAAGACCTCAGTTAGATCTCGATACCCTCTTTCTTTTCAATGGATGTCACGTCATGATTAAGGCTCCAAGCATTCTGTTTTTGCTGATTTTTACAAATAAATACAGACAGAAAACAATGCGTTTCCTTTCTGCATTTATTTTTAAAAGCAGAAAAATCAAGACAATTTGGCTTATTGTGAGTGGCCTTTTTATAATCTGCTATGCTTGTGATGCATTCTGTGCACACTGTCATTGTTCCCTGCTCTGCAGTTTGTGTT
The DNA here is from genome assembly GCF_964204655.1 of Triturus cristatus. Classification (NCBI taxonomy): domain Eukaryota; kingdom Metazoa; phylum Chordata; class Amphibia; order Caudata; family Salamandridae; genus Triturus; species Triturus cristatus. Next base: position 326,449,620 of record NC_140589.1, read on the forward strand.
ATCATGGAACGTTGGTGAGTGACATAGAGTGGGCTGAAAAGAGAGGATGCTGATCTTGGTGGGATCCTTACTATGGGGGATATTAACAAGGCTTCGCGTTAAACATTGCAAATCATGCTTAGCGCGATTTGGAATATCGCCGCCTATCGCTGGTTTACATCGCCGTGTTAGCGGCATATTTACAATGCCTTGCTCACAGGCGATGTACAAACCTGCGATAGACGGCGATATTCATCATTAGCGTGTGAAATCAAGCGATGATTTCACACGCTAATGAAAAGCTTGATAATAAGGGAGTGTGGACGTAACCAAAGAATCAACCTCCCACTCAAAACATGCATAAGTCAAGTTTTGACCAGGCGTAAGGATCCGGCGTAAACCGTGGTTAGCGTGGCTGTCCGTGGTTCCGAGGCCACGTTGTAAATAAGGTGATGTCTTGTTCTCGAACCTTTGTCATGGTGTCACGGGAAGGTACGCCTACTGTGCATCTCATTAGCGATGTATATCGCTAAGATGCGTGGCGTTACAAAAACGGCAGCTAACATGCGCTAATGCATGTTAGCGCCGCCTTGTTAATAGGGCGATGAAATTATCGCCGCTTTAGCGGCAAAAAGTGCCTCTAAAGCGGCGATAATGCCCTTGTAAATATGCCCCTATGTGACTTGTAACATGTAATCTAACCTATAACCTCTTCAATAAACCTACAACCTGCACGTGAACTGGCTACCTGACTCCTGATTACGAAGTGAGAATCTTTTCATTACAAAGTGGCGACAAGGATGGGAGAGATGTCACTCACTGAAGTGGAAGACTTTGGGTGCTGCCAGAGAATATTTTTCAATTTCATGCCGAATTTTTCACATGCAGGAGTCTTGTGAGGAGTTAGTGCTCCTCGTTTGCGTCTCTAGTCCTGTGAGAGTATGCAGGAGTCTTACGAGGAGTTGTGGCTATGGCTGTGTCCAAGTTTGAGGTCCCTGGTCCTGCAAATGTGCGCAGTAGTAAATGTCCATGTTTTGCATGTGTTTGATTGATGTATTGTGTCATTTAGGGGCATATTAACAAGGGTTTTATCTTCGCTTTTTTGGCTTTAAAAGCCAAAGAAGCGGAGATAAAAATATCCCCCTATCAACAACACAGAGCTTCCCTTTGCATCGCTAATGAGATGCAAAGTGGGCGTTCCAGAGCAAAATAAGAGGAGAAATGTCGCTAAGCAACATTTCTCCTATTATCACGCTTCACGCTAACCCTGTTAGAGACAAAAAAAGCAGCTCTAACCACGGTTAACGCTGCTTTTTTACGTCTGCTAATTTTCAGATTTAGCCATGTAATCCAATGGGAGGTGGATTACATGGCTAAATCCACCATGGGCTATCAACAAGGATATCCCTATCCTTGTAGTTTTATCGCTGCATTACCAGCGATAACCTCCCAAAATGCCTCTATCGCTGGATTTTTTATCGCCTAGGCGGTTAGCGTTGTTAATAACGCGTCATCCAGGCGATATTATCCAGCAATAGCGGGCCATAAAAAAATTAACGCTAAGCGCCCTTACCGTTAATTTTCCCTGTTCCTTGTTAATATGCCCCTCAGTTCCCCAGTCCTACAAGAGTATGCAGTAGGGGGTGAATGTTTTAGTCCCGTGGTCCTGCAAGAGTATGCAGAAGGGTGTTTTAGTTCTGTGGTCCTGCGAGAGTGTGCTTTATGGGGTGAGTGTTTTAGTTTCCTGGTTATGCAAGAGCATGCAATAGGGGGTGAGTTTTTTAATTCCCTTTTCCTGCAAGAGTATGCAGTAGGGGGTTAGTGTGGGTGTTTTAAATCTATGTCCCTAGTCCAACAAGATTGCAAGGCAGAGGGCAAGTGGTAAAGGTTTTGGTTGGATGGGTTCTGTGTGACCTGAGTATGTGTGTGCTTTTGGTTCGAGTGGATGGGGTCTGATTTGACCACTGTCTGAATAGTTTATAGGACTTATTGTAGCTAGAGTCTCTTATGTCTTTTGTTTGTTCACATACAGGGCTGATTGAAGCTAGTGTCTTTTATGTCTTCTGTTTATATTTCATATTTTCTATCTTACGTTTTCTCTTAGCATTTTAATATTTTCTTACGTTGGGAGATGTGATATAATCTGCTATGCTTGTCATGCATTCTGTACACACCACCATTGTTCCCTGCTCTGCTGGTGAGTGACTGAAAGTTACTTGGGAGTTAGCTAGAGTAAACTGAGAATAGAGGATGCTGATCTTGGTGGGGTACTTACAACGTGGCATATTATCAAGGACCGCGTTAACATTATCGCCGGTTTAGCGCCAGAAAACTGCCGCTAAACCGGCGATAATGGGCTTGATAAAATACCCTGGAGAATTCCCATAGAAGCCCATGTTCACATCAGAACATGGGCTTCTATGGGAATTCCATAGAGCATATTATCAAGCTCATTATCGCCGGTTTAGCGGCAGTTTTCTGCCGCTAAACCGGCGATAATTTTTAACGCCGTCCTTGATAATATGCCCCTATATAACCTGTAATCTAACCGATAACCTCTTCAATAAACCTACAACCTGCTGTCTTACGTGAACTGGCTACCTGACTCCTACTTACGAAGTGGGAATATTTTCATTACAACAGACTTTCCATGCTGTCATTCATTAATCCCAAGCCAACAGCTGAGCAGATTGATAACATGGTGAGTTGAGGTTTCCTTAATTCAACACATATCTCAACATATGTTTGTTGTATAATGCTAATATTTTCACATAAGTGTATTGTGTATTGTTTTTGTAGGAAGCTGGCTCTTTATGTGATATATGAATAAGTTGATATAACATGTTAGGAGTCCAGGGGTCCCTTATAAGTGGACAGGGGCTTGCTCTGCAATTCTAAAGTGCTCTATTTGGGCGTAGTGTGGTCTAGCAGACTAGCAGCCTTAGGCTTCACACAGGACTGCAAGACATTTGCAAATGCACACAATGGTTAATAAATGACTTCACGACTCAAAACGGAGATCCGCACCAATTTATAAAAAATTGCAAGTATCTTTATATATGTTTAGGCGACAGAGAAAAATCGCTCAGGTAAGTACATTTTCGGATATAAATTCTTTTTAGGTCAAAAAGTAGACACACTGCAATTTTTGAGTTCTGCAATGTATTCCTAAGGAAGCGAGAACAGGTTCTGCAAACAAGTACAGTACATCGATTTACAGGACCAATTTCCATGAGTTAAGTTGAGTGGTGAGCAAGGTCTAAGGCAGCACCAGCAGTACACTACCAGAGGCACGACGGTGGCCTGGTGCAGGGTGCAGATCAGCGTCGGGAGCCCAATAAGTTTCAATTAGGTTTGGTCTCGGTAAAAAACGCTGCATGTTCTGGTTAGTTAGCCAGTCGGGTTGAACCAACAGGGGGGTTCAAGACTTGTAGAGATGTAGAGACACCTGGGGTCCACTTCTCCACGGCCCAGGGGAGACGGATGCAGAGGTGTCTTTAGGTGTCGGGTTTCTCTTACTGGAAGCAGTCAGGGTGGAGGGGGCCTGCGTGCAGATGCTGCAGGCAACGTCGGAAAGTCCACGAGGGGTGAGACTACAACGGACTTGAGCTCTGGAGGGCTGAGGAACCTTGTTGGCACAGGTGGCCCACTTCAACTTGGGATGAAGGTGATGGATGCAGTGGTGACTTCTCTTTTGGAGTTTCTGCAGGATGCTGGAAACAGTTATGTTGTTCTCTGGGAGCGCTATTGATGGCAGGCAGTGCTCCCAGGTTTTGGAGGCACACAGCTGCAGGATGAGTTATCCTTGAGGCAGGTTTTACAGAGAACGGCAGACAGGATAGCAAGGCTAGAACCAAGTCAGGTGCTTAGCAACACAACAAGATGATGGAGGGAGTGCTGAAGCTTCTCAAACACTCACCCCCAGTCAAAGATCTGGGTTAAATCCATCATTCATTTGCTCACTATGCCACCCAAGTTTGGACCCACCCATATGCAAATCAGTCTTGAATCCGTTCCCCATGGGGTCAGTCCAGCCCGAACTGCCATCCTGTAGGTCCTCCTTGGACTGGAAACAAGCATCCTGGGACCGGTTTGGAGGTATCACACCTCAACAGCTAGGCTAGCTTGAATCCAGTGGCCCATGTCCGGGAATACCCTTGTCACTTAGAGCAAACAAAGCAACACAGCAAGATGAGGGATGAAGTGCTAAAACTTTTCAAACACTCAACCCCAGTCACATATCTAAGTTAAACCCATCATACATTTGTTCAACATGCCACCCCAGTTTAGGGGTGGCACTGGCCTGGAGGTGTCACGCCTACCTGACCAGATAATTTTTCTGCCTGTCCAGGAGCCAAGGGGGTTGTAGATGGGGGTGGCTTCCTCTCCTTTGAGGGGAGCCAGATTCACATTTCAAAGGCAAAAGCTTCTTGGAAGCTTGCTGGCCCAAGGAGGCTAATCAGCCGGTCATACTGTGGGAGGTGATGTTGCCCTTTTGTTTTGGATCTCCTTTGAGCTAAAGGCTCTCACACTAGGCTGGCAGAAACCAGTCACCAAGGACACCAGAGGCTGGTAGGTTTTCAGTGGGTACTCTAATGTGCCTTCAGAGTTCATGTATTGGTAACTCTCACACTGGAATCAATGTGGGTTTACCAATACTAGATGTTTGATAGCTACATCCATATTTTCAGTGAAGCCATCATGTAGCTGGGGAGCTCATTTGCATCAGTGCTCAGCACATTTTATAAAATGGCTTCGCTGGTCACTTGTACTGGCAGTAATTAAACTGACCAGCACAGTGGCATATCTGCTCATGCAGTTTGCCCTCACATGTAATACTAAGCCCTCTGCCTTACGGCTGTCAGGCCTGCTGCAAGGGTGAATTACAAGTATCACACACAGTGGTAGGAGACATGGTACACAGGGGTGTGTGACATGTTGTGTTTTCACTTTTGCTTGCACCAAGTCACGCAGCCTCAAATGAGTCTTGCATGTGCTTGGTAAGGAGTCCATTAGGGTGGCAACATTCGTGCTGCAGACCTTAGGGACTCTCTTTAGTACCTCAGGACCTAGGAACCAGGGGTGCTATTTACTTGGGACTTCCAGAGGGTGCTAAAGATTTTGGGGAAAGAGCACTAGAACAGGGGACCTGGTTAGCAGGAACCCAGTACACTTCAGTCAAAGGTGCATCAAATACCAGGCAAAAAGTGGGAGGAGGGGTACTGCAACAAGTACCCAGCTTCCTACAGTTTTATTGTATTTGGCCATTTAATGTGTTAAAAACTGACATAAGATTGCGGGCCTCATTTATGAGGCCTTGCGTCACTTTTACGCCACTGGTGCATCACTTTTTGTGACGCACCAGCATTGTAAAATATGTTTACGAATGCAAAATAGCCTTTCAAGATGTATGAAAGGCTTTGGCTGTGCATTTTAGGTAATCACAATTTATTGTGGTAACCTAAAATTGGGACTCCAAATAGGGAAACACAATTTGTGTTTCCCTAAGCACGTGTACCAAACATTTTCTAAATGCAAACTGGGCATTTAGAAAAGGATATTACCATCGACTCCAAGTCGATTGTAGCCATGTGCAATTTTTTTGAATGCATCAAAAAATTAATTTGTCAAAGTGTCATGTAGTGCACACATGGCCCTAGGGCATGTGTGCGCTTGCATTGTGCACATTTATTTTGGGGGGGGGGGGGTACTTCAGGGGGGCCTTAGGCCCCCGGGCACCCTTATTTTTTGATTTCCTAATTTGCGATTACCAATTAGTTGATCTCAAATTAGGTAATGCAAATATATTCGCACCTGTGGGTCTTTAGGCCCATAGGAACTAATGGAGTGGCATTGCCTAATAGCGATTATTTAATTGTGATTGCGAATCTGTAGGAATTGCTATTAAGTAATCACTATTTTCATTACATACCATTTTGCATTGCTTAGCGATTACCTTAAAACTCGCTATTTAGAGACTGAAAAATTGAACTTTGATACATGTGACCCCTAGTCTTTATCCCTGATTTTGCTCATTATTGCATTAATCTGTATTTAAGAGCCTTCATGGGAAATTACTTTTATGCATTTCAATTAAATTACTGCTGCATTTACATTTTTCAATTTCTTGTATTGAATTTTTGAATTTGTAATAAACCTTGATGGTTTTTCGTGAAATTCTGATTTTGAATTCCCTTTTAAGTCAGGCATTTCATATTGATTCTAATTTTGAAACCCTGTTAGAATCTTGTCTCTGGGACACATAACCTCATAGTCTTGGAGGATAGCAGAGTCCCAAGCCCCACAACCGGGTCGTAGCAGTGCCATGCAGGTTATCTAGGAGATAGTAAACAATGCATGGAATGTGGCATTCCCCATGCCACCTTTGTTTCCTGCTCGAACAGCTGCGGTGCAATTGCGCATTTCACACTGATGAGCTGCTGAAAGGGTTGACTATGGCAGCAAGGGCGCCTTGAAACCTTAGCCTGTCTGTGAACTGCCTTCTATTTCTGCAAAGAGCTGCACCCCGAGCCGCCCCAGGACTCGAACTTCCTGCTCATATGATGCTAGCTGCGCTGTTGCAATGCCCCGCTCGTAGTTTGAGGAATCAAATAAATGTCTGATGTTTCATCCTACATAATCCCGGACTAAAGAGCACGCATTGGCCGTGTGCTCGCTCCTGTAAACAAATGGGCGCTGTGCAAGGCCACATGATGTCATGCCTATGTTTGAAGAAACATTGTATGCATTAAGCACCGCACCTTTTATAGCTGCCTGTTCAGCTGTCTTTGAACAGGTGGAGGCATATTTCAAGGGCTTTGTGCCACCCGAGCATAACTTTTTAGGACGCTCCGGTGGCGCAATGCCCTGCTCCTTATTTACAAAGCTGCGTTAAGCCACTTTGCATGGCTTAACGCCGCTTTGTAAATATCGTACCCTTTCATACCGGTATCTGCATGAAAGGGGTGTGCAATGGGTGTTGCTGAGGGCGTTGCATCCGCAACACCCATTTCTTTTTGACACTGACCCAGATTTACAAGGATTTGTAAATCTGAGGTAGCATCAAAGACTAACGCCACTGAAAAGCAGGCGTTAGATTGGCGCAATGATGAGAAATACTTTAGTTTCTCCTGGATTTGGCTATACGTGCGCTGAGTTCTGGTTTTTGCTGAATGTGTGCTGCATTCTGAAGCACACATAGAAGGAGCAAATCGCCTTTAATTATTGTGTATGTGCAGGAAGGTGTCCCTTCCTGCATATAAACAATCAACCCTGCAATGCAGGCACTCCTGCACATATCTGTATTGGTGCATGGCAGCTTTTTTTAGCGCCAGCGCAAGGTAAAACACAGGGGTGCGCCGTATTCTTGTGAACACTGTGCATCCCTGCATTTCTTTTAAATGACACAGCACGGCACTGCTATATTGCTTGCAGCGTTGCGCTGAGTCAATTCCTTCTAAATATGCCCCTGTACCCTTTCACGAAGGTATCTGCGTGAAAGGGGTGTGCAATGGGTGCTGCTGTGGGCGTTGCACCACAACACTCATTGCTTTTTGACACTGCCCAAGATTTACAAGAATGTGTAAATCTCAGACAGCGCCAAAAACTAACGCCTCTGAAGAGCAGGCGGTAGATTGGCGCAACGAGGAAAAACACTTTTATTTCTCCTCATTTTTGCACTTTCAATGTGGGAGCAAATCGCCTTTAACAATTGTTTATGTGTAGGAAGGTGTCCCTTCCTGTACATAAACAATCATCCCTGCAATGCAGGCACCCTTAAGTTGCACCATACACCCTTGCACTATTGTGCAAGGGTATCTGTGTTGGCGCTAGGCAGCTTTTTTTTGTGGCAGCGGAAGGTAAAACACAGGGGTGCGCCGTATTCTCGTGAATACGGTGCATCCCTGTATTTTTTTTTAAATGACAGAGCACGGCACTGCTAAATTGCTTGCAGCGCCGTGCTGAGTTATTTCTTTGTAAATATGCCCCCATACCCTTCTACGCAGGTATCTGTGTGAAAGTGGTGTGCATTAGGCGTTGCTGTGTGCGTTCCACCGCAACACCCTTTGCTTTTTGGTGCTCCACCAGATTTACAGGATTTGTACATCTGAGGCAGCACCAATAACTAACACCGCTGAAAAGCAGGTGTTCGGTTGGTGTAACGGGGAGAAATAATTTTATTTCTCCTCTTTTTTGCTCTTTCTATAGAAGGAGCAAATTGCCATTTATGATTGTTTATGTGCAGGAAGGTGTTTCTTCCTGCACATAAAAAATCATACATGCAAAGCAGACACCCTTGCACAATGGCGCAAGGGTGTCTGTGTTGGCACTAGGCAGCTTTTTTTAGTGCAAGGGAAAACACAGGGGTACGTCTTATTTCTGTGAATATGTAGCATCCCTTTATTTTTTAAATGACGCAGCATGGCGCCGCTGAATCGCTTACAGTGCTGCACTGCGTCATTTCTTTAGAAATATGCCCTTGGAGTTTCTTGTGTTCGTTTTGCACTGCGTTCTGAAGCCTAACTATTACGTTTTGCAATGTTTTTTTCTGAAATAAATATCAGCCGTTGACAGGGTAAGTCCCATTTTCATGTTTACAACAACAATGTACACGAATTTGAACTCCTGCCCGGTTTCCGACAGGAAAAGAAAGATTGTGTTCTACCCACAGAGGGAATTCTTCATAAATAGCAGCCAGCCAGCCTTGCCACTTCCATGGTTGTCATTAGCTATCAGTGCAGCTCTGCCTTTTCTGAAGTCTGTGCTAATAATGCCAGGATAATAACGAGGGTAAACAGCAACAACGGACTGAAGAGAATCTCTGTCAACGCCATGATACATGTGTTATGTCTGTCGGCCAATCAGCCAACTGATGGGAGTTCAGATCAACAAACAGGTCTCCCCGTGCTGCTTTGGACGCTGATTTCCAGGTGTGTTAGTGACATTTTTTCTTAGAGGCTGATGAAAGAAAGTTACTGCATTAAACGATGCTTCTTGAATATTTATTTAACATCTCCTATGAACAGGGCTCCAATCACCGATTTATTAATATAATCTCGGCTTTTTTCAGTTTCACTGAGTATTTATTTTTGCACATTTTCCCTTACTGATCAGGTACTGCCTCCTCCTAATTATCTGAAAAACTAAAGTGATCATTAAAGATGAAGGTGCAGTAGTCTCCATTGCCTCACCTTCTCGTGCTGCAGTTGATCTCGTGCTGCCCCTCTGTCCCGGGGAAGGAGAGGGGGTTCAAAGAGTTTAGAGGAAGTTTGTTTAAAATAAGCTCTTTACACATTGAATAGTGTTGGTCTGATGTTTAATCAGGAATAAGAGTGGAAAGGCATCAACAGTCTCCGTTCATCACGACCTCCAGCTCCAGTCTGAACCTTCCCCCACTAACATTCTATATGACATCTCTATATTCTAGAAATAACATTCTAACTAGCTTACAACACATCCCTCCTACTTAGAGAAAATAGTAAACAATGTATACAATGAACATACTCAAATGAAATACAGAAAATAAGCAATAAAAATAAAAATACAATCAAACAACACTAAACATCTGCCAATTTAGCATAACCTGGGCATACCCTCCAAGGAGATACAACCCAGAGTCACAATTACTGTAACTCATAATCACTGAATCTCCTTGGCAAGTGTTTCTCTCTTGAAGGACGCACACCAAATGGCACAGCACCCCCACTCTCAGGAATCCCACTTCGAGATTCCACACCATTCTCACAACCACCCCCTTCTACATCATTACTGTGAGAGTTGCCCCGATACTTCACTAACCTAGACATGCTCCACATAGCACCAGAATCTACTCTCACTACATTTTTCCTGATAGTCACAATAGTAAAGGGACCAAGGAAAGAAGACTCTCCTTTCAAACAATGTCTAGGATTCTTCACTAACACCTTGTCCCCTACATTCCACTTCCTGCACTTAACCCTCATTCTCAGATCATAATCAGCCTTATACTTATGCTGATACTCTAAGACTTTACTACGACAATCCTCTCTGCTCGCCACAGGCCCAGAGGACACAGGCAACCAAAAAGGATTAAGTTTCGACGTAGCCTTTCTGCCCCTCAAGACTTCAAATGGCGAGACCTGAGTAACCGCATTGGGTGTTGTATGGTGTGCCCACCACGTGTCTCTCAAAACCCCACTGAACGAGACCCTCGAAGTCAATGCCCGTTGAGCACAATCTTTTACCATCCTGTTCATCCTCTCAGATAACCCATTAGCCTGTGGAGCATACAATGCCGTCTTTTGATGTACAATACCATGATTCTTGAGAAACTCAGCCATCTCATGGGACACAAATTGCACACCATTGTCCGTGACAAGAAAGTTTTGGAAACCCCTCCGATGAGAAAACATCCTTCAAAAAGTCAATAACCACCTTCGTGGTCACAGAACTCACACACTTGGTAACCACCCACTTAGAGGTATAATCTACCAGCAAGATAACAAAACGTTCATATGATGGCAGCAACTCAAAAGGGCCCACAATATCCAAACCCAACTTTGACCAGACCGCATCAGGAACCACAACAGGAGACAATGGAGCCTTACTAATGACATGTGACTTATCGCTAATGGCACAGGATACACACTCTCTTACCACCTCCTCAACCATGCGATCCATCCCTGGCCACCAGTACCGTTCTCTCACTCTAGCCTTCGTAAGACTCCGCCCCAAATGGCCTTCATGGCCCGTGTTAACAATTCTCTCCCTGAACTCAACTGGAGGAATCACCCTCTCACCTCTCATGAGATTACCCCCAGTGAAAGACAAGTCATCCCTTACCAGCCAGTAAGCTTTCATTTCCGAATCCAAGGTTTTGCAGTCAGGCCAACCCTGAGTCACCCAGTCTTTTAGTGACCCCAAGGTTTTATCCTTGTTAACCCCCTCAATCCAAGATTCCAAAGATAAGGATGGCTCAACCACCCAACACACAACGTCGCTTTCACAACCTCCACTTACTGTGTTAACTGGCAATCTAGAAAGACAATCTGCAGTCTTATTGCTGGAACCTGCAACCCCTCACTCCATCGTTTTATCCTAGGAGTAATATGTTCACTATGTCTGCAAGAGAAGATCTGTACCAGTGGGCGATGATCCGTCCTCACCAAAAATGGTATCCCCCACAAATAAAACTTGAAATGCTGAACAGCCCAGAACACACTTAAAGCTTCCCTCTCTATGCACGAATAATTGACTTCCGCATCCCTAAGTGCTCTTGAGGCAAAAGCCACCGTCCTCAGCTCACCATTAACCACTTGGGATAGAACAGCTCCCAATCCCTTAAGACTGGCATCTGTAGTCAAGATCGTTTTGTTATTAACATCAAAATGACCAAGAGTGGGCATCTCCAATCTCCCCTTTGACAACCTCGAAAGCTTCCTGACACTTCTCCGACCACGCAAAGATCGACCCCTTTTTCAGCAGAGCCCTGATAGGTTCAGTTACACTCGCAAACCCTCTGACAAATTTGGAGTAAAACTCAGCAAGCCCCAGAAACGATCTCACCTGCTCCTTATCCTTTGGCACAGGAGCTTCAACCACACTCCGCGCAAGTTCAAGCTTGGGCTGAATTCCTTCCCCCGATATTAAATGACCTAGATATGTGACAGTGTGAACACCAATACGACACTTTTCCTTCTTCACAGTCAACCCCTTTTCCTTAAGTCTCTCCAAAACCTCCCTCAAAGTCCTATTATGTCCTTCTATATCCTTACCATAAATCAATATATCGTCTTGAAAGAACAATATATCCTTCACCTCACCCAGCACTTTCTTCATTATTCTTTGAAAGCACGCCGCAGCTGAAGCCAACCCAAATGGCATCCTTAAGAACCGATAGGCTCCAAGTGGTGTCACAAACGAGGTGAGGTGCCTCGAGTCTTTATGCAAAGGAATCTGGTGGTATGCAGAGGACAGGTCTAACACACTAAAAATGCACGCCCCCTTAAGCACACTCAACGACTCAGAAATATTTGGCAAGGGTTGCCTGTCCACCCAGATCCACTCATTCAGCCTTCTCAGGTCAACACACATCCTGACCCCAGCACCACCATCCTTTGAGGCCAAAACAACGGGCGCCAACCACTCTGAGGCTTCAATCTCCTCAATAACACCCAGACTCAACAATCTATCGAGTTCAGTCTTGAGGAGTCCCCTCATCATGTTGGGTACCCTCCTCACTTTATGAACACAAGGCGTGGCTCTGTCCTTAAGAATGATCTGGTGTTCAAACCCTTTGAGGCAGCCTAACTTATCGGTAAAGACCTCAGGAAACCTCCTAATACATTCATTACCTTGCTCATTCCCAAACCCACACCTATCCTTATCATCAACCAACATGACCTGGTCTTTGGGATCTTGAGCATTGGGATTGAGCATAATCCCCAAATCCCTTTGATGTCTCCATCCCAACAAGTTATCGCCCCGTTCAGCCACATACACCTTCCCCACCGTATCACGTTCCTTGAATCTGATACAAGCCTCAATATATCCTAAAACATTGATTTTAGTACCTCCATAGCTGACTGGATTAATATCTGGGGGAAAAAGCGTGACACTGTCCAAGCCTACCACTTCATCCCATTGTTTGTTTCCAATCATCGTGAAAGGTGATCCCGAATCAGCAAGTACTAAGAACTCATAACTATCCACCAGGATCTTGCATTCAGGCATAGATAGTTTTCCAGCATCCACTCCACCACTCTCCTCATCAACATTTAGGATTATAGTACGCACCACCTCAGTTTTCTTTTCCCCAACTCTGGTAGACTTGCACACACGAGCATAGTGACCCTTGACCCCACATTTCATGCAAATGGAGTCCTTTGCATAACAATGAGGATAGTTAGAAAAGTGACTCGTGCTTCCACACCTATAACACTTTATTTTGGGTATCTCTCTACTACCCTTTTCCCCATCACTCTTAGTGACGTGAGAACTTAAAGGATCTTCACTGTCTTGTTTTGCAGGAAAATTCTTCAGGACACCACCAGCAGCCTTTGTATCCCTGTGAGAGGCCTTATACTTCTCAGACAATTTAATCTTAGCCACATTTTCTGGATCTATTGAACTCTCTTCCCCAGTTAAGGCGTGAACATCACTCGTATTCACTTTCTTCCCCTCACCCCTCACATTCATCTCTTTCACCCAAGAGGTAGTATTCTCCATCCCCTCCACTATTGAAACTGCCTCCACGAAGGTTGGATTCTTTGACAATAACTTCTCTTGTACACGTGTGCTATTCGTGCATCTCACAAGCTGATCCCCAACCAAAGAATCAGAAAGGTCACCAAACTCGCAAGTTCTGGCCAAGGTTTTGAGAGAGGCTACATAGCTCTTGACACGTTCATTACTACCTTGAGTCCTGGTAAAGAATTTGTGTCTCTCAAGTACCACATTTATACGTGGACCAAAGTACCCCTCCAGCATTGCCATGGACATTTCATATACATCGCTAGCTTCACCCTCAGCTGAGCCTACCGGAATGAGATCAATACTATCGTATATGTTACGCCCCTCAACTCCTAAATTATGCAGTAAAATGGCTTGTTTTCTTACTGCTGAAAACTTTTCTCCTCCTATTGCAACAATATATGAATCAAATAAATTTCTCCATCTCTTCCAGGGTAATATAGGATCTCCTTTCTCTGATAGAAACGCCGGTGGTTGGGACATGCTGGTCGGAGTAGCCATTATCAACTGAATCTAGATTAGGCAGTTAAATAATATAAACAACATGAAAACAAGTCTTGAATGATATGTGAAATAATAAACTAACACAACAAAAGTAGTCACCGTTGTCCAGAAGTCTTGAATGATACATAAAAATAACAAACTAACAGAACAAACGTAGTCACCGTGGTCCAGAAGATTCCATTAAATCCATCTTAATATTCCTACAGTTAAGGAGTTGTTGAAAATATTTGTAAAAACAAACTCACAGTCAATTTGTTAGTTTTATGCCAGGTCCATACATGGAAACGACTGGAAGCACTTCTAGTTGATGAAGAGATGCCGCAAATCATCGACTTTCCGATTACGCTCTAGTTCATAAGCCCCTGTATTCACTTCCGTAGTGATATGAAAAATAATTTTTAAAAAATGGCCGACACGTAGAGACGTAGTGCGTGTCCTTTGCGTGATGACCGATGAAGAACCCGTACTTGAATTGCGTGTTGACATCACTTACATCTCCATATTTGAGAATACGCCGAGCCTCGGCGCTCGCGAGTGAATCGTCGCGAGCGAAGAATGCCACACAGTTCAAAAACGGCAGAACTTGCAACGGCAATCGTAAGTGCTATGGAGACATATTCTTTTGATTCCTCACTCTTTCTTTTTATTTTATTTTTTTGCCAAATAAGTTTTTTTCCAATAGCGTCAGAAATGTACTAATCCGACATACAGTGTATTTTTTTTAAAAAAACACACACGGAGATCCGAGTGAGGACAACACTCACCAAAGTCAGTCTGTAGGTCTAAGCCACTTCGAAATAGTCCAAATACATTTCCCTCGAAGTCTGATTTGTCGAAGTCAATTGTCTTGAAGTCAGGCCGATGTTCATTTATCGTGGGTTGATAAGTCCTCAGGGGAATTGATGCCTAGATTCACTTGTCCCCAATCAAGTAAAATAGTCGCTCGTCGCCAGTGTTGAAAATAAGCTCTTTACACATTGAATAGTGTTGGTCTGATGTTTAATCAGGAATAAGAGTGGAAAGGCATCAACAGTCTCCGTTCATCACGACCTCCAGCTCCAGTCTGAACCTTCCCCCACTAACATTCTATATGACATCTCTATATTCTAGAAATAACATTCTAACTAGCTTACAACAAAGTTCAGGAATGCAGCCAGTCATTGAGATCAAGTATTCAACAGCTCACCCGGTCAGAAGTCCGCTGGCAATTAGTCACCAGTGGTTCTGACAAGTTTAAAGGGACCGTAAAAGAGGGGTAAGGCGGAGTTTTCCTTCTGGGATATGGCCCTTGGATAGCACCTTTCCCAGAATCCTTCACACAGCAGCAGAGAAAATGAAGAAGCATCAGATGCGTTTTCCTAACTGGTCAAAGTTGAATGAAGGCCCCAAAGATGACATAGTTACATGGGAAAATCTGATTGTTATGTACCAATTGTGAGGCACACATTGGTTATTCACTGTGCCCATGGCCTTTATCCTACCTAATGGGTAAATCACTAGATGTTTGTCATAGTGTTCAGCTTCCTGCTGTACCCATACCATACACCCACTCATCACAGGCGTCACCGGTCAGGTGACCCTGCAAATAAAAGGGTCTGGGCGCATGTGCTGTGGGCCAGTTCCAGTAACTTACTTCAGTGTCCGTGTGGTTATTCCGCCCAGCATGTGCGCTTAGGGCCCAAGACACCACACGCTCCTAACACTCTTCGGGTCATATTCACAAGGATCTATCGCTGAGTCAACAGCACTTTATTGCAGCCAAAGTTGCGATAAACTTATCGCTCCACTCACAAGCTGGTGTTAACAGCCCACAGCACCAGTTTACCCGCGATAGCTCCCGCAAAAAACATCACAGCGGATGACCCCCGCAACTATCGCTAATGAGATGCAGAGTAGACGTTCCCATGCCAAAAGCCGCCACAACACCACTCCAAGCAACATTCACAACAGCCAGAACTGCGATAAGAACACAAAACAGGCGATAAGGCGCGTTAGCATCAGGAAAATAATGCCTGCTCTGACCTGGTGCAAAGTCGAACCTCAGCCTGGACCACAAAAGGGAGACCAGCCCAGAGCCACACCTGAAGAACAACAGATGCACCCGGGCAACTGAACATGCAGCCCGGAGGGCCGAAAGGGAAACAACACCCGCCGCAACCACCCCCAGGACGCCCCCTCCCCAGCTCCTCCCGACCAAAGACATGCCACATCAGCTACACCCAAACACGTACAAAATTATCCGCATGATGTTGCAAAATCACAACTGTTGACATGCATGTGTCATCACAAAAATGAGCATCACACATTAATTTCCGAAGCAACAAATCAAACTTTATTAAAATGAACACTGAAATGAAATGAAGAGACATTGCGGCTCCCCTCGGGCCGATCCGTTTGTCACAGCCTGCAAGACAAAAATCATGATGAGAAGGTGCGTCTTGCGCACATAAAAGGACAGAGAGAGAGAGATAGAGAAGGGGAGAGAGAGGAAGAGAGGGAGATAGAGAGAGAGAGAGAAGAAGAGAGGGGGAGAGAGAGAGAAGAAGAGAGGGAGAGAGAGAGAGAGAGAAGAAGAGGGGGGAGAGAGAGAGAGAAGAAGAGAGGGGGAGAGAGAGAGAGAGAGAAGAAGAGAGGGGGAGAGAGAGAGAGCACCGCCCCTGCGCACCCAGGCCACACTGCTCACCTGCTGCCACCGGTGTGTCTCCAACCACTTGCCGGCATGTAGTGCAGTTCATTAGGTCACACATCTGAGACAGACCCTTCATCTGAAACAGAGTCCAGATACATGATTGGCACAGTACACACAATTGCACAATACAACATCACCTGCCCACCATGCACACCCAGACAGAGGCCCCCAACCCCTCCCGCCGCCTATCGGAGCATGCCCGCCCATGCACACCCAGGCCGCACTGCTTCCGCCACCGGCGTGCAAATAGGAGGTCCCACCACGTGCCGCTGCAAGCCACAAGCCCCGGGCCCGCGTACATGGCACACTCCACACCATGCTGCCCCGCTCCACAGGCCACCAGGTCCCACGTTTGGTACTGGGTCTTGATTACTACATGGCAGAGGACATACCAGTGCACTCGGCCTCTTCACAGGCTGTACACCCGCTCAGCCCAATAGGTGCCACCAACTCTGTGATCCCGGAAGCGATGCCACGTGGCGGCAGGCCCGCGCTGCCCGCTGGCTCTGGCCTACACTGCGGTCCAGCAGGGCACACAAAACCTGAGCTGTCCTGACCGCCGGGACGGAGCATCATCGCAGGCTGCACCCAAAGTCACTGTCCCGTGGCTGGGTGCCTGTGCCGGCCGCAATGCTCCAGGTGCCACTAACCCTGTGCAACCCCAGTCAGCGCCACGTTGTGGTAGGCCCATGACGTCCGCAAGGCCTCGGGTGCCACTAACCCTGTGCAACCCCAGTCAGCGCCACGTGGTGGTAGGCCCGTGACGGCCGCAAGGCCTCGGGTGCCACTAACCCTGTGCGCAACAACTCATGGGCCCTTTATGATTGAGAACCGTGAAGCGTCCGTCATCCAGTCACCACCGGCAGAGGGGAATGTGACGTCTTCGGCCCCTTATGTGGCAGAGTCACATGGCCTGTACGCCTGTGCCAGATGGGTGTGGTGTGCTTGCAAACCTGCCCTCAGGGAGTGGCTGTGGCATGCTGACAACTAGACCAGTGACCTGCACACCACCAGCAAGTACGCCTGCGACAGGTAGCAATGAGGGGCCCCCTCGAAGCGTAAGAGGAGTGGTCTGTCCTGCCATACGCCAGACCAGCGCAGGGCTTGAAACAATGACTCGTGGGATCTGGGCGTGGTTCAGTCCATGTCCAGACATGGAAGTGACTGATGCGTGTGTCCCTGTTGTAGGGTTCAGGGGACCCGGTACACAATATGCAATGTAGCACCCTCTAACTGGCATCCCACAGGCTGAGCATCATTGGCGCAAGGGACATCACTGTCCCTACATTCACCCACACATTCATATATGAATGATGAAAGACATAACACAGCAGTGCATCACTGGATGTTTATTGCACATCCAGTGCAGTCCTGCAGCTGGGGCGGTACAGGGCAATGCAGAGCACACTGTGGAGGGCCAGCCAGAGTCCATCCGGGGATGACAAGTACTGCAGAAGAGGAAGGGTCCAGGCCACAGTCTGGTCGCCGTGTCATTGGTCATCAAACAGGATATGGCAGTCCATGTCGCTGTCCAAGATGAGTGCATCGGAGTATATCGGGGTCAGTGGAAGGTCATGGGGCGATGTGCGGCACCAAGCAGGAACAGGCCTGGTGGCGGAAATGAAAGCTAGTGCCTCCTGATCACAAACCCATCCACGTCCTCGTCCCCGGATGTGTGCTCTGCCCCACCTGTGGTTGTTGCAGTACTGGCTGGGGCACTGTGTGCCACTGACACATTAGGGACCGGAGGAGGGTTGTCGGCTGCACTGTGTGGCAGAGACACATCGCATGCCGGACTGGATATGCCTGCCGCACTGTGGGGCACTGACACACCAGGGGGCGGTGATGTGGATGGTGTGGTGTCAGCAGCATTCATCTGCACCACGCCTTGTGGCAGCAATGCCATAATGATGATCTGCAGGGCATGGTAGATCCCAGCTATATTTTGGTGATGTACAGCGATGGCTGCCATCCGTTCCGCCTCCATACGCACCATGTCCTCCATCAGCCTCCGCATGTGTGCCAGCTCACGGCTGCTATCGCTGGAGCCCCTCTGAGGGGACAGGTGTTCTTCTCTCCATGTCAGGACTCCAGGGATGTCAGCCAGGGCTCGTTGGTGGCCATAGAGCGGGTCTAGACACCCATGGATGCGTCCAGTTTGGTAGCCATGAGGTCGGACCCCACCCGCACCTGCTCAGCAGTCTCCTTCTGGGCCTCCAGCACACGGCGTTGGAAGGCCATATGTTGTTCCTGGGGGTCTTGGGAGACATGCAGGGCTATGGTTGCCACCTGCTGGGTGGTTTGAGTGGTGGGTGAGGTCTCCTTGATGCAGCTGGTCAGCCCTGATCCTGGAGGTTAGTCGCGGATGATGTCAATGATGTCTAGGAGGGTTTGGGTGTCGATGCTGGGGTTGTCTACTCGTCATCAGTGAAGAGTGGCTGGGACTGCTGTGCAGGGGGTGTTGACGCTGGCCCTGCAATGTAAAGGGGAGATGGTCTATTGCAATGGGTCCACATGTATGTAGCCGCATGAATCATGTTGACATTCAGCGATGAGTGAGAAAACCGTCGCATTCCTGGGTTAATGATTGGGTAAATCTTCTTGCCAAAAGGGTAAAAAAGATAATCACCTCCTGTTCGTAAAGGTGAGCAACTGGAAACTTACAAAGAATGCCCTTCCCCGGGAAGGGTTTGAATCTAAAGCACTCCATACGATGCAAGTCGTTTTTAACAGAATCCAACTAGAGTTGTGTCATTTACAAAAATCAGCAATTTATTCCTTCATATTACGTCATATGAAAGACCGTGTTTCTTGAACACCTGCGCGTTTTCATATCACGGGAGACAGCTCACAGAGAATTCCCCCTGAAGAAGGGCTCATGCCCGAAATGCATTGGGGACCTCTCTCCAACATGGTGACCTGTTAACACCCCCTGTGATACCTGTTAAGCCATTTTCACCTTCTGAAAGGCATAAAGGATGAGTGAACAATTTCATATGACGTAATATGAAGGAATAAATTGCTGATTTTTTTAAATGACACAACTCTAGTTGTTATGTGTTAAAAATGACTTACATGTTGACATTCAGACAGCATGACATTGTACATTGTGACAGTCTATGGATCTGGGCGATGACCGAGAGTCATTGAAGGTGTGCACTGTGCTCTGCTTGATTGTGCATGTGTGCCATCGTGGCCATCTCCCTCCGTCCCCCCAGTACCTGGTGGTCACTCACCCTGTTGCAGTTGTGTTGTGTCCTGTCGAGCAGTGTGCGGTCCCCCGACTCCGGCAACAGTATCCACACTGATGACTGTCGACACCAGATCCTCCATGTCATCCAGCTCGAGCTGTGGCGCTGGGCCCCCACCTTCAGTCTGCAATGCTGCCTTCTGGTTGGCTGCGAGTTTCTCCTTGGTCTTCCGCTTGATGTCATTCCATCGCCTCTTGACCTCGTCCATTGTCCCTGTGCTCTCCGATGGCATTCACCTTGTCCACGATGTCCCGCCATATTCCTGTTTCGGTGCCCAATGACATGTTGGAGGTGACAAACAGTTGTTGATGGTGTTCCATCACCTCTATGACTATGATCCTGTTCGCCTGCGGACTAAACTTTGTCTTCCTCTTCTTCTTATCCTTGCCCTTCCCTGTCTGCGAAGACCCGGGCTGGTCGTCCGGGGTGCTTGTGGGGTTGCGCTCATCCTCTGCGGCTGCTCCGGCTGCCTCCATGGTGCTTGGGTGTTGGTCAGTTTGTGCTTGGGTGTTTTTTCTACTTTTATGGTGATTTTTCCCGTCGGCCAGGTGTGTGTTGCAGGCCTGGTGCTGCTTATCGCTGATTTCCTCATCGCGCTTTGGCCCATCACAGGTTTTTTGGTGTTGTGTTTTGTGTTTTTATCTCCATCGAGGTGGTTGTATCGCGGATATTGTCCGTGGTTTTGGCAGACTATCGCATTGTACCGCCTTGCTGTGAATTCCACGTTGACACAGGGTTATTTTCCCGCGATAGGCTGTGATGTGTAAAGTTGTGTTAACATTTTTTGGTGATGTTTAGCACACGTTCTTGTGAATATACCCCTTCACGTTTCACCAAGGACACTTGAATATTATCACAAGAACTCGATAATTCCAATGGGACCAGTAAATAGAGTTACTAGCCCCATTGGAATTATACGTTTTGAGAGAACACCTCACCTCTGTGGCGTTTCTGCCTCAGATTTCACCTACTGCAACCAGATAAAAGTCTCTGGGTGGAATATTGTGGTAAAACATGGAAATCCAACAAAACAGCAAGTCCGATTTCTGCATGTTGGTTCACTGACAAAATATCGCCTCTGGAAATATTGAGGTACCAAAATATTGTGACATACATATCAAGTACAAACATACTGAGAACAAAATTTCATCACTAATATAGCAGTATAAAATATCGTTTTTTAAATATATTTAAATGTAAATAGTAAGGTGCCGATTCCGATCCAGTAAAACCCGGGTACAAATGGTCGTACGGACCGTTTGCTCCGTACGACTCGTACCCGGGAATTCCACCGTACAAACCAACAAGTACGATTCGTACAGAAATACCATTTCAGTACGAATCGTAAAAAACACAGTGCGGCTAAAAAATACATACAATTCCGATCCTGGACAGCGCGTACGCGACGTCCGCACGGAGTCAGGCAGCGTTTTACAGACCAGCAAGTACGATTCCTACCCACAGCACTCCGCACGGCTATATTTTTACGGGAGCCAAAAAGTGCCGGAAAAGCTAAGTACGCCGCGATGCACGAGGAAAAGGGGGCCCGGTACGTGCCGTACCCCCACCCCCATATGTACGCGCCATACCCCCAGCCCCCCGTATGTACGTGCCGTACACCCAGCCCCCCCGTATGCACACGCCGTACCCCCACCCCCGTATGTACGCACTGTACCCCCAGCCCCCCGTATGTACGCGCCATACCCCCAGCCCCCGTATGTACATGCCGTACCCCCAGCCCCCGTATGTACACGCCGTACCCCCAGCCCCCTGTATGTACGCGCCATACCCCCAGCCCCCGTATGTATGCGCCGTACCCCCAGCCCCCCGTATGTACGCGCCGTACCCCCAGCCCCCCGTATGTACATGCCGTACCCCCAGCCCCCCGTATGTATGCACCGTACCCCCACCCCCTTATGTACGCGCCATACCCCCAGCCCCCCGTATGTATGCGCCGTACCCCCACCCCCGTAAGTACACGCCGTACCCCCAGCGCATACATACGGGGGGCTGGGGGTACGGCACGTACATACGGGGGGCTGGGGGTACGGCGCGTACATACGGGGCTGGGGGTACGGCGCGTACATACGGGGTGGGGGTACGGCGCGTACATACGGGGGGCTGGGGGGGTACAATGCGGATGTACACGGGAGGGGTGGGAGGCTGGGGGGGCCGTACGACTTGTACCCTGGGCACAAGTGTACCCGGGGTAGGGGTCGTGCAAAGTTTGCTCCGTACGGGACGTTTTCCATACACTTGTGTATTCGGGGCGCTGGTACGGATCAGACTTGTGCGCTCGGACTTCAGTTTTGCGACTCAGACTTAAAACTGTCCAGGGACGTCTCGTAGACTTTTCCCGAGGTCATTCGTATGTATTTTTCACGTACGAATCGTACTTCGCCGTTTGTACGATTCGTACGTAAAAAAATACGGATACGAGTCGGACGGTACATTTTTTTAACGGATCGGAATCGGCACCTAAATATCAAATATATTAAATAATAACATTAATATAATAAAAATATATCGTTTAATATTTATTTAAACAAATATACCATTAAACTGATTTTTTTTAAAGTTAAACACAGATATATGTGAACATATATATATATATATTTACATAAATATAGTTAAAAAACTATTATTAAACTAATAATTTTAATTTATTTAATAATTTAATAACTTTTTAAAATATTTTAAAAAATATCAAAAATAAGTATGTATACATATACAAATACCCAATAAACTAAAACATTGAAAAAATAAGACATAATTACCAATAAAAAAGCAAACAACATAAAAAATTGCAATTTACTAAAATTATTAATTAAAAATATAATTTTAAATACAAAAAAATATTAATATAAGCTGTAACAATATAAAATTCACTGTACCATTTTACATTTAATACATATACTATTACCACTACAATGTATACATATTTAAGTGCACAAACTATTCGACTATAGAGGAATAAAGAGGAATACATTTTACTAGTTCCACTTCATGCAAGGCAACAGTAGGAAAACTATTACACGACACAGGGGTAAAATCTACTATTTCCACTCCAGTCGGTGCAACAGTAGGAAAAGTGTTAGATAGCAGAGGGAAAAGATTTACTATTCCCACTTCAGTCAGTGAACCAGAATGTAAACGTGTTGGATAGTGTAGGGGTGAAATGTACGAATCCCACTCCAGTCAGTGGAACAGTAGGGAACGTGTTGGATAGCGGATGTGTAAAATTTACTATTTCCACTCCAGTCAATGCAACAGTAGGGAAAGTGTTGGATGGCGGAGGGGTAAAATCTACAAATCCCACTACAGTCAGTGCAACAGTATGGAAAGTGTTGGACCGCTGAGGGGTAAAATTTACTATTTCCTCTCCAGTCAGTGCAACAGTAGGGAAAGTGTTGGATTGCAGAGGGGTAAAATGTACTATACCCAATCCAATCAGTGCAACAGTAGGGAAAGAGTTGGATTGTCGAGGGGTAAAATGTACTATTCCCATTATAAACAAACTGATTAACTTCAACATAATAAAATAATTTCAACAACACACTAAACAATTAAAAATATACATATGTAAAAAAGAAAAAACATAATTACAAAGTCAAATACATATCATAAATGACTACATATTTTTATAATTTAAATACAAAACCGTATTCTCAAAATATTAAAAAACAAATAAATATAATATTGTTTCCATTTAAATATGCAACACAATTAACACATACAATAATAAATAACACAATTTAAAAAACTGAATGTCCTATTTTTAAGTTTGTTATTACTAAATTAGCTTTCAATCCTACACTTCAACTAAGTACACAACACATATCTGAAAATATTTATTAAAATAATTTTATTTACACATGTTACATAATTAAATATTAGATAAAATATTCATAATGAATATTTATTCCTTAAATAATTATATTTCATTACCACACCACCCTTTATCCATAAAAATAAAACAACTCATACCAACTACATAAAATATATTATTATTTCAATTCTGAATAATTATCTAATAGTTAATTAATATTATTTAAATAACTTCCCACCATCAACTCCTACCAATTCAACAACTCACACCTAATATATAATTTAAATAATATTTATTTACATATTTAACATAATTCTTCATCATTTTTATAAATTCTGTAAATTAACTTTATTTATTACTTCGTATAATTAATTTCCTACACAGTCTTTACCCGTGCAAACAACTTCACACAAAAACCGTAACAAAATGTAATATATTTCACAGCTTACCTAATAATCATTTAAATAATGAACAGAATTCAAAATCTAATTATTAACAAAAATACAATGATAAATAAATCTACTTTAATTCCTTCCTACGCTATATCCCTACAAAACACACTATTCATATCTAAAATGTAATTTAAAAACAATACTATATAATTACTATAATTATCTGTTAAATAATTAGGAATAATTAAAAATCAATAATTGATTAATTGCAAATAATTGAATTCCCAACCTATGGCCTTACAAAGCAAACAACCCAAATCTAAAACTATATAAAAAAAATAATTACACAATTAACCTAGTTAATTAATAAGTAAATAATAATTATTAATTAATTATTAATAACTAATTATTTATAATTAATTAACTTCCCACCCTATACCCCTACAAAACAAACTCATAAAAATATATATATATATATATATACAATTAACATAACTAATTGTAAATTAACTACCATTTATTAATTAATTAATTTTTAAATTATTTATAATTTATATTACTTTTCACCCTGTACCCCTATAAACCCCACAACCCGCTATGGTACTAAAAATGAAAAATACATTATAAAATAAAATTTCCACACTACTAATAATTAAATACCAATATTTTTAAAAACATTCACTATAGTTATACACTTTAAAATATATACAATTAAAATACATACTAAAATAAATTAAAATAATCAAAACACAATATTATTAACAACTATATTTATGTAAACTATATTAATGCTTTCGATATTTCTACAAACAATATTACTAACTTTGATATTTTTAACATCGGTATTACGTAACATTGATATTTTTGACAACGATATTCTTGCACCCAATATTTCTATATCACGATATTTAAGACTCAATATTTTTGTAGGACAATATTGTTTTCCGATGTATTGTCTGAATGCCATTCTAGGGGGAGGAAAAACAGCAATTATCACAGCCATGAGTAATGAGCACTTTAGTGTCTTCCATCTTCTATTCCATGTCATGACTAGTGCTCATCGAAGCTGTGCCCCTTGTGGTGGTTTAGTATCATCTCAGGGAGAGTAGAGTTTGTGGTTGGGTATAGGTGAGGTAAGGAGGATGAAAAATGGAAAAAGCTCACTAGATGGAGGCACCATTCCCTCTACTCTGGGTGAAAAATGGAAAAACCTCACTAGATGGAGGCACCATTCCCTCTACTCTTCATATTACAAGACCAAACCCTACATGAAGCACTCTACTGCCTTCTTTTACTCGTACCCTTTCCCACTCTGGCCCTGTATGCTGGGCTTCACCTCAGTTGTAACAATGACCATTTGTAGGACGCTGGCTCTCCATATAGCACACTAAGGAAGAAGAAGGAGTACACTGCGTAGAGGGTTTAGTGGATCCCTAGTTGGATTACAGAGGCTAAAATAGATAGTTCTAACGGTCTCTTTTGTGGTAGTGTGGGTGAGTAGTTAGGCTTATAAGAGGGTAGTGCTAAGCATTTATTGTACCTACAGAGGCAATAAATGAGACACACTCAAAGAGTAAATCCGAGACCAAATTAGATAAATCACACTTCTTTTTACATATGTTGTAAAACAAAAACTTTATTCAACAGTAAGTCCTGTTTTTCTTATCACTTTTTACAGGTAAGTAAAACTTTTCAAAGTTGTGCGCTTTTACACAGAATGCAATCCTATAGAAGGAAAAGACATGTATGCATAAAGGTAAGTATAGTCGGTTTCAGGGGTTCACCTTCTGGGCTTTGGACAAGGTCCAAAGTACTACCAGCACTTCTTCGGGAACTGCCTGGGTTTAGCAGGAAGCAGAGTCCTGGTGAGGTTGGTAGCTGTGCGCTACGGAGAATAGGGGCACCTGGAAACAGACTGCAGAGGGGGACTTGGGGACAAGTCCAAGAGCTTACAAACGGGGGCTTCAGTCATAAGAGGTCTTTAAGCAAGGGGGCACATCCAGTTCTTCAGTACTCAGGCCGGGCGGCTTGAGTGCAGAGTGGTTAGGTCATCTGGGCTGGGTGCACAAAGTTGATCCTCGCGATTAGGGACAAGCAGCTGACAGGGGCAAAATCAAGGCCCCTCACAAAGTGGGACCCAGTAATGCTGACATCCCTCGATGGCTGCTTAGTCATGCTGCAGTGAGAATCCAGATTGGATTCTTGCTGTTGATGTTTGGTGCAGGGCATCCAGTATCCCGGGGAGTGGTGCTGCACAGCTCCGGTTGCTCCTGGTGTCTTCACACTCTGTGGCGTTACAGATTTGACTCTCCAGAGCACAGATACCTATTCCTGGTTGTCTGTGGCACCGGTCGGGCTGATGAGCTGCAAGGCGATAGACCGGACTCTGTTCTATTGTGCCTGTGGACTGCAGAGGAGTAGCTCCTCTACTCCAAGGGGGACTGTAGGTGATTTTTGAAATGTTGGCAGGCTACCCAAGGTTGTGGGAGATCTTCGGCTTGCAGGACAAGTTACTCTGTTATGACTGCGACAAGTGTTGCAAACAGGCAGGGTTTTGTGCCAAGAGTTCACAGTTCTTCTGCAGTTCTCATCAGGCAGTGACTCTTCTTCATCGGTCTTCTCTTGATCCATCAAATCTGAGTTCTTGGGTTCAGGGATGCCACCTAAATACTAAAATTAGGGGTGTTAAGGGGAGTGAAAGGTAGTAGCCAAAGGGCTCCTTACATTTAGGGTGTCCACACACATATATGTCTACTTACAGGGCAGTGGGCATAACCCTGAAACTAGAAGGCTAATTCCATCCAAGACAAGATGGAGGAATCTGAAATGGTGATGTCCACATCCTTAGGGGTGGTGCTGGCTTGGTTTGGGACACACCACCTAATTTTATTAATTTTCCCGCCTGTCTTGCTGCCAAAAGTGGGTTTTCCACAGGGGGGCGGGCATCCCCACTATCTGGAGAGGGCAGGAATGCATAACAAAGCTAGGGGCATATTCACAAGGCGGCGATATGAAAATATCGCCGCTTTTGCATCCGTTTTCGGGTGAAAAGCGGCGATAATTTCATTGCCTAATCAGCAAAGAAACGCTATCGCGTGTCTTGCTGACGTAGCACCTGTTTCCAGGACGCCTAACTTTGCATCGCTAATGAGATGAAAAGTAGGCATGGCTGTGAAACCAACCAGGGAAAATATCGCAAAGGCAGCTTTGCGATATTAACAAGGAAGGGTAGCGATTTTTTAAATCGCGTTAAGTATGCCTTAACGCAGGAATTTAACATCTGTTAAATTCCTGACTAAGGCATACTTAACATGGGGGGTGGATTCTGTGGCTAAGACCACAGGCCCTATCATCTAGGATGTCGCCGTTCTCCACCATGGAAAACGGCGAAATCCACACTATCTCTGGAATTTTTATCGCCTCGGCGATGCGCGTTGTTAATAACGCGCTAACCGAGCGATAAATTCCAGAGATAGCCGGCGATAAATATGCAAGCGCTAAGCGCGCTTTGCGATATTTATTGCTGGCCCTTGTTAATATGCCCCCTAGTGAGTCCTTTGCAGCTTCCCGCCCTGGAATGCAGATCCTACGTGGAGCAGGCTTTTTCTGGCCTCCAAGAGTGAAGGGGGCCAGCTGGGCAAGTCCAGTCAGTCAACACACTAGTAGTTGGTAGGTTTTCAGGGGCACCTCTAAGGTGCCCTTTGGGTGCATTTCTTATAAAATCCATCATTAGCATCAGTGTGGGTTTGTTAAGATGAGATGCTTGGTACCAAACAAATGGGGGCCAAGTGAAGCTGGGGAATTAGTAATCGAGAGTGTCCATTCCAAGTACTCGTTATGCCTTCCCTAAGCACTTGTGGTAAGAATTGACTTAGATATCACAGGAACATATCCACTCATGCAGACATGCCTACACATGGGTTATAGTGCACCTTGCCTGAGGGCTGCAAGGCTTGCTGTAGGGGTGACCTATCTATACAACATGCAGTGTTTTGAAAGCATGGATCATAGGGATGTCGACTCTTCACTTTTCTCTGCACCAAGCCACGCATGCTGCAATAACAGTTTGCATGAGCTTGGTTTGGGGTCCCTGAGGTTGGCACAATTCATGCTGGAGCCTTTAGGGACCCTCTTCAGTCCCAATGCCCTAGGTACCAGAGGTACCGTTTATTAGGGACTTACATGAAGCCTAAAGTGGTTCGAATTCTGGAACAATGATACAGTTTAGAGAATGAACACTGGTACTGGGGACCTTGTTAGCAGGAACCCTACACTTTCAGTCAAAGTTGCATCAGATGCCAGCCAAAAATAACCATGTACAAAATTTAATTTTCCTACGCCATTGTTGAAATAATTCAAAATGTATGGATTATACAGTCCAAAATGGGTAGGACAGAAAAAGCAGATGGTCAGAAAAATAACATCAAAGAAACAGAATAAGATAAATAAAAAAGAGGGTGAGTGAAAGGCAAGGCTCCTATCCTTCATTCTAAACCCTAAAAACAGTTTGAGGTCATTTGCCACCTTCACAACTCCTCTCTGTCGATCAGCCTTGCTGTTATTTAATAACCATGGGGCAGATTTACAAGCCCCTTGCGAGACATTTATGCCGCCGTTGCGTCACTCAATTAACAAGCTGCACGCTAAACAGCATAGCGATAAGAAAAGTAGCGCTAATCTCGGTTATCGCTACTTTCCTTACGCCTGCTTTCAGTCTGACTTAGCCATTATATGCATGGAAGGTGGATATAATGGCTAAGTATGCCCTGTTTGGTGCCCTATCATCAAGCTTTCGCCAAACGTTGTGCGATTATCGCTGGGTTTCCAGCGATAATCGCACTTTTGGCAGCTTGCGCTTGGAATTGTATCGCTTTTGAGATAAGCGTTACTGATAGCACGCTATCTCAGTGATACAATCCAGCGTTAGACGGCGATAATTATCCGCGTGCTAAGAGCTCTGAGCGATAATTATCGCCGGCCCTTGCTGATATACCCCTAAATTCCTGAAGCCTGATGTCCAACCCATGTTGGAAAGCGCATCATGCTTCAGGGAAGTGGCAATTTTTAACTTTGCAATATTGTGTAGACTTAGGGACCTTTTGATTTCCATGTGAAGAATAAATTTAAGCGTAAATGAAAATGTGTCCAATCCTATTACAAAGTCAAATGATTACACATGTCTTCTCACCCTACGGTCTACACCTTCGTCCACCAGGCCTGAGAACAATTTGGTGCTGCCTCAGCCTGACTCTGGAAGTATTGGAAAGTGCATGTTCATCAATACAGTTCTTCTTAAGCAAGGTAGATTCTGGTTTTAAGGATACAGCATCCAAAACATGAAAAATGCAATTTTCAACTCCAATGTTTTTGGTTATTTGGTATTAGCAGGCCACAGCAATGATTTAGGGAGCTCTTGGTTGCATAGTAGCAGTATCTGGAAGGTTAACAAGTACTGGTTTCACTTTCGGGTCCTGCAAATGGTACTGGATAAAGCACTGCCATAGATAAACATTCTATCTGACTAACATCCAGCATGACAGTATCAAGGATAGATTCCGATGAAGCTTTTCGATTCACCATAATGGTGCATTATGGGAGGTGCGGCGTTTGCCTTGTTACCACTGATAACTGAAAGGGGTTTCTCAGGAGCACTGACCTCGATTTGAAGCTCTGTGTAACCAAACGTTGAAGCTTTGTGTAACCAAACGTTGGGGCTTTCTGATCGCCAAGCCATAGATCACGCCAGAAGTTTCGTAACAAGCTCAAATGTTCTTCCTGTACCTTGATTGTAAGCAGTAAAAGAGCAAATCCACATCAACCCTTCCTTTACATTATAATTTTAATCACTGGGATGAATAAACTACCAACATCCACGTTCTGTTTTCCTATTTAAAAATGAATTTAACAAAATGGTGAACATTAATGAACACAAAAATAAGGTAAACAAACAAGAGTTCATTGGATATTAAGCTTAAAAAAGAACATTGTTGAACAAAATGGAGAACAAAAAATAAACATAAAGGTGCCGATTCCGATCCTGGAGAAATTTTCCCCGTACGAATCGTATCCGGATTTTTTTCCGTACGAATCGTACAAGTACCGTACAAACTGGCAAGTACGATTCGTATGGGAAAAAATACATACGAATCGCATTGGGAAAATTCCCCGACACGTCCTCGGGTCGGGAAAAGTGTCCGACCCGTCCCCGGACGATTTTCCATACGAATCGTAAAACTGAAGTCCGAGCGCGCAAGTACGATCCGTCCCGTGCGTCCGATTGTACAACCGTATGGAAAAAACACCGTACGGAGCGAACTTCTATAGCAACCATGGAGACATGTGCCCGCATATGCGCCGTCCCCCCCAGCCCCCGTATGTACGCGCCGTCCCCCCACCCGTGTATGTACACCCGTGTATGTACGAGACGTACCCCCACCCGTGAATGTACACCCGTGTATGTACACCAGTGTATGTACACCCGTGTATGTACGAGACGTACCCCCACCCGTGAATGTACACCCGTGTATGTACACCCGTGTATGTACACCCGTGTATGTACGAGACGTACCCCCACCCGTGAATGTACACCCGTGAATGTACACCCGTGTATGTACGAGACGTACCCCCACCCGTGAATGTACACCCGTGAATGTACACCCATGAATGTACACCCGTGTATGTACGAGATGTACCCCCACCCGTGAATGTACACCCGTGTATGTACACCCGTGTATGTACACCCGTGTATGTACGAGACTTACCCCCACCCGTGTATGTACGGTGCGGACGCGCTGGGGGTCCGCACCGTACATACACGGGTGGGGGTACGTCTTGTACATACACGGGTGTACATACACGGGTGTACATACACGGGTGGGGGTACGTCTCGTACATACACAGGTGTACATTCACGGGTGTACAGTCACGGGTGTACATTCACAGGTGGGGGTACGTCTCGTACATACACGGGTGTACATTCACGGGTGTACATTCACGGGTGGGGGTACGTCTCGTACATACACGGGGGGCTGGGGGGGGACGGCGCATACATACGGGGGCTGGGGGGGCGGCGTGTACCGGGCCCCCCATACCGCTCGCATCGCAGCAAACTTACCTTTTCCGGCACTTTTTGGGTGCCGTAAAAATATTGCCGTCCGGACTGCTGTCGGTACGAATCGTACTTGCTGGTACGTAAAAACATGCCTAACTCCGTCCGGACGTCACGTCCGCGGTGTCCCGGATCACATTCGTATGTATTTTACTGTCGGTCGGTGTTTTGTCCGACTCGTATGGAAATGGTGTTTCCGTACGAATCGTACTTGCAAGTTTGTAGGGTTTTTTTCCCGGGTACGAGTCGGACGGAGAAAACGCTCCGACCGACGGTTCGTACCCGGTTTTTCCAGGATCGGAATCGGCACCAAAATAAGTGAAAACAGTTCTAAATATATACTACATAATTATGATAAATAGGTGATGTTTCTCTACCTATCAAACCAGGGGGCAGATTTACAAGAAACTGAAGCATTTGTAGAGATGCGTCAGTTTCCCTGCACCTCCATGAAAAACCATTGCGCCACCATGGTATTTGCAATATGTTGCACCATGGCGCAATGATTGACAGCTGCATCAGAAATTCTGATGCATCTGTTGGGGCAAAAGTCACACATTGCTGGAGTTATGTTGCAAGCACGACGCAACTCCAGCAACGCATGGGAACGCCTATACTTATTGTGCTGTGTCACTCCTTATGCCTGCTCCAAGCAGGCGTAAGGTTTTGACACAGTGGAATCCTAGAAGTGGCGCAGTGAAATCTTGTAGATTTCACTGTGTCACTTCTACGAGGCTTTGGTGCGTGGGAACACCCACCCTGCATACATTATACCTGATGCAGGTATAATGTGGCACAGGGCTTTATAAGGTGACGCATCTCCCTAGATGTGTCACGTAAATGGGCCGCAACGTGGTGCATTGTTTATGCCGCCGCTGCGTTACAAAAAGTGACACAACTGCGGCGTAAAAGTGACGCAAGGGGCTTGTAAATCTGCCCCCATAGGTTTAAATCGGCCTTATAATTAATTTATCCATTATGATGCTACTCTCCATTTATTTAGGTTCAAAGAAGTGCTCCAGATGTGGACTAAGAAACAGTTTATCAAGTGTCTGCACATACGTTATAAGGCTGCTGTACACATTTCCTCTAGTTACAACAGGAGTAAGTTGTGTACTCAGTACTAACCATGTCTCTGGTGGTGCATTTTGAAAGCTAGCATTATCTTTACAGTTCTGCCTGTTGCACCCAAATACTGCCTGGCCTCGGTCACAAATACCGTCCGAACAGTTCCAGACAGGTGATTTCCCAGGGTTCATTAATGCTCATTTAAACCACTTACCTCCTACCTTTCTAGAATTATCAATTATGGTTCCTATTCAATGGAACTATGAAAGCAACGGAAGTATGCCAGAATATCATTCAGAAAAATATTGTCTGATGGAAATATTGTGTACTAAAAGTAGGCGGCATCTGAGGGGCACGGCGTGCTCAAACTTTTTTAATTTAACAAAAACAGTTCCCCTACTTTGTCTGAAAAGACAACAGTCCCAGGACTGTAAATTCCGACAGTTGAGATGCTTTAGCTGAAGTGTAAGGCAGAGAATCTCCCGTGCTGTGAAATCGAGGGAGGGGCAGACAGCTAAACAAGCCTTCTTGCAAATGTAAAGGGTGCTTGGAAGCTGCATTGGCTTGACTTGATGGGACCACTTGAAGCTTCTTGATGACACAGATTTATTATTTTTGAGTAATATTGCAAGGGAATTACAATCAGAGCTGCAAAATGTGAGCTTTTAAAGGACAGTTATAAACAAAATGCACTATGTACAGTCTGGGTAGTACTGCAATATATATTTTGGAAGCACTTTTATCTTACCTTTTTGCGTATTTTGTGGCAGCCTATCCTATTCTGTGTGTAATGCAAATTTAAAATAATGGCTTACATATTCACAGTGCTTTCGGTCAGACTCGTAGCACAAAACATATACCAGGCACTATTTACCACTGTACCAAGCAGGATTCAGTTCTGTGGCTTTCTGGTTATAAACACAGACCTCAGCAGTACATAAACTAATAAAGGTTTCATAATATGTTATAGTGGATTTCACATTGATTAACTTAACTTGCATTTATTTTTCATTTAAGCTGTGCAGACCAAAAAAACGTAAACAATATTTTGCTTTTTACCCACCCTTTGATCCCTCCTCTACACTCACTCACCGGAACTATGAAAGCAACGGAAGTATGCCAGAATATCATTCAGAAAAATATTGTCTGATGGAAATATTGTGTACTAAAAGTAGGCGGCATCTGAGGGGCACGGCGTGCTCAAACTTTTTTAATTTAACAAAAACAGTTCCCCTACTTTGTCTGAAAAGACAACAGTCCCAGGACTGTAAATTCCGACAGTTGAGATGCTTTAGCTGAAGTGTAAGGCAGAGAATCTCCCGTGCTGTGAAATTTTACCCACCCTTTGATCCCTCCTCTACACTCACTCACCCGCCCCCTTGCGCACAGCACACAGTTTCCATATTTTTTTTACTGGACTTTGAGCACTGGTCCTAAATATCATTTACAACTATCTTGTCCATTTTCTGTAGCTTTTCAATAATTACTTCCAATGGAGCAATAGTTTTGCAAACGATATTGAGGAATACATATGTCTGGCCAAAAATATTTTTATTATGATGTTCTGGTGCCATATCGCAACAGAGGCGACCAAACCTGTATCCCATTCTGGATGAAATTCACAAAGTCTTTCAAGTTTCACAGTACTTTCCACTCACTTATGTACTCTCTAACAAAGCAAAGCAAATTACTGCTGCTACTAGACTGAGGTGAAAGGACAAAGGAGAAAGGGCATACGAATTTAGAATATATGTGGGCTCTCAGTTTGTCTTGTCACATATTACAAACTTAAAATGCTTTACCAAAGAACATATTCTCCTATATTTTTTGAGGTATGAGCAACATATGTAAGGCTGGGTGGTGATTAGTATAAACAAATTATATTTAATACATGACCAGTATCCATTCTTTCATCAATTCTCCACCGCTAAATTTCTCAGTGAAATTCACACACTCCTCAAATATTGTTTCTCACAGTTTTGATGTTTGCACTCTGAACACATTCAGTCCTTTCAATATATTTACAATGATGATGGCTTCCATTCATTCCTCTTTTTATTCTCCTCTTAACCTGGTCTCTATCAACTTGGTTTTAAAATGCTTGTTCTGTGCTTTCTATATATATATTCACTGAAAAAACCCATAGGTTTCAGGGACGTTATAGTTAGAAATTAGCATTTAAAAAAACTTGTAAATTCACTGAAAAAAACCCCACAGGTTTCAGGGACGTTACAGTTAGTTGGACATTTCACCCCTACAAAACAAGAGAAATTCGGCTGTTATAGTTAGTTGAGCGAACTATAACTTGCACCCTCGCAATGCACTGCTCATGCACTGCAATGCACTGCTCATGACGTCACATATTACATCACTCATGACATCACTCATGACAACCCAACCAGCAGAGGTGCTGGTTGGGTTGGTAGCCTTCTGCGCTACACCATAGGCACCTAGAAAAAAGGCTTCAGAGGGGAACTTGGGGACAAGTCCGGAAGCTCCCCACGGGGGCTCGGTTCATGGGGGTCCTGGGAACAGGGAAGCACCATCGGTTGTCATGGAGCCGGGTCATGGAGCCAGGTGCATAGAGTTATGGTCAGCTGATGCCTGTGCGTCAGTGGCACCCACAGATCTCAGTTATACCTGCAACAGGGGACAAAACAGGACAACTGGGCCATTCTCTGTATTGGCATCTGTGATGCTGGCGTTCCTCATTAGCTGCTCGGACTCTGCAGTGTTGGAGTCAGGATTGGACTCAAATAAGCTTTGGTTTCTGTGAGGAGTCCGGTACCCGGGTATTGATGCAGGGTGGCTGTGGTCAGTCCTGGCATCTTGATACTTAGTGGGGAGACGGATCTGAACTCTAGGGGCACAGGGACATCTTCCTGGGTGGCTGCTGTGCCGGTGGACCCGGTGAGCACCAGATCGGTGAACCAGACATTGCGTGCAGTGCCTGGTGGCTGCAGGGAAGTGGCTCCTCCACTTAAAGGTCAATGATGACAGCTTGGCAAAGTGCTGGAGGCCCTCTGAGGAGTTTGGAGGATGCACAGCTGCAGGACGAGTCAGGGTGTCGCAATTGTCAGGACAATAGCAGGTAAGCAGGCAGGGTTTGTCGCCATCATCCACCAGAAGTCCACAGTTCTCGCTTTTGTGGCTCATTTGTGTCCCCTTCTTTTCTTAAGTGAGACAGATCTGAGTTTCTGATGCCAGGAGGCAACCAAAATACTAAAACTAGAGGTGTTAAGGGGAGTGAAGTGTAGTAACCAATGGGCTACTTACCCTTGGGGTCACTGCACTCCCTATATGACCACTTCAGGTGGGGAGTGGGCATAACCCTGTCTCAGAATTCCTATTTTCGCCAAAATGAAAATGGTGGAATCCTCCTTTCGTGGGGCACATCAGGCCTTAGGGGTGTGACCTGCCTTGCAGTGCACTATGCCTCCTAGCATAGATAATTTTGGCATTGCCAAATGGACCCCAGAGTAGGGAGTGGCGGGGGCGCCAGAGAGCCCGCTGCAAGATGGCCACGCACAAGCAATGCTCTGACGCCCAGAGAGGCAACCAACTTAAATATCGGCGGTAAATATCGCACATTGTGACCTCCATGATACGGATTCCGAAATCGGAACTAGAGCGGCACAAGATGCTATCAGGCTTACCACATATAATGCTTCTGATAATAATGAATGATCGCGCTGCTGCAAACTCATAAGCGAGGCCGAGAAAATGGCGGCGACCGGCGACTAAGATTGGGAGAAACCCGCACCTGAAATGAACAGCTGCAGCAAATTCAAGTAAGAACCCTCCCTGACCTCTTCCTCAACAAGCGCTAACCACACTGACTGTGGAAGCGCTGAAAACACACAGCTGACAACATTGACATTACATATATCGGAGCCTACTGCCCGGCACCTAAAATGGCGGCATGAACGGCGACTATGTGATCTGACTGCCGATATACCCTCAAGTAAGCCCCAGAACGGAGCGCTCGTACACATCGCAATTGACCACGCACTGACTTACCTGAGCTCCTTGCTAGCGACCCCCTCTAATAATCATACTCTGATAAACAGCTAACTTGCGCGGAAGTTCTCCCGCCCTTACACGACCACGGTGGTGGCACTGAATAGTAGCACAGGAACGAAGAAATGCCGCCGATACCGCGCCGCATTGCCTGCTGCCTACCCTCTCGAGCTGCAAGTACACCTGCCGATCACACACAGTTACTGAACCTGAAATGGACCAGAACGGACTCCTTTTTCTCCACCTTAGATGGTGCTGGGTGAGACTGAAGTGAGCTGTCTGTGACATCGTCTGGAGGAGGCGGATTGTTGAAGGCTGAGCCTCCAGTGTGGCATAACATTACGTACACACCCAGCGCTATACCAGACGCTGCAGCTACACTGCAACAACATTAAAGGGTTTTGCATTCCCCCAAAATAAATACAACCCGCTACCGTGAACATATCTTTCATCAAATAAGTGTCATTGATCTGCATTCCCCTTGCTGTATCGGACACGTGCTCACTGATACCCAGCTGCGAGTAAGAAACTAAGAATGGGAAAGACTGACCAGCAGCAAACTAAATTACCATTCGGGCCACAACGAACATTGCGGTTGCCAGGAGCCACGGCAGACGCAGATCTGGACACAGACCAAGGCTCAGACGCCAAGATGGAAGCTACCCTAAATGCAATCCAGCACAGTCTAGAAGCCATAGATGGTAAGATAGATGCACTTACTATCAGAATGGATCACATATCCACCCAAATAGGCAAACATGGGGAGCGCTTAGAGGAAGCCGAACAGAGGATATCGTCGGTTAAAGATGAATCCCATGCCACTACCTCTAAATGCGATGACATAGCAAAACTCCTAGAGATAATATAAGCAAAGAATGAAGATCTCGAATCAAGATCGTGCCTCAACAATCTACGCATCGCGGGTGTACCGGAGAGCACCAATACTGGCAAACTTGAGGAATATGTGGAGACAATGCTAAAGAATCTGTTTGGAGCAGAACAATTCTCCCCAATGCTCATTGTAGAAAGAGCGCACAGAACTCTTGCACTGAAACCACCACCGGGAGCTCCTCCGAGGCCTATAGTAGCCCGAATTCTGAACTACCGAGACCGGAACACAGCGCTTCGACTAGCCCGAGATAAATACCCCCTGGAATACAACGGACGTGAGATAGCTTTTTACCCACATTTCACCCTTTCTGCCCAGCTTGTTCGCAAGGAATTTGGCCGGATGAAGAATAAACTGGGCGACATGAACATCCCCTATGCTATGTTGTATCCTGCCAGACTTCGAGTAACCCATGCAGGCAAAACTCGCATCCTATCGACACCCCAAGCAGCGCAGGGATTCATAAAGCATGTTAAGCAAAAATCTGCTCGTGATACACGCTCCACTATACAAGCGGAATTGGATTAGCTCTACGGCATGCTGAAGTCCTATATTGACTTACTGCTGTTCTGAATCCCTAAGGTTGGTGCTAAGTTTGCTCGCTGACATAGGTAAGGCACTCTGATCATTATAAACAATATCAAAGAAGAATGCAGCTTTCTAATATTTCTCACTTGAACCTTAGAAAAGATGAAGGTACTGAGAAAATTACAACCACTTACTTTGCCACGCTATATGTGAGTTAACTGTTACTTTCTGATACATGTTTTGCACCAATAAGTTCCAATATGATACCACTGACTAATGTTCAATTGCTGCAGCTATATGTACTTATGTCGCTCCGGCCTCCCATCTGCATGCGGATGGAACACCGAGCACCTAGCTGCCCCCTAACGGGAAAACCCCAATACAATTATGTTACCGTTTGAATTTAAAGTTCGGGTTTGTCTTTGGCATGGTTGGGATGCTAAAGTGGGCGGGGGGAAAGTTGGGGTATATGTTAAGTTTATCCAGGCAGTCAACAAACACTCAATTCACTGTATACACATAACAATCCATGTTCTACTCTATTCCAAGACCATAATAACAGTCACTTCTGGGAGCAGACCGGGCACTTTATTACAATACGCCAAAAATCGATTCTACTCACCCGATGCATAATACGATCAACACCACTTCAATAAAATTAGTTACATGGAATGTAAGAGGACTTAACAACCCTCCTAAGATCAGGCAGGTCCTTGCATACTTACACAGGCATCAAATAAATATTGCTCTATTGCAAGAAACCCATTTTCTCCTAATCAAAGCTGTTTCGCTAGGGAAGAGATAGGCTGAGAAGGTGGCAGCGTCCTCCTATTCAACATATGCAAGAGGCGTCATCACATTGATACGAAAGGGGACACATTTTTTACACAAACAGACGCTCACTGATGATCAGGGCCGGTATGTTATGTTATGTTATGTTATGTTACAGCGTTCTTTTATAGCGCACGGCTACTCGAAAAGAGTGTCCCGGCGCTTTCCACCTGCATCTCAGAATAAAAATAACACAACACAGCAAAAGAATGAGAAAAAGAACTGAAACTGAAGCAATAAGAACAGCCTAAAGATTAAAAAGCCAGGTCTTCAGGCTCTTCCTGAACTGGAACAAATTCAAATATGTCATAATTGGTGGTGCTCTGCGAGGCTCTAGGGTGGGACTCATCAACGTATATGGTCCCAAAATTGACTTCACTAACTTATGGTGCATTCTTAGAACTCTCCCACCTATGGAACTGATTTGGGGAGGCCACTTTAATGTTACCCTTAATGACACATATGATCGGTCGCCTACAACCACTGAACACCACAAACGCGCCACTTCTGTTATCCTTAATGGTATGACAGAATTTCACATGGAAGACATTTGGCGAATGCGCAACCCACAGATGCCGGAGAGCACCCACTCCTCCACCATACACACCAGTTGGGCGAGACTTGATTATTAGCTACTTACAGACTCCACTTGCACGTGGGTACATGAAATACAGCACCTACTAAAAACGCTATCTGACCATAAACCATCGCTCTGACTCTTAACATCCCGACATATAATCCCCCTCCGTTTATCTGGCGCTTCAACGTCAGCTCCCTGTTGGATCCTATCTATGAAGAGACCATACACAGAGCCATAGAGGATTTCTTCCATCTCAATACGAAATCAGTAGATAGTGCTGGCACTTTATGGGAAGCGTTTAAACAAACGTGCGCGGTGTGTGTATTAACACAACAGCTGGTATTTTAAAAGATATCTGCACACAATTAAGTAACAGCGAAGCATGGATCAAATGGCTCGAAAAAGAATACGATACAACCCACAATGCTACTATTCTAGGGA
Organism: Triturus cristatus; assembly: GCF_964204655.1. Lineage (NCBI taxonomy): Eukaryota > Metazoa > Chordata > Amphibia > Caudata > Salamandridae > Triturus > Triturus cristatus. The sequence goes on from NC_140589.1 coordinate 326,488,959, forward strand.
CACTTAGGGATGAAGTTACACAATACAATAAACTTGCAGATGGTGAACTGAAATACATCATCCGCCAGTACAAAGCTCGTAAATTAGGAGAAGGGGGAAGACCAGGTTGTTATCTGGCGCAACACATTGGGGTCGATTCCGATCCGAGTCGGACAGCTCTCCGAGAGCTGTTCATAGCCTTACCTTGTGACCTACTCGTACCCGGAGCTGGTCCGTCCGGGCGAGGAAGTATGATGCGCATAACTGACAAACATCCGACCGACCCGTAGGCTGTGATTCAAGCTTCATTCTCCGGCCGAGCCGTACCTCCAAACGCCAAACCGAGTCGCCCGGAAGCAGTATCCACAGCCGTTTCCAGCCGGACAAGTACGATGCGCAAATCATACACGCCGGATGGGTCGTCACGTACAGCACGTCACAGCATCCGGAAAAGAAGCATAACAGGTACTATTCGTACCAGAACACAATCCACGGCTACGAGACAGACCAACTAGCAACGGGTACGAGACGGAGCAACAAGCAGCATGTATGAGACGAACACATCATAAATCACATCGCACGTTATACCAGTACTGTACATCTATGACCGTATCAGGAACAGATGCGGACGGCACAGACGGTAAGTCTGACACCCATCACCACACAAATAAACGACATGTACCTGCAAAATGTCACACACACCCAGGGGATCCATAACCTGGCCACTAGCAACAGGCCACCATAGGGGTTGCATGGCCAGCACCACTACCACCCCCACCCATAGGGCTTATGTTGCCCATCACCACTGCCACCCCCCCTCATAGGGCTTATGTTGCCCATCACCACTGCCACCCCCACCCATAGGGCTTATGTTGCCCATCACCACTGCCACCCCCACCCATAGGGCTCATGTTGCCCATTACTACTGCCACCCCCACTCATAGGGCTTATGTTGCCCAGCACTCCTGCCACCCCCACCCATAGGGCTTATGTTGCCCATCACTCCTGCCACCCCCACCCATAGGGGACCTGTTGCCCAGCACTACTGCCACCCCTACCCATAGGGACTATGTTGCCCATCACTACTACCACCCCCACTCATAGGGCTTATGTTGCCCAGCACCACTGCCACCCCCACCCATAGGGTTTATGTTGCCCATCACTCCTGCCACCCCCAACCATAGGGGCCCTGTTGCCCATCACTCCTGCCACCCCCACCCATAGGGACTATGTTGCCCAGAACTTCTGCCACCCCCACTCATAGGGACTATGTTGCCCAGCACACCTGCCACCCCCACCCATAGGGGAACTGTTGCCCATCACTCCTGCCACCCTCACCCATAGGATGGCTGATGCATCACACATCCATCATACACAAACATTAGGTATGTCAGCAAAATACATCTGCCCTAACATCATGATAACAGTGTGTATTCTGTGACAAATGCCCACAACAGTGATTATGACTTCAAACATACAATGTAACTACCATCACATGTGTGACCAAAAACTGAGTGTGGCCTACACAAGGCAAGCATCACTTTGTCAATGTGCACTAACACCCCCTCACTGTGTAGAACAAAAGTTAAGTGTGGGGTTCAAAACTGCAGCAAATGTTGAGCATTGTGGTAATGGGGTCTAAAAGCCCCCTCATCACAGTGACCAAAAGGTATGTGTCATCATGGTCAAAGCTGCAAATGCCAAACAGCATGTATGATTCCTGCTCTCAACACATGAAACACTTCTGGGGCAAAGTAGTGGTTGTGTCCCATACCAACAGAGATGTGGTAAGGCTAACAGTGCTGTGAAACCCTAACATACTCTCGGCCATGTGCAGACAAGCACCACCCATGGGGGCTGACATTCCATACAGTGTACAATGGCACAAAAACAGTGACCATCACAAAGCATACACATATCTCGAAAATAGACACACAAATCAAAACATCCTGTGTAGACTGTAGGTGTCAGGTCACAAACTCCCATTCCATGGCAGCAATGGGACCTAACAACCAGGATGAATGTGCAGAATGATGTGATATGACTGACAGGGACAGCAGGGAAAATCACAAAAACAACATCCAGACAATGGCCCACAACAGCAATACCAATGCATTGGTGCAGATGCACAAACACAAACAGGCAACCTCACACTGCACATCTGACACAACATGTGTGTGTGTGTCTCAGTATCCCCAGGCAACTACACAACACATGAGGGGGGCTGAACCACTGTGAGACAGATGTGGACACAGTGCTATACAAAAGTAACCCATCATTGAGCCCCCCTTAGTGGGCAATCAGGCATTGTGAGATGAAAGGGAGCACAACAGACACATGTGACACAAGCTGGAACAGCAACTAACACAGCAAGAGACTGACACACAACAGCACTACCCCCATGGACCATAAATTGGGGTGACACAAGCATGTGTGACACATCCACTGTGATGACAAAGGTAGATGTCGTACAAACTGTGAAACCCAGACATGTGTCCTGTGCCACAAACGTACATCACACCTGCACAAACACAAATCACTCAGCATGGCCCATCATCCATGGACAAACGGGAGCTAGGGGCCCATCCATGTAAACATTTACATCAGTCCACCCTCAACACCACACACCCTGAACTGCACCAATGTGCATCTGTGAAGCCCACATGGACAGGTGACATTGCTCATGCACCTATGACAAACACAGTAATGTTGGGAGGAACTAAGGTGCACAAACTCATCACACAAGGACAGTCTCTAACCCTGGTGAATGACAGACATACTGCACAGTATGCGGTACATGGCCATGACGTCAAAGCTCCTGTAACCTTCGGAATACCTGTCACAGTCCCAGGACAATGCAGAAGCCAAGGAGAACCACAAGGCACACATGCTGTCCCATCTGCGTCTGACCACATCATCACCACTCAGAACTGACAAATCCCAATGATGAAACACCAATTAACAGTAGTGTGTCATGCACCCACACATCTGGTAGCTCATGGAAAAGATGTGGGATGAACACAGTACAACTCAGCAAGCATCAACAACAGGAACATATCAAGGGAACACTGCCTGTGTATGAAAAGGGATGTTGACACACACATACATGCTCACACAACACACACCATGGGCCCAGGCAATGCCACAGAACAACACACTTACTTGAGGGGACTCAACTCCTGTGGAAGCTCAGCTGTGCCAAACATAGTCCAAGCAGGTCTCAGGCATGCCAGCAGAACACTTGGTCAGTCAGTCATCAGTTACTACACAATGAAGGCTCTGGTCACAACAGCCTGGGTACGGGAGTGTCCCTTAAGTCATCTGCACTTACTCAATACATATGTCCAGCAAGTTGCACAGAGGACCCAGTTGCTCCTACACCAATGATGCCCACACCTACATGTCCAGTGGTGATGCGCCCAAAGTCAGGTAAATAGACAAATTGGAAAATGGGAAGCACATCATATGTTCATGTGTGCAAGCCACAGATGTGACCATGCAAATGAAATGTTTACAGAGATGTTCACAAATTGTTAATCATGACACACCCAGTTAGCTGCAAAGGATGACATGGATACCGACCAGAATAGGATACATATCTCATGGACCACATGGAGTACCTCACATCAACACCTCAGTATTCAACATTGGAAATCCAGCATTACAACTGCAAGGTCATGCTCGAGATCATCAACATAATGTACAGCTAAATCAAATTCACAAGGAGAAAGAAAAAAGCTTTATTCAGCAATTTTAAAATGCAAAGTCCTTTCCAAACAAAGGCCAATGGCCAGTCCCTATCCAAATGTCAACAATGTGATTTGAGTGACAACTGTCACACTTTGCTTGCCTCCACTGGTAAGGACAGGGGACATCCCCTCGGAGGGGCATACATGGGGGCAGGCCAGGCACCGCAGGGACAGGATAAGGGCTCAGCAGAAGGAGGCAGTGAAGGGGTGGTGGATGCAGGAGAGTCACTGGCAACTGCAGTGGAGCTGACTGAAGTAGTGGGTGCAGTCACAACTGTGGGGCACAAGTCAGATGGTGTGGGTGCCGGCACAACTGCAGTGGGCAGGTCGGATGGAGTGGACTGGGTCCCCACTGCAGTGCCCAAGTCAGACGGGTGATCGTGGACTCCACTGCAGTGCCTAACTCAATGGGAGCGGAATGGGGTTCAGGTGAGGTCGGCAGGACAGAGGGGGGTACACAGTCCCCACATCAGTGGCACAAACTGTCTGACCGGGGGTGGTGGGGGTGGAAGAGCAATTGGTGGGGGGGGAGGGCCTCAGTATTTTGGGGATGGTGTACCTGTGGGTGAAGGAACCTGGGGCAGGGTGTGGCGGGGGAACCTGTGGAGTGGTGGCCTGGGGGATGGAGGACGAAGACTTTGTCGTGGAGCTGCGGGGCGGGGGCGGGGGTGGGGTCTTGCTCTTCCGGCTCCAGGGGGACTTGCGGGTGGGGGCCTCAGTCTGACTGTGCCTGGGGGAGGATGTCTGGGTGTGAGGAGCACTCCCCTCTGTGTGTGGGGACTTCCTCTTCCCCTTGTAAGCTGGATCTGCTGGGTCGGTGGGGAAGAGGCCACGGTCACAGAGAAAGAGCTTCTGGGGAGATGGGGTTGCAGGTGAGGTAAGAGAAGGAGGCTGGGAGGGAGAGGTATCGGAGGGTTGTGGAGTGGTTGTGGATGACTGTGTGTGTGTGTATGCAAACCATCGCCTGTGAGTGTGGTATCAGTCCCCTGAGGCTGCTTGTGTGTACTTCTAGCCCTTGGTTTGGGTGTGTGTGGGCTGCCTGTCTGTGGGTTTGTGTGAATGTGCTGGAGTGTGTGTGCTTGGGACAGGTAGGGTGCTAGGAATCGTGGGTGGTGCAGGGATAGGAGGGGTGTGGGACTGTTGGCGGAGGGACACTGCTGCCATCAGGGAGGAGGCCACGGACTGATTGGTCCTCTGTAGGGCAGACATGCCCGATGAAATGCCCTCCATGAACGACACCAGTTGTGTCAACAGACTGGTGTGTGCATGGAGGACACTCAGCATTGATGTCTGCCCTACATGGATCTGTTGAAGCAAGTCCACAGACTCTTCACTCAGGGCAGCAGGGGACACAGGAGCAGGGGGTGCGGTGCCTGGCACAAAGAAGACATGCTCCCGAACACGGGAGCCTCCACGGACCTCCGGTATGGGAGCCGATGGGAGGGTGGTGATGGTAGTGGTGAGGGCGGTGGCGGGGACAACCTCACTAGCTGGGGTTTGGTGGCTGCTGACACCCGCCTCCACAAGGGAGTCATCCTCCAAGCTGCTGTGGCCCTCACCTGGGATGGATGGTGCTGAGGGCTCCTCGGTGTGGCTCCACTCGCCCTCCATGCCACTGGGTCCCTCCAACTCTTCGCCTTCTGTCCCAGTCAGGCTCTGTGGCTCCTCCTGGTCCGTGGAGCTGTCCCCTCCTGTGGCCGTGGATGTATCTGGATAGAAATGGGAAATAAAAGAACAACATCAGTCACCTGCACTGACTGCATACACCACAGTGAGTACAGCACATCACAGGGGCAAGCCCTGGCATCATCAGCTGAACACTCCTCAAAGTGCTCACACTGTTTAGAATAAGCCAATTGTCAGTCTCACCATCAACCATGGCACTCATATCCCTCCTGGACTTGCACCCATATGTCTGTTGCATGTTGGATGCTAATACCCCAATGTGCCAACATGCACCACCTACACATATGTTGGACATGCAAGTGAACATGTAGGAGTATGTCACTATACACACATCACATCTCTTGCCACTGACTCAGTACAAGTATCAGGATGAAGGGATGGCCAGAGTCTCATTTCACATGCTTGTGATGCATGCCAGCAACACACACTATGATGTTCTCATGTCCTGATAGTCAATGCCACAATGGGATGCATGGAGCACATTTGACCACAATGCAGGATCACTCATAGCAAGTTAAATGCCATGGCACTGGCATGCCTGGAAAGTCAGTCAACACTGTCTCCTGTCACACGGGCAGGGCATCCAGACAACTACAGTATGCACAATCATAGCTCATGGGTAAAGCAAACTCTGAAGCTGACAAGTGCACTTGTCCATCCCCTGCAAACAACATATCCCGGACCCAGCAGCAGGCAGAACCGGGACCCTGACGTTGTTTGTTCCCTCGCCGCCACTTTCCATACTGGCCGCAGCAGAGGGGAACTACAACTCCCGCCATTCCCTGCCTTCCACCGGACTTCCTGCCGGACACCAGCGCGCCCGGAGGCGCTATTTAATCTGAGGCTCCCTCGGCAGAGCCGGGGGTTCTTACCTGGTCCAGTGAACAGCGGACGCAGCAGCAGGCAGAACCGGGACCCTGACGTTGTTTGTTCCCTCGCCGCCACTTTCCATACTGGCCGCAGCAGAGGGGAACTACAACTCCCGCCATTCCCTGCCTTCCACCGGACTTCCTGCCGGACACCAGCGCGCCCGGAGGCGCTATTTAATCTGAGGCTCCCTCGGCAGAGCGGGGGGTTCTTACCTGGTCCAGTGAACAGCGGACGCAGCAGCAGGCAGAACCGGGACCCTGACGTTGTTTGTTCCCTCGCCGCCACTTTCCATACTGGCCGCAGCAGAGGGGAACTACAACTCCCGCCATTCCCTGCCTTCCACCGGACTTCCTGCCGGACACCAGCGCGCCCGGAGGCGCTATTTAATCTGAGGCTCCCTCCCCGTCGCGGGACGCGCGCGGGCGGCGCCGGGCTGAGCCCGGGCAGAGGGCGGGCCGTCTGTGACCGTCAGGGGACGGAAGAGGCTGGGCTGGGCCACCCCCCCTTTGATTTGCGGTTTGGACAAGTGCTCTCCTCATCTGGATTAAAGGTTAGTGGGTGCATTTATTCACCATGGGGAAGGCATCTGCAAACCCCTCTGGTTCGGGCCCTAGGAGTCCTCCCATCATCACGTCGGCCCTGGAAAGCATGATAGAGGATGCTTTTCTGTTGGTCACATCGGAAATCGAGGCCACCGAACGGAGACTTTCATTGGGTCAAAATACTCTTATTAACGAAACAGTCGATCTACCTTTGTCCCGTGGTGTGGTTAATACTGACTCTCGGACCCCTGTGCCGCTCTTACCTAACATAATAGTTGCAAACCCTACCCAACATAAAAGTTCTTCTGGATTAATAGAGGTCAATCAGTTTGCCACCCCAATTATTGAAATAGCAGACTCACAGCAGGAAACGGATGCTGTTCCCACCACCGCTAAATCAGCTCCAGTTCCTAAGACCACTGGAGGAAAAAGAAAGAGTGGCATTACTAAAGCTCCTATTGCCAAAAGGAAACAACCCCCACGCAGCAATAAAACTCAACCCACTCCTTTGAGTTTGTGGACACGTGGGAAATCTATAGTAAATACGGGACCGGTTAATGTAAGCACACACTTACAGGGCCCAATCAATAGCACTGATGCCTCATTGACCATTACCGCAGCAACTAACTCATCGTGTATACAAACACAAACTGAGCCTACACTTGTACATGGCATGCCGGGTCGGCCATTTGAAAACTTAATTGATACTATTGTGGACTCAACTTTTAATCAACTGAAAAGTCTAATGGATAAACAATTTAATCTTATTTTTAAACGTCTGGATAGACTGGAAAGCCTAGTTAAGAAGGAAGATGCAAAAAGGAAAGGAACTTTTATCATTGATCATTGCAGGGGGGAACGGTTACTGAAAGACATAGAGGCCACCATTAAGGGGACTCAAGAAGGAAGTGGCAAATGCACCTTAACTGCAGCAGATAACATATGTGATAAATGTGATGGCAATAGGGTGTGCTTGCCCAGCGATTCCGCTTCAAGTAATTTGGTTAGCACCCCATTTTTGTCAGCAACATCTGTGATCGCCAATCCCCCCCGTCTCCCCCTACATCCAACAGCAGCTCCCCCCGAGATAGTACCACCCAATCTAACTACACCTACTAACCATGAGTTAACCATCCCTACCCGGCCTACAAAACATGCCACCCCGGTACTTAACCTACCGCCGGAGGCATGTCCTTATGTTTTAATTTTAGCCGGGGCACCTCCCCTAAAAGAGAACCAAAGTGAGTCTTGGGATCAACTCAAGAATAAGTGTATTGATTGGTTATGTAGGTTCAAGGGGGTGGGCATGGAGACTGCTAATGCAATTCTGATGGTGAGACGGGTGGGATGGGTTGGTCCCCTGATGAAAAATATTGAGGGTGACTGCATAGTCATAAATTTCAGGTACCCCCCAGTGGTAAAAAAGATTCTAAAATGTAACACTTTTCATCCTAATACTGCTACGGCTATAACTGCCTTACCACTGGGCTTCTTCTACAGACCACCTCAAAGTAATCATCACCCTATTTTACCAACTTATCCCGTACATAATCGGTTCAATGTTTTGACCGATTTGGAGGGCCAGGACTGACTTTCGTGTAAATCTTCAAACACTGCATCACTGCCTAGGGAGGTATTATCAGTTAATCGGGCTATGTCCAATCCCAGTCCTACCGAGAACCCTCAAGTGGCTAGCTTGGCAGAGCGTATCCCCTCAAGTACTTCCAATTGTACTCACGTGCCCTTTGCCCAACATTTAAAAATATTAAGTTGGAACATCGCTGGCCTAAAATCAAAAATGAACATAGTAGAATGGACCAATATGGTCAGCAATTTCGACGTTCTAATGTTCCAGGAGACCTGGTGCACCAGTAGCTTGCTACTTGAGGGTTTTGTCTGTTTTAATAGTACTGCCCCAATTCCTGAAGCTGGTCGACCCAGCGGGGGCCTATCCACATGGATAAAGATTACCGCAGGATGTACCACTAAACCCTTATGGACAAACGATAGCCATCTTCAGGCCACAATATACTCAAACGGGATTACGTTATGTTTTATTAATTTTTATAATAATGATTTTAAATCACTCCCGAATAAGAATTTTATCATTTTATTTGATTTTATCGATGATTTGCTAGCAGGCAACAAGTTTGGGAAATTGGACGGCATCTGCTTAGGGGGAGACTTTAATGCACATTTATATAATAGAATGGCGAAAACCATAGCCCCATCCTACGTGACTATTTCATGTAAAAGAGGGGAAGAACTGTTCAACTATTTATCCTCTAGGGATCTAACCGATGTAATGGCAAAAGCCGGTGGATCTCCCGATACTGATCAGTTGCCCACCTATATAGGTCGTGGCTGTTCTTCCACCATTGATTATGTTTTTATATCATCGACCCTTGAGAATTGTCTTGTCAAAGCTGAGGTCCTATCAACTTGTTACAGTGACCATAACCCCATTCTGACAACGATCAAATTTGTTAATAAATCTACTAAAAGGAAAGAAATTGGGGCAAGGGATTTGGTCGCATCCACTGACAAATGCAGAGTAATTTGGAAAGGCATTAACAATAAAATCTTACTTGAAAGAATCATAAAATCTCACCCCACAATTGTGGAAACATGTTTGTCCTGCGATTGCCAGGACACAGAGATTGTTGAGGCTTTTGTTGGCCTTTGTTCTGCCATCAAGCAGGAAATTTCTAAGCCCATTAGACATCACAATAAGAGCCAAAGATGGTTTGATGGGGCCTGTTCACGGGCCAATCGGGATCTGCGTAAGGCACTTGCCGATAAACCTCGGAACATGACACTGGTTAAGGCCTTGAGAAAAAGTTATAAACAAGCCACAAAACTACGCTCTGATGAGATTTTAAAGGAGAGGTGGGATTCACTGGCACGTACCGCAGCACTGAAAGATGTGACTGGGTTCTGGGGCGAAGTAAAAGCTCTGAGGTCCATGGTATCCAATTTAACCCCCATTAACTGCAATATACCAACTAAATCATGGGAGGAGCATTTTGCTAAAATATACACAGCCCCAGTAACAACCACAGATTTTTTCTGTACAGATATCAAGGTTGTCATTTCCATCTCCGAAGTAGAAGATGCCATTAATCAAAGCGCAGGGAATAAAGCCCCTGGTCCTGATGGACTATCAATCGACTTGATTAAATCTGAACCAGATTTTTGGTCTCCTTTGCTGTGCAATGTCTTCAACAATTTGTCCAATACTAAAATCCCTGATACTTGGTCAAGTAGTGTTATTGTGCCCATCTTTAAAAAAGACGATAGATTAAACCCTAGTTGCTACCGCCCCATATCTCTAATAGATAACACACTGAAGATTCTGGGCAGGGTGATTTTTAACAGAATCAGACTTTGGGCAGAGGAAAATCACATTCTCCATCCCTGCCAGCTGGGTTTCAGAAGCAAAGTGGGAACAGTTGAACAATGCTTGAATTTAAATCTCATTTTAAGTAAGTATACCGTCGCTAAAAAAGTCCCCCTGTATTTGGGTTTTATGGACCTATCGTCAGCGTTTGATTTCGTAAACCGTTCGAAACTCTGGGAGATTCTTTTAAATTATGGATTAGATGAGTCACTAGTTCATTTTCTGGCACATTTGCATAGAGACCTAAAAGCACGAGTTAGGATAAATAAGGAGGGAGAGGTCTCCGGGGATATTTTAATTGGCAGAGGGGTCAGACAAGGTTGTGTCTTGGCCCCTCTACTTTTTATTCTGTATATAAATGAATTAAATAAATCCCTGTCTAATCTTTCATGCGATGTGCCGAATATCAACGGCAACTCACTCCCAGTACTCTTATACGCTGACGATGCGGTCCTGATGGGCCGCACACCCAAAGCACTACGCACTTTAATTACGGGATTTGTCTCTTTTATGGCGGGTTTGGATTTGTGTACCAACTTTAAGAAGTCATATATTATGTCTTGCGGGCCCAATAAATACCGCATCAATCATATAGTTTCTGGTGATAACATCTTAAAAAGCACAAGCACTTTTCCGTATTTGGGCTTGATTTTTTCAGAAACGGGCTCGTGGTTGGCTCACGCAGCACACGGCAGAAACAAACTTGCCAAGGCAGTTAATTCAATTATCAGCCTACAACAGCCGAAGAGGGCAGAGGTTATGTTGCCCCTAATACAAATTTACAAATCTCAATGCCTACCAACCGCTACTTATGGTGCCGAAGTGTGGGGGTACGCTAATAGCAGTGGCATCCAAACTGAAGAAAACAGATTTTGTAGGAAGGCTCTGGGGGCCCAAATATCTTCACCCACTTATATCTGTCACAAAGAGCTAAACCTGCAGTATGTTGAGGACTTCATTAAATCTCGGCCAGCTCTTTTTTGGTTGAAGATTTGGCAAAACCCGGCAGCAACCCTAACACAGGAAATAATCAGTGACTGCCTTAAATGCGATAGGGGTAGGTCAATACCATGGTTGAATGCTGTAAAAGAAAGCTTATCTAGTGTGGATTTGGAACACATCTTTTACCATCACCACAATGCAGAGAACACGAATATTAAAACAGTGAGAGAGCTACTATATGACTCATTCCGAAGGGATCGAGAACGCTCAGAGTTTCCTAAACCATCAATAATTAGATATATTTCCATTCTGTCCTGTCCGGGATATAACATAACCTCCCCACAGGAATATTTGAAAAGGAATATCGGTAGATGGAACAGGAGCATTCTCTTTCGCCTTAGGGATGGGAGCATAAAATACTCACTTTGCTTTCCACTTGGTTTTAATAAAAATCTTGAACATTTGTCCTGCCCCTGTGGTAATGGTTTAAAACAAACAACCATACATTTTTTGCTTTTTTGTAATTTTTACACTCGATACACAAAACAGTATTTTATCCCCTACTTCAGGTCACAAGCTATTACTGACTATAAACTGGCATATATCGAAATATTACAGCTAGGAAGTGATGAGATGATTTTCAGAGCAAGTTCATTTTTGCAGGTGGCGATACGTTCGCGGAATACGATGGTTATTATATAAGACTGCATCTATTAGCTGTCTTTGTTCATCTATGGCCATCATTAGATTACCATTTGCCCGGTATATCTATTGATATCGTCAGTCTGTACATCTCCTCATGACCCCGATTATATGTCTGGATAAGTCTGATCTATTCGATTTTGGGTGGACAACTCGCACTAATATACTTAGAACATGTTTTTGACTGTTTTTGACTGTTGCTTGCCAAATGATATAACTGTTGATGTTTCATTGAATATACCTGCACTTTATTTGCTCTTCCTGTATTTCTCTGCCTATACCTGCACTTAGAACTTTGGATTTGCTCTTGTTTTTATTACTGTTTTTAAACTGTATACTTTTAATGTCTTGGTGTTGATGAACTGTACTTTTATGGATATTTTTTATCCGAATAAAGACCATTTGACTTGACTTGATATCCCGGACCCAGAAGACCCCACATCATACGAAACAGACATATGAGTCTCTGTGAACACAACTCCCAGGAAACACAGCTGCCTGAAGTTCACAGTTGCATACACCATTGTGCACTGTCAAGTGATCACACACCTATATGTCACACAGGTCTTGTTTCTCATAGTCATATCTCAGATGTCCTGCTGACACTCAAACACATGAACACCCCAGTTGTCCGGAAAAGGAAGCCACACCATAATGACACAGAGGCAGACACCTGAAGGCACATGTCACTAAGCACAACCTGTAAGTTGATACACAGGAGTAGGATTACAGAGTGTTTCTAAATGCCCTTGAGTAGGCATGACTGCCCAGGTCTACGTGAAACAGTGTTTAGCCCTGGACAGTAGTCAGGTGGCTAAGCAAGTGTGACACACCTGAGGCACACAAATTGGAGTCCCCTGCTGCATGGGTGTGTTTGAAATACCCCAGGCACATGTGTTGAGTGAGACCAGCAATTGTAACACATATCAAGGGCACACACAGATCACATGTCAGATCTCAGGCATTGTGTAAACAATTGACCCACCCATGAAACCCACAACAGAGTCACGGTAACAGATGCTGTCCGGAACCTGAAGCATAGCTGACTGCAGGGACACAGTGCCCTAGTGACACAAGCCACAGACTGTAGGGTCCACACCTGTGGATCAGATGAGGAGGTTGCACCACACAATTGAGGGACATGAGTACTGGACTACAAGACCTACGTAATGTGGAAGTGTGACCAGGCCAAAAGACTGCAAATAGCATGTCAGACATCGTACACAGATGAGGCATGGACTTACCCCCTCCTTGCTGCTGTCTGGCCTTCAGCTGCCCATCCAGGTCCAGGAAGACCACCGCCAGGATCCTGAGCATGTGGGGGGGTCAAGGTCCAGGGTCTGCCCCTCCTGCGAGGAGGTGACAGCTTCAGCTGGACCCTTGCCATCCTCCAGGTCCAGCCCGAAGGTCCTGCCACCTCTTCTGTAAGTTGCGGATCCGGCGCTTGTAGACCCCCACCGATCGAACTGCCCGGGCGATGGTCAGCCATATCCCTTGCTTCTGGTGGGCATCAACCTGTGAGGATGACAAAGTTAAAAGTCCATTAACACACATGGCCCATATTTGTGCTGCACACAGTTGGATATACATGTCGTCATCACAAATGAAAATGAGTTACACAGGTAGTGCACCCATGGAAATGGACAAATGCCCTGCCTGTCTGACATGTTAACAATGCCTGGGAAGTTTAAGCTTGCACAAATGCACTTTTGCTGCAGAACACCTGTTCATTACATGTACCTACACACTTTGGGGGATGAAAGTGAGTACGCTTGCCACTGGTGTACACACTGCTAGTACTGCTAGTCAACATGCACAATTAGGAAGGCAGTGGACTGCACACTCACCTGCTCCCCTGGTTTCCCATACAGCTTGCTGTACTGTGGAAGGAGCCCGTCCAGCAGGGCCTGGTTCTCCTCCTCAGTGAAGGCTGAGGCCCTCTCCAGAGTACGTGCCATAGCAGTAGCCAGAGGATGCAGAGACAGCAGCAGTGGTAGCAGAGATGTGGTCCAGTAGCATGTAGTGCAGGCAAGTGAGTTCCCTGGGAGCGAACCAGCCTTATATCTGTGCTGCAGAGGCAGAATCTGTGCCATGTGTCCCAAGTGATAGGTCCAACACGGTTGCATTCTATGAATCTGGCCAATCCATGGAAATGTACGACTCATATACGTCTTCCGCATTGTTCAAATCTTCACCTTCATAAAACCCTAGTAATTGCAACATTGTTGCAGGCATCCAACTGAATTTCCAGCGCACGACTCGTACAAGTTTTGAATCCGCATCCGTCTCCATGACAGTCCAGAGCCAATGGGTGCGCACGGCTCGGTCAACTGACTGTACAACACGTAGTTTGAAAATACACATGCACCCGTCTCCATACGATTCAATGGCCAAGGCATACGCAGGTCTCGGTCCATTGCCTGCCCGACGCGTGTGCATGATAGTCACCCACGTCGATTCGCGTTGCAGTCAATGGCTAAGCGTACGCGCGGCTCGGTCCTTAACTGTGCAATGCGTATGCATAGTCACCCGCGTCGGTTGGCATTGCAGTCAATGCCTAAGCGTATGCACGGCTCGGTCCTGAACTGTGCAATGCATACGCATAGTCACCCGCGTCGGTTTGCATTGCAGTCAATGCCTAAGCGTATGCACGGCTCGGTCCTGAACTGTGCAAAGAATACGCATAGTCACCCGCGTCAGTTCGCATTGCAGTCAATGGCTAAGCGTATGCACGGCTCGGTCCTGAACTGTGCAAAGTGTACGCATAGTCACCCGCGTCGGTTCTCATTGCAGTCAATGGCTAAGCGTACGCACGGCTCTGTCCTGAACTGTGCAATGCGCACGGCTCGGTCCATGCCTGCACGACGCGTATGCATGATAGTCACCCACATCAGTCCTCATTGCAGTCAATGCCTAAGCGTACGCACGGCTCGGTCCTGAACTGTGCAATGCGTCTCTGTAGAAGTCACCCGCGTCGGTTGACATTGGTGTGACATTTTGATGGCTTCCACACTCAATTACTTGCCAGGGACTCAGGTGCATACCTACCACACTACAGCATGTGTAAGGCTGCATTCCCTGTGTGTTTGGGGGGGCAACATTTGGTTTGTTGTGTGGCACTTTTATGCAGCCACTCCCAGGCTGTGCACGTGTTCATGGGGACAGAATCCTTTGTGTGTTGTGTACATTACCACTGTGATGTGCAACTGTACAGTTATGGGCATGAGTCATGGACACAGTTTCAGGTTGGATATGTTTAGGACATATCACATACACCCTGAGTCCAGGGGTGATGGTATGTACGTCACAGTGAGACCTATAGCCCCAATTCTGATGTACACCCACAGTCTGTGTGCATGTTGTGTCTCAGATGTGGCTGATCAAATGTGCCCAATGGGAGACAGTCTCCACATCCATGTGGTTTGTGCATCAACATTGATGTTGTGTGTGTCTACAAGACGTACATGTAGGGTCTGCAGAGACAACAGGGGCCATCATGCAACAGTGGCCATCATGCAGTCCAGACCCCTCTGCAAGGTGCGCCCTCCGCCTACCACCCCTCCCAGCATCCCTATCCACATGGGCAGGACCTGCGGCAGCACGCACAGGTGACACTGGGCCCCCTTGGGTGTTGTTGCTGGTGGTGTTGTCCGTAGCTTCCTGGAGGTCCTGTGTCCCTGTGCTGTCGGTGTTCTGTGGCCTTGGTCTGTCTGTGTTGGCGGGGGTGCCCTGTCTGTGGCCAGATGCTGGAGGTGTGGGCACGGGGAGTGCAGATGTTGGTACTGCTGGTGCTGCATGATGACTTCCACCGGAGGTGCCAGGTTGTTCGTCATCATCCGAAGAGGACAGAGACGGATCCACACCAGAGAGCTGAGGGTCCACCAGAGTCTGGGACAGGGACTCCTCTTCATTTGGTGCTGTGTCCCCAGCACCACCTGTGTTTGGAAGAGACACACAATGTAAGTTATGTTTCTACAGGCATCAATGGTTCACATACATGACATTTTCTACAGTACGTCAGGATGCGTGCATGTACACTGCTTTGTCCACGGTTGTCACGGCCAGAGATTGATATTGTTGTGGCACATTGAATGAAACATTTCAATGTGCATGTCGAAGTGTGTGCATGTCCAGCTAATGTATAGATTTGGCTGTACATGGCCATTACTACTCAAGGGCCATGTGTGGTAGCAGATTTTTCTAGTGTTTGTGTGTCACATTGGTGTATTGGTATGACATGGTCACAGTCCGGTATGCCTGTGATATCTTTGGAGAAAGTGTTTTTTTTACAGTGTTCCTAGTTCCCATCTCATTTCATACAAGTGATGATGTCACCATCGTTAATGAGTCTGATGCTGAGTTTTGTACGTGCATATGTGATTTGACTTGTCAATGTTCTCCATGGTGACATGGATTGGGCAAGGTAGCACTCTGGCTTTTCAATGCTCATGACAGTGAGAGCCGGTGGTGTGTGTGCTGCAGTTTGGCTGCTGTGAGTAGCATGTCTCCTCCAATGCAGTCCAGGTTAGACCTTGTGTCTACAGTGTCTATGTCAGTGAGTGGTGTGTTGTGTGAAGGATGCCTATGTTGCAGCACGATGTAGGAGTGGAATGCAGCTCACAACAGCACTGAGTGTGAATGAGACCATGCTATGGTGTCGGCTATATTGGTGTGTCCATTCCATTCACTGTCAGATGTCCCCTGTCAATGATGTATATGTGAGTTCCTGTGTGTTTTGTGCAATGTACTATATATGGCTCTCCACACTTGTCATCTGCAAGACACACCTCCACAGCCAGGCCAGGGGGCACCCCAGGACACTGCATCCCCAGACAGTGAGTTTGAACATATGGTTGCAATGGCTGTGTGTGAGACCGTGCTTGGTTTGGCCAGTGCATATGTGTGATTTTCAACCACATCATTTATCAGGCCCATGTGTCAGACATCTTGCCCAGGCATCATCTTTGTGAGTGACTGGCACCACGTGTGGAATGTGTTTTAGCATGGAAGGTGTGTGTATAGCCAGCATCGGTGTTATTTGTTTTCAAGTCAGGACCTCCTTCTCCCCCAGGCCAGTTATCCCATCATGAAGCGTGCCACCATTGCAGTGGGTGCAGGTTAACTTTCAGGATGTCAGTCAGTGCACTACTGGTGTTTGTTGGTGCCCAGTTCCCCGCATGGCCTTGTGCTCCCCACAACAGACCCAGTGTCAGACATCTTGTCAGACCATTCCCACTCCCTGTGAGGCAAACATGGTTCAGTTTGAGCTTGCTGGTCCATGTGGGTGGATGGGGAATGTCTGTGACTGCAACTCCCATCATGCTTTTGGCTACACCCCTTTCCCAGCATGCCCATACTTCCTTCCTTTTGTCTCTGCTTCCCTGCGAGGGGGTGTGACAGCAATGGCAAGATGGCTGACTGTGCAGTCCTGGTGTTTGTTGGTGCCCAGTTCCCCGCATGGCCTTGTGCTCCCCACAACAGAGCCCAGTGTCAGACATCTTGTCAGTCCATTCCCACTCCCTGTGAGGCGAGCATGGTTCAGTGTGACCTTGCTGGGCCATGTGGGTGGGTGGGGAATGTCTGTGACTGCAACTACCATCATGCTTTTGGCTACACCCCACTTCCCAGCATGCCCATACTTCCTTCCTTTTGGCTCTGCTTCCCTGTGAGGGAGTGTGACAGCCATGGCAAGATGGCTGACTGTGAATTCCTGGTGTTTGTTTGGCTACAAGTCCAAAGAGAGCCCCTATGCTTTACACAGCAGCACCCAGTGCGGTGTATCTTTGGGTGATATTTCACTACAGTGTGAGTTAATGCATTCTACCCGGTGATTTGTGTGGAGTTTGTGTTGAGGGGTGTGTGTGTCTCCACATGCTGGTAAGTATGGTCACAGCTGTCAGTCCTCCTTCCCACCCGGCCAGACATCCCACCATGAAACGTGCTTCCATTGGAGGGCGTGAAAGTTGTCTTTCAGGATGTCAGGCAGTGGTGTCCTGCTTCTGATTTGCGCACAAGCCCTACCAGGGCCTTGCGCTCCTCACAGCAGGACCCAGTGTCAGCCATCTTGTCAGTCATTTTCCACTCCCTGTGATGTGGGCATGGTTCAGAGAGGTCTTGATGGGTCAATTTTGAGGGGGAGCATTATCTGTGACTACAAACCCCATCATGCTTTTGGATACACTCACTTCACCTGCATTCCCACTATTCATTCCTGCCAGTCAGCTTCACTGTGAGGTAGTGTGTTTGTGGTGGCAAACTGTCTGTCAGTGTTTATTTGGCTTTGTGCCACTGCCTTGCTCTATTTGTTGGTAGGTTTGTACATGTCATGACACAGTTACAAGTCACTATGAGATGGCAGGTATTGTGTTTGTCTGACTAGCATACACATCTTAGGATGATTAGCTCTTGGTTACTGTGGCTTTGCTAACGGTGATTGGTTTCACTGTCCCCTTGCCACACAATATTGAGTATGTTGGTTGTGTACTCTGGTATGTCTGCTAGACCATGGACGCTCTCTGGTGGTTGGATGTCCCGCACCTTCTCCTCCCAGGACCTAAAGTATACTGGTTTGGCAGGAGGGCCACCGCCAGTGCTCTGACTCAAGGCGTGATCTTTCTCGATGAGTTTCTTGACCCTCCTGTGCACGTCATACCACCTGTTCTGGATATCGTCCTTTGTGCGCAACGTTGGTGCTTGTGCGTTCACCTTGTCCACAATCCTCGCCCACATCTTTGTTTTCTGTGACATGGGGGTCCTTTGGACCAATGCACCAAACAAATGTGGCTCTACTCTGATGATCTCGTCTACCAGCACTTCTAACTCACTATCTGTGAACTTTGAATTCTTCTTTGGGGGCATGGTGATGGGTGGTGGTGGTGAGTGATGTGTGTGTGAGGGTGCAAGTGAGGGTGGGTGAGTGTCGGTTTTGCTAGCTGTATGTGTGGGTGCTTTTGGTGAGGTGCTAATGGTGTGAAAGTTGTGTGATGGGTGAGTTGTGAGTGTGTCTGTGGTTGCTGTGTGATGGTGTTTTCTGCTGGCTGTTGTCTTCTCTTTGCAAAGGATCATGGTAGTGATTGATGTCCTTTATATAGGTGCAGTTGTGGGTGTGTCTTTGTTCCAAGTTTTTTTGGGTGATATTTATTAACTTTGTCATTGCTTGTTTGGTCCTTTTTTTGTATTCTTTCTTTTGGGTTTCCTAAGCATGAAGGAGAAGTTCTTCTGACCGAGACGGACACTGATGTTGGGTCGTGTGGGCTTCTCTGGGTCGTTCACACTGACTTTCTTCTGTGTTTCATACACGTCGGTCGCGGAGATCTCTATTGCTTCAGGTCCCTGTTTTCTATGCGTGTCGGTCATGCGGCTTGGGCTCCGTGCGAGTCGGTCTGGGTTTACACGCATTGCATCGTACTGCGCTGATCGGACATCGCGGGGACGTGTCGGTCGGGTTCATTCATGGTACGTGTCGGTCGGTGCAAATTGCGTCAGTTTTCCGGGCGAATCAAGGTTTTCCCTACGGCTCGGTCGTACGGCTTGTATTCTGTACGTGTCAGTTGTAATTCACATGCATTACATCGTACATCACAGGTCGTACGGCGCTGGTCCGTGTCGGTCGGTCTCCGTCCTGGGTCTGTGTCGGTCGGTATGTTTTGCAGCCGGAATCGGAATCGGCCCCATTGTGCTGAAAAGGATAGATCGCGAGAACACAACACACTATGACAACCAAGGCATACTAAATACCTTCATGGACACATATGGTGATCTCTACTCTGCAGGCGATACAGCAAACACACAATAAATACTAGATTATCTAGAGGACATTGCACTTGTATGGCTTACAGATGGTCAACGAGTATTTCTAGTGCAACCCATCACAGTGGAAGAGGTGCAAACCGCCGTAAAGTCTCTACCTAATGGCAAAACCCCTGGGCCTGATGGCTTTACCGGAGAATTTTACAAAGCCTACTCAGAACTGATCAGCTCTTATATTGTCGAAATGTATGAAGAAGCCTATCATGGTCAGATTCTCCCCCCAACATTACGAGAAACATTGACTGTAGCTTTGTTAAAATCGGATAAACAACCAGAACGTGCGGAATCTTAAAGACCACTTTCCTTAATTAATACTGATGTAAAAATCCTGGCTAAGATCATTGCCACGCGGCTACAACCTCTTATGCAAATAATAGTCCTACCAGATCAATCCGGTTTTATACCAAATCGATCAACCTCTCATAACCTACGCACTATCTTTGCACTCCTGCATCAATTAAATCCAGAGTTAGAGGCAGCGGCGGTCCTTTTGGATGCAGCCAAAGCCTTTAACTCCATTGAGTGGGTATATTTTTTGGCAATTTTGCAAAGAATAGGTTTATCATCCGTGCTTTTAAATTGGATTAAATTATTATATACCAAACCAATAGCACATCTAAAAGTCAATGGTCACATTTCAGATGCTATAAACATCCAAAGAAGTACAAGGCATGGTTGTCCCTTATTGTCTCTACTATTCTCCAACGCAATAGAATCACTTGCCTGCAAAATACGTCAAAGATATGCCCACACTGCATTGAGGTTCCACCTTTGTCCTATCGGAATCTCGATGTACGCAGATGATATGGTGCTATATGTCCGTGACCCAAACCTAAATCTAGAACCACTCCTCAGAGACTATATCAAATTTGGCCGGCACTCTGGCCTACAGATCAATAGGAACAAATCCGCCATACTGCCACTAACTGAACTCACTAAACCGCAGCCATTGGAGTTCCCGTTGATTTGGCAAACAGACCCCATTAAATATTTGGGTATATGGATACACCGCGAGCAAGAAATAATACTTAGAACTAATTATGGCACTGCTGTAGATAAAATCGAGACGCAAATAAATAGGTGGATTACACTCCCCCTATCGCTAGCAAATCGTATATCACTTGTAAAAATGGTAATCCTACCCAAACTCCTATACATTTTCACAAATATCCCAATTACCCCACCAGCTCCAATATTTCGCAGGTTATGTGCACTTATTACAAAATTATTATGGGCTGGCAAACAAGCACAGATACGTTAACAAACATTAATCTTACCATATGCTTCCGGAGGATTCGCGGTCCCTGACCTATTTTTATATTACCTATGTGCCCAGGTGCAATATGCCTACTATTGGCATCACCCAATCCGATACATGCCACATTTGGCGGTAGAGGACGGCGATGCAAACCCCATTAAATCAACAAGTATTTGGACACATACACAATCACACCTGACCAGGCAGGAGATTAACACGATACGCACCGCTGCAGACGCCTGGCTACGAATTGGTCAGCTAGCAAACACCATCCCACTATATGCACCAAACATGCGATTAGCGCAACATCCCTCCTTATCAGTTACTCAGGACAAAGGGAGCATGGAGCTACTAGAACAAGTGGGCATCACCCTGATTGGTGATCTTTATATCAATGGGATATTCATCACACCAGATGACCTCTCCTATGTCAATAACCAGACAATGTTATTCAAATTCACCTATCGTAGACTCAGATAGTTAGTTAGTTAGTTTTTTAATTTGTAATGCGCAACAGTAATGCGCAACAGCTACCCAAAAAGGGTTTCCCGGCGCAAGGGACCAGAAGTCAGGAACTATGGAATGAGAGAGCGGTAGAAACTTTATCTGTTAAACAGCTAGGTTTTTAAAGACTTACGAAATTTTGTATAGTTTGTCTCGTTCCGGAGTGATGTGGGTAAAGAGTTCCAGGACATAGGGCCGAGGTAAGAAAAGGATCTGCCGCCCATCCAAGCTAATTTGAATCTTGGGATCACAAACCTTGCTTGGGTGGCAGAGCGGAGATTTCGGGAGGGAAGATAAGGACTGACTAAGGACTGAAGATAGCTAGGAGCACAACAAGATTTGATTTTGTGCATTTAACTCAGTGCCTTGAACTTAATCCGATTCTCGATTTTAAGCCAATGCAGCTTGCATCGATAAGATGAAATGGAGGCGGTCTTAGGGACTCCACACAGGAGTCTGACTGCCGCGTTTTGTACCGTCTGTAGTCTTTGGACTACAGATTTGTTGGCACCAAAATAAAGTACATTTCCATAGTCAAGCCTGGATGTAATAAGAACATTGACTACGGTTTTCCTTGTGGTTTCCGGAAGCATCCAACAGATTTTTTTTAACCATTTAAGAATGGTGAAGCAGGTCGCTGTGACTTTGACAGATTGGGGGTGCATACTAAGTGAGTCGTCGATTGTGATACCCAGGTTACGGACTTGGGGAGAGGTAGAAGGAAGAACACCCATTTCACAAGGCCAGTGTTGGGGGTTCCAAAGATCCTTATTTTTTCCTAGTACCAGTATTTCAGTTTTTTCACCGTTTAGTTTGAGAAAATTTTCTTGCATCCAAGAAGCTATTTTACTCAGTCCAATTTTGAGGTTGGAAGGCAAAGTAGTTTTGTGTGAAGAGATGGAAAAAATGATTTGTGAATCGTCCGCATAGGAAAAGAGAGATAGCCCTGATCTCTCAGCTATCACGGCAAGTGGTTTTACATAGAGAGGTCGTAGGGAGGCACGGGGACACGAGAGGTGCTTATTACTCTTTTTATTGATTTTACAGAGCGTTTGGGTAGTCTGGCACTCCTGTAGTAGGGTAGGGGGAGGTCTGTAACACGTGGGTCTGGGGTGGCGCGGCTTCTCCTCTCTCTGATGCTCCGAGTCTTCTCCAGGTTGTCGATTTCCTGAAGACCGCCCCGGGGTGGTAGGTGGCCCAAGGAAGAAAAGAGAGATATGGGGGAGGGTCAGGTTCAGGGAAAATACGTCCGTTTTCCAGGGAAGGGAGTGAGGGACCACGCAGTGCTCTCCTTAAACGACCCAGACAGTGCAAAGAAAAAGGTGCTCAAGGATAGGGAGACCAGTCCTAACTGCCGAGGTCGGCGTAGGGTTCAAGGAGGTTTAAAACCCTTTCCTCCCACCCACGCCCGTATACGGCCCCGTACCTGTTGAAGCCACACTTCCCCTGAAGTGTGGCACGGGGATTCGCCTGTAAATTGGCCTCCTGGCGCTGCCCTCTGGACGTCTGCGATGTTCCCGTCTCTTCCTCCTCTTCCTCCGCTCGCCTGCTCTCCTCCGCTACCTCGGCTCGCCGATACACCTCCACTTCCTCCGTTCTCCTGTTCTCCTCCGCTCCCTCGCCTCGCCGGTACTCCTCCACTTCCTCCGTCCTCCTGTTCTCCTCCGCTTCCTCCGCTCTCCTGTTCGACTCGTACTCCACACTTCTCTCCTCCGGGTGTAACACACACCAGGCTGTTCTCCTTTCCCGATACTTCTGGTTCCGGGTAGATGACATCACGGAGGGGGCCGGGTCCGTGATCGTTGAACTCCGCCCAATTAAAGAAACAGTCACCCTTTTGTGTCTCAGCCTCGGGTCTCCAATACGGGGTCGGTGTCTGTTCCCCGTGAGGCTGTGGGGAGAGAGAAGAAAGGGGTGACCAGCTGGGGTTTAGTCCGAGGTCCCCCCTGACATCGTCACATATGTCCCCCCCCGGAATCTCCCGATCGGGGAGAGGAAAGCGGGATAGGAAGTCCGCACTAAAGTTTTCGGCCCCTTTTCGGTGTCGGACAGTAAATGAGAAGGGTTGCAGGGACAGGGACCATCTCATTACCCGAGGGTTCAAAGATGCGTTTCTGCTCATCCACTGTAGCGGAGCATGGTCGGTATATAAAGTGAATGGGTGGCCCTCCAGATAATACCTGAGCTTGTCAATTGCCCATTTCACTGCAAGACATTCTTTCTCTATGGTCGGGTACCTTCCCTCCCGGGGAAACAATTTGCGGCTAATGTACAGGATGGGGTGTTCCATTCCATCAGCCCCTACCTGAGAGAGTACCGCTCCCACCCCATAATCGGAGGCATCCGTGTGCACTATAAATGGTTTGGCGAAGTCAGGGGAAGACAATACGGAGGCGGTGGTAATGACCCGTTTTAAAGCCGTGAATGCTTCCCACATGTCTTTGCTAGGCGTATGGAAAAGGTGAGGGCGAAAGTCCTGTTTTAAGGTATTGGTGAGGGGTGCTGCGAGGGCTGAAAAAGATGGAATAAACCTGCGGTAATAGCCGATGAGCCCTAGAAAGGCTCTCATCTCTTTTTTTGAAGTTGGAAAGGGGGTTTCCGAGATGGCTCGGACTTTTTCAATTTGGGGTTCTATGAGCCCATGTCCCAGGACGTATCCTAGGTACTTAACTTTGTGAAAGCCTATGCGGGACTTTTTTGAATTGATATGCAATCCGGCGGCCTGGAGGGTTCTACAGATGGTCTCGAGGTGTTGTAGGTGCGTCTCCCAGGAGGGGCTGAATATAATGATGTCGTCCAGGTAAGCCGAACTGTAGTTGTGGTGCTGTTTCAGGACCTCGTTCATGAGGCGCTGAAAGGTCGCAGGGGCTCCATGTAATCCAAAAGGCAAGACGTTGAACTCATAGAGCCCATCCGGGGTGGCGAAGGCAGTCTTTTTCTTATCGTCTTCTCATAGCGGGACCTGCCAATACCCTTTGGTCAGGTCCAACGTACTAATGTATGTGGCTTCCCCCAGTTTTTCAATGAGTTCATCCACTCTGGGTATCGGATATGCATCAAACGTGGATACCGCGTTGAGGGCGCGAAAGTCCATACAAAACCGGGTACTACCGTCCGGTCTAGGCACCATAACTATCGGGGAAGACCAGTCACTTCTGGAGGGTCGGATAACCCACAACCGTAGCATATCCTCCACCTCATTTTGTACGACCGGTCTTTTAGCGGCGGGTATTCTATAGGGGCATACTTTTACTGTGGTTCCAGGCCTTGTCTCTATCCGATGTTCGGCAAGCGAGGTCAGTCCGGGCCTGTCTGAAAAGATAGGGGCGAAGGGGGTCAGTACGCCCCGTAACGTCTCGTTTTCTTGGGTTTTTAAGTCGCCGTTGATGACCAGTTGGTCCAAGGTGGATGCGGTGGAGGTCCCACTCGGTAAGACCAACGAGACCTCCTTTGGTGGAGCCCCAAGCCATTTTTTTAGTAGATTGATGTGATAGGTTTGTTGTTTCCTCGAGGACATCTGTAACAGGTAACTGGTCTTACCAATGGTATCCAGGACTTTTTAGGGCCCTGTCCATTCTGACTGAAATCGTTTCGTCGATGAAGGAAGCATTACCAAAGCCCAGTCACCAACCTCCAACCTCCTCCATTTCTTTCCTCTGTCGTAGTACGTTTTTTGTTTGGTTTGGTTTTTCTCGAGATTGGTGTGGGCAAGGTCTCTCAACTTTCCTAGGGTGTTTTTGAGGGTCAGGCTGTAATCCAATACTGTTCTCTCTTCATTTTTTTCCTGCTCCCAGGCTTCCTTCGTCATCTCCAGGAGAGAACGGGTTGGCGTCCGTAGAGCATCTCAAATGCAGAACAGCCGAGACTACTCTGTGTTTGTCCACGTATCACGTACAAGGCCAGCGGTAGCAGGTGATCCCAGTCCCGTCCACTTACTGACAGCATTTTCTTGAGGGTGGACTTTAGAGTCCCATTATATCGCTCCACGAGCCCGTCGGTTTGAGGGTGATACACAGAGGTTCTTATTTGTTGTACGTTAAGTATCTTGCATACCTCCCGCATCAAGCGGGACATGAAGGGAGTCCCTTGGTCTGTTAAGACCTCCTTTGGGAATCCTACCCTCGTAAATAGTTCGATGACTTTCTCTGCTATTGCCTTTGAGGTTGGGTTTTTGAGGGGAAAGGCTTCGGGAAATCGTGTGGCATAGTCCACGACCACCAGGGCGTAAAGATTACCTTTCCAACTTTTTGGGAGGGGGCCGATGAGATCCATCCCAACTCGCTCAAAAGGGGTACCGATAATGGGGAGGGGTTGTAGGGGTACAGCAGGGGGGCGATGAGCGTTCTTCCATTGGCACACTTCACAGGAGAGGCAGTGGTTTTTTATCTCCTGATACACCCCTGGCCAATAGAAATATCTCAGGATGTTGTGGGTGGTTTTCTCACTCCCCACGTGGCCGGCCACTAAGTGAGTATGTGCATAAAAGAATATCTGTTCCCTGAATGATGTAGGGACCAATAATTGTAAGGGGTCGTCCTCCTTTCCCTGTCTGTAGAGAAGACCCTCTTGTATCATGAAGCGAGGATAACTCGGGGAGGAGCTGGCTTGCTCCGCGTGTGCTCGTTCCCACGCGTTGAACAACGAGGGGTCGCTAGTTTGTGCGAACCTAAAGCTCCTATCGGTGACCCAGGGATCTGGGGAGAGTAGGGTAGGAACGGCTTTTGGGAGGGGGAAAGGGGGCCCCTTCATAGACGCCGTAAAGAGGCTATGAAAATGGGGATTATCGGTGCCGATGATGATCTCTTCTGGCAATGTTTCGAGCACCCCCACCCGGACTTCTTGGATCTTTCCCTCCTCTATTTCTAGGGGTACCTGAGCTAGAGGGTATGCTTTCACGTCCCCATGAACACATTTAATGTGTATCCACTTTTGGGGAAACACCTGCGCAGCCTGCACAAAGACCCCTCTGATTACCGATTGCTTACACCCCGAGTCTAACAGGGCTTTGGCGGTCCTCCCATTCACTGTTACCCTTACATGATATGCCCCGCCTAGCTCGGCTGAGTAGAGAACAGTCTTCGGCAGGTATCCCACCTCTATGGGCTCTTCGGATCCCTTTTTCTGTGGGCATAACCAAGCGATATGTCCCCAGGCCCCACATTCAAAACATTGTGGTCCCCTAAAGGAAGGCACATCCAGTTTAGGGGGGGGGGTGTCATGGTTCCGAGCCGCGCCGTCACCCGGGGCAGAGGTCTAGTTCTCATGGACGAGAACGGAAGGCCGAAAGACACACTTCCGGTTTCTCGCGCTTAACAGCCGGGAACTCCGGCTGATCCGACGCTTTGGATTCTCGCCAACGCCACGAGAAGGGAGACGCCACTTCGGAGACCGGAACGCCGCAGAAGAAGGAACGCTGCTGCGGGCAACCGAAGGCACAGGTACTGTCGTCGCGGAGGCTTTCCTCTGCATTCCAGCCCCTGGGTTATTCTCCTACCCCTGCACACCGGCGAGTGTGCGGTGGATTTGACAACTAGTCGTTCATTTATTATTTGCGCAGGAGCGCTGGTTTTTTGGTTCATTGATTTTGGTTCCTCCCCTAACTAGCCGGATTGAGAACCGTGCAGGCATTGGCAAACTGGCGGTACCATGGGGAATGCCAGTTCCGTTCCTGAAGCACAGGAGGGTGTTGATTGGTGCACCGGGGATTTATTATTATTTGCGCAGGAGCGCTGGTTTTGTTTCATGTAATTTTGGTTGCACCAACTACTGAACTGCACGACTATCTTTCGGCCACTGCTGTCCTGGAACCAGGAGCTGGGAACCGATCCCTTAGAAGCGGTCACGTAACATCGCACCAGGTACTTCATTTGGTCGGGGGGAGGGCATGGCACAGAGGAGAGAAAGAAGGAACGGGCAGAAAGGTGATTGTGTTCCTTTCTTTCCAACGCAGCTTGGGACCCCAGCGCCACCTAGACCACGCCCATCTGGCTTCTACCCCAGGTACCCCCTTGTCCTAAGCGGTGCTCAAACCCGTCTAGGGCTAGGCGGGAAACGGGGTGGTGGTTCTTGTCGCCCCTGCAGGAACGCCCCACCAAGCGTAAGGTAAGCCTTGGGGGGACCCTGACAGGGGGCGAGGGAATGCCATCTCCGCTGGGACACGTGGTTTCCGGTCCGGTCTACTGCTGGGTTTCGTCACTTTCTCTGCTTCTCCTGCATAAGGTCGAGGTTGTGCCCGAGAGAAAGTTACAGCCATATCGACTGCTTGGGCGGTGGTCAGATGGGAATGTTGACGCAACCATCGTTGCGTCCCATAGGGGAGAGCGTCCACAAATTGTTCTAAATAAATTTTGTCCACGATTTCGTCTTTTGTACTGCTAGCAGGAGTGAGCCATTTATCCGCTGCGGCCTTTAATCTAAAGAAAAGGGTTTGGGGATTTTCGCCGCTGGACCCTCTTTCTTTACGGAACCGTACTCTATAGGCTTCCGAGTCCAACCCTAAATGGTCCAATATTATAGTTTTAATCGCTGCATACGGTGTATTACCAGAGGCGTTTGCAACTTGGTACGCGGCCTGTGCCTCGCCAGACAAGAGGGGTGCCAGGAAGAAGGGCCATTTGTCCGCGGGCCAGCCACAGGCTAGGGCGGCTCTCTCAAAGTTTAATAGGAACGCGTCCGGGTCTTCTCCCGGCACATACTTTTGCAGGGATACCCCCGAAGGATTGGGGGTCGGCCTTGTCTCCCGGGGCACCGGAATTCCAGAGGTGTCGACCACAAGCTTCTGTAGACCCTCTAACTGTGCCGATACTGTGTTGGCGAAGGTTTCGCGGTCGGCCTTGGCGGCGTTCAGTTGCTGTTCGACGACCCAGCCTAGCTGTTCCTGTCCTTTCACCAGATGATGTAAGATCTCCTCCATCTTCGGGGTACAGATGGTTACCTCGTTGCCCGCATTCTCCACCACTTGTAGCGGGTCGTAGGGAGGCACGGGGACACGAGAGGTGCTTATTACTCTTTTTATTGATTTTACAGAGCGTTTGGGTAGTCTGGCACTCCTGTAGTAGGGTAGGGGGACGTCTGTAACACGTGGGTCTGGGGTGGCGCGGCTTCTCCTCTCTCTGACGCTCCGAGTCTTCTCCAGGTTGTCGATTTCCTGAAGACCGCTCCGGGGTGGTAGGTGGCCCAAGGAAGAAAAGAGAGATATGGGGGAGGGTCAGGTTCAGGGAAAATACGTCCGTTTTCCAGGGAAGGGAGTGAGGGACCACGCAGTGCTCTCCTTAAACGACCCAGACAGTGCAAAGAAAAAGGTGCTCAAGGATAGGGAGACCAGTCCTAACTGCCGAGGTCGGCGTAGGGTTCAAGGAGGTTTAAAACCCTTTCCTCCCACCCACGCCCGTATACGGCCCCGTACCTGTTGAAGCCACACTTCCCTTGAAGTGTGGCACGGGGATTCGCCTGTACGTTGGCCTCCTGGCGCTGCCCTCTGGACATCTGCGATGTTCCCGTCTCTTCCTCCTCTTCCTCCGCTCGCCTGCTCTCCTCCGCTCCCTCGGCTCGCCAATACACCTCCACTTCCTCCGTTCTCCTGTTCTCCTCCGCTCCCTCGCCTCGCCGGTACTCCTCCACTTCCTCCGTCCTCCTGTTCTCCTCCGCTTCCTCCGCTCTCCTGTTCGACTCGTACTCCACACTTCTCTCCTCCGGGTGTAACATACACCAGGCTGTTCTCCTTTCCCGATACTTCTGGTTCCGGGTAGATGACGTCACGGAGGGGGCCGGGTCCGGGATCGTTGACCTCCGCCCAATTAAAGAAACAGTCGCCCTTTTGTGTCTCAGCCTCGGGTCTCCAATACGGGGTCGGTGTCTGTTCCCCGTGAGGCTGTGGGGAGAGAGAAGAAAGGGGTGACCAGCTGGGGTTTAGTCCGAGGTCCCCCCTGACATCGTCACAATTGAATAACAAGGGGCTGAGAATGGACCCCTGTGGTACCCCATGGGTACTCAGAGAAGCCATAAAGAAATGATATCCCTCCTATCCAAATGAACCCCCCAAACTAGACGCGCTGCAACTACTCATTACCACCCCGAATAACAACCACATGGTAGCAAAACTTTACAGAACCATACAATCTGAAATAGGTGCCAGCACTGTAAAGGCACATGAAAAAGGGAACCTACTGCTGGACACACCTATTAACGAGGCAGACGGGCAATCTTGCTGTGCACTCACTAGCTTACTTACTCCCAATGAGAATTTACACATAATACATTACAGGTACCTGCATCAAGCTTACCACACACCACTGAAATTGTACAAATATGGTCTTCATCGAAACGCGAACTGTAAAAGATGTGGATGTGATCAAGCTGATTTTATTCATTTAGCATGGGAATGAGGGCGGGTGCAGATTTATTGGAATCAAGTGGTAACTATGATGGGAAAAATTTTAAACTGTACACTGCCCTGCACACCGAAATTGTGTCTGCTATGCCATGTTATACCGTTAAAATCTACAAAGAAAAGGTTAGCTGCCATAGCACTGGGACAGTAAAAAATCACCCACATTGAGGCAATGGATAATGGACTCAATCTACTGTAAACACAATTTTCTATTATATTCAGAAGAGCTACCGACTGCCTCTAAGCACACTAATATTTGGGAACCTCTTACCACCTATTTGAATGATCACCCTGATTTATTAACAAATGTTGTATGAACTGTGCCTTTCGATTGCCCTCAGAATCTGCATCTGTGATTAAGTCATTATATTATGTACTGTGCTGACATATGTAATGTGTATTAAACAATATCAAATATGCCAGAACTGTTTATACTTATTGACTGTAATAATTAACAAAATTAAATGAAAAGAAATAATAAAAAGAGAGTAGGGAGTGGCACCTCCCAGGTCTGGGAAAAGCTAGGATTGCATATCAAAGTTGGCTGGGGCTTTGAAGTCCCTGTCCTTGGTTAGTAGATTACCAGCTATCCTGTTTTAGGAGGTGTGAATACCTTCCTCTGGAGCAGGCATATTTCTGGCCTCAGAGAATGCTGGCTCCCACCTGCAGGGGGTGATAAACATGTCTGTGGTGGCAGGCTGGACAAAACCAGTCAGTCAGCACGATAAGAGGCTGGTAGGTTCTGGGTGCATGTTTTAATAAATCCCCTACAGGCATAAGTAAGGATTTAATATGACAAGGTGTTTGATACCAAACAACATACGTTTCAGTGAAGCCATCAGGTAGCTGGGGACCTCGTAATGACCAGTCCCCAGTACATATACTTAAGATGGCTTCCCTGTTCACTTGTACGATCTAGCAATTGAACTAGAAAGCACAGGGGTATATCTGCTCATGCAGATATGTCCTTACATGTAATATAATGCACCCTGCCATAGGGCTATAAGGCCTGCTGTGGGTGTGACTTACATATATTTCAGGTAGTGTCTGTGGGCATGGCACACTGGATGCATGCCATGTAGTGTTTTCAATTTTCTCTGCACCATTTCATGCAGGCTGTAATGGCAGTCTGCATGAATTGATGGTGGGTCCCATAGAGTGGCACAATACATGCTGCAGCCTTTAGATGGTACCAGGGGTACTATTTACTTGGGACTTACAATGGTGCTAGATGTCTTGCTAATTAGGAAACAATTGCAGTTGCTTTGTTTTAGAGAAAGAACACTGACACAGCAGACCAGGTCAAGATTGCATAGAATACCAGGCAAAAGGTGGTGGTGACCATGGCAAAAAGGAGAACTTTCCCTACAGATTCCCCTCCAAATAAAAGCAAATGCGACCAACCTTACCCAAGAGAGTCTTCATCTTTTAAGTGGAAAAACTTGGAAAGGTCATCTGCATTGGCATGGTCAGTCCTGTCTGTACTCCACTGTAAAGTCCATACCCTGCAGGGAGATGGACCACCTCAACAATTTGAGGTTCTCCCCTTTCAGTTGCATCAGCAATCTAAAAGGCCTGTGGTCAGTTTGTAGAAGGAATAGTACCAAACAGATATGGTCTCAGCTTCTTCAGGGATCAAACCACAGCAAAAGCTTCCCTGTCAATGGCACCCCAATGCTGTTTGCTGAGGAGCCACCGCCTGCTAATGAAAGAAACAGGCTGGTCATGGCTTTTATTGTTGGCCTGGGAAAAGACTGTTCCTGTCTCATGTTCAGAGGAATCTGTCTGCACTATGAATGGTTTAGAATAATTTGGAGCTTTAAGAATGGGCACAGAGCACATTTATTCCTTCAGAGTGTCAAAATCCTTTTGACAGTCACTGTCCAGTTTACCTTCTCAGGTTGTTTCTAGGACATCCGTTGTGTGAGGGTGCCACAATGGTACTATACCCCTCAACAAGCCCCCTATAGTACCCAGTCAAGCCAAGGAATACCCCGACTAGACTCTGGGTTGTTGGAGCTACCCAGTACACAATTGTTTGGATCTTGTGTTGTAAGGGTTGAACTTGGCCTCCACCTACAAGGTGGCCTAAGTATACAACAGATTCCTGCCCTATCTGGCACTTGCTTGCCTTGATTGTGAAGCCTACTCTCTACAGAGCCTCAAGGACCTTGCCAAGGTGCATCAGCTGATCCTGCCAGGGTATAGATAGTGATGTCATCAAGATATGCTGCACTAAAAGTCTCCAACCCAGCAAGGACTTTGTTCACCAACCTTTGGAAGGTGTCGGGGGCATTCCATAATCCAAATGGCACTACAGTGAACTATTAATGTCCATCTGGAGTCAAGAATACTGATTTCTCTTTTGTTCCTGGGGTCAGACCTATTTTCCAGCACCCTGTTGGCAAGACCTTTAGCACCCCTGCAAGTCCCTAGTACATGCTACCACTGGTACCTAGGGCATAGTTACTAAAGAGGGTCCCTAAGGGCTGCAGCATGCATTGTGCCACCCTATTTTTGATCAAGAGATTCTTGCTGTTCATATTTCTTACCCACAATATTTTTTACTCTAGATTTGTGCAACTCGATATTTTTTATTCAATTTTCTGTCTGCACACCATCGGATACCAGGCAAAAAGTGGTGGTGACCATGTCAAATATATATATATGTATATATCCCCATTTACTCTCTCCACCAAAGCCACCGCGGACACGCATATACACTGAAATCTTCCATTCAAGAATGCTGCAAACTCTCAGGCTGTGAATTCAGGAAATCCTTTTATTAAATGCAACCAAAAGTAACTGCCAGATGCGTTTCGGCCTCCTGTTCTTTGTCAATGTCAGTAAACTAAAATAAAAATCCACCTTTTATCATGCAGTACTTGCCCTAGGCAGTCGGATCAATGCAAATTTAAATGACGGACTCAAGTGTATGTTCATTTATACATATACCAAAGAAAGGGACGGTCATTTTATAATGTACAAAACTCGTCATCCATGTCCTCGAAGGTTGCATCTCCTTTATGCATTGCACGCCCAAAATCATTCAGATTCCAGTGAGTTATTGTATTCATTTAAATTCATGTACATACAGACATTGGTCATGCAGTCCTGTTTTGAACACATATAATAGTGCCCTGCATGGGCTCACTACCTCCCTCTAACGTGATTGTATATGATTACATAATCAAAATAACAATCTGTTCCATCATTGGTTTAATGGTATTGACACCTACATTAATTCCGATTCTAATAATTATCATATTAATTCAAGTTCATTTATATACAGCCACAGTTGTTAGAATCTTGTTTTGAACACCTGCTATAATGCCCTGAATGGGCTTACTGTCTCTCTCTTACGGGGTTCCATATAATTACATACTCAAAATGACAACCTGTTCCGTCATTGGTTTAGAGGCACCCAGGTGAACTAATGAGTTAATTCGTAAGCGGCAGCTATTTTCCAGAACTGTCTACATCCATTCAAAATTATGCTCTGAAAAGGCTCACTTCATCCCACATATACATGCTATTAATCATCAAATACTGATAATGTAATAATCCATCTGGGTCAATGCATGCATTTACAAACATTTTTCAAAATCCATAATTGTGCCCTAAATGTGTCTATTTCCTCAATGTACCTGAGAATATAGCTAATCATTCTCCATCATGCAGACGGCATGAACCGTGTGCCTAGAAAAATTTATAAATATTAACTAAAAAACAAATGGTACAAATAGCAATTCAGCAGTTATAGGTAGAGTTATCTCAAGTAACTCTAACTTGTGCCCTAAGGTAACTATAACTGCCCCCCGCCATGCACAGTATTCTCATCAATAATTTTACAGCAAATGTTGCAGTGATATTATCAATGATTTCATAGAAGACATGAGTGATGTAATAAGTGGGATAATTAGCAGTGCATGTCACCCCCCTCCATGGCCGATACGGGCTTTGGGGACCTCCACCTCCCCGGGGCCAGGCCAATATGTAAATATAAGAGAGGGCTCACCTCTGTAGGACAGTTACGACCCTGGGGACCGCCACCTCTCCTGGGTCAGGCTGGAAGAAGAAAAAGGGTGACCCCTCCTGGCCCATTTTCGGTCCTGAGGACCACCACCTCCTTGGGGCTGGCCCAACAATAGCAAAGGAGAGGGGCTATACGGCACTCCTCCTGGAGCCATTAATGCCCATGGGGACCACCGCCCCCCAGGGCGGGCTTGCTATGTCCCAGGACATAGCTGTTTTCTCTCGCTTGGTGGAACTTTGTCAGCTCCCACCAAGCGAGAGCAAACAGTAAGTCTGCTTTCAGCTGGAGGGAGCAGGAAAACTATTCCCTCTCCTTGAGAAGGGACTTTTCATCTGTTTTCCTGCTCGCTGTCAAGCATTTTTGCTGCTCCCTACATGCAAGGGCAATGCTGGTTCCCGCTAGAAGTGGGGAGCTGGCAGGGACCATAGGGGCATTGGGGCTCCCCCACTGCCCCATTGTGTGCAAAACTGTGGATTCTTGTTGCATAAACAGGCAGGTGAGTTTCCGTTCTGGTCCTGATGCTCATTTCACAGAAATTAAACCTCAATGGCAAGCACTTACAAATATAAACATAGCAGGTGCCCTAATTTAAGCTCTACTTCTGTAAAGGACAAACGATCTTAACTTCCTGGGCCTGACGAAGGGAAAGCAAGTGTGTTTTCTTGGAAATTCCACATTTAAAAACGATCTATAATCCTTGGTAAATGTGAATGCATTGTTGATCTATCGGAGGCAATCTGTAATGAATGTGATGAGTGGATTTATTCTTGTCCTCTCCTGGTGACAGCAGACACCATGGTTCTCCCTTTAAATCACTACCAGTGTCCACATGTGCAAAATCACCTGGAAGCTTCATCCATTATGCCCCTTAGTAAAAGGTTTACCTGCCTTTTGCCAGTATGATGGTCAGCTTATCGAAAGGTCCCCCAGCACGCTTCCCAACGATTTTGGTAACATCTTCTTGATGCAATGAAAATGAGGACATCTCCTCCACCAAAGCACTTACATTATATAGTTAAGAGGAAGTACCCTTGTTTGGTGAAGATTCACCTCTATGTAGTCTTGTCATCTTCTCTATAGAAGAATTCATGTTAACACAGATTTCTAGAAGTACATGTTTCAGAAACAATCACATTGTCAAAATGAAACACCCAGAAGGACACTGGAGACATTTCCTCCTTATCCATTACGCAGCTGTAGTGTAGAATATGCGTTAGATATTTACCCAATGAGTTAGCACTTACTAATACCAGTAGAAAGTATTCCAGCTGGCTAGATATTTTGTGCAAAACTGTGGACTCTTGGGGGGCGTGGTTTGGACAGCCAACATGGTGGACACGGCTTAAACGAGTTCCTTGCGCCCGTGCCTAAATAGCTGCCAAAATCCGCTGATACTCCACTTCAGTGCAGCATTTTGGACATCCAAAAGCCTGCTACAGCATCCTGCTGAATATTCTGAGCTGGAGCCGCTAAGACCGGGCGGACGGCTCAATATACTTCCTCTGTGTGCCCTGGAGGCGCGGCCCGGGCTTGGCACTGCCTGAAACGCGGTACGCTGCTGTGGTTCCCAGGGCCGGGCCCCCCGAGGTGAGTAGAAGCGTCTGCAGTTAGGAGCAAGCTGGGGGCTATTTGCGGTGCTGAGCCCAGAACCTTTGCTGATGGCCTGAGACGGCTGTGACAATCCCCCGAGGCACCGGGGCCTCCTGGCTTACATATGTCCCCCTGTGGTGACGGAGCATGTTTAGATTAGCGCACTGACTTGAGGGATCGTGCACCCTCCGTGGGCTATCATTGGGGCAGGGGCACCCTGTGTGGTCCTCGTTGGGCCCAGTCTCGATTGGGCTAGTGATCCAGACCGGCACCTGGGAGAGAACCGGGGCCTGGTTTCCTGACTGGCGTACGGAGGTGCGGCCCCCTGCCTCGACCCTGAATCCTCTGGCCTCATGCAGATGCTTCACACGAGACACTGAGAAGCTGGGGGCGCTTCTGTAGTTGCCGTGCGGCCATGCTGGGCTGGCAGCGGGCCCCCCTCCCTCCTCCGGAGGGCCGACTAGATCATCTCTGCCTCCTTAGTTGGCACCAGACTTGGGCGTTACGCAGTGGTAGCGCGGTGGCTGTGTGCTGTGCCCCAGAGCCGGAGACGGGTCTGGACATATGAAGGTGGGGTGGGGTTGCGGTGGGTTGGTGGTCCGGCAAGCTTGGTCCCAGTAGAGGGGCCTACTTAGCTGGCAGTTGCAGGCTGCAGAGGTGGCCGGGCTAGGCTCGGTGCGGCTTGTGGCTGAAGACGAGCCAGATTCCGTGAGGACCGGCCCGTGGCATCTCCACATATTTTGGACTCCTCCAGGAACAGTCGACTTACAACGCCTCACGATATATTGGGACCCTAACCTGGGCATTGGTGCAGCTCCCCGGCGGTGGACTACCCTGGGTCACCCGCCGTGCAGAGTGCTACTAAGGGGAAAAATAAGCCAGGTGGGGTGGGCACAAAACAAGGCACCCTTGATCAGTATACTACGCCTATCGAAGGGGGAACCTCAAGTGGAGTGGTGCCTGACAATGCTGCGCTCCTGGCCGCTATTACGGAAGCAAGGGACACACTCGATGCCAAGATTGGTGCAGTGGGTTTGACGGTCTCCTTCCTGAGCCAGGATCTTGGTAAAGCGGTGGAGCGCATTACTGAAGCAAATGCGCGTGTCTCTTCCATTGAGGACACGGTTAGGTTACCACCCAGCAGAAGAAAGTTAACAAGCTGACTGTGGTGACACAGGAGCTGGCATCCAGAGTGGAAAACGCGTAGGGCCGCGCGAGACGCAACAACCTTTGCTTTGTGGATTTCCCAGAGGGCTGCAAAGGCACCTCCATGAACAACTTCCTCAATTAGAGGTTCCGTGATACTCTGCTGGAGGAGATGCTGTCCACCTGCTTTGTGGTGGAGAGGGCACACCGGGCCTTGGTGAGGAAACAGCCTCTGGTGGAAAGCCCGCGGCCTGTGATCGCAAAGCTACTCAACTATGCCGACAGGGATGCTATTTTACCATTTGCCAGGATGCACAAGGACAAACTCCTCTTCGACTCGCGACCCATCATGATACTCCCGGACTATACCTGCTTGGTGCAACAGCAACGCCATACTTTCACAGCAGCAAAAAAGCGGTTGCAAGACCTCAATATCAAGTATATGCTCCTGTATCCTGCCCGGCCCTGTGTCCTCTATAATTCCAAGTCTCTCTTCTTTGACACGCCTGAAGTCGTTTTTACCTGGGCAGATGAACATGTCCACCCGAGGCCTCATACTCCTCCGCCACTGGATTCAGCTTCCGCCCGCAGCTCACAGCAAAATCGCTCCAGGAGAACCAAGTCACAGCGGCACCACAGATCTGGTTCCGACCACCGTTTCTCCAGTCCGGAGTGAACATCCTGACTGTAACTGACAGCTTTAGTTTTGTTATCTGTGTCTCCCATGGTCGTCCGACAGTTGGCACACATCATCTACACCATGCACTGAATTGGCGGGGGCAGCACGCACTGTGGTTGTACGGTGCAGACATTCCATCCCCTTGTTGAACTTCTTTATGAAAGTTGGGATCCATTGGGTTAGAGACTCTGGGCACTCCCGTTGGGGGCCTTGGGTGCTCTTCGCTGCGACAGATACTCCTATTTCATGGCAGTATAGGGGGGCAGGAGTGGGATTCATGGGGTTCTTTGTTAAGTTTGCTTTAATGTTTCCACAGGCGCGGACATGGCAGCCAAATCCCACGATACACTACACTCTGCAAGTGTACATGTTTCCCGATGGCTGCACGGGCTAGTACTCCCCCGCTAGGGGACCTTACAGTAGTATCATAGAACATACGGGGGTTACTCAACAAAGTCAAACGGGGAGCCGTCCTTCACCAGGCCAAGTGATATGGGACAGATATCCTGCTTCTACAGTAAACTCATCTGCTGGGTACCAAGTCTCCTTGTGTGGCCCGGTTTGGATGTCACCAAATATATCATGGTGGGTTCACCAGGGGATCTCGGGGACGACTATTCTCATCCATCGTCGAGTCCCCTTCATCCACACGAAGCATTGGGAGGACCATGAGGGGAGAATCGCAACATTTAGATATTTTATTCATCACCGAGACGTGGGGAGACGAAGCCTCTGGCCCGGACTTCAGAGACGCCACGCCTAACAATTACTGCGTGTGTAAGTTAGACAGACCGATAAGGAGGGGTGGAGGAGTCGCAATCATTTACAAAAATCACCTTACAATAACTACAGTAGACACAACATACCCTGAATGCGAGGCCCTTCTCTTTTCAATAGGCTTATCCAGTAAAGCCACTTTCAAAGGTATGTTGATCTACCGCCCCCCAGGATCCAGAGCCAAATTCCTAGCACGCTTGGATCATATAATCGAGACATCAATTGGATCACCACAGTTTACCATCTTAGGTGATCTAAACTTTCATCTCGAAGTTTTAGATGACCCAGACACCATAACGCTCCTGGGAGATTTAGAGACAGCCGGACTCACACAAATTGTTAAAAAACCCACGCACAAAGCAGGACATACGTTGGATGGATTATTCACCAACCACCCTGAAATCTCCATCACCGAGGTCTTCCCTTTAATCTGGACAGACCACTCAGCAATATGCTTCTCTATTCCTACTAAACCCACTTCCCCGTGCTTGCCTCTTCCCCCCCCCACCAAATTCAGAGACTGGAAAAACTTAAATCTTGAATGTCTCACTCAGATGATACAGGACAGCCCATTATCTAATGAGCATGATCCCATAGCAGCATCAGATACCTACATGGACAATCTGACTGAAGCCTGCGATAAATTAGCACCTTTCAAATCATCCCATCGGAGTAGAAAACTTCCTTCAGCCCCTTGGTTCTCTGAATCACTCAGACTCCAGCGCCAGCACTGCAGAAACCTCGAACGGCAGTGGCGTCGTAACTTTAATACGTCTGATAAGATCACTTACAAAAGCGCTCTCTCTAACTATAAAAAAATCATTAAAATAGAGAAAACCACGTATTACACAAATCAAATTAATCAGGCTAAAAACTCCTCAGGGAAACTATTCCAAGTAGTAACTTATCTGTCTAGCCCACCTGCCCCCCAGTCAGAGGGATCCCAAGCCCTCTCTGATTCATTGGCAAAATTCTTTGAGGACAAGGTCAGAGCCATTTTTAATACATTTACACCTGACGTAGTGCGCTCTCCCCCTCAATCGATTGCCGATACTGGCCCCACATTTGCAGCTTTTGAACCTACCACCTGCGAAATCACCCTTCCCCTAATCGCCCGAACCAAATCTGGTTCACCTTTGGACCAGATTTGGCCTCCAAGTATCCTTAACCTCATCCCGGAAGTCATTGCTCCACCTCTAACCATCATATGCAATGCAATGTTTGCATCAGGTGTCTATCCCTCAGTATGGAAAAAAGCAATAATCAAACCCCTACTCAAAAAACCCAGCCTAGACCCTCTCCTGCCTGCCAGCTACAGGCCCATTGCCTGCCTCCCATTCCCTGCAAAAATCTTTGAAAAGATTATGAACACCCAGCTGTCACACTATATTCACCATAACAATTTACTAGATGACACCCAATTTGGGTTTCGACAAGGCCACGGAACGGAGACGGCTTTACTAAAAGCTGCAGATGAGATTAGGGCTACGATGGATAACGGAGGAGCTGCAGTACTGATACTCCTCGATCTATCCGCGGCCTTTGACACGGTCGACCATGCCACCTTGATCGACCGTGTCGAGGCCATAGGAATCACAGACAAAGCCAAAAACCTCTTGGCCTCATTTCTGGCAAACCGTCCGCAAACTGTAAAGCTAGGCAATTTTACATCCCAGACCTTCTCCCTGCCATGTGGAGTACCGCAGGGATCCTCGCTAAGTCCGACACTATTCAACATCTATGTGTCGGACCTGGCGAGGGTCATAAAATCCTGCGGAATCTCCCTGACTACTTATGCCGACGACACCCAATTGGTGCTGTCAATACACAACGATGGAATCTCGGTGGCAGCCAACTTCCAAATGGGAATGATGGCAATAAGCTCCTGGATGTCATCCAACTGTCTTAAACTCAATTCTGATAAGACAGAAGTGATGACATTCGGGAGGCTCCAACCTACCTGGTCCCCACAATGGTGGCCCCACCAGATGGGACAACCCCCAGAACCTGTAACGAAGGTACGCAACCTGGGCGTTATCTTCGATAACAAGCTGTCATTTCAGCAACATGCTAATGCAGTGGTTTCTTCTTCCTTCCATACTCTAAAAAGGATAAAAAAATTAATCCCATATCTTCCTCCTCATGCAGGCAAAACCCTGGTCAGTACTTTGGTATTCTCCAAAACTGACTACTGCAACGCACTGTTCCTCAATGCACAACAAAAGGTCCTCAATAAACTGCAAACAGTGCAGAATGCAGCCGCCAGGATACTGCTATCTATCCCTAAGTTTGCATCGGTCTCCCCCTACATCCGACAGCTGCACTGGCTACCGGTGAGGAGCCGGATCAAATTTAAAGCATTATGCATAGCATATAAGGGTATCCATGATCACGGACCCCTATTCTTAAGAAGAGCCTTCCGACCGCTTGAACACACAAGAACCTTGCGGTCATCCTCAGCACATTTACTCATGGTCCCCCGTACAAGAAGGGCCAACTGGGGCGACAAACGCTTCTCAGTGGCCACAGCCATTTTGTGGAACACACTCCCTCTACACATCAAGTGTGCCCCGACCCTTCTGAATTTCAGAAAGAAACTAAAAACCTGGTTGTTCCCTGCCTAAACCTTCCTACCCCCCCCACATGAGAGTTCTGCATCTACAGCGCCGAGACACCCAAGGGTATTTGCGCGCTCTAAAAATCGCCAAAATAAATAAATAAATAAATAAATACACCCTGGTATTGGGTACGCTATAAGGCGAACACATCAACATCGGGAGCATCTATGCTCCCCCTCCCTTAGGGGAACAGATTTATTGATAAACTCTCACGCCTCTGGGGCAATCTCCCGGACGGAATAAA
This sequence comes from Triturus cristatus, assembly GCF_964204655.1. Taxonomy (NCBI): domain Eukaryota; kingdom Metazoa; phylum Chordata; class Amphibia; order Caudata; family Salamandridae; genus Triturus; species Triturus cristatus. The sequence goes on from NC_140589.1 coordinate 326,529,879, forward strand.
ACTCCTAGGTGGGGATTGGAATGATATAAAGACACCACCGGATAGAAGACAAAGATCTGACACAGGCCCAGTAACTGACACAACCAAATTGCACACCCTTACTTGGCTGGGCGAATATCTGGTGAGAATACCACCCCACTGAAGCAGCCTATACATACATGTCTGCGGTTCATGGTTCCCTCTCCCGGCTAGATAACCTGTTCACACCACACAGCTACATTCATAGGTTTTCTCAAGCCTCTCATCTCCCCCATGGGTTGTCGGACCACTCCCCTGTCTCTGTTAAATTGCACACTCTCTCCCAAAAAAAACCTTTTGGGTGGCGAATGTCCTCATGGCACCTTCGCGATCCCAATTACCAAGAAATACTTACCAGGGCGATCCAGGAAAATATAGGCATGAATGTCGATACCGCCCCATCCAAGGTAATCTTCTGGGAGGCTCCAAAGCCTACAATTTGAGGGGTGGACATTATTTACCACACACAAAAGAAGCGCACACTCTCCGCCCAACGGACTGAGCTTGAGGCCCATCAGACTTCTCTAGAGACACAATACAATCTAGATCTCGACCCCGCCCTCCAATGTAATTTATTGCATGCACAACGACAACTTTAGCACCACCTCATGGATGAGGCCAAGGAGATTTGGCTGGCATCACAATACCGCATCTATCAATGGGGGGACAAGTCGAGCACGATGCTGCATAGGCTATGCCAGTTGGGGAGGTCCGCGGCTGGCGTTCCTATTATCCAAGGTGCAGATGGTGCGCTACATTTATCCCCTGTGGCAGTCGCGTTATTTTTCCACACTGTATGCGCGACATGAGCAGCTCTCACTGGCCCTCATAGCAGAGTTCCCTAGAGACATTCCCCCAAACACTTAGCGACCAGATGAGAGATCGATTAGATGCCCTGATCACGGCTGATAATCTAAGCACGGCGCTTGAGGAGCTGCGACCAGGACGGGCCCCTTGCCCCAATGGATTCCCCGCAGAATTCCTTCGGTCTCACATGTCCGTCCTCTGCCCCCACCTGCATGAGGCAATACAAGAGGCACTTGAACAGCGCAAGCTACCCCAGGACTGGCTACAGGCTGAGATTGCTTTCTTCCTGAAGCCCGGTCATCCCCCAGAACTGTCCTCATACAGGTCCATCTCTCTTATTAACTTTGAGCCCAAATTACTGGGTAAAGTACTGGTCAATCGCCTAGGCACCTGCATATTAGACTTAATTCACCCAGATCAAGCTGGCTTTATGCATCGTGCCACCAGACACAACATTCGCTGGGTCCACAATGCCATGGCAATGGCTCCGAAGTTGAGGCATCCCACAGCTATACTATTTGCCTTTGACAAGGCCTTTGACTCCCTCAGTTGGGAATACCTTTCCCAGCTTCTCAATGTCATCCGCTTCGGGCCGCGGTTCCTCGCGCATGCTCGATTATTCTACATGAACCCCACTTCCACGGTGCATTGGGGGCCAAACCTCGGCCCCATTCTCTATCAGTCAGGGTACGCGGCAGGGCTGCCCCCTATCCCCACTCCTATTTGCCTTAGCGGTGGAGCCCTTGGTGGTTTGGGTGTGTAGGGATCCGGTGCTCCGGGGATTCGAGTGGCCATGGTCACACTCCGACCGCATAGCATTGTATGCGAATGATGTCCTCTTTTTCACAGACCCGTGGATCTCAGGACCACGGATCCTACAGATTCTACCGGTTTTCGGGGAGACCACGGGGCTCCATACCAATCCCACCAAGTCAGTCTTATTCCTGGTGTGTGGCACTCAGGGCAGGGGAGCATGGGCTGCTCAGCTGACCCACGCGACGGGGGGCTTCTGATACTTGGGTGTGTTTATGTCACCCTGCCCACAGTCCTCGTGGGCACACAATATCATTCCCCTTCTCACTAATCTCCGAGATGAGACGACTATATGGTCCTCCCTCCGATTGTCATTATACAGCCGCTCGACGATCTTTAAGATGGTCTCTTTGCCTAGACTGCTATATTGGCTGCAAAACTTTCCACATCACGATCATGGTTCGCGAATATCAACGCTATTCACAACAAATTCCTATGGAATGGCGGGGGCGGTCCAGGTGGCACTGCAGACCTGTGCACAATCGACTTACTGCAGGGGGTATCGCAGCAGCTGACATATTTTCCTATTACGCCGCCTCCCACTTACTGATCATGTTATGTTATGTTATGTTATGTTATGTTATTAGTATTTAAAAAGCGCGACTATTACCCGAAGGTGTCCTGGCGCTCTAGAAGAAAATCCATCCTTAAGTCGAGACTAGGTGTGAGAGGCATTAACGTGTGAATAGCCATGTTTTTAGGGCCTTCCTAAAATCTAGATGATTTGTGGTGTTTCCGAGATGGAATGGGAGAGTGTTCCATTCTTTAGTTGCGCTCACTAAAAAACTTCACCCACCCCAGTTCGATTTGTTTGCCCTTGGAATGAATGTTAGTTTTTCCCCTGAAGACCGCAGGCTTCTACCGGGTGAGTACCAATGAATATGGTTTCTCAAATGGGAAGGACCCATACTATGTAGGGCTCTATGTGTAATACACATAGATTTGAACAAAACTCGTTTCTTTACCAGCAGCAGGTGTAGCCTTTTGATCTCCGCCGAGATGGAAGCATATTTGGGAATGCCAGAGATCAGCCTAGCTGCCGCATTCTGCAATAATTGTAATCTTTTCAAAAGTCCCTCCTGAATATTAAGGTAGAGGTTATTACAATAATCTAATCTTGAGAGTGCCAATGCTGATATAACTATCCTTTGGGATTCTTTGGGTAGAAGGGGCAAGATCTTTTTGCAGGACCGCAAAATATGCGAAGTAGCCGAAACTACTGCATTGACTTGATCGTTGAGGGAGATTTTGTTATCAATGATGATTCCCAAATTTTTCAGTTTTTTACTAGGGAGAGGTAACGGTCCCATAGTACCTGGCCACCAAGCTGGTGTCCAGAAATTTGGGCCATTACCAAAAATCACCACCTCTGTTTTGGAAGTGTTCAACTTGAGGCAGTTCTGGGCCATCCAGCTGCCTACTGACCTCATACACTCCTTAAATGCGGATGCTATATTTGGGGGTCCTCCCGGAAGTAGGGACACCACAATCTGAGTATCATCTGCATAGGAGGTAAGGTTGAACCCAAAGGATTCTACCAGGGGGGCCAGTTTTTTACATAAATGTTAAAAAGTGTAGGACTAATGGATGAACCCTGCGGAACACCACAAGGAAGGGAGAAGGATTTAGCATTTAGGATTTAGCATTTCCATTGGAACATGCTGCATTTGAGGGTGCCCCTCTTCTACAATTATTATATAGTGCGCAGAGCCTGGACACCCTACCCCATGCTTGTAAGACAGTAATTCGACTATGGCGCTACGTCGTTAGGCAAATGGGGTGGCGGGGTCGACTGACCCAAGCGACACCCCTTTGGCATAGGACTCAGCTGCGCCAAGTTGCGACCCTGACGTGCTTCCACAAGTGGGATCTGGTAGGCATATCCACGTTGGGTGATATTATGAAAGGGATGACTTTAAAGTCCTTTAAGCAGTTACAGACAGAATTCTAGCTGCACATGTCACTGTTTTATAAATATCTCTAATTGTGGCATGCCCTGACTCCTATGATCCTTACCCTAGACAGCTTTCCGGAATTTCATCCCCTTGAGGGTCGTCTCCTCATGGGGAACCTGGGTGCCCATAAAATTAGGCAGGTCTATCAGACGCATTCCAACACAACACACACAGGACCAAAAGGGCGTGGCTAGATGACATACCTGATTTAACTGATGACGACTGGGCCGAAGCAATAGCTAGTCCCCGGGGTGCGGCGTTGTCCTCCCGATATCGCCTTATCCAATTTAAGTATATACATCGGGCATACTATACACGACTTCAGTTATGGATGATCGGGGCTATCCAATCTCCTCAATCTCTCCGCTGTGAAAGCGATGAGGGTACCTTCACCCATACAGTGTGGAGCTGTACAGCTCTCCAACCCTTCTGCCGCAGAGTTTCTGAGTGTCTGGAAGAGGTACAAAAAATCCGATTGGCCGCACTCTGCTTGTCCTACCAGCATGTTACCCCAAGGAACTGTGGTCCATGTAGTGGCGACGGCGATTACGCCTGTGCCAAAAGTGTTCGAAGAAAGTAAGTGTCGCATTAGCCATCCCTGAACACGTGTTTCGAGGTAGTTGCCTCTTGTCAGCAGGGAGTAGGTGAGTGTGTGGGGTTGCCGCGTAGACTGCCAAAAAAGTATTATCAGGTAAAGTACCACTCATGGCGCGCAGGTGCTGGTCCGGGGCTCGTCAGCCCAATGGCTCAAGGGAGCCTTAATACAAAAAATCCGATTGGCCGCACTCCGCTCGTCCTACCAGCATGTTACCCCAAGGAACTGTGGACCATGTAGTGGCGACGGCGATTACGCCTGTGCCAAAAGTGTTCGAAGAAAGTAAGTGTCGCATTAGCCATCCCTGGACACGTGTTTCGAGGTAGTTGCCTCTCGTCAGCAGGGAGTAGGTGAGTGTGTGGGGTTGCCGTGTAGACTCCCAAAAAAGTATTATCAGGTAAAGTACCACTCATGGCGCGCAGGTGCTGGTCCGGGGCTCGTCAGCCCAATGGCTCAAGGGAGCCTTAATACAAAAAATCCGATTGGCCGCACTCCGCTCGTCCTACCAGCATGTTACCCCAAGGAACTGTGGTCCATGTAGTGGCAACGGCGATTACGCCTGTGCCAAAAGTGTTCGAAGAAAGTAAGTGTCGCATTAGCCATCCCTGGACATGTCTTTCGAGGTAGTTGCCTCTCGTCAGCAGGGAGTAGGTGAGCGTGTGGGGTTGCCGCGTAGACTGCCAAAAAAGTATTATCAGGTAAAGTACCACTCATGGCGCGCAGGTGCTGGTCCGGGGCTCGTCAGCCCAATGGCTCAAGGGAGCCTTAATAGAAAAAATCCGAATGGCCGCACTCCGCTCGTCCTACCAGCATGTTACCCCAAGGAACTGTGGTCCATGTAGTGGCAACGGCGATTACGCCTGTGCCAAAAGTGTTCGAAGAAAGTAAGTGTCGCATTAGCCATCCCTGGACATGTCTTTCGAGGTAGTTGCCTCTCGTCAGCAGGGAGTAGGTGAGCGTGTGGGGTTGCCGCGTAGACTGCCAAAAAAGTATTATCAGGTAAAGTACCACTCATGGCGCGCAGGTGCTGGTCCGGGGCTCGTCAGCCCAATGGCTCAAGGGAGCCTTAATAGAAAAAATCCGAATGGCCGCACTCCGCTCGTCCTACCAGCATGTTACCCCAAGGAACTGTGGTCCATGTAGTGGCGACGGCGATTACGCCTGTGCCAAAAGTGTTCGAAGAAATTAAGTGTTGCATTAGCCATCCCTGGACAGGTGTTTCGAGGTAGTTGCCTCTCGTCAGCAGGGAGTAGGTGAGTGTGTGGGGTTGCCGCGTAGACTGCCAAAAAAGTATTATCAGGTAAAGTACCACTCATGGCGCGCAGGTGCTGGTCCGGGGCTCGTCAGCCCAATGGCTCAAGGGAGCCTTAATACAAAAAATCCGATTGGCCGCACTCCGCTCGTTCTACCAGCATGTTACCCCAAGGAACTGTGGACCATGTAGTGGCGACGGCGATTAAGCCTGTGCCAAAAGTGTTCGAAGAAAGTAAGTGTCGCATTAGCCATCCCTGGACACGTGTTTCGAGGTAGTTGCCTCTCGTCAGCAGAGAGTAGGTGAGTGTGTGGGGTTGCCGCGTAGACTGCCAAAAAAGTATTATCAGGTAAAGTACCACTCATGGCGCGCAGGTGCTGGTCCGGGGCTCGTCAGCCCAATGGCTCAAGGGAGCCTTAATACAAAAAATCCGATTGGCCGCACTACGCTCGTCCTACCAGCATGTTACCCCAAGGAACTGTGGTCCATGTAGTGGCGACGGCGATTACACCTGTGCCAAAAGTGTTCGAAGAAAGTAAGTGTCGCATTAGCCATCCCTGGACACGTGTTTCGAGGTAGTTGCCTCTCGTCAGCAGGGAGTAGGTGAGTGTGTGGGGTTGCCGGGTAGACTGCCAAAAAAGTATTATCAGGTAAAGTACCACTCATGGCGCGCAGGTGCTGGTCCGGGGCTCGTCAGCCCAATGGCTCAAGGGAGACTTAATACAAAAAATCTGATTGGCCGCACTCCGCTCGTCCTACCAGCATGTTATCCCAAGGAACTGTGGTCCATGTAGTGGCGACGGCGATTACGCCTGTGCAAAAAGTGTTCGAAGAAAGTAAGTGTCGCATTAGCTATCCCTAGACACGTGTTTCGAGGTAGTTGCCTCTCGTCAGCAGGGAGTAGGTGAGTGTGTGGGGTTGCCGCATAGACTGCCAAAAAAGTATTATCAGGTAAAGTACCACTCATGGCGCGCAGGTGCTGGTCCGGGACTCGTCAGCCCAATGGCTCAAGGGAGCCTTAATACAAAAAATCCGATTGGCCGCACTCCGCTCGTCCTACCAGCATATTACCCCAAGGAACTGTGGTCCATGTAGTGGCGATGGCGATTACGCCTGTGCCAAAAGTGTTCGAAGAAAGTAAGTGTCGCATTAGCCATCCCTGGACACGTGTTTCGAGGTAGTTGCCTCTCGTCAGCAGGTAGTAGATGAGTGTGTGGGGTTGCTGCGTAGACTGCCAAAAAAGTATTATCAGGTAAAGTACCACTCATGGCGCGCAGGTGCTGGTCCGGGGCTCGTCAGCCCAATGGCTCAAGGGAGCCTTAATACAAAAAATCCAATTGGCCGCACTCCGCTCGTCCTACCAGCATGTTACCCCAAGGAACTGTGTACCATGTAGTGGCGACGGCGATAACGCCTGTGCCAAAAGTGTTCGAAGAAAGTAAGTGTCGCATTAGCCATCCCTGGACACGTGTTTCGAGGTAGTTGCCTCTCGTCAGCAGGGAGTAGGTGAGTGTGTGGGGTTGCGGTGTAGACAGCCAAAAAAGTATTATCAGGTAAAGTACCACTCATGGCGCACAGGTGCTGGTACGGGGCTCGTCAGCCCAATGGCTCAAGGGAGCCTTAATACAAAAAATCCAATTGGCCGCACTCCGCTCGTCCTACCAGCATGTTACCCCAAGTAACTGTGGTCCATGTAGTGGCGACGGCGATTACGCCTGTGCCAAAAGTGTTCGAAGAAAGTAAGTGTCGCATTAGCCATCCCTGGACACGTGTTTTGAAGTAGTTGCCTCTCGTCAGCAGGGAGTAGGTGAGTGTGTAGGGTTGCCGCGTAGACTGCCAAAAAAGTATTATCAGGTAAAGTACCACTCATGGCGCGCAAGTGCTGGTCCGGGGCTCGTCAGCCCAATGGCTCAAGGGAGCCTTAATACAAAAAATCCGATTGGCCGCACTCCGCTCGTCCTACCAGCATGTTACCCCAAGGAACTGTGGTCCATGTAGTGGCGACGGCGATTACGCCTGTGCCAAAAGTGTTCGAAGAAAGTAAGTGTTGCATTAGCTATCCCTGGACATGTGTTTCGAGGTAGTTGCCTCTCGTCAGCAGGGAGTAGGTGAGTGTGTGGGGTTGCCGTGTAGACTGCCAAAAAAGTATTATCAGGTAAAGTACCACTCATGGCGCGCAGGTGCTGGTCCGGGGCTCGTCAGCCCATTGGCTCAAGGGAGCCTTAATACAAAAAATCCGATTGGCCGCACTCCGCTCGTCCTACCAGCATGTTACCCCAAGGAACTGTGGTCCATGTAGTGGCGACGGCGATTACGCCTGTGCCAAAAGTGTTCGAAGAAAGTAAGTGTCGCATTAGCCATCCCTGGACACGTGTTTTGAAGTAGTTGCCTCTCGTCAGCAGGGAGTAGGTGAGTGTGTAGGGTTGCCGCGTAGACTGCCAAAAAAGTATTATCAGGTAAAGTACCACTCATGGCGCGCAAGTGCTGGTCCGGGGCTCGTCAGCCCAATGGCTCAAGGGAGCCTTAATACAAAAAATCCGATTGGCCGCACTCCGCTCGTCCTACCAGCATGTTACCCCAAGGAACTGTGGTCCATGTAGTGGCGACGGCGATTACGCCTGTGCCAAAAGTGTTCGAAGAAAGTAAGTGTTGCATTAGCTATCCCTGGACACGTGTTTCGAGGTAGTTGCCTCTCGTCAGCAGGGAGTAGGTGAGTGTGTGGGGTTGCCGTGTAGACTGCCAAAAAAGTATTATCAGGTAAAGTACCACTCATGGCGCGCAGGTGCTGGTCCGGGGCTCGTCAGCCCATTGGCTCAAGGGAGCCTTAATACAAAAAATCCGATTGGCCGCACTCCGCTCGTCCTACCAGCATGTTACCCCAAGGAACTGTGGTCCATGTAGTGGCGACGGCGATTACGCCTGTGCCAAAAGTGTTCGAAGAAAGTAAGTGTCACATTAGCCATCCCTGGACACGTGTTTCGAGGTAGTTGCCTCTCGTCAGCAGGGAGTAGGTGAGTGTGTGGGGTTGCCGCGTAGACTGCCAAAAAAGTATTATCAGGTAAAGTACCACTCATGGCGTGCAGGTGCGGGTCCGGGGCTCGTCAGCCCAATGGCTCAAGGGAGCCTTAATACAAAAAAATCCGATTGGCCGCACTCTGCTCGTCCTACCAGCATGTTACCCCAAGGAACTGTGGTCCATGCAGTGGCGACGGCGATTACGCCTGTGCCAAATGTGTTCGAAGAAAGTAATTGTCGCATTAGCCATCCCTAGACACGTGTTTCGAGGTAGTTGCCTCTCGTCAGCAGGGAGTAGGTGAGTGTGTGGGGTTGCTGCGTAGACTGCCACAAAATATTATCAGGTAAAGTACCACTCATGGCGCACAGGTGCTGGTCCGGGGCTCGTCAGCCCAATGGCTCAAGGGAGCCTTAATACAAAAAATCCGATTGGCCGCACTCCGCTCGTCCTACCAGTATGTTACCCCAAGGAACTGTGGTCCATGTAGTGGCGACGGCGATTACGCCTGTGCCAAAAGTGTTCGAAGAAAGTAAGTGTCGCATTAGCCATCCCTGGACACGTGTTTCGAGGTAGTTGCCTCTCGTCAGCAGGGAGTAGGTGAGTGTGTGGGGTTGCCGCGTAGATTGCCAAAAAAGTATTATCAGGTAAAGTACCACTCATGGCGCACATGTGCTGGTCCGGGGCGCGTCAGCCCAATGGCTCAAGGGAGCCTTAATACAAAAAATCCGATTGGCCGCACTCCGCTCGTCCTACCAGCATGTTACCCCAAGGAACTGTGGTCCATGTAGTGGCGACGGCGATTACGCCTGTGCCAAAAGTGTTCGAAGAAAGTAAGTGTCGCATTAGCCATCCCTGGACACGTGTTTCGAGGTAGTTGCCTCTCGTCAGCAGGGAGTAGGTGAGTGTGTGGTGTTGCCGCGTAGACTGCCAAAAATGTATTATCAGGTAAAGTACCACTCATGGTGCGCAGGTGCTGGTCCGGGGCTCGTCAGCCCAATGGCTCAAGGGAGCCTTAATACAAAAAATCCAATTGGCCGCACTCCGCTCGTCCTACCAGCATGTTACCCCAAGAAACTGTGGTCCATGTAGTGGCGACGGCGATTACGCCTGTGCCAAAAGTGTTCGAAGAAAGCAAGTGTCGCATTAGCCATCCCTGGACACGTGTTTCGAGGTAGTTGCCTCTCGTCAGCAGGGAGTAGGTGAGTGTGTGGGGTTGCCGCGTAGACTGTCAAAAAAGTATTATCAGGTACAGTACCACTCATGGCGCACAGGTGCTGGTCCGGGGCTCGTCAGCCCAATGGCTCAAGGGAGCCTTAATACAAAAAATCCGATTGGCCGCACTCCGCTCGTCCTACCAGCATGTTACCCCAAGGAACTGTGGTCCATGTAGTGGCGACGGCGATTACGCCTGTGCCAAAAGTGTTCGAAGAAAGTAAGTGTCGCATTAGCCATCCCTGGACACGTGTTTCGAGGTAGTTGCCTCTCGTCTGCAGGGAGTAGGTGAGTGTGTGGGGTTGCCGCATAGACTGCCAAAAAAGTATTATCAGGTAAAGTACCACTCATGGCGCGCAGGTGCTGGTCCGGGGCTCGTCAGCCCAATGGCTCAAGGGAGCCTTAATACAAAAAATCCGATTGGCCGCACTCCGCTCGTCCTACCAGCATGTTACCCCAAGGAACTGTGGTCCATGTAGTGGCGACGGCGATTACGCCTGTGCAAAAAGTGTTCGAAGAAAGTAAGTGTCGCATTAGCTATCCCTGGACACGTGTTTCGAGGTAGTTGCCTCTCGTCAGCAGGGAGTAGGTGAGTGTGTGGGGTTGCCGCGTAGACTGCCAAAAAAGTATAATCAGGTAAAGGACAACTCATGGCGCGCAGGTGCTGGTCCGGGGCTCATCAGCCCAATGGCTCAAGGGAGCCTTAATACAAAAAATCCAATTGGCCGCACTCCGCTCGTCCTACCAGCATGTTACCCCAAGGAACTGTGGTCCATGTAGTGGCGACGGCGATCACGCCTGTGCCAAAAGTGTTGGAAGAAAGTAAGTGTCGCATTAGCCATCCCTGGACACATGTTTCGAGGTAGTTGCCTCTCGTCAGCAGGGAGTAGGTGAGTGTGTGGGGTTGCCGCGTAGATTGCCAAAAAAGTATTATCAGGTAAAGTACCACTCATGGCGCACAGGTGCTGGTCCGGGGCTCGTCAGCCCAATGGCTCAAGGGAGCCTTAATACAAAAAATCCGATTGGCCGCACTCCGCTCGTCCTACCAGCATGTTACCCCAAGGAACTGTGGTCCATGTAGTGGCGACGGCGATTACACCTGTGCCAAAAGTGTTCGAAGAAAGTAAGTGTCGCATTAGCCATCCCTGGACACGTGTTTCGAGGTAGTTGCCTCTCGTCAGCAGGGAGTAGGTGAGTGTGTGGGGTTGCCGGGTAGACTGCCAAAAAAGTATTATCAGGTAAAGTACCACTCATGGCGCGCAGGTGCTGGTCCGGGGCTCGTCAGCCCAATGGCTCAAGGGAGCCTTAATACAAAAAATCCGATTGGCCGCACTCCGCTTGTCCTACCAGCATGTTACCCCAAGGAACTGTGGTCCATGTAGTGGCGACGGCGATTACGCCTGTGCCAAAATTGTTCGAAGCAAGTAAGTGTCGCATTAGCCATCCCTGGACACGTGTTTTGAGGTAGTTGCCTCTCGTCAGCAGGGAGTAGGTGAGTGTGTGGGGTTGCCGCGTAGACTGCCAAAAAAGTATTATCAGGTAAAGTACCACTCAGGGCGTGCAGGTGCTGGTCCGGGGCTCGTCAGCCCAATGGCTCAAGGGAGCCTTAATACAAAAAATCCGATTGGCCGCACTCCGCTCGTCCTACCAGCATGTTACCCCAAGGAACTGTGGACCATGTAGTGGCGACGGCGATTACGCCTGTGCCAAAAGTGTTCGAAGAAAGTAAGTGTCGCATTAGCCATCCCTGGACACGTGTTTCGAGGTAGTTGCCTCTCGTCAGCAGGGAGTAGGTGAGTGTGTGGGGTTGCCGCGTAGATTTCCAAAAAAGTATTATCAGGTAAAGTACCACTCATGGCGCACAGGTGCTGGTCCGGGGCTCGTCAGCCCAATGGCTCAAGGGAGCCTTAATACAAAAAATCCGATTGGCCACACTCCGCTCGTCCTACCAGCATGTTACCCCAAGGAACTGTGGTCCATGTAGTGGCGACGGCGATTACACCTGTGCCAAAAGTGTTCGAAGAAATTAAGTGTTGCATTAGCCATCCCTGGACACGTGTTTCGAGGTAGTTGCCTCTCGTCAGCAGGGAGTAGGTGAGTGTGTGGGGTTGCCGCGTAGACTGCCAAAAAAGTATTATCAGGTAAAGTACCACTCATGGCGCGCAGGTGCTGGTCCGGGGCTCGTCAGCCCAATGGCTCAAGGGAGCCTTAATACAAAAAATCCGATTGGCCGCACTCCGCTCGTCCTACCAGCATGTTACCCCAAGGAACTGTGGACCATGTAGTGGCGACAGCGATTACGCCTGTGCCAAAAGTGTTCGAAGAAAGTAAGTGTCGCATTAGCCATCCCTGGACACGTGTTTCGAGGTAGTTGCCTCTCATCAGCAGGGAGTAGGTGAGTGTGTGGGGTTGCCGGGTAGACTGCCAAAAAAGTATTATCACGTAAAGTACCACTCATGGCGCGCAGGTGCTGGTCCGGGGCTCGTCAGCCCAATGGCTCAAGGGAGCCTTTATACAAAAAATCCGATTGGCCGAACTCCGCTCGTCCTACCAGCATGTTACCCCAAGAAACTGTGGTCCATGTAGTGGCAACGGCGATTACGCCTGTGCCAAAAGTGTTCGAAGAAAGTAAGTGTCGCATTAGCCATCCCTGGACATGTCTTTCGAGGTAGTTGCCTCTCGTCAGCAGGGAGTAGGTGAGCATGTGGGGATGCCGCGTAGACTGCCAAAAAAGTATTATCAGGTAAAGTACCACTCATGGAGCGCAGGTGCTGGTCCGGGGCTCGTCAGCCCAATGGCTCAAGGGAGCCATAATAGAAAAAATCCGAATGGCCGCACTCCGCTCGTCCTACCAGCATGTTGCCCCAAGGAACTGTGGTCCATGTAGTGGCGACGGCGATTACGCCTGTGCCAAAAGTGTTCGAAGAAATTAAGTGTTGCATTAGCCATCCCTGGACACGTGTTTCGAGGTAGTTGCCTCTCGTCAGCAGGGAGTAGGTGAGTGTGTGGGGTTGCCGCGTAGACTGCCAAAACAGTATTATCAGGTAAAGTACCACTCATGGCGCGCAGGTGCTGGTCCGGGGCTCGTCAGCCCAATGGCTCAAGGGAGCCTTAATACAAAAAATCCGATTGGCCGCACTCCGCTCGTCCTACCAGCATGTTACCCCAAGGAACTGTGGACCATGTAGTGGCGACAGCGATTACGCCTGTGCCAAAAGTGTTCGAAGAAAGTAAGTGTCGCATTAGCCATCCCTGGACACGTGTTTCGAGGTAGTTGGCTCTCGTCAGCAGAGAGTAGGTGAGTGTGTGGGGTTGCCGCGTAGACTGCCAAAAAAGTATTATCAGGTAAAGTACCACTCATGGCGCGCAGGTGCTGGTCCGGGGCTCGTCAGCCCAATGGCTCAAGGGAGCCTTAATACAAAAAATCCGATTGGCCGCACTCCGCTCGTCCTACCAGCATGTTACCCCAAGGAACTGTGGTCCATGTAGTGGCGACGGCGATTACGCCTGTGCCAAAAGTGTTCGAAGAAAGTAAGTGTCGCATTAGCCATCCCTGGACACGTGTTTCGAGGTAGTTGCCTCTCGTCAGCAGGGAGTAGGTGAGTGTGTGGGGTTGCCGGGTAGACTGCCAAAAAAGTATTATCAGGTAAAGTACCACTCATGGCGCGCAGGTGCTGGTCCGGGGCTCGTCAGCCCAATGGCTCAAGGGAGCCTTAATACAAAAAATCCGATTGTCCGCACTCCGCTCGTCCTACCAGCATGTTACCCCAAGGAACTGTGGACCATGTAGTGGCGACGGCGATTACGCCTGTGCCAAAAGTGTTCGAAGAAAGTAAGTGTCGCATTAGCCATCCCTGGACACGTGTTTCGAGGTAGTTGCCTCTCGTCAGCAGGGAGTAGGTGAGTGTGTGGGGTTGCCGTGTAGACTCCCAAAAAAGTATTATCAGGTAAAGTACCACTCATGGCGCGCAGGTGCTGGTCTGGGGCTCGTCAGCCCAATGGCTCAAGGGAGCCTTAATACAAAAAATCCGATTGGCCGCACTCCGCTCGTCCTACCAGCATGTTACCCCAAGGAACTGTGGTCCATGTAGTGGCAACGGCGATTACGCCTGTGCCAAAAGTGTTCGAAGAAAGTAAGTGTCGCATTAGCCATCCCTGGACATGTCTTTTGAGGTAGTTGCCTCTCGTCAGCAGGGAGTAGGTGAGCGTGTGGGGTTGCCGCGTAGACTGCCAAAAAAGTATTATCAGGTAAAGTACCACTCATGGCGCGCAGGTGCTGGTCCGGGGCTCGTCAGCCCAATGGCTCAAGGGAACCTTAATAGAAAAAATCCGAATGGCCGCACTCCGCTCGTCCTACCAGCATGTTACCCCAAGGAACTGTGGTCCATGTAGTGGCGACGGCGATTACGCCTGTGCCAAAAGTGTTTGAAGAAATTAAGTGTTGCATTAGCCATCCCTAGACACGTGTTTCGAGGTAGTTGCCTCTCGTCAGCAGGGAGTAGGTGAGTGTGTGGGGTTGCCGCGTAGACTGCCAAAAAAGTATTATCAGGTAAAGTACCACTCATGGCGCGCAGGTGCTGGTCCGGGGCTCGTCAGCCCAATGGCTCAAGGGAGCCTTAATACAAAAAATCCGATTGGCCGCACTCCGCTCGTCCTACCAGCATGTTACCCCAAGGAACTGTGCACCATGTAGTGGCGACGGCGATTACGCCTGTGCCAAAAGTGTTCGAAGAAAGTAAGTGTCGCATTAGCCATCCCTGGACACGAGTTTTGAGGTAGTTGCCTCTCGTCAGCAGAGAGTAGGTGAGTGTGTGGGGTTGCCGCGTAGACTGCCAAAAAAGTATTATCAGGTAAAGTACCACTCATGGCACGCAGGTGCTGGTCCGGGGCTCGTCAGCCCAATGGCTCAAGGGAGCCTTAATACAAAAAATCCGATTGGCCGCACTCCGCTCGACCTACCAGCATGTTATCCCAAGGAACTGTGGTCCATGTAGTGGCGACGGCGATTACGCCTGTGCCAAAAGTGTTCGAAGAAAGTAAGTGTCGCATTAGCCATCCCTGGACACGTGTTTCGAGGTAGTTGCCTCTCGTCAGCAGGGAGTAGGTGAGTGTGTGGGGTTGCCGCGTAGACTGCCAAAAAAGTATTATCAGGTAAAGTACCACTCATGGCGCGCAGGTGCTGGTCCGGGGCTCGTCAGCCCAATGGCTCAAGGGAGACTTAATACAAAAAATCTGATTGGCCGCACTCCGCTCGTCCTACCAGCATGTTATCCCAAGGAACTGTGGTCCATGTAGTGGCGACGGCGATTACGCCTGTGCAAAAAGTGTTCGAAGAAAGTAAGTGTCGCATTAGCTATCCCTAGACACGTGTTTCGAGGTAGTTGCCTCTCGTCAGCAGGGAGTAGGTGAGTGTGTGGGGTTGCCGCATAGACTGCCAAAAAAGTATTATCAGGTAAAGTACCACTCATGGCGCGCAGGTGCTGGTCCGGGGCTCGTCAGCCCAATGGCTCAAGGGAGCCTTAATACAAAAAATCCGATTGGCCGCACTCCGCTCGTCCTACCAGCATGTTACCCCATGGAACTGTGGACCATGTAGTGGCGACGGCGATTACGCCTGTGCCAAAAGTGTTCGAAGAAAGTAAGTGTCGCATTAGCCATCCCTGGACACGTGTTTCGAGGTAGTTGCCTCTCGTCAGCAGGGAGTAGGTGAGTGTGTGGGGTTGCCGTGTAGACAGCCAAAAAAGTATTATCAGGTAAAGTACCACTCATGGCGCACAGGTGCTGGTCCGGGGCTCGTCAGCCCAATGGCTCAAGGGAGCCTTAATACAAAAAATCCAATTGGCCGCACTCCGCTCGTCCTACCAGCATGTTACCCCAAGGAACTGTGGTCCATGTAGTGGCGACGGCGATTACGCCTGTGCCAAAAGTGTTCGAAGAAAGTAAGTGTCGCATTAGCCATCCCTGGACACGTGTTTCGGGGTAGTTGCCTCTCGTCAGCAGGGAGTAGGTGAGTGTGTGGGGTTGCCGCGTAGACTGCCAAAAAATATTATCAGATAAAGTACCACTCATGGCGCACAGGTGCTGGTCCGGGGCTCGTCAGCCCAATGGCTCAAGGGAGCCTTAATACAAAAAATCCGATTGGCCGCACTCCGCTCGTCCTACCAGCATGTTACCCCAAGGAACTGTGGTCCATGTAGTGGCGACGGCGATTACGCCTGTGCCAAAAGTGTTCGAAGAAAGTGTCGCATTAGCCATCCCTGGACACGTGTTTCGAGGTAGTTGCCTCTCGTCAGCAGGGAGTAGGTGAGTGTGTGGGGTTGCCGCGTAGACTGCCAAAAAAGTATTACCAGGTAAAGTACCACTCATGGCGCGCAGGTGCTGGTCCGGGTCTCGTCAGCCCAATGGCTCAAGGGAGCCTGAATACAAAAAATCCGATTGGCCGCACTCTGCTCGTCCTACCAGCATGTTACCCCAAGAAACTGTGGTCCATGTAGTGGCGACGGCGATTACGCCTGTGCCAAAAGTGTTCGAAGAAAGCAAGTGTCGCATTAGCCATCCCTGGACACGTGTTTCGAGGTAGTTGCCTCTCGTCAGCAGGGAGTAGGTGAGTGTGGGGTTGCCGCGTAGACTGCCAAAAAAGTATTATCAGGTAAAGTACCACTCATGGCGCACATGTGCTGGTCCGGGGCGCGTCAGCCCAATGGCTCAAGGGAGCCTTAATACAAAAAATCCGATTGGCCGCAATCCGCTCGTCCTACCAGCATGTTACCCCAAGGAACTGTGGTCCATGTAGTGGTGACGGCGATTACGCCTGTGCCAAAAGTGTTCGAAGAAAGTAAGTGTCGCATTAGCCATCCCTGGACACGTGTTTCGAGGTAGTTGCCTCTCGTCAGCAGGGAGTAGGTGAGTGTGTGGGGTTGCCGCGTAGACTGCCAAAAATGTATTATCAGGTAAAGTACCACTCATGGCGCGCAGGTGCTGGTCCGGGGCTCGTCAGCCCAATGGCTCAAGGGAGCCTTAATACAAAAAATCCAATTGGCCGCAGTCCGCTCGTCCTACCAGCATGTTACCCCAAGAAACTGTGGTCCATGTAGTGGCGACGGCGATTACGCCTGTGCCAAAAGTGTTCGAAGAAAGCAAGTGTCGCATTAGCCATCCCTGGACACGTGTTTTGAGGTAGTTGCCTCTCGTCAGCAGGGAGTAGGTGAGTGTGTGGGGTTGCTGCGTAGACTGCCAAAAAAGTATTATCAGGTAAAGTACCACTCATGGCGCACAGGTGCTGGTCCGGGGCTCGTCAGCCCAATGGCTCAAGGGAGCCTTAATACAAAAAATCCGATTGGCCGCACTCCGCTAGTCCTACCAGCATGTTACCCCAAGGAACTGTGGTCCATGTAGTGGCGACGGCGATTACGCCTGTGCCAAAAGTGTTCGAAGAAAGTAAGCCTCGCATTAGCCATCCCTGGACACGTGTTTCGAGGTAGTTGCCTCTCGTCTGCAGGGAGAAGGTGAGTGTGTGGGGTTGCCGCGTAGACTGCCAAAAAAGTATTATCAGGTAAAGTACCACTCATGGCGCGCAGGTGCTGGTCCGGGGCTCGTCAGCCCAATGGCTCAAGGGAGCCTTAATACAAAAAATCTGATTAGCCGCACTCCGCTCGTCCTACCAGCATGTTACCCCAAGGAACTGTGGTCCATGTAGTGGCGACGGCGATTACGCCTGTGCCAAAAGTGTTCGAAGAAAGTAAGTGTCGCATTAGCTATCCCTGGACACGTGTTTCGAGGTAGTTGCCTCTCGTCAGCAGGGAGTAGGTGAGCATGTGGGGATGCCGCGTAGACTGCCAAAAAAGTATTATCAGGTAAAGTACCACTCATGGAGCGCAGGTGCTGGTCCGGGGCTCGTCAGCCCAATGGCTCAAGGGAGCCATAATAGAAAAAATCCGAATGGCCGCACTCCGCTCGTCCTACCAGCATGTTGCCCCAAGGAACTGTGGTCCATGTAGTGGCGACGGCGATTACGCCTGTGCCAAAAGTGTTCGAAGAAATTAAGTGTTGCATTAGCCATCCCTGGACACGTGTTTCGAGGTAGTTGCCTCTCGTCAGCAGGGAGTAGGTGAGTGTGTGGGGTTGCCGCGTAGACTGCCAAAACAGTATTATCAGGTAAAGTACCACTCATGGCGCGCAGGTGCTGGTCCGGGGCTCGTCAGCCCAATGGCTCAAGGGAGCCTTAATACAAAAAATCCGATTGGCCGCACTCCGCTCGTCCTACCAGCATGTTACCCCAAGGAACTGTGGACCATGTAGTGGCGACAGCGATTACGCCTGTGCCAAAAGTGTTCGAAGAAAGTAAGTGTCGCATTAGCCATCCCTGGACACGTGTTTCGAGGTAGTTGGCTCTCGTCAGCAGAGAGTAGGTGAGTGTGTGGGGTTGCCGCGTAGACTGCCAAAAAAGTATTATCAGGTAAAGTACCACTCATGGCGCGCAGGGCCTGGTCCGGGGCTCGTCAGCCCAATGGCTCAAGGGAGCCTTAATACAAAAAATCCGATTGGCCGCACTCCGCTCGTCCTACCAGCATGTTACCCCAAGGAACTGTGGTCCATGTAGTGGCGACGGCGATTACGCCTGTGCCAAAAGTGTTCGAAGAAAGTAAGTGTCGCATTAGCCATCCCTGGACACGTGTTTCGAGGTAGTTGCCTCTCGTCAGCAGGGAGTAGGTGAGTGTGTGGGGTTGCCGGGTAGGCTGCCAAAAAAGTATTATCAGGTAAAGTACCACTCATGGCGCGCAGGTGCTGGTCCGGGGCTCGTCAGCCCAATGGCTCAAGGGAGCCTTAATACAAAAAATCCGATTGTCCGCACTCCGCTCGTCCTACCAGCATGTTACCCCAAGGAACTGTGGACCATGTAGTGGCGACGGCGATTACGCCTGTGCCAAAAGTGTTCGAAGAAAGTAAGTGTCGCATTAGCCATCCCTGGACACGTGTTTCGAGGTAGTTGCCTCTCGTCAGCAGGGAGTAGGTGAGTGTGTGGGGTTGCCGTGTAGACTCCCAAAAAAGTATTATCAGGTAAAGTACCACTCATGGCGCGCAGGTGCTGGTCTGGGGCTCGTCAGCCCAATGGCTCAAGGGAGCCTTAATACAAAAAATCCGATTGGCCGCACTCCGCTCGTCCTACCAGCATGTTACCCCAAGGAACTGTGGTCCATGTAGTGGCAACGGCGATTACGCCTGTGCCAAAAGTGTTCGAAGAAAGTAAGTGTCGCATTAGCCATCCCTGGACATGTCTTTTGAGGTAGTTGCCTCTCGTCAGCAGGGAGTAGGTGAGCGTGTGGGGTTGCCGCGTAGACTGCCAAAAAAGTATTATCAGGTAAAGTACCACTCATGGCGCGCAGGTGCTGGTCCGGGGCTCGTCAGCCCAATGGCTCAAGGGAACCTTAATAGAAAAAATCCGAATGGCCGCACTCCGCTCGTCCTACCAGCATGTTACCCCAAGGAACTGTGGTCCATGTAGTGGCGACGGCGATTACGCCTGTGCCAAAAGTGTTTGAAGAAATTAAGTGTTGCATTAGCCATCCCTAGACACGTGTTTCGAGGTAGTTGCCTCTCGTCAGCAGGGAGTAGGTGAGTGTGTGGGGTTGCCGCGTAGACTGCCAAAAAAGTATTATCAGGTAAAGTACCACTCATGGCGCGCAGGTGCTGGTCCGGGGCTCGTCAGCCCAATGGCTCAAGGGAGCCTTAATACAAAAAATCCGATTGGCCGCACTCCGCTCGTCCTACCAGCATGTTACCCCAAGGAACTGTGCACCATGTAGTGGCGACGGCGATTACGCCTGTGCCAAAAGTGTTCGAAGAAAGTAAGTGTCGCATTAGCCATCCCTGGACACGAGTTTTGAGGTAGTTGCCTCTCGTCAGCAGAGAGTAGGTGAGTGTGTGGGGTTGCCGCGTAGACTGCCAAAAAAGTATTATCAGGTAAAGTACCACTCATGGCACGCAGGTGCTGGTCCGGGGCTCGTCAGCCCAATGGCTCAAGGGAGCCTTAATACAAAAAATCCGATTGGCCGCACTCCGCTCGACCTACCAGCATGTTATCCCAAGGAACTGTGGTCCATGTAGTGGCGACGGCGATTACGCCTGTGCCAAAAGTGTTCGAAGAAAGTAAGTGTCGCATTAGCCATCCCTGGACACGTGTTTCGAGGTAGTTGCCTCTCGTCAGCAGGGAGTAGGTGAGTGTGTGGGGTTGCCGCGTAGACTGCCAAAAAAGTATTATCAGGTAAAGTACCACTCATGGCGCGCAGGTGCTGGTCCGGGGCTCGTCAGCCCAATGGCTCAAGGGAGACTTAATACAAAAAATCTGATTGGCCGCACTCCGCTCGTCCTACCAGCATGTTATCCCAAGGAACTGTGGTCCATGTAGTGGCGACGGCGATTACGCCTGTGCAAAAAGTGTTCGAAGAAAGTAAGTGTCGCATTAGCTATCCCTAGACACGTGTTTCGAGGTAGTTGCCTCTCGTCAGCAGGGAGTAGGTGAGTGTGTGGGGTTGCCGCATAGACTGCCAAAAAAGTATTA
Organism: Triturus cristatus; assembly: GCF_964204655.1. Classification (NCBI taxonomy): domain Eukaryota; kingdom Metazoa; phylum Chordata; class Amphibia; order Caudata; family Salamandridae; genus Triturus; species Triturus cristatus. The sequence continues at coordinate 326,550,105 of NC_140589.1, forward strand.
TCAGGTAAAGTACCACTCATGGCGCGCAGGTGCTGGTCCGGGGCTCGTCAGCCCAATGGCTCAAGGGAGCCTTAATACAAAAAATCCGATTGGCCGCACTCCGCTCGTCCTACCAGCATGTTACCCCATGGAACTGTGGACCATGTAGTGGCGACGGCGATTACGCCTGTGCCAAAAGTGTTCGAAGAAAGTAAGTGTCGCATTAGCCATCCCTGGACACGTGTTTCGAGGTAGTTGCCTCTCGTCAGCAGGGAGTAGGTGAGTGTGTGGGGTTGCCGTGTAGACAGCCAAAAAAGTATTATCAGGTAAAGTACCACTCATGGCGCACAGGTGCTGGTCCGGGGCTCGTCAGCCCAATGGCTCAAGGGAGCCTTAATACAAAAAATCCAATTGGCCGCACTCCGCTCGTCCTACCAGCATGTTACCCCAAGGAACTGTGGTCCATGTAGTGGCGACGGCGATTACGCCTGTGCCAAAAGTGTTCGAAGAAAGTAAGTGTCGCATTAGCCATCCCTGGACACGTGTTTCGGGGTAGTTGCCTCTCGTCAGCAGGGAGTAGGTGAGTGTGTGGGGTTGCCGCGTAGACTGCCAAAAAATATTATCAGATAAAGTACCACTCATGGCGCACAGGTGCTGGTCCGGGGCTCGTCAGCCCAATGGCTCAAGGGAGCCTTAATACAAAAAATCCGATTGGCCGCACTCCGCTCGTCCTACCAGCATGTTACCCCAAGGAACTGTGGTCCATGTAGTGGCGACGGCGATTACGCCTGTGCCAAAAGTGTTCGAAGAAAGTGTCGCATTAGCCATCCCTGGACACGTGTTTCGAGGTAGTTGCCTCTCGTCAGCAGGGAGTAGGTGAGTGTGTGGGGTTGCCGCGTAGACTGCCAAAAAAGTATTACCAGGTAAAGTACCACTCATGGCGCGCAGGTGCTGGTCCGGGTCTCGTCAGCCCAATGGCTCAAGGGAGCCTGAATACAAAAAATCCGATTGGCCGCACTCTGCTCGTCCTACCAGCATGTTACCCCAAGAAACTGTGGTCCATGTAGTGGCGACGGCGATTACGCCTGTGCCAAAAGTGTTCGAAGAAAGCAAGTGTCGCATTAGCCATCCCTGGACACGTGTTTCGAGGTAGTTGCCTCTCGTCAGCAGGGAGTAGGTGAGTGTGGGGTTGCCGCGTAGACTGCCAAAAAAGTATTATCAGGTAAAGTACCACTCATGGCGCACATGTGCTGGTCCGGGGCGCGTCAGCCCAATGGCTCAAGGGAGCCTTAATACAAAAAATCCGATTGGCCGCAATCCGCTCGTCCTACCAGCATGTTACCCCAAGGAACTGTGGTCCATGTAGTGGTGACGGCGATTACGCCTGTGCCAAAAGTGTTCGAAGAAAGTAAGTGTCGCATTAGCCATCCCTGGACACGTGTTTCGAGGTAGTTGCCTCTCGTCAGCAGGGAGTAGGTGAGTGTGTGGGGTTGCCGCGTAGACTGCCAAAAATGTATTATCAGGTAAAGTACCACTCATGGCGCGCAGGTGCTGGTCCGGGGCTCGTCAGCCCAATGGCTCAAGGGAGCCTTAATACAAAAAATCCAATTGGCCGCAGTCCGCTCGTCCTACCAGCATGTTACCCCAAGAAACTGTGGTCCATGTAGTGGCGACGGCGATTACGCCTGTGCCAAAAGTGTTCGAAGAAAGCAAGTGTCGCATTAGCCATCCCTGGACACGTGTTTTGAGGTAGTTGCCTCTCGTCAGCAGGGAGTAGGTGAGTGTGTGGGGTTGCTGCGTAGACTGCCAAAAAAGTATTATCAGGTAAAGTACCACTCATGGCGCACAGGTGCTGGTCCGGGGCTCGTCAGCCCAATGGCTCAAGGGAGCCTTAATACAAAAAATCTGATTGGCCGCACTCCGCTAGTCCTACCAGCATGTTACCCCAAGGAACTGTGGTCCATGTAGTGGCGACGGCGATTACGCCTGTGCCAAAAGTGTTCGAAGAAAGTAAGCCTCGCATTAGCCATCCCTGGACACGTGTTTCGAGGTAGTTGCCTCTCGTCTGCAGGGAGAAGGTGAGTGTGTGGGGTTGCCGCGTAGACTGCCAAAAAAGTATTATCAGGTAAAGTACCACTCATGGCGCGCAGGTGCTGGTCCGGGGCTCGTCAGCCCAATGGCTCAAGGGAGCCTTAATACAAAAAATCTGATTAGCCGCACTCCGCTCGTCCTACCAGCATGTTACCCCAAGGAACTGTGGTCCATGTAGTGGCGACGGCGATTACGCCTGTGCCAAAAGTGTTCGAAGAAAGTAAGTGTCGCATTAGCTATCCCTGGACACGTGTTTCGAGGTAGTTGCCTCTCGTCAGCAGGGAGTAGGTGAGTGTGTGGGGTTGCCGCGTAGACTGCCAAAAAAGTATTATCAGGTAAAGGACCACTCATGGCGCGCAGGTGCTGTTCCGGGGCTCGTCAGCCCAATGGCTCAAGGGAGCCTTAATACAAAAAATCCAATTGGCCGCACTCCGCTCGTCCTACCAGCATGTTACCCCAAGGAACTGTGGTCCATGTAGTGGCGACGGCGATCACGCCTGTGCCAAAAGTGTTAGAAGAAAGTAAGTGTCGCATTAGCCATCCCTGGACACATGTTTCGAGGTAGTTGCCTCTCGTCAGCAGGGAGTAGGTGAGTGTGTGGGGTTGCCGCTTAGATTGCCAAAAAAGTATTATCAGGTAAAGTACCACTCATGGCACACAGGTGCTGGTCCGGGGCTCGTCAGCCCAATGGCTCAAGGGAGCCTTAATACAAAAAATCCGATTGGCCGCACTCCGCTCGTCCTACCAGCATGTTACCCCAAGGAACTGTGGTCCATGTAGTGGCGACGGCGATTACACCTGTGCCAAAAGTGTTCGAAGAAAGTAAGTGTCGCATTAGCCATCCCTGGACACGTGTTTCGAGGTAGTTGCCTCTCGTCAGCAGGGAGTAGGTGAGTGTGTTGGTTTGCCGGGTAGACTGCCAAAAAAGTATTATCAGGTAAAGTACCACTCATGACGCGCAGGTGCTGGTCCGGAGCTCGTCAGCCCAATGGCTCAAGGGAGCCTTAACACAAAAAATCCGATTGGCCGCACTCCTCTCGTCCTACCAGCATGTTACCCCAAGGAACTGTGGACCATTTAGTGGCAACGGCGATTACGCCTGTGCCAAAAGTGTTCGAAGAAAGTAAGTGTCGCATTAGCCATCCCTGGACACTTGTTTCGAGGTAGTTGCCTCTCATCAGCAGGGAGTAGGTGAGTGTGTGGGGTTGCCGCGTAGATTTCCAAAAAAGTATTATCAGGTAAAGTACCACTCATGGCGCACAGGTGCTGGTCCGGGGCTCGTCAGCCCAATGGCTCAAGGGAGCCTTAATACAAAAAATCCGATTGGCCGCACTCCGCTCGTCCTACCAGCATGTTACCCCAAGGAACTGTGGTCCATGTAGTGGCGACGGCGATTACGCCTGTGCCAAAAGTGTTCAAAGAAAGTAAGCGTCGCATTAGCCATCCCTGGACACGTGTTTCGAGGTAGTTGCCTCACATCAGCAGGGAGTAGGTGAGTGTGTAGGGTTGCCGCGTAGACTGCCAAAAAAGTATTATCAGGTAAAGTACCACTCATGGCGCGCAGGTGCTGGTCCGGGGCTCGTCAGCCCAATGGCTCAAGGGAGACTTAATACAAAAAATCCGATTGGCCGCACTCCGCTCGTCCTACCAGCATGTTACCCCAAGGAACTGTGGTCCATTTAGTGGCGACAGCGATTACGCCTGTGCAAAAAGTGTTCGAAGAAAGTAAGTGTCGCATTAGCTATCCCTGGACACGTGTTTCGAGGTAGTTGCCTCTCGTCAGCAGGGAGTAGGTGAGTGTGAGGGGTTGCCGCGTAGACTGCCAAAAAAGTATTATCAGGTAAAGGACCACTCATGGCGTGCAGGTGCTGGTCCGGGGCTCGTCAGCCCAATGGCTCAAGGGAGCCTTAATACAAAAAATCCAATTGGCCGCACTCCGCTCGTCCTACCAGCATGTTACCCCAAGGAACTGTGGTCCATGTAGTGGTGACGGCGATCACGCCTGTGCCAAAAGTGTTAGAAGAAAGTAAGTGTCGCATTAGCCATCCCTGGACACATGTTTCGAGGTAGTTGCCTCTCGTCAGCAGGGAGTAGGTGAGTGTGTGGGGTTGCCGCGTAGATTGCCAAAAAAGTATTATCAGGTAAAGTACCACTCATGGCACACAGGTGCTGGTCCGGGGCTCGTCAGCCCAATGGCTCAAGGGAGCCTCAATACAAAAAATCCGATTGGCCGCACTCCGCTCGTCCTACCAGCATGTTACCCCAAGGAACTGTGGTCCATGTAGTGGCGACGGCGATTACACCTGTGCCAAAAGTGTTCGAAGAAAGTAAGTGTCGCATTAGCCATCCCTGGACACGTGTTTCGAGGTAGTTGCCTCTTGTCAGCAGGGACTAGGTGAGTGTGTTGGGTTGCCGGGTAGACTGCCAAAAAAGTATTATCAGGTAAAGTACCACTCATGGCGCGCAGGTGCTGGTCCGGGGCTCGTCAGCCCAATGGCTCAAGGGAGCCTTAATACAAAAAATCTGATTGGCCGCACTCCTCTCGTCCTACCAGCATGTTACCCCAAGGAACTGTGGACCATGTAGTGGCGACGGCGATTACGCCTGTGCCAAAAGTGTTCGAAGAAAGTAAGTGTCGCATTAGCCATCCCTGGACACGTGTTTCGAGGTAGTTGCCTCTCGTCAGCAGGGAGTAGGTGAGTGTGTGGGGTTGCCGCGTAGATTTCAAAAAAGTATTATCAGGTAAAGTACCACTCATGGCGCACAGGTGCTGGTCCGGGGCTCGTCAGCCCAATGGCTCAAGGGAGCCTTAATACAAAAAATCCGATTGGCCGCACTCCGCTCGTCCTACCAGCATGTTACCCCAAGGAACTGTGGTCCATGTAGTGGCGACGGCGATTACACCTGTGCCAAAAGTGTTCGAAGAAAGTAAGTGTCGCATTAGCCATCCCTGGACACGTGTTTCGAGGTAGTTGCCTCTCGTCAGCAGGGAGTAGGTGAGTGTGTGGGGTTGCCGGGTAGACTGCCAAAAAAGTATTATCAGGTAAAGTACCACTCATGGCGCGCAGGTGCTGGTCCGGGGCTCGTCAGCCCAATGGCTCAAGGGAGACTTAATACAAAAAATCCGATTGGCCGCACTCCGCTCGTCCTACCAGCATGTTGCCCCAAGGAACTGTGGTCCATGTAGTGGCGACGGCGATTACGCCTGTGCCAAAAGTGTTCGAAGAAAGTAAGTGTTGCATTAGCCATCCCTGGACACGTGTTTCGAGGTGGTTGCCTCTCGTCTGCAGGGAGTAGGTGAGTGTGTGGGGTGTCCACGTAGACTGCCAAAAAAGTATTATCAGGTAAAGTACCACTCATGGCGTGCAGGTGCTGGTCCGGGGCTCGTCAGCCCAATGGCTCAAGGGAGCCTTAATACAAAAAATCCGATTGGCCGCACTCCGCTCGTCCTACCAGCATGTTACCCCAAGGAACTGTGGTTCATGTAGTGGCGACGGCGATTACGCCTGTGCCAAAAGTGTTCGAAGAAAGTAAGTGTCGCATTAGCCATCCCTGGACACGTGTTTCGAGGTAGTTGCCTCTCGTCAGCAGGGAGTAAGTGAGTGTGTGGGGTTGCCGCGTAGACTGCCAAAAAAGTATTATCAGGTAAAGTACCACTCATGGCGCGCAGGTGCTGGTCCGGGGCTCGTCAGCCCAATGGCTCAAGGGAGCCTTAATACAAAAAATCTGATTAGCCGCACTCCGCTCGTCCTACCAGCATGTTACCCCAAGGAACTGTGGTCCATGTAGTGGCGACGGCGATTACGCCTGTGCCAAAAGTGTTCGAAGAAAGTAAGCGTCGCATTAGCCATCCCTGGACACGTGTTTCGAGGTAGTTGCCTCTCGTCAGCACGGAGTAGGTGAGTGTGTTGGTTTGCCGGGTAGACTGCCAAAAAAGTATTATCAGGTAAAGTACCACTCATGGCGCGCAGGTGCTGGTCCGGGTCTCGTCAGCCCAATGGCTCAAGGGAGCCTGAATACAAAAAATCCGATTGGCCGCACTCTGCTCGTCCTACCAGCATGTTACCCCAAGAAACTGTGGTCCATGTAGTGGCGACGGCGATTACGCCTGTGCCAAAAGTGTTCGAAGAAAGCAAGTGTCGCATTAGCCATCCCTGGACACGTGTTTCGAGGTAGTTGCCTCTCGTCAGCAGGGAGTAGGTGAGTGTGGGGTTGCCGCGTAGACTGCCAAAAAAGTATTATCAGGTAAAGTACCACTCATGGCGCACATGTGCTGGTCCGGGGCGCGTCAGCCCAATGGCTCAAGGGAGCCTTAATACAAAAAATCCGATTGGCCGCAATCCGCTCGTCCTACCAGCATGTTACCCCAAGGAACTGTGGTCCATGTAGTGGTGACGGCGATTACGCCTGTGCCAAAAGTGTTCGAAGAAAGTAAGTGTCGCATTAGCCATCCCTGGACACGTGTTTCGAGGTAGTTGCCTCTCGTCAGCAGGGAGTAGGTGAGTGTGTGGGGTTGCCGCGTAGACTGCCAAAAATGTATTATCAGGTAAAGTACCACTCATGGCGCGCAGGTGCTGGTCCGGGGCTCGTCAGCCCAATGGCTCAAGGGAGCCTTAATACAAAAAATCCAATTGGCCGCAGTCCGCTCGTCCTACCAGCATGTTACCCCAAGAAACTGTGGTCCATGTAGTGGCGACGGCGATTACGCCTGTGCCAAAAGTGTTCGAAGAAAGCAAGTGTCGCATTAGCCATCCCTAGACACGTGTTTCGAGGTAGTTGCCTCTCGTCAGCAGGGAGTAGGTGAGTGTGTGGGGTTGCCGCGTAGACTGCCAAAAAAGTATTATCAGGTAAAGTACCACTCATGGCGCGCAGGTGCTGGTCCGGGGCTCATCAGCCCAATGGCTCAAGGGAGCCTTAATACAAAAAATCCGATTGTCCGCACTCCGCTCGTCCTACCAGCATGTTACCCCAAGGAACTGTGGACCATGTAGTGGCGACGGCGATTACGCCTGTGCCAAAAGTGTTCGAAGAAAGTAAGTGTCGCATTAGCCATCCCTGGACACGTGTTTCGAGGTAGTTGCCTCTCGTCAGCAGGGAGTAGGTGAGTGTGTGGGGTTGCCGTGTAGACTCCCAAAAAAGTATTATCAGGTAAAGTACCACTCATGGCGCGCAGGTGCTGGTCTGGGGCTCGTCAGCCCAATGGCTCAAGGGAGCCTTAATACAAAAAATCCGATTGGCCGCACTCCGCTCGTCCTACCAGCATGTTACCCCAAGGAACTGTGGTCCATGTAGTGGCAACGGCGATTACGCCTGTGCCAAAAGTGTTCGAAGAAAGTAAGTGTCGCATTAGCCATCCCTGGACATGTCTTTTGAGGTAGTTGCCTCTCGTCAGCAGGGAGTAGGTGAGCGTGTGGGGTTGCCGCGTAGACTGCCAAAAAAGTATTATCAGGTAAAGTACCACTCATGGCGCGCAGGTGCTGGTCCGGGGCTCGTCAGCCCAATGGCTCAAGGGAACCTTAATAGAAAAAATCCGAATGGCCGCACTCCGCTCGTCCTACCAGCATGTTACCCCAAGGAACTGTGGTCCATGTAGTGGCGACGGCGATTACGCCTGTGCCAAAAGTGTTCGAAGAAAGTAAGCGTCGCATTAGCCATCCCTGGACACGTGTTTCGAGGTAGTTGCCTCTCGTCAGCACGGAGTAGGTGAGTGTGTTGGTTTGCCGGGTAGACTGCCAAAAAAGTATTATCAGGTAAAGTACCACTCATGGCGCGCAGGTGCTGGTCCGGGGCTCGTCAGCCCAATGGCTCAAGGGAGACTTAATACAAAAAATCCGATTGGCCGCACTCCGCTCGTCCTACCAGCATGTTGCCCCAAGGAACTGTGGTCCATGTAGTGGCGACGGCGATTACGCCTGTGCCAAAAGTGTTCGAAGAAAGTAAGTGTTGCATTAGCCATCCCTGGACACGTGTTTCGAGGTGGTTGCCTCTCGTCTGCAGGGAGTAGGTGAGTGTGTGGGGTGTCCACGTAGACTGCCAAAAAAGTATTATCAGGTAAAGTACCACTCATGGCGTGCAGGTGCTGGTCCGGGGCTCGTCAGCCCAATGGCTCAAGGGAGCCTTAATACAAAAAATCCGATTGGCCGCACTCCGCTCGTCCTACCAGCATGTTACCCCAAGGAACTGTGGTTCATGTAGTGGCGACGGCGATTACGCCTGTGCCAAAAGTGTTCGAAGAAAGTAAGTGTCGCATTAGCCATCCCTGGACACGTGTTTCGAGGTAGTTGCCTCTCGTCAGCAGGGAGTAAGTGAGTGTGTGGGGTTGCCGCGTAGACTGCCAAAAAAGTATTATCAGGTAAAGTACCACTCATGGCGCGCAGGTGCTGGTCCGGGGCTCGTCAGCCCAATGGCTCAAGGGAGCCTTAATACAAAAAATCTGATTAGCCGCACTCCGCTCGTCCTACCAGCATGTTACCCCAAGGAACTGTGGTCCATGTAGTGGCGACGGCGATTACGCCTGTGCCAAAAGTGTTAGAAGAAAGTAAGCGTCGCATTAGCCATCCCTGGACACGTGTTTCGACGTAGTTGCCTCTCGTCAGCACGGAGTAGGTGAGTGTGTTGGTTTGCCGGGTAGACTGCCAAAAAAGTATTATCAGGTAAAGTACCACTCATGGCGCGCAGGTGCTGGTCCGGGTCTCGTCAGCCCAATGGCTCAAGGGAGACTGAATACAAAAAATCCGATTGGCCGCACTCTGCTCGTCCTACCAGCATGTTACCCCAAGAAACTGTGGTCCATGTAGTGGCGACGGCGATTACGCCTGTGCCAAAAGTGTTCGAAGAAAGCAAGTGTCGCATTAGCCATCCCTGGACACGTGTTTCGAGGTAGTTGCCTCTCGTCAGCAGGGAGTAGGTGAGTGTGGGGTTGCCGCGTAGACTGCCAAAAAAGTATTATCAGGTAAAGTACCACTCATGGCGCACATGTGCTGGTCCGGGGCGCGTCAGCCCAATGGCTCAAGGGAGCCTTAATACAAAAAATCCGATTGGCCGCAATCCGCTCGTCCTACCAGCATGTTACCCCAAGGAACTGTGGTCCATGTAGTGGTGACGGCGATTACGCCTGTGCCAAAAGTGTTCGAAGAAAGTAAGTGTCGCATTAGCCATCCCTGGACACGTGTTTCGAGGTAGTTGCCTCTCGTCAGCAGGGAGTAGGTGAGTGTGTGGGGTTGCCGCGTAGACTGCCAAAAATGTATTATCAGGTAAAGTACCACTCATGGCGCGCAGGTGCTGGTCCGGGGCTCGTCAGCCCAATGGCTCAAGGGAGCCTTAATACAAAAAATCCAATTGGCCGCAGTCCGCTCGTCCTACCAGCATGTTACCCCAAGAAACTGTGGTCCATGTAGTGGCGACGGCGATTACGCCTGTGCCAAAAGTGTTCGAAGAAAGCAAGTGTCGCATTAGCCATCCCTAGACACGTGTTTCGAGGTAGTTGCCTCTCGTCAGCAGGGAGTAGGTGAGTGTGTGGGGTTGCCGCGTAGACTGCCAAAAAAGTATTATCAGGTAAAGTACCACTCATGGCGCGCAGGTGCTGGTCCGGGGCTCATCAGCCCAATGGCTCAAGGGAGCCTTAATACAAAAAATCCGATTGTCCGCACTCCGCTCGTCCTACCAGCATGTTACCCCAAGGAACTGTGGACCATGTAGTGGCGACGGCGATTACGCCTGTGCCAAAAGTGTTCGAAGAAAGTAAGTGTCGCATTAGCCATCCCTGGACACGTGTTTCGAGGTAGTTGCCTCTCGTCAGCAGGGAGTAGGTGAGTGTGTGGGGTTGCCGTGTAGACTCCCAAAAAAGTATTATCAGGTAAAGTACCACTCATGGCGCGCAGGTGCTGGTCTGGGGCTCGTCAGCCCAATGGCTCAAGGGAGCCTTAATACAAAAAATCCGATTGGCCGCACTCCGCTCGTCCTACCAGCATGTTACCCCAAGGAACTGTGGTCCATGTAGTGGCAACGGCGATTACGCCTGTGCCAAAAGTGTTCGAAGAAAGTAAGTGTCGCATTAGCCATCCCTGGACATGTCTTTTGAGGTAGTTGCCTCTCGTCAGCAGGGAGTAGGTGAGCGTGTGGGGTTGCCGCGTAGACTGCCAAAAAAGTATTATCAGGTAAAGTACCACTCATGGCGCGCAGGTGCTGGTCCGGGGCTCGTCAGCCCAATGGCTCAAGGGAACCTTAATAGAAAAAATCCGAATGGCCGCACTCCGCTCGTCCTACCAGCATGTTACCCCAAGGAACTGTGGTCCATGTAGTGGCGACGGCGATTACGCCTGTGCCAAAAGTGTTCGAAGAAATTAAGTGTTGCATTAGCCATCCCTAGACACGTGTTTCGAGGTAGTTGCCTCTCGTCAGCAGGGAGTAGGTGAGTGTGTGGGGTTGCCGCGTAGACTGCCAAAAAAGTATTATCAGGTAAAGTACCACTCATGGCGCGCAGGTGCTGGTCCGGGGCTCGTCAGCCCAATGGCTCAAGGGAGCCTTAATACAAAAAATCCGATTGGCCGCACTCCGCTCGTCCTACCAGCATGTTACCCCAAGGAACTGTGGACCATGTAGTGGCGACGGCGATTACGCCTGTGCCAAAAGTGTTCGAAGAAAGTAAGTGTCGCATTAGCCATCCCTGGACACGAGTTTTGAGGTAGTTGCCTCTCGTCAGCAGAGAGTAGGTGAGTGTGTGGGGTTGCCGCGTAGACTGCCAAAAAAGTATTATCAGGTAAAGTACCACTCATGGCACGCAGGTGCTGGTCCGGGGCTCGTCAGCCCAATGGCTCAAGGGAGCCTTAATACAAAAAATCAGATTGGCCGCACTCCGCTCGACCTACCAGCATGTTATCCCAAGGAACTGTGGTCCATGTAGTGGCGACGGCGATTACGCCTGTGCCAAAAGTGTTCGAAGAAAGTAAGTGTCGCATTAGCCATCCCTGGACACGTGTTTCGAGGTAGTTGCCTCTCGTCAGCAGGGAGTAGGTGAGTGTGTGGGGTTGCCGCGTAGACTGCTAAAAAAGTATTATCAGGTAAAGTACCACTCATGGCGCGCAGGTGCTGGTCCGGGGCTCGTCAGCCCAATGGCTCAAGGGAGACTTAATACAAAAAATCTGATTGGCCGCACTCCGCTCGTCCTACCAGCATGTTATCCCAAGGAACTGTGGTCCATGTAGTGGCGACGGCGATTACGCCTGTGCAAAAAGTGTTCGAAGAAAGTAAGTGTCGCATTAGCTATCCCTAGACACGTGTTTCGAGGTAGTTGCCTCTCGTCAGCAGGGAGTAGGTGAGTGTGTGGGGTTGCCGCATAGACTGCCAAAAAAGTATTATCAGGTAAAGTACCACTCATGGCGCGCAGGTGCTGGTCCGGGGCTCGTCAGCCCAATGGCTCAAGGGAGCCTTAATACAAAAAATCCGATTGGCCGCACTCCGCTCGTCCTACCAGCATGTTACCCCATGGAACTGTGGACCATGTAGTGGCGACGGCGATTACGCCTGTGCCAAAAGTGTTCGAAGAAAGTAAGTGTCGCATTAGCCATCCCTGGACACGTGTTTCGAGGTAGTTGCCTCTCGTCAGCAGGGAGTAGGTGAGTGTGTGGGGTTGCCGTGTAGACAGCCAAAAAAGTATTATCAGGTAAAGTACCACTCATGGCGCACAGGTGCTGGTCCGGGGCTCGTCAGCCCAATGGCTCAAGGGAGCCTTAATACAAAAAATCCAATTGGCCGCACTCCGCTCGTCCTACCAGCATGTTACCCCAAGGAACTGTGGTCCATGTAGTGGCGACGGCGATTACGCCTGTGCCAAAAGTGTTCGAAGAAAGTAAGTGTCGCATTAGCCATCCCTGGACACGTGTTTCGGGGTAGTTGCCTCTCGTCAGCAGGGAGTAGGTGAGTGTGTGGGGTTGCCGCGTAGACTGCCAAAAAATATTATCAGATAAAGTACCACTCATGGCGCACAGGTGCTGGTCCGGGGCTCGTCAGCCCAATGGCTCAAGGGAGCCTTAATACAAAAAATCCGATTGGCCGCACTCCGCTCGTCCTACCAGCATGTTACCCCAAGGAACTGTGGTCCATGTAGTGGCGACGGCGATTACGCCTGTGCCAAAAGTGTTCGAAGAAAGTGTCGCATTAGCCATCCCTGGACACGTGTTTCGAGGTAGTTGCCTCTCGTCAGCAGGGAGTAGGTGAGTGTGTGGGGTTGCCGCGTAGACTGCCAAAAAAGTATTACCAGGTAAAGTACCACTCATGGCGCGCAGGTGCTGGTCCGGGTCTCGTCAGCCCAATGGCTCAAGGGAGCCTGAATACAAAAAATCCGATTGGCCGCACTCTGCTCGTCCTACCAGCATGTTACCCCAAGAAACTGTGGTCCATGTAGTGGCGACGGCGATTACGCCTGTGCCAAAAGTGTTCGAAGAAAGCAAGTGTCGCATTAGCCATCCCTGGACACGTGTTTCGAGGTAGTTGCCTCTCGTCAGCAGGGAGTAGGTGAGTGTGGGGTTGCCGCGTAGACTGCCAAAAAAGTATTATCAGGTAAAGTACCACTCATGGCGCACATGTGCTGGTCCGGGGCGCGTCAGCCCAATGGCTCAAGGGAGCCTTAATACAAAAAATCCGATTGGCCGCAATCCGCTCGTCCTACCAGCATGTTACCCCAAGGAACTGTGGTCCATGTAGTGGTGACGGCGATTACGCCTGTGCCAAAAGTGTTCGAAGAAAGTAAGTGTCGCATTAGCCATCCCTGGACACGTGTTTCGAGGTAGTTGCCTCTCGTCAGCAGGGAGTAGGTGAGTGTGTGGGGTTGCCGCGTAGACTGCCAAAAATGTATTATCAGGTAAAGTACCACTCATGGCGCGCAGGTGCTGGTCCGGGGCTCGTCAGCCCAATGGCTCAAGGGAGCCTTAATACAAAAAATCCAATTGGCCGCAGTCCGCTCGTCCTACCAGCATGTTACCCCAAGAAACTGTGGTCCATGTAGTGGCGACGGCGATTACGCCTGTGCCAAAAGTGTTCGAAGAAAGCAAGTGTCGCATTAGCCATCCCTGGACACGTGTTTTGAGGTAGTTGCCTCTCGTCAGCAGGGAGTAGGTGAGTGTGTGGGGTTGCTGCGTAGACTGCCAAAAAAGTATTATCAGGTAAAGTACCACTCATGGCGCACAGGTGCTGGTCCGGAGCTCGTCAGCCCAATGGCTCAAGGGAGCCTTAATACAAAAAATCCGATTGGCCGCACTCCGCTCGTCCTACCAGCATGTTACCCCAAGGAACTGTGGACCATGTAGTGGCGACGGCGATTACGCCTGTGCCAAAAGTGTTCGAAGAAAGTAAGTGTCGCATTAGCCATCCCTGGACACGAGTTTTGAGGTAGTTGCCTCTCGTCAGCAGAGAGTAGGTGAGTGTGTGGGGTTGCCGCGTAGACTGCCAAAAAAGTATTATCAGGTAAAGTACCACTCATGGCACGCAGGTGCTGGTCCGGGGCTCGTCAGCCCAATGGCTCAAGGGAGCCTTAATACAAAAAATCAGATTGGCCGCACTCCGCTCGACCTACCAGCATGTTATCCCAAGGAACTGTGGTCCATGTAGTGGCGACGGCGATTACGCCTGTGCCAAAAGTGTTCGAAGAAAGTAAGTGTCGCATTAGCCATCCCTGGACACGTGTTTCGAGGTAGTTGCCTCTCGTCAGCAGGGAGTAGGTGAGTGTGTGGGGTTGCCGCGTAGACTGCTAAAAAAGTATTATCAGGTAAAGTACCACTCATGGCGCGCAGGTGCTGGTCCGGGGCTCGTCAGCCCAATGGCTCAAGGGAGACTTAATACAAAAAATCTGATTGGCCGCACTCCGCTCGTCCTACCAGCATGTTATCCCAAGGAACTGTGGTCCATGTAGTGGCGACGGCGATTACGCCTGTGCAAAAAGTGTTCGAAGAAAGTAAGTGTCGCATTAGCTATCCCTAGACACGTGTTTCGAGGTAGTTGCCTCTCGTCAGCAGGGAGTAGGTGAGTGTGTGGGGTTGCCGCATAGACTGCCAAAAAAGTATTATCAGGTAAAGTACCACTCATGGCGCGCAGGTGCTGGTCCGGGGCTCGTCAGCCCAATGGCTCAAGGGAGCCTTAATACAAAAAATCCGATTGGCCGCACTCCGCTCGTCCTACCAGCATGTTACCCCATGGAACTGTGGACCATGTAGTGGCGACGGCGATTACGCCTGTGCCAAAAGTGTTCGAAGAAAGTAAGTGTCGCATTAGCCATCCCTGGACACGTGTTTCGAGGTAGTTGCCTCTCGTCAGCAGGGAGTAGGTGAGTGTGTGGGGTTGCCGTGTAGACAGCCAAAAAAGTATTATCAGGTAAAGTACCACTCATGGCGCACAGGTGCTGGTCCGGGGCTCGTCAGCCCAATGGCTCAAGGGAGCCTTAATACAAAAAATCCAATTGGCCGCACTCCGCTCGTCCTACCAGCATGTTACCCCAAGGAACTGTGGTCCATGTAGTGGCGACGGCGATTACGCCTGTGCCAAAAGTGTTCGAAGAAAGTAAGTGTCGCATTAGCCATCCCTGGACACGTGTTTCGGGGTAGTTGCCTCTCGTCAGCAGGGAGTAGGTGAGTGTGTGGGGTTGCCGCGTAGACTGCCAAAAAATATTATCAGATAAAGTACCACTCATGGCGCACAGGTGCTGGTCCGGGGCTCGTCAGCCCAATGGCTCAAGGGAGCCTTAATACAAAAAATCCGATTGGCCGCACTCCGCTCGTCCTACCAGCATGTTACCCCAAGGAACTGTGGTCCATGTAGTGGCGACGGCGATTACGCCTGTGCCAAAAGTGTTCGAAGAAAGTGTCGCATTAGCCATCCCTGGACACGTGTTTCGAGGTAGTTGCCTCTCGTCAGCAGGGAGTAGGTGAGTGTGTGGGGTTGCCGCGTAGACTGCCAAAAAAGTATTACCAGGTAAAGTACCACTCATGGCGCGCAGGTGCTGGTCCGGGTCTCGTCAGCCCAATGGCTCAAGGGAGCCTGAATACAAAAAATCCGATTGGCCGCACTCTGCTCGTCCTACCAGCATGTTACCCCAAGAAACTGTGGTCCATGTAGTGGCGACGGCGATTACGCCTGTGCCAAAAGTGTTCGAAGAAAGCAAGTGTCGCATTAGCCATCCCTGGACACGTGTTTCGAGGTAGTTGCCTCTCGTCAGCAGGGAGTAGGTGAGTGTGGGGTTGCCGCGTAGACTGCCAAAAAAGTATTATCAGGTAAAGTACCACTCATGGCGCACATGTGCTGGTCCGGGGCGCGTCAGCCCAATGGCTCAAGGGAGCCTTAATACAAAAAATCCGATTGGCCGCAATCCGCTCGTCCTACCAGCATGTTACCCCAAGGAACTGTGGTCCATGTAGTGGTGACGGCGATTACGCCTGTGCCAAAAGTGTTCGAAGAAAGTAAGTGTCGCATTAGCCATCCCTGGACACGTGTTTCGAGGTAGTTGCCTCTCGTCAGCAGGGAGTAGGTGAGTGTGTGGGGTTGCCGCGTAGACTGCCAAAAATGTATTATCAGGTAAAGTACCACTCATGGCGCGCAGGTGCTGGTCCGGGGCTCGTCAGCCCAATGGCTCAAGGGAGCCTTAATACAAAAAATCCAATTGGCCGCAGTCCGCTCGTCCTACCAGCATGTTACCCCAAGAAACTGTGGTCCATGTAGTGGCGACGGCGATTACGCCTGTGCCAAAAGTGTTCGAAGAAAGCAAGTGTCGCATTAGCCATCCCTGGACACGTGTTTTGAGGTAGTTGCCTCTCGTCAGCAGGGAGTAGGTGAGTGTGTGGGGTTGCTGCGTAGACTGCCAAAAAAGTATTATCAGGTAAAGTACCACTCATGGCGCACAGGTGCTGGTCCGGAGCTCGTCAGCCCAATGGCTCAAGGGAGCCTTAATACAAAAAATCCGATTGGCCGCACTCCGCTCGTCCTACCAGCATGTTACCCCAAGGAACTGTGGTCCATGTAGTGGCGACGGCGATTACGCCTGTGCCAAAAGTGTTCGAAGAAAGTAAGCCTCGCATTAGCCATCCCTGGACACGTGTTTCGAGGTAGTTGCCTCTCGTCTGCAGGGAGAAGGTGAGTGTGTGGGGTTGCCGCATAGACTGCCAAAAAAGTATTATCAGGTAAAGGACCACTCATGGCGCGCAGGTGCTGTTCCGGGGCTCATCAGCCCAATGGCTCAAGGGAGCCTTAATACAAAAAATCCAATTGGCCGCACTCCGCTCGTCCTACCAGCATGTTACCCCAAGGAACTGTGGTCCATGTAGTGGCGACGGCGATCACGCCTGTGCCAAAAGTGTTAGAAGAAAGTAAGTGTCGCATTATCCATCCTTGGACACATGTTTCGAGGTAGTTGCCTCTCGTCAGCAGGGAGTAGGTGAGTGTGTGGGGTTGCCGCTTAGATTGCCAAAAAAGTATTATCAGGTAAAGTACCACTCATGGCACACAGGTGCTGGTCCGGGGCTCGTCAGCCCAATGGCTCAAGGGAGCCTTAATACAAAAAATCCGATTGGCCGCACTCCGCTCGTCCTACCAGCATGTTACCCCAAGGAACTGTGGTCCATGTAGTGGCGACGGCGATTACACCTGTGCCAAAAGTGTTCGAAGAAAGTAAGTGTCGCATTAGCCATCCCTGGACACGTGTTTCGAGGTAGTTGCCTCTCGTCAGCAGGGAGTAGGTGAGTGTGTGGGGTTGCCGGGTAGACTGCCAAAAAAGTATTATCAGGTAAAGTACCACTCATGGCGCGCAGGTGCTGGTCCGGGGCTCGTCAGCCCAATGGCTCAAGGGAGACTTAATACAAAAAATCCGATTGGCCGCACTCCGCTCGTCCTACCAGCATGTTGCCCCAAGGAACTGTGGTCCATGTAGTGGCGACGGCGATTACGCCTGTGCCAAAAGTGTTCGAAGAAAGTAAGTGTTGCATTAGCCATCCCTGGACACGTGTTTCGAGGTGGTTGCCTCTCGTCTGCAGGGAGTAGGTGAGTGTGTGGGGTGTCCACGTAGACTGCCAAAAAAGTATTATCAGGTAAAGTACCACTCATGGCGTGCAGGTGCTGGTCCGGGGCTCGTCAGCCCAATGGCTCAAGGGAGCCTTAATACAAAAAATCCGATTGGCCGCACTCCGCTCGTCCTACCAGCATGTTACCCCAAGGAACTGTTGTTCATGTAGTGGCGACGGCGATTACGCCTGTGCCAAAAGTGTTCGAAGAAAGTAAGTGTCGCATTAGCCATCCCTGGACACGTGTTTCGAGGTAGTTGCCTCTCGTCAGCAGGGAGTAAGTGAGTGTGTGGGGTTGCCGCGTAGACTGCCAAAAAAGTATTATCAGGTAAAGTACCACTCATGGCGCGCAGGTGCTGGTCCGGGGCTCGTCAGCCCAATGGCTCAAGGGAGCCTTAATACAAAAAATCTGATTAGCCGCACTCCGCTCGTCCTACCAGCATGTTACCCCAAGGAACTGTGGTCCATGTAGTGGCGACGGCGATTACGCCTGTGCCAAAAGTGTTCGAAGAAAGTAAGCGTCGCATTAGCCATCCCTGGACACGTGTTTCGAGGTAGTTGCCTCTCGTCAGCACGGAGTAGGTGAGTGTGTTGGTTTGCCGGGTAGACTGCCAAAAAAGTATTATCAGGTAAAGTACCACTCATGGCGCGCAGGTGCTGGTCCGGGTCTCGTCAGCCCAATGGCTCAAGGGAGCCTGAATACAAAAAATCCGATTGGCCGCACTCTGCTCGTCCTACCAGCATGTTACCCCAAGAAACTGTGGTCCATGTAGTGGCGACGGCGATTACGCCTGTGCCAAAAGTGTTCGAAGAAAGCAAGTGTCGCATTAGCCATCCCTGGACACGTGTTTCGAGGTAGTTGCCTCTCGTCAGCAGGGAGTAGGTGAGTGTGGGGTTGCCGCGTAGACTGCCAAAAAAGTATTATCAGGTAAAGTACCACTCATGGCGCACATGTGCTGGTCCGGGGCGCGTCAGCCCAATGGCTCAAGGGAGCCTTAATACAAAAAATCCGATTGGCCGCAATCCGCTCGTCCTACCAGCATGTTACCCCAAGAACCTGTGGTCCATGTAGTGGTGACGGCGATTACGCCTGTGCCAAAAGTGTTCGAAGAAAGTAAGTGTCGCATTAGCCATCCCTGGACACGTGTTTCGAGGTAGTTGCCTCTCGTCAGCAGGGAGTAGGTGAGTGTGTGGGGTTGCCGCGTAGACTGCCAAAAATGTATTATCAGGTAAAGTACCACTCATGGCGCGCAGGTGCTGGTCCGGGGCTCGTCAGCCCAATGGCTCAAGGGAGCCTTAATACAAAAAATCCGATTGTCCGCACTCCGCTCGTCCTACCAGCATGTTACCCCAAGGAACTGTGGACCATGTAGTGGCGACGGCGATTACGCCTGTGCCAAAAGTGTTCGAAGAAAGTAAGTGTCGCATTAGCCATCCCTGGACACGTGTTTCGAGGTAGTTGCCTCTCGTCAGCAGGGAGTAGGTGAGTGTGTGGGGTTGCCGTGTAGACTCCCAAAAAAGTATTATCAGGTAAAGTACCACTCATGGCGCGCAGGTGCTGGTCTGGGGCTCGTCAGCCCAATGGCTCAAGGGAGCCTTAATACAAAAAATCCGATTGGCCGCACTCCGCTCGTCCTACCAGCATGTTACCCCAAGGAACTGTGGTCCATGTAGTGGCAACGGCGATTACGCCTGTGCCAAAAGTGTTCGAAGAAAGTAAGTGTCGCATTAGCCATCCCTGGACATGTCTTTTGAGGTAGTTGCCTCTCGTCAGCAGGGAGTAGGTGAGCGTGTGGGGTTGCCGCGTAGACTGCCAAAAAAGTATTATCAGGTAAAGTACCACTCATGGCGCGCAGGTGCTGGTCCGGGGCTCGTCAGCCCAATGGCTCAAGGGAACCTTAATAGAAAAAATCCGAATGGCCGCACTCCGCTCGTCCTACCAGCATGTTACCCCAAGGAACTGTGGTCCATGTAGTGGCGACGGCGATTACGCCTGTGCCAAAAGTGTTCGAAGAAATTAAGTGTTGCATTAGCCATCCCTAGACACGTGTTTCGAGGTAGTTGCCTCTCGTCAGCAGGGAGTAGGTGAGTGTGTGGGGTTGCCGCGTAGACTGCCAAAAAAGTATTATCAGGTAAAGTACCACTCATGGCGCGCAGGTGCTGGTCCGGGGCTCGTCAGCCCAATGGCTCAAGGGAGCCTTAATACAAAAAATCCGATTGGCCGCACTCCGCTCGTCCTACCAGCATGTTACCCCAAGGAACTGTGGACCATGTAGTGGCGACGGCGATTACGCCTGTGCCAAAAGTGTTCGAAGAAAGTAAGTGTCGCATTAGCCATCCCTGGACACGAGTTTTGAGGTAGTTGCCTCTCGTCAGCAGAGAGTAGGTGAGTGTGTGGGGTTGCCGCGTAGACTGCCAAAAAAGTATTATCAGGTAAAGTACCACTCATGGCACGCAGGTGCTGGTCCGGGGCTCGTCAGCCCAATGGCTCAAGGGAGCCTTAATACAAAAAATCCGATTGGCCGCACTCCGCTCGACCTACCAGCATGTTATCCCAAGGAACTGTGGTCCATGTAGTGGCGACGGCGATTACGCCTGTGCCAAAAGTGTTCGAAGAAAGTAAGTGTCGCATTAGCCATCCCTGGACACGTGTTTCGAGGTAGTTGCCTCTCGTCAGCAGGGAGTAGGTGAGTGTGTGGGGTTGCCGCGTAGACTGCCAAAAAAGTATTATCAGGTAAAGTACCACTCATGGCGCGCAGGTGCTGGTCCGGGGCTCGTCAGCCCAATGGCTCAAGGGAGACTTAATACAAAAAATCTGATTTGCCGCACTCCGCTCGTCCTACCAGCATGTTATCCCAAGGAACTGTGGTCCATGTAGTGGCGACGGCGATTACGCCTGTGCAAAAAGTGTTCGAAGAAAGTAAGTGTCGCATTAGCTATCCCTAGACACGTGTTTCGAGGTAGTTGCCTCTCGTCAGCAGGGAGTAGGTGAGTGTGTGGGGTTGCCGCATAGACTGCCAAAAAAGTATTATCAGGTAAAGTACCACTCATGGCGCGCAGGTGCTGGTCCGGGGCTCGTCAGCCCAATGGCTCAAGGGAGCCTTAATACAAAAAATCCGATTGGCCGCACTCCGCTCGTCCTACCAGCATGTTACCCCATGGAACTGTGGACCATGTAGTGGCGACGGCGATTACGCCTGTGCCAAAAGTGTTCGAAGAAAGTAAGTGTCGCATTAGCCATCCCTGGACACGTGTTTCGAGGTAGTTGCCTCTCGTCAGCAGGGAGTAGGTGAGTGTGTGGGGTTGCCGTGTAGACAGCCAAAAAAGTATTATCAGGTAAAGTACCACTCATGGCGCACAGGTGCTGGTCCGGGGCTCGTCAGCCCAATGGCTCAAGGGAGCCTTAATACAAAAAATCCAACTGGCCGCACTCCGCTCGTCCTACCAGCATGTTACCCCAAGGAACTGTGGTCCATGTAGTGGCGACGGCGATTACCCCTGTGCCAAAAGTGTTCGAAGAAAGTAAGTGTTGCATTAGCCATCCCTGGAAGCGTGTTTCGGGGTAGTTGCCTCTCGTCAGCAGGGAGTAGGTGAGTGTGTGGGGTTGCCGCGTAGACTGCCAAAAAATATTATCAGATAAAGTACCACTCATGGCGCACAGGTGCTGGTCCGGGGCTCGTCAGCCCAATGGCTCAAGGGAGCCTTAATACAAAAAATCCGATTGGCCGCACTCCGCTCGTCCTACCAGCATGTTACCCCAAGGAACTGTGGTCCATGTAGTGGCGACGGCGATTACGCCTGTGCCAAAAGTGTTCGAAGAAAGTGTCGCATTAGCCATCCCTGGACACGTGTTTCGAGGTAGTTGCCTCTCGTCAGCAGGGAGTAGGTGAGTGTGGGGGGTTGCCGCGTAGACTGCCAAAAAAGTATTACCAGGTAAAGTACCACTCATGGCGCGCAGGTGCTGGTCCGGGTCTCGTCAGCCCAATGGCTCAAGGGAGCCTGAATACAAAAAATCCGATTGGCCGCACTCTGCTCGTCCTACCAGCATGTTACCCCAAGAAACTGTGGTCCATGTAGTGGCGACGGCGATTACGCCTGTGCCAAAAGTGTTCGAAGAAAGCAAGTGTCGCATTAGCCATCCCTGGACACGTGTTTCGAGGTAGTTGCCTCTCGTCAGCAGGGAGTAGGTGAGTGTGGGGTTGCCGCGTAGACTGCCAAAAAAGTATTATCAGGTAAAGTACCACTCATGGCGCACATGTGCTGGTCCGGGGCGCGTCAGCCCAATGGCTCAAGGGAGCCTTAATACAAAAAATCCGATTGGCCGCAATCCGCTCGTCCTACCAGCATGTTACCCCAAGGAACTGTGGTCCATGTAGTGGTGACGGCGATTACGCCTGTGCCAAAAGTGTTCGAAGAAAGTAAGTGTCGCATTAGCCATCCCTGGACACGTGTTTCGAGGTAGTTGCCTCTCGTCAGCAGGGAGTAGGTGAGTGTGTGGGGTTGCCGCGTAGACTGCCAAAAATGTATTATCAGGTAAAGTACCACTCATGGCGCGCAGGTGCTGGTCCGGGGCTCGTCAGCCCAATGGCTCAAGGGAGCCTTAATACAAAAAATCCAATTGGCCGCAGTCCGCTCGTCCTACCAGCATGTTACCCCAAGAAACTGTGGTCCATGTAGTGGCGACGGCGATTACGCCTGTGCCAAAAGTGTTCGAAGAAAGCAAGTGTCGCATTAGCCATCCCTGGACACGTGTTTTGAGGTAGTTGCCTCTCGTCAGCAGGGAGTAGGTGAGTGTGTGGGGTTGCTGCGTAGACTGCCAAAAAAGTATTATCAGGTAAAGTACCACTCATGGCGCACAGGTGCTGGTCCGGGGCTCGTCAGCCCAATGGCTCAAGGGAGCCTTAATACAAAAAATCCGATTGGCCGCACTCCGCTCGTCCTACCAGCATGTTACCCCAAGGAACTGTGGTCCATGTAGTGGCGACGGCGATTACGCCTGTGCCAAAAGTGTTCGAAGAAAGTAAGCCTCGCATTAGCCATCCCTGGACACGTGTTTCGAGGTAGTTGCCTCTCGTCTGCAGGGAGAAGGTGAGTGTGTGGGGTTGCCGCGTAGACTGCCAAAAAAGTATTATCAGGTAAAGTACCACTCATGGCGCGCAGGTGCTGGTCCGGGGCTCGACAGCCCAATGGCTCAAGGGAGCCTTAATACAAAAAATCCGATTGGCCGCACTCCGCTCGTCCTACCAGCATGTTACCCCAAGGAACTGTGGTCCATGTAGTCGCGACGGCGATTACGCCTGTGCCAAAAGTGTTCGAAGAAAGTAAGTGTCGCATTAGCCATCCCTGGACACGTGTTTCGAGGTAGTTGCCTCTCGTCAGGAGGGAGTAGGTGAGTGTGTGGGGTTGCCGCGTAGACTGCCAAAAAAGTATTATCAGGTAAAGTACCACTCATGGCGCGCAGGTGCTGGTCCGGGGCTCGTCAGCCCAATGGCTCAAGGGAGCCTTAATACAAAAAATCTGATTAGCCGCACTCCGCTCGTCCTACCAGCATGTTACCCCAAGGAACTGTGGTCCATGTAGTGGCGACGGCGATTACGCCTGTGCCAAAAGTGTTCGAAGAAAGTAAGTGTCGCATTAGCTATCCCTGGACACGTGTTTCGAGGTAGTTGCCTCTCGTCAGCAGGGAGTAGGTGAGTGTGTGGGGTTGCCGCGTAGACTGCCAAAAAAGTATTATCAGGTAAAGGACCACTCATGGCGCGCAGGTGCTGTTCCGGGGCTCGTCAGCCCAATGGCTCAAGGGAGCCTTAATACAAAAAATCCAATTGGCCGCACTCCGCTCGTCCTACCAGCATGTTACCCCAAGGAACTGTGGTCCATGTAGTGGCGACGGCGATCACGCCTGTGCCAAAAGTGTTAGAAGAAAGTAAGTGTCGCATTAGCCATCCCTGGACACATGTTTCGAGGTAGTTGCCTCTCGTCAGCAGGGAGTAGGTGAGTGTGTGGGGTTGCCGCTTAGATTGCCAAAAAAGTATTATCAGGTAAAGTACCACTCATGGCACACAGGTGCTGGTCCGGGGCTCGTCAGCCCAATGGCTCAAGGGAGCCTTAATACAAAAAATCCGATTGGCCGCACTCCGCTCGTCCTACCAGCATGTTACCCCAAGGAACTGTGGTCCATGTAGTGGCGACGGCGATTACACCTGTGCCAAAAGTGTTCGAAGAAAGTAAGTGTCGCATTAGCCATCCCTGGACACGTGTTTCGAGGTAGTTGCCTCTCGTCAGCAGGGAGTAGGTGAGTGTGTTGGTTTGCCGGGTAGACTGCCAAAAAAGTATTATCAGGTAAAGTACCACTCATGGCGCGCAGGTGCTGGTCCGGAGCTCGTCAGCCCAATGGCTCAAGGGAGCCTTAACACAAAAAATCCGATTGGCCGCACTCCTCTCGTCCTACCAGCATGTTACCCCAAGGAACTGTGGACCATTTAGTGGCAACGGCGATTACGCCTTTGCCAAAAGTGTTCGAAGAAAGTAAGTGTCGCATTAGCCATCCCTGGAAACGTGTTTCGAGGTAGTTGCCTCTCATCAGCAGGGAGTAGGTGAGTGTGTGGGGTTGCTGCGTAGATTTCCAAAAAAGTATTATCAGGTAAAGTACCACTCATGGCGCACAGGTGCTGGTCCGGGGCTCGTCAGCCCAATGGCTCAAGGGAGCCTTAATACAAAAAATCCGATTGGCCGCACTCCGCTCGTCCTACCAGCATGTTACCCCAAGGAACTGTAGTCCATGTAGTGGCGACGGCGATTACACCTGTGCCAAAAGTGTTCGAAGAAAGTAAGTGTCGCATTAGCCATCCCTGGACACGTGTTTCGAGGTAGTTGCCTCTCGTCAGCAGGGAGTAGGTGAGTGTGTGGGGTTGCCGGGTAGACTGCCCAAAAAGTATTATCAGGTAAAGTACCACTCATGGCGCGCAGGTGCTGGTCCGGGGCTCGTCAGCCCAATGGCTCAAAGGAGACTTAATACAAAAAATCCGATTGGCCGCACTCCGCTCGTCCTACCAGCATGTTGCCCCAAGGAACTGTGGTCCATGTAGTGGCGACGGCGATTACGCCTGTGCCAAAAGTGTTCGAAGAAAGTAAGTGTCGCATTAGCCATCCCTGGACACGTGTTTCAAGGTAGTTGCCTCTCGTCAGCAGGGAGTAGGTGAGTGTGTGGGGTTGCCGCGTAGACTGCCAAAAAAGTATTATCAGGTAAAGTACCACTCATGGCGCACAGGTGCTGCTCCGGGGCTCGTCAGCCCAATGGCTCAAGGGAGCCTTAATACAAAAAATCCGATTGGCCGCACTCCGCTTGTCCTACCAGCATGTTACCCCAAGGAACTGTGGTCCATGTAGTGGCGACGGCGATTACGCCTGTGCCAATATTGTTCGAAGAAAGTAAGTGTCGCATTAGCCATCCCTGGACACGTGTTTTGAGGTGGTTGCCTCTCGTCTGCAGGGAGTAGGTGAGTGTTTGGGGTTGCCGCGTAGACGACCAAAAAAGTATTATCAGGTAAAGTACCACTCATGGCATGCAGGTGCTGGTCCGGGGCTCGTCAGCCCAATGGCTCAAGGGAGCCTTAATACAAAAAATCCGATTGGCCGCACTCTGCTCGTCCTACCAGCATGTTACCCCAAGGAACTATGGTCCATGTAGTGGCGACGGCGATTACGCCTGTGCCAAAAGTGTTCGAAGAAAGTAAGTGTTGCATTAGCCATCCCTGGACACGTGTTTCGAGGTGGTTGCCTCTCGTCTGCAGGGAGTAGGTGAGTGTGTGGGGTTGCCACGTAGACTGCCAAAAAAGTATTATCAGGTAAAGTACCACTCATGGTGTGCAGGTGCTGGTCCGGGGCTCGTCAGCCCAATGGCTCAAGGGAGCCTTAATACAAAAAATCCGATTGGCCGCACTCCGCTCGTCCTACCAGCATGTTACCCCAAGGAACTGTGGTTCATGTAGTGGCGACGGCGATTACGCCTGTGCCAAAAGTGTTCGAAGAAAGTAAGTGTCGCATTAGCCATCCCTGGACACGTGTTTTGAGGTAGTTGCCTCTTGTCAGCAGGGAGCAAGTGAGTGTGTGGGGTTGCCGCGTAGACTGCCAAAAAAGTATTATCAGGTAAAGTACCACTCATGGCGCGCAGGTGCTGGTCCGGGGCTCGTCAGCCCAATGGCTCAAGGGAGCCTTAATACAAAAAATCTGATTAGCCGCACTCCGCTCGTCCTACCAGCATGTTACCCCAAGGAACTGTGGTCCATGTAGTGGCGACGGCAATTACGCCTGTGCCAAAAGTGTTCGAAGAAAGTAAGCGTCGCATTAGCCATCCCTGGACACGTGTTTCGAGGTAGTTGCCTCACGTCAGCAGGGAGTAGGTGAGTGTGTAGGGTTGCCGCGTAGACTGCCAAAAAAGTATTATCAGGTAAAGTACCACTCATGGCGCGCAGGTGCTGGTCCGGGGCTCGTCAGCCCAATGGCTCAAGGGAGACTTAATACAAAAAATCCGATTGGCCGCACTCCGCTCGTCCTACCAGCATGTTACCCCAAGGAACTGTGGTCCATGTAGTGGCGACGGCGATTACGCCTGTGCAAAAAGTGTTCGAAGAAAGTAAGTGTCGCATTAGCTATCCCTGGACACGTGTTTCGAGGTAGTTACCTCTCATCAGCAGGGAGTAGGTGAGTGTGTGGGGTTGCCGCGTAGACTGCCAAAAAAGTATTATCAGGTAAAGGACCACTCATGGCGCGCAGGTGCTGGTCTGGGGCTCGTCAGCCCAATGGCTCAAGGGAGCCTTAATACAAAAAATCCAATTGGCCGCACTCCGCTCGTCCTACCAGCATGTTACCCCAAGGAACTGTGGTCCATGTAGTGGCGACGGCGATCACGCCTGTGCCAAAAGTGTTAGAAGAAAGTAAGTGTCGCATTAGCCATCCCTGGACACATGTTTCGAGGTAGTTGTCTCTCGTCAGCAGGGAGTAGGTGAGTGTGTGGGGTTGCCACGTAGACTGCCAAAAAAGTATTATCAGGTAAAGTACCACTCATGGCGTGCAGGTGCTGGTCCGGGGCTCGTCAGCCCAATGGCTCAAGGGAGCCTTAATACAAAAAATCCGATTGGCCGCACTCCGCTCGTCCTACCAGCATGTTACCCCAAGGAACTGTGGTTCATGTAGTGGCGACGGCGATTACGCCTGTGCCAAAAGTGTTCGAAGAAAGTAAGTGTTGCATTAGCCATCCCTGGACACGTGTTTCAAGGTAGTTGCCTCTCGTCAGCAGGGAGTAGGTGAGTGTGTGGGGTTGCCGTGTAGACTGCCAAAAAAGTATTATCAGGTAAAGTACCACTCATGGCGCACAGGTGCTGGTCCGGGGCTCGTCAGCCCAATGGCTCAAGGGAGCCTTAATACATAAAATCCGATTGGCCGCACTCCGCTTGTCCTACCAGCATGTTACCCCAAGGAACTGTGGTCCATGTAGTGGCGACGGCGATTACGCCTGTGCCAATATTGTTCGAAGAAAGTAAGTGTCGCATTAGCCATCCCTGGACACGTGTTTTGAGGTGGTTGCCTCTCGTCTGCAGGGAGTAGGTGAGTGTGTGGGGTTGCCGCGTAGACGGCCAAAAAAGTATTATCAGGTAAAGTACCACTCATGGCGCGCAGGTGCTGGTCCGGGGCTCGTCAGCCCAATGGCTCAAGGGAGACTTAATACAAAAAATCCGATTGGCCGCACTCCGCTCGTCCTACCAGCATGTTACCCCAAGGAACTGTGGTCCATGTAGTGGCGACGGCGATTACGCCTGTGCAAAAAGTGTTCGAAGAAAGTAAGTGTCGCATTAGCTATCCCTGGACACGTGTTTCGAGGTAGTTACCTCTCGTCAGCAGGGAGTAGGTGAGTGTGTGGGGTTGCCGCGTAGACTGCCAAAAAAGCATTATCAGGTAAAGGACCACTCATGGCGCGCAGGTGCTGGTCTGGGGCTCGTCAGCCCAATGGCTCAAGGGAGCCTTAATACAAAAAATCCAATTGGCCGCACTCCGCTCGTCCTACCAGCATGTTACCCCAAGGAACTGTGGTCCATGTAGTGGCGACGGCGATCACGCCTGTGCCAAAAGTGTTAGAAGAAAGTAAGTGTCGCATTAGCCATAACTGGACACATGTTTCGAGGTAGTTGTCTCTCGTCAGCAGGGAGTAGGTGAGTGTGTGGGGTTGCCACGTAGACTGCCAAAAAAGTATTATCAGGTAAAGTACCACTCATGGCGTGCAGGTGCTGGTCCGGGGCTCGTCAGCCCAATGGCTCAAGGGAGCCTTAATACAAAAAATCCGATTGGCCGCACTCCGCTCGTCCTACCAGCATGTTACCCCAAGGAACTGTGGTTCATGTAGTGGCGACGGCGATTACGCCTGTGCCAAAAGTGTTCGAAGAAAGTAAGTGTTGCATTAGCCATCCCTGGACACGTGTTTCAAGGTAGTTGCCTCTCGTCAGCAGGGAGTAGGTGAGTGTGTGGGGTTGCCGTGTAGACTGCCAAAAAAGTATTATCAGGTAAAGTACCACTCATGGCGCACAGGTGCTGGTCCGGGGCTCGTCAGCCCAATGGCTCAAGGGAGCCTTAATACAAAAAATCCGATTGGCCGCACTCCGCTTGTCCTACCAGCATGTTACCCCAAGGAACTGTGGTCCATGTAGTGGCGACGGCGATTACGCCTGTGCCAATATTGTTCGAAGAAAGTAAGTGTCGCATTAGCCATCCCTGGACACGTGTTTTGAGGTGGTTGCCTCTCGTCTGCAGGGAGTAGGTGAGTGTGTGGGGTTGCCGCGTAGACGGCCAAAAAAGTATTATCAGGTAAAGTACCACTCATGGCATGCAGGTGCTGGTCCGGGGCTCGTCAGCCCAATGGCTCAAGGGAGCCTTAATACAAAAAATCCGATTGGCCGCACTCCGCTCGTCCTACCAGCATGTTACCCCAAGGAACTATGGTCCATGTAGTGGCGACGGCGATTACGCCTGTGCCAAAAGTGTTCGAAGAAAGTAAGTGTTGCATTAGCCATCCCTGGACACGTGTTTCGAGGTGGTTGCCTCTCGTCTGCAGGGAGTAGGTGAGTGTGTGGGGTGTCCACGTAGACTGCCAAAAAAGTATTATCAGGTAAAGTACCACTCATGGCGTGCAGGTGCTGGTCCGGGGCTCGTCAGCCCAATGGCTCAAGGGAGCCTTAATACAAAAAATCCGATTGGCCGCACTCCGCTCGTCCTACCAGCATGTTACCCCAAGGAACTGTGGTTCATGTAGTGGCGACGGCGATTACGCCTGTGCCAAAAGTGTTCGAAGAAAGTAAGTGTCGCATTAGCCATCCCTGGACACGTGTTTCGAGGTAGTTGCCTCTCGTCAGCAGGGAGTAAGTGAGTGTGTGGGGTTGCCGCGTAGACTGCCAAAAAAGTATTATCAGGTAAAGTACCACTCATGGCGCGCAGGTGCTGGTCCGGGGCTCGTCAGCCCAATGGCTCAAGGGAGCCTTAATACAAAAAATCTGATTAGCCGCACTCCGCTCGTCCTACCAGCATGTTACCCCAAGGAACTGTGGTCCATGTAGTGGCGACGGCGATTAAGCCTGTGCCAAAAGTGTTCAAAGAAAGTAAGCGTCGCATTAGCCATCCCTGGACACGTGTTTCGAGGTAGTTGCCTCACATCAGCAGGGAGTAGGTGAGTGTGTAGGGTTGCCGCGTAGACTGCCAAAAAAGTATTATCAGGTAAAGTACCACTCATGGCGCGCAGGTGCTGGTCCGGGGCTCGTCAGCCCAATGGCTCAAGGGAGACTTAATACAAAAAATCCGATTGGCCGCACTCCGCTCGTCCTACCAGCATGTTACCCCAAGGAACTGTGGTCCATTTAGTGGCGACAGCGATTACGCCTGTGCAAAAAGTGTTCGAAGAAAGTAAGTGTCGCATTAGCTATCCCTGGACACGTGTTTCGAGGTAGTTGCCTCTCGTCAGCAGGGAGTAGGTGAGTGTGAGGGGTTGCCGCGTAGACTGCCAAAAAAGTATTATCAGGTAAAGGACCACTCATGGCGTGCAGGTGCTGGTCCGGGGCTCGTCAGCCCAATGGCTCAAGGGAGCCTTAATACAAAAAATCCAATTGGCCGCACTCCGCTCGTCCTACCAGCATGTTACCCCAAGGAACTGTGGTCCATGTAGTGGCGACGGCGATCACGCCTGTGCCAAAAGTGTTAGAAGAAAGTAAGTGTCGCATTAGCCATCCCTGGACACATGTTTCGAGGTAGTTGCCTCTCGTCAGCAGGGAGTAGGTGAGTGTGTGGGGTTGCCGCGTAGATTGCCAAAAAAGTATTATCAGGTAAAGTACCACTCATGGCACACAGGTGCTGGTCCGGGGCTCGTCAGCCCAATGGCTCAAGGGAGCCTTAATACAAAAAATCCGATTGGCCGCACTCCGCTCGTCCTACCAGCATGTTACCCCAAGGAACTGTGGTCCATGTAGTGGCGACGGCGATGACGCCTGTGCCAAAAGTGTTAGAAGAAAGTAAGTGTCGCATTAGCCATCCCTGGACACATGTTTCGAGGTAGTTGTCTCTCGTCAGCAGGGAGTAGGTGAGTGTGTGGGGTTGCCGTGTAGACTGCCAAAAAAGTATTATCAGGTAAAGTACCACTCATGGCGCACAGGTGCTGGTCCGGGGCTCGTCAGCCCAATGGCTCAAGGGAGCCTTAATACATAAAATCCGATTGGCCGCACTCCGCTTGTCCTACCAGCATGTTACCCCAAGGAACTGTGGTCCATGTAGTGGCGACGGCGATTACGCCTGTGCCAATATTGTTCGAAGAAAGTAAGTGTCGCATTAGCCATCCCTGGACACGTGTTTTGAGGTGGTTGCCTCTCGTCTGCAGGGAGTAGGTGAGTGTGTGGGGTTGCCGCGTAGACGGCCAAAAAAGTATTATCAGGTAAAGTACCACTCATGGCGCGCAGGTGCTGGTCCGGGGCTCGTCAGCCCAATGGCTCAAGGGAGACTTAATACAAAAAATCCGATTGGCCGCACTCCGCTCGTCCTACCAGCATGTTACCCCAAGGAACTGTGGTCCATGTAGTGGCGACGGCGATTACGCCTGTGCAAAAAGTGTTCGAAGAAAGTAAGTGTCGCATTAGCTATCCCTGGACACGTGTTTCGAGGTAGTTACCTCTCGTCAGCAGGGAGTAGGTGAGTGTGTGGGGTTGCCGCGTAGACTGCCAAAAAAGTATTATCAGGTAAAGGACCACTCATGGCGCGCAGGTGCTGGTCTGGGGCTCGTCAGCCCAATGGCTCAAGGGAGCCTTAATACAAAAAATCCAATTGGCCGCACTCCGCTCGTCCTACCAGCATGTTACCCCAAGGAACTGTGGTCCATGTAGTGGCGACGGCGATCACGCCTGTGCCAAAAGTGTTAGAAGAAAGTAAGTGTCGCATTAGCCATCCCTGGACACATGTTTCGAGGTAGTTGTCTCTCGTCAGCAGGGAGTAGGTGAGTGTGTGGGGTTGCCACGTAGACTGCCAAAAAAGTATTATCAGGTAAAGTACCACTCATGGCGTGCAGGTGCTGGTCCGGGGCTCGTCAGCCCAATGGCTCAAGGGAGCCTTAATACAAAAAATCCGATTGGCCGCACTCCGCTCGTCCTACCAGCATGTTACCCCAAGGAACTGTGGTTCATGTAGTGGCGACGGCGATTACGCCTGTGCCAAAAGTGTTCGAAGAAAGTAAGTGTTGCATTAGCCATCCCTGGACACGTGTTTCAAGGTAGTTGCCTCTCGTCAGCAGGGAGTAGGTGAGTGTGTGGGGTTGCCGTGTAGACTGCCAAAAAAGTATTATCAGGTAAAGTACCACTCATGGCGCACAGGTGCTGGTCCGGGGCTCGTCAGCCCAATGGCTCAAGGGAGCCTTAATACAAAAAATCCGATTGGCCGCACTCCGCTTGTCCTACCAGCATGTTACCCCAAGGAACTGTGGTCCATGTAGTGGCGACGGCGATTACGCCTGTGCCAATATTGTTCGAAGAAAGTAAGTGTCGCATTAGCCATCCCTGGACACGTGTTTTGAGGTGGTTGCCTCTCGTCTGCAGGGAGTAGGTGAGTGTGTGGGGTTGCCGCGTAGACGGCCAAAAAAGTATTATCAGGTAAAGTACCACTCATGGCATGCAGGTGCTGGTCCGGGGCTCGTCAGCCCAATGGCTCAAGGGAGCCTTAATACAAAAAATCCGATTGGCCGCACTCCGCTCGTCCTACCAGCATGTTACCCCAAGGAACTATGGTCCATGTAGTGGCGACGGCGATTACGCCTGTGCCAAAAGTGTTCGAAGAAAGTAAGTGTTGCATTAGCCATCCCTGGACACGTGTTTCGAGGTGGTTGCCTCTCGTCTGCAGGGAGTAGGTGAGTGTGTGGGGTGTCCACGTAGACTGCCAAAAAAGTATTATCAGGTAAAGTACCACTCATGGCGTGCAGGTGCTGGTCCGGGGCTCGTCAGCCCAATGGCTCAAGGGAGCCTTAATACAAAAAATCCGATTGGCCGCACTCCGCTCGTCCTACCAGCATGTTACCCCAAGGAACTGTGGTTCATGTAGTGGCGACGGCGATTACGCCTGTGCCAAAAGTGTTCGAAGAAAGTAAGTGTCGCATTAGCCATCCCTGGACACGTGTTTCGAGGTAGTTGCCTCTCGTCAGCAGGGAGTAAGTGAGTGTGTGGGGTTGCCGCGTAGACTGCCAAAAAAGTATTATCAGGTAAAGTACCACTCATGGCGCGCAGGTGCTGGTCCGGGGCTCGTCAGCCCAATGGCTCAAGGGAGCCTTAATACAAAAAATCTGATTAGCCGCACTCCGCTCGTCCTACCAGCATGTTACCCCAAGGAACTGTGGTCCATGTAGTGGCGACGGCGATTACGCCTGTGCCAAAAGTGTTCAAAGAAAGTAAGCGTCGCATTAGCCATCCCTGGACACGTGTTTCGAGGTAGTTGCCTCACATCAGCAGGGAGTAGGTGAGTGTGTAGGGTTGCCGCGTAGACTGCCAAAAAAGTATTATCAGGTAAAGTACCACTCATGGCGCGCAGGTGCTGGTCCGGGGCTCGTCAGCCCAATGGCTCAAGGGAGACTTAATACAAAAAATCCGATTGGCCGCACTCCGCTCGTCCTACCAGCATGTTACCCCAAGGAACTGTGGTCCATTTAGTGGCGACAGCGATTACGCCTGTGCAAAAAGTGTTCGAAGAAAGTAAGTGTCGCATTAGCTATCCCTGGACACGTGTTTCGAGGTAGTTGCCTCTCGTCAGCAGGGAGTAGGTGAGTGTGAGGGGTTGCCGCGTAGACTGCCAAAAAAGTATTATCAGGTAAAGGACCACACATGGCGTGCAGGTGCTGGTCCGGGGCTCGTCAGCCCAATGGCTCAAGGGAGCCTTAATACAAAAAATCCAATTGGCCGCACTCCGCTCGTCCTACCAGCATGTTACCCCAAGGAACTGTGGTCCATGTAGTGGCGACGGCGATCACGCCTGTGCCAAAAGTGTTAGAAGAAAGTAAGTGTCGCATTAGCCATCCCTGGACACATGTTTCGAGGTAGTTGCCTCTCGTCAGCAGGGAGTAGGTGAGTGTGTGGGGTTGCCGCGTAGATTGCCAAAAAAGTATTATCAGGTAAAGTACCACTCATGGCACACAGGTGCTGGTCCGGGGCTCGTCAGCCCAATGGCTCAAGGGAGCCTTAATACAAAAAATCCGATTGGCCGCACTCCGCTCGTCCTACCAGCATGTTACCCCAAGGAACTGTGGTCCATGTAGTGGCGACGGCGATTACACCTGTGCCAAAAGTGTTCGAAGAAAGTAAGTGTCGCATTAGCCATCCCTGGACACGTGTTTCGAGGTAGTTGCCTCTCGTCAGCAGGGACTAGGTGAGTGTGTTGGGTTGCCGGGTAGACTGCCAAAAAAGTATTATCAGGTAAAGTACCACTCATGGCGCGCAGGTGCTGGTCCGGGGCTCGTCAGCCCAATGGCTCAAGGGAGCCTTAATACAAAAAATCTGATTGGCCGCACTCCTCTCGTCCTACCAGCATGTTACCCCAAGGAACTGTGGACCATGTAGTGGCAACGGCGATTACGCCTGTGCCAAAAGTGTTCGAAGAAAGTAAGTGTCGCATTAGCCATCCCTGGACACGTGTTTCGAGGTAGTTGCCTCTCGTCAGCAGGGAGTAGGTGAGTGTGTGGGGTTGCCGCGTAGATTTCAAAAAAGTATTATCAGGTAAAGTACCACTCATGGCGCACAGGTGCTGGTCCGGGGCTCGTCAGCCCAATGGCTCAAGGGAGCCTTAATACTAAAAATCCGATTGGCCGCACTCCGCTCGTCCTACCAGCATGTTACCCCAAGGAACTGTGGTCCATGTAGTGGCGACGGCGATTACACCTGTGCCAAAAGTGTTCGAAGAAAGTAAGTGTCGCATTAGCCATCCCTGGACACGTGTTTCGAGGTAGTTGCCTCTCGTCAGCAGGGAGTAGGTGAGTGTGTGGGGTTGCCGGGTAGACTGCCAAAAAAGTATTATCAGGTAAAGTACCACTCATGGCGCGCAGGTGCTGGTCCGGGGCTCGTCAGCCCAATGGCTCAAGGGAGACTTAATACAAAAAATCCGATTGGCCGCACTCCGCTCGTCCTATCAGCATGTTGCCCCAAGGAACTGTGGTCCATGTAGTGGCGACGGCGATTACGCCTGTGCCAAAAGTGTTCGAAGAAAGTAAGTGTTGCATTAGCCATCCCTGGACACGTGTTTCGAGGTGGTTGCCTCTCGTCTGCAGGGAGTAGGTGAGTGTGTGGGGTGTCCACGTAGACTGCCAAAAAAGTATTATCAGGTAAAGTACCACTCATGGCGTGCAGGTGCTGGTCCGGGGCTCGTCAGCCCAATGGCTCAAGGGAGCCTTAATACAAAAAATCCGATTGGCCGCACTCCGCTCGTCCTACCAGCATGTTACCCCAAGGAACTGTGGTTCATGTAGTGGCGACGGCGATTACGCCTGTGCCAAAAGTGTTCGAAGAAAGTAAGTGTCGCATTAGCCATCCCTGGACACGTGTTTCGAGGTAGTTGCCTCTCGTCAGCAGGGAGTAAGTGAGTGTGTGGGGTTGCCGCGTAGACTGCCAAAAAAGTATTATCAGGTAAAGTACCACTCATGGCGCGCAGGTGCTGGTCCGGGGCTCGTCAGCCCAATGGCTCAAGGGAGCCTTAATACAAAAAATCTGATTAGCCGCACTCCGCTCGTCCTACCAGCATGTTACCCCAAGGAACTGTGGTCCATGTAGTGGCGACGGCGATTACGCCTGTGCCAAAAGTGTTCGAAGAAAGTAAGCGTCGCATTAGCCATCCCTGGACACGTGTTTCGAGGTAGTTGCCTCTCGTCAGCACGGAGTAGGTGAGTGTGTTGGTTTGCCGGGTAGACTGCCAAAAAAGTATTATCAGGTAAAGTACCACTCATGGCGCGCAGGTGCTGGTCCGGGTCTCGTCAGCCCAATGGCTCAAGGGAGCCTGAATACAAAAAATCCGATTGGCCGCACTCTGCTCGTCCTACCAGCATGTTACCCCAAGAAACTGTGGTCCATGTAGTGGCGACGGCGATTACGCCTGTGCCAAAAGTGTTCGAAGAAAGCAAGTGTCGCATTAGCCATCCCTGGACACGTGTTTCGAGGTAGTTGCCTCTCGTCAGCAGGGAGTAGGTGAGTGTGGGGTTGCCGCGTAGACTGCCAAAAAAGTATTATCAGGTAAAGTACCACTCATGGCGCACATGTGCTGGTCCGGGGCGCGTCAGCCCAATGGCTCAAGGGAGCCTTAATACAAAAAATCCGATTGGCCGCAATCCGCTCGTCCTACCAGCATGTTACCCCAAGGAACTGTGGTCCATGTAGTGGTGACGGCGATTACGCCTGTGCCAAAAGTGTTCGAAGAAAGTAAGTGTCGCATTAGCCATCCCTGGACACGTGTTTCGAGGTAGTTGCCTCTCGTCAGCAGGGAGTAGGTGAGTGTGTGGGGTTGCCGCGTAGACTGCCAAAAATGTATTATCAGGTAAAGTACCACTCATGGCGCGCAGGTGCTGGTCCGAGGCTCGTCAGCCCAATGGCTCAAGGGAGCCTTAATACAAAAAATCCAATTGGCCGCAGTCCGCTCGTCCTACCAGCATGTTACCCCAAGAAACTGTGGTCCATGTAGTGGCGACGGCGATTACGCCTGTGCCAAAAGTGTTCGAAGAAAGCAAGTGTCGCATTAGCCATCCCTGGACACGTGTTTTGAGGTAGTTGCCTCTCGTCAGCAGGGAGTAGGTGAGTGTGTGGGGTTGCTGCGTAGACTGCCAAAAAAGTATTATCAGGTAAAGTACCACTCATGGCGCACAGGTGCTGGTCCGGGGCTCGTCAGCCCAATGGCTCAAGGGAGCCTTAATACAAAAAATCCGATTGGCCGCACTCCGCTCGTCCTACCAGCATGTTACCCCAAGGAACTGTGGTCCATGTAGTGGCGACGGCGATTACGCCTGTGCCAAAAGTGTTCGAAGAAAGTAAGCCTCGCATTAGCCATCCCTGGACCCGTGTTTCGAGGTAGTTGCCTCTCGTCTGCAGGGAGAAGGTGAGTGTGTGGGGTTGCCGCGTAGACTGCCAAAAAAGTATTATCAGGTAAAGTACCACTCATGGCGCGCAGGTGCTGGTCCGGGGCTCGACAGCCCAATGGCTCAAGGGAGCCTTAATACAAAAAATCCGATTGGCCGCACTCCGCTCGTCCTACCAGCATGTTACCCCAAGGAACTGTGGTCCATGTAGTCGCGACGGCGATTACGCCTGTGCCAAAAGTGTTCGAAGAAAGTAAGTGTCGCATTAGCCATCCCTGGACACGTGTTTCGAGGTAGTTACCTCTCGTCAGCAGGGAGTAGGTGAGTGTGTGGGGTTGCCGCGTAGACTGCCAAAAAAGTATTATCAGGTAAAGGACCACTCATGGCGCGCAGGTGCTGGTCTGGGGCTCGTCAGCCCAATGGCTCAAGGGAGCCTTAATACAAAAAATCCAATTGGCCGCACTCCGCTCGTCCTACCAGCATGTTACCCCAAGGAACTGTGGTCCATGTAGTGGCGACGGCGATCACGCCTGTGCCAAAAGTGTTAGAAGAAAGTAAGTGTCGCATTAGCCATCCCTGGACACATGTTTCGAGGTAGTTGTCTCTCGTCAGCAGGGAGTAGGTGAGTGTGTGGGGTTGCCACGTAGACTGCCAAAAAAGTATTATCAGGTAAAGTACCACTCATGGCGTGCAGGTGCTGGTCCGGGGCTCGTCAGCCCAATGGCTCAAGGGAGCCTTAATACAAAAAATCCGAATGGCCGCACTCCGCTCGTCCTACCAGCATGTTACCCCAAGGAACTGTGGTTCATGTAGTGGCGACGGCGATTACGCCTGTGCCAAAAGTGTTCGAAGAAAGTAAGTGTTGCATTAGCCATCCCTGGACACGTGTTTCAAGGTAGTTGCCTCTCGTCAGCAGGGAGTAGGTGAGTGTGTGGGGTTGCCGTGTAGACTGCCAAAAAAGTATTATCAGGTAAAGTACCACTCATGGCGCACAGGTGCTGGTCCGGGGCTCGTCAGCCCAATGGCTCAAGGGAGCCTTAATACAAAAAATCCGATTGGCCGCACTCCGCTTGTCCTACCAGCATGTTACCCCAAGGAACTGTGGTCCATGTAGTGGCGACGGCGATTACGCCTGTGCCAATATTGTTCGAAGAAAGTAAGTGTCGCATTAGCCATCCCTGGACACGTGTTTTGAGGTGGTTGCCTCTCGTCTGCAGGGAGTAGGTGAGTGTGTGGGGTTGCCGCGTAGACGGCCAAAAAAGTATTATCAGGTAAAGTACCACTCATGGCATGCAGGTGCTGGTCCGGGGCTCGTCAGCCCAATGGCTCAAGGGAGCCTTAATACAAAAAATCCGATTGGCCGCACTCCGCTCGTCCTACCAGCATGTTACCCCAAGGAACTATGGTCCATGTAGTGGCGACGGCGATTACGCCTGTGCCAAAAGTGTTCGAAGAAAGTAAGTGTTGCATTAGCCATCCCTGGACACGTGTTTCGAGGTGGTTGCCTCTCGTCTGCAGGGAGTAGGTGAGTGTGTGGGGTGTCCACGTAGACTGCCAAAAAAGTATTATCAGGTAAAGTACCACTCATGGCGTGCAGGTGCTGGTCCGGGGCTCATCAGCCCAATGGCTCAAGGGAGCCTTAATACAAAAAATCCGATTGGCCGCACTCCGCTCGTCCTACCAGCATGTTACCCCAAGGAACTGTGGTTCATGTAGTGGCGACGGCGATTACGCCTGTGCCAAAAGTGTTCGAAGAAAGTAAGTGTCGCATTAGCCATCCCTGGACACGTGTTTCGAGGTAGTTGCCTCTCGTCAGCAGGGAGTAAGTGAGTGTGTGGGGTTGCCGCGTAGACTGCCAAAAAAGTATTATCAGGTAAAGTACCACTCATGGCGCGCAGGTGCTGGTCCGGGGCTCGTCAGCCCAATGGCTCAAGGGAGCCTTAATACAAAAAATCTGATTAGCCGCACTCCGCTCGTCCTACCAGCATGTTACCCCAAGGAACTGTGGTCCATGTAGTGGCGACGGCGATTACGCCTGTGCCAAAAGTGTTCAAAGAAAGTAAGCGTCGCATTAGCCATCCCTGGACACGTGTTTCGAGGTAGTTGCCTCACATCAGCAGGGAGTAGGTGAGTGTGTAGGGTTGCCGCGTAGACTGCCAAAAAAGTATTATCAGGTGAAGTACCACTCATGGCGCGCAGGTGCTGGTCCGGGGCTCGTCAGCCCAATGGCTCAAGGGAGACTTAATACAAAAAATCCGATTGGCCGCACTCCGCTCGTCCTACCAGCATGTTACCCCAAGGAACTGTGGTCCATTTAGTGGCGACAGCGATTACGCCTGTGCAAAAAGTGTTCGAAGAAAGTAAGTGTCGCATTAGCTATCCCTGGACACGTGTTTCGAGGTAGTTGCCTCTCGTCAGCAGGGAGTAGGTGAGTGTGAGGGGTTGCCGCGTAGACTGCCAAAAAAGTATTATCAGGTAAAGGACCACTCATGGCGTGCAGGTGCTGGTCCGGGGCTCGTCAGCCCAATGGCTCAAGGGAGCCTTAATACAAAAAATCCAATTGGCCGCACTCCGCTCGTCCTACCAGCATGTTACCCCAAGGAACTGTGGTCCATGTAGTGGCGACGGCGATCACGCCTGTGCCAAAAGTGTTAGAAGAAAGTAAGTGTCGCATTAGCCATCCCTGGACACATGTTTCGAGGTAGTTGCCTCTCGTCAGCAGGGAGTAGGTGAGTGTGTGGGGTTGCCGCGTAGATTGCCAAAAAAGTATTATCAGGTAAAGTACCACTCATGGCACACAGGTGCTGGTCCGGGGCTCGTCAGCCCAATGGCTCAAGGGAGCCTTAATACAAAAAATCCGATTGGCCGCACTCCGCTCGTCCTACCAGCATGTTACCCCAAGGAACTGTGGTTCATGTAGTGGCGACGGCGATTACGCCTGTGCCAAAAGTGTTCGAAGAAAGTAAGTGTTGCATTAGCCATCCCTGGACACGTGTTTCAAGGTAGTTGCCTCTCGTCAGCAGGGAGTAGGTGAGTGTGTGGGGTTGCCGTGTAGACTGCCAAAAAAGTATTATCAGGTAAAGTACCACTCATGGCGCACAGGTGCTGGTCCGGGGCTCGTCAGCCCAATGGCTCAAGGGAGCCTTAATACAAAAAATCCGATTGGCCGCACTCCGCTTGTCCTACCAGCATGTTACCCCAAGGAACTGTGGTCCATGTAGTGGCGACGGCGATTACGCCTGTGCCAATATTGTTCGAAGAAAGTAAGTGTCGCATTAGCCATCCCTGGACACGTGTTTTGAGGTGGTTGCCTCTCGTCTGCAGGGAGTAGGTGAGTGTGTGGGGTTGCCGCGTAGACGGCCAAAAAAGTATTATCAGGTAAAGTACCACTCATGGCATGCAGGTGCTGGTCCGGGGCTCGTCAGCCCAATGGCTCAAGGGAGCCTTAATACAAAATATCCGATTGGCCGCACTCCGCTCGTCCTACCAGCATGTTACCCCAAGGAACTATGGTCCATGTAGTGGCGACGGCGATTACGCCTGTGCCAAAAGTGTTCGAAGAAAGTAAGTGTTGCATTAGCCATCCCTGGACACGTGTTTCGAGGTGGTTGCCTCTCGTCTGCAGGGAGTAGGTGAGTGTGTGGGGTGTCCACGTAGACTGCCAAAAAAGTATTATCAGGTAAAGTACCACTCATGGCGTGCAGGTGCTGGTCCGGGGCTCGTCAGCCCAATGGCTCAAGGGAGCCTTAATACAAAAAATCCGATTGGCCGCACTCCGCTCGTCCTACCAGCATGTTACCCCAAGGAACTGTGGTTCATGTAGTGGCGACGGCGATTACGCCTGTGCCAAAAGTGTTCGAAGAAAGTAAGTGTCGCATTAGCCATCCCTGGACACGTGTTTCGAGGTAGTTGCCTCTCGTCAGCAGGGAGTAAGTGAGTGTGTGGGGTTGCCGCGTAGACTGCCAAAAAAGTATTATCAGGTAAAGTACCACTCATGGCGCGCAGGTGCTGGTCCGGGGCTCGTCAGCCCAATGGCTCAAGGGAGCCTTAATACAAAAAATCTGATTAGCCGCACTCCGCTCGTCCTACCAGCATGTTACCCCAAGGAACTGTGGTCCATGTAGTGGCGACGGCGATTACGCCTGTGCCAAAAGTGTTCAAAGAAAGTAAGCGTCGCATTAGCCATCCCTGGACACGTGTTTCGAGGTAGTTGCCTCACATCAGCAGGGAGTAGGTGAGTGTGTAGGGTTGCCGCGTAGACTGCCAAAAAAGTATTATCAGGTAAAGTACCACTCATGGCGCGCAGGTGCTGGTCCGGGGCTCGTCAGCCCAATGGCTCAAGGGAGACTTAATACAAAAAATCCGATTGGCCGCACTCCGCTCGTCCTACCAGCATGTTACCCCAAGGAACTGTGGTCCATTTAGTGGCGACAGCGATTACGCCTGTGCAAAAAGTGTTCGAAGAAAGTAAGTGTCGCATTAGCTATCCCTGGACACGTGTTTCGAGGTAGTTGCCTCTCGTCAGCAGGGAGTAGGTGAGTGTGAGGGGTTGCCGCGTAGACTGCCAAAAAAGTATTATCAGGTAAAGGACCACACATGGCGTGCAGGTGCTGGTCCGGGGCTCGTCAGCCCAATGGCTCAAGGGAGCCTTAATACAAAAAATCCAATTGGCCGCACTCCGCTCGTCCTACCAGCATGTTACCCCAAGGAACTGTGGTCCATGTAGTGGCGACGGCGATCACGCCTGTGCCAAAAGTGTTAGAAGAAAGTAAGTGTCGCATTAGCCATCCCTGGACACATGTTTCGAGGTAGTTGCCTCTCGTCAGCAGGGAGTAGGTGAGTGTGTGGGGTTGCCGCGTAGATTGCCAAAAAAGTATTATCAGGTAAAGTACCACTCATGGCACACAGGTGCTGGTCCGGGGCTCGTCAGCCCAATGGCTCAAGGGAGCCTTAATACAAAAAATCCGATTGGCCGCACTCCGCTCGTCCTACCAGCATGTTACCCCAAGGAACTGTGGTCCATGTAGTGGCGACGGCGATTACACCTGTGCCAAAAGTGTTCGAAGAAAGTAAGTGTCGCATTAGCCATCCCTGGACACGTGTTTCGAGGTAGTTGCCTCTCGTCAGCAGGGACTAGGTGAGTGTGTTGGGTTGCCGGGTAGACTGCCAAAAAAGTATTATCAGGTAAAGTACCACTCATGGCGCGCAGGTGCTGGTCCGGGGCTCGTCAGCCCAATGGCTCAAGGGAGCCTTAATACAAAAAATCTGATTGGCCGCACTCCTCTCGTCCTACCAGCATGTTACCCCAAGGAACTGTGGACCATGTAGTGGCGACGGCGATTACGCCTGTGCCAAAAGTGTTCGAAGAAAGTAAGTGTCGCATTAGCCATCCCTGGACACGTGTTTCGAGGTAGTTGCCTCTCGTCAGCAGGGAGTAGGTGAGTGTGTGGGGTTGCCGCGTAGATTTCAAAAAAGTATTATCAGGTAAAGTACCACTCATGGCGCACAGGTGCTGGTCCGGGGCTCGTCAGCCCAATGGCTCAAGGGAGCCTTAATACTAAAAATCCGATTGGCCGCACTCCGCTCGTCCTACCAGCATGTTACCCCAAGGAACTGTGGTCCATGTAGTGGCGACGGCGATTACACCTGTGCCAAAAGTGTTCGAAGAAAGTAAGTGTCGCATTAGCCATCCCTGGACACGTGTTTCGAGGTAGTTGCCTCTCGTCAGCAGGGAGTAGGTGAGTGTGTGGGGTTGCCGGGTAGACTGCCAAAAAAGTATTATCAGGTAAAGTACCACTCATGGCGCGCAGGTGCTGGTCCGGGGCTCGTCAGCCCAATGGCTCAAGGGAGACTTAATACAAAAAATCCGATTGGCCGCACTCCGCTCGTCCTATCAGCATGTTGCCCCAAGGAACTGTGGTCCATGTAGTGGCGACGGCGATTACGCCTGTGCCAAAAGTGTTCGAAGAAAGTAAGTGTTGCATTAGCCATCCCTGGACACGTGTTTCGAGGTGGTTGCCTCTCGTCTGCAGGGAGTAGGTGAGTGTGTGGGGTGTCCACGTAGACTGCCAAAAAAGTATTATCAGGTAAAGTACCACTCATGGCGTGCAGGTGCTGGTCCGGGGCTCGTCAGCCCAATGGCTCAAGGGAGCCTTAATACAAAAAATCCGATTGGCCGCACTCCGCTCGTCCTACCAGCATGTTACCCCAAGGAACTGTGGTTCATGTAGTGGCGACGGCGATTACGCCTGTGCCAAAAGTGTTCGAAGAAAGTAAGTGTCGCATTAGCCATCCCTGGACACGTGTTTCGAGGTAGTTGCCTCTCGTCAGCAGGGAGTAAGTGAGTGTGTGGGGTTGCCGCGTAGACTGCCAAAAAAGTATTATCAGGTAAAGTACCACTCATGGCGCGCAGGTGCTGGTCCGGGGCTCGTCAGCCCAATGGCTCAAGGGAGCCTTAATACAAAAAATCTGATTAGCCGCACTCCGCTCGTCCTACCAGCATGTTACCCCAAGGAACTGTGGTCCATGTAGTGGCGACGGCGATTACGCCTGTGCCAAAAGTGTTCGAAGAAAGTAAGCGTCGCATTAGCCATCCCTGGACACGTGTTTCGAGGTAGTTGCCTCTCGTCAGCACGGAGTAGGTGAGTGTGTTGGTTTGCCGGGTAGACTGCCAAAAAAGTATTATCAGGTAAAGTACCACTCATGGCGCGCAGGTGCTGGTCCGGGTCTCGTCAGCCCAATGGCTCAAGGGAGCCTGAATACAAAAAATCCGATTGGCCGCACTCTGCTCGTCCTACCAGCATGTTACCCCAAGAAACTGTGGTCCATGTAGTGGCGACGGCGATTACGCCTGTGCCAAAAGTGTTCGAAGAAAGCAAGTGTCGCATTAGCCATCCCTGGACACGTGTTTCGAGGTAGTTGCCTCTCGTCAGCAGGGAGTAGGTGAGTGTGGGG
The DNA here is from genome assembly GCF_964204655.1 of Triturus cristatus. Lineage (NCBI taxonomy): Eukaryota > Metazoa > Chordata > Amphibia > Caudata > Salamandridae > Triturus > Triturus cristatus. The sequence continues at coordinate 326,592,777 of NC_140589.1, forward strand.
TTGCCGCGTAGACTGCCAAAAAAGTATTATCAGGTAAAGTACCACTCATGGCGCACATGTGCTGGTCCGGGGCGCGTCAGCCCAATGGCTCAAGGGAGCCTTAATACAAAAAATCCGATTGGCCGCAATCCGCTCGTCCTACCAGCATGTTACCCCAAGGAACTGTGGTCCATGTAGTGGTGACGGCGATTACGCCTGTGCCAAAAGTGTTCGAAGAAAGTAAGTGTCGCATTAGCCATCCCTGGACACGTGTTTCGAGGTAGTTGCCTCTCGTCAGCAGGGAGTAGGTGAGTGTGTGGGGTTGCCGCGTAGACTGCCAAAAATGTATTATCAGGTAAAGTACCACTCATGGCGCGCAGGTGCTGGTCCGAGGCTCGTCAGCCCAATGGCTCAAGGGAGCCTTAATACAAAAAATCCAATTGGCCGCAGTCCGCTCGTCCTACCAGCATGTTACCCCAAGAAACTGTGGTCCATGTAGTGGCGACGGCGATTACGCCTGTGCCAAAAGTGTTCGAAGAAAGCAAGTGTCGCATTAGCCATCCCTGGACACGTGTTTTGAGGTAGTTGCCTCTCGTCAGCAGGGAGTAGGTGAGTGTGTGGGGTTGCTGCGTAGACTGCCAAAAAAGTATTATCAGGTAAAGTACCACTCATGGCGCACAGGTGCTGGTCCGGGGCTCGTCAGCCCAATGGCTCAAGGGAGCCTTAATACAAAAAATCCGATTGGCCGCACTCCGCTCGTCCTACCAGCATGTTACCCCAAGGAACTGTGGTCCATGTAGTGGCGACGGCGATTACGCCTGTGCCAAAAGTGTTCGAAGAAAGTAAGCCTCGCATTAGCCATCCCTGGACCCGTGTTTCGAGGTAGTTGCCTCTCGTCTGCAGGGAGAAGGTGAGTGTGTGGGGTTGCCGCGTAGACTGCCAAAAAAGTATTATCAGGTAAAGTACCACTCATGGCGCGCAGGTGCTGGTCCGGGGCTCGACAGCCCAATGGCTCAAGGGAGCCTTAATACAAAAAATCCGATTGGCCGCACTCCGCTCGTCCTACCAGCATGTTACCCCAAGGAACTGTGGTCCATGTAGTCGCGACGGCGATTACGCCTGTGCCAAAAGTGTTCGAAGAAAGTAAGTGTCGCATTAGCCATCCCTGGACACGTGTTTCGAGGTAGTTACCTCTCGTCAGCAGGGAGTAGGTGAGTGTGTGGGGTTGCCGCGTAGACTGCCAAAAAAGTATTATCAGGTAAAGGACCACTCATGGCGCGCAGGTGCTGGTCTGGGGCTCGTCAGCCCAATGGCTCAAGGGAGCCTTAATACAAAAAATCCAATTGGCCGCACTCCGCTCGTCCTACCAGCATGTTACCCCAAGGAACTGTGGTCCATGTAGTGGCGACGGCGATCACGCCTGTGCCAAAAGTGTTAGAAGAAAGTAAGTGTCGCATTAGCCATCCCTGGACACATGTTTCGAGGTAGTTGTCTCTCGTCAGCAGGGAGTAGGTGAGTGTGTGGGGTTGCCACGTAGACTGCCAAAAAAGTATTATCAGGTAAAGTACCACTCATGGCGTGCAGGTGCTGGTCCGGGGCTCGTCAGCCCAATGGCTCAAGGGAGCCTTAATACAAAAAATCCGAATGGCCGCACTCCGCTCGTCCTACCAGCATGTTACCCCAAGGAACTGTGGTTCATGTAGTGGCGACGGCGATTACGCCTGTGCCAAAAGTGTTCGAAGAAAGTAAGTGTTGCATTAGCCATCCCTGGACACGTGTTTCAAGGTAGTTGCCTCTCGTCAGCAGGGAGTAGGTGAGTGTGTGGGGTTGCCGTGTAGACTGCCAAAAAAGTATTATCAGGTAAAGTACCACTCATGGCGCACAGGTGCTGGTCCGGGGCTCGTCAGCCCAATGGCTCAAGGGAGCCTTAATACAAAAAATCCGATTGGCCGCACTCCGCTTGTCCTACCAGCATGTTACCCCAAGGAACTGTGGTCCATGTAGTGGCGACGGCGATTACGCCTGTGCCAATATTGTTCGAAGAAAGTAAGTGTCGCATTAGCCATCCCTGGACACGTGTTTTGAGGTGGTTGCCTCTCGTCTGCAGGGAGTAGGTGAGTGTGTGGGGTTGCCGCGTAGACGGCCAAAAAAGTATTATCAGGTAAAGTACCACTCATGGCATGCAGGTGCTGGTCCGGGGCTCGTCAGCCCAATGGCTCAAGGGAGCCTTAATACAAAAAATCCGATTGGCCGCACTCCGCTCGTCCTACCAGCATGTTACCCCAAGGAACTATGGTCCATGTAGTGGCGACGGCGATTACGCCTGTGCCAAAAGTGTTCGAAGAAAGTAAGTGTTGCATTAGCCATCCCTGGACACGTGTTTCGAGGTGGTTGCCTCTCGTCTGCAGGGAGTAGGTGAGTGTGTGGGGTGTCCACGTAGACTGCCAAAAAAGTATTATCAGGTAAAGTACCACTCATGGCGTGCAGGTGCTGGTCCGGGGCTCATCAGCCCAATGGCTCAAGGGAGCCTTAATACAAAAAATCCGATTGGCCGCACTCCGCTCGTCCTACCAGCATGTTACCCCAAGGAACTGTGGTTCATGTAGTGGCGACGGCGATTACGCCTGTGCCAAAAGTGTTCGAAGAAAGTAAGTGTCGCATTAGCCATCCCTGGACACGTGTTTCGAGGTAGTTGCCTCTCGTCAGCAGGGAGTAAGTGAGTGTGTGGGGTTGCCGCGTAGACTGCCAAAAAAGTATTATCAGGTAAAGTACCACTCATGGCGCGCAGGTGCTGGTCCGGGGCTCGTCAGCCCAATGGCTCAAGGGAGCCTTAATACAAAAAATCTGATTAGCCGCACTCCGCTCGTCCTACCAGCATGTTACCCCAAGGAACTGTGGTCCATGTAGTGGCGACGGCGATTACGCCTGTGCCAAAAGTGTTCAAAGAAAGTAAGCGTCGCATTAGCCATCCCTGGACACGTGTTTCGAGGTAGTTGCCTCACATCAGCAGGGAGTAGGTGAGTGTGTAGGGTTGCCGCGTAGACTGCCAAAAAAGTATTATCAGGTGAAGTACCACTCATGGCGCGCAGGTGCTGGTCCGGGGCTCGTCAGCCCAATGGCTCAAGGGAGACTTAATACAAAAAATCCGATTGGCCGCACTCCGCTCGTCCTACCAGCATGTTACCCCAAGGAACTGTGGTCCATTTAGTGGCGACAGCGATTACGCCTGTGCAAAAAGTGTTCGAAGAAAGTAAGTGTCGCATTAGCTATCCCTGGACACGTGTTTCGAGGTAGTTGCCTCTCGTCAGCAGGGAGTAGGTGAGTGTGAGGGGTTGCCGCGTAGACTGCCAAAAAAGTATTATCAGGTAAAGGACCACTCATGGCGTGCAGGTGCTGGTCCGGGGCTCGTCAGCCCAATGGCTCAAGGGAGCCTTAATACAAAAAATCCAATTGGCCGCACTCCGCTCGTCCTACCAGCATGTTACCCCAAGGAACTGTGGTCCATGTAGTGGCGACGGCGATCACGCCTGTGCCAAAAGTGTTAGAAGAAAGTAAGTGTCGCATTAGCCATCCCTGGACACATGTTTCGAGGTAGTTGCCTCTCGTCAGCAGGGAGTAGGTGAGTGTGTGGGGTTGCCGCGTAGATTGCCAAAAAAGTATTATCAGGTAAAGTACCACTCATGGCACACAGGTGCTGGTCCGGGGCTCGTCAGCCCAATGGCTCAAGGGAGCCTTAATACAAAAAATCCGATTGGCCGCACTCCGCTCGTCCTACCAGCATGTTACCCCAAGGAACTGTGGTTCATGTAGTGGCGACGGCGATTACGCCTGTGCCAAAAGTGTTCGAAGAAAGTAAGTGTTGCATTAGCCATCCCTGGACACGTGTTTCAAGGTAGTTGCCTCTCGTCAGCAGGGAGTAGGTGAGTGTGTGGGGTTGCCGTGTAGACTGCCAAAAAAGTATTATCAGGTAAAGTACCACTCATGGCGCACAGGTGCTGGTCCGGGGCTCGTCAGCCCAATGGCTCAAGGGAGCCTTAATACAAAAAATCCGATTGGCCGCACTCCGCTTGTCCTACCAGCATGTTACCCCAAGGAACTGTGGTCCATGTAGTGGCGACGGCGATTACGCCTGTGCCAATATTGTTCGAAGAAAGTAAGTGTCGCATTAGCCATCCCTGGACACGTGTTTTGAGGTGGTTGCCTCTCGTCTGCAGGGAGTAGGTGAGTGTGTGGGGTTGCCGCGTAGACGGCCAAAAAAGTATTATCAGGTAAAGTACCACTCATGGCATGCAGGTGCTGGTCCGGGGCTCGTCAGCCCAATGGCTCAAGGGAGCCTTAATACAAAAAATCCGATTGGCCGCACTCCGCTCGTCCTACCAGCATGTTACCCCAAGGAACTATGGTCCATGTAGTGGCGACGGCGATTACGCCTGTGCCAAAAGTGTTCGAAGAAAGTAAGTGTTGCATTAGCCATCCCTGGACACGTGTTTCGAGGTGGTTGCCTCTCGTCTGCAGGGAGTAGGTGAGTGTGTGGGGTGTCCACGTAGACTGCCAAAAAAGTATTATCAGGTAAAGTACCACTCATGGCGTGCAGGTGCTGGTCCGGGGCTCGTCAGCCCAATGGCTCAAGGGAGCCTTAATACAAAAAATCCGATTGGCCGCACTCCGCTCGTCCTACCAGCATGTTACCCCAAGGAACTGTGGTTCATGTAGTGGCGACGGCGATTACGCCTGTGCCAAAAGTGTTCGAAGAAAGTAAGTGTCGCATTAGCCATCCCTGGACACGTGTTTCGAGGTAGTTGCCTCTCGTCAGCAGGGAGTAAGTGAGTGTGTGGGGTTGCCGCGTAGACTGCCAAAAAAGTATTATCAGGTAAAGTACCACTCATGGCGCGCAGGTGCTGGTCCGGGGCTCGTCAGCCCAATGGCTCAAGGGAGCCTTAATACAAAAAATCTGATTAGCCGCACTCCGCTCGTCCTACCAGCATGTTACCCCAAGGAACTGTGGTCCATGTAGTGGCGACGGCGATTACGCCTGTGCCAAAAGTGTTCAAAGAAAGTAAGCGTCGCATTAGCCATCCCTGGACACGTGTTTCGAGGTAGTTGCCTCACATCAGCAGGGAGTAGGTGAGTGTGTAGGGTTGCCGCGTAGACTGCCAAAAAAGTATTAGCAGGTAAAGTACCACTCATGGCGCGCAGGTGCTGGTCCGGGGCTCGTCAGCCCAATGGCTCAAGGGAGACTTAATACAAAAAATCCGATTGGCCGCACTCCGCTCGTCCTACCAGCATGTTACCCCAAGGAACTGTGGTCCATTTAGTGGCGACAGCGATTACGCCTGTGCAAAAAGTGTTCGAAGAAAGTAAGTGTCGCATTAGCTATCCCTGGACACGTGTTTCGAGGTAGTTGCCTCTCGTCAGCAGGGAGTAGGTGAGTGTGAGGGGTTGCCGCGTAGACTGCCAAAAAAGTATTATCAGGTAAAGGACCACTCATGGCGTGCAGGTGCTGGTCCGGGGCTCGTCAGCCCAATGGCTCAAGGGAGCCTTAATACAAAAAATCCAATTGGCCGCACTCCGCTCGTCCTACCAGCATGTTACCCCAAGGAACTGTGGTCCATGTAGTGGCGACGGCGATCACGCCTGTGCCAAAAGTGTTAGAAGAAAGTAAGTGTCGCATTAGCCATCCCTGGACACATGTTTCGAGGTAGTTGCCTCTCGTCAGCAGGGAGTAGGTGAGTGTGTGGGGTTGCCGCGTAGATTGCCAAAAAAGTATTATCAGGTAAAGTACCACTCATGGCACACAGGTGCTGGTCCGGGGCTCGTCAGCCCAATGGCTCAAGGGAGCCTTAATACAAAAAATCCGATTGGCCGCACTCCGCTCGTCCTACCAGCATGTTACCCCAAGGAACTGTGGTCCATGTAGTGGCGACGGCGATTACACCTGTGCCAAAAGTGTTCGAAGAAAGTAAGTGTCGCATTAGCCATCCCTGGACACGTGTTTCGAGGTAGTTGCCTCTCGTCAGCAGGGACTAGGTGAGTGTGTTGGGTTGCCGGGTAGACTGCCAAAAAAGTATTATCAGGTAAAGTACCACTCATGGCGCGCAGGTGCTGGTCCGGGGCTCGTCAGCCCAATGGCTCAAGGGAGCCTTAATACAAAAAATCTGATTGGCCGCACTCCTCTCGTCCTACCAGCATGTTACCCCAAGGAACTGTGGACCATGTAGTGGCGACGGCGATTACGCCTGTGCCAAAAGTGTTCGAAGAAAGTAAGTGTCGCATTAGCCATCCCTGGACACGTGTTTCGAGGTAGTTGCCTCTCGTCAGCAGGGAGTAGGTGAGTGTGTGGGGTTGCCGCGTAGATTTCAAAAAAGTATTATCAGGTAAAGTACCACTCATGGCGCACAGGTGCTGGTCCGGGGCTCGTCAGCCCAATGGCTCAAGGGAGCCTTAATACAAAAAATCCGATTGGCCGCACTCCGCTCGTCCTACCAGCATGTTACCCCAAGGAACTGTGGTTCATGTAGTGGCGACGGCGATTACACCTGTGCCAAAAGTGTTCGAAGAAAGTAAGTGTCGCATTAGCCATCCCTGGACACGTGTTTCGAGGTAGTTGCCTCTCATCAGCAGGGAGTAGGTGAGTGTGTGGGGTTGCCGGGTAGACTGCCAAAAAAGTATTATCAGGTAAAGTACCACTCATGGCGCGCAGGTGCTGGTCCGGGGCTCGTCAGCCCAATGGCTCAAGGGAGACTTAATACAAAAAATCCGATTGGCCGCACTCCGCTCGTCCTATCAGCATGTTGCCCCAAGGAACTGTGGTCCATGTAGTGGCGACGGCGATTACGCCTGTGCCAAAAGTGTTCGAAGAAAGTAAGTGTTGCATTAGCCATCCCTGGACACGTGTTTCGAGGTGGTTGCCTCTCGTCTGCAGGGAGTAGGTGAGTGTGTGGGGTGTCCACGTAGACTGCCAAAAAAGTATTATCAGGTAAAGTACCACTCATGGCGTGCAGGTGCTGGTCCGGGGCTCGTCAGCCCAATGGCTCAAGGGAGCCTTAATACAAAAAATCCGATTGGCCGCACTCCGCTCGTCCTACCAGCATGTTACCCCAAGGAACTGTGGTTCATGTAGTGGCGACGGCGATTACGCCTGTGCCAAAAGTGTTCGAAGAAAGTAAGTGTCGCATTAGCCATCCCTGGACACGTGTTTCGAGGTAGTTGCCTCTCGTCAGCAGGGAGTAAGTGAGTGTGTGGGGTTGCCGCGTAGACTGCCAAAAAAGTATTATCAGGTAAAGTACCACTCATGGCGCGCAGGTGCTGGTCCGGGGCTCGTCAGCCCAATGGCTCAAGGGAGCCTTAATACAAAAAATCTGATTAGCCGCACTCCGCTCGTCCTACCAGCATGTTACCCCAAGGAACTGTGGTCCATGTAGTGGCGACGGCGATTACGCCTGTGCCAAAAGTGTTCGAAGAAAGTAAGCGTCGCATTAGCCATCCCTGGACACGTGTTTCGAGGTAGTTGCCTCTCGTCAGCACGGAGTAGGTGAGTGTGTTGGTTTGCCGGGTAGACTGCCAAAAAAGTATTATCAGGTAAAGTACCACTCATGGCGCGCAGGTGCTGGTCCGGGTCTCGTCAGCCCAATGGCTCAAGGGAGCCTGAATACAAAAAATCCGATTGGCCGCACTCTGCTCGTCCTACCAGCATGTTACCCCAAGAAACTGTGGTCCATGTAGTGGCGACGGCGATTACGCCTGTGCCAAAAGTGTTCGAAGAAAGCAAGTGTCGCATTAGCCATCCCTGGACACGTGTTTCGAGGTAGTTGCCTCTCGTCAGCAGGGAGTAGGTGAGTGTGGGGTTGCCGCGTAGACTGCCAAAAAAGTATTATCAGGTAAAGTACCACTCATGGCGCACATGTGCTGGTCCGGGGCACGTCAGCCCAATGGCTCAAGGGAGCCTTAATACAAAAAATCCGATTGGCCGCAATCCGCTCGTCCTACCAGCATGTTACCCCAAGGAACTGTGGTCCATGTAGTGGTGACGGCGATTACGCCTGTGCCAAAAGTGTTCGAAGAAAGTAAGTGTCGCATTAGCCATCCCTGGACACGTGTTTCGAGGTAGTTGCCTCTCGTCAGCAGGGAGTAGGTGAGTGTGTGGGGTTGCCGCGTAGACTGCCAAAAATGTATTATCAGGTAAAGTACCACTCATGGCGCGCAGGTGCTGGTCCGGGGCTCGTCAGCCCAATGGCTCAAGGGAGCCTTAATACAAAAAATCCAATTGGCCGCAGTCCGCTCGTCCTACCAGCATGTTACCCCAAGAAACTGTGGTCCATGTAGTGGCGACGGCGATTACGCCTGTGCCAAAAGTGTTCGAAGAAAGCAAGTGTCGCATTAGCCATCCCTGGACACGTGTTTTGAGGTAGTTGCCTCTCGTCAGCAGGGAGTAGGTGAGTGTGTGGGGTTGCTGCGTAGACTGCCAAAAAAGTATTATCAGGTAAAGTACCACTCATGGCGCACAGGTGCTGGTCCGGGGCTCGTCAGCCCAATGGCTCAAGGGAGCCTTAATACAAAAAATCCGATTGGCCGCACTCCGCTCGTCCTACCAGCATGTTACCCCAAGGAACTGTGGTCCATGTAGTGGCGACGGCGATTACGCCTGTGCCAAAAGTGTTCGAAGAAAGTAAGCCTCGCATTAGCCATCCCTGGACCCGTGTTTCGAGGTAGTTGCCTCTCGTCTGCAGGGAGAAGGTGAGTGTGTGGGGTTGCCGCGTAGACTGCCAAAAAAGTATTATCAGGTAAAGTACCACTCATGGCGCGCAGGTGCTGGTCCGGGGCTCGACAGCCCAATGGCTCAAGGGAGCCTTAATACAAAAAATCCGATTGGCCGCACTCCGCTCGTCCTACCAGCATGTTACCCCAAGGAACTGTGGTCCATGTAGTCGCGACGGCGATTACGCCTGTGCCAAAAGTGTTCGAAGAAAGTAAGTGTCGCATTAGCCATCCCTGGACACGTGTTTCGAGGTAGTTGCCTCTCGTCAGGAGGGAGTAGGTGAGTGTGTGGGGTTGCCGCGTAGACTGCCAAAAAAGTATTATCAGGTAAAGTACCACTCATGGCGCGCAGGTGCTGGTCCGGGGCTAGTCAGCCCAATGGCTCAAGGGAGCCTTAATACAAAAAATCTGATTAGCCGCACTCCGCTCGTCCTACCAGCATGTTACACCAAGGAACTGTGGTCCATGTAGTGGCGACGGCGATTACGCCTGTGCCAAAAGTGTTCGAAGAAAGTAAGTGTCGCATTAGCTATCCCTGGACACGTGTTTCGAGGTAGTTGCCTCTCGTCAGCAGGGAGTAGGTGAGTGTGTGGGGTTGCCGCGTAGACTGCCAAAAAAGTATTATCAGGTAAAGGACCACTCATGGCGCGCAGGTGCTGTTCCGGGGCTCGTCAGCCCAATGGCTCAAGGGAGCCTTAATACAAAAAATCCAATTGGCCGCACTCCGCTCGTCCTACCAGCATGTTACCCCAAGGAACTGTGGTCCATGTAGTGGCGACGGCGATCACGCCTGTGCCAAAAGTGTTAGAAGAAAGTAAGTGTTGCATTAGCCATCCCTGGACACATGTTTCGAGGTAGTTGCCTCTCGTCAGCAGGGAGTAGGTGAGTGTGTGGGGTTGCCGCTTAGATTGCCAAAAAAGTATTATCAGGTAAAGTACCACTCATGGCACACAGGTGCTGGTCCGGGGCTCGTCAGCCCAATGGCTCAAGGGAGCCTTAATACAAAAAATCCGATTGGCCGCACTCCGCTCGTCCTACCAGCATGTTACCCCAAGGAACTGTGGTCCATGTAGTGGCGACGGCGATTACACCTGTGCCAAAAGTGTTCGAAGAAAGTAAGTGTCGCATTAGCCATCCCTGGACACGTGTTTCGAGGTAGTTGCCTCTCGTCAGCAGGGAGTAGGTGAGTGTGTTGGTTTGCCGGGTAGACTGCCAAAAAAGTATTATCAGGTAAAGTACCACTCATGGCGCGCAGGTGCTGGTCCGGAGCTCGTCAGCCCAATGGCTCAAGGGAGCCTTAACACAAAAAATCCGATTGGCCGCACTCCTCTCGTCCTACCAGCATGTTACCCCAAGGAACTGTGGACCATGTAGTGGCAACGGCGATTACGCCTGTGCCAAAAGTGTTCGAAGAAAGTAAGTGTCGCATTAGCCATCCCTGGACACGTGTTTCGAGGTAGTTGCCTCTCATCAGCAGGGAGTAGGTGAGTGTGTGGGGTTGCCGCGTAGATTTCCAAAAAAGTATTATCAGGTAAAGTACCACTCATGGCGCACAGGTGCTGGTCCGGGGCTCGTCAGCCCAATGGCTCAAGGGAGCCTTAATACAAAAAATCCGATTGGCCGCACTCCGCTCGTCCTACCAGCATGTTACCCCAAGGAACTGTAGTCCATGTAGTGGCGACGGCGATTACACCTGTGCCAAAAGTGTTCGAAGAAAGTAAGTGTCGCATTAGCCATCCCTGGACACGTGTTTCGAGGTAGTTGCCTCTCGTCAGCAGGGAGTAGGTGAGTGTGTGGGGTTGCCGGGTAGACTGCCAAAAAAGTATTATCAGGTAAAGTACCACTCATGGCGCGCAGGTGCTGGTCCGGGGCTCGTCAGCCCAATGGCTCAAAGGAGACTTAATACAAAAAATCCGATTGGCCGCACTCCGCTCGTCCTACCAGCATGTTGCCCCGAGGAACTGTGGTCCATGTAGTGGCGACGGCGATTACGCCTGTGCCAAAAGTGTTTGAAGAAAGTAAGTGTCGCATTAGCCATCCCTGGACACGTGTTTCAAGGTAGTTGCCTCTCGTCAGCAGGGAGTAGGTGAGTGTGTGGGGTTGCCGCGTAGACTGCCAAAAAAGTATTATCAGGTAAAGTACCACTCATGGCGCACAGGTGCTGCTCCGGGGCTCGTCAGCCCAATGGCTCAAGGGAGCCTTAATACAAAAAATCCGATTGGCCGCACTCCGCTCGTCCTACCAGCATGTTACCCCAAGGAACTATGGTCCATGTAGTGGCGACGGCGATTACGCCTGTGCCAAAAGTGTTCGAAGAAAGTAAGTGTTGCATTAGCCATCCCTGGACACGTGTTTCGAGGTGGTTGCCTCTCGTCTGCAGGGAGTAGGTGAGTGAGTGGGGTTGCCACGTAGACTGCCAAAAAAGTATTATCAGGTAAAGTACCACTCATGGCGTGCAGGTGCTGGTCCGGGGCTCGTCAGCCCAATGGCTCAAGGGAGCCTTAATACAAAAAATCCGATTGGCCGCACTCCGCTCGTCCTACCAGCATGTTACCCCAAGGAACTGTGGTTCATGTAGTGGCGACGGCGATTACGCCTGTGCCAAAAGTGTTCGAAGAAAGTAAGTGTCGCATTAGCCATCCCTGGACACGTGTTTTGAGGTAGTTGCCTCTTGTCAGCAGGGAGCAAGTGAGTGTGTGGGGTTGCCGCGTAGACTGCCAAAAAAGTATTATCAGGTAAAGTACCACTCATGGCGCGTAGGTGCTGGTCCGGGGCTCGTCAGCCCAATGGCTCAAGGGAGCCTTAATACAAAAAATCTGATTAGCCGCACTCCGCTCGTCCTACCAGCATGTTACCCCAAGGAACTGTGGTCCATGTAGTGGCGACGGCAATTACGCCTGTGCCAAAAGTGTTCGAAGAAAGTAAGCGTCGCATTAGCCATCCCTGGACACGTGTTTCGAGGTAGTTGCCTCACGTCAGCAGGGAGTAGGTGAGTGTGTAGGGTTGCCGCTTAGACTGCCAAAAAAGTATTATCAGGTAAAGTACCACTCATGGCGCGCAGGTGCTGGTCCGGGGCTCGTCAGCCCAATGGCTCAAGGGAGACTTAATACAAAAAATCCGATTGGCCGCACTCCGCTCGTCCTACCAGCATGTTACCCCAAGGAACTGTGGTCCATGTAGTGGCGACGGCGATTACGCCTGTGCAAAAAGTGTTCGAAGAAAGTAAGTGTCGCATTAGCTATCCCTGGACACGTGTTTCGAGGTAGTTACCTCTCGTCAGCAGGGAGTAGGTGAGTGTGTGGGGTTGCCGCGTAGACTGCCAAAAAAGTATTATCAGGTAAAGGACTACTCATGGCGCGCAGGTGCTGGTCTGGGGCTCGTCAGCCCAATGGCTCAAGGGAGCCTTAATACAAAAAATCCAATTGGCCGCACTCCGCTCGTCCTACCAGCATGTTACCCCAAGGAACTGTGGTCCATGTAGTGGCGACGGTGATCACGCCTGTGCCAAAAGTGTTAGAAGAAAGTAAGTGTCGCATTAGCCATCCCTGGACACATGTTTCGAGGTAGTTGTCTCTCGTCAGCAGGGAGTAGGTGAGTGTGTGGGGTTGCCACGTAGACTGCCAAAAAAGTATTATCAGGTAAAGTACCACTCATGGCGTGCAGGTGCTGGTCCGGGGCTCGTCAGCCCAATGGCTCAAGGGAGCCTTAATACAAAAAATCCGATTGGCCGCACTCCGCTCGTCCTACCAGCATGTTACCCCAAGGAACTGTGGTTCATGTAGTGGCGACGGCGATTACGCCTGTGCCAAAAGTGTTCGAAGAAAGTAAGTGTTGCATTAGCCATCCCTGGACACGTGTTTCAAGGTAGTTGCCTCTCGTCAGCAGGGAGTAGGTGAGTGTGTGGGGTTGCCGTGTAGACTGCCAAAAAAGTATTATCAGGTAAAGTACCACTCATGGCGCACAGGTGCTGGTCCGGGGCTCGTCAGCCCAATGGCTCAAGGGAGCCTTAATACAAAAAATCCGATTGGCCGCACTCCGCTTGTCCTACCAGCATGTTACCCCAAGGAACTGTGGTCCATGTAGTGGCGACGGCGATTACGCCTGTGCCAATATTGTTCGAAGAAAGTAAGTGTCGCATTAGCCATCCCTGGACACGTGTTTTGAGGTGGTTGCCTCTCGTCTGCAGGGAGTAGGTGAGTGTGTGGGGTTGCCACGTAGACGGCCAAAAAAGTATTATCAGGTAAAGTACCACTCATGGCATGCAGGTGCTGGTCCGGGGCTCGTCAGCCCAATGGCTCAAGGGAGCCTTAATACAAAAAATCCGATTGGCCGCACTCCGCTCGTCCTACCAGCATGTTACCCCAAGGAACTATGGTCCATGTAGTGGCGACGGCGATTACGCCTGTGCCAAAAGTGTTCGAAGAAAGTAAGTGTTGCATTAGCCATCCCTGGACACGTGTTTCGAGGTGGTTGCCTCTCGTCTGCAGGGAGTAGGTGAGTGTGTGGGGTGTCCACGTAGACTGCCAAAAAAGTATTATCAGGTAAAGTACCACTCATGGCGTGCAGGTGCTGGTCCGGGGCTCGTCAGCCCAATGGCTCAAGGGAGCCTTAATACAAAAAATCCGATTGGCCGCACTCCGCTCGTCCTACCAGCATGTTACCCCAAGGAACTGTGGTTCATGTAGTGGCGACGGCGATTACGCCTGTGCCAAAAGTGTTCGAAGAAAGTAAGTGTCGCATTAGCCATCCCTGGACACGTGTTTCGAGGTAGTTGCCTCTCGTCAGCAGGGAGTAAGTGAGTGTGTGGGGTTGCCGCGTAGACTGCCAAAAAAGTATTATCAGGTAAAGTACCACTCATGGCGCGCAGGTGCTGGTCCGGGGCTCATCAGCCCAATGGCTCAAGGGAGCCTTAATACAAAAAATCTGATTAGCCGCACTCCGCTCGTCCTACCAGCATGTTACCCCAAGGAACTGTGGTCCATGTAGTGGCGACGGCGATTACGCCTGTGCCAAAAGTGTTCAAAGAAAGTAAGCGTCGCATTAGCCATCCCTGGACACGTGTTTCGAGGTAGTTGCCTCACATCAGCAGGGAGTAGGTGAGTGTGTAGGGTTGCCGCGTAGACTGCCAAAAAAGTATTATCAGGTAAAGTACCACTCATGGCGCGCAGGTGCTGGTCCGGGGCTCGTCAGCCCAATGGCTCAAGGGAGACTTAATACAAAAAATCCGATTGGCCGCACTCCGCTCGTCCTACCAGCATGTTACCCCAAGGAACTGTGGTCCATTTAGTGGCGACAGCGATTACGCCTGTGCAAAAAGTGTTCGAAGAAAGTAAGTGTCGCATTAGCTATCCCTGGACACGTGTTTCGAGGTAGTTGCCTCTCGTCAGCAGGGAGTAGGTGAGTGTGAGGGGTTGCCGCGTAGACTGCCAAAAAAGTATTATCAGGTAAAGGACCACTCATGGCGTGCAGGTGCTGGTCCGGGGCTCGTCAGCCCAATGGCTCAAGGGAGCCTTAATACAAAAAATCCAATTGGCCGCACTCCGCTCGTCCTACCAGCATGTTACCCCAAGGAACTGTGGTCCATGTAGTGGCGACGGCGATTACACCTGTGCCAAAAGTGTTCGAAGAAAGTAAGTGTCGCATTAGCCATCCCTGGACACGTGTTTCGAGGTAGTTGCCTCTCGTCAGCAGGGACTAGGTGAGTGTGTTGGGTTGCCGGGTAGACTGCCAAAAAAGTATTATCAGGTAAAGTACCACTCATGGCGCGCAGGTGCTGGTCCGGGGCTCGTCAGCCCAATGGCTCAAGGGAGCCTTAATACAAAAAATCTGATTGGCCGCACTCCTCTCGTCCTACCAGCATGTTACCCCAAGGAACTGTGGACCATGTAGTGGCGACGGCGATTACGCCTGTGCCAAAAGTGTTCGAAGAAAGTAAGTGTCGCATTAGCCATCCCTGGACACGTGTTTCGAGGTAGTTGCCTCTCGTCAGCAGGGAGTAGGTGAGTGTGTGGGGTTGCCGCGTAGATTTCAAAAAAGTATTATCAGGTAAAGTACCACTCATGGCGCACAGGTGCTGGTCCGGGGCTCGTCAGCCCAATGGCTCAAGGGAGCCTTAATACAAAAAATCCGATTGGCCGCACTCCGCTCGTCCTACCAGCATGTTACCCCAAGGAACTGTGGTCCATGTAGTGGCGACGGCGATTACACCTGTGCCAAAAGTGTTCGAAGAAAGTAAGTGTCGCATTAGCCATCCCTGGACACGTGTTTCGAGGTAGTTGCCTCTCGTCAGCAGGGAGTAGGTGAGTGTGTGGGGTTGCCGGGTAGACTGCCAAAAAAGTATTATCAGGTAAAGTACCACTCATGGCGCGCAGGTGCTGGTCCGGGGCTCGTCAGCCCAATGGCTCAAGGGAGACTTAATACAAAAAATCCGATTGGCCGCACTCCGCTCGTCCTACCAGCATGTTGCCCCAAGGAACTGTGGTCCATGTAGTGGCGACGGCGATTACGCCTGTGCCAAAAGTGTTCGAAGAAAGTAAGTGTTGCATTAGCCATCCCTGGACACGTGTTTCGAGGTGGTTGCCTCTCGTCTGCAGGGAGTAGGTGAGTGTGTGGGGTGTCCACGTAGACTGCCAAAAAAGTATTATCAGGTAAAGTACCACTCATGGCGTGCAGGTGCTGGTCCGGGGCTCGTCAGCCCAATGGCTCAAGGGAGCCTTAATACAAAAAATCCGATTGGCCGCACTCCGCTCGTCCTACCAGCATGTTACCCCAAGGAACTGTGGTTCATGTAGTGGCGACGGCGATTACGCCTGTGCCAAAAGTGTTCGAAGAAAGTAAGTGTCGCATTAGCCATCCCTGGACACGTGTTTCGAGGTAGTTGCCTCTCGTCAGCAGGGAGTAAGTGAGTGTGTGGGGTTGCCGCGTAGACTGCCAAAAAAGTATTATCAGGTAAAGTACCACTCATGGCGCGCAGGTGCTGGTCCGGGGCTCGTCAGCCCAATGGCTCAAGGGAGCCTTAATACAAAAAATCTGATTAGCCGCACTCCGCTCGTCCTACCAGCATGTTACCCCAAGGAACTGTGGTCCATGTAGTGGCGACGGCGATTACGCCTGTGCCAAAAGTGTTCGAAGAAAGTAAGCGTCGCATTAGCCATCCCTGGACACGTGTTTCGAGGTAGTTGCCTCACATCAGCAGGGAGTAGGTGAGTGTGTAGGGTTGCCGCGTAGACTGCCAAAAAAGTATTATCAGGTAAAGTACCACTCATGGCGCGCAGGTGCTGGTCCGGGGCTCGTCAGCCCAATGGCTCAAGGGAGACTTAATACAAAAAATCCGATTGGCCGCACTCCGCTCGTCCTACCAGCATGTTACCCCAAGGAACTGTGGTCCATGTAGTGGCGACGGCGATTACGCCTGTGCAAAAAGTGTTCGAAGAAAGTAAGTGTCGCATTAGCTATCCCTGGACACGTGTTTCGAGGTAGTTGCCTCTCTTCAGCAGGGAGTAGGTGAGTGTGTGGGGTTGCCGCGTAGACTGCCAAAAAAGTATTATCAGGTAAAGGACCACTCATGGCGTGCAGGTGCTGGTCCGGGGCTCGTCAGCCCAATGGCTCAAGGGAGCCTTAATACAAAAAATCCAATTGGCCGCACTCCGCTCGTCCTACCAGCATGTTACCCCAAGGAACTGTGGTCCATGTAGTGGCGACGGCGATCACGCCTGTGCCAAAAGTGTTAGAAGAAAGTAAATGTCGCATTAGCCATCCCTGGACACATGTTTCGAGGTAGTTGCCTCTCGTCAGCAGGGAGTAGGTGAGTGTGTGGGGTTGCCGCGTAGGCTGCCAAAAAAGTATTATCAGGTAAAGTACCACTCATGGCACACAGGTGCTGGTCCGGGGCTCGTCAGCCCAATGGCTCAAGGGAGCCTTAATACTAAAAATCCGATTGGCCGCACTCCGCTCGTCCTACCAGCATGTTACCCCAAGGAACTGTGGTCCATGTAGTGGCGACGGCGATTACACCTGTGCCAAAAGTGTTCGAAGAAAGTAAGTGTCGCATTAGCCATCCCTGGACACGTGTTTCGAGGTAGTTGCCTCTCGTCAGCAGGGAGTAGGTGAGTGTGTTGGGTTGCCGGGTAGACTGCCAAAAAAGTATTATCAGGTAAAGTACCACTCATGGCGCGCAGGTGCTGGTCCGGGGCTCGTCAGCCCAATGGCTCAAGGGGGCCTTAATACAAAAAATCTGATTGGCCGCACTCCTCTCGTCCTACCAGCATGTTACCCCAAGGAACTGTGGACCATGTAGTGGCGACGGCGATTACGCCTGTGCCAAAAGTGTTCGAAGAAAGTAAGTGTCGCATTAGCCATCCCTGGACACGTGTTTCGAGGTAGTTGCCTCTCGTCAGCAGGGAGTAGGTGAGTGTGTGGGGTTGCCGCGTAGATTTCAAAAAAGTATTATCAGGTAAAGTACCACTCATGGCGCACAGGTGCTGGTCCGGGGCTGGTCAGCCCAATGGCTCAAGGGAGCCTTAATACAAAAAATCCGATTGGCCGCACTCCGCTCGTCCTACCAGCATGTTACCCCAAGGAACTGTGGTCCATGTAGTGGCGACGGCGATTACACCTGTGCCAAAAGTGTTCGAAGAAAGTAAGTGTCGCATTAGCCATCCCTGGACACGTGTTTCGAGGTAGTTGCCTCTCGTCAGCAGGGAGTAGGTGAGTGTGTGGGGTTGCCGGGTAGACTGCCCAAAAAGTATTATCAGGTAAAGTACCACTCATGGCGCGCAGGTGCTGGTCCGGGGCTCGTCAGCCCAATGGCTCAAGGGAGACTTAATACAAAAAATCCGATTGGCCGCACTCCGCTCGTCCTACCAGCATGTTGCCCTAAGGAACTGTGGTCCATGTAGTGGCGACGGCGATTACGCCTGTGCCAAAAGTGTTCGAAGAAAGTAAGTGTCGCATTAGCCATCCCTGAACACGTGTTTCAAGGTAGTTGCCTCTCGTCAGCAGGGAGTAGGTGAGTGTGTGGGGTTGCCGCGTAGACTGCCAAAAAAGTATTATCGGGTAAAGTACCACTCATGGTGCACAGGTGCTGGTCCGGGGCTCGTCAGCCCAATGGCTCAAGGGAGCCTTAATACAAAAAATCCGATTGGCCGCACTCCGCTTGTCCTACCAGCATGTTACCCCAAGGAACTGTGGTCCATGTAGTGGCGACGGCGATTACGCCTGTGCCAATATTGTTCGAAGAAAGTAAGTGTCGCATTAGCCATCCCTGGACATGTGTTTTGAGGTGGTTGCCTCTCGTCAGCAGGGAGTAGGTGAGTGTGTGGGGTTGCCGCGTAGACTGCCAAAAAAGTATTATCAGGTAAAGTACCACTCATGGCGCGCAGGTGCTGGTCCGGGGCTCGTCAGCCCAATGGCTCAAGGGAGCCTTAATACAAAAAATCCGATTGGCCGCACTCCGCTTGTCCTACCAGCATGTTACCCCAAGGAACTGTGGTCCATGTAGTGGCGACGACGATTACGCCTGTGCCAAAAGTGTTCGAAGAAAGTAAGTGTCGCATTAGCCATCCCTGGACATGTGTTTCGAGGTAGTTGCCTCTCGTCAGCAGGGAGTAGGTGAGTGTGTGGGGCTGCCACGTAGACTGCCAATAAAGTATTATCAGGTAAAGTACCACTCATGGCGCGCCGGTGCTGGTCCGGGGCTCGTCAGCCCAATGGCTCAAGGGAGCCTTAATACAAAAAATCAGATTGGCCGCACTCCGCTCGTCCTACCAGCATGTTACCCCAAGGAACTGTGGTCCATGTAGTGGTGACGGCGATTACGCCTGTGCCAAAAGTGTTCGAAGAAAGCAAGTGTCGCATTAGCCATCCCTGGACACGTGTTTCGAGGTAGTTGCCTCTCATCAGCAGGGAGTAGGTGAGTGTGTGGGGTTGCCGCGTAGACTGCCAAAAAAGTATTATCAGGTAAAGTACCACTCATGGCGCACAGGTGCTGGTCCGGGGCTCGTCAGCCCAATGGCTCAAGGGAGCCCTAATACAAAAAATCCGATTGGCCGAACTCCGCTCGTCCTACCAGCATGTTACCCCAAGGAACTGTGGTCCATGTAGTGGCAACAGCGATTACGCCTGTGCCAAAAGTGTTCGAAGAAAGTAAGTGTCGCATTAGCCATCCCTGGACACGTGTTTCGAGGTAGTTGCCTCTCGTCAGCAGGGAGTAGGTGAGTGTGTGGGGTTGCCGCGTAGACTGCCAAAAAAGTATTATCAGGTAAAGTACCACTCATGGCGCGCAGGTGCTGGTCCGGGGCTCGTCAGCCCAATGGCTCAAGGGAGCCTTAATACAAAAAATCTGATTGGCCGTGTGGTACTTTGAAATTTGGGACCGCGTAGGAGGCAGGGCCCTACCCCGGTCTATCCCGGTATTAGCGAGCCGCGAATGGTCAATGCGGTATGTACAAGTGCTTTGCATAACATTTAATCGATAAATGCACTATATATACGATATTACACATTGACTTCGTGGGTTCCATCTTGGAGCGGTGGCCATCTTATGGTTGTCCTCACATAGGCTACACATTACGAACAAGTACGGGCCTTTAGAACACATGTGCCTTCTATTTGACTTCTCTGTGACCTGTGCAGCTTGGCTCCGCTGCCCCAGGTCAGTCCGGTCCCACGAGCTCCCCGTCCTACGGCCACCTGTGATTAGCATCAGGGTTTGACACACCATAAAGCCTTTTTCTTCCCACACAAGCCTCCGGCTAATCTCTTTCACACCTGACTCTTCCTGCTTTATGGCTTGTTTTACAAACAGGAGATGCCCGTGTTTATTGGGGCCTGTTGATATCTGATGTGGGATCTGAGCCTCGCTGGGTAAATAATTGTGGGCTGGCTTAACTGGAATGTGGGATGGTCATCATGACTCTGCCTTTTCGTTTGTAATGGATACATGTGAATGACCATATCGTAAAACAAGGAATGTGTGCCTGAAGCATGATATTTTGTATTTAAGGAGAAGCCCGTTTCTGTAACTTTAAGCAGTCTCCTGAGAACATACATTGTGTTGTACTTCTAGGACACCTGTAATTGGTCTGCAGCCAATAAAACGATCTTTGACTTCACCTAGAAGACTCTGTGTTTCTGTGGGTCGGAAACAGGAAGAACTCGAAGTCTTAGGGTGTGTTCCCCTGCACCGCTGGGTTCTAAAAACCCAGTACTTCAGTTGGCGCCCAACTCGGGGCGATTTCAGCGGTACCGGTCCAAGCCAGAGGTTCGTGAGGAGCTTCGTGTGGAAATTCCGGAGGAAGGCCGCCACTTCATCGACCCCTGCATGTCGATGTGGTCCGAAAGTCTTTTCTGCGAGGTTCTCCGCGTCCCGACGGCTACGAAGGATTGCTGCCCTGATTAATCGCCCTGTTTTGGACCCTCTACGATTTGGTAGAGCGAAACAATCGAGAGAGTCTTCTGGTGACGCCATTGATCATCGATATTCAGTTAAGTATAAGTGGAGCGTCTCCCAGTTTGTTTGGTATCCTTCGGGAATTTGGTATCCTTCGGGATCACTTTGATTTGGAACTTGCAAGTGCCAAAGCCAGAGGACTCGTGTATTCACGAGACTATCGTATTCGATAATCCTTTGAAGTTTGAAACTAGACTAGTGAGCGAAGATGCCTGGTTCTAGTGTATTTAAAAGATTGTTTTGTTTGGGTTGTGGAAGGGATTTCCAGTTAGAGGATTCATGTCCGGTTCCTCCAATTGGAACTCCAACTTATGAGCTTTATGTAAAACATGGCGTGGGCCCCATTGCATATAATGAAGTATGGATCTGATACACCAGAAAGGACGGTGTTTTAAAATTGCCCCAAAATGGTAGTTTCGATACAGATATCTTAGATAATTTGGAAGTTAAATTGTTTAAAAAGAAAGCCCGGCCGGCAATGTTTGATTCTTTCCGCCTATGGCGAAAGGTAGCCAAACAGAAGGAAATTAAGCTAGCGAAAAGGAATAAGAGAGAAAGAGGTATATCAATGATGCAAGCAGCTGTGCAATTTAAAGATAACGAGGAGGAACAAATGAATGAACAGTTACATGGACAGCGCAAACTAGGGATCGATAAATGTTACCCAGTTCTGTCATCCCTTGTACAAGATGAGACAAAAGAGAAAGAAAAGGATTCCCTAATGTCCCATTTGCTAAGTTCACCACCCCCGTACGCACAAAATGCCACAGCGCCTCTACAGCTCGTGAATGTGCAGCCTCCAGGTAATGTGCCGCAAGCCTTCCCACAGCCGCCAGCTCCTCCTCAGCCGGCTCCTATCTCTACAGTACAGCCCTCTCAAGGGCCGCCAGTTTTGTTACCTGTTGCCCCCGCGCTTCCTGCGACTTTGCCTAGTACATCAGCTGCCTCCCCTGGCGCTCTTTCTTACACTACCCAGGTACCTGTATCTGAATCCGCTTTTCTTCCCTCTGTCTTTCCCCCCGTTTTTGCCTCAACTTCCCCTTCAGCACGACAACGTCTAGCTAATGTAGTTACTACTTTAATGTCGCCTCTCTTTGGGTCATCTAGTGTGATCCCTGGTTTACAACGTAAGCAATTGCGTAGTCAGCTGCCTGGTCCTGAAAAGAAAGAGGTGTTAGATCATCTGGCGCGTAGGTGGATTGGTTTCCCTTCACTCTATGAGGTAGAATCGGTTGTTAACGTTTTTCACCAATGGGATATCCCGAAACAGAGGTATGTGTTTGACAAAATGTGTGAATGCCTCTGTGAGGAATTGGAGGATC
The DNA here is from genome assembly GCF_964204655.1 of Triturus cristatus. Classification (NCBI taxonomy): domain Eukaryota; kingdom Metazoa; phylum Chordata; class Amphibia; order Caudata; family Salamandridae; genus Triturus; species Triturus cristatus. The sequence continues at coordinate 326,614,281 of NC_140589.1, forward strand.
ATGGTTCACACACAATCCCGCAGGAATTGTGTTGAGTGCGATTTGATTTTGAAACAGGTACAATTGTGGGTCCCGATGTAGATAAAGCAGTTGCGACTTTACTGTCCTTCAGGAATAGCGATTGTCAGCAATCATTGTTCGAACAGGAATTCCCTGTGGGGAAGAAGGTAAAAGCGCGCCAATATCCGATGCGTGAGGTTCCCCCAGTTTGGAGACCTGCTGACCCAAATGCTAATCCACCTGTCTTAGCACATTTTCAGCGTGTTTGGGTGCATGTCCCTTGGAAACGATCTGAAGTAATAGCGCTTAAGCAGACATTGCCTGACCCTCGTAAAAACCCTACAGGATATTATAAGGAGTTATCACAGACTGCGGAATCGTGTGTTATGAATCTGGCCGACATAGATATGTTATTCGGGAATGTGGTTCCACAGCCTTTATGGGGATCTATCCGTAATACGGATCACGCTGTAGAACTAGGGGGCACATGGGCTAATATCGTTGCTGCAGACGCTAGACAAGTAGGTGGCGCGAAGCCAGACCCTTTGGTAGCAGAACTCCCTGGTAGAATCATTACATACATGAAAACTTTAATGCCCGCGATGCGCGTGAATTGGGATAAACTATCCGCATGCAAGCAGAAGAAAGATGAGACAGTGTCCGATTTCTTTACAAGGTTTGAAGAAACGTTTATTGACCACAGTGGTCAAGACATGAGTACTGAAGGTGGCCAACGGTTATTTGTGGATAAATTTGTGCAGAATCTACTTCCTGAGTTGTATAAGAAATTAAAAGATTCAGAAAGTTCTTGGGCTGTTTCCTCTTCAGCACAAATACTGGCTACTGCACAGTATTATGAAAATAGAGATAAAGACGAGAAGGATAGAACAGACAAGAAAACGAAAGAACTGAAAACGAAGGTCCTTTTACAGCAGGCTTATCCGCCACGTGGAGAACAGAATAATTATAGGCAAACTCAAGGTATCTATCAGCAACCCCAACAGTTTCAGAATAGCCAGCAAATTAATGGGTATTATCAACCACGTATCCCTGTAGGTCCCAATCAATGTTCATATTGCAGAGAGGAAGGTCATTTTAAGTATAGTTGCCCTAAATTAATGCAGCGTACCAGTAATGCGTACGGCGCAAGAGGTAGAGGTGGTCAGCAAGCTCCTAGAGGCAGAGGGCATGGAAATGCTCCCCAGAACGCGCGTCCTCTTCCGCCTCAAAATACGATAAATAGCTTTGATCAGCAAGCCAATACAACTGGTAATACAGCTCAGTACTATAATAATGATTATTATGCAGAAGACGACAATGTGGAAGGTAATGATTACTAGGACAGCCATAGACAGAGAGAGGGAGTTGTTTCAGTACCAGTGGATCAGAGTGGTCCGTATGTTAAGGTGACGACAGCGGGTGTAACAGAGCCCTTTCTGCTGGACACTGGTGCTGCAAAGAGTTCAATCATACATTCAAAACTCCCTGGCACGCCTTTGTTTGGCGAAATGAATGTTTCAGTTGGTTTTTCTGCCGCCCAAGTTAGGAACCCGATTTCCAGTCCTATGCCCATTTCTGGTGGACCTTGTGAGCTAAAAGCACCCCTCATCCTAACGACAGGATGTGGTGAAAATCTGCTAGGATTAGATTTGTTAAAAAGATTGCATGCAACGCTATATTGTTCTCCCTCAGGAGTACAACTTACATTAGGTAAGAAAGTGATTTCCCCAATGTATTTGTCTAAGAATGCAATGCCACCTGAATTGTCATCCCTTCCGGATGTCCTTTGGGCTACTGGTCCCAATGATGTGGGTCTCTTGGAAATACCACCATACGTGGTCACTTTAAAAGCCAATGTCAGATTGCCACGCATTCCCCAGTACAAGATCTCCAATGAAGGTCAGAAAGCGTTGTTAGCAATTATCAGCGATTTGATTATGAAGGATGTAATTGAAGAAACAAGAGGCAACATTTGCAATAGTCCGGTTTTACCTGTCTTAAAACGAACGGACCCTTCACAGCCACCTGTTTACAGATTTGTGATTGATCTTAGAGAGGTTAATAAGATTGTTGTGCCACAGTTTCCAGTTGTCCCTGATATAACTGCCTTGTTAACTATGATTCCAGCTTCCGCTGCATGGTTCTCAGTGATCGATCTAAAGAATGCCTTCTTTAGCATCCCAATTGCAGAGGAGAGCAGAGACATTTTTGGCTTCGGTTTAGGAGGTCGAAGCTTCCGTTTTAAACGCGCTCCACAGGGCTACTGTGAAAGTCCATCAATATACAGTCAAGCTTTAAAAGCGCAGCTTGATGCACTTGTTTTACATAGTGGCGCTATCCTTATTCAGTATGTTGACGATTTACTAATCGCCGCGGATACTGAAAAGATTTGCAAAGAAGCTACATTGTCATTGTTGCGTCATTTGTCTGACTTTCATCACAAAGTGTCTCTCTCAAAAATGCAATATTGTCGACAAGAAGTGACCTACTTAGGTCATCTCTTATCGAAGGAGGGAAGGAAACTGACCCCAGAAAGAATTCAAGCCATTGCACAATTGAGCGTGCCAAGAACACAGAGAGAAGTGCGTGCTTTCTTGGGCATTACTTCATACTGTAGGCATTGGATACCGAATTTTTCTTTGCTGGCAAAGCCTTTGTTAGAATTAACATGTAAAGACACACCGAATCCTATCCCATGGTCTGAAGAGTGTCAGAAAAGTTTTTTGGAATTGCGAAATGCATTATGTTCAGCTCCTGTGTTGGGTACCCCTGACTACAGCAAGCCTTTTACATTGTATGTTCACGAAAAAGATGGTTGCGCATTATCAGTGTTAACACAGCCTTTTGGCGACAGACCGCGCCCATGCGCATATTTTTCGTCAACCTTGGACCCGGTAGCGAGGGCATTGCCAAGTTGTCTGAGAGCTACAGCCGTTGCAGCTGGACTAGTGATGGATAACACATTGATTGTAATGGTTCCACATGCTGTGGATACATTGTTAAACAGGACCAAGACACAGCACTTAACTAGTGCGCGATTGTCAGGATATGAATTGACACTGTTGGCAAATTATATACACATAAAGAGATGCAACACGTTGAATCCAGCTACATTATTGCCGATTCCAGCAGACCTAGATGAGATTGAGCAACATGATTGTCTGTTCAGAACAGAAGAAGAGACAAAAGGGAGAATAGATCTTAAAGATACTCCCCTAACTGAGTGTGATGGTACCTTATGGGTGGATGGTTCGTGTTTCAAGCTTCCGAATGGTGATACGACTGCTGCATATGCTATCACGACTTTGCACACGATTGTTGAAACTGCACGTGTGCCACAAAATTCGGCTCAAGCAGCAGAATTAATCGCCCTTACAAGAGCATGCGTGTTGTCTGAAGGAATGAAAGTGAACATATATACTGATAGCCAGTACGCCTTTGGCGTGGCTCGTAGTTTTGGGCGATTGTGGAAAGAACGTGGGTTCCTGACTTCGCATGGAGCTAAAATTCAGAATGGCAAGTTGGTGAATGATCTCCTTGAGTCACTGACCCTACCGTTACAAGTTGCGATTATGAAATGCAGTGCGCACAAGAAAGTCACTGATGATGTTGGTCGTGGTAATGCATTTGCCGACGAAATCGCGAAAGAAACAGCAAAAGATGTAAAGACTCGAATGTATGTTGCAGGCCCTGCAAGATGGGTTGGTGATGTTGGAATGTGTGAAGACACGATAGAAAGTGTGAAGTCCCTTCAAGCTGAAGCCACAGAGAAAGAGTTGAGCAAGTGGAGAGAAAGTACGGGTAAATTGGATGAGAATGGTTTTTGGGTTGACTTGTCAGAACATCGGCGATGGTTGTTACCTGATGCATATGTGCTTCCAGTAGTTACTATGGCACATGGAATGGCACATATCAGTGTGAAAGGAATCTGTAAGTTGTTGGCTCCAGTATGGCAGAATATTGGAATTCCCAAGTGTGCAGAGAATGTGGTCAAGAATTGTATGGTATGTTTGAAATACAACCCTGGTAGAGGAACCCCAACTCCAGCTGGTCATTTTGCGCCTCCATCATATCCATTTGAGGTTTTGCAGCTAGATTTTATACACATGGAAAGGAGCAACAACTTGAAATATGTACTGGTTGTTGTTTGCGCTTTTTCAAAATGGATAGAAGCATATCCCCTCAAAGACAACACTGCTTTATCCACAGCCAAAGCCCTTGTGAAATAATTTTTCCCTAGGTTTGGAATGCCAAGAGTGGTGTGGAGTGATAATGGGAGTGAATTTGTGGGTCGAGTGATGAAGAATGTGTGTGAGGGGTTAGGGATAAAGCAAAAGTTTCATGCTGCAAATCACCCCCAATCAGCTGGATTAGTAGAGTGCTACAATGGCACTCTAAAGCTCAAACTGGCCAAAATCCAGGCGAGCTCCGGTCTTAAATGGCCTGACGCTCTGCCTCTAGCACTCCTATCCACCAGAATGACCATGCACTCACGAGTGGGACTTAGCCCATATCAGATTATTTTTGGCCGCCCGGCCAATGTATCGGGTGTGCCAAGACCGACAAAATTCAGCGAAATCGAACATCCAGTACTGCTTGACTATCTGTATGAATTGACGGCTAAATTGCGTGTTTTACACCAACAGGTGCATGATACTCTCCCCCAGGCCTCTGAAGCTCCAGGACACCCTATTGACCCTGGCACGTGGGTTCTCGTAAAGAACTTCCAGCGAAAGAGCAACGATGAGCCCCGTTGGATTGGCCCTCACCTCGTACTTCTGTCAACAAGATCAGCGGTTCGAGTAAAAGGGAAGAAGAATTGGATTCACGGCGCCCACTGCAAGCGGATCCCTTTGCCTCTACCATATAACCAGTGGGTCCAGGAGGGTATCGCTGACTCTGAAACAGACACTGTACCTCGTTTTGTACCATTTAGTGATGCGCGCGTAAGAGGCACAGCTTCAGAACAAGAAAGTGACGATATTTTGCAAGAAGCTGTGCCACTGTCAATTCTATTGGACACCACAGAGCCTGAACTCTTGTTCCAAGACCAGACAGTACCTGGCAGAAACAGATACAACTTGAGACCAAGGCCTATGGACAAATAAATATTCCTCTCCCTTACCTTTTTGTTTTTTGATATTATAGCTCTCCCATCTGAAGGACTTTCTTGATTTTTGTTTTTCGAACCACCATCCGGGTTCAGCCGCAGGGTCGCGGTGCCAAGACTTTGGGGTACAGGCCGAAGACGTTAGGTCAACGGTTCTGGTTGGTCTAGGGCGTTCCCTGGACCGACAGGCGTACTCCTTAGCAGAAGATACTCACCCACCGCGAGCGGCACGATTAGAGGATGGAGTTTTTCAAGATGGAGAGACCCGCTGAGGAAATGAACTTTAAAACGAAAATATGTAAAATAATGAAGAGCAAACGTTTTGTATTTTTATGTCTGTTTTTACTATGTAGTATGATGGTGTTTACTGTAGGATTTGTATTCTTCTCCTCTCAAGAGCCCTTTGCACCCACTGTACAGCATATACCTCCTCCTACTGCCTCCTTGCACTCTTTTCACCCTCTGCCTGAACACGAACAAGCTAGACGTTCCGAGTTCGTAAACAACTCGTTTATTCAACTCCTGCACCAGCACCAACTAGTCATGAATACAACCAATTGCTGGGTGTGTGGGTTAATGCCACATACCATTAACAAGGGTATTCCTTATCTAGTGCTGCCGTTTAGCTATAATGGATCGTCATGGGCATTCCAGACCATGTTCCTTTTTGCATTGGATGCCTACTCCCCGCGACAACCGCATTCCATCAGACCTAGCACAAACAATAAGGCCTTAATGAAAGGAGTTGCTGATATGAGCAGAGATATCGATGCATACTCATCTATTCCCAAGGATGAATTGAGAGCTTATGTAGGGTGGAACGCGACGGGGTATAGCATTAGTTTGGGTGAAAGGCAGCGGAAAATCTCATCCCCAATTTGGGTCGTAACCCACATAGGTCGATTCTGTCTACAAGGTAATGGTCAGAATCCAAGAGCTCAACTGGGGAAAAGTGACTGTACTGAAACGTACACTTTTCCATCGCAGTTTTCCCCTGCGTTTTTGGCTGCCAAGGGTACATATTTTGTCTGCAATGACCGAGCATATACATGGTTGCCCCCTGATTTCTCGGGCACATGTTATATTGCAAACTTGCTACCGCCAACATTTACTGCTGCCTCTGATTATCACAAGACCAGAGTTGTGAGAGGAGTGATTAGTAAGGAGGATACTGCCGGTCAGGAAGTGGGAGACTTCTTTTTGGGTTTCCTGCCGTTTTGGGGACCTATGGTCAATAGTAGGAACCTGAGACAACTGACTCGTGTAGTTGAATCCACTGTTAATGTTACGGCTGGTGCCCTTGGTAATTTGACAGCTGAGCTCCAAGCGGATTGCCTGATGACTTTGCAGAACCATATGGTTCTAGACGTCATACTTGCAGACCGTGGTGGGGTATGTAAGGTTATCCAATCTAGTTGTTGCATTTTCATACCAGATAACGCTCCAACAGTTTATCAAGCCATCTCCAAACTGCATAAAATATCTGAATCCATATACGTGGATAAAGGAGATTGGTCACTGATGGGGTGGTTCTGGGATTGGAAGGTTCTGATGGTCATTGGAATGATCTTAGCCATTCTTTTCCTGTTCTGTCTGTGTATACAGTGTGCTCCTGCAATATGTGGCCTCTGTGCTACATTATGTGTAAGGAAACCTGTATCGAGGGACGAGCTAAGCAATAGGATGATGCTACAGCAACATCTCCATGACTTCATGAATATTGACCTAGACTCGGATTGATATGAGTATAGTTATTGCCTATGTAAGGGCAAAAGGAGGGTCTGTGGTACTTTGAAATTTGGGACCGCGTAGGAGGCAGGGCCCTACCCCTGTCTATCCCGGTATTAGCAAGCCGCGAATGGCAAATGCGGTATGTACAAGTGCTTTGCATAACATTTCATCGATAAATGCACTATATATACGATATTACACATTGACTTCGTGGGTTCCATCTTGGAGCGGTGGCCATCTTATGGTTGCCCTCACATAGGCTACACATTACGAACAAGTACGGGCCTTTAGAACACATGTGCCTTCCATTTGACTTCTTTGTGACCTGTGCAGCTTGGCTCCGCTGCCCCAGGTCAGTCCGGTCCCACGAGCTCCCCGTCCTACGGCCACCTGTGATTAGCATCAGGGTTTGACACACCATAAAGCCTTTTTCATCCCACACAAGCCTCCGGCTAATCTCTTTCACACCTGACTCTTCCTGCTTTATGGCTTGTTTTACAAACAGGAGATGCCCGTGTTTATTGGGGCCTGTTGATATCTGATGTGGGATCTGAGCCTCGCTGGGTAAATAATTGTGGGCTGGCTTAACTGGAATGTGGGATGGTCATCATGACTCTGCCTTTTCGTTTGTAATGGATACATGTGAATGACCATATCGTAAAACAAGGAATGTGTGTCTGAAGCATGATATTTTGTATTTAAGGAGAAGCCCGTTTTCTGTAACTTTAAGCAGTCTCCTGAGAACATACATTGTGTTGTACTTCTCGGACACCTGTAATTGGTCTGCAGCCAATAAAACGATCTTTGACTTCACCTAGAAGACTCTGTGTTTCTGTGGGTCTGAAACAGGAAGAACTCGAAGTCTTAGGGTGTGTTCCCCTGCACCGCTGGGTTCTAAAAACCCAGTACTTCAGCCGCACTCCGCTCGTCCTACCAGCATGTTACCCCAAGGAACTGTGGTCCATGTAGTGGCGACGGCGATTACGCCTGTGCCAAAAGTGTTCGAAGAAAGTAAGTGTCGCATTAGCCATCCCTGGACACGTGTTTCGAGGTAGTTGCCTCTCGTCAGCAGGGAGTAGGTAAGTGTGTGGGGTTGCCGCGTAGACTGCCAAAAAAGTATTATCAGGTAAAGTACCACTCATGGCGCGCAGGTGCTGGTCCGGGGCTCGTCAGCCCAATGGCTCAAGGGAGCCTTAATACAAAAAATCCGATAGGCCGAGCTCCGCTCGTCATACCAGCATGTTACCCCAAGGAACTGTGGTCCATGTAGTGGCGACGGCGATTACGCCTGTGCCAAAAGTGTTCGAAGAAAGTAAGTGTCACATTAGCCATCCCTGGACACGTGTTTCGAGGTAGTTGCCTCTCATCAGCAGGGAGTAGGTGAGTGTGTGGGGTTGCCGCGTAGACTGCCAAAAAAGTATTATCAGGTAAAGTACCACTCATGGCGCGCAGGTGCGGGTCCGGGGCTCGTCAGCCCAATGGCTCAAGGGAGCCTTAATACAAAAAATCCGATTGGCCGCACTCCGCTCGTCATACCAGCATGTTACCCCAAGGAACTGTGGTCCATGTAGTGGCGACGGCGATTACGCCTGTGCCAAAAGTGTTTGAAGAAAGTAAGTGTCGCATTAGCCATCCCTGGACACGTGTTTCGAGGTAGTTGCCTCTTGTCAGCAGGGAGTAGGTTAGTGTGTGGGGTTGCCGCGTAGACTGCCAAAAAAGTATTATCAGGTAGAGTACCACTCATGGCGCGCAGGTGCTGGTCCGGGGATCGTCAGCCCAATGGCTCAAGGGAGCCTTAATACAAAAAATCCGATTGGCCGCACTCCGCTCGTCCTACCAGCATGTTACCCCAAGGAACTGTGGTCCATGTAGTGGCGACGGCGATTACGCCTGTGCCAAAAGTGTTTGAAGAAAGCAAGTGTCGCATTAGCCATCCCTGGACACGTGTTTCGAGGTAGTTGCCTCTCGTCAGCAGGGAGTAGGTGAGTGTGTGGGGTTGCCGCGTAGACTGCCAAAAAAGTATTATCAGGTAAAGTACCACTCATGGCGCACAGGTGCTGGTCCGGGGCTCGTCAGCCCAATGGCTCAAGGGAGCCTTAATACAAAAAATCCGATTGGCCGCACTCCGCTCGTCCTACCAGCATGTTACTCCAAGGAACTGTGGTCCATGTAGTGGCGACGGCGATTACGCCTGTGCCAAAAGTGTTCGAAGAAAGTAAGTGTCGCATTAGCCATCCCTGGACACGTGTTTCGAGGTAGTTGCCTCTCGTCAGCAGGGAGTAGGTGAGTGTGTGGGGTTGCCGCGTAGACTGCCAAAAAAGTATTATCAGGTAAAGTACCACTCATGGCGCACAGGTGCTGGTCCGGGGCTCGTCAGCCCAATGGCTCAAGGGAGCCTTAATACAAAACATCTGATTGGCCGCACTCCCCTCGTCCTACCAGCATGTTGCCCCAAGGAACTGTGGTCCATATAGTGGCGACGGCGATTACGCCTGTGCCAAAAGTGTTCGAAGAAAGTAAGTGTCGCATTAGCCATCCCTGGACACGTCTTTCGAGGTAGTTGCCTCTCATCAGCAGGGAGTAGGTGAGTGTGTGGGGTTGCCGCGTAGACTGCCAAAAAAGTATTATCAGGTAAAGTACCACTCATGGCGCGCAGGTGCTGGTCCGGGGCTCGTCAGCCCAATGGCTAAAGGGAGCCTTAATACAAAAAATCCGATTGGCCGCACTCCGCTCGTCCTACCAGCATGTTACCCCAAGGAACTGTGGTCCTTGTAGTGGCGACGGCGATTACGCCTGTGCCAAAAGTGTTCGAAGAAAGTAAGTGTCGCATTAGCCATCCCTGGACACGTGTTTCGAGGTAGTTGCCTCTCGTCAGCAGGGAGTAGGTGAGTGTGTGGGGTTGCTGCGTAGACTGCCAAAAAAGTACCATCAGGTAAAGTACCACTCATGGCGCGCAGGTGCTGGTCCGGGGCTCGTCAGCCCAATGGCTCAAGGGAGCCTTAATACAAAAAATCCAATTGGCCGCACTCTGCTCGTCCTACCAGCATGTTACCCCAAGGAACTGTGGTCCATGTAGTGGCGACGGCGATTATGCCTGTGCCAAAAGTGTTTGAAGAAAGTAAGTGTCGCATTAGCCATCCCTGGACACGTCTTTCGAGGTAGTTGCCTCTCATCATTGCCGTGTAGACTGCCAGCCATTGGGCTGACGAGCCCTGGACCAGCACCTGCGCGTCATGAGTGGTACTTCACCCGATAATACTTTTCTGGCAGTCTATGCGGCAACCCCACACACTCACCTACTCCCTGCTGACGAGAGGCAACTACCTCGAAACACGTGTCCAGGGATGGCTAATGCGACACTTACTCTCATCGAACACTTTGGCACAGGCGTATTCGCCGTCGCTACTACATGGACCACAGTTCCTTGGGGCAACATGCTGGTAGGACGAGCAGAGTGCGGCCAATTGGATTTTTTGTATTAAGGCTCCCTTGAGCCATTGGGCTGACGAGCCCTGGACCAGCACCTGCGCGCCATGAGTGGTACTTTACCCGATAATACTTTTCTGGCAGTCTACGCGGCAACCCCACACACTCACCTACTCCCTGCTGACGAGAGGCAACTACCTCGAAACACGTGTCCAGGGATGGCTAATGCGACACTTACTCTCATCGAACACTTTGGCACAGGCGTTTTCGCCGTCGCTACTACATGGACCACAGTTCCTTGGGTCAGCATGCTGGTAGGACGAGCAGAGTGCGGCCAATCGGATTTTTTGTATTAAGGCTCCCTTGAGCCATTGGGCTGACGAGCCCTGGACCAGCACCTGCGCGCCATGAGTGGTACTTTACCTGATAATACTTTTCTGGCAGTCTACGTGGCAACCCCACACACTCACCTACTCCCTGCTGACGAGAGGCAACTACCTCGAAACACGTGTCCAGGGATGGCTAAAGCGACACTTACTCTCATCGAACACTTTGGCACAGGCGTATTCGCCGTCGCTACTACATGGACCACAGTTCCTTGGGGCACCATGTGGTAGGACGAGCAGAGTGCGGCCAATCGGATTTTTTGTCTGGCCGAGGTATTAGCCTGGGACCATCCATATGACCCAAAATTGTTCCTTCACGGATGGGATAGGGGAGAATAGGTACACTTGCTCTTCCTGGCCCTCACTATCGCCAAGCGGGACATCGCCCAGGTGTGGAAGGGGGTCTCCCCCCTACATTGGAGAAATGGAAGAAGGAACTCGACAGGTGTATGGATGCAGAACAGGCAGCTTTCCAGGCGCGCGGCTGCCCCCAGAAACATAGGCAAATATGGTCTTGTTGGGCGACATATCAGGGTATCGACCTTACCCCCTTCCCTTCTCAGACCCCCTGATGGATGGGGCTACTGGCACTCCCCGGACCTTCCTAAGCCGCACACTACATACTATTATTGCATGCATGAATACCCCCTACACTTCCTTAAATGTCTGAGTTTGGATCTGTCCACGCAAAATTCATGTTGCTTTATGTGTTAATTACATTTAAAAATGAATACCACCTTTACATCTCCGGACCATTATGGTGTTAATGAATGTATACTGGGCTACGGCCTAGCTGGTATCATGAAAACTCAATAAAAGGGGGAGATGAGGTTCTTTTCTGACTCAGTCACTCACACAGCTAATGACATACTTGCACAGACACTCAGACACCCACTAACACCCATTCTGCCACATCACATCTACTCACAGACCCACATAGCCACTCACCCACTCAACCTTAAAGCCACTCACACCCACAAAGCCACTCACATACCCAATCACAGACCCTTACAGCCAGTCACACGCCAACAAAACCACTCACACACCCACTTATTGACCCATAAAGCCACTCACAGATCCATATAGCTACTCCCACACCAATGTAACCACTCACAACACCACTCACACACCTAAAGAACTGCTCACAAACCCACACAGCTACTCACACATCCACTCACAAACACATAAAGCCATTCATGCAACCACTCACCAACTCACAAATCCACTCACACATCCACTCATGCACCCTCATAACTACTCACACACCCACTCATACAGACAGACACTCACACACCCACTATCAGACCCATACAACCACTCACACACCAATACAGCCACTCACTCACCCACTCATGATCCCACAAAACACTCATACACCTACTCACAGACACATACAGCTACTCACACACTCCCCACTCACAGACCCATACAGCCCCTCACACACCCATTTACTGACCTATACAGCCACTCACACACCCACTCTCAAAGGTTACAAGTTACAGTTAGGAAATAAAATTTTTAAAAACTTTGTAATTCACATAAAAACAAAGATCACAGGGACGTTACAGTTAGGAAATAGAATTTAAAAAACCTTAGAAATTCACAGAACAAAACAAATGTTACACGGATGTTATAGTTAGGCTCAGATTTTACTCATACAAAACCTTCACAATTTAGCACTTACAGTTATTGGAGCTAACTGTAACTTACGCCCCGCATTGCACTCCTTATGACCTCACATATTGCATCACTCATACTTGGTCAGTGACATCACTGATGACATCTCGAATGACATCACTGACGACATCATCCATAGAACCACTCACACACCCACTCACACAATCTCTCATACACCCACTCACATACCCATACAACCACTCACACACCCATTTACTCATCCACAGAGCCACTCACATACCCAGTCACTCACACACACAGCCACTCACACAGCCACTCACTCACCCATACACCTACTCATACAGTCACTCACTAATTTAACTGTTGTCATACCTTAGTATATATGTTTAACACTCAGAAAACTCTAGACAACATTCACAATCACTGGATGATGTCATCAAGTGATGTCATGTGAGATATCATCAGTGATATCATCAGGGATGTCCCTGACCATGTCATGAGTAATATAATATCTGAGGTCATAAGCAGCGAATTGCAGGGCGTAATTGATAGTTAGATCATTTAACTATAAATGATGAATTTCAGTGGTTTTGAACGAGGGAAATCTAAGCCTAACTATAACATCCCTGTAACCTTTGGTTTTTTCAGTGAATATATATATATATATGATTCGATTTCCAGAAAAACGGAATGTCGACGCCGTGTCGTTTGGAAAGTTATTTTAATGTCAGCTGAAAAGAGTCAGACGTGTTTCGCCTGCCCAGCAGGCTTGTTCACCATCAACTCCAATAACGTTTTTACCACCATTTAAGCTTGTGCATACGTTCCGTGTAACATGATAAACTACAACAATGAAAAGTGAAGACATACTCGTAGTTCTTTGGTCACAGCATATGCCAATCTCATTTACACTATTACATATGAGGTTCAAACATTATTAGTTGGATATAAAATTATTAACATCAATAGACACTTTTGGTGACATTAAAAATGGCCTATTTCATTGCCATAACGATAATCATTATTTACCATCATTGATATCTCTAGTGAGAATAATCACTGCGCTCGTGTCACAGAATCCAAATTAATATTACTTCTCGGTCCAAATGCATCAATGTTCATTGACATGCAACGCCCCAGTGGGCCTTCATATAATTTATCCAAATCCATTCCTGTTCTTATAATTTTTGTTACATCTTGTATACTACCGCGCCTGTGCGCAAAACCTCTCTCATTGTCTTTTCATTATCCTCGGTATATGCTATTATATGTCATGTTGCATCATACCGGGTTGTCTTCACTTTTTTAAGTGCAAGTGAAAATTAAATAACAAAAACATAGCAAAAATGATTAAAAATGATTAAAAAGAATTTACTTGGATCATGAGGATGATTCATAAATGTGTGTACAGGTCTTCTTCCATATTTAACCCCATAGGGGTTTTCGTATTGAGCCTGATAATGTAGCTTGATTCCAGTCTCCGTAGGGTTTTCTGACGATCACCCCCTCTAATGTTGACTGGTACAGCATCTATGACAAAGTATGTCAAACCACTCACATCTTTGTTATGGAGTTGGTTAAAATGACGGGCAACCGAATATGATTGGTCCGCATTCTTTATGGCTCGCAGGTGTTGCAGCACCCGCTTATGCACTTGTAGGATTGTGCTACCTACGTATCTCAGGCCACAAGGGCACTGAAGCACGTAGACAGCAAACTCCGTATTGCATGAACACTGCCCTTTGATTTTCTGTTCCTTCTTTGTAAAGCCAGATACATAACTGTGGGTATTTTTGCCAAAAGTACAGGCCTTACATTTCGTGCATCTGATAAACCCATCTTTCCTGGTTAACCATGTTCTATTAACTCTAGATATTCTGTCAATTGGTAGCATATTGCTTACCAATGCTTGTTTTAACGAACGTGCCCTTCTAAAAGTGATGAGAGGTTTTCTTTGAACACACTATTTTAGAATTGGATCGCTCCAAATGATGTGCTAATGTTTTTGTAGAATGAGACGTAAATCTTTATGCTGGTTATTAAACGTGGTAATCATTTTACACTGGGAATTCCCCATTTTATTCTTACCCTCCTTTTTACTTGAATTGAAGAGTAATTCTTCTCTTGACTGTTTTGTCGCTCTATACACAGATGTTGCAATACATTCCTCTGAGTATCCTCTGGCAGAAAATCTGTTTTTGAGACATTCAATTTCTGCCTCCAGATCTTCCTTGGTACTACAATTCCTCATGGTTCGAAGACACTCTCCATAGGGAATGCTTCTCACCAAATTAGCTGGGTGGAAACTCGTTGCATGCAGCAACGTGTTGCCATCAGTGGGTTTCCGAAATAGTTTGGTGTGTAGTTTTTCTTGATGAATGTAAACTGTCAGATCTAAAAAGTTCACTTCTACACTACTGATGACACTGGTGAATTTCAAATTCAATTGATTGGTTTGTAGTTTCCTTACAAACTCTTGGGCACTGATAACATCTCCCTTCCATATAACAAACAAATCATCGATGTAGCGACTCCACTGAATCACGTTATCTTGCCATTCTTGAGCAAACTGCGATTGGACCACCTGCTCCTCCCACCAGCCCATATGCAAATTAGCATAACTGGGGGCGAAGCAGGTGCCCATCGCTGTACCACACTTTTGGTGATAAAGATCTTCACCAAAAAGAAAAAAGTTGTTTTGTAGGCATGTAGTAGTCATGGATAGCAGCATCTGTGTATGGTGCCAGAGTTTTGCAGGTCTCTCTCCTAAGAAATATCTGACTGTATTCAACCCGTCTTTGTGACGTATACTGGTATATAAAGTCGTCACATCCATTGTCATTAGAAGAAAGTCAGGTTCCCATGGTACATCGTATATCTTACGCAAAAAATCTCCCGTGTCTTGGATGTAAGAAGGGAGCCTGGTGACTAATGGATTTAGAAAAGAATCAACAAATTTAGATGTGTGTTCAAAAGCACTGTTAATGGCTGAAATAATAGGTCGGCCTGGGGGGTTTGTTAAATCTTTATGCACCTTGGGGATTAGATAAAATACTGGTGTGGTGGGATTAGATATTTTCAAATAAGCATACTCATCCTTATTAATTAAGCCTTGTCTTTGCCACTCAAGCAACTGGGTATTATAAGTATCAAAACTGTCCTGCATTAAAGCATTTTGAGTTTTAACATAGTTGCTTCTGTTGCCCAATTGTTTATTGGCCTCAATCAGATATTTATCTTTGCCCCATAGCACCACATTCCCACCTTTGTCCGCATTACGGACAATACATTCTTTATCATTGGCGAGTTTCGCAACTAATGCGTAGTATTCTTTTGTTTGTTGGGTAGAGGGTTGTTTCTTAGCATTAATTCGAGTGTACAATTCTTTCACCTCATTCACCACTAATTCACTGAAAATGTCTACAGAGTCCCTTGCTGTCATTGGCATGAACTTCGAAGGAAATTTGAAGTTAGTTGTCTCACTTCCCCCAATTTCAAGTTGTTCTTCCTGGGCCAACTGTATTGCCTTGTTCGATGTACTGGGCGACTCTCGCAAGGCCATCTCATTATTCAATACAGCGTCTTCAGTTTGTAGTTCTCGTATTTCGACCATCAGATTGATATCACTCACCACCAAACCCTCCCCACTACAGAGGTCCTGATTGTTATCTGATTTGGTGGGGGCCATTGCAAAGAACTTTTTCAATTTTAACGACCTAGCAAACTTAAACAGGTCCACTCTAGTAGCTGTATAGTCCATGTTCATTTTCGGACAAAACGATAGGCCTAATTTCAAGATTTTACTTTCATTATCTGTGAGTTTGGTGGAAGTAAGATTGATAATTGTTGTATTACTGTCATCATTCATTTGTTGTTTTTCATCTTTAATTTCTTGTTTCCTGGTACATAGTTTTGCGCCTTTGCGCCTCTTCCTCCTCTGCCTCTTCCTCTTGGTGGTTTGAGATCTGTTTGAGGTCTTGGTCTTAGATTGAAACGTCTTTCCTCCCTTAAAAAATCAAACTTGTCAATTACTGAAGGGACTGATGTTATTCTGTCGTTAGATGTTCTTTCTTCCAGGTCTGTGTCAAGCTCTGAACTCGGTATACTGCTGAAGTCTGATTGTTGTACTGGTATTTTCGGCCCACTCGCATTCATCCTTTGTCGTCTCATGCTGTCGAATTTCCTGGCAAAGGTATAGATTTGGCCCCTATCGTAATCAATTTTATCTCGAAGGAACTTCTGAGCTTTCCTTTCTTTGATAGTGACTTCCAATTTGGTTAGACGCTCCTTCATTTCATTCATATATTGTGTGATTGGTCCTTGATCAGCTTCCTTACTGAGCATATCCATGATTTGTTCTATCTCTTCCATAATCTTTGCCCGGTCTATTTCTGCATATTTAATTAAGATTGTTAACATCCTGCTCGATGACTCCTGATTGTTATCCGCCTATTCTCTAAGCATGTTAGGATTAGGATCCTCATACGTAGGGGCTACTAGTATTCTAAGTCCACGAGGGATTATTTTGACCTCCAAATACCTGTTCAAAGATTTCGCCTCCCACCATTTTGAAAGTTCTGTCCGTTTAAGTTTCTCCAATCTCTTCAGACGAGTTTGCACATCTGTAGTTTTCATGCTCGAATTTGCTGCGATAGTTTTTTTGCTGCTGCCTGCAACATTATCACTGAACACATCAAGTGCTGCTTCCACTCGATCCTATAGTTCAGCAGCTGACATTGTGTTCTCATTCAATCCTGATGCTAGAAAGTTATTGCACTTCAAACAAACCGCCAGGTATCGTGCCTCTGAAATAGTGGCAGGACACAACAATTACACTGGCTTTCCTTGCTCCCCAACACCGTATTCAATAAACGCTTACCTTCGTCCCGTCCGTTACCTCTTCGAGTCCTCCGACTCGCCGATGTACACAGTCAGAGATTTCGGCAGCTTTCTTATTTCGTTCTCAGGTCACGGATGCCGCTTTCCTGTATCCATGGTGAGGGGGGGGGGGGTGGTATCCAAATCGGTTCCAAACTTGCTTCTGCAACCCACCACCTCCTGAACACAAGGCGTGTCGGCGCTAACGGACCTCCGAAGCCCGGTCCAACACTATGATTCTATTTCCAGAAAAACGGAATGTCGACGCCCTGTCGTTTTGAAAGTTGTTTTAATGGCAGCTGAAAAGAGTCAGATGCGTTTTGCCTGCCCAGCAGGCTTGTTCACCAACAACTCCAATAACGTTTTTACCACCATTTAAGCTTGTGCATACGTTCCGTGTCACATGATAAAATACAACAATGAAAAGTGAAGACATACTCGTAGTTCTTTGGTCATAGCATATGCCAATCTCATTTACGCTATTACATATGAGGTTCAAACATTATTGAATAGTTGGATATAAAATTATTAACATCAATAGACACTTTTGGTGACATTCAAAATGGCCTATTTCATTGCCATAACGATAATCATTATTTACCATCATTGATATCTCTAGTGAGAATAATCACTGCGCTCGTGTCACAGAATCCAAATTAATATTACTTCTCGGTCCAAATGCATCAATGTTCTTTGACGATGCATTTGGACCGAGAAGTAATATTAATTTGGATTCTGTGACACGAGGCAGCACAATCCTACAAGTGCATAAGCGGGTGCTGCAACACCTGCGAGCCATAAAGAATGTGGACCAATCATATTCGGTTGCCCGTCATTTTAACCAAAACCATAACAAAGATGTGAGTGGTTTGACATACTTGTCATAGATGCTGTACCAGTCAACATTAGAGGGGGTGATCGTCAGAAAACCCTACGGAGACTGGAATCAAGCTACATTATCAGGCTCAATATGAAAACCCCTATGGGGTTAAATATGGAAGAAGACCTGTACACATATTTATGAATCATCCTCATGATCCAAGTATATTCTTTTTAATAATTTTTTATCATTTTTTCTGTGTTTTTGTTATTTAATTTTCACTTGCACTTAAAAAAGTGAAGACAACCCGGTATGATGCAACATCACATATAAAAGCATATACCTAGGATAATGAAAAGACAATGAGAGAGGTTTTGCGCACAGGCGCGGTAGTATACAAGATGTAACAAAAATTATAAGAACAGGAATGGATTTGGATAAATTATATGAAGGCCCACTGGGGCGTTGCATGTCAATGAACATTGATGCATTTGGACCGAGAAGTAATATTAATTTGGATTCTGTGACACGAGCGCAGTGATTATTCTCACTAGAGATATCAATGATGGTAAATAATGATTATCGTTATGGCAATGAAATAGGCCATTTTGAATGTCACCAAAAGTGTCTATTGATGTTAATAATTTTATATCCAACTATTCAATAATGTTTGAACCTCATATGTAATAGCGTAAATGAGATTGGCATATGCTATGACCAAAGAACTACGTGTATGTCTTCACTTTTCATTGTTGTAGTTTATCATGTGACACAGAACGTATGCACAAGCTTAAATGGTGGTAAAAACTTTATTGGAGTTGTTGGTGAACAAGCCTGCTGGGCAGGCGAAACGCGTCTGACTCTTTTCAGCTGACATTAAAACAACATTCCAAACGATACGGCGTCGACATTCCGTTTTTCTGGAAATCGAATCATAGTGTTGGACCGGGCTTCAGAGGTCCGTTAATGCCGACGCGCCTTGCGTTCAGGAGGTGGTGGGTTGCAGAAGCAAGTTTGGAACCGATATATATATATATATATATGATATTTATATAGCACAAATCTAGCTGAAAGGCAAAGGCAGCAACGTCTAGGTATCATGGAATCTATGCTACACCATCCTGTGAATTTAAGAAGCTTCCCTATCCTTTCAACCACTCTCCTTTGTCCCCTTAAGCTTTTGCTACTTTACTCAAATTGAACCTGAACAGCTGAACCTTCCAGCAGTGATTCAGTCTCATTTATAAGTTTGCCATACTGATAAGCTTAGTTCCCTAGGCTTATGAGACATTATCTTGAAAGCAATAGGTTCTTTACAGCTGAGTATCCCTACAGGTGTTGTCATTTCTTGGACAATTGCCTTGACTTAATGCTCTTTTGCAACCTCTTCTATTATGATTGTGGCTCAGCCAAAAAAGAGAGATGGAAGATTACGTCTCAAACAAAGAGACACCACGCTTCTGCACAGGAGAGGCAATTAATTGTGGCAAGTGTTTAAAAACAACCAATGGTGGTACTGAAAAATCCATCAAGTGGAAGGAAATTGGCAAAGAATTAGCAATGAAATCTAAGCTGCTGGGGCCACAAGCCTCTGTTAGGACAATTATTAGAACACATTCAGGCAAGGTATATTGATCTTTTGGTGTAGCCTGTGAGAAAATTAGGTTTTGTTCTAGTACCCCCCACTTTTTGCCTCTGCTTTTGATGCAACGTTGACTGTAGAGTACTGGATCCCTGCCGTCCAGGTTCCCAGTGCCAGTGTTCTTTCCCTAAAACATGTCCACAATTGGTACTTCTGCTCCCCTGTAAGTCCTAGGAAGTGGTACCCTGAGTACCTAGGGCCTGGAGGCTAAAGAAGGTCCCTGAGACCCCCTCACTAGGACCATGCCACTGCCCCTGCAGCTTACATGCTCCTGTGAGGTAGAAAAATGACTAAGTTGACATGCCACACTGCCTGTGTGCCATGCCAGCTAGCACTGCCTAAGATATAGGTAAGTCACCCCTTCAGGAGGCCTTCCCAGTCCTAAGGCAGGGTGCACTATACCAAAGGTGTGGTGGGCATACCCGCATGAGCAGATATGCTCCTACAATATTAGAGTCTATTTCTTAATATTGTAAGTGCTAGGGAAGCTATAGAGAGTACGTAGTTTGGGAACTTGACAACTCGAGTTCCTCAGCACCATGATGGCTTCACTGAACCCAGAAGTGTTTGGTACCAAACAGTTCCTTGTAATAAATTCATACCGATGCCAGTGTTACATTTATTAAACCATGTCTTTAGAGTGTACCTCAGAGGTGCCCCCTGAAAATGTACCGACCATGGTATGGGCACTGACTGGCTTTAGGCAGCCTGCCACACCCACACATGTTTCTGGACCCATGGGTGGAAAGCCTCTACTCTCTGTGACCAGAAACAATGCACATCCTGGGCAGAGGTGTCACACCTCTTTCCCAGGGTGGGCCAGTGCTCAAAGGGGAAGTTTCAAATGCCTGCCGCCTTTGTAATGTGACCCAGCCTTTGCTGCTAGCAGCAGATGGCAGCCCCCAGTTTACACCCCCACTTTGGGAGGGAAAACCGGAGGGAAAACTTAGAAAGGCTAGGAGGTGTGCCCACCTTTGCCAACTCCACCCCTCTGGTGGAGGAGGCAAAGTTAAGCACACTTTTCAGTCTCCTCCATCTTAAAGATGAGGGGACCCCTCCAATCAGGGCTAGGTCTATGCCCCCTTCCTCAGGAGGGTGACGTAATAGAGGGTGTAGTCTCCCCAGACAAGGTGCCCATTGGCCCTATCTGCTACTCCCATAAAACGCCCCTAAATTTAGTATTTAGGTGGCTTCCCCAGACCTAGAAACTAGATCTACATCGACAAGGAGAAGAAAGAAGACACCCCTGCAGAGAAGACTGAAGAAGACGACTGCCTTGACCCCAGCCCTACCGGCCATGTCTCTAGCTTCTGCTAACCTGCGACCTGTCTTGCAGCCAGCAACCTATGAAACCCTGCAAGAACTGTTGCCATAAAAAAAGACTCCAATCTCCTGTGGACAGTGGACTTGTCCAGAAGAAACTGACTCCAAGGGCTCCAGCTCGAACTGCGTTCCCTGTCCACTCTGCACCCGACAACCACCCGAGTGGTTCACCTGTGCAGTGGCTTCTGACCTTGTGTCCAGCAATGGCTGACCTCTCCTGAGCTTCAGAGTGGTGCCTGCAGTGTGAATCCAGGGGCTCTCGCTGATCGCGACTGGCTCACATAAGAAGACTCCCATGTCGAAAGTCACCCCTGCACTCGAGGCCCCTGGGCCTTGGTGATCTGAACTGATGGTGCCCTTATGACCCCCTACATCTCTACTTACCTCTGCTGTTGTTAGTCTCACTCCTGCAACCTCTGGAGCAACGCCTGCAGCCTGGTGGCCAAAAAAAGAATCTCCATTGAAAAGCATTGGCTGCCTGGTGCTGAAGTTGAATCCTATACCCGGCCGCCCTGTGCCACAGTTGGTGTATGTTTGGTGTTGCTCTGTGGCCTCCCCTGTGCTGGTCCTAACTCCCAAAGTTTGGCCCCTGCAACCGATATACCTACTTGCAAGCAGTGTGGCTCCAGGCACCCCCAGTCTCCATTGAAAACTATTGGGCCGAACTCCGACATTGACTTTTGCACCCGGACGTCCCTGTGCTGCTGGTGGTGCAGTTTTGGTACTCACCTGACCCTTGCCCCCTTGCTCACATTTGGTCCTGAAGACTGGAATTGTAAATGTATTACTTACCTGTTTAAACGTGATATTGTTTTTCCCATAGCATAACACTGAACTGTTCTGTTTAGAAACATACTTACCTTATTTCAAAGACCTTGGTCTTAAAATAAAATACAAAAAAGTATATTTTTCTAAAAGTGTTCTGGATCTCCTTCTTGAGTTGTGTGTCCATTATTAGTCAATGTTGTGCAATAAATGTTTTACACTCCTTTGTGTTAGGCCTAAGGCTACCACTCTACCACTACCACTACCACTTTGGGTTTTATATTGAGCCCTGTATACTTTGGTGAACCCCTAGATTCTGTGAATGGTATAACCACCTAGTGACAATACCACATACAGAGCCAGCCTCCTAAATAGCCTCCAGAACAGAACCTACACTGGAACTTATTATGATTTGCCTACAGCCAAACACGTTCAAAAAAGTTACTCAAGTGGTCATGAGGTCTTAAGTAGTGTACCTAAAGGTGAGTTGCCTACTAAAATTGATATTTTGCATGAGGTGTAGAAAGCAACAGCTACTAAAGCCATGAACATGGGGGTCACATCTAGTTGCATTGACATTCTGGGGTGCCCGGGGCCTCATCGAGGCTCAGGGAGGGTTGTCCCCTGTCCCCTTCCCTTATTAAAAAATCAGCACTGGGAATGCCGTCCCTGGTGCCTGCAAAGGCTCTGGGAGAGGGTCTGCATGCCCCCTCCCATTATTACTTGGTGTGGCCCTAGGGGATGGGGTCCCCAGGACCTCAAGAAGGCTCTGGGAGGTGGACTGCATGATCCTAGCAGTTCAAAATCCTTTGCCCCATCCCCCGGGCCCTGGCCCATGCTGTTTTTTTTTTTTTAAGTGTTTTAGCCAGTACTTTTAAAAAACATTTTACTGCAGATTCATGGATCTACTGTGAATTCACAGCAAAATTTAAGGAAAAATATGTTTTTGGCCCCAGGGAAGTACCTCAGGAAGCCCCACCGGGTCTAGGGGGCAGGGTGAATCCCTATTCTGTCCCCTAATATATATATATTTTACCTCTTTTCCTAGACAATGGACTGAGTCACGAGTCCTAAGACAGCTGCCGCTGCATCGTTGGTCAAGTGAAGGGAGCCAATCAGATCTCACCTTGAGATCTGCTTGCACCGCAGATCCTCCACGGCATGTTATAAACAATGTGTTTTAGCCTTAAGTTATCAAAATCTACTAGATGAATTTACATCAAATCACACAAGCACGCTTTGTGGACCAGGAATTAGCTTTCTGCCATATTTGGTGTAAATCTGCTCAGCAGTTTTTTCAGTATAGCTGTTCAATTTTTCTATGGAAAAATGAATGGGCAAAACAATTTTTGGAACCTCCCTGTTTTCTTGGCCTCTGTTTGACGGATCACCCTAAAGCTTTCCAGGAATTAGTAGATGTGGATCACACTTTCTTTTAAAACGTTTTGATGAAGATTCGTCAATGGGTGACAAAGTTATAAGAAACCAAAAAATGATTTTCCTATGTAAATGCAGACCTAACTTTAACTACGTGTGTGTGTGTGTGTGTGTATATAAATATGTATATGTGTATATAAATATAAATATATTATCTACTGGCGGTCGCCAGTAGATAGTTATAGTTAGAACCGTGTTTCCATAGGAAATCTCAAAATTCTATTTTGAATAACTTTAGCGCCGGTTGACGAATCTTTGCGAAATTTTCAAAACTAATGGGGCGCACCATTCAGCTCCTACCCTGAAAGTCTCGGGGTTATTCGTCAAGCGGGGGCCGAGAAAAAAGGGGGGTCCCAAAACTCATTTTCCCCATGCATTTTTCCATAGGACCTTTAGTCGAAGGTACAGCCCGAACGGCGGAACAGAATTACTTGAAATTTGGCAGAGAGGTAGTCCTCAGGTCAGGGAAGTGCCTTTTGCAGGTCTGGTGTCAATCTGTTCAGTTTAACAGTATATAAATATCTATACGCGCGCACGGTGCCGTGCGCGAGCGAAATTCTGATTGGTTGTTAGATGTCAGTCAACATTCGAATCGGTCGAAATCAGGAAGTGTCGGCCGCCATTTTGTCTCTCGCACTGTAAAGGAAAGGGGGAAAAAAGGTGGAAAACATGAAAAGGGGGCAGGGATGAGAGTTCCTGACCCCCTAGCCTTTGTCAGGGGGGTCACAGAAGGACCCCCATGGGTGAAATAAACATTTAATTGTTTTGTATAAAAATCGCGGGGTGCGCGCACGGTGCAAGGATGCGAGAAGCGCACCATGCGACCAACGCGCGCGCACGGTGCGTGAAGCGCACCGTGTGCCCAAAGCGCGCACGGTGAAAAACCTTAAAAAAAATATATATATATTAATAAATACATAACTTAGCATTTAAAAAACCGTACAAATTCACTTAAAAAACCATAGGTTTCACACATGTTATAGTTAGGAATTAGCATTTAAAAAACCTTGCAAATTCACTTAAAAAACCATAGGTTTCACACAGGTTATAGTTAGGTGGACATTTCACTCGAAAAAAACCAATGAAATTCCACCGTTATAGTTAGTTCAGATAACTATAACTCGCGCGACCGCCACTCTATCACAAGGATGATGTCATCAGTGATGTCATGAGTGATGCCACTGACCATGTCATGAGTGATGTAATATGTGACGTCATGAGCAGTGGATTGCGGGCGCGCGAGTTATAGTTATCTGAACTAACTATAACGGGGGAATTTCATTGGTTTTTTTCGAGTGAAATGTCCACCTAACTATAACCTGTGTGAAACCTATGGTTTTTTAAGTGAATATATATATACATATGTCTATATTCACTGAAAAAACCAAAGGTTTCAGGGGCGTTATAGTTAGCTGGACTTTTCACTCGTACAAAACCATTGAAATTCCCCCGTTATAGTTAGTTCAGCTAACTATAACTCCCGCGCCAGCAATGCACTGCTGATGACGTCACATATTACATCACTCATGACATGGTCAGTAACATCACTCATGACATCACTGATGACATCTCCAATGACATCACTGGTGACATCACTGATGACATCACTGATGAAATCATCCAGTGAATGTGTATTTTTCTGAAAATACATATGTTTTATATATGTATATCTCAAGGTTGATGGAAGAATAAATGGGTATATAAGTGTCTAAATGGATGATTTGTTTTTGAAAAATTGATTGTTTAACTGACTGATTAAGTGCATCTTAGTGAATACATGGCTTAGTGAGTAATGTTTAAATATGTAAGTATCTGTATCAGTCTCTCACTTTATGTATAAGTGGCTGCATGGGTTGGTGAGTAGCTACATGAGTGTCTATATAGGTTATTAGTTGGTTTATTGAGTATCAGTATGAGTGTCTGTATGCTTCGGTGGGGGGTGTTATGTAGTGCATAGATGCATGGATGAGTGACTCACTGTTTGTATGTGTTAAAGACAGCATGTGTGCAGGACTGTATGGGTGGATGAGTGTGTGAATGGGTGTGTTAGTGAGTGAATGACTGTCTCAATAGTGTCTTTATGAGTAACTACATATGTTTTAAACTAGTATATGGGACTATTGGTGTATATAAGTGAGTATATGTGCGAGTGAGAGATTTGAAGAGTTCCTGTATGAACAAGTATGTGTTTCTATAAGTGATTGTTTAAAAGACTAAGTATGTGTAAGTTTCTGTAGAAGTAAGTGTGGTGGTGTGTGTATAACTATATGCAAGTAAATGGATGTTTGATTCTTTATTAGCATGAGTGACTATGTGTGTGAGTAACTCTATGGATTAGTGGCGGATGTACAGGTGTATGAGTACATATGATGAGTGAGTACATGTATGAGTGACTGTATAGGACTGTTGGTGAATGAGTGGATGTGTATGTGGATCTTAGAATTACTTTTTTTGTTGTTGTAGACTTGTAAAGCGCACAGCTGCCCCAGCAACGGGGCGTCCCGGCGCTG
This sequence comes from Triturus cristatus, assembly GCF_964204655.1. Taxonomy (NCBI): domain Eukaryota; kingdom Metazoa; phylum Chordata; class Amphibia; order Caudata; family Salamandridae; genus Triturus; species Triturus cristatus. The sequence goes on from NC_140589.1 coordinate 326,639,947, forward strand.
TAGACAGGGCAAGCTTAATGCCCAGAGTTGCTGAGTGTGTTCCTGGTTAGAGTAGGTACCGAGGCGAGAATTATCGAGTCCGTTTTGACCCTGGTCCACGACCCTGCCGCGTCGGGAATTGAACCCTGGTCCCTGGCCGATTCTCTGCTTACGGGTCTGCCGCCTCTAACCAGTGAGCCACACCTCTCCACGAATAGGTTGTTGTATCTGGTATTGGTATGTCCATTGTTTTGAAAATTTTAGTTTCTATTTTTGAATGTGTGTATCAAAGGTTATATTAGGGGGAGAGGAGGTCTGCCACTCTATCACAAGGATGATGTCATCAGTGATGTCATTTGAGATGTCATCAGTGATGTCATGAGTGATGTCACTGACCATGTCATGAGTGATGTAATATGTGACATCATCAGCAGTGCATTGCGGGCGCGCAAGTTATAGTTAGCTGAACTAACTATAACGGGGGAATTTCAATAGTTTTGTATGAGTAAAAAGTCCAGCTAACTATAACGCCCCTGAAACCTATGGTTTTTTCAGTGAATTTTTAAGGTTTTTTAAATGCTAATTCCTAACTATAATGTGCCTAAAACCTATGGTTTTGTCATTGTATTTCAATGGTTTTTTAAATGCTAATTTCTAACTATGCCTACAGAGATAGGACATGTGAAGAAAGAAGAAAAAACGCACAGAAAGAAAAAAAAGAAATGCAGAAAGAAGCAACAGAAGTCCTCAAAGACGAAGAAAAGTGCAGGAAGAAGGATAACGTGCAGAAAGAAGAAACAGAAGAGCAGAAAGAAGCCTTGTTGCAAAATCATCCTGTACCCTCAACTTTTTCAGACGGATACTGGTGGTAACTGAGTCTGACTAACCAGTCCTAGAGCCAGTGCTATGTTAAAAGACACTCAGAATACAGAGAAAACACCTACATACACTAGGGAACACTATGCGTTGGGGTCCCCCTGTGATTAGAATGACCTCCTCTGTAAGCCCCTAGTATATAATAGGGCAGGGGATTAAAACTACCTCTTAAAACGCTCCACAGGGCGTGTTTGCACACATCACCTCAGGCCCCGTCCCCTGCCTTCCCCACTGTGTAAACACGCCCTGTGGCCGTTTTAAGTTGGGAGATTAAGTCCCCTTGAATCCTGAGGGTCCCTAGGGTCCAACTAGACCACTAGGTACCTCCAGTAAGCGCCACAGAGCTGCGTTGCAGAGAGATGTAAAAAGGGGCATGGCCTGGACCCCCTCTCTGCAACGCAGCGCAGTGGCGCTTACTGGAAGCAGTTGGCCCCCAGGGTCCCTCAGGATTAAAGGGGAATTATTTCCCCAACTTAAAATGCGCCACCGGGCGTGTTTGCACACGTTAACTCAGGCCCCGTCCCCTCCCTTCACCACTGTGTAAACACGCCCTGTGGCCGTTTTTAGTTGGGAGATTAAGTTCATTTGAATTCTGAGGGTCCCTAGGGTGCAACTAGCCCACTAGGTCCCACCAGTAAGCGCCACAGAGCTGCGTTGCAGAGAGGTGTAAAAAGTGGCACGGCCTGGACCACCTCTCTGCAACGCAGAGCAGTGGCACTTACTGGAAGCACCTGGTGGGCTAGTTGGCCCCCAGGGTCCCTCAGTATTGAAAGGGAATTATTTCCCCAACTTAAAAGCACCACAGGGTGTGTTGGCACACTTCACCTCAGGCCCCGTCCCCTCCCTTCACCACTGTGTAAACACACCCTGTGGCCGTTCTAAGTTGAGAGATTAAGTCCCCTTGAATCCTAAGGGTTCCTAGGGTAAAACTAGGCCACTAGGTACCTCCAGTAAGCGCCACAGAGCTGCGTTGCATAGAGGTGTAAAAAGGGGCGTGGCCTCAGAACACCTGTCTGCAACGCAGCTCCCTGGTGCATACTGGAGATACCTGTTGGGCTAGTTGGCCCTCAGGGACCGTCAGTATTGAAGGGCAATTAATTCCCCAACTTACAACTGGCCAGGGGGCGCGTTTGCAGAGTGCTGCAAGGAGGGGGCTAGTCCTCCGGCGCAATGCCGGTCTTTTATTTATTTTATTTTTTTAAGAAGGAGGGCTGTGTGGCCCCCCTTCTTTTTCTAATTTATTGGCCCTGGGGACCCCATCCCCCAGGGCCTGCACCCTAATTTTTTTAGTTGAAAAAAATGTATTCGGAAGGGGGCCACATGGCCCCCCTCCCAAGGCCTTAATAGGCCCCTGGGACCCCAACCCCCGGGTCATAAGCTTTTTTTTTTTTATTCTTTAGGAGGGGGGCTGCGTTGCCCCCCTCCTCAGACTACTTATGGCCCGTGGGCACTATCCCCCGGGCCCCGGGGCCGGCCTTTGTTTTTTATTATTTTTAAAAAATATATATTTATAGAAACACCTAGGACATGCTGGACAAACCATATGTACCTATAACCATGACAGTTTGCGTGATATTCATTAAAAGGTGACTATGCATATAATGAATCCACGTGGAATGTATTTACACTGCTAGTGAAGCTCTGACGTGTCTGACACCCTACTGTGCCTAATCCCGGCGCCCCCGCTGGTGGGTACTCTCTAAGTAGACTCCCTTGTTGTTACAAACATGGGTAGCTATTGACGGGCACATTTAATACACACGCACACCAAGCCATTCAAAGGGGATTCGACAAAAATTCGACCAAACTGTGCAAGAAACCCCCCTCATGGTTAATAAAACACACATCCACCGCTGGATGTGTATTACTTTTTATTTTACTCTCTGGAAAGAAGACGAACCTCACTTGAGAGTCACAGCGTGCTCCTGGCTGAGCCCAATGCTGTGTTACACCCACCAGTGCCCGCCAAGTGCCACACACCTCTGTGTTGTATTCCACCAGCTAGTGCGTATGCTATGACACTCTCTAGCCCATGTGAACTGTAACAACACCCCGTGAATATGTCATGCCACACTTGCCTTCGCACGGGTTATATTGCCCCATCTAACGTGCCTTCCTCAATGCCTATGTTATAACGCACAGCGCTATGCCATACATATTACAATCTGGGATCCATATCTTTGTCACAGTGCATATGCAACGTTACACTCCCCAGCACATATTTTATATTACAACTTTAGAGACTAGTTAGGTTACACAACACTGCCCAGTGCATATTACACTCCAAGGTGCATATCGCATAGCACGCGTTAGTGCCTGTGCTATCTCGCACTTTCCAATGAATCTGTCGTTGCGCACAATGTATTGCATATTATATTTCACGCCCCGGTTCATCTTATATCACACTTTTTGGTGCATAGTTTATACCATATACTATATCTAATTTTCATTTTCAATCGTGCTCTCAGGACTATGTTCTATATAACACTGCGTCCACCTACCCTTTTCACAGGCATTACATTTTGCGATGGGGGTGGAGGGTCAGGGGGTGTTTCTGCCAAGTGAGCCCAGAGTCACAGTCACAAACGTCATGTTCTTCCTGAATAAAAGTGAGATTATGCTGCATACTTGTTCATACTTTAAGTAGTTCGCACAGACACACATAACGTTCCTAATACCCACCTTCTCTGAACAGTTAGCTTGCTGCCCTATCCACCTCCTCCCTATCCTCCATGGACTAGCCTCCTCCCTCCTGCCATGCATGGTCTGATGTGCTGCCACTGCCCTCCATTTAGCATGATGTACCAGTCCACTCCTCCTGCCCTCCATTGCCCAATTCTATGGCCCATCATTGACCTCCTGCTTAACCTCTGTGCTTAGCTTGCTGCCCCTATTCTCCTTCCCCCTGCTCTCCGAAGTCTTTGTGCATGCCCCTGCTCCATCCTTTTTGCCCACTATGTTCCATGGGTCTGTCACTCCTATCTACTCTGAGTGTTCTGTTGAACTACAATAATAATAATAGGATATCTCAAAAAGAATGGGGTCTAAGGGATATAGTTTAAAGACTCGAACAGTTTACAATCCCCAAATCAACATATCATATATACAATGAAAACTGTGAGTCAAGTGCTGTATTGAATCTAAACGCTACTACACAATGAATACTCAATCGAGTCAAAATGCTGACGTGTATATATCACTAAATGCATATATGTATGAATAGGATTCCCATCACCCACTTGAAGTGGCTCGCTTCATCATCTGGGAACCCGGAACTCAACCAGAGAACCATCCTCTACCAGATAAATGTAGATACTGGTTCAATGTGTGTCCCAGATGCATATAATAGTATGATATTTAGACTGAAGAAAACAACATTAAGAATGATACAGGGTGATGTATGCAGTGCAAGTGATAAAGTGCTGATTAAAATTAGCTAGCAAGGCACAGGAGAATTGTTATTAAAGTGCTACCTTGATACCAAAAGATAAAAACAGTGCTATAACAGTTTAAACAAATAACTGTGTTGGAAAAACTGGTCTACATGTTTCAGCTAACGGATAATTTCTATCCCAGCTTTCGTCAGGACCAAAAAGCTACTGCAAAAGTATAGTGTATATTGTGCAAATCTCACAAAAGGTATACAACCTGAACCTTGTTGTTGGTCCAGGAAACATTACCCAAATAGTTCTGGGTATGCACCTCGCCTCACCTGGCAACTGCTCAGGTTTGGAGGTACAGCTCTCTCCGTCGGTACCTCTCTCCGTCGGTACCTCTCGCTGTAGCGAGAGGTACCGACGGAGAGAGCTGTGCCTTCGAACCTAAGCAGTTGCCAGGTGAGGCGAGGTGCATACCCAGAACTATGCGGGTAAGGTTTCCTGGACCAACAACAAGGTTCAGGTTGTATACCTTTTGTGAGATTTGCACAATATACACTATACTTTTGCAGTAGCTTTTTGGTCCTGACGAAAGCTGGGATAGAAATTATCCGTTAGCTGAAACATGTAGACCAGTTTTTCCAACACAGTTATTTGTTTAAACTGTTATAGCACTGTTTTTATCTTTTGGTATCAAGGTAGCACTTTGATAAAAATTCTCCTGTGCCTTGTTAGCCAATTTTTATCAGCACTGCATACATCACCCCGTATCATTCTTAATGTTGTTCTGTTCTGTTGAGGTGCCACTACCCTCCCACCTGCCTAGCATTGTCAGATGACTGTAACCTGTCCCTGCCACCTCCACCCTGCCTGTCCACATGCCATGCCCCTATCCCCTTCCTCCTGTCCTCCATGGTCCATTTTACTGCCACACCCTTCTGTCCTCCCTGGTCTGTTGTGCTGCAACTGCTCCTCCTGCCTGCCCCGCCCCGTCTGTTGTGAGGCCCCTTCCCCTGAACTCTCTTGTCTGTGCCCAGGTCCTGACCCTCCCTTCTATTCTCCATGGTCCTTTGTGCATGACCCTGCACCCTCCTTCTTGCCCATCATAGCCATTGTGCTGCCACTAACCCTCCCGCTTGCCATGCATGGTCTTCTGTGCTGCCATGGCTCCTCCCACCTTCCCTGTGTGGTCAGCTAGCTGCCCCTGACCCCCACCACCTTCCCTCCATGGTCTTTGTGTATGCCATCATAGTCTCACTGTTGCTCTCAATGGTGTGTCTTGTTTCTAGTGCCCATCCTGCCTGACCTCCATGGTCATCTTGCAGCTCCTGCCCTGCCCCCTTGCCCCCAGCCCTCTGTTTCCATGTGCAGACCCCTATTCCCTCCCTCCTGGCTTGTCTGTTCCATTGTAATGCCCCTGATCCGTCCCTCCTGCCCTTTATGGTCTCTTATGCTGCAGCTTTCTCTCCTGTCTTTCTATTATGGTCAGCTAGCTACCATTGCCTCGTTCCCCTCTGTTCTCTGTTGTCCATGTGCATGGTCCTGTCCCCTCCCTATTGCTTTCTATGGATTGTTGTGCTGCACTCCCGTCCCGCATGCCCTGTGTGGTGTATTGTGCTGCTGCAAACCCTGATGCCTGCCCTGTAGGGTCAGTTTGGTGCACCTCTCCATGTCCCTCCTGTCCTCTGTTATCCAAGTCCATGTCCCTACCCCAATTCCTCCTGTGTACCATGGTCCAATGTACCATACTTGCGAACATTTTGAACTTAGTAAGAGGGAGATTTTGAAAAAACAACTGGGGCATTGATTTTCCCCTTTGTGTTACATTGAAAAAGAGGAGATTGTAGACAGGCGACAGATCGAATAAAGCCCATTTGAGCTTAAAAACATTGGACGTTTCCTGGCTGAAACGGGTCTGTTGGCATGTATGGTTGTACTACCACTGCCTCTTCCTCTGCCCACAATGGTCTATTGTATTGCCACAGTCTCTCTTGGCAGTCCTGTATTGTTGGTTTGTTGCCCCTGCCCCCTTTCCACTGCCCTCCATAGTCTGTTGTGCTGCCACTGCCCTTCCTGCCTGCCCAGTGTGATCAAATTGTTGCCTCTGCACTCTCCTACCTGCCTTCAATTTTTAGAGTCCGTGCCCCTGGCCTCTGCCTCTCAACAGTATCCCAATGAACAACTAGATTGCTAACATTCTATATTTATTACAAAAGTTTGGAACGCCTGACGTCATCTTGATGTAATCAAAACTGTAATACCTAGAGCATTTCCTTTAGAAATTACATATATGAGAGGGTCCTATTTACATCAAAATTATGGTTAGTGCTCTAAAAAACTAAAATGAGGAAATATTTTCTGAGTTTTCAAATAGCGACGAAGAACTTTTAAATTATTTGTAATCTTTATGTTTTTTTATCCAGTTGACCACTTGATTAAATATTGCACTTAGGGGAGAGGATGTGGTGTTACTTCCAGAGCTGAAGACTTTGCAACTGGGGACCCAGGTTGGAGTTTCTGCTTCAACTCATAATTCTGTGATTCTGGTCAAACCCTTAATCTCCCCATGTCTACAACCAAAATGAATTTGATCTTGTGTGATGTAACCAATGCTCATGTAAAGCACTCCAATACCTGACAAGTCTGCACTATATAAAACTGCAAATACACAAAAAATAAATGTTTTGCACACTTCTGTCATTGGGCTACATGTGGGCTACATATGGGTGATATGTGTGCTGCATTTGGGCTCTTTTGTCTCTGGTGGCCATCTTGGGAGATTTATTTGTTATGAAGTTTCCTAATTTCCTAATTTACTGCAGTCTCCTCAGTAGGAAATGCTTTCAGTTTTTTACTTTGATTCCATCAAGAAGGTATTCAGATATGTCACACATTTGCCATAAATTCTGAATATTAGCACTCTAGTTGCTCATTAGATCACTGTAGTAAAGCTACTGCTCACCACAGAAGTCTGCTGCTGGTATTAAAAGTGCATGTTTCAATCTGCATATCAGAATTTTTTAATGAAATAGAAGAGGATTTGAGAAGTCACTCAAAATGTGCCCTAATTTTTCTTTCTTCAGCACTAATCATAATTCCTATGGCAAAATGAACCCCCTCATTGTGTTCCTTTTTAAATTAAATGTTTTATGTGTTACCAGTTTATTCCAATCAAGATGGCTTCAGGTGTACCATACTTTTGTCATAAGTAAGACAGTAAGCGCTCTAGTTGTTCTTAAGAACACTCTGGGACATTCTGTCATTGGGCTATACTTGGGCTACATCTGGGTGATATTTGGGCTACATTTGGGCTCTTTTGTCTCTGGTGGCCATCTTGGGAGATTTATGTGTTATGAAGTTTCCTAATTTCCTCATTTACTGCAATCTCCTCAGTAGAAAATACTTTCAGTTTTTTACTTTGGTTCCATCAAGAAGAAATTCAGATGTGTCACACATTTGCCATACATTCTGAATGTTAGTACTCTAGTTGCTCATTAGATCACTGTAGTATAGCTACTGCTCACCAGGGAAGTCTGCTGCTGGTATTCAAAGTGCATGTTTCAGTCTGCATGTCAGAATTTTTTTATGAAATAGAAGAGGATTTGAGAAGTCAAAATGTGCCCTAATTTTTCTTTCTGCAGCACTAATCATAATTTATATGGCAAAATGAACCCCCTCATTTTGTTCCTTTGTAAATTAAATGTTTTAAGTGTTAACACTTTATTCCAATCAAGTTGGCTTCAGGTGTGCCATACTTTTGTCATAAGTAAGACTGTTAGCGCTCTAGTTGTTCGTTAGAACACTCTGGGACATTCTGTCATTGGGCTATACTTGGGCTACATCTGGGTGATATTTGGGCTACATTTGAGCTCTTTTGTCTCTGGTGGCCATCTTGGGAGATTTATTTGTTATGAAGTTTCCTAATTTCCTCATTTACTGCAGTCTCCTCAGTAGGAAATACTTTCAGTTTTTTACTTTGGTTCCATCAAGAAGACATTCTGATGTGTCACACATTTGCCATAAATTCTGAATGTTAGCACTCTAGTTGCTCATTAGATCACTGTAGTAAAGCTACTGCTCACCAGGGAAGTCTGCTGCTGGTATTCAAAGTGCATGTTTCAGTCTGCATGTCAGAATTGTTTTTATGAAATAGAAAAGGATTTGAGAAGTCAAAATGTGCCCTAATTTTTCTTTATGCACTAAACATAATTTCTATGGCAAAATGAACCCCCTCATTTTGTTCCTTTGTAAATTAAATGTTTTAAGTGTTACCACTTTATTCCAATCAAGATGGCTACAGGTGTGCCATACTTTTGTCATGAGTAAGACTGTTAGCGCTCTAGTAGTTCGTTAGAACACTCTGGGACATTCTGTCATTGGGCTATACTTGGGCTGCATCTGGGTGATATTTGTGCTACATATGGGCTCTTTTGTCTCTGGTGGCCATTTTGGGAGACTTATTTGTTATGAAGTTCCTAATTTCCTCATTTACTACAGTCTCCTCAGTAGGAAATACTTTCAGTTTTTTACTTTGGTTCCATCAAGAAGGCATTCAGATGTGTCACACATTTGCCATAAATTCTGAATCTTAGCACTCTAGTTGCTCATTAGATCACTGTAGTAAAGCTACTGCTCACCAGGGAAGTCTGCTGCTGGTATTCAAAGTGCATGTTTCAGACTGCATGTCAGAATTATTTTTATGAAATAGAAAAGGATTTGAGAAGTCAAAATGTGCCCTAATTTTTCTTTCTGCACTAATCATACTTTCTATGGCAAAATGAACAACCTCATTTTGTTCCTTTGTAAATTAAATGTTTTAAGTGTTACCAATTTATTCCAATCAAGATGGCTTCAGGTGTGCCATACTTTTGTCATAAGTAAGACTGTTAGCGCTGTAGTTGTTCGTTAGGACACTCTGGGACATTCTGTCATTGGGCTATACTTGGGCTGCATCTGGGTGATATTTGTGCTACATTTGGGCTCTTTTGTCTCTGGTGGCCATTTTGGGAGACTTATTTGTTATGAAGTTTCCTAATTTCCTCATTTACTACAGTCTCCTCAGTAGGAAATACTTTCAGTTTTTTACTTTGATTCCATCAAGAAGGCATTCAGATGTGTCACACATTTGCCATAAATTCAGAATGTTAGCACTCTAGTTGCTATCACTCTAGTAAAGCTACTGCTCACCAGGGAAGTCTGCTGCTGGTATTGAAAGTGCATGTTTCAGTCTAATAGTCAGAATTTTTTAATGAAATAGAAGAGGATTTGAGAAGTCACTCAAAATGTGCCCTAATGTTTCTTTCTGCAGCACTAATCATACTTTCTATGGCAAAATGAACCCCCTCATTTTGTTCCTTTTTAAATTAAATGTTTTAAGAGTTACCACTTTATTCCAATCAAGATAGCTTCAGGTGTGCAATACGTTTGTCATAAGTAGGACTGTTAGTGCTCTAGTTGTTCTTTAGAACACTCTGGGAAGCTGCAGTAGAACACAAAGGAATCAACTGACAGTCTCTGCCCTTGTTGGATGTACATGTTTTACTGAGAATGTCAGACTTCATTCTCACATGACTGAGAAAGATAATGTGAATTAACAGAAAATATGCTCTCAGTTTACGTTATAGATCACCTTCCAAACCTCTGTGGGAAAAGCATGACAAAATAGTTTTCTCTCAAACATGATTCATGATATAACAGCAGAAGGCTTTTTCACGTGGTAAAATCACCTTAGAACACACCACAATTCCTAAAATGAGTATGGTACCATCAACAAATGATTTATAATGTAACTAAAGTCTTAAAACCTTCTATTAACTGCAATGCTTTTTAACGAGGTGCTCTCATGTTTATTGGTCCCAAGATGGCTGCCAACACTTCTTGGATGAAGTACTGACAGCCAATCAGATCTCATGATGAGATGTGTGGTTAGGCTTCGCCCAGATATATCTATCTTTTTAACTCTAATTTTCTCAGGAACTACTGAACGGATTTACACCATTTAAGCAAAAGGCACGAGTCTGAACTGAGGACTACCTCTTTGCCAAATTTGGTGTAATTCCGTTCAGCAGTTCGGGCGGTAGCTGCGTCAACAGGTCCTATGGGAAAATGCATGGGTAAAATGAGTTTTGGGACCCCCCTTTTTTCTCGGCTCCCGCTTGACGAATCACATGACATTTTCAGGATAGGAGCGGACCGGAGCTGGCCAAAAGTTTGGAAAATTTCGCGAAGATTTGTCAATCGGCGCCAACGTTATTCCAAATAGAATGTTGCGGATTTCCAATGGAAAATAGGTCCTAACTATAACTACCTACTGGCGACTGCCAGTAGGTAATATATATATTTATATATATATATATACATAAAAACATATATATCTACATGTGTGTGTAGATAGAGAGAACATATTATGGCGTCAAGTCTTTTTTCTTTAATAGTTCATAGGTAAAAAAGGCTACATAATAATATTACAATGACATGGAAATTAATGAGAATCCATTTCTGTACAAAATTAAACAGTAAATTGATTTAGCCAATTTGAAAAAGGAACAAGGAGAACATGACATGATTACCCCGAAATCAGGATTACATTATTTTGCACAAAGATACCAGGATTGACTTATTAAAATGAAACTACTATGCATACAATGTAAACACATCATGCCAGCCTCTAGTATAATGCCCACCAATTAGTTTGACCATTTATATGCCAAGGTGGGCCTAATCCATCAAATCATTCTGTTATGCTATAAAATTATCATCTTATTAAAGATAGGAATTGTATTTTTTTTTATTTTAAATATCTTTATTGCATTTTATCTTTTCTGATACATATAACACAAGCATTAATACAAATAACATTTATAGCAGAGATAATGTTGCTGTGTACATAAAGCCGGGTATTTCCATCATACAGTCATAGCGAGTTCTGCATCTACAGCACAGGATTTGGTGTGTACGTGTAAAGTGACATTAGCATTGATTGCCTACGCACATTGTTATCTCTAATTGTAGAGCAAGACATATCTTCCATGTGCGCATATCACCAACAGTGGTCCTTTGCGTGCAGATACATCGATTTACGTAGGGACACTTGGCACATATTCAGCTCATCTTTAAAATTCCATCCACAGTGTATCGTGGGCAAAATATTTGTACACCATTACGGGGTGTTAGATATCTTCATTTTTAAAAGTCAGCATTGGTACCACAACTGATTAAAACAAAAGAAAATTAAAAAAAAGAGAGATATCAAATATCAAAAGGAATATGAAGTCATCATATAAAGTGCCGTTCGAATTTAGTTGTGACTAAGCCGGTGCGTTTGTAGTGAATACCGCTTCTTCTATTTTATATACGGTTATATGTATGCTGGGGCAGCGTGTGTCTAATGTCGTGTCCATGAAATGTAACAAAGGCATGGGGAGTCATTTCCCAACCCGATGGTTGTGACCGGGGCCCCCTGTGATTGCAACGTATCTGATTCGCTGAGCGACATTCTAGACATTATCCCCTGTCTGTTGCACAGAGGGTGCATGTAGTGTAGCATTTGGATGTGCAAGGGCTTTGAGGATATCATCCCAGGTTTGTGCTATGGGGTACTTTCGCAAGGCTGCCGTTTCTTCCCTGTGGAGGATAGTGCTTTCCGCCTGTGCCCACACCTCTAGGGATTTTATCCAGTTGAGTACCTCTGGGGGATCTTTGTGCTTCCATCTCTTAGTGATAAGTCTTTTTGCGGTTATGAGGCCTACGTCGCGAAATCTAGAACTCACTTTATTGGCTTTAGTTCATTTATAAAACCCCAGGATACAGACCTCCCATGTGTTAGGTACCTCGGTGTTAGTGCAGTTCGTGAGTGTCTCTGTTATTGTGTGCCAGTAGGGCAGGAGCAGGGGGCAAGACCACAGCATGTGAAGGAACTCAGCACCTAGAAGCCAGCATCTCGGGTAATCGGAGGTGTTGATGTTAAAATATTTATTTATCTTATCCGGTGAGAGGTACGCTCTATTTAATATGTACGTTTGTATAAGCTTAAATCGTGAATTGCGTGGTATGTTTGTGGCACTGGCTATGACGCGTTCCCATTCCTTGTCGGTCCAGGGACGGCCTCTATCCTCAGCCCAACGCGCACGGAGTCCCTGTAGTGGTTTTGATACGTGAATAAGCAGGACCTGTACTAGCCAGTGGATCACATGCGACCCATTAAAGATAGGAATTATCATGTAACCTGAAATATAATTGCTCTTAATTTAAAGAAAGAAAATTAAAATGAAAAACTGAAAAAACAAGATACTATCCAAACGCAGACATCCTAGTCATTAAATGGTGTGATAAGATTTATTCTGTTAAGTGTACTGTTAATTCTTAACCCATATTAAGAACAGTGGATCTGCAGGTCTCCAAACCAATAATGTATTGTGACACAACCCCTACCCTACCCCCCTTATACTTTCTTTTCTTTTTTTCAGGACCGAGCCCCTGTGTCCTGAAATGGTGGCTGTAACATTTGTCTTCATGCTGCAGCCAGCCAATCAGAGCTGGAGCTTCTGCAGTATTCACTGAAACCTCTTGCTCCCGCGGGAACATGACAGCCAACAGGAAAAGAGTCCCTCACTCTATCAGATGGCTCACAATTCCTAAGACAGCAGAAGTCTTGCAAGACTCTTGTGAACGAAGATATACAAATATTTTTTATCCTTAATTGCTCACAAACTACTGAATGGATTTACACCAAAACATAAAAAGCATGCTTTGTGGACCAGGATCTAGCTTACCGTCAAATTAGGTGAGATTCCGTTCAGACGTTTTTGCTGCAGCCCTTTTCATAAAGTCTATGAAAAATTCACAGGGATTTTTGCGTTTTGGGACCCTCCTTTTTAATCTCTCTTGGCTAACAGGCCCATGCTAAAAATAAAGTGGAAAGGAAATGACCAACATCAGCACGGTTTGCTACCTGGAGAATTACAAACCACATTAGGGGACATATTTTCAAGAGAATGGCAGTGCCAAAAATGCTAACGCTGAGCTTTGCCATTCTGAAAATTGCAGAGATGCACCGTATTTACAAAAATGTGGCGCACCCCTGCATTTCCCCTAGCGCTGGTGCTAAATTTAGCTGCCTAGCGCCAACGCAGCAACCCTTGCACCATAGTGCAACGGGCCCTGCATTTTGAGGAATTATTTTTTCTTTTGCAGGATGATGTCCCTTCCTGCACATAAACAATCAGCAATGGTGATTTGTAACTTCTACGTGTGCTGCTTTTTGCAGCACACATAAAAGTCGCAACTCGTCATTTTTTAAAGATTGTTTATTGCAGGAAGGGACACCTTCCTGCACAGGAACAATCACTAGTGCCGATTTGCTGATTCTGTGTGTGCTGCAGAATGCAGTACACATAAAAATAGCAAAAACAAGGAGAAATTAATAATTTCGCCTCATTTCGCCAGGTTAAGAGCAGGTTTTCCCTGGCCTTATTTTTGGTGCTGCCGCCGATTCACACAACCCATGTAAATATGGGGCAGCGTCAAAAAGCAATGTGTGTTGCGGTGGAAAGCCCTTTGCAACAACCATTGCCCACCCCTTTTGTCTAAGCTAAGTGCTGCGTGAAAAGGGGCCTTATTCACTAGGCGACGTTAAGCCTCTTTAAGTGGCTTAAGACCACCTTGTAAATAAGGCAAAGGGCTTATCGCCACCAGAATGTCACAAAAAGTGACGTCTCAAAAAGTGACGTTCCGGTGGCGATAAGCTCTTGTAAACATGCCCCTAGACATTTTCAGATGAAGCCTAAGATAGCTCCTTTGACTGCAGCACAGGTGGTCAAGTTGAAGGCTTTGGCGAGTCCAAAGCTTGGTGTTAAGTGACTGGAAATGGGTAGCTTAAATTGGTGGAAGATCCTCTTCAAAGGGTTCTGGAGAATAGGAAGAGACAGGCAGCAATTGCAGTTTGAGGAAGTGAACCAGCAGAATACACTTTTACAACAATTGCAACAAGAGCAGCTCTGAAGCTTGAAGGGAAGATGCATATAAAAATGGCAGAATGTTAATGATCTGGTAAAGAGCAAGAAGACACGTGAGGCGCTGGCTATTGAGAACAAAGCGAATTTTGACAGGCAGGCGAGAAGAAAGGCTTAAGCTGTAGGGGAGGCTTAGTAAATATAGGGGTTAATTTTACATGGCAACATGCCATCGGACTTCAAAATAACGTTTTGCCTTAATGTGCTACTTGTGGTGTGATTGAGGCAGACCCTAAAAATGATAACATGTGTATCTACAAGGGGAAGCGACCCATCTGGGAAAGAAAAGGATTGTGTATCTTCATTTTTTATTTCTGATTTTTCTTTTTTCCTATTTTTATTATTCTCAATATTATTCACGTTTGGTAGGGCTGGTGCAGGTTTGTATTGTAGTAATTGGTCTAAGGAATTATTCATGAAAATGTAAACATGTACTATAAATATTTATGTTATATAATTCTAACTAATTTAGAAAATGGAATCACAGGTAACAATGACCTTGATGCCAGAGGAGTGGCATTGTTTCACAAGTAGGGGGATTGATGTCATTTAAGTAATCATACTTTAGCAGAACACCTGTGTCAGGGTTAGCCTAACTGTGAAGTTGGTGGGAATAAAAAGCCATCATTGGGCACCTGCATATAAAATAGTATAGGAGAGCAATAACTCCAAATATCGCCAGTCATAGATGGGCTGAACATAGACAGAACCCAGCGGAAGGCTGGCTTTGTTGAGAGGGGGCTGCTTCGAACCACACGGTGTCAGGAAAGCAAATACTCCATGGAATCAGTTCTGTGGTTCACTCTGGAAAAGAGTGCTCAGTACTAACATCAGTGTCCAGTGTGCAAGTGAGACTGTCCAGAAAGGAAATAAAAACGCTTACAGAGGAGCTGGAAGAGAGCCACAGTTGCTACAGCTGAGCACTTGAGCCCAGGCAGTCACAAAACGGCACACCTCTGACAGGTTCAAGTGCTATAAAGCCATAATAAGTAAAAGTTGACATAGAAATGGAAAGATGACATGACAGCAGTGAACAAGTAATGAGCTTAACTAGACATGACAAATCAGGACTATTATAAAACTCAGAGACCATCATTAAAGGGAAGCCAGGCTATGATCTGGATGGAGGTCCAAGAGAATAAAGTAGGGAGATTAAGAATAAATCTGCCGGCAAAAAAGACATGGCATTACATTTAACAAAGAATGCACTTATAGGTCAGTTTGCAACCGCCCCCCCCCCCATTACAGGAAACCTACAGGGAATAAAAATGTGGGAAAGAAACACAGTTATTACTAAACTGAACTCTATGGAAAAGTGATGCTGTTGAAGGAAATAATTAGGAACATGCTAGGACTGCTAAAGCTTGACGAAGTCACAATAATTTAAAAGAAAAGAAAACAGGCATACCCAGGCTACTGTAAAGATAGCAAGTGGTCAGATGTACTATAACACTGGTCACAAGAAATATTCGCAAATTAAGCACTGGCTTTTTGCAGCCACTAATTTATTAATATTTAACAATGAATGCACTTATAGGTCAGTTTACAAAATAAGGAATCAGAGGGGGTCTTTGAATGACCTTCCTAATATTCACTAGCCATGTCACAAATTCCAACTCCTTTCGACTGACAAAATCCACAGGGATGGTGGCCTGCAAGCAGCAACCGACCAGCATCCCTGTGAAAGTATTCAAAAATGGAAAACTTTGTTTTTTTTTTAAAGCAGCCTAAGGGGGATATGTACAAGGATGTGGAGGCGAGAGGCATTAGCCTTCCTGGCTTAGCGCCTCTCTTCTCCACTTCTGAAACGCAAGGCTGAACCATATTTACAAGAATGTTGTGCAGCCTTGCATTTACCCCTGCAATGACGCTAAGTTGAGCAACTCAGCGCCAACGCAGGCACCCTTGCGCCAGAGTGCAAGGGTGTCTGTGTGCAGGGTAGGATTGTTTATGTGTAGGAAGCTTCATGCAGTACACATGACAGTGACAAAATGGCATTTTGTTACAGTTTGTTTATATACAGGAAGGGACACCTTCCTGTACATAAATAAACAATGGCATTTTGCTTTTTCCATGCGTGCTGCACAAGGCAGCGCACATGGGAAAAGCAAAAACGAGCAGAAATAATGCATTTTTCCTCGTTTCGCCATCTTAAGACTAATTTTTAGCTGGTCTTAATTTTGGCGCTGCCTCCTATGTACGCCACCCTTGTACATAGGGGCAGCGTAAAAATGAATGGATGTTGCGGAGGAATGCTCACCGCAACACCCACTGCCCACTACTTTCATGCTAACAGAGGGTGAAAGGGGGCCTCACGTACAAGGCAGCGTTAAGCCACGTTAAGCGGCTTAACGCTGTCTTGTACATAATATATAAGAAAAAAATTGACCTATGCCTCTGGTGACTTCAACACTTATTCGTATGAAGTAAGATAAACGAAAATTAATACGTTTATCCAAGCAATGATTTATGCCTTTTATTTATTTTATTTTTTAAATTAATATCTTTGATCACAAAAAGAACACATCATAAACTACACGAAATACCACATTGATATTTACACAATGAAAGTGAACAACGTGAAAAATGTGTTTTGACATACAATTATAAATAAACTCATAATAGTCAAACATTGAAACCATCAAATGCAATGTCACAAAAAACAATCATTATATAAACAATACGAAATGCAATGTTGTCAAACAAATTGATAGATTGGACAACTAACACCCTTATATTTGGAATCAATCAAATCCTCTACATATCAGGGACACAAGGGAGTATATTTGTGATATTTAACCAAGAAGTTAGATTCCTTTGTCTGCCTTGTAATATTTAACCAAGGAGTTGAATTCCTTTATCTGCCGACGCGTTTCGAGTGCCGGTTAAATCAATTGCCGCACTCTCATCAGGGCTGGATTAATCTTTCTCACGAACAGACTGATTGTGACAAAAAAGGGAGGGATGAAAAAAAAAAAAGAAAAAAAAAAACCACATACGAGTTTGTCCATTTCTGTCTTTTCCTTTTTCTGTAACAAATTTTCCCTAGGGGTGAACCTTGATCTTTTTATGGAATGCTTAAGAAGTTTCTTAGGGTAACCCCTCTTTTCCATTTCCTTACAGAATGACATTGCATGGTCCTCAAACTCTGCCAGGTCTGTACAATTTCTCCTAATCCGCAACAGCTGCCCATAGGGGAGGTTCTCCTTTAGGCACTATGGATGCGAACTTGTATAGTGAAGTGTAGCGTTCCTGTCTGTCTCTTTTTTGTAAAGGCTGGTTGTCAATTTTTGGTTCTGGGGACATACTGCAACATCAAGGAAAGTCATCCTTGTTTTACTGGACTCGATGGAAAATTTGATATCATTATGCCTTGAATTCAACCAGTCAAAAAAATGATTCAACTCGGTCTGGCTCCCCTGCCACAGGAGCCAGACGTCGTCAATATACCTCATCCATTGATGCATGTTGTGTTTAAATGGATTGTTGTTGTGTATGAATCTCTCTCCGTACTGGGCCATTGTCAGGTACAAGGTCAGTGACCTGAAGGATATACAGTCACTAACCTTCGTTGCGGAACTCAGCAGGAACGATGGCAGTCATGTGCTCCCCTTCTCCCAAAAGGCGCCCCCCCTCACAGCGACATTACACTCGACTGCATGAGGAGAAAATAAGGGAAAAACAACAAGGGTAGAGCTGGCAGGTGAAGCGTCCCCCTGGGCTGTTCGCGAGGACCAGACTTCCCGTGAGTGGAGTACTCTGGAGTGGGAACAAAACAACAAGGATTACTAGTTCTCCTACCGTTTCGTACGCTAATGCCCCCTTGTGCTCTCACCCTAAG
The DNA here is from genome assembly GCF_964204655.1 of Triturus cristatus. NCBI lineage: Eukaryota > Metazoa > Chordata > Amphibia > Caudata > Salamandridae > Triturus > Triturus cristatus. The sequence continues at coordinate 326,658,030 of NC_140589.1, forward strand.
TGGCTCGTCCCACTCACCGGGATTCCCCTGCACCCAGGACACAATTCCTTGGTTCTATGACAAGCGCCTAGGAGGCAGAGGTCTGATTTCACCTGTGAGTGTCTCGTAAAAGGAAAATTAACGATGTCTGCAGTAACCTTTCTCAGGGTCAGAAGGCGCCTGCAGAAAGTCTCGTAGCTAAACACCAAAAGAAGGTTTCCTAATATACTGGTAATGGTCCCTTTAAGGCTCGCTGGGCACGGGAAGGAACCATGCGTCGGGGATCTACGAAGCGGTTACTGTCACCGCTTCTCTGTTTTCCCTTGAAATCGGCCCGGTACCGGCAAGGGTACCGGAAAGTGTATGTCCGCTTAAAGCGGGTCCCAAGAGCTGAACTCGGCGTGAGGACGCTGTTCGTAGCGTTCTGTGGAGAGACTGCAGGCACGGCTATCGTAAGTTTTAGCAGGGAGACAGAGCAAGCAGCGCACGCTCGGTCAGTCCCACAAATACCTAGGTCTTGACTTCGCTTAGGGCAGCTCCGCGGTTCCTCAGACTCGGCTGGGCTTCGACGACAGGAACGATGCAGCAAATGCTTCTCGCAACTCCTCTCGGTCATCGATTGTCAAGCACCTTCCTCTGGAGGAGGAGGTGCTTATATAGGGTGTTCCCTACTTCCTTTGGAGGCGGTCCCTGGCATGCTGGGACATGTAGTGTCCCGGGCCTTTTCTCCACCGGCTTCCTGAAGGGTATCTACCTAGTGCCTTTCTAACTGTGGCCCTCCGAGTGATCGCTACAGCCATATACAGAACCGCCATTTCCGGCGCATATGGACAACCCATAGCAGTACCCTTAATCTGTATAAAAAAATCACCCTCAAACTTAAAATAATTGTTTCGAAGGGATATGTACATAAGGCACAGCCCCTATCGCCACCACAACGTCCCCTAAGGGGGATATGTACAAGAACTGCAGCTAACGCTAGTTAGTGGCAATTTTCTTAATGCAGCTTATTACCAAAAACTATCGCCCTGTTAGCAATGTATTTACAATACATCGCTACATGGCGAAAGTTTCAGGTAGCCGCAGTGAAAACTGCCATTAACATTAGCGTGAAGGCAATAACAATTCTGGTGTTAGCCGGCAAAAACTGACGAAAGGCCAATTTGAGGGCAAAAAACTCACGTTGGTCAGCCCAACGAGGCAACAATAGCCTATAAGTCCACCTCCAATGAAAAATAGGAAACAAAACCAATGGAATGCTGATTGGGGCAGCCAGGGCCAAGTGCGGCACAGATCAACAACCCCCTCATGCCCCCCAACAGCCAGGATGATCAGTCTGAGTCCCAGGGGAAGAGGAAACCCAAGGCTACAATCATGAAAAGAGGTACATCGCTGGGCAAAACCAGTGATGCATCACTTATCATTGCGCACTCCTTGCAACACCATACCATCCAAAACCTTGTAAGCACGGACAGTCCCCGGGGCCCAGAGGCCTTGCTGGGCCTACATCTGGGCCCTGGAGTGGGATGCAGAGGTGCTGTGCCATGGTGATAGACATAAAGGCCTTGGCGATCGGCCTTACCTGGTGTTGAAGTATGCCACCTGTTTGAGAAGACTGCCTGGTGCCCCTTGCAGCTGTGAACGGTAGAGGCGCTCCTGCGCACCAATGTATGGAGGTCTGCATCGCATACCACGGGCCACCACTACACCGTGGTGCAT